>NC_139836.1:11313411-12623411 GCF_963691815.1 Echiichthys vipera
CCCTGACTCCTGTTTCCTGTCATTCTTCAAGCCGTTCTATCCAATAAAGGCATGAAAAGGCCGGGAAAAAAAAGACATGGTAATCTCACTTTTTACAATATAGAACCTTTAAAGTAACTGAATTAGTAACTGTAATGAAATTAATTTCACTCATTACTGAAAAAAGTGAACACATTACTGAACACGTTACTAAGTAATGCTATACTGCCCAACACTCGATTTTGAAAAACATGGAAATCTCACTTTTTACAATGTGGGGCCTTTCAGTAAGAAAAAATTGTAAGATTGTTTACCTATTATTGAATATAACCACCATGACATTTGCCTGTTTGACACAGTCAACCTGCCTTCTATACCTGAGTGTTCCTCTTTGTGATAACCTGAATAATGCAATCCAATAAAATGATCTGAAGGCTAAAGCGCCTAAATTTCCATCTACATTGACATGGCACTTTGCATGCAGAGAGCCCCATTGTAAAGCCTATGCGACTTTGACCAGGACTGATAAAAGACACAAGTGAAATTGTGCCTGCTGTATAACAACCCTCAGTAACATTTGAGCTGGCAAGGGCCACTCAGAGATATGGAGCCACTTACTAATATTTGCATTTTTACATTTTACAGAGTGACTATAGCAAGCACTTCACATCACCTCCTACCCAATACTCTCCTCACGTACACTGTAAAACAGAAAATCTCTCTCTCGCAGGGATAATAAAGTTACTTATGGTATATGTGTAGTATGCCATCAAGTACTATTTCTCTCAGTGTACAATAGCTGCATTAATTACCCCTGCATTAATAAGCCATTCACATTACACTCCAAGAGGAACAGAGAGTATGCCAACCTTCCGATGGCTACATGGTATTTGACCTGGGTCCTGGGTCCTGGGTCAGTGATTAGACTATCAGACAGACTGCTATGGCTTTGGACCCACTGATCCATTGGCAGCAGCTCAGGGGTGAGATGCCGAGGCCTTTTCCTATTGTCATAAAGGCCAGCCTTAGTGCTGGATTACTGTAAGCCTGGCTGGCTGGCTAGTAGTGACATTTTCATACCATTAAATGACACATAACACAGTGTCTGATTGGATTACAGTCAGCAGAACAGACACGCTAGCACTTGTTCAAGAGACCAGTGAACACAGAGAGCGTTGAGGACAAAGGTGTTGGGAATGTTTTACATAAATTTGGTTCAATCAACATTGATAAACAAGAGTTTCTTAACAGCTGTATGACATGAAGTACAAATGAATACTGATCATTTCCTAAAAGTTAGATCACATTTGCTGTTTTAGGTAATATTTATATAACTTTTGGCAAAGCGAGCTTCTATGACTGCGTGCAAGCATGTGTATTTATGCAGAGTTAGAAAGACCTAAAATCGGCTAAGAATTAATCTTTTAGCTGAACACACTCATGTCAAGAGTCTATTTGGATCTGTGACGAAGAGATTACACTGAAGATTATCAAACTACATTTCACAATTTCCCTCTGTATGGAAAGCAAAACTGTGCTAACTATGAACCTATTTCTGTAAATCCACATCATGCAAGCATTCTTTTGAAACTTAAGATGCACTTTCCAAAAGTATCTGCTGTAATTATAGTCCTTAAATGAACCGTAAAGGACTCACATTCAAGTGAAAGTATTTGTTCCCTTAGAATTCTTTTAAGCGTACCTTAGGCAGGGTTCATATGAAATCCAGGTGCGATATTAAATCTGTTTACAAAAGCGTATTATAAAATCCACACCAGGCTGCAGAGAGAGAGATCTGCCTGTATAAGGGGCCCAATCAGAGAGATGTTGAAGAAAGTGAGGTGTGGGTGTGTCTTACCTCGAGCACCTTCCCTGTGATGAACTGATGACACGCCTCACACTGAACACCAAAATGGATCTGGTAGTCCTTCTCACAGTAAGGGGAGCCGTCCCTGTGAGGAGGCAGACAATTCTTAACAGCAGGGACTTGACAGTGAAATATCATATTGCGTGTGAACCTTATGCAGGCCTGGATTTGACCAAGTAGCCTGTAATTACAGTGAATAAGAGCTGCTTACTTGCTGATGTACTCCCCGGTCAGCACTTTGCTGCAGGCCTTACACTTAAAGCAGCCAAGATGCCACTGTTTGTCCAATGCTAGAAGAGCCTGTCCGTTCTTAATGTCTCGACCACATCCCGCGCAATCTGCGAAAAGCAAAAGTGGCATGGCTTAAAAACACAAAAAGATCAAAGGTTCTCACAACAAAAAATACAATAAAATACAGAAGCAGAGCAAGGAAATAGATGTAGATTAAATTTATGTTCGCTTCCGGGTAGAAACACAACTTTAATGGGTTCACAACATCATCAACTGCACGCAAAGAATGAGACAGTTCTGACCCACGACACTAGATGGTGATAGAGTGTAACAAGCGTTGTTCTGACAGCTGCCTCTTTCTATCATCCACATCTCTTCTACCATGGCTCTAAAAGCTCCATCCATATCCAAGTGGGATCCCAAGGCTCTAAAAGTGCAAGAGGTTGGTTTCTAAACGAGCAATCTTCCCGTCATCTCTTCTTTAATGAATAGGGGATGAAAGCAACACAGAGCCCACTGCAACCACAGGGGACTATAACTACGTACGGCATAACGAGGTTGCCATGATGACGTGAGGAGAATCAGCATGCCTTATTTATAGGTGACCTTGTCTAAAAGCTCTTCAAACACCAACAGAGAGACCAGTGGGGTTGTGTCTGTGTGTGTGTGTGTGAGAGAGAGAGAGAGAGAGAGAGAGAGAGAGAGAGAGAGAGAGAGAGAGAGAGAGAGAGAGAGAGAGAGAGAGAGAGAGAGAGAAGAACAGCAAGTAAGAAAGGGGAGAGAAAGAGGAAGGATGAGAGGAGTTGAAGGAGGAGGGGTTTGAGGGCTGCACATTCCCTATTCCAGGGGAAAGGAAAATGCAAGGCGATGCATTATTTAGCAAGGCCTGTCTTGGTGTTATTCATAAAGGAACATGGCTGGTCCAACACAAGAAGAGGAGAGAATGAATGAAAGCCAAGATCATTCAGTCTTCAGGCATAACATGAGAGCTCATTATTTTCATTACAGTTATGCAGAAGTACCTTTGCACAGTTTTCCTCTTTTATTTCCTCTTAAAGGAATAGTTTGACCTTTTAATAAATGTGCTTATTCACTATCCTGCTGTGAGTTAGAAGAGAAGAATCATACCACTTTCATATGTGTCTGTTCAGTATGAAGCTAGCAGTCACTTAGCTTATCTAATCTTATCTTGGCTTAGCATAGTTGCTACCAAATACAGTGGTAGAGCTCAGCTAACTCTCAGTAATAATGCGTGTAGTGTATTTCCCAACATGTCAAACTATTCCTTTAAGTGGCTTTAAAGTTGGAGCAGCCATCACTGAGTGAAATTTTCAAATTCTCATTTCATATGAATTTCCCCAAAATTCAGTCTGGAAACTTTAGATCTTCACCCGTATTCAAAGGGAAGTTTCATTGGTTTGAATAATATTTGGTTGCATGGAACACGTTTATAATTATTGACTGACTCACCAACAGGTAAGGGGTTAATGTCCATGATTCTACATTTATGGTAGTAAGTAAGTAATTCTGGTTTGTGTTCAATTAAATGTATGTTAAAAATGTGTGGGCAAGATGACTGACTGCAAACCTGAAAATTATTATTTACAGATCAAATGTCACAGATAAAATTAACAGCTCCATTAAATCCAATGCATGAATCATACCTAAAATCTCAATTTTCCTAACTTTTTGTTTTTATAAAACTTTATTAGGTCCTTCAAATAATCCATTTTAACTATGAATTATTCTGCAAACTTCCCAATTCTGTGTGGAAGCCAAATTAGGATCATGCCAAAGAGGATGCCTTTCTGTGTATTAAACCTGTGTGCGTGTGCTACACATGGCAACTTACTGCTGGAGCCCAGGATGTCCTTTGGTCCTGGAGACATGGGCTCGACACAGTATTGACACAGGCAGTCCTTCCCGTTAAAGGTCACCCTGTCCCCGGCGGGGAACGGTCGTCTGGAAAAGGGGTGACATATACAATCGGTCAAAAAGACATGAGCTGTGGCCCCGAGGTAAGTGTTTTAGCTGTGCCTTGCAGGCTGTCTGATGGGGCTTAAGATGACATGAGCCGATGATGTGGATGTGTCAACACTGTCCGCCTGAGGAGGCCATTTAGTCAGATGACGCAGGCGTGACACACAGTGTGGTACCGTGCACTGTCTACTGGAGTTGCTGACATCTTTCATTTCAACTTTGTTTGTCTGTCACTTCACATGATTCTGCGCAGAAATGCATTATTACTGTATTGTAAAGCTGTATGTGAATGCAAGACAGTAAGATTGAGAGATTCCGTGTGTCTTACTTGCAGATGGTGCAGACGAAGCAGGCAGGGTGGTAGGTCTTGCCGAGGGCAGTGACCACTTCCCCCTCCACAAAGTCCCCACAGCCATTGCAGCGGGTGCCGTGCATGCGTTGGTAGTCCAGCGTGCACAGATAGTCTCCATTCTTCATGAAGAAGCCCCCCTGGGCAAGGTCACAGCCGCACACTAAACAGGACACACACATTGGCACTCTGCGAGTCAGGTCATTTAGTGCTCTGCCCATATAACACATCCAATCATCAAGCCACCAAACTCCTCCATGCATCGATGGCTTTGATAAGACTTTCTAGTCTGGTTAATCCTGAGTGACACACTCAATGCATGAAATGGATGCTGAGAAATACATTTCAACAGCTGTGTGTGTTACAAGGGTAACATAAAATTTCTTCATTAGCAGTCAACTAAAAAAACTGAACTCCCTTTGAAGGAACTCTGCATTGAGGGATCATGTGATTAATCAGCACCACCACAGCAAGGTCTTTTCATTGTCAGTGTGGAGATAGATTTTCAATGCAACAACAATTCCACAATTGTGTAGCCCAGGAAATGGCCTTGATCTGTTTCTGGAGATAACTGGCTCTAAATACTCCTACCCCACTGTAAGTCTCCAACACGCTTCCTTTGATTCAAATATAACCTTGTCATCTACACAATCATGAAAGACTGACAAAAGCAGAAATAGTTATTAGGGAACAATTGGGATATTTTAATGCTGGTGTGAAGCTGTTATCAGGTTTTTATCAATTTGGATGTAGAATGTTACAATGGTTTTCATCTCTGTGATATCAAGCAGAGACACATAGTGTGGCTAAGGATTATGGCTTTTCACTTTTTGGCATGTCCATCATGAACAATGCCAGTTACCATCACATGTCTGCGATATGCTCAAAGATGCTCAAGACTAAAATCGACAGCATCTAGCAGCTCTGTAAGGCCATGCTAAGGTACAGCAGTGCTTTGAGCTGAATGCTAATGCCAGTATGTTAACGAACTCACAAAGACCATGCTAACATGCTGATGTTTAGCATGCCTAAAGTTTATCATGTTAAGCATCTTAGATTAACGTATTAGCATGCATGGACATTTGATAATTATCACTTGACACCAAGTACAGCTTAGGCTGATGAAAATGTCTTTAGTTTTGTGTATTTGCTCATAAAACAAAGTTGGATATAATAATGCTGGGATATAGAAAGTTACAGGATCAAAGTTATTCACCCTGACATACAAGTGTCTTTACCAAATTTCATGGCAATCCATCTTAGACCCCTTTCACACATGCACTGAAAAACAGACATTTTCTAGATATTACCTAGCAGGGCTCGATGTGAGAATGTAAGTGTCTGAGTGAGTTAGATCAGACATCAAACAGATTTTACCCTGCTAAATCTCTGGTACAAAATCTGTGTAATGTCAGATTGAGACCATGTGTAAGAATCTACCATTTCTATCATGCGGCTTGTGCAAAACCTGAAGAAAACAAACATCGGAGGGTGAAGAAGAAGGGGGATTTACACAAAGACGTCAATGGAAATGTCTCTGTCTTTAATTGACAGATCTGTAAAACCGAGTTACTCCACAAAGAATCATGCAAAAGCAACACTTTAAATCATGTGTGTAACAGAGCTCATAAGTATCTTGGAAACTATTTTTAAAAAGCATAAAAAAAATTACTCATTGACTGTAAAACTAAAGAAATCTTACTCAACTAAGACCAAAATGATCAATCAGTAGCAGCTGTTGTTGGTTATTTGAGTCTGGACCAAAGTGGTGTGCTGATACCAACAAAGAGACGGACCAACATTAAAAACATCCATGCTCTCCCATTCATCAACAGATATTGTACTTCTGATGACATGCTGCCTTTGGTGGCTCATTTGGGGGGATATTTTAGGGAATGGTGGCTGATTAAAAAAAATCATGGTTTAAAATAACCACTAATTTTCGTGCCGCATTCTCATAAGATATCAAGACTCACTTATTGTCAGACTGAAAATAATGACTGCATAGTTATGTAAAGGCGACATATATTTCAATTATGAATTAGACATAAAGCGTGTCAATATCTACAGTATTTCAACCACATAATGATCACATGAGCCATGTAGTCCACCATTTCAGCACCGCAGAGTAAGCCTGGGAATTGAATAGCCTTTTGGAAATGCCACAGCTAAGAGGGAAAATATTTTGATGTACGAGATGACTGCACCTAATCATTCTTATGCAATAAGCATTGCTAAATCCAATGGATGAATGGGAGCGAGTGAAGGGAGAATCAGATTTAATTGCATTAGGGCTCAGTTGTGATGGGATTAGCTTGTAAGCTATCTGTCCAGAGAAAACCCGCAGTGGAGATTTGGTGGCCTTTGCCTGTGTTGTCCAACAACTTCAGCTTTTCAACAGATTCATGCCATTACATTAAATGTTGTTTCGAAAATGTAACAAGGTCAGCTTATTACATTGAAATGAAAGGAAATTCGAAGAAACTGAAAGTCTTTGCTTTTGTGCATTTCATGGAACTAGAGCAGTGTCCGTTCAAAACGTGTATGTTCAGTCGATTGCTTGGCCTCAGAATTGCTGTTTGCAGCTTTCTCGAGAACTGCTTGTCTAACAACTTTACACTTGTTGTTGAGACTGCGCTACCTTTGGCCCATAACAATACTCCTGACATGGCATAATTACATCCCCTAGCAATGCTAGCGATGCTAAGGTAGTATATGCTAGTTATTTGGGACCAAGCTAGCTATTGGGACCTAGAACAAAGGCGTTCATTCCCAAAGTTACACTATTGATGCCTAAAATGTTTGAGATTTCAACAATGTAATATCTCTGGTCTCTCCAGTCTCTCTTTCCTTATCGGTTCTTGAGTGACTCTAGTGGATGAGGGGGAACATGCCATTCGGCAGTGTAACAGTTAATAGGGGTCCCCTTTCAATGCACTACACATTGTGTACATGAGGCACAACAAATATGTCCCATAGGATAGATCTCAAGAACTCACACTTTAAAGCGCATGTCCTTGGGTCCTCAGCAATACACCTGCCAAGTTTGAAATTATAGGACAGACTTACATACAGAGACTCCTTCCATTTAAGTTACATGAGATAAATGTATGCAAAAAGCGGCTGTTTGGGATTTATCTGCCAAGAGGATAGAATGACAGTCAATAAGCCCAATCACGTCAAGTTTGGCACTGACATGATCACATTTAGAGCAAGGTTAGACAGTGTGTCTTCTGGCTATTAAAGGAGTCCTCACGTCTTCTTTGGTAACCACTTACTTGTGTGCACAAACACACACATACACCTTTAGTGCCACAACTCTCTAAAGGCATGTGTATCCACTTGTAAAGGACAGAATTAGATACTAATCTCAATGTTTGTTTGTGTTATTCTGGGACCTTGGTGAACTAAGCTAACTCTATAACAGCGCTCCAGTCACAGATTAACCACAAGAGCTTCAGCAGGGCAGGTCCAGCCTACAAGGGTGAGACTGCTTAGTTGGCTGTGGGCAGCTACATTGTAATCATGCCAGAAATCCATCAGTCGTAAGGCTAAATGCAGAAGGATTTGCACTGTCACTTGCTATAGCAGTCTAGATGGTACTTTAATTGAAGTATGTAGGTCTGAAAAGTGAAGATGAGTCATACAAACATGTATCTCCCTCGTTAGAGGAGGCTAGAAAGGACGTTGTGGCATTTAGGGACTGCTCCTGTCCAACTTTGGGATGCTTTTTGGGACAGAACAATTTGTTCAGCGGCACACAGCTGACATATGACTCCACTGTGCCTGTGAACTATCATACTACATCACAGGGGGAGAAAACACTATTATAAAACTACAAAACAAAGCTATAGTCAGAAAAAGACTGGTCTTTTTGATCATAATATAAGGGAAAAAATCACAAGCAGTAAATATGAGTGAAACCCATTTAACGTCACATATTTAATTACAAAAAATGCCAGTACCTTTACAGGTGAAGCACTTGAGATGGAAGTGCTTGTTCTGCACCCGCAGCACCTCGCCCTTACATGGCTCCCCACACTTGTAGCACTGAATCAGGGGCTTCTCTGTGGAGTGGTGGTGTGTGTCCTGCGCATGAGCCACTGCAAGAGAGAAGACATCAACATCACTGAACTGTAATGTTGATGAGTCATCATGTTTTTGTAACATTGCTTTTAGGCTTTTTAAGTTGTGTTCATCTGAGGACACACTGTGAATCTGAAGCTGCAACAACGAGATAAAGACCAACTGCTGAGAGCCTGTCAGAGTAAAAAAAAAGAACATTGAGCAGGACAGCATATCTTGGGGTTCACGGCCCAGATAGGCTCTCTAGAGAGCACCAATCTAAATATAGTCTGTCTTGATCAGTGGAGGATGGCGAGACAAAATGCTGAGGAAAGCAGGGCTCGGTAAATGGCATGCTAAAAGGGTATTGATAAAATCACTTTCGCTATCGAGTTTACTGTTCTTTCATTCTCAAAGGAAAATATCATGGGCCATTTGCTGTCTATTCCTAGCTTATGTTCCCAGTAATCGTTTTACAGTGCATGCTATATATGACTTCTCATTGCAATGTTTAAAAGGTAAGTTTTAGTGTCAAACAAAGCTTGACATTAACTTCTGTCCCATGCTTTTTGTGCTGGTGAAGTGATCTGTTCCCCTGTGGATGTCATGTTTGACAGTGAGCAGAGCATGGCACTCAACTGAGATTACCATAAAACATAGTAGGCTTAATGTTTGTTGTGATAGAACGTCTCACTCTGTGGAAGTTGCAAATGATAAATAGCAGTTGTTAAATACCTTCCTGTGAAGGGCTTTACATCCTCTACACTCCCTTTGAGCAGATACAAGGGAAACAAGAATAAGAATAAGTCACGTCCACAGCCAGCTCACAATTACAATGATAACACATTAAGCGGGTATATTAACTATGTAAGCAATCTTAAGTTTAGTGTGTTAGCATGTTGATGTTAGCAAATTACAATTAGTTGCAAGCTAACTCCTACAGCGATGTTAGCAAAATTTTGGTACTAGACCTTCATCAAAGCAAATGGTCTAGTAGGCTACTGAAACATCACTAATATATGTATCTTTGCAAGTTCGACAGTAAATCTGATAAAAATCATTAAAAAAAATATCAAGTTGAATTTGTGACCTAATGGTTATGCGAGGGGATGAGGGGAATATCTGACCACATTTTACGGAAATGTATCTGTTAGTTATTGAGATAGTTCACACAAAGCCACAAATGTCCACCTCATGGCTGTGCTGGTGGAAAAAGTCAAGGGGATCACTAAAAACATTAGGATCCATCATCTGGGGACCATTACTTTAGTGCCAATCCATCCAGTATACATGTTGAGATATTTCACTGGATACATGACACCTTTGACCTGCTGGTGATGCTGAAGGAAAAGTCAGAGGATCACAAATGTCAGTAGGGTTCAATCTCTGGGGAACATGAATGTGTGTACCAAATTGCATGCCGATCTATAAAATAGTTGAGAAATTTCAGTCTGAACCAAAGTAGTGGACTGACATACCGACATTGCAATTCCTAAAGCCACGGCGGTGCTGCTAACATGACCACAAATTATATTCAAATAGCTACATCTAATGGCTAGAATTTCAGATCACTGGTAGTGCAGGATGCATAGATTTTAATCTGAGTAAAGATTTAGACATCACTTTCTTAATGTGAGGTATACATCATAATTATAAAAGAGTCTGTGGGCCTCCTCAGAAGAAAGTTTGGGCGTCAATGACACAGACAGACATTAATCCAGCACTACTGTGCTGCAGTGCAGCACTGCACACAGTTTATCAGCTGTTCTGAAACCAGCACATCATTTCACATTCGAGAGCATTAACTAGCAAGGCAGACCTACTCTTTCATCCTCTCATTTCCTCTTTCTCTCTTTTTCAAACAAAGACACACAAACATGCATACACACTCACATACAAACTTAGAATATACATGAAAGGATTTTTGCTCTTTCTGCTCTGCAATGAGTCATTATTCTGCAAGGCTAAAATAAGACACCAAAGGAACAGAAATAGCATCATGACCAATCAATTGTCTACCAAAAATAGACGTTACTCTGGATTATTGATGACTTGGCCTACCTTGCTTCTCACTTCTACAGTTGCAGTTACTTTATGATATTTTGAGGTGGTTTAATTGGGGTAGCAGTCTTTGATTCTTTGATTGATCGTCTAGGGGCAGTATAAAATGTCTTGTAAAAGTCCTTAAGGATACAATTTACAGAGCATTGAAAAGGAGGTGACAGAAGTTATGAAAAACAGTGAAAGAAGAAGACGGGATAACAGGAGGGAGGCTGAAAGGAATGTGGGTATGAGATGGTGGAGGATCTATTTCCCTGGTGTCTCTGGTGTGATTACACTCAGCAGGCAGGACAATGAGTCATCTCTGGGTGAACCAGACTACTGAACTGAGTCTCAGCAGCACTGTGTGTGACATTGCACCTCAGTCAGAAAACGCAGGCCATCTGGGTAACTGCACTTTGCATATATATCCGATCTAACAAGTCATTCCAAGCCTCGTGTTCGGCTTTTAATCCTGGAAGTTAAAGGAAAATTCAAGTTTATTATAACTTGGTTATATCAGTTATTATAACATTGTACTCAATTGTTAAGCTCTGGAAACACAGGCGTCACTACAACGGAGGCAGGGCAATAGATATGAGGGGTCAGATGATCTTGTGGATGGTTTACAGATAATGGAATAATTACTCAGCAGCAAAAGTAATCCATTACATTACCTCATTTAGTTTACTAATTATTTTAGCTGTGTTACCCATTCTAGTTTAAAGGTCAAAAGTGCTTCACACCCACACACAGCGTGTTTTGTATTTAACATATTGAAACAGAAAAAGAGATATAGTTGTTTAACAAGCAGGCAGCCCTTATAGTTTGGAGAGATCCAGCGAAAAGCTTTACCTCTGTGACTGCCCACAGTTCTCCACAAATCCCGACCTCAGCTGTGCGATTCAACACCAACTCTAAACAAAACTAGGTTAAACCTGAAGGTGTGCCTGTGGCTAAGAAAACACAAAATGTGAATAAGGCAATTTTAGAATTGCCGGGAGTACTTGTGTTTCTGGTAACCCCGCTAATAAATATCCTGAATTCACTCTCCTTTTAGCTCTGGTTTGGTCTCCACTAACTCCCGGGGAAAACATCTGGCTCCATGTTCACCAGCTCCTTGCTAAAATTGTGTGTTGGTGCTTGGTGGATAGCGTGAAGCGGGTTTTAGAGCTTTTTTCTTGAAACAGCTGCCTGCTATGTTTGAAACAATGCTGATAAGAACGGTGACAGTAAACTACAACAATATGCCCTAAAACCAAAGGAAAGTGTTAAAAGATACCAATAAAAGCTCTGTAGATCTGAGGGGAACTGCAGAAAGCAGTAATTCTCTCTGTCTCTCTCTTTCACATCACACATGGTCATTTTATCCAGTCTTAATATATAAATATTGATAGTAGTAGCTCTAAAGTACAAACTATACATTGTAGTGATGCCAACCATCTCTCTTTCAGTCCATTAGTGTTGCTGACTTACTATTTTTAACAGTGTTGTGTTGTCAGCGGGGAAAGCCCAGCATGGAAAAGTCAACACTGCCAACGTCAGAGCAGGTTGACAAAAATCCAAGACAGATGTTGCTTAGAGGATCTAAAAAAAAGAGCTTTGGCTGGGACTCTATAAGCATCAGCGCTGTGTTTCCAGCTTAACCCCGCCTCTTCCACTGTAGAGTTTTTGCGTCAGCGCTGCACAGAGGGAGAGAGACTGTGGTGAAGTCAAACCGAGATGGGTACTCTACATGGTGTTTCATAAAAAATAAGGAAGACAAAACCAAAAGAGATGGTCCTTTTTCTCAAAGGATTCAGATTGAACCATTTATAGGACTTGTTTGGAGATAAATCAATAAAAGAGGTCTATTTCAAATGTTTAACAGGCCACTGTTATCACTTCAAGCTATTTTACTGCAATAACATGGATTAGAAATAAATCCATTACTGAGTTTTAGGGGTCCTTTTGGTAGCAACAAAATGCTGCTTGATTTGCTAGAATGTATATTATATAATGCTATAAATAAGTAAGCACGCTGTATATGAAACAACCTCAGCACAGGGCAACTTACTGTGGAATATACAGTGGTAAAATTTTTCCGACTGCTGCTCACATTCCTCACTCTGGGCTGGATGTGTTGACTGTGCTGACAGAGTGATCTGTCCTGCCTCATCACCGTGGGATAAAGTGACTGATATGAGCCTTAACACACAATGAACTCACACACACACACACACACACACACACACACACACACACACACACACACACACACACACACACACACACACACACACACACACACACACACACACACACACACACACACACACACACACACACACACACACACACACACACACACACACACACACACACACACACACACACACACAGGCACGCACGCACGCACAAGCATGGTGCTGAGGGAACAATAACCAGCAGAGCATCCCAAAGCCAGGCGCAGAGGAGAAAGGAGGCTTCTCTCTCCGCCCCTACATAACAGCCACCCCCCACCCAACAGAGCCTAGCTGCATCGGCAATAATGAAAGGCTGTAGATGGTACACTGGAGGGAAGTGAGGAAGGCCGTCTTGAATCCCCTGAGGACAGATTTTCTCGTAACACGTGCCCCAGCCTTGCTGGTAATTAACAATAGAGAGGGGTTGTAGTGCAGGGTGTGCTGCAGACTTTGTTGCCATCATTTCCTACTATGAACCTGGACAACTATGCCAAAGCCAAAGTGGTGGCTTGCAAATGAACTGACAAAAGGGGAATTTAACTAAACAATAGATGAGACACAAAAGATGAGACACAAAAAGGTCTAATAAAATATTCAGTCGCTCAATGCCTTTGTTATTGTAAAAGTCACAGACAGAAAAGTTTCCAGTAAAGACAGATAGGACCCCTTAGGGAGTGTGTGTGTGTGTGTGTGTGTGTGTGTGTGTGTGTGTGTGTGTGTGTGTGTGTGTGTGTGTTAGTATAAGTGTGTGTGAGTGACAACGAGAGAGAGAGAGGGACGGATAAAGAGAGTGGCAAAAGCTCCACTCTTGGCATCCATGCTAATACTTTTGGACCCAGTCTGGGTCCAAAAGTCTGCTTCAGAGACAAAGCACATAAACACGCACACACACACACACACACACACACACACACACACACACACACACACACACACACACACACACACACACACACACACACACACACACACACACACACACACACACACACACACACACACACACACACACACACACACACACTTAACTCCAGTATCCAGTCCATCTAGTTTGGGATGAAATATTCCAAGGGTTCTCACCCATAATGAATATCAAAGGGCTCCAAATATGCCCGCAATGATACTGTGTGTGTGTGTGTGTGTGTGTGTGTGTGTGTGTGTGTGTGTGTGTGTCTGAGTGTGTGTGTGTGTGTGTGTGTGTGTTTGTGTTTGGGGGAGGGCATGCAGAGCTCTTCATCACCCAGACATAACAAGAAGCTCTTAACCCTCCCCTCCATGAATATGTATGGCTGTATTCACTGCCTCCCCGCCCCACTGCCCCACCACCAGCGTCCCAGACAAAGCACTTCAAACACGGGCACAAATTGCAGGGGGGAACCCTATCGGCCTCCACCAGGCCCTCCAACCTTGAATAACTAATCCTCGGGGACCTGGGTTTGGAATAATGATCTGTTCTGAATGGTTGAACACCACAGAGTGGAGCATTTGTTGTTGGGCAGGTACATAATAATAATACATCGCTGATGAACAGAAAGAGGGACCTTTAGTCCAGCCACTTATCTGAGAGGAGACAATGGTGGCTCCATGAACTGCAGAAGCCATTGTGTTTGTAGAGCTGATGAAGGCCTTGGCTCTTTGCCTCTGAATGACGACCCATTATGGCCCCACACTCCTGTGTCATATTTCCTGTCATAATCAAACCGATTAATGCCAGACAGGAAGGATGTTTGTTGACTGGCACAATGTATCGCTACAGTCTGTGTTTCTTTCATGGGATTCTCCTGACACTCTTGTTGTCATAGCCTGTATATTTTAGGTCAGTGACTGTCTCTCTCCAGCCAAGCACTTATCTCATCTGTATATTCTGGTCCTGTGTGCCAGCTGTACAAACAGTGTACATCTATGAGAGTGTGTGGTGCATTGATGTCTGTGAAAGGGTTTAGCTCCTCTTTCAGGGGGTAGACACTGGCAAGCTTCAAAGATGAGGCACCACTGCAGTTGTCTGCAGCACTCTGCAAAATCAAAGTAAGCAGCTACCACAGGCACAGGACATTATACTTTCAAAAGAAAACGGTCCGATTGGGAATGCAGGGTCATTTTCTGGGATGCGATGAGGATTATCTAATTTCACAGAGCGCGGTCAGCTGGGCTTTTTACGTAATTTAACGCTGATAACGCAAAAAGAAAAAGAGCGTAAATGAATTAACTACTTCTACAAACGTGCACCAATCTCAGAAGCACGTGTTGATCAAGATCAGACTGTCTTGAGTACACATGGCCCCAATAAATTACAAACTATTTCAAGGGTATTCTTGGCTTTGAAAATAGGACAACTGCCTGCAAGCAGACAAAACGCTAACACTGCAGTCCTTTTATTATGATTCATCATTCTGGGCAAAGAGTATAATTCAGTATTTGGGCAGTCGTGCAACCTGATGGTACACAGCCCACCTGGCCTCAGACAGGTTGCATGATGAGATCTCTGGAGGATACAAGAAGAAATTGTAGGTCGCAGAAAAAATGCCATAGCTTTCTGTTTAGAGGAATGTGGACAATAAATCCAGACTCAATTCCCCTGCCACCAACAGATCCACAGAGACGGAAGGCGACGCAGAGGGTTAAGTCTTCGGAAAACTTTCAGAGGGATTGTTAGAGATGAACATGTGGCAGCCAGAGGTTACGGGTGTTCCGCCAGCACGGGGACTCGATGGCAAAGGCTTTTTTGTAATTGTGGCCAGTTGAATCCACATCAAGAGAACAAGCTACAGAGCCGGACGCCGCCTCCAGCCACCAACACGCTGTCAGATATATAAACAAACCTACACACTCGTATCTGTCAAAACATCTGAAAAGCACTTTTTTTTTGGAGATAGAAATATTTTCAGACAAAACAAAAATATTACATGCCTACACTGTTTGTCTACACAAGCTGGAGGAGCAACTCATAAAGCATCCACTGAAACACAAGAGTAATACATCAAAGCTGGTTAAATTGAGGCACTATTAAGAGAGCATAATGATGACGCATAATTACCAATTACTGTGATTCATTACTTTTGTATTCAGATCCAGTATGGTTGACTTCATTGTGGAAAACGTTGATGTAATAGTTAGTAATATTTATGACTTCAGTATAGGTTACATGCTTATGAATTAGATATTTGTGTTGCATTTTTTTTTGAATAACTTAAGGTCAAAAGGACAGGAGGAAAATTACTGTCGTTAATGTTGTTTTTAATTTAATATATCGTTATAGAAAATTGTGCCTGTGTAGCTGCTTGCTGTGAGTCATACGGACAAACAATGGTCAACATCATCACCACATGCCCCAGAAAATTGCAGGGAATGTTAATATCTCTGGAAATTCGCCCTGACTGCACCTAATTCATCCAACACAGCTGTGCGACCTCAGTTATAGGTGGAAACAATCATCTTTTTCTTTTAACAGGACACTATGAGCGAGGCCACCGCTGACAACAATGGAGTGTACCTTTTAGATGGTCACCATGGCAACGGCTGCAGACAGAGCGAGAGAGAGAGAGCGAAAGAGAGAGAGAGAGAGAGAGAGAGAGGGAGACAGAGAGTGCAGGTCCAGATCTCTGCGCAGTGTGGATCCCTACACTAGGGCTCCACTTTTCCTCTCTCCATGTTAGCTTTATATTCAGCATGCATAAGAAGCCGGATTGTTTTAAACCTGGAACTATCTGCACCTTATAACCTTGAACGTTTTAGTGTCATGCTGCTACACAGTGAGCCAGATGCTTTGTTCCAACCGGCATTTACATAAAGACTGACGCTGCCAAATTAAGCAGACTCCGACCGAAGCATCAGCTGCTACAGAGTATTGAGAAGGGCGTAGCACGTTCAAGTCTTTAACTAGAGAGAACACGCTGATATATCAAAGATGCACATTTATATTGTGTCATTAGTCATGCTTGTTGCAAGCAACACACACCCACATAAAGGAAGCCATGTTCATATTATATCAACACATCTAAAAAAATAATCAAATCAGAGACTAAGGATTCACGCAAACTAAACCCAATTCAATCAGCCACGACAGGCAGTGCAAATAAAAGTGCACATCTACACACACACTGCAGACAGTCAACAGCATAACAAGCAAAACAAATCACATAAAAACACACTCATGACACACACTCTTGGATTACAACTGCTGGATTACCTTTTTCTTTGACCATGACCATTGGAATTGAGGTAAATCTGCTCCACGAAAGGCTGTGGGTATCGATCACCAGTAACTGCTAGTTCCTTTTTTAGTCAAGACTGAAGAGCAGAAAACAGAGCTGAGACACCAAAGAGAAGGAGAGAGAAAGAGAGGAAGGAGAGAGGTACAGGAGCTGCTAAGCTCTCCTCCCGAAAACGCCGCTACAGCGTGGGGTTTGCCTCCCCAACTGCCTGTTTTCCTCCCATCCCTCTCCTCCTCCTCCTTCTCCTCTGCCCACTCCTCCTCCCTCTTCCCCTCCTGCTCTCTCTCTCTCTCTCAGCCCCTCTGTTGTGTCAGCCGCCTCCTCATTGCAGCAACCAGGTGGCTGCTGCTGCTGCTGCTGCTGCTGCTGCTGCTGCTGCTGCTTCTGTGTGACCAAACAGTAACCTCATATCCCTAAAACAGACCCCCTTAAGCACATACACAGTAAAGTGCAGGAAATCACACGACATGAGACACATGCATGTAAAGATACACTATGACACCAACTGGTAAGGCATAATGAACACCACGTATATAAATAAAAGCTGTTACATCAGACTTATCTCTTCTGTCTTCTTCTGTTGTAATATCTTGTCCTTTGCAACCTGTGTAGTATAATGTGAATTTATGAAAATGAAGAGACATTCTATTCCATGAATAAAAGTTCACCAAACTGAATTTTCCTGAGAACAATCATTGATCACGTCACCTCACTAAAGACTTTTGTGTCACTACAACAGGGTGGAGATCAATTACCCTATTCAGTGCTGTAATTTGACTGCTGCGCTGAGAGATTGGTTAAGTTGAGAAAAAATGAGCGTTTGTGACACATGAAAAGAACATGGACTTAAAAGCTGTAAAATCAAAAAAAGGAAAAGAGTGTTTTCTGCAAATGTTGGTCTTTTGTGACAGTAACTGGAGGTGGTTATAGCATTAAGCACAAAATGAATAATTGACATGAAATAAAAGATGTATTAAACACATTATTCACAGTTCAAAGTACTTATCCATTTCTTTTTAGAACAGTATCTACGCTACAGACTGTAGGTGAACTGAGGGGGCTTAGCAAAACGACCAAAATGCATGCCCCTTGTTAACCTGCCATTCCCTCTCCATCCCCTATTTAGAATCAATGGCCCCAACCAAGGCTCTGAAATATCAGTAGCCTTCTGTGCTGTGTTTTGATGAATCCACATGAATTTATGCTGTTGTCTGTAGTACAAAAGCAGCAGACGGATTTGTAATTGCGACTTTTTTGTTTTGCCTTTTGGTCCCACCCTTCTATCTTCTTTGGGCAGTTCGCTATAGTCGTGGGTGAACGAAATTAACCTTCTCCCCTGTTAAAAGTTAACAAATTGCCTAAGTATTAAGAAAGATCCAATCCAATCCATCTGATCCAATCAAGACTGTGGACCTGATCAGCATGCAGTAAAGCCAGGCTCACCTTGAGTGACAGCCCAAGTTGATAATTATTGCACTGCTGGTGCTTCCAGCAGGCCATGTACAGTATGAAGACATGATAGGGCTACAGAAAGCATTTAAGGTCAAAGGTCAGCCTTGCCGTGATCTGTAGCATGACCTTTGTATTGATATCTTTAGTGGATCCTCTGAAATCCAATTACAGAGAGCACGGGAGAGCATGTTCCTGGCTGAGCCTGGTGAAGATACCAACTCTTATATCATCTGTCACTGAAATAAATGACCATATGCAAGAGTGATTGCCAACTTTAGAGAGTTTACTTATATAGGTTAAATGACATGCTCTTTATACAAATTGGTTGCTTTGTTTATGTTTGTGCTTGGAGTACCACACTGTTTAAGTAAACTATAAAGTACTAGACAACCTATGCATCCTCAAATCTTCTCTCCACATACTGTATACAAAATGTATGGAGTCATTTACAAATACTATTTCACGGTGCTCCACAATATAACGTGTTAATAAAGCTTCTTATTTGGCTCCGGGGAAGCAAATAAATTCCACTGCTACCAGGGGACCAATCCTATGTCTGCAGACACTTCAGTGTGTACGCTAAATATGATCTCAGCAGTAACTCAGCCTTGTCACACCAGCAGCAATTAGGGACCACACGGTCACTGATCTATCTGCCCATGCTGGAGCCTCACTGTACCTCTCTACGGCTGTGGGGGAGGAATAGTTTTGCATCAGCACCACCTCTGTAATTGCTGATGCACGAAGACTATTTTGCATTCATAATGCATTCATTCACTGCAGTGTCAACTGTGCCACCTGCTGGATATCTAACAATGTGCATCTGTGTCCACATGGGCGTTTTCTTCTCACTAGGCAATGGAGACATGCCAGTGAGGCAAACAGTAAAAATAGTTAGCGGATATGCCTCCAGCACTCCACCCTTTTTATTATGTAGGGGAAGAAATATGTAATAACTTTGTGATGACCTTGATTTGAGTGGCTTCTTAAAAAGAGCATTTTTTTGGCCAAAAACCATTCCCTTTAAGAAGATTAGAGGTTTACAGTGTGGCTACTAACTGCTACATGCAAGACAAAGACTGTCCCTTTATTATGACTTCTCATAATACTGTAATAACGCTATCATTTTGCTTCTTTTAATAATCTCTGTAGGAGCTGCTGGACATTTATGCTACATAAGGCCTGCCAAGAGCAATTCCTGAGTAGCAAAGCCTATTATCCGTGGATGAAAAGTCTCTGCTGTATTTGGCTCACCTACAGATGATCCATGTCTGTCTGTCCATTAATAACCTGGCCAGAGGACTATACACTACACCGCCCTCATTAGTGCAGATAAAGGACCAAAAAACAATCATAAGTACTATTAAAGGAGAAATACAATGCTCATTTTTAGGTTCATACTTATATTTTGGGTTTCTACTAGAAAATGTTTACATGCTTTAACGCTCCTTTTTAGAGGGATAAGCCCAGTCTGCTCTGATTGGTCAGCATTTCTGGGTCTTCTGCATCTGCAAATAGTGGTGACATTTCAACTGTACGGCCTGGAGGCTTATTTAAAGATATAATATGTAGTATTATCTAAAAAACGATGTATATGACTGTATGTAATGAATAAAAAAGCAATCCCTTTTAATCATCACTTATGACACACTAGAAGTGTGTGGTGGTGTCTGTATCGGCAGAGAACCTGCCCTCTGCCAGGACATTTGTGGATGTCGGCAAAAAAGCACCCCACCCATGTGGGTGTTTAACATCCAACCAATAACAGCACACAGGGTGAGCATTCCCAATAGCTGATTTGTCGTGCCCCTCCCCCTCAGCGTTGCATACTGACACACAGGGCAATAGCAGTGTGTCTCTTTTACCAACACACATACAAAGACAGGATGAAGCTCTGCAATTACTCATAACCTGAGAGTGCAGAACCTTCCAGCGGGGTTGTGCAGATGTGTTTATGTGTGTTTGTGTGTGCGTGTGTGTGTGTGTGTGTGTGTGTGTGTGTGTGTGTGTGTGTGTGTGTGTGTGTGTGTGTGTGTGTGTGTGTGTGTGTGTGTGTGTGTGTGTGTGTGTGTGTGTGTGTGTGTGTGTTTATTTGGGTTTTTAATATAACCACCATGAAACAATCTGAAAATATCGTTTTAGTTAGATTTACTGCTTTGTCCTCACTGGACAGGATTCATTCTCTTCACACAGTCTCTAGCTCACTCAACCATCGCAGAGGAGGGGCCTTATCTGAATGCTGTGTGTTTACTAACAGTAAGCGCTACTTCCCTTAAAGTCAGTTTCTGTATCGGGCTGTATGCGTTGGTCTTTGGATTGAGTGTTTTGATACTTTCACAGTATTTTTATAGTACTGCAACCTACTGTACAATAAAAAAAGACATGCAAAATCACGGGCGGCATGGTGGGGGGGCGACACCCACAGCAAGAGGGTTCCTGGTTCAAATCCTTGCTGGGGCCCTTCTGTGTGGAGTTTTCTCCGGGTTCTCCGGCTTCCTCCCACAGTCCAAATACATGCCCGTGTTAGGTTAATTGATGACTCTAGTAGTTGTCCGTAGGTGTGAGTGTGAATGTAAATGGTTGTCTGTCTCTGTTTGTCTCTATGTGCCCTGCGACAGACTGGCGTCCTGTCCAGGGTGTACCCCACCTCACGCCTGATGTCAGCTGGGATCGGCTACAGCCCAGTCCCCCTGCCCCGAATACTCTTAACCACACACCCTATGCACTGGATGATAACTTGCAGATTTTTACATAGCGTGACAGTTAAGAAATACTAATAACCTGGATGAACCACTCAACTCTTTTGGAGCATTGACAGACCTGTCTTTCCATCTTCGGAAATAGCTTGTTTCTATTTAAAAAAACAAACAAAGAACAAATGGTGAAAAACAGCAATCCTGTGCAACCTTCTTAAAAGTATATTTCATCCAAGCTATTAACATTCCTGTGTTGCAACTACCCTGAATACACATAAATGTGTTTTCACTACAGCATTTTTTCTTTTTTTTAAGAATTTCTTTGACATATCATCAAACATGGTGACCTCTGGATAACATCACTTGGGGAGCTGAATTAAAAAGTTTAGAGGTTTAAAAAAAGGTTATGGGTGATCAAAATGAGAACCATTATTTCTTTGCAAGTGAAAGCTGCAAGCAATATTTCTCTTACAGATATCGGGTCTCTGGAAAAGTCATGGAAGACTTTTTTCAGATGACCCAGGCATGGCTTCTACAGAAGCAGCTATTGACTGTCACTGTCACTGTTTGATTGATTCTAGCTGCCACTAAAGGAATGGAATGGCTAACATAAGCCTTGACCTCTATGATCTTTGATCTAGGGTCATTTTACAGACACAAAGCTTCCTCAAATTTGAGCTCAAACTTAAACTTCCACGGAAGTTCAAGTTTGAGCCTTAAGTCTGTGGTATTTGCAATAAACAAAGTACCAAGTCATGATGATTTTACTCCTGAGCCTGGCACGCAGTCAGAGAATACATAAGGTCTGAAAATCTCAATTTGTCCTCATGCCCATGTTGTAATCCTGATGTAAGCCACCATGTTGCTTCCCCATGTACTGTTACTTGGCAAAATGCAGCAGGTCTGCCCTCTCATATGGGTTTGCAATGCATTATATAACTATGGAGAGGACTGTGATTAATTTCCTGACTTTTTCAACATTTGCAGCAACACTTTTTGGCGTTGGGTAGATATGGTTGTGTAACTCGCACACAGGAGCTCGATCATACATACACACAGGTCAGATGTGGAAAGCCCCAAGAGGTGTAATCACTCACTGTCATCCAATTAAAATGAAGTAATCTCAGCAACAACTAAGGAATTCAGTTTCAGACACCTACTCGCAAACAGAATGCAAAGTAGAGAGACTAAACGAGCAATACAAGACCAAAACAACAGCCCCTTTTGGTATTAACAAACAACTGTTTGGGGAAAGCAGTGGGAGGAAGGGACAGAGGGTAATAAAATTATATGTAACTTCAATTGCAAGCATCTAAAAGTAGAACAAATATATGTTTTTTTCCTGTCCTACCTGTAGCGACCTCGTTCAGCCTCTCACTCAGATAATACTCATTTGGGTCGAGGTAGGGTAGCTGCTCCATGTATTGTTTAGGAATAAGGTACAGGACCTCAGCCACATGCCCATCCTCGATGACGGACATGCGCTTGACCGAGCTCTTGCGCTTCACCCGGACACGGTCAACATTGTGGCTGCGGCTGGAGCTGCACAGCTTGCCCAGGCTGTTTAGATTGGGCAAAGTGGGCATGGCGCCTTCCTCCCCTTCAACTGTCCCACAGAGAAGGGTGAAGCACTGCAGGTAGACGTTGGCCAGGGTCGGGCTCAGACCCGCTCTAAAATCCAGTCGCCTTTGGACATCAAGAACATGAGGTGTTCATAGAGGCACAAAATGGATACAAAGGAGCCAGGGCTTGGTGGGCAACTTCACAGCAGCTCATCATAAAATCATAGCAGCATCAATTGAAGCCTCCACTGGTAACTCCTTCTGTTACGATCCCTCCAACTGTCACTTCAGATCGGTGGTGGATGTAAGAAGTGGAGCGCTGATGTCCACCTTGAGGTGGGGACGCCAAACAGCAGGTGGCATGTATGACAAAGCACTCTGCTGCAGGTAGAGCAGTGTGAGAAACAGGGAAAGAAGCTTACCCTATGAGTTTCTTCAGCCCAACCAGCCTCATGCCTTAAGCAGCTTAGGGCTGACGTCGAGCCTATGATTATCTTCTGGGTGGGGTTAGGAAGCTCTACATCAGGTCGGCCCAGGGTATGGTGGGATTCTCTATACCTGCTGTGACCCATGTGCATCCCAGTCACTGCTCTGTTTATTCACATCTGTCTAATGACAAGCTGAGATTCTATCGAGCCTTTCAAAAAGCAAACACGTTGTTTTTCTGTGTGCTATACATATTAGGTCAAAGTGAGTCATTAAAGGCCCCATATTGTTTTTTTATGATTAAATTTATTAGATATTATTTGTCTTTTTTATTTTAACGTAGGGAGAGGTGCCATATAAATACAGTGAAAGTATCAAAACACTAAATCCACAGAGAAATGCAGACAGTCTGTAGTCAGAAACTGTGCCTATAAAAGAAAGATCAGGACTTTTGATGGTTATGAGGTCACAATTATACTACATTATAGGTAGAAAGTGCCAGTACATCAGTCCTTGGCTGTAGTGACGTGCAGAGACGCCAAAAGTGCAGATGCAGAAGACTTGGAAAAATTCTGTCCAATCAGAGCAGACAGGGTTTTGTCGGGAGGGGCAGCTTAAAGAGACAGGCTCTAAAACGGAGAGTTTCAGACAGAGGGTGAATACAGGTATATTCAGAAAGGCAATTTAAGAAAAATGAGGCATTAATTGCAATAAATTACATGTAGGCTAAACATGTTCTACAGCTGAAACCCAAAACATAATGAAAAAGTATGAATCTGAAAATGAGCATAATATGGAACCTTTAAATATCAAGGTCCTCTTTAGAGTGCATTTTAGATGCATCTATATTCTATTAGGGTCATACAGTGTGTTTTTTTGTGAGCGTGCTTTGCATTAATCAAATGGTTGCATATCAGTGTATAGCATCAAAGTGACCTAAGACAGGCTTTCAGGATAGATTCATTTGGAAGTCTGCCAGTCCTTTACAAGGTCAACAGCCAGCAAGGTCATTTTAGCAGCCAACAATGCACAAACCCGCTTTTCATCAACAACAGGATCCTTCACAATAAAAGTAACTACATCAGCGCTGAAGTGAAAATGCCAGCAGGGGCTCTTTATTACCCGCTGAAATCATGGAGTATAGGATTTTGGATTTTGTAATTTAGTAAGACGGCGTGTTCTGAGTTTTTAATCTTCAAAGTATCTAATGCTGGGACAAATTTGTTTCCGAAAAGGCTTCTAGAGAGTTTGTTTTCTTTAAGCAAAATACATATAACCAACGTGTAGTTATTTAGTTTTTACAAGCACTTTCTTAAGTCAGGGATGCATTTACCTTCCTTGGAAATGTGAGTTCAGCATGAGGTCAATTTTGAGTCATGTCCTGGTGGGAGGTGAAAAGATGGATCATGCAGATGGAGAATCTGAGCAAACTCCACAAAAAAAAGATCGACACCAGTGCTCTGATATGTTTTACACAAACTGAAAACAGCATGTTTTTGAAACCGTAAAAACAGTGCTGCACATAGATTACTGAAGAAAAGCATGAAAACAAAACATGACATACAATTTTCATCAAACAGATAAAGCTAATCACAGCTAGGTATGTAGGCACGCAGGCTGATAACAATGACAAAGCACAAAAATATAATTTTAGTCTGGCAATATCGGGCTGGGCCTGCACTTCAAATTTAATGATTTTGCTCTTTGTCTGAGAGCGTGCACAGAAACGGGATGGCTGGAGCTTGTCTGACAAAGTTAACCACAATTTGCATCTAAACAGTATTTAACTAATAGGACTCCCATTCAGAAAGTTTCATTCCAGACAAAAGATACAGCGTGACAGTGAAGTAAAAGCAAGAAGACGTACACTAATGCAGACACATGGACCTCAGGGTAGCTAAAGGCATGCTATTCTGCGGCAGTGCTGAGGCACTGCCCTCCAATTGTCATCCACTCTGTGGTAGCTTTGACACAACAACCACCCCACTCCCAGATCAACACACACATGCTCAGAAAACAAGTCTGTTGTCCACATGCACTGAAAAATCAGCGTCACACACAAAAAACATCCCAAACAAGATCATAGCTTCCTGGCGTTGCTGCTACACTACAATAAACACACCCCTCCTCCTCTCCATATTTTTCCCCCATCTTACCATCCAGTCCGAAGCAGGAGGTGATTTTTTGGGCGTAGTTGCAGAGCCCATCGTAGCCAGGCTCCTGCCACGCTGTATCCCTTTCCCCCATCTCTACACACTCCCACACACACCGTCCGGTCCGGCAGCTCTCTCACTCCTTCCCCTGCTCATCAATTATTCAGGCTTCTGCCAGGACACATGCATGCGCGCGCACACCAACCTTCATATTCGCATATACAGTATACACACACACACACACACACACACACACACACACACACACACACACACACACACACACACACACACACACACACACACACACACACACACACACACACACACACACACACACACACACACACACACACACACACACACACAGAAAAGTGCTGATGCAGAGGGTCGTGCTGTTGGTGCATGAGCAGCCCTCTCCAGTGGTGGGATAAGGATGAGGCATCAGATTGAGTTACTGCAGAATGGAGCCATACCTCCTTTTAACCATCCAACATTGATCATCCAGATAACACTGCAGTGTAACAGGTACGGTGTGCAGGATGTGCAAACCCTGCTCAAGGAAAGGGCGGGGCGGAGAAGGAGGTCAGACCAGGGCAAAACTGATGATGCACCAGGAAGTGTGCTGATGGTCACTTAAAGCTAACCAGAAAGCCAAATGCAATGATTACTGTCAGATCTGACAACTGGAAAAAAGTGCAAAAAACGGAAAATCTTCTATTGAAGATGAGGATAGAAAAAGTGACGCTGCAAAGAAAGCCGAAGTGTATTCAGGCCGACTCTAAATGCCTTGCATAAAGTGCTGATTTGCAAAGTTAAATGAAAATAAGTACAATTTAATATAATAATGCTTTTTTGTTTTATAAAATAAAGCCGTTTATACCGAATACTGATTGTGATCACAGGCCTAAATATCAAAATGTCCCATATTGAAACCTTGTGGTAAACTCTGAAGTATTTTGCTGGAAATCAGCTGACAGTTTTATTAGGAAGAGAGGAAAAATCTCAAATACATCAACTCCACTGCATTACAATGCCTTCAAAAAGGTCCATAAAATCAGACAGAAAATGTGACATGCCAACTTATAGAAACAGCTTTGGAGTAGCATAAAACTGAATGAACACTGGCCCACATATGTGAGAACTATGCTGCCAAAACATGTAGTTTTAAGATCCTGCGGTGGAGCAGAGATAAATGGCTTAAATGGACCAAGATGAACAATAAATTCACTCACATATGAATGGCCAACCTAAACAGTAGAGAACCAATGGTAGCAGAATCAGCAAACTATAACAATACACTCAGAGATTATGCTAAATGACGTAACTGTGGTAGGTTTTAAGGTGGTTTCCCAGACCAAAAAACAGATGGAGGAATCTAATAAGAAATGCCCTGCCATCTCTCAAATGCCACTACCTACTGTAGGTGACCTTGAACAATGCTCTGGTCGGACTGCTCAATGGCCATAGCAGACTTGCGACAGCAGCTCACACGTAGGAATTAATGCGAAAGAAAGCAAAAGTTGAAATAATATACTGTAGCCTATGTGCTCTGTAAACATACCAATGATAGTGGTTTTATAAAAAAATAATTCAAGGTTTTATTTATAAAATAAACCTTGTTAAGAGATTCTAGACAAAAGAAAACAGCACAGGAAATATGATGACACTGGGAAGCCCAGATTCAAGATTCAAGATTCAATTCAAGATTCAAGAAGCTTTATTTATCCCGAGGGAAATTATTGTGCAACAGTTTCATACAAAGGCGGAAAAGGATCAGAGTAACAATAAGCATAAACATAAATCAAATCAAAATAAAGCTAACGTCAGATAAATCAGATAAATCAAGCAATGAACCAAGTGTGACAGAGTGCAACAGATGTCGTGGTTAAGCGTAGGTATATACAATATACAACAATACGCAGCGTGCAGTTTAGCAGCAGATTGAAATAAAATAAGTACAAACTAAATAAGTGAGAAGGAGCGATAAGTTATAAGTGTTAAAAATGTTAAAAATGTAGCAGCATGTCCTACAGAACTAAGTGACAGTATGGCACAGTGGAGTGTAGCAGCATTTCGTACTTCAGTCAGTTACAGTAAACCACAGTGAAATGTAGCATAGAGCAGTATGGCCGCAGTATGGAGCAGTATGGCCGCAAGGGTGTATTATAAGATGGGGTGACTAATGGAAGGGCATCAAGGTAAAAGCTGATGGCCCTGTGCTGATAAGAGGGCTGGGGTGGGGGGGCTGGCGACTGCAAGACTGAGAGCACAGTAATGGCGGATGTTTGCTGGACAACTGAAGGAGAGGCTTATAATCGCAAATGTATACTGGGAGGGAAAATGGAGTCATTTGAGACATTTTGGAACTGCCTGTTTCTTTTGAAAGGAAAACGTTTCAATCAGCTAACATGTTTTAGATCTTGCCTATAGATTTCTGGATGCTACAGTATCTAAAAATGAAATGAAATGAAAGATCCAAGAGAGTCACATGTAGGCTGAGTCTGCAGTTATATACCTTGGACATCAGGGATAATGCCCATTTTACAGTAATCCATTATTGGTCAGGTCGTCGTATCTTAAAGAGCTCATAGTACCGTATCACCCGACTAGATCGCTGCACTCTGATAATGCAGGGCTAGTTGTCGTTCCTAGAGTCTCCAAAAGTTGAATGGGAGGCAGAGCCTTCAGCTACCAAGCTCCTCTCCTGTGAAACCAACTCCCAAGTGTTATTCGGGAGGCAGACACCGTCCCCATATTTAAGAGTAAACTTAAAACTTTCCTTTTTGATAAAGCTTACAGCTAGGGCTTACGAGCCCTTAGCAATGTTGTTATTTTTAAACTGATTTTGTTCTGCTTAATTATGCTGCTATAGGCCTAGTCTGCCGGGGATAATACTTTTCCAGATACTCTGAGCTTCTCTCTTCTCCGTCTTTATCATTCATGTCTCATCAATGCATGTTACTAATTCAACTTCTTCCCTGGAGTTGTTTGTGCTTTGTCGTCTCGCAAGTCTCTGCTGATCGTGGTGGTGCCTGCTGCCGTGGTCCTGCATGACGCTTCCTGCTGCTATTATAATCTATCACCTCAGCTGTGCTTGTTTCTACTATTCTGCTGTATTAACTGCCATAACATAAAAGTCATATTCCCATTACTATAGATATTATTATAGTTACTGGAAGTGTGTCTGTCTCTTGTCTTTGTGTCTGTCTTTGTCTCTCTCTGTCCATCTGTCCGTCTTTTCTCTCTTTCTCTCTCCTTTTCTTCCTCCCTAACCAGTCAAGACAGATGGCCGTCCTCCTCAGAGCTGGGTCTGTCTGATGTTCCTGCCTGTTATAGGGAAGGTTTTCGTTGCCACCGTACTCTACAGGGGAATTGTTGGGTCTATGTAAATCATAAATAAGTCATAGAGTGTGCTCTTTACCTACTCTGTAAAGTGTCCTGAGATAACTTTTGTTATGATTTGGCACTATAAATAAAATTGAATTGAATTGAAGTAGGGCTACAACTAACAGTTTTTTTTTATTATTTTATAAATAAGGTGATTTTTTTTGTTTTCAGTATTGTTTTCCTCTATAAAATGCCTTACTATGATATATATGACAAAGTAAAGCAGCAAATCCTCACAGTTGAGAGACTGGAAATGGAAAATGTTTGGTATTTTTGCTTGAATAATGAGTAAAACGATTAATTGATTGTCAAAATGTTCTGTTGAGACATGCATTGAGATTCTCTGCGAAGTACAGACAAATATAGAAAGAAAAGATATTTCCACAATCCACAAAAAAATGTCTGAGTTATTATCTACACAAAAACACTTTATGTCCTCTGGTAAAATATTGTGAAACATGGTGTTAGTCAAGTTCTCCAGTATATGAGACGGGAGTAGGACAGCCAGTGCAACTGAAAAGGCATCGATTCAGCCATGGCTCAGGACAAACAGCTATGTTATTTGCATCAATCCGCGACGTGTGATAATAAAATAATAACCTCACATATGTGTAACCAGCACAGATGCAATTGGCACAACTGTAGGTTAGTTACTTCTCATGAATAATGATTGGCTGATACAGGGGCCTAAGCCTACTAATCAGATATATGTACCACAGGGGGGCCGTCAAGCTGTGGGCTCTGAACTCCATCAATCTCCACCAGCAGCCATGGAGGACAGTGATGGGGGGACTTCAAAGCCGACACAGGCTACAGTCTGAAGGGGAGTGACGTACAGTACAGCTTGAGCTTCTTTATAGAAGGTTGATGTCATGTTGAGGTCAAGTTAATATTGCAACAACTGTGCTGCTATCCAGCTGTCAATCGGTCAGCGATCACAACCAGCAGAACCATGCTGGAGGTTCTTTATCTCTTTATACTGACAAAAATCTGCAAAGACCCACCTAATGGACTGAACATATTGTACCTGAAAGCATCTCCTCCTCTCAGACAGGTTGGGATTGTTGCACCAAATCATAGCTCATATTTTTGAATCAGTTTCCAATTTTTTTTTTCCGTCACCTCACGAGCTAAAAACACAGATCCATATACTCTGAACATACACACCAAGAATATTGCATGGTACTGTAGGGTATCATGGAATATTCTTTGTGTGTATCTCCTGAGTATATTGATCTGTGTGTGTTACTGAATGGTAACTGTAGTTTTTTGTATATGGATATGGATATGTGGCGTGTATGTGTGCTGCTATGTCACCCGTGTTCTCTCAAAAGCCCAATTACACCTAAGGGAGACAATTACGGCTTATCTTATCTTATCTTATCTTATCTTATAAGCCTATAATATGAGCACAATGACCCTCGTGTTTCACTTCTTCATTGTTTCACAACCGACCAATTAAGGATAACCTTAATAAAGTCCAAGTCCTCCATCAACAGCTTTCATTTGGGCAACAATTAGGGTGTGTGCACCCTTTAATGATATACATTGCCCTTAATTAAGGATAATATCACATGTTAAAATAAAGAGCTACCAGGTTCATTATCACACCTGGGATAAAAAAAAGAGAGAAAAAGACAAAAAACTATGATCTATTTATAGATGCAACAGAGTGTTCATATCAACAGAATAAGTTGTAGACTGTCTAGAAGGGGCTGCAGCAGTGGACGCTGTAGTTTCAGCTATGTAACCTACTTACAACAACAGTGTCATTATCACAGCCTGATCCCCCCGAAAGACGACGCAAATGGGCTCTCTTCGCCATTGCATCCATCCTTGAACCAAGACCCCCCACCCCCTCCTCCCAACAAAATTTAGAGACTTTTCCCCCCCTGTACATGTACTGTTATGACGGCTTCTGCGGCAAAAGATACTCACCTCTAGCAGACATGCCCGGTAGGTAGAGCCTCTCTTTCTTTGCTGAGATTACCAGGAGGAGATGCCCCGCTGCAGTTTTGAAGGAGGGGGAAAAAGGCCGGTTGACAGTCTGATATAATCTGTACTTTAAGTTTTGGCTGTCATTTAATGGGATTAAACGCAGGGAAGCACACAGCCTGCGATTTGGTAGACTAGACTAGACTGCGCGATGGAGAGAGCACTTTCCAGCGACAGGGCGTGTCCTGGAACAGACAGCATCCTTCTTATTTTCCAACAAGTTTATGTCCATGTTTGAACGTAGCTAGGCTAATATCACATATTTAAGGAGTTATAAATGAATTCATTCTTGAAATGCCTCGCCTGCAGCTCCTTGACGTTAAACCGGCTAGCCTACTTTTTTTTTTGTCTGGGATGACTGTGCTGTTCTGGACGTGGTAGTTGGGCTAAATCACAAAGTTGACAGGCATTCTGGAGCAATGAATGTTGTTTTTACATTTTTTACTCTCTATCCAGTAATACGGCTACTTTAAGGAAAATGTTTGGCGATCTGTTCATCACATGGACTCCCCAACTTTATCCTAAAAGCAGCCCATAACCTCAGCTGTGTGTGATGTAAACACTGCGATATCAGAGAAATAGCTCACAACTGTGCATTATGTGGCAGCAATCGATTGATTCTACAGCTCGCCGATTATTTCCCATATAAACCGTAGCTAATGCTTGGTTATCGGAATGCAATTCACTCATACTGGCTTTTATATTCTAAGTGCGCTTATTGATTGTTGTTTCCGATATGAACATATAGACCATTGTCCCCGATTGAAGGTTGTGCTGTCTTCATTTGTATGCATTGATCGTTGTGAGTAATTATACACCGGTGCCTTGTGCGCATGCGCCCCCTGGTGGATGAAAACAGTAGCGTTTGGCGGAGGAAGTGCCACCGTGTCCAAAGAAGTGAGCAGCACACGTTACCTGTGTCTGTAGACGGTCTTGTTTACAGTGGTAGCTGCCTGGCCTCTGAAGACTCGTGGCCCGCAACGTGTTACTGTTTTATTGCTTTACCTTTATTCTTTCGTAACAAGGGTCATTGTATGAAACCTCCAATCTGGATCGAGGCGGCAACAACAGGAAGAAGAAGATAGAGGAATTCTCTAGGTCTTCTCGGGAGAAACTAGTCCAATCGAAGAACAAAATGTTCTCCAAATTCACGTCCATTCTTCAGCACGCTGTGGAAGCGGTGAGTTCTTTTTACCAACACATTTTTATCCGTCGGCTTGCTTTTGTGTATCGTTTATTTTGGCTGAAACGGGCCTTTGGTCGCCCAGACAACACATACCGTAACGTCAGCACTGGGGGTACGTTGCTAACTAGCAAGCTAACTTGTTAGCCTAAGCTAATGTTAGCGTTTTGTGTTTGTCCTGTCCGTTTGTCTGCTCTTGTTATCGATAACACATATGTGGACTATATATGAATGCGCCCCTTTGTCTACTCGTTTATAATACTAACTAACAGATTTCCCTAATGTCATTTTCTATAGTACAACAAGTCATCGGTGTTTAATGCTTTAGCTTGGCAAGCTGGGATAGCCGCTAATGTTAGCCGCTGCTTACCCAAGACGCTACAGTGACGCCGTAGCCTAACCTAGATCTCGTTTCAAACAGTCTTATCAAGAGGAACGATGTCGAAACGACTGGGCAGCCTTGGTTGGTGTTGCGCAAACATTTAACCGTTAATGATAATCAGTTGATTATTTCGAACAGTTTTTTTGAAGGCGTAATTAGTAGTTAGCCCATCCAGCTAGCGATGTAGCTATTAACGTTACCTGGAAACAACGTTAATAACCTGCCTGAGTGTCAAGGGTTTCAAACAACAACAACAATAACAAGTTTATTTATAGAGCACCGTTCATACAAAAAGATGCTGCTCAAATTGCTTTACATTAAAATAATAAAACGTGAGAAGACAATCATTAAGAGCGTTAAACATGCTCAAATCAATATGCGGCACCCAATGGACACTTGGCAGGTGGCCCAAAGTGAACACTTTTGACTTCTGGCGTAATATTATCTTGTGAACTCATTATTCTGCCATATTTATTGACGTGTATGAGGATAAGGTCCGTTAGATGTCACTTAAAAGTGAACGTTTAAGCCAACTATGTGGCATTTTAAAAACTCATGGGCTGTGTCTTTGATCATAAAACATCACACACACACAAAGTCATCTTGTGGTGGCACATTAGAACCATTAAGCACCGAGAGGATCCAGTAGTATTGAAAGCCAGAAGACATAACATAGGGTAACGGTTACGTTTTCCCAGAACAAACAAGGCTTCTCAGGTTTTGTTTGAAAGTGATGGAAGTACAGTATATTGCGAATAGCAGTGTCTCTCCTCGCCAGCTGTGTAAACATACTATATACTTATGTTTGCAATTTTTCTATTTCAGCTTGCCCCATCGTTGCCCTTGCAGGAGGACTTTGTCTATCACTGGAAGGCCATTACACATTATTACATTGAGACTTCTGGTAAGAAAAACGAAGAAAATTAATAAGTTAACATCTGTTATGGTCATGATGTCCCCAGAGGATGATTGTCAAGCAGGGTCCTTGAAAGTTATTGATGTATTTGGTACTTCAGTGTAAAATCTGAATACAATGGCAGGATGTTTGTCTTGTTCATACAGTATATTAGTCAAATTACAACACACCAGACTACAAAGTTTGTACAAAAGTGTATACTAAAATGAACACAGGTAATGCAAAGGGAATGGTTATGCAGGAATCCGAATGAAACTGCATAAGTGTTAAGTATGCTGGGAATGCCATGCTGTTTGAGTTTCCTCAGCAACTCTGTCAGCTTCAGATTACAAGTGCGTTCTTCGTGTTTGCCTGTTAGAACTGGGTTTATAGAACTCGTATGCTGTGCGTCTGTCAGATTGCATCTAGATGGTGGTTAAACCCAGATATGTAAAGACAACTTCCATGTGAACTACTGCTGTCTAGTCACTGTGGATATTTTGGGCAAGGAAAGTCTCCTTCTCTTATTCTTCACTCCAAACGACCGCTTCTTTGCAGCGGTTCTCCTGGGTAGACCAGTTGATCATAAATTCCCTCTGCACAGCTGATGAGAGATTATCTGTACTTTGAGTATTATGCAGCTGAGCTTGTTTTCATGGACATTTATTCATTAATTTTGCAGACGTGTGACTTAAATGAACTCAATCTATTATGTTGAGGTCACGGTTAACCAGCTTGACCTTCACAATCCACATGATACCAATTGAATAAATTATTTGATCATTTAGATAAAAGCTGTTCAGATTTCTTTCCGTCTCAACATTTTTTCACGTTGTATGCTTTGTTACATGCATGTATCCTACCTTCTTATTGAATTAATTGACCCACTCCTGTTATTGCTGCATTATTGGTGTGGTGACTCTTATAACACTCTAGTATTATTATTTAACTCTCATAGATGTCCTGGGCTTCAGCAGTTGTTCTATCATACGCAGGGTTGTGGGATAGTCCTATTATTTTCTGTCATGCTCCCATCATTTACTGGGTTAGGCTTAACACACAGTTGTCGGTAACTCACCACGTTCTGCATGTGTTTCACAATACATGCATTTATAAAACCAGTGGTGGGATTTAATTGTGAACCCACCTAGGAAAGTATTAACAATGCCAGCGTGACTAACTACCACAATTTAGCAATGAGGACATTTATTATATCACCTCCTATGCACCAAAAGGTTAGTAGATCAGAAAATAACATGGGCTGCGATACACTAGATATGTTTAATCTATGCTATGTAGTTTTAACAGTTCTTAAGTGGTTAGTTAGGAGAAGGATTCAGAAGCTTTTTACAAAATTGTCCAACATGCAGTAAAGATGAGCATGGCCTGTTCCCTTTTGTTCGTATGTTATGGACACACAGTCTTTCTGACATGTTTCTGTGTTGTCCCCTTTTAGATGACAAAGCTCCAGTCACAGACACCAACATCCCATCACACCTGGAACAGATGCTGGACATCCTGACCCAGGAGGAAGCGGAGAGGGAGTCCGGAGAGACGGGACCATGTATGGAGTATCTCCTACATCATAAGATCCTGGAGACGCTCTACACTCTGGGCAAGGCAGATGTAAGGCAGTCATGCTTTGGTAACTACATGAACTGTACCTCCAGGAAATCATACATATCAGGATATGGCACCTATATGAGTATATGTGATATTAGCAGAACTCAAGGTTGAGAATTAAGTGTAGGGAATGAGCCTATAGAGGTTCTGGGTGGCTTGACACAACACTGAGTGTGCAATCCGCTCACATGAATGCACAATTTAGTTGACTCTTAAATGAATCTGAACTGTGATCTACTGTATGTTGGTAAAAAAAAATAATTCTAACATATTCTGCTTGTATGATTTCCCATCAGTGTCCACCAGGGATGAAGCAGCAGGTGCTCACCTTCTACACAAAGCTGCTAGCACACATCCGTCAACCTCTCCTGCCACACATCAATGTCCACAGACCTGTACAGGTGAGAAGTGATGTAGTCTGGATTTCAGTCTTTCATATCCCTCCTCAAAATGGTCTGACAGGTTATGTAACATATTCTTAACCTTTTCCCCCCTGTGGCTGTGACATTCCTCTGTCAGAAACTGATCCGTCTGTGTGGGGAGGTGCTGGCAGCTCCTACAGAAAATGAAGAGATTCAGTTCCTTTGTATAGTCTGTGCCAAACTGAAGCAGGACCCATACCTTGTCGACTTCTTCCTTGAGGTGAGTTGCTATGACACCAAAGAGAAAAATAACTGTTGAGCAGCACATTCATAAGTATTAAGCTGTATTGCTAGCAGAAGTAGTACAAAGTTCAGAGAAAATATTTTGTTTGTGATGTTATTTGCAGAACAAGTCAAAGAGGCCTGAGACAAAGCGTCGTGGAGGGACGGAGGTGGTCAAGGAGAATGTGTTGGCTCCAGACACTGGTCAGTCTCTGGCAGAGGAACAGGCTGGTCGCACAGAGGAGCCTCAGGCTGCAGCTGCTGCCTCTACCTCTAGCCCAGCCAGTAACAACAATAACAGCAATAATTACAATCTTGTCACCTCGCTGCTTAACCTCACAAAAAGCCCTGTAAGTAATCAATATGCAAGGAATGTTGAGTTACTTATCTTTTTCTGCATTTGAGTTTGTAATCATGAGTGGTATCCATTTCTTCCCTTCGCAGGATGGCAGGATAGTAGTGAAGGCGTGTGAGGGTCTGATGCTGCTGGTCAGTTTACCAGAGCCTGCAGCTGCCAAGTGTTTAACTGAAAACACTGAGCTCTGTGAGCTCCTGACTGACAGGCTGGTCTCCTTCTACAAAGCCCTGCCACAGTCCATGGACCCCTTGGACATTGAGACAGTGGAGTCGGTCAACTGGGGGTACATTACTTTCGAGTGTTTATTTTCTAGAACCACATATTTATTGACTTTTAAACAGCATTTGCATACATTTCAGTTGTGCCATTATCTGAAGTTTTGATTTAAGTTGACTTTGCAAGTTGACCTTAAATAGCATTCTCTGTGAAAGGCTATTTTCATGAGATACATTGGTAGAGTTGCATTCAACTTTAATATTTGTACCTTTCTCCTCCTCCTCTCTCTTTCAGTCTGGATGTGTATAACCTGAAGGAGGATGCTGCTGTCTTCACAGGGAAAAGGGCTCTAATCTCCTTCCTGTCTTGGCTAGATTACTGTGACCAGCTCATCAAGGAGGCTCAGAAGGTCCTTAACCAATGCTGACTCACTGTTTTGATGTGTCATATTGTAGTCAGAATAAAATAACTTGGAAGTTGTTTTTGTATCTGAAAGCCACAGAAAGCTGAAGTGCATTTTTGTTTTTCTTTACTGTCTTTCAGTCAGCAGCTGTGGTGATGGCAAAAGCTGTGAGAGAAAGATTCTTTGTCTCTGTTATGGAACCACAGCTTATGCAGACGTGAGTGTAGCTATGAATCATCAATCAATCATCCTTTTGTTGAAATTCTTAGTCCTGTCAGTGTGACTGCTTAGTAACATGGTGCATTTGTGGGTGCACATAGGTCCGAGGTGGGCATCCTGACCTCCACAGCCCTGCTGAACAGGATAATCAGGCAGGTGACATCAGATGCTCTGCTTCAGGAGATGATTTACGTCCTGCTGGGAGAGGAGAGAGAGCCGGAGAGTCCAGCTACTGTGGCTCAGAATCCACTCAGACACAGGCTCATCGAGCACTGCGACCACTTATCAGACGAGGTACTCGCGTAATTAATCAGGATGTACATTTTAACATCGTTTGTCTGGCTGATCATACTCAAGAAGGCATTTCTTTATTGCACCCTTTTGTGATCACCGTTGTGACAAAAAAGAGCTGAGCCGGAAGGCAAAGCTCTCGATCTACCGGTCAATCTTCGTTCCTACCCTCACCTATGGTCATGAAAGCTGGGTCATGACCGAAAGAACGAGGTCGCAGGTACAAGCGGTCGAAATGGGTTTTCTCAGGAGGGTTGCTGGAGTCTCCCTTAGAGATAGGGTGAGAAGTTCAGCCATCCGTGAGGAACTTGGAGTAGAGCCGCTGCTCCTTAGCGTTGAAAGGAGCCAGTTGAGGTGGTTCAGGCATCTGGTAAGGATGAACCCTGGGTACCTCCATAGGGAGGTGTTCCAGGCTCGTCCAGCTGGGAGGAGGCCTCAGGGAAGACCAAGGTCTAGGTGGAAAGATTATATCTCCACGCTGGCCTGGGAACACCTTGGGATCCCCCAGTTAGAGCTGGTTAATGTGGCCCGGGAAAGGGAAGTCTGGGGTCCCCTGCTAGAGCTGCGGCCATGAGAAGATGAAATGAGACCCTTTTGTGATCACATTAATGTATTTATAATTTCTTCCTTTACTCGTTTGATATTCAAAACTGGCCATCTGCCCTTTAAAGATTCTGAGTTCCAGTGAATCATATAATTAACCAAGAGCACATGTATTTTAATTAGTATCTAACAGAGCCCATGAACACATTGTTATCACACAAAAGAGAGATTAATCATCCCTTTGATGTTTGAAAAATCCACTGTCTTTTATGTCATTGAGCATATATTTGGCATGTCGCTCTGTGTTTTTCAGTGGGAGCTAAGCCTCATCCCCCCTTCTTTTTCCTCAGATCAGCATCATGACACTGCGGCTATTTGAGCAGCTGATCCAGAAGCCCAACCAGCACATCCTCAACAGCTTGGTGCTGCGTAGCCTGGAAGAGAGGAACTACCTGGAGAACAAACCACAGGAGGAGAAGGAGCCTTTGGAGAATGGGCAGCCCCATGATGCCGTGTAAGGAATCGCCGCTGACCTTTGACCTCCCTGGGCTGACTTAAAATTGTGCCCTAGCAAATCCTCAGCACAGACACACACCACTGGAAATAAAGTGAATGCATTAACAAGCTGTGTATTTCAAATGTGCCATCCATTTAACTACGGTGTTCTTCTTGGTTATTTTGGGTTTCAATCTTTTAAAGCTATGGTCAATGGGAAATGTATGTCACTTCTGGGAGATTTATTGAAGTTATTTTTTAATATGAATGTTGCTTTAAGTGGCATATTAGTTTTCTTGTAAAGTCACCAAATGCAACATTATACTGGGTTTACATGACATGAACATTGTTTTAGAGGGTCAGATGAGTTTACAGAAGAGCTGGAAAATGTCATATTTCTGTATCTACAGACATACAGTAAACCTCCTTCCACATACAGTAAATACTTCATCTCTTTGTAGACATTCATTCACTTTCCTTATTACACAACAGAACGTTGGTACCATGCAAGCCCAAAGGGGCCTAAAATATTAGCATCCCATAAAGAAACACATATTGCTGTGTGTAACAACAACAGAATACTGACAGTGGACTTGAATTTTTTCACAACACAAAGAGTAGAAATCTAAGAGAGATCAGTGAGTCGCTTTCCTCAGTTATGCATCGTGTCGAGAGATGTATAAAATGAAATGAAACGTGAACATCTTTTGTTACCACTTTAGTAGCACTGATCAGAATCAGATTATGTTATATCAGTATGTGTTCTTTCAACAGAGACCTAGAGGAGGATCCACTCTTTGGTGATGACCTCTCCCCAGACAGCAGGCTGTCTGGTTCTGATTGGCTCACCTCCTCTCCGCCACAGAGCCCTGACCACTCAAAGTGTGACGGGAAGACGGAGGTCCACAAGATTGTCAACAGGTACACAGTCTGCTCCTGATACAGCTTGCAGCATGTGGGTTTTTTGAAACAAAAGGTTTAACTGTTGTGTTCTGTTGTCTGCAGCTTCCTGTGTTTGGTCCCCGATGAGGCGAAGTCATCGTATCATGTTGAGGGCACAGGCTATGACACCTACCTCAGAGATGCACACAGACAGGTGAGCCTCATTCTACAGTATGTTTAAGGCTTGAGATGCACTGAACAGAGAACAGCAAGGTGGACATTCTTGTTTAGTGTTTCTCCATAGGTCTTTCACCAATAAACTAATTGCTGAGGCGAGTCCACGGATAATTTTACCCATTAGTTTTATGTGTCCCCGAGTAAAAGCGATACTAAGTGTAGGGGAATTTTTCTCCTCAGTTCAGGGACTACTGTGGGGTCTGCCAGCGGTGGGACTGGAGGGGGAATCCGAAGCCTTTTGAGAAGTGTAACTTGGACAGCCCATTCTTCGAGGGCCACTTCCTCAAGGTTCTCTTCGACAGGATGGGTCGCATCCTAGATCAGGTCAGTTGGATCCACCACGTAACATCCAGCTATAGTAATGCTGGCGTCGTTCAGAACAGCAGCATGCTTTTGTGTTATAAATATCTGTTTGGAATATGTGTTGCAATGTTTAAGATCCACAAGTCTGAATGGCAAAGGCACCCACAGTAAAAATGCAGGTTATTATCAAATCCATGAAGCAAATGGAACAGGCAGCCTCACATCTAATGTCCCCACGCACCAGAAAGTTATTTCTCTCTGAAAGAAAACACCATTCTCTGCAATTTCGCATAAATGAGGCCCACAGAAAAATGGGAATACAATGCAAATGAGATGCTGATTATGCTTTTATTTTTTGAAACATAAAATAAACAAAAATAATGAGCTTTTGCCTTAAACTCATTTGACAAATGATGTTACAAGGGAATTATTAAGATGACTAATAGGGATTCAGAAGCCAAATGCTCTTTGGCAGCTCATAGCTTGGCTTTAGGAAATCAAATCTTAAAGGGAGTGCTTTATTAATTGAGTCTGACATGAGTCTGTCACGAAAAGCTTCTGACTATTGTGACACTTATTCATTCATTGAAGTTCTTCTTAGTCAGTCTTCAGTAGTCAGTTGATTTCCTGTGTAGTTTTATATCTGATGCCCTCTCTGTCCTCCAGCCCTACGATGTGAACCTGCAGGTGACCGCTGTGCTTTCCAAGCTGTCTATGTTTCCACACCCCCACTTGCACGAGTACCTGCTGGACCCTTATATCAACCTGGCCCCTGGCTGCAGGTCTCTGTTTTCTGTCATCGTCAGGGTAAGACTTCTCCATCATTGATAGCAGACAGTGTTGTGTCCAAAGCTTACAGTCACTGTTATTTGGGTGCCTTAAGAGTTCTTGCTTGTTTTGATTTATTTATTTGATTTTATTTATGTATAGTGTCTTGAAACGCTCATCATCTCATGCCAGTGGTGTTGACAGTGCAGTTGCTTCTGTGAATGTCACTTCCTTTTTTTTTTGAAGTGAGGTTGAATGAGGTATTCATCCATAGTAAGTGTCTTACCTACCCTTCTTCTTACCGGAAGCACAACATCTCTGTACCCATTTTGTTCTGTGAATCAGTCCAGCTATTTTCTTTGAAATCAATCCCAGTAGGACAGTGTAAAAGGCAGGGTAGATGCGCGTGGAAGCAGCTTATTTCCTCGTTGATGATCTTGTTTGTTTATGATAATTACAGTAATGTCTCTAATGAGTGTAGTAGTGGTTTATTAGTGCTGCACCTTTACCCAGAGATGGAAGCAGTGTTGTAGTGTTTTGCTAATTGCTTTACGTTCATGTGTGTGTTAGGTGGTGGGAGATCTCATGTTGAGGATTCAACGCATCCCTGACTTCACACCCAAGCTGCTGCTCGTCAGGAAGAGATTATTAGGTCTGGAGCCAGAGGGCATAAAGTACGTACTTCCACAAAGGTCTGTGCTCTTGTCTTCGGAGTATACTTTTGGTATTCCCTCCTCACCTTTCTGTCTATTCTTCCTGTAGTATCGACCACATGACACTGCTGGAGGGGGTGATCGTGCTGGAGGAGTTCTGCAAAGAGCTGGCAGCCATCGCCTTCGTCAAATACCATGCAGCTGCCTCGTCCTCGCCGTAATCTTCCTGCCATTCATCCATCTGCCTCAGCCAGGCAGACAGGTCAGGATTGAACTGGGCCTTTGGGGTGTGGTGGTACCGGTGTCACAGGGTCAGTAAAACATTACCACTAACTGCTCATCCCTGCAAGACTGTTCAAGCCCACACGGACAGGTTCATCACTGACTCGCTTCTGGCCTCTCGGGTTCCACTATAAAAAGTCTTTGGTCTTGTTTTTGAGAAGGTCAGAGCACAGACACTGCCCAGCCAGCAAAAGGAGAGGACAATAGAGGGTGAGGTGTAAGAGAGATGGTCACTGGACTTTTTTTTTAGCCTTTCAGTTTCTTTCAGACCTCCCCCCTTTTGTTCTCACCAGCCAAAAGAGAACCCTGTAATTATTATATCAAGGAGAAAATATGTTTGTGTATTTATTTTCTGTCCCATTTTCACCCATCTGTAAACAGCATCGCCTTAGTGTGGAATTCCACCTTTCAGTAACAGGAGATGGTTTCCTTTTGAAACATTTTTATCTGAACTCCTTGCGTGTTGTCTGTTTGAAGAAAAGAGGCTGTAGGAAAAAAAAGCCCACTACCTTCAACTCCTATATGTACCTGTAGTTACATACATTGAACTGTAGTATTTACAATACTGCACTCATATTTTAAATGCCAAGTCCTCTTATTTATTTGATTGCTTTCAGGTTGCCTTTTTAACATATTAAGATCAAATTAAATCAGTCAATGTAAGGACTGACTAAGCAGATGCTATTTACTTTATTTGTTTTTCTAGTCTTTCCTAAGTTTGTCTCGTCTTTTCTTGGCTTGTGCTCTCACAACTCATCTGTAATCCCCCTCACCCAAAGACGTCACCATCCATCACATTGAATCAATGAAATGGTGAATTTAGCAAATGATGTGAATTTGCACACGGACCTCATTGCATTGCACTTGTTACATTTTTCACGCGTGTTCATGTTGGTTGGCTTTTAGGAAAATGTCAACTCGACATTTGTGGGAGGAGAGACGTGCTTTTGATTCCAGATAAGTTTTTGTTCTCCAGACCCAGTGTTGCATTTCTCACACACCAGTGTTTATTTTATCCATGGATACTGTGTCATTGTTTTTTTACACCATTTTTAATTCTCAATAATAAGTTTATTCTATTAATGGGATGCAGAGGAGCAAACCTCTTGATTTTATTGACCAGTGTCTTAAGTACGTCATTAACTTAGGACATACTGTAGCTTACAGCAGTGGTTCTCAATCTTTAACTCGAAACAAGGGCTGCAAGTTGTGAACAATTTTCTTTGATTGTAACTTCTTCTACTTATTTGAAATCATCCAGTACTTCACAAGTAAAAAAAACAAAGAAGAAGGACTGAAAAATAAATTATATTGTTCATCATCTTGTGACCCCTTACATTTATCCTCAGACTGTCTGTAAGGGTCCAAGCCCCCAGTTTGGGAAATGCTGGCTTACCATATCCCAAGAGTTCTGAGTTCCTCCACAGGTTGTCATGACTTCCTCTGAGGTGTTTACCAGCGTTAACTAACAGTATTTCCCTTTTGTCCTGTGTATTATGGGAGCGGGATGTTTGGCTGTATATTGTCTGGATATCTCGGGAGGGTGTTAAACTTACAATCACCTCAGTGATTCATTACTTAAGATTAGAATTAAGATCTTAAGATGCTACTTGTAACTTTGGTTGTTGTGTTATGTTCCTAGTGTGGATGTTTCCATGATTGGTGAGTTTGTTTGTGTGCATGTACAATGATTTATTATTGCGGTGGAGAATGAACCGTCATTCATTGAAGCCATGAGTCTCCCCCCCCCCCCCCCCCCCCCCCCCTTCTGGTCCCACCTTGATCCCATCACTTAAGCACCTAAGCTACATTATGCAAATGCTTGCATGGAATCAGATTTGCACATTGTCTTTCTTCATCCTTGCTCATAATGTAAATATACACAACAAAAAGCTTTTTTTTCTCTCCAAATGTTTTCAGAAACCAAAAAAAAAAAAATCTAGTATGTAACATTTCTATTTTAACGGGAAACTTTTTTTAAATGTTCAAATCATGCACATTTTTTAATCAACTATCTTTCCAACTTGTTCTGTACATTTGTATATTGTATGTGTACAATAGCAATAGAGATATTCTACCTGGTGTAAATGCATGCTTATACATAATTTTTCATTGTTGAAAGAAAGCGGAAAAAGAGGCAGTCCGGCCATCTGTGATGATTTCTTAGCTGTCAGCACTTTGTTGTTGGAAGACACTGGCAGGGAGATATGATGCCTTATATCACACTGTGGATCTCTGAGGACTCCTGGAATCGATGTGTAAGGGGTTTCTGCTTCACTGCCGTTTGTTCTGAGCTTATTATGCCTATCTCTTGTGTTACATCCACTTTGCTTGGTTTGTGAAGATGTACACGACTCTGTGTAGTCAAAAATCTGATGCCAACTGTTTTATTTGCTTGTGTAAGCTTAGACCAATCACTGTATCATGTTGCATTTCTTTGTTAATCGCTGCTTTCCTCTGGTGTGAAATTGGACGAATCTCATTATACTTCTATCTCATAGCCGGTTTGATTTTGTGATTGTGCAATGCATAATTGAAACATTAAGGTAAGGTGCATGCACTCTCCTCCTGCCTCAAGTGATGCAGTCTCGTTCTCTTAAGAGGCATTGGCGAATTTGTTCCTAATCAGCTGTCTTCTTTTAAACACTGCTGTTATAGGATCATTTTCATTCAGGACAATATGGTTTCTTTAACATTCTCCGTCCCAATTAAAAAAAAAGTTAAACAGGAGTGGTGGTCATTCTTTGCAAGGTTCATTGTGTTCCATCGTGTTTTTATTACAAAATGTCTGTACAACAAAACAAAATACACACAATAACCGTTTCTCTTAATGACAAGGTGATAACCCCAAATTCTCAATCCCCCTTTAAAACAATTCTCTTGAAAAACCACCATGTAACATGGGGAATTGCATGTATTTAATCTGTATATTTCCTGCACAAACAGCCCTGCAGGATGACATGACATCATGTACAGGAACAGACCACCGAACACTGAGCGTGAAAATGACCCCTCGTCAGCATCATGGGTACTCAGCCATCCAGCTAGTTCTGTAGAAATGAGTCAAAAATCTCTGGGCACCGCAGAGGATTGTATGAAAAGTCCAAACTTGTGTGAGGTGGTCTGGAAAGAAGTCAATCGTACATTTCCCTTGCCTAGCAGTGATTAAGAAATTAGCCATGAAAAAGAGGCACAATGGTGCAGAAAGAAGGCTCTCAGTCAGATAACTCATTCTTAATGGTTGCTGAGGTACATACTGAGTTTGCAGTCAGCTTGGGTCTTACAGTTCTTGTTAAAGGAGTATATTAACATTTTAAAGCACCTGAAGTCACTTTTCCCTAAATAAGAGATCCTTGTCTGTACAAAAATATCCACTCAAGTTATATTCCAACATTGAGACCGCACTGAATGACATTGAGTGCTTCCATACAAGGAAACAATAATGCTTTGATTGCAATACTGAAGTGGAATTGCCAAGTCTATACAGTGTCTTGTTAAACAAGAAATGTGTGTCCAATGCCCTGACTAAAGTCAGTAATCGCATCATAATTTTAAGTTCTGCAGTCAAGCGGAGGCAATGGATCGCTTTTTTAAAACAAAGTTCATGTTTTTATCTGTTTCATTATCCATAGAAGGATTCGATGATGTTAACTGTGTGTAACAGTTACATCTTTAAGGTGTCAGAATCATATTCATAGTTCTGTGTGAACACAGATGAAACTATAGATAGCATTATGTTAAAAGGTGAGCTAAATGACATTCCCATCAGATTGTCGTAGTTTTTCGGTTTCCACAGTAAGAAAGTGCCAGATCAGGGCTCCATTAGGAAACCTCACATGCAAAACTGATGTCATATTTAACGCTCATGGCATCAGCACTGAAACCTTCCCAATTAAAGTGAATATGAATATGTGAACAGTAAATCATAAATGTCTTATGTTTTACATGTTGTGACCCCACTACTTGATCCTGTTTGAGGGAACAGTCCGACAAATGTCACAATCAAAAACCTTTAGAAAAACATCCAGCGTTCTTTCTCCATCTTCTGGTGAAAACTCCCAACAGCATGACAGTATATGAACATATTAAATTAATTTACATATACATGTAAATAATTCGGTTTGTTGAAGTAAATCAGGATCATGTACTTACAAAACCACTACGTAAAAAACAACTACATGCCTTTGCACAAACTAAACCGGGCTAAAAATACATGTTATCAATTAAAAAAAACAACTATGTACATTTCCAAATCTCTCTCTTTTTTTAAGTCAATAAGCATCTCCCTGCCCATTTACAAACCCCCGATATGTGCGCGCGCGCAGACGCCCACGCTTGTGCACAAGTTGCTCACACTGGAACATTCAGACAAACAAATGTCTCTTTGGCTGGTGTGAAGCTGTGGCACCTTGCAGTGTGTGTACAAATAATTACACATTTTCAAAAAAAACACGCACACAAAAAAATAACACCATCTAACGTCATAGAAAATAGGTTCCGATGATGGATGTTGTGATATACTTCCTATGCATTTGCGAATATATATATATTTATATACCAAAACATACTGTATACTGGATAGGGGTCAGCCACACATATGCCCTTGATTGTGTGTGTGTGTGTGTGTGTGTGTATATATGTACTTTAAATCACATTCAGAAGTGTAATGTGAAACTCTGTAGGAAGGCATCAATAAATAGAGATGTATGTAAGTCTGTCTGTCCATATGCCGTGTTAAACAGCTCCAGCTGTCTGTCAGTCACTCTTTGAGTTCTGTGATGTGTCCAAGTTGACCACCTGGAGTTCTGTCAGGTTACTGCTGCTGCCGCTCGACTGCTGGCCAATCACCATCTGGAACGCAAATCAGCTACGTCAGGAGAAAGTAGAGGACGGCCAATCACGCCATCACATCACATCAAACAACACCCAGCGCAGATGGGAATCCTGCTACACTACATGCTGTTTATCATAAATTTGTGTAATGATGTCATTTTCTGTAATCGTTTAAGTTGCATATTCTGCTCATTTTCAGGTTCACACTTACTGTATATTTTAGGTTTCTACTAGTACATGTTTACATGCTTTAATATTCATTTTCTCATTCTGTCTGTCTGAAACGCTCAGTTTTAGCACCTGTCTCCTCAAGTCCCCCAGGTCTAACGCATCTGCGCTCTCTGCATCCCCATTGCAGTCGGGGAATGAGTGTAACAACACTGTAGTGGAACTTTCTACCTACTGTGTATATACAGTATAGTATAGTTGTGACACCATAACTGTACAGAAGTCGTCATTTAAAGACACAGCTTCTGAATACGGGCTTTCTCTGTGGATTGAGCGGTTTGATACCTCACTGGAATTATAAAGCATCTCAGCCTGCTTTATAATCAAATAAGAGATAGAAATCTCATTTTTTTCCAATATGGGATCTTCAAGTTATTTACTCTATGAAATCATTTTCTGTAGAGTACAATTTAGTGTGTGTGTGTGTGTGTGTATGTGTGTATATATATATATATATGTATATATATGATTTTTACACAATAGTACACCAAATATAATCTGAGATTCTATAGGATTTGTCCATAAAATACCTATATATTTTAAACTAATTCACAGAAATGAATTCACCACATTTTTCGACTGGACTTTATAAAGTTAAATAAAAAGCATTAACATTTTGATTTCCATGCACTGCTACAGTGGTGCTTTGTTAAGTCTATTGCGTGTGTGTTTTGCTGCAAATCAGATAATACAAGCTGCCAGCTCATCATTGCATTCATACAAAAGAGGCAACAGGTAAAAACCCTGTGGCCGTTGTCTGCCAGTGCTCTGTTAGGATGCATTAGTGCGATCACGTGGCATGCTGGTTGCATAGGGAATATGAAAGTTTCACTTGTAAAATGCAGATCTTGCCGTACTGGGTGTAGCTGCACCGCTGAGACGGGGATCTGCACCGTTCCTGGAGGTGCTGTGAGGAACACCTGAGGGATACCACCTTGGGGAGGAAAAAAAACAACAACCTTGTTTTGCCTTGGTAAACTCTCACATTATGTTATGCAAATTACAAGTGAATCCACTTGGTAAACAGTGTATGTTCAGTCTATGTTCAGTCTGAGTTTCTCAGTGTCTCACCTGAGTCTTGGCCCTGTGTGTGGGACACCTGCATGGCCGAGGTGCCCTGGGAGAAGGCGTTGAGCACAGCCAGCCCCCCGTCAGCCAGCGTCGGCGTGGAGGTGTACATCACCGTGTGCGGGCTGGGGTACATCATGTGACCCGCAACAGACGTTGGCAGTGAGGAGGTGACGATGGTTGCTGGGAGACTCACCGTTGCTGGAAAGCGATCGGGAGAGGAAGGGAGGGGGAGAAAGCAAATGTCACACTAAGGGCAAGAGGTGTGTACCCCTGTTGGCCAGCAGATGGCACTGAATATCTATCTAAATTCAACTGCTAACGCATACTAATGCAGTGTGTTGTGGCACAATAATAAATAATAATAAAGTGCAACACATGACATTTTCTGGAAACCACTTTCCACCATCTGGAGCAGCAATATGCATTGTTTTAGAGCTGGCTCACCAAGAAAGCCTACACATTCTTATCCAGTAAGGATAAGAGAGTCTTTCTTCAGAGAGGGGATTTGACCTACCGGTGGAGTTTGTGGAGGTGTGGCAGATGTCGAGGCTGCTGTCACTGTTGGAGGTGGACTGGGTGTTGTGGTGTACCTGGATAGCCTGGAGCTGCTGGGAAACTCCCGCTCCTGGGGATAGACACAGAGGCCATACAACCACTACAGTAAGTCACCAACGTCCTACACAGGGAACAGCGGTAGTTGCAATAGGACTGCAGCAGTGGAGCTGGCATATGCTAGCACTGGCATTAGAAGCATTTGCTGTACTATTAGCTGAGGTAGAAGAAGTTGTCGCATTCAAGTGGCATTAGTCATAGCAAAAGAGGTAGCGTTAGCAGTTGTAGCAGCAGCAGTTGTAGCAGCAGCAGCAGCTTTATGATGATGGTAATATGATTAGTATAAGCAGGCACAGTCGTGGCAGAGCAGGTCACCTGTGAGGGAGACAGCAGCAGGGAAGCGGAAGACAGCCTGCTGTCCCTGCTGTGGCTGCGGGGCAGCAGCCAGGGCCTGACCATGCTGCCCCTGCAGGGCCAGGGAGTGCTGCTGCAGCTGGCTCAGAGGAATGGTGGGGGTGCCGGGGGGGAGAGGAGTGCCTGCTGGAGGGGCACACACACACATAGAGGGGGATCAGACTAAATGCAAAAGGATAGCTTGAAAAATTGTAAATAGCTTAATTGTACAGGTGTACCCCTGTTCAGCTGGAGATGCAAGGCTCAAAAAACATATTTTTTACATTGACTAAAACTTATTCAAACGTTTTAAAGGTCCCATATAGTAAAACTTTTTTTTTTACAATATGGGACATATGGAACATTTTTTTCTGTTATACAGCAGGTTAAGATGCTATATAAATACTGTGAAAGTATCAAAATGCTTAATCCACAGAGAAATGCACACAGCTGTATTCAGAAACTGTGTCTTTAAAGGAGCAGTCAGGACTTCTGTACTGTTGTGATGTCACAACTATACTTTACATTTATAGTGTAGTGTAGTAAGTTGTTGCTACATTCATTCCCCGGCTGCAATGATAGCGCCTAGACGCACAGATGCAAAAGACCCAGAAACACTGACCAATCAGAGCAGATTAGGCTTTTTCAGAGGGGGTTTTAAGAGAGAGGAGCTGAAGCGGAGCGTTTCAGAGGGTGAATACAGGAATATTCAGACAGACAGTAGGAGAAAAAGAATGTGTTTTTGAACATAAAGCATGTAGACATGTTCTAGTAGAAACTGAAAATGAGCAATATGGGACCTTTAATATTATTTATCCCTCTAGCTAGATTATTGGGTAGATAACATGGGGGTCCCACTTGTAAAAATATTGCTCCATAGCACTAGCAGTGGTCAAAAACTCACATACACACAGGGTACCTTTAAGTTGGTGTTACATTGAACATAACATAAATTAGAGTTGGGTGCCTTACAAACAGTCTGTGAAAATAATGCAAATGTACAAAAAATACAGTTTCAATGCATAAATGACTGCCAATGTATGTATTAAGTGGTGATTAAGTTGTTGGCTCATTTCAAATGTTTCATGACTCTGGAGGTACACCCTCACATTTGGTCACATGCTCCATAAACAGTTGCTGCAGCAGGGTGGGCAGGCCCTTTCAAGCTGTCAACCGAGGAGGTTTCAGTGTGGGAGGGTGTGTTGTTCCACCTGGCACTGCTGCTATGTGCCAGACAGGTGGTGAAGAGGAGAGAGGGGGAGAGAGACAGAGAGGGAGGGAGAGCGATAGAGAGGGCGGACAAAGAGGGTGAGAGAGAAGGTTGTGGAAGTAGGAGAAAGATGTAGAAAGAAAAGAGGGTAAAAAAGGACAGAGGCACAGTCTGGCCGTCCTTCAGCTGTCAGTCAAAATAACATACAAGGCCCATTAGTGGGCATCATGTGTCTTTCCGTTCAGCTGTCAAGCAACACACTGCAACAACTAGTTAGTGAGATTACTGCGAAAATACAACACTGACGAGCACTGGAGCTGATCACAGTTGCAACACAGACTCTTGGCATCACGTTAACAACAACAACAACAAAGTACACTGTAGAAAATATTGCACCAGTGAGCATTAGGGTGTCAACCATCCTTTGGACAGTCCAAATAAATGTTCCAGAGCATCGAGCTTCTTATACAGATGACATAATATCTGATTAAATTATTGTTAAAGTCAAATATTCTACTAATATTGTCTTTCAGAGAACCGTTACCTCTTGGCATCCCCACGCCCCGTTATTTCCCAGCACATCGACCATGAAAGGGAAGTGTGATAAATAATTACTGGGGAAAGACAATTTATAAACTCTTTAGGGATCCCCAAATCAGAGACTGTTGCCTCAAAGTCCTCATTGACTTGGTTCAGTGGGTCCCTTGTGTTTCAGAGTGTGCCTGTGAAGTCTCCCTTAATGAAGGGGTCACGTCTAGTTCAGGACCGCTCCGTCACGAAGCTCCAGATACACAAAGTGCGGCTCAATTATAATTTCAGCACAAGCCACCGATCCTTCATTGAATATTCATGACTAATTATAGGCAGTGTTCGTCATCCCTCATTGCCAGGCCCATTGTGTCCCTCTCACCTAATTATTCCTGTCCCCAAGTGACAATCAAAGGCAAGGCCAGTTGCCAGTAGACGTGGCTTTCCTGGATACTGAGGGCTTTGTAAAACCTGAGGCCTCTGAGTGTTCACGACTGGCTATGAAGGGCTGTCGTGAGATGTCAACAGCTCGAAGAGAGAGATGCACGTCCAACTCGAGAGTGCTGAGATCACGGCACGGTGCCATTCAAATTCTAATCAGCTTATAAGCTAGACAACACAGTGACATTAACAAAACATGATTTGAATCAAAAGGATGAGGTTAAGATACATTTTAAAAAGAAAAGAATTAAAAATTGTAACAGAGCGTTGAATGTTGAGGTAATGACACCCCATGTTTTGCTCTTCTACATACCAGGCATGAAAGTGAAGCCACCGGGCAGCTGCATGACCCCACCCGATGCGCCGGCGGTCTTGAGGACGGTACCGTTGGCGCTGATGTTGCTGCCGGCCGAGACGGGCGCCAGGTAGTTGGTGATGGGAAATGAAGGTCCGCTGCTCACCTGCATGGTGGTAGAGGTGGTAGGTACTGTGCACTGGGCGCTGCTTGTACTGCCTGGTAGGCTGGCTACCGTGAACGTCGGCTTCAGAGTATCCTGTGGGAGAAAGCAAACGCTGATGAGAATAAATCATCAATAATATTGTCTTCTGTCAAGGAAGAAGACTAAGTTGAGGTGGTTAGTATTGTACTTCCAGTAACTTAACTCTCAAGAAATATTTTTCTACAATGGTTGATTTTTTTTATCCCTATGAGTCAAGCTCCAAAAACACTGGCTCCTACAATTCCCATATGGGAATTCACATCCACATCGACGATGTCTGTTAAAAATCTGAAGGCTCAAGCCAAGTGCAAGTCGACCCTGATGACATCAGCCGTTGCAAGTGTTTCAAACTGATGCAGTGGTACGTGCTCCGAGCGAGCGGGTCAACATTGCAAATTAAAACCCAGACAGGTCCTGAATCACCTTTAAGGGGTTTATTTTGCAATAATGACCTTCTCTTTGCCTTTTCCTGCTTATTACATGGAAATAATTGGACACAAATGATTAAAAAATGATTGTATTGATTTAAAAATGTGGACTACAGTCACAAACAGACTATTGTTTATAGCAGCATTCTGCTATTCAAAAACAGACTGCAGAATGCCGTAATTGACCAATCACAAATGAGTATTCAACAAAGCCGTGTGATAATCGGCTGTAGCCATCCATCCCAGTGACTGTGAAAGCAACATCAGAAGAGTTTCACAGGAGAACACCTAAAACAACAAAATTAATGGGGCTTTTCCTCTTTAAGCAGGGGGAGGACTGAATGTTTTCAGGGATCAATGGATGGTTGACATAAACCAGATTAGGTTTTAATAGACAAATGGCAAATATCATAAACAAGGTAGAGAAACAGGCCGGGGCCCCTCTAATTGCATCCATATGTAAAAAAGGATGCAGTACAGGGAGCGTTTCTCAAATGCAACTTTTTGTTCTTTTCAGACAGAATGGAGTTGCTTAAAGTTGGAGTTGTCAACACTGAATGTAGGAATTTCAGTGTGGGATGGTGACTCAGTACTAACTGGGATGGATATCAAATCCTATTGAAAATGCTTCTCCATAATACATAATGCCCAAGAGCACCTGAATACTCACAGAATCATCTACACCTGCTTATCTTATTAAAGAGTTACAAAAATGTAATTTCTGCGCGCATTATCTTGATGAGTTACTAATTGGCCATTAACACTATTCTGTAAAATGTGTAGAAATCAGGCACATGACATGCTCACATAAACTCAAGATCAATGGAGGTGAGACGTAGCATCAGCATACGCTGAAGTGAACAGAGCAGGATGTGTTGGTGAGTGGGCTGCATGATAAGAGTAGGGTAGGCGTTAGGCTGGGACTATGAAGCACATGTAAACCCACCATGCCTGTTTTTACGTGCTCATACAAACTCTTTATCACTTGATAGTAATGATCTTTAATAGCAGAAGGGGAACAAGCCCACACATTAGAAGGCATCTAAGAGTTTGCATGTTTCTGTGGGTTCAACTGTTGATTTAAAGGTTCAGAATTGTATTTTGGGTTTCTACTAAAACGTGTTTACATGCTTTAATCAATAAAAACAGATTATTTTTCTCCTACCGACTGTGTGAATATACCTGTATTCACTCTGTCTGAAACGCTCCGTTTTAGCGCCTGTCTCTTTAAGCCCCCCTCCCATATCTCACTTTTTACAATATAGGACCTTTAAAACCCTCACAGAGACGTTGCTAAGGCACATTAATAGAGGCAGAATATTACCTACAGCTTTCGGGTTCTGGTTTCAAGATACATAGAGTACAGAGGTCATCATGACACTGTCTAATTTCAAAAGGCTCCTCCACATGTGGCAAAAAAAAAAAATGCAGCTTTCATTTGCCTGAATTTGGAGGTCACAACCGGTATCCTTCGCAGTCTTCAGTATCCCAAAATGCATTGTGAACTCTTCAATCCCAGACTTGAGTCCAGCCAGATACCTTTGTTGTACGTCATTTCTTTCCTGTTTAGCTGGTAACTGTGATGATTTAAATCAGGGTCACCTGGGCTTGAGTTTTGAGACTTGCACTATCAACCCCTGTATTTAGGAAACCAGTTTCTCAGTGGTATTAACACTTGAACTTCCTGTTGAAAGACTTGTTGAAAACCACTCGTTTTTGACCTTGAGGTTAGACCATATTATTTGTGGAGAACATGCAGGCTCAGTCTAGACCTCAGGTCCTTTAGAAGGTCCAGTCTCAGAGTTTGGACAGAGCTATTGTTTCATAGATGCAATGTACTGGACACAGTGCAGCCATACAACATGAGGTAAGTAAAAACCCTTGTTTGACCCTTCTCAAGCATGTGAATGACGTGTGCTACATCCTATTAGCTTAACATTCTAGAAAGGCACATTTCATTATCAATAACAGTGCAGAAGCAGGCCAGGCCAACCTCTCTAAGCAAAGCACTATTGGTTTTTATATGTGACTGATTACATGGGTGAGAGGTGGATGATGCAGCACTGACTCCACTGATAAGACACACATATTACCATGCAACCATGCCAGTGGAGCTAGTGCAAGGACTGGCTCACAGTCTTCAGCTACATCCAAGTCTGTTCAGATGTTATTATGAAAAAACAGTCTGTTAGTACGGCTCATTGCAGTGACTAAAAAAGTTTTTTTTTAATTTGATGAGGTAAAAAAATAAAAGAAATTTAGAAATGATCAAGGATGTCAGTTAACTCAAGAGGTTTCTGGCTCACATGAAGTACAGATGGCTAAGCAGGTGTTTTCCTATACAAGCAGCTCTGAATCAACAAGAGTATACAAAACTAAAACTACAGTGCTAAGCAGTTAGTTTTCTCGTCCGCAGCTCCAGGCCCTGCTGAGGGGCTGCGACAGTCCAAGGTCCTTTACCTCTTTAGTTAAACAGCAGCTGGAAAGTCAAAGGGGGAGGGCCACACAGAGGACTCACAGTTCTTCTACCCTTTTAACTAAGAAGGAAAACTCACTCACAAACTAAATTCACCCAACGACGCCATGTCATTCATCACAGAGTGATTGCTGACAGTCAGACCGGGACACACTTGTCAACATATCTTCATTCTCCCAGGAGACTTTCCCATTTTGGTTGTAGTAATAGTTGTTTCATTAATGTTCACCAAAACTCAACAAGACAAATGAGAGTTAGTCACTCTATATCAGTGTAGGGGTTATAGATTAACTGTACGCCATGACCAGAGCTGGTTACCAAACTTCCAATACTTTTAGGCTTCGACCGAACTGCCTCCATAGTATCAAGTATCGAAAAATGCATTGTCATTTAATACCAAATTTAAATACTTAAGAAGTAAATCTCATTGTTGTCAGGGAGCCAATATAACACAGCATGCTTGTACCAAGATTTAATAATGCTGCTGATTGGCTGTCTAACATTACACTTCGTAGCAGCATGTAGGAAAAACAGTACTTAACGTGTGTGTGTGTGTGTGCTTGTTGTATTTTGAGAGGCTTGACTACAGTGTGCATCATTGGTGTAACTGTAAAGGAACAAAAAAATGGATTTATTAAATTGCTATCAAAACAAGTGAACTGCTAACAAAGTCAAGGTACTTGTACTGTAAATGTTTATTAACAATATCCAGCCCTAGTCATGATAATAGGTCAAAAAATCTTTAAGATGGTAACAGAAAAAAGAGACAAAAATCAAGCCAACAGTTAGAGACTGTGTGTGTGTGTGTGTGTGTGTGTGTGTGTGTGTGTGTGTGTGTGTGTGTGTGTGTGTGTGTGTGTGTGTGTGTGTGTGTGTGTGTGTGTGTGTGTCAGGCGAAGCATAGTCAGACCTGTATGAGGTTTGGGGACAGGGGAAAAGGGAGAGGATAGGGGCACGAGTACAAACAGCTGAGGGCACAGACAGCTGGCAGTAAACCCGAGCACCTCTGAGGGGGAATTAACCCTTTCCGGGCGAGCGAAGGCGGCAGGAGGCCACGTGAAAAACAGCTGCCATCTGACTCTTATCGGTTCTCACCGTTGAAGTCGTACAAAAATGACTGAATTTCTGTAACAGACAGATGTTTTACCATGTACTATCATTTAAAAAAAACAAAAAATACAACATGGCTCACTAAAGAGACAATTGTTCGATGGAAAAAGCAATGGCTGCTCTTTCTTTTCCGTCATGTGTCGACTCTGATCACACAGGGACTGAGAGTTTGGCTTCAAAAGGTGTAAACAAATTGATCGTCTAGGTTTGAACCTATGTCGTTATCTACAGGTTTCTACAAACTTCTATCTCTGTGCATACATAGCGAGCTTCCACTGACCTACTGCTTTGTTCGACCATCTCCACGTGTCTCGCGTTCATCTGGTCCGTCTATAAACAGCGCTGGCTTTTAGTTCAGAGTCAAGGCAGTGCATAGTAAACATAGGCCACAGTGGTGGAGTGCATTCCTTCAGAGAAGAAGTGCAGCCAAAGTCTGAGCACTGTTAATTCCTCCTTAAGTCCATCTCCTGCTCCTTTTAATACAAACTTAGACACTGATAAGTCAAATCCTCTCCATTACTATAAATGATCCCCTTCACTGTGATGTTTCAATAGTCTAAATAGTAGATTAACATTAGAGCTTAAACAAGATGTCAATCAGTTGTTCTTCATTTTCAGCTACGTTGGTCATGAAAGTCATTTTTAAAGCAAAAGTGCCAGACTTCACCTTCATAAGAGTGATGATTTGCTGCTTTTCTTTATTTCCTGTTATATGAAAGTATAAAGATACTGTTTATTTTGGGGTTTGAGATTTTTGGAGCAATATGAAGAAGCGCATTGGGTTCTTGTAAGTTGTAATGGGTATTTATTACTTTTTATCCAAACAATTAACCTTTTCATTGAGAAAATAAGCAAACAAATTGATGATGAATATAATCTTTAGATGCAGTCCTACAATATATAATAATAACTTTATTACATGGCTTTGTTGAACGCGCCATTCTGATGGTCAATTAAGATTCTACAGATTTCTGAATAGCAGACCGATGCTGTGTATAATAGACGGTTGCTATGGACGTAGTTGTGGTCTGGAGGACCATGTCCATCAATCCACAGGAAAAAAAAGTCTGGAAATTTAAAATGGCACCCAATAAATACATTTATTGTGCCAATAATGGTGAGCTTTCTGTAGAAATCAGTATTTGGTTTCAAATGATTGATTTCTTTAGTAAGTAGCCATGTTATAAGCAGGATCATGTATGAGCATCTGCAATAATGACAGCTCACTCTACAGAAGTTGTTTACATTTTTAATCACAGAAACCCATCCTACCACTTGTTTTCAGATTCATCTCACTACTACTGCTCTTCTCAATGTAGAAAAAATCTAACCAGGGCCTGACCTGAGGAAACAGGCCACTTTGTATAATGAGGTACCAGAACCTAACAAATTAAGTCACAATTTATAGCTGTGCGAATGGAGGGCTGAGTCGTCTGGAATAAGCAATGAATTCTCAGACTGCATAGCCAGTGAGTGAACTCTCCCCGACATGCTAAGCAATCCATTTGACGAGAGGGACATTATTTTACATCAGCAACAGAGAGCTTTCAAATAATGTACATCCTGCCCTCCCTATGAACATATGAGAAATCCTAATATAAAAAGAATCAGAAGCTATAATTCAAGAAACACATATCATTAGAGACCAAGCTTATTTACACACTCAAGAAGTCTAGCGTTCAAAAACACAAAAGTGATGAAACTCTTGTCTTTTAGAGTACTTTCAATATGCTGGTTTCCAAATGTTGGCCGCTGTTACGGGTTCTATATATGGTAAAAGTCCTGCTCACATTCACAGACGTCATACGAAAGACCCCGTTTTAAGGTAACAGGAAATAGAAGAGTAATTAAAAAAGAGTAGGACTCGAGGATTCCCTATTCATGAGGGATTAATCATTCCAAATTGAAGGTGACAACTGGCAGGCTCGCTCCAGTGTTGGTTGGAGAGCCCAATTTGCAGTTTACTGGTGGCTGGCCCTCCGTCTAATCTCCCATTTGCTGGCTCCCATCTCCACGTCTGTCAGCCTGCCAGCAACATGGAATTTGCAGCTCCATTTGGGACTGCTAAAAAAGGCAAGGCAGCCCAAGTGGAGGAGGTGCAGCCAATGGTGGCTGACCTGTCCAGTTGCTTGCTGTAAAATAAGGGGTCGGAAGGGAGGGGGTGAAATAACGTTGCTTTCCTCCCCTCTAGAACACGGCCAACATGCTGCTCTCCCTGCCGACACCACCACCACCTCTCTCTACATACAGTCTGTTTAGGAGCTTCCTTGTGATAAGAGCACATATCTGAGTAAATTAACATTCTATTATCTCAGTGATTCTCTCTCGTCGCCTAGTTCAAGCCACTGCTCTGCCCTTAAAACAGCAGCTAGACAGGACGACAGTACAGTTCTCCATTCAAGACTGTGGATTTAATTATGAAAACACTTTAATTTCTCTAGGGAGACCAACTGAATTTCATACACATTTCTTTGCATGCAATATGTTGAATAAAGAGGCTGTTGGATTTGTCCCCACAATGCAGGGAAGACACGTCAGCTGTTGGTTCGGACAGTGGCCTCAGTCTGGATGTTTTGCTAGCAACGAAACAACGTGATCTGTGCTAATGAGCAGAGCAACAAATAGACTTCACCAGGATTACAACAGCAATTGCACTGACAGCCAAAGCAGCAGCGAATAGAGAGAGAGGGAGAGAGGGGCAGAGAGAGAGAGAGAGAGAGAGAGAGAGAGAGAGAGAAAGTGACGGAGGGGAAAACCAAAGGAGACTGTGATACTGAGAACCCTGTCCTAAGCTGGATCCAAACATGAGTTGTGGGATTTGCCATCCCCTTCCAAAAATAACCCAAAAAGCATAAAAAATCGGTACTGTAGGCACGTCTGATATCATACAGAAGCCCTAACAACCCAAAGATCTACTGGGGATGCCACAATAATTACAAATGTACCCTCTCTGTGAAGTATTCCTCTCTGGTGTAACCACTTTTCCCTCGACCTACCTCATTTCACCTCTACATCACACATTACATTTCCCAGAATGCCTTACCTACAGCCCTTCGAGAACAGACTTGAGCTTGTTGCCTTCAGCTGTTGGTTTTATGTACTTAACGTGCGCTGCGAGAGCAATAACAATAAAAAAGCCAGGCTTTTCCAGTCACACACCTCAAACTTAATGTCTTATTATCTTAACACTGCAATCTGCTCAACTAAAGACGCTGTCAACTGAAGGATACACAGATTCTTCTCTGTGCAACTGATGAAAGGAGATACCAAATGATGCTTCCAGAAAAGATGCCTGTGCTGTTCATTTAGACATCTCTTACTGATAGATGACATCTTGCAAGCTCAGTTTTCAGTACCACATTTAGGTCTGGTGACACAGACCCAAGAATCAATTCACCCCAGCTAGACATGCATCAGACTAATCAGCAGATGATAATAATGTGACTCAGCTTTTTCAAAGTCTCAGACTTCAACATACAAATACACAAAACTATCAACTAGGGCAGGGCGATAGAAAATGTTGATGGTATATATTGATTCTATCGCTATGTTGTGATAGCCTCTTTATTGGACAGCCTGTGTAAATACACTCTGTCTTGTGTTAATTCATCCATGATGATACATGTTGAGCATTGTGGGATGGCTTTGTTGGGCTTTTATTTTGGTGGACTAGCACTAAAAGCACAAGCCCTTTGCAGAAGTCACAGTGGGCTGCTGACTCAATTTTCAGCCACAGTAATTCCTGGAACAAAGTATTGCATTATTAATCACTATTAGGTATAGCATCGTACTCTGTATTGGCAGATACTCTGGGTAGCACAATAACAGGAGAGAAAGTCTTGGATCAGTGGATCTCTAACATTAACTTTTTAAACCACTGAAAAAACACAGATCAAACTCCATTACACCAGTGCTTGGGCCCATTATCCATGATAATAAAAAACTTACACAACTGAATTACTAATTGGATGCAGAGTTAAATCATCAATTGCTGTTTCTTTTCTCAGGAGTTTTCTTTTAATCCAGCAAGAGTAACACAGAAACAAACTTTCAGCACCAGAATTTCTATTGAAGTGTGATTTTATGAGCCATGTTTATAGCACTTGATCATGAAGTTATCTTCTAGGCCTCTTTCTTTTGCTTCTCCAAAATGTCCTCTACTTCTCCCTCCAGCCGTTGCAAACTGGGAACTGTTTAGACTAGCTCGGACTGTATGTATGACATACCGCTCTCTTGATGAATAGTGTCCAGGCGCTGCAGAGGTGCACGCTTCAGACCTACTGCACAGAAATGATCCCTCGAAATCAAGGTCTCCGCATCTACCTGCCGTGTCCTAAATATAAGGACGCTGATCCTCACATGGATCACATAATGACAGTTTCTAGTGTGTCCCTCTGTGAGGCCAGGGTCCATGCTGGTCTCCCACACTCCAAACTGCAGCACTGTCACGTCACTGTCAGCCATTTAAATGAGCGTCAAACTGGAAGTAAAATATGACTCAAATGTTTCCATTCCACTCGCTCATATCTACATCCTTACCTCCCCTCCATATCACTAAATGAGTGGGGGGTGGTGGGGGATCATAGGACTCCAAAGACAGCTGCAGCTTATAAGGAATGTGAGGGGCCTCAGCCAAGAGAGCAGGCAGGGAAACCATACCATATATGGCAACAGAGGCAGAATCAAATTTTTATCAATGAGCAGAGCGGGCATGAGAGTGGCTTAACATGCAAAGGTTGATCTCCCATCCTTGACAGTGTATGGTACGTGTTAGTTAGTGCCTTGTAAAAACAGCACACGGCCAAACAGGCCTGAAAGTGTCCGTCTTCAAAGGGGCGTAGTTAAGCCGTTTAAACAGTGGAGGGAATCTCAGCTTCCAGCACGTGAGCTCACGGAGGTGTGTGGACAGTAAAGTGTGGTGATGGAGCTGATGGATTTCTCGCTTGGCTTCAATATCTCAAAGGCTTAAGAACCCATGCAGTAACGAAGCGGGAAATACGGTCAGGGACGCAAACTGCAGAAGAGGTCACACAGCCCACTAATATGATCATGAGGATTTCAAAGTAGTACTTCCAGATCTTTAGAAATAAAATACAAAAATACCATCTTACTTAATTCCATCATAATTTTTTTTACAATGTTAAGTTTAGAAACTGCACAAAATGTTTGATGTTCCAGAAATGTAAATTCTGTTGGACAATTTCAGTGTTTCGTCCATGAAAACGGGATAGCTCCATCACAAAATCAAAGATAAACACCCAGGTCCTCCATGTAGCAGGCTGCGTGTTTCTCCTCCTAACACAACCCAGACCTGCTGTGATTTATCTTCCTGGATGAGAGGTCAGAAAGGTAAAGTGTAGATAGCTCCCTTTAGTAAGTGGCATAATGCTCCACATCTTATCGGGCGCTCCCTTCACTTTAGAGCCCTTTGAAGGGACTACTGAGACTTTTTGCTTTAATTAAAAAAATGACTTGGTGCTCAGAACCAAACCACAAGCCCAAAACAAAGGCCCTCACACAAAACAGGCAAAAGTTCAAAACTGTGTTTACAATAGGACAAAGATTATTTTCCACAGCTGCTAGTGGGTTTGATTTATTTCTCGTGTGCTTGTCTAGCCTTTTCTGGAGAGATTTCCCAAGATATCCATTAGTGACCGTCTTTGGTGCTTTATCAGTTGTTTTTTTATTATTTGTACTGCAATTCATGTCTCTATTGGAAATCAGACAGTGAGCCACAAAGACTAACTCGAGTACTATTGTTGCGGACAGGTATAGAAATGGCTGCATTTATTTTTTACGGATTCACAGCTGCAGCCTCACTGCGATCGCCCCCCCAAAAATTGGGTGTGTTCTTATTTTTTTGTCCTGACCGCCTGGAGGATCGGTCTACAACCTTTCCACTTTTTGATTCTAACCTTTGTGTCGCCCATGCTCTCCGACTCAGACACCTGATAGGTGAGGTCTGTCTCCTCAAAGCCCGTGGCACTCATGCGCTGGTCCGTTGACGGGTCAGAGCGTGGTGGCGAGTCCGGCGAGTTGAGGCATGTTTGGATCAGAGCTTTGCCTGTTTCACTCGTGATCATGGGTTGGAGTTTGCGGGTGGCAAAAGTGTAGACATGGCCCGTTTCACTGGCCACAAGCAGCAGAACCTGCGTTCCCGTCAGGGTGGAGAGTTCATAGGCCTGGGAAAGAGAAAGAAGAAGATTCAAATACATGACAGAGGATAGGCCAAGGATTCAAACATCAGAAAAATGTGGTTCATCAAACTGGGGCTTAGATTAAACCTCATCTCATTGACAGAGTCATTTCTACTGGAAAGGAAACATTCAGGAAAAAAATAACCCAGCCAAGAAAACACTAGAATCTAAAAATACCCCTGTAGTGAACTGACTTATAGCACAAATGAAGCTAAAATAACATGAGATAAGGCTCCCAGAATAGAGAGTGTGATATAGCTGAAAGACTGATTGCGGCTGGGGACTGGCTTACACAGGCAGAGGGAGTTGAAGTATCCCAGTCTTGATGGAGGATCGCACTGTGCCGTAGTCCTCTGAATTATAATCGATTAACGAGGGGCATAGAGATTCCCAACCCTAGTACTGTTGGTGTTCTACTCTGCGTCCACTTACTACCTGGTTGAATCCAGACACTAAATGGGAATTACTTTTTCCACAGTGGTGTGACAAAAGGTGTACATACACGCCATATATTCAAATATATCCCAGTCATCCTGAAATCCAAATCATCAAATGATACATTATACATTTATTCACAGGTCTTATCTCACAACTCGAAGATTACAACAAATGGAGCTGAATCTATGTTGTGACTTTTGTCCAGACAATACCATCTGTACTTTTCTTCAGTGTCCGGAGGTTAATAGACTTCAATATTATATTAACCTAATATTATTGAGAGAGCCATCCCTCCTTCACAGTGGCTGCTTTTATTCAATGACACCTCCTCTTTGGAGCTAACTACTAATGATCGGCGCCTCTTGTTCACCCACAGCTGCTGAAAGAATGATAGCCTGACACTAGAAACCACCACATGCACTTTCGCTGAGGGAACGGTCCTTCTTACCGGGATATTGCACAGCTGGAGCTTTCTACAGCAAGATTAGATAATGACAAAACACAAAATATTATCTGCTGCTCAAAGCTACTGGAGAAAATAAGGGTTTATGTAGTATGGATTTGTAATCATCTGTCTTTTTCAGTTATGTTTTCATGTATTTTGTTTACTCATTCAGATTACTATATACACACTACACAGACATACACTATATGTACAGTATTTGTTTTATATAGAAAGAATGTACACATAATATACATGTATAGTATATGATGCAACTGTGGTATTACACTTTGTTACAATTGTGTTGCTCTTATACAAATAATAAATAAAAAGGCATTCTTAACACCAAGAGGTAGATGACTGTAAAAAATGGGGCCACCAACACAGTCCACAGCCTTGTCATTCATTACGCAGCGTGCGCACACATTTACACTCATACCCCCCAGTGTAAAGGAAAAAGTACAATGAGGTTCAACTCCATCCAACACACACAAGCAACCGTGCACCGACGCTGCACTCAGAGTGAACTCCTGAGAAAGCCTTTTTCTCCAAATGAGTCATAAGTTATGTGGAGGATGCTGTGAAGGCACAGTGCCATTATCCTCACCTTGGTGAGCACAGTACAGTCAGAGCTGGCTGATAGATGTGCCATTGTAAGCTGGAGCACGCGAGGAGGAGACAAATCGCATTCAAATTAAAGGATTTTATTGAGCTGTTATAAAACGCTTGTCTACTCTCTCATGCTCAAACACTGTTCATTATGGGCCCTATCAAACTAATCCTCTAGATGTGTGCACATGCTGGTTGTACAAGTGTCTTTTATGTGCAATAATATGATGACAGAGAACAGACAGGCTAATGAGGACTGGCTACTGCTATAGTGACTCAATGCTACGCCACTCTTGTTTCCCATGAGCATTTCAAACCTTAATTGTATAGAGGTTTTCAATGTTCATGTGTGTATATTGAAGAACAGTGTTAAAAGGGCTGTAGAATTCACCTCACTGCTTGCTAATCGCTTGCTAATGCAGCATTACAGAAGCAGGTAATAAACTACACCGCTACCACTGCCATTTCCCTTGATTAGCTGCTACAAAAGGGGTCTAACAGCAGAGCCTGATGATTGGCCAACATCCAAGGCAGAACAGGACTAATTTGTCACCTTAAATGTAGTAGATGGCAGCACAAACTAGACCCACACAATGAGTGTGTGAGTTAACTCTGGCTGTAATTGGTTCTTCTGTCACACAAAACTTCCTGGTCATATTTCAGATACACCACTAGTCCTAAAGGTAGCCTGAGTGGTCAGCGTGTCCCGGTCTTTGGCATCTCTGCACTGTCATTGCAGCCAAGGAATGACTGTAATGGCACTGTAGCCTCATGTTCTACCTATATATAGTATAGTTGTGACATCACAACAGTACAGAAGTCCTGTTTTAAGCATGGATGTATTATGAGAAATGAATACAGCGTTCAAGGCCACGTTCATTCCGATGAAAGTTGCTAAGTGGCGCATGAAGCCATAAAACGTCCATCCGGGTATTTTTAGACGTGGAAGTTGATCAGCACTGCTTACACGTTCTGTAGCCCATAGAGCAGGCGACTAGAGACTTCTGACTGTCAAGAAGACTACTTCCAATTAGCGCTCCTGCTAACTTGAATGGGGCCTTTATGATTTAATGGTGCGTCTCTAGACTTCCCAAATATTAACGGGCCGAATGGATCAAATTCTGATATTAACATTTCATAGAATTTCACGGGGGGTTGTGACACTCGAAAAAAAGGATCCACGGATTCACAGATTTCTCTTTCGTAAGTCAATGGGGAAATCACTTAACGGATCTGGTAGTTGAACTTTCACTGTTGGGCCACTATGTAAAATTGGCTTCAAAGACCAGCGCACTTCCTCTAGACTAGGTTCAAAGGCACCATGTCGGAATATGCTCGGTTTGCATTTCTGTGTGGATTGAGCATTTAGGTACTTTCACAGTTTTTCTTTAAAACAACAAGAGACATGAAACCCCACTTTGTACAATATGGACTGTTAAAACAATTGTCATTGAACATTTCTTGTGTCCAAAGTAGTAGACCAACTGTGCAAAACCCCAAAATACTAGATGTAAAATTATATAAAGAAGTAAAAAGCAACAAACGTTCACAGAAAAGACCATGGAGCCAGTGATATTTGACCAACAGTTCTACATCATTCATGCAATTAATCATTCGACTCGTTTCAGCACTAGACATCAGAAGCCCAGGTGTACATAATGCCATTAATAATGGCTGGCTGCATTATATCTAGGTTAACCAGTTTCAGAATACTGCTATTGTGCCCATTGGCTTGGTGTATTGAGGGGCCAAAATGGAATGGAGACAGAATTTATGTTATTAGTTTCATCTGTGCTTTGCCTGCTATGACAAGTCAAAGTGCCATGAAAACGGTGCATTGAGCACATAGTGACAAAAAGAGCAAACATGAAAACATGCCCTTTGCTGGTCAAATATTGACACCAATGAAAAAGGAACCACAAGGACTAATTGAGTAATGATGTGCCTCAAATTGAGGCAACAATTTGTGCAAGTATTTACATTCAAAAGAGAACAAACAACGCTCATCCTAGATACTAGTTTGAGACCAGTCTACTATGAATCTTCCCACTCCACCCACCTCTCATTTTTTTGATGGCTGACATAGTGTAGGCAACATTTCAAAAAAAAAAAAAAATAATTCTATCCACACAGTGTGTCAAATAGTGTTCATGTTGCCAAGAGCCTACATAAGGACACCTCAGTTTCCACGACAACAGTCGGGGATACATGAAAAACAGCGCTGTAAAGGCGCTTCAAAACAATGAAATGAAATGAAAACGCTACACTACAATAAAGCATTGTATTTATTTAAATGTCATAATGAAAAATGACCATGTCCACAGCAAAACTGCTCCAAATAATCAACGTTAGATGCCTTGGTGCCAAATGCCACACGCTTCATCATGGCACCAATCATGGGCTTGAGTTCCAAAGAAGTCCAGTGAAATACTGATTCTGCACTAAACTGTAAGCAATCAAGATTTCCATGGAACAAGCTCTGTCTGACTGTATACAGACAACTAACAAAACTGAAAACAAGACAAGTCATCCCTGGATGAGGCTGGACGCTTGTATCAAAATGTACCATAATGCATGCACAGACCGTGCCTTGCATCTCTCTTCTGTTCCAGTGCTCTTTGACTGTTCTCTGATCCTGTTTCCCTGGGGTTTAGTCAGCTGTTGGCACCTACAGGCCCGCTGCTGCTCACCCACCGCATGGCTGCAAGCAAAGCCCTGCTTCACACTGACAGAGGGAACAGACTGTGCACTGAGGGCTACTGATGGGAACAACTTCCAACAGTTCTGGGCCTGCCTGAGTGTCTGAATGTGTGTGCGTGTGCGTGTGAGTGAGTGTGTCCGTTTATCTGTAAATATGTGTGTGCGTGCCGGGCCATGTGTTTGCGTGTGTGTTAGTTGGGGTGGGTAACGGTCATAAATAGTGTCATTTGCTCAAGTCTATTTAAAGGCCTGTCATGAATGTTCTGACTCCCTCACATCCAGTGAGTCAGTTTGTGATTGTGACACAATTGTTTTTGTCTTTAATAAGATATAAATTGGTATTAGATTCCCTACAGGCCAGAAACCCACTGATATATTATAACTAAGGTGCAGTTCTTTCCCATTGGAGTTATGATTGTAGAGCTTATTACAGTGTAACCTCAACCTCATAACTGCATGAATGAATGAATGAATTCCCAGCACCATCTATTATAAGGCAGTATATCAAGCCCAACAAACACTGGAGTACCGTTCAAATCAAGTGTCAGGCTACTGTAGTTGCTGGATGTCATCCAAAGGCAATCAGCCGACTCACCTTTTTCATAATGCCAGTCTTCCTCTTGCTGAAAGTGGTGTAACGTCTCAACTTGTTGTCAATAAATTCCATCTTTATCTTTACGCGCCCACGTGTTTTCTTCCCCGGCTTTGCCCCTGCGACCCCTCCGGCCACCATGCCGTAACCTCCGGAAGGTATTCCCACCTCCTGTCCGGTCACCGCTGCTTCCATCTCCCCTCTCTCCCGCTTCACCCCTCTCCTGTTGTCCCCGAGTGAACCCACTGGGTCATCATCATCTCCGGAGTCCGAGTCATTATCCGAGCCGCTGCACAGAGGAGCGCTCTCTCTGTCCGGGTTGAACCTGGCTCCGTGAGGCAACACGACTCCCGCGTTTAACCCCACCATGTTGCCCTGGACGGCGCTCTGTAGAGGGGTCACCCCCGTCCCGTTCCCCGGTCTCGCACCTCTCGGACCCCCTGGACCATTATTAGCCCCCAGCATCCCGGCGGTGTCTCTTTCCCCCTGTCGCCCGGTAGCACCGGTGCTCTCGCTGACTCCCGGTAAAGCTTGCCCTGCTCTAACCAAAACGGGACGGATCCCGCTGCCGACAATCCCCGACCCGTGTCCTGTTGTGTTACCTCTGCCCGAAGCCGACCCGTTTCCAGATGGTGCCGATCCAACCCGGCTCGGTAACATTCTATTTACGGAACCGAGTCTCTAAACAACCAGCCCGGAGAGCTGGAGCGCGTTGTGTCGTAAATGGCTGTTAACACGCACACACGTCCGGACCACAAAATGTAAACAAACCAGACCCGTTGGTTGGTTTGCAGACTCCAGGAAATTACCGAGACAAACTTTCGAAAGTGATGCTGCCCCCAAGACCCTTCAACCCCGGCTCAGTTCGGTTCACCCTCCTCCTCTATTTCCAAAACTCGGAGCACTTTCTCAAAAAGGAAAACGCGGATAACGCCATCGATGTCGGTCCGCCGTGTCACGTAGTCCGCGTTGTGAACCGGAAATACCGCTTGCGTCGGCCTGTTAGCGCACAAATTCCCATTTTTGCTCCATCATTACCGCAATGTTGGTATATTCATGGTCCAGGAAAGCATAAAAAACATCTACATTTTGAACAGCGTTTACGACAGCGGAGTGATATCACAACCCAGGAACTACTTTCCTCCTTATAAAGAGATACAATGTTTCCTTATATGGTGCTGTCTCTCCTTATTTGGTGAGTCACAGCGTCGCCTATCGATTGGCTGAGGATTATCTGAGTAGCGCTGTGATTGGTCAACGAGGCACGCTCATTGGAATAAATACCAAAATGGTTGCGCTACCGACAACGTCACCGTGGACAAGCAGAGGCACCAAAATAACAAAACATCCAACTTTTTATTCCCTACAGGTTGTCCTGGCATACCACACAGCATGTTTTCCCAGAGTTTTAACGTCAAACGATCTCTTCGTTGATCTGTATTGGCCGAAATGCTTGAAATGATTCTGTCAGAGCAAGAATTATGTGGAGTATGTAGAATATGGAGTTATGGATAATATTATGTACTGTGTTGTATTGGTGTTGGTGTCTAAGTTTAGACGACTTCTACTGAAGATACCAAATTATTCTAACAATCACATGCAGGTTCTTATTTTATTTTTGTTTGTGTATGAGTGTGCAATCTTTCTTCTAAAAATCTGGAGGACTATATTTTCTAACACACTACCTTGAAGACTAGGCCCACATCACCCTTTCTCAACACAATCACTGTTCACTGTGTTGGCTCTGTGAAGAAGGTCTATCAGTATCTGCGATTACTTAAAAAAATATACAACGCCTGTTGCATTCAACATGTTGCAGCGCCACATATAGTAACCATGCATAGTTTTCACAATAGGGCTTTTTCACAGCAGACATTAACAGCAGGAAAAGCACAGGTGTTACTAATAACACTAACGATGGCTCTGCTCCATTAAAGTGGCCCAGTCAGACAGGACAGCGAGCCAGCAGGCACAGCACCAGGGCCTTGAAACTGAAGCAGCCAAGTGGAATTCAACCATTATCCACTTTATCATTTACACCTGTGCTTTTCCTACAGTGACATCTTCTGTGATAAAGACAGAGAAAAAAGACACGTTGGTGTACTTATCTGACAGCGTTTGATATGATGCAGTAATCTCCACACATCAGGTACTACGGGCAGGTGAAAACAAATGCCACTTGTAATGGTATTTGTAAATGGTTTCTCAACCCAGATTTGCCAGCAACATGCCAGGGATTTTTTATTGAAATGTATGGGCTTTTACTGCCATGAGAGCTCCTTGATGTGTAAATGCACTTGGAAAAAAATTGTCACAATATCATAACAATGAGTTGGACTAGCACTGGACCTCATTAAGGCTCAGTCTGTAAAATAAGCATGGGGAATTTAACAGACGCTAATTGACAAAAATACATCCACAACACTTATTGTAACTGCATTATGAACTGGCGTCTACAGCAAACTGCTGAATTCCCACGTGGGCACCAAATCAAATTTTGATTCAGATGATGACATATTCATCAGATCAAATTTAAAAAGCAGACTTATAAGTGAATCCTCTTTCGCAGCTATAAAAGGTCAGGTTAGCCTATTCCACTGTAAACATAATTATATGGGGGAGAAAAATCTTTGGCAAACTTTAAGGATCAAGTTTAAAAAGACCTGCAGAAGATACTCAACCCCCTCTAGTGGTTAAGGAGAGGACCTTTTTGGTTTTGCAGTTAGATAGGAGTGAGTGTAGGTGACTTTACATGACGATGCCGGCGCTTTTTCACATTACACCCCATTTAATATAAGCTGCAGGTTTGTGTGTTGTTGTTTTTTATCACTCGTGACCCTTTTCACATCATACCATGTGTTCTTGGATTGAGTTTGTACCTACATGCAGCTGATATTTGCAGTCTGAATATCAACTTGCAGAAGCTTGTTTGAGGTAATGCAGCTGCAAGCAGGAGCCGTCATGAAAACTCAACAGTTGGTTTACAAGTGGCAACCTTTTGAAGAAGCTTACATTACAGTTAATCCATTTAGTATTACACCAATTAATTATTTCTTAATTATATTACGGTGCTATATTTTAATTGCAGCACTATTTTAGTTCAATTACACTGCTTCATTGTAATTGTTGTGAAGTTGACACTAAAACAAACACTTTTCCATGATCCTTTGTGCAGCTTTGCGGTGAATGAATGCATTAAAGCTGAATACCTCATGCAACTGCAATAATGTGATGTATAAACGATCTAAACATTAATTCATATGAAAGATGATTTTCATACCAAACTAAAAAGGAAGGTTCCTGAAAATGCGTTGATATCTAAAGTATTATTCACAACACATTTGGTAAAAACACTGTGAACCTTTATTTATACAGCAGCAAGTATACTTTTGTATATATCCGTGATTACTGTGAACATTTGCTGAAGCAGATTAAAAAAAAAAAAGGTCTAGGTGTGAGTGCCTAGCATTCATAAAAACAAAACATTACACTAAAAACAACGTATAAAAACAAGTCCATAAACAAAGGCCATTGCATTTGATTAGATAATGTAAAAAAGAGGGAAACAGTTAAGATAATCCTTCATTTACCAGGCACTTAAATGAGAACTGGTGACCAGCAGTCACTCTTTTGACCTCCTTTGTACTTTGTGTCAGCATATTCAGCTGGTTACCAGACTGAACGCACAATGAGATGGACCGTGACAATGATTACATAGCATCAGAGAAGTACCTTTCTGTTATAAACATAGTTAAAAAAAAAAAAAAGACAGGACCTTCATCATAAATAAACAGGCACCTGCATGTCCTACTACACAACATGATAGAGATAAAGAGGGATATTCTTTTAAGTGAAGTTAGTGCATGGCTTCTACATTATGTACACATTGCCTGGTATGATGGTCCACTTTGCAGCATTGCACAAAACAACTGGACCCGGAGGGAAACTTTGATTGGACCTCTGAAGAAACAATGTCGCAGGTTAAACTCAGTGATAGGCTTCGTGCCTGCAACATGACGATGTTAATGTGGTATAATGGGTGTTCTTGCCCATAGGTCGTGACTGATAAGCACCTCAAAGTTAATACAAGAACAGAACACACTCATAAAAATGTACTAAGCCCACACTGGCACAATCTCCTCTATTCAACATATTCCTTGGCTATAAACTTGATCTTTTTGAAACTTATTTTTCATGTTCCTGAAGTGTTACTATAACACATTACTTTTTTCACGAGTTTCCTCACGTTTCAAATCACAAGCGTAACAGACAATGAACCTTCATGCAAACCCTATTCCACTTCTTCTTTGAACGTACTGTATGTAGCATTGGGAACAGTTCAGGGGTGCACACACACTTTGGAGGATGGAGGTGTGTAGCTCGGAGTCTCCTCCAGGATTAGAGTGGCAGACTCGGGATGCAGCTGATTGGATTGATTGATCTCACTCAACACACTCCAGAGTGGTTGAAGCTTCAGTGCTCCACTGAAGTCACATTATGTCCCACTTTCCCTTCAATATTCTTTCAGACTTCAGCAGCGAAGCTTAATTTCAGGGCGTTTTTCCAAAACTTCCGACCAATCGTTTCTATTGATCTGAGCCAGTGAGAGCACTGTAGCATCCTACAAAGCTGTCGGAGGTCTGGGTGAGTGTGCTTGTGGAGGTGTAGAGGCACTGAGGTTGTGAGGCTCTGTGAAACAAAGTGTCTCTTGGACATTGCGGCCGCACACAGGCAGCCAGAGTCACAGTGGAACCACAGACAGTAACGCGAGGGGAGGGTCATCCATGCTGCAGTTAAGGCAAACGTAAACTCCTGGCACTGCTCACAAAAAGCCATTCACACAAACGTGAGTGCGTTTCCACTGATATAAAGATGTCTTATCCACACACCCACTGTTTGAAATGCATATTAAAAAAAAGTGTTTTCTCCTCAACCCTCTTCCCTGAAATGTGAGAGACTAATAATCCAGCATTCCTGTCTTTATTTTGGGGGAAGGGGGTTGGTCAAAGGTCCCCTCTGATGTGGGGTTATGGTCGTCTCAGACCTTGCTGTCAGAGGGCAGCTCTCCCAGGGTTTGGACGATTTCAGTGAAGGAGGGGCGCTCTTTGAGGCTTAGCGCCCAGCAGCGGGCCATGAGCTTGTAGATTTTGGTGGGGCATCCGTCTGGAACGGGCAGCTTCAGCTTCCCTGTCTGCAGACCTGGAGGAATAGTAGAGAGAGTGTGGTTGTTTGAATGGATATTCTGTGACTTTCCACCCTCTCCGATTTACATTTACTTGACCATTCAACCAAATTCAATGACCAACAGGTGCCTCTTCTTTAAAATATAAGCCGCTGAAGCATCATACTGACCTTCCAGCACCTCATCATCGCTGAGTTTGGTGTATGGCATTTCCCCGTGGCTGAACACTTCCCACATCAACACTCCAAAGGCCCACACGTCAGACTTGGTGGAGAAGTCGTCTTCAAACACAGACTCAGCTGGGAGCCAGCGCAGCGGGATCCATGCCTGTCTGTAGTGGTAGTACTCACTGCATACATGTACACAAGAGTAATGAGATCAAAATAACTCAAATTAGCCAGATGAACAGACATCTATCAATTTGAATCATGCCATTTACTGTAGATGTTGATTTGAGTGCGTAATTATTAAATAAAGTTCTTCTTTTCTGACCTGTTGTAGACGTCCTTGCTGAGGCTGAGCGAGGACACTTTAACACGCCTCTGACTGTTGATCAGGCAGTTACGGACAGCTAAGTCTTTGTGAACGAAGCGGTGATTGGACAGATGCTCCATCCCACGAGCCACCTGGGCACAGATGGAAACCTGAAAGGAAAGAGAAGAGTTACTGTCAGGGTAAAGTGACTCTGGGAATACATCAACAAGCAGCAGGAATTACCAAGGCTTTCCTTGGTTGCATCAGTTAGTTTGGAACAATCCCACAATTTTGGAAAAATGAAAAATGAAATTGAAAAAAAAAAGTCTCCACTGACAATGAACTTTCACAGATAAAAGAAGCCAATAATCTTCAATGCTTACACTGAAATACATTTCTATCTTCTGTAATTGTCATGGGAGATAGTGTGCAGGATGCTGTGAGCGCTCAATCACAGTACAACACTCAACACTTACTTTGGTCTTGGTGCTGATAGGCTGAGATTTGACCTTGTCATCTTTGCTTTTGGAAATTCTCAGGAACTGCTTTAGGTCTCCCTGGTATGACAGAGGCAAAGAAGAATGCATTATATCAGGTAAAACTTATTCAAATCCTTATGTGTGTGTATGTGTGTGCTTTTATTTATATGTGCTCACCAGGTCATAGTACTCTAGGATCATGTAGTGGGGCTCTGCCTCCCTACACAGACCTAACAGGCGGACGACGTTGGGGTGGCTGAGCTTGGCAAACATTTCTGCTTCACGGCGGAAGTCGAGCTGGAGCTGTTCATCTCTGGTCTGCAGGGTCTTCACCAACACCACCGACTCCTCCTCGCTCTCCTCGATACCCTTAGCTTTGCACAACAGCACCTCACCAAACTCCCCTTTGCCTGATAAAACATTCACACACTAAATGTCAATCAAAAAGCAATGTCACACATCTTGATTTAATAGGTAAAAGCACAATTCTGTTAAGGTCAATGTCTCTGAAATTAGAGCACAAGGACAGTCATTCTCAGATAACACATAGACATCAGTCTACCTAAAGTGGTGATGGTTTGTAGGTTCGCTCGAGGAAAGTGGAGCTTATCGTTGTTGACATGGCTGTGGCGTTTCTCCGTTGTTGCCATGGTACCCATGTTGGTGAGTGCCACCTCTTCCTGGATCTCAGCAGTAGTGTGGCCATTTTGTTGAACTGCCCCTCCTGATAAACACAACACATCTCATGGGTCAAAGGTCATAGTGCAAATCTCAACGGACATTAAAGGGCGCCGCTAAAGTGAGCAAAGTAGTGTGGGATATTAACTGACGAAAAAAATGTATAAAGTATGCTGCAGTATTTGTGCAGTTAGTAGTTGTGCTGTCGAATTTACATCTTATACACCCGTTCACATGTCTGCTTACATCTGATACACGCATGTCTTTCTACATCTCACGCCGATGATGTTCTCTGTATCTAACCTGTACTAACACACTAACATCCTGAAACTTGTTCTACCTGTACTAACACACTAACATCCTGACACTTATTCTACCTGTACTAACACACTAACATCCTGACACTTATTCTACCTGTACTAACACACTAACATCCTGAAACTTGTTCTACCTGTACTAACACACTAACATCCTGACACTTATTCTAACCTGTACTAACACACTAACATCCTGACACTTGTTCTACCTGTACTAACACACTAACATCCTGACACTTGTTCTACCTGTACTAACACACTAACATCCTGACACTTATTCTAACCTGTACTAACACACTAACATCCTGACACTTGTTCTACCTGTACTAACACACTAACATCCTGACACTTGTTCTACCTGTACTAACACACTAACATCCTGACACTTGTTCTACCTGTACTAACACACTAACATCCTGACACTTGTTCTACCTGTACTAACACACTAACATCCTGACACTTGTTCTACCTGTACTAACACACTAACATCCTGACACTTGTTCTACCTGTACTAACACACTAACATCCTGACACTTGTTCTACCTGTACTAACACACTAACATCCTGACACTTATTCTACCTGTACTAACACACTAACATCCTGACACTTATTCTACCTGTACTAACACACTAACATCCTGACACTTATTCTACCTGTACTAACACACTAACATCCTGACACTTATTCTACCTGTACTAACACACTAACATCCTGACACTTATTCTACCTGTACTAACACACTAACATCCTGACACTTATTCTAACCTGTACTAACACACTAACATCCTGACACTTATTCTAACCTGTACTAACACACTAACATCCTGACACTTATTCTAACCTGTACTAACACACTAACATCCTGACACTTATTCTAACCTGTACTAACACACTAACATCCTGACACTTATTCTAACCTGTACTAACACACTAACATCCTGACACTTATTCTACCTGTACTAACACACTAACATCCTGACACTTATTCTAACCTGTACTAACACACTAACATCCTGACACTTGTTCTACCTGTACTAACACACTAACATCCTGACACTTATTCTAACCTGTACTAACACACTAACATCCTGACATTTGTTCTACCTGTACTAACACACTAACATCCTGACACTTGTTCTACCTGTACTAACACACTAACATCCTGACACTTATTCTAACCTGTACTAACACACTAACATCCTGACACTTGTTCTACCTGTACTAACACACTAACATCCTGACACTTGTTCTACCTGTACTAACACACTAACATCCTGACACTTATTCTTCTCTTACACTTTATTCTCGTGTTAGGTTAAAATGTTTTTGTATAATTGCACTGTCGGTATTTGCTGCTCTGTGTGCCCTGAATTGCCCCCCGGGGACAAATAAAGTTTTTTTAATTGAATTGAATTGAATTGAATGTAAATCAAACAGTGAGGAATGCCACTACCGATCAAACGTCATAAAGACAAAGATAAGTGTTTTTTTTTCCAAAAAATATATATTATATTTCTTATGTTCTAAGGGGTTCCAAAAACTATTTCACCAGCATCCATACTTGGTATTGTCATTTTAAATGACAGTTTTGGCTTCCAACAATTATGAAAACAAGATCATCGAGATAAAATAATTATTGTGCAACATTTTGTTTCACAATGTTGTCGTCGTTTAGCAGTTTTCAGTAGGTTTGTGGCAGTGCATTACTGTAAAAACATAACTGATCTTTATTTTGATCTAATTTTTTAAAGATATTATTCATTTATTGTTATTCATTTATTGAAAAAATGCTTTTGTTTATTTGTTTTTCCATTTAACTATATTTAAAGTTTAAAGAAAATCCACTGTTGTGTTTTTTTCAAGTTCAATAAATGTTTCCAAAGTCAATGAGTAATCATGTTAAATATTTGTGATTTCAATATTGACCAGAATAATTGTTATTATCATTTTGTCACAATCAAGCAGCCCTTACAATATTAGTTTTTTTTGTCCAGCTTTGAGCAGCAACTCCATCTCCTTGTTTACATCAACTCACTCAGAAATCCAGTTTTTACTTATAATTGCGTCACTCTTCCAGGTTAAACACACACATTCAGAATTTGCCCAGAGTTGGTGTGTTCTGTGGAATTAGGACATAGCTAATGTCTGATCAAACTGATGTAACCTTTACATGTTGAACGCAATACCCAAGATAAACACAAGATGGCAGCAAATGTCCGAAACCTTTCAGAAACACCTTGAGTACCCTGAAGTTGAGGGAATATCAATGTCTCACTTAACCTCCTGGCTGATTTTCCAACTGCCAAACCACAAATTCCTGAACACTCTTCACAGCAAATCATTCATACCGTTGAGACACTCCATCTCAGGCTCCTCTCCGTCCTGGCCTTTCTGCAGTCTTTTGGCATTGCGTCTCTTTTTGCAGTAGAACATGAGTCCGAGCACGACGATGATGTAAGCCACGGCTGCTCCCACTGACAGGCCGATGGTTTGGATCATCTTGTAGGGGGCCTTGTCCTCATCTTCATCAAAGGAATGCACTGGTTTGTCTGTTGGGCACAAAAAGCAATTACAGTCAACTGAAAATGCTCGGAAACAGTCCCTGATGTGTTAAAGATAACACATCCAAGTCTTTAACCAACATCACATATTGTGTTACATCTTTCACATTTTCTTCACGCATCATAAAGGCTACGCAAATTACATATTTACAAGACGGCCCGCCGGGCAAAACATTGACTTCCTGCCAGGCTTAAGCATTTTTACATCATGTTTGTATTATTTTAAAATTAAGACACACACACACACACACACACACACACACACACACACACACACACACACACACACACACACACACACACACACACACACACACACACACACACACACACACACACACACACACACACACACACACACACACACACACACACACACACACACACACACACACACACACACACACACACACACACACACACCTCGAAACATACAGTCACTTCATTCAACAAGTCATATTTCTGAGTTGCATGTTAACAGTTACCAGCCTGGCTTTTCTTGCGTGGTGCTCGCTCTGACCCGTGACAAGCTACGGCAAACATTTAATTAAATTATCTCCTTTGAACTCGGAATACCATCCAGCTACTTTGGGAGAAAATAAGTTGATATGGGACACTAATGCAAGTGTGTGACTGTAATTTCCAGCTTCAGTCAGCACACAAGGAGCCACACTGTGTGAGTCTAGATCTAACGTCGGCCCAATCCCATCACCTCAGTGACAGCTGTGGCTTCGAGCATGTGGGTGTGATTATTAACCTGTCCAGGTGGATGACGGGGAGAGGTTGAAGGTTTAATTAATGCCTTCATTCTTTACCTTTGAGCGTGGCTTAATCCCCATGTGTGAACCTTTGTTCCTGGTTTTGGGAGCCTGTATATATGTTTGTGTGCCCGTGTGTGTTAAACTCACCCACTACATACAGCTGAGCCACACGGTCTTTGATGCTGCAGCTGTTTCCGGCCACACATGTGTATCTGCCAGTGTCATCTGTAGTAACATCTGTAATTACCAAGGAGCCATTGGGCATCTTCTGGAACCTGGAAGAAAGAAGGGACGGGGCGGATGAAGGTGCAGGTCTGGAGGTCTTTGGAGGAATTCACAACAAAGTCCATTACAGATACACAGGGATTCATACAAGAACATTTTCATATTCTTATCCTAGATCTCACTTATTTACACTTGTGAGGTTTAAGTGTCTAGAGTTGAATTCAGCAAACCCTCTGAACTGCACAAATGTGTCATTAATTGCTTGTTTCGACCTGATCATGAGTAGGTGGCTCTATGTGATATTTAGTTTCATCAAAACACGTTACTCAAGTGTAAGGAGGAGAATTTCACACCACTGAAGATGAAAAAAGAACTGGTATTATATGTAGAAAAAACAAATAGTACAGCTGTCAACAGCGTGTCACCAGAGCAGCAGAAATAAAGAGCGAATGTTAGATACTGAAAAACATCAATGAGGCAGCTGACAGAGGCGACATGTGACCTGCGTGACTATCCTGAGGCTGGAGTGAGAGAACATTCCTGACTATTGCCATGCCAAAAATACACCAATAAATCAAAAACAGATGGTGAACAAAATATGTATTTTGCAATGCATTTATTTCAGTTTGTATTCATTTTCATTTTAGTTGATTTGGTTTACATATTCAAACTGGCAAACTGGACAATTTGGGTTTTTTTCTCCCTGTGGAGAGAGACGGGCATCTGTTCATGACTCATATGAACAGTCTGCACCATTCGTGAATTTCGTTCGTTACTTAAAGGAAGTCCAAGAACTTTTGTAAAAAAGACAAATTATTTTAAATCCCTCTGCCACTTCCGAATGAATCTGTTAGAAAGACGTGTTCTTGCATGAGGCCCACTGTATTCAGGTGTGTAATACTATATTAGCACAACATCACAATCACAATAAATAAATGCACAGACCTCAAACTGCAATCGATCCTGTTTGGAACCTGTAAAGACAAACTGTGATCCCAATCCATGATGGTTGAGCTGTCTAAATGACAGATGTGTGTGTCTCAATTACCTCCTGTTCTTACTGATGTCCAACGTCTTGTCTTTGACCATCCAGTGGATGTGAGGCTCGGGGTCGCCAGTGGCCTGACAGTGCAAGATGGCTGTGTGACCTTGGTACACCGTTGTATTCTCTGGTTCCACCTTAAAGCGAATGTACACTACATGTGCACAAACACACGTGGACATGCTCATTAATACAACATTCACACCACAACTGGGCCATAACATTTCCTTCAAAGGCTGTGGTGACTGTGGCTAACATCTCAGTTACACTCTACAACCCAAATGCAATTCATCATTGGGCAATAAAAAGGCCACCAAGTGCACAATAAACGCTGCTGTGTTTGCCACTTGGTGAGAATGATCAATGACTCAGATGTACTGAGACCACAAGTAATTTCCATGTGGGACTGATGACTAATGTGCTGTGTGGCCTTTTCTCTCATAACACAGGATGATAAGTGAGTGCTTTACCGGCTACTATGAGGGACACCAGGGCTCTGATCTCCCCTTGGAGGCTGTTGGAGGCGATGCAGGTGTAGTTGCCAGCGTCGCTACGGGTGACTTTGGTGAAGTGGAGCTGGCCGTTCCTCTGCTCCACCCGAGGTGGCAGCTCTCCTCCGTCTGCAGGGGGAGACAGAGAGACGCACAGGGAACAGGGGGGTTTAGAAGGGCTGAGTGCTGCATGTGGAATTCAAATGATTTAAATCGACTCCATCATGGCAAACGCTGATGAATGGGGGGGAAATGATCAATGATGATGAACCTTCCTCACACTCTGCTTATTGCAGTTTGTATACATTCATGTGGTATTTGTCATCATTAGTGTAAAAGGAATTAAAGGAATGAAGGGTACTGGATGAGATATTTCCTTAAGAAAGTGTTAAACAGTCATTCCTTGTCCGACTTAAGCTATCATGAGCTAATGTTAAGCCAGCGGCGTCCACACCTGCTTTGGTCCAGCGGATGGTGGGGCTCTCTCTGCCTTTAGCGGAGCACTGGATGGTGATCTCGTTATCCAGCTCCAGGCACTGAGTAGGCTGGGGGGTCGGGGTGAACTTCAGCTTCTCTGAAACACAAGTCAAAACACCACACACACATTACACATGTGGTAAACACGGAGGGGGGGCAGCACGTCAAAGCCTCTTTTGTGCAACTCACACTGTAGATGAAATGACACTAAGCTGATGCAAATCATGTTCAGACACATTCAGGGAAAAGTGTCTACATGCACACATGTACACAAAGATCTGTAAACGGAAGTCTATCAGAGGCTGAGATCATATAAACAGGGATTGGCCAGACAAAACAGTGACATGTCAGACCATCTAACACGGTAATCCTAGAGCAGCAGTGCTACACTGATAGGAATTCATCATGGAGAACATGGAGGCTAGAATAAAGCTGCCATGTATGAGTCAGATTTTACACCTCTGTGGGTGTCCTGCAGGACGCCCGGAGACACAACATGAACATGCTCTTCCTATTTTAGGAAACACACACATTCACACTCACAAGCCCACAGGCATGACCACATTTGTTTTATATGTTCTCTCAACGCTGTATTACTCATTTTACCCTGGATATGATTTCCCTCATCATACATCATCTTTCAGTCACTGTGGGAAATAACTTCAAATATTTGCTCAGCATACGGTCAAATATATAATCTACTGTATATGCTGATCAACTGAGTGATTCCCTTGCAGCTTACCAAGTACAATAACTCTAGCTTGCCCAGACAGTTGGCCGCCTACGGTCTTGGTTTCGCAGCCGTACATCTGTCCGTCGTATACCTCTACATTGTTGATCCTCAGGGTGCCGTTAGGGAACAGCTTAAAACGAGAGTCCTAGTAAAAAAAAGATTTTTTTTTAATCAAGTGTACATTTTCATCTGCTAGGTGTAGGAAGAATGCATATCAGAAAAAGACACAAATACATGTAACTGTACGTGTTATTGTGTTGTGTAGCTAACCTCTGTTGTGATCATGATATTATTGCGGAGCCAGGTGACCTCAGGTTCAGGGTTGGCCTGAGCATGGCAGTGGAGATAACCTGGTTTACCCTCCTCTAGGTGGCTGTCCTGAGGCCTCGTAACCCACACTGGGGCAGCTATGGAGACACACACAGAAAATGTATAAGCACAGACATTTTACACTTCCCTAAGTGACTGCCGTGTAGCTATTATGTATGCACCATACATAATAGCTACACGGCAGTCACTTGAACGAACATTGGTCAGCATTATTAAACCCTGTGGATCTGATAGAGGGTCCCAGTGTGGACAGCATGCTCCTAACATTAAAGAACAAGACTTATGGTCATATGAAAGAGTACTTCAATGACCTATACTGTATGGTAGCCATTATTGCCTTGCTTATGTTATGTTTCAGTTTACAATCTACGGGGGAAACTTTTCACAACTTTTGAGGTTTGCAATTAAAAAAAATGGAATAGTCAACAAATGATGGCATTATAGTTGGGGGACTCAAAAAAAAAAAGCCAAAATTGAAGCAGTAAAGGTCGAGAAATCCCATAATGCACCACGAAAGCCTCTTTTCTCAATGCCAACGTTTACAATTCCCAAGCAAAAGCTGAGAGTTATTTTTTCAAACTCTCCACAACATTATAAATTGGGCAAACCAAACTTAATGTGTAAAATTGCTGACGCGTCCCTTTAAAGCTGTCTGCATATGACTCACTGGCCACGGTGAAGGTGACCTCCTGTGTCTTGCGTCCTGCCCTGTTCTGGGCCACGCAGGTGTAGGTGCCTGAGTCTCCTTCCTCTGTGGGACTGAAGACCAGATCCAGACCATCCTGGTACACTCTGCCCTCCGTGGACACCCGCTGACCTCCTCTCTCCCACCAGACCTCCGGCTCAGGTCTGCCGCGTGGGGGACGACAGGCTACCCGCTGCAGGGTGTCCGATATGAAAACCTTAGACATCTTGGACACCATGTCGTCTATCTCTGTGGCATAAAAAAGAAAACAGGGTGAGAGAATTTTTTCAGTTATAAGTAGCAATTTGAATGCAGAAATTGATTTTCATTCACACAAGCCCCCTGATAATCATTAATCTGTCTTCAAAGGCAGTGAAGCATTACTGATTTTGAATTTCATGAGCTGCCTCAAGCACACTTAATTCCAATGCACAGCTCTGTTAGCCGATTTCCTGTCTTGTTAGGAAAAGTCCTCTGATTTGTAGCGCAGGTCACAGTAATTAGAGAACAAAGCACACAGTAGGTGAACTGGGTATATAGGTTGTATGGGAATTAACTAGAGCCCGTGTGAGGTGGGTCATATCAAAACTGGCAGCCCCTATACAGAAAGTGGAATGTGATCTGTGCTACAAAGACTCCCAAGACCTCCCACTACCGTGTAGTTTAATACTGTGTGTCCCAAATGGAAGTCATTAATACTTTATTGGCCGACAGCACTCTGAAAGCTGGTCAGTGGCTACGACCTTCTACAAGTCTATGATCTAAATCAATTAATAGGAACAGGCGAAAACACACATTTCTCAGCAGATGAAAGCGAAGTGGAGCTGGGAGAAGGGGTGGGGTGAGGGTGTAGGATGGAGTGACTGTTTAAACTTGTCCCTAAATACTGAATTCTACTGTGACACAATCCCCTATAATGCCTGCAGGGATTACCATCAGATTAAGTGAATTAAGGTATTTAAATAAAGCTGTGGTTCACTGGGTTAAAACTGCAGATACAGTTGTACCTCGTTAATCCAAAACCTTTGGGGAAAAGGGGCTGTTCGAGAGGAATAAAGTGTTCGGGACTCATAGAAATTCCAGCCCTGAGCTTATACAAAATATTTGACTTGCATGCACTTGCATTTCAAAATGCTGGCTGATTAGTAAAATGAGATGATGCGTCAGATTGCTTCTGCTTTCAGCTCAGGCAGCCATTTAAAATGTCGTTTTAGGGAGTTCTCTTTGGAGTCATGGGAAAAGAGAAGGCGCTGTTATGTGCAATAGTAAAACAACTTTGATGTGTCTGGACTTGTATATTACATTGTTTTATTGCCCGTATGAGAACCAAACCTTCCTGCATAATCACACAGTTAAATATGTTACAGTTCTGATGTGTTGTTTTCATTGTATATTGGTTTAACACACGTACCCATTTGCAAGTAGTAATTTCTACTGATGGATTGGATGGGCATGTCTAATGACATTTCACAAGATTATAATTACACTGCTTGTTTGAGTCAAACCGGTATGTACTGTTACTTTTGCTGCTTGTTCAGCCAGGTGCTGTTACACTCTGGAGAAAAGCTTGTTGAGGTAAACAAGCCTGGCAAACAGCTGGACTGTTGGAGGAAATAATAAGGAGGGGAAGCAGGAAAGTGCTTCTTTGCCGTGTGTGTAGTGGATACAGCTGGGCCGGATGTCAATAAGGGAATGTGATTATCAGTGGAGAGATCTGGCTTTATAAGTGAAAGAGCCAGAAGAAGACAGGAGGGGAGAGCAGAATGAGATTGAGGGCATGATAAATACGTAACCAAAATGCCCCCACTCACTCTCTGCTTACAGAATCACAGGTGTTTATCTTTCACCACCACAACTGCAAATGTGTGTGTATGTGTGTACCAGCTATGAGGAGAGAGGCCTCCAGTGCAACATGGGACCCTCTGAGGCCCCGGCCGACACACTTGTAGGTCCCTGTGTTCCTGGGCTTGACCTGGGTGATCAGCAGTGTGCCGTTGGATAGCAGGATCACACTGTGGGGAAGAAACAGATCAAACAGTTCACACTTTAATCTCAGTTCATTTATACTGTCTCACCATTGCTGACCAACAGGCATTATTTGTACATGAAAGCACATTAACAGCAGCACATGTCACAGAAATGTAACATTTCGCCCACCAATCAGATGGCATCTGAAAATAATTCTTAGCCCTTGTTCCGGCCTGCTGGGAGCACCAGATGGAGATGCTCTACCAATGTAAGGGGTAATATGAGTACCAGAGTACCACAAAAAAGACTGTTTTAGCATACTAGCTACTATTTTTGTGTTTAGCATGTTACCTGATGCTATCTAAATTTCCCTGATTCACTAAGCTACCAACCCAAGCCATCTGCTTCCCTAAATAGATTAAAGTAAATTCTAACAATTTGTGCACAGAAGACACAAAGAAAGGTGTCCAGCAGCTGAACCCCAGCCTCTGGCAGGCTGACGGAGTATCAGTGCCAGTGATGGACAGGATGAGAAGTAATTAAAGACTGACCTTAAGAGAGCTTCAGGGCTGACAGATAAGGAGCTGCACATCCCTCACAGCACAGCAAGAAGCTCAACAGACCGGACAACTCAGCAGCTCATCACAGCTATATGACAAGGTCATTATAAAGCTCATGGGGAAAGTGAATATGTATAGCAGAGAGGAATAAGTCAAGGTGCTGCTGGATACATTTAGGATGCAGTGTAATTCCAGAGAAGAGTTTTCCAAACGCAGGATTCTTCCAGGACTACCTGATTCAGCATTCCCCAAGGAGGGGTGATATTTCTGTGTCATCTCTTCTCTTCTTCTCTGTTCAATAGTGGGAGGGAAATGAGCTTTGGGAGTTTGTGTGCGTTTCCACCGGAGAGCTGGAGAACAAGCTTGTGGAACATTACTTCACTCAGAGGAAACTCTAAAATAACCGCAAAACAAAATGAACAAAGCCATTTTTTTGAGGCAATCATCTTTATAGCTACATGTGCAGAAACACTTGGTTTCACATGTTTTTCCCACCAGAGTTGTTTTGACCCAAGAGGCGGAATTCTTTCTGCCTGCAAAAATAGCCTTGAGCTTACGATGGTACATTAGCTCTGAGTTTCACACGTATGAAAAACAATCTACACAAAATATTCACACATAATCTAGATGGGTGGGTGAGGGTTGTTTGAACAGTGCAGGTGCAACGCAGATGATATCTCCTGCAAAGAGCTGCATTCCTCTGGCATTATATCAGCCCAGATCAATAAACACAAACACAAAGAACGCCAGGCTGCCTTGGAATACCTCAACTACAAAGAGGCCAAACTTAAATGAAACAGTCTGTGTGTGTTTTTATATTTACGCTTATTATCATTCATGTATAATCCTGAGTCATCACTTCCTAGCTGACCAAATCAAATGACACAAGTGACTAACCACTAACATTGAAGTCATTTTAGTCCCTCGCTCACTGAACGCAATAATCACTTTAAAACGGATGAAGACCAGACTCTTGCTCCCCATGTGGAACAGCTTGCTTACAATGTGTCTATAAGCATGAGGTGCTATGAACCCTGAGGCTATACTTCACACTTAGTATATAAATTGGGTGTTATCTAGAGCTTATGTGTTTATAGGGGACATGCTGGTAAGCGGACTGTAGCTTGAGGGGTTTTTCCACTCTGTGTGTGAACGCCGGAGAGCTGCAAAGTCTTTTGTAATAGGCTGGAGAGAAAGGCTGTGTGCAAGTGATGTATAGTACATGCAGAGAAACTTTACAGCGCTCTGTTCCAGTAATAATATTGCTTAATGTGCAGTTCGTCTTGAGCGGGAGCTGAAACGGCTCACAGAGAGCCAAGAGCCCGATGCAAGGGTTCCACCTCATTGGGTTCAAAGGAATACCCGCTTGTGGTTGAAGCTTATATAATGGTAAGTAAGGAGTGGGAATGAAGTGGAGGCAAGATGAGGAGGGAGTGAGTGGGAGAGTGGAGTCTGAGATGTATGATGAGAGAGAAAAGAGTGTTGCAGAGGGGGAGGATTTAGCTCTTAACTTACCGAGACTTGTTTGCCAGCAGCTCTTTTTCGTGGTACCACTCCAACGTGGGGGCCGGCACGGCGGTGAACTGGCAGTGGAAGGCAGCCTCCTCATTTCTCAGCACCACCTGGTCCTCAGGAGTGACCACTGGCCGCGGAAAACTTTTATCTGTTGGAGAGGTAGACAAACATCTGCATGATTACATCTGCAGGCATCAGACCATCAAGTTCCATCTGCGTGGATGCTGGTGTTTCGCAAAATATCTATTCCGGGCCTTTATTAAAAGCTGCCAACAGAAGCGTGGGGCTGGTGAGCAAGTGGCCCCTCAGGTGGCGGTGTGTGTCAACACCTCAGGGGCCCCAGGAGAGACTTAATGAGGTCAGTGAACAGACCATGTCTCTTATCTTGACCATCATCGCCCTTATTTACCTCCTGGATTGTAGAAAAAGAGACCATCTATCTCTTCTCTGCGATAAACTAAAGTCAGAAATTGGGGTAAGAAGGACTCAAGGGAACTGGACTGTTATGGAAACAAGAAAAAATCTGCATCTGAATTATCAATTTTGATGTATAAATTAAAGAGTTAAAGATGAAAAAGGCTGTCCATTTTGTATTTTTAACAATGAAGGTTGCAGGATTCTTAACTTAATTTCAAATGACCCAAAAATGCTGTATAATATTTCCTTCTGTAAACATTCTTTTATATCTACTCTCCTAGTTGCCCTCCAGCACTGGACTAGGCTGCTCTGACCTGACAAAACCAGAGATGTGGTACAGTACAACATAAAGGAGAAGTAATTACCACAGAGACTTTAGAACATTGTAACACCAAATACAAAGCTGAAGGGCGTTGAGCTCAATAAAGAAATGGGGACATGAAAATACCCTTAATCCAGGTTTAAGCGTGTGCCGGTATTTCAAATCTGACGGCTAATGGAGGTCTGGGGCCAGTAGCAGCATTAGGATATGGCTACTGGTTGGTGTGAAGAGAAAGAAAGGTGTTCACTCAGATCCCACCTGGCCCACCCAGGAAGTCAGTGGGGAGGCCTCATCTTAAAGAGCCGTGTCCATGCATTTAAAACCTGTCTAAATCTGTCAACCTTTCCTTAAGGGTGAAGCCCTATAGAAGAGCAGAGGGTAGCAACATGGTAACTGGAACCTCGACAATTATCCATTCTTCCTCCACACAGGTGCTAAGCTAGCGTGTCTGTGTGTGCGTGTGTGTGCCTTACAGGTGGCTAATTAGAGTGGAACAAGGCATCAGGTTTCTTGCACAGATGTGCTGTTGTACTGTACGTACTAAGTCTGTGGTGCACTGAGGGGATAATACATACCCGCAGACAGAGTAAACAACATAAAGCATGTTGAGAGCAGCAAAACAAATAATCTCCCTTTGCAACACAGTACACCAAAGCTATGGTTACGCAGTCAGATCAACAGGACGCCGCTGCTGCTGAGGGAGACGATGTTATTGTTCGCTCTGTAGATGTTTATGATGTTGTTTCTGTCTGCGTGGGTGGCGGAGGAGGAGGAAGGTGCTAACACACTCTCTGGTAATCACATTAGGAACTCCATCACTTTCTCTTCCTGCTCTCTCTCAACACTAATGGTCTGTACACCCCTCCTCCTCCACAACACACTTCCTGGCAGGTGTGGCAATGTGGAAAAATCCACTCCATCCAATCCAGTAATTTTTCAAGCAAAATTGGCAGGTTTAATTTATATAATTTGGGGATATGCTGCTTTACTCTGAATTATATATTTACGGGTTTGGACTCTTGGTTGGACAAAAAAAATTGAAGATGTTACCTTGAGCTCCCAGAAATTGCGAGGGAAATTTTCACTATTGACGTTTTATGAAAATCCCGTAGGAGGAAAATCAAGAGAATGGCTCAATGAATTAATAATGAAAATGATAACTTTGCATCTGTCTCAGCCATTTGACGAATGGCAGAAATGTGTAAAAAGATAATTTATATGTTGCAGTGACACTCTGCCATGTGAGGACAAACACACACACACCTATAATGTTGAGAGTGAAGTTGCTGTTGCTGCAGACGTGCCCGGCTGCATTCTTGGCACAGCAGTAGTACAGGCCATTGTCGTCCGGACTGGCACTGTTAAAGGTGAGCGTCCTCTCCTTGTTGTTTATCTGATGGCTCTTCTCTGTCAGCTTCAACCCGTCCTTGAACCACTGGCACGTCGGGCTGAGAGGGATAGGAAAACAGGAGTGAGAGAAGTTTAAGAGAAATTAAGAAAAAATTTGGGGAGCCCGTTGATTAATGAAGCCACAGAAAAAGAGATACAAGAAGTGAGAAGGGGGAAAAAGAAGGAGAATAGGACAAGAAGAACATAAGGGCATGAGAGAGGCCAACAAGAAGAATAGTTTTTCAGAACAGTCCTCAACATGATGCTTAACCCTGTGAGCTCTGAACTTAAGGTGACTCACCGTGGGTGTCCATCAATGTGACAGCGCAACGTGACCGGCGCAGAGCTCTCAATCTCCCCTTCTGAGGCGGGCTCCTTCAAAGTCACACCACCACTTTCTAACCCTGAAAAAGGAAGAAAAACAGAGAAAACTGTAAGCTGGAGGAGGGAGGGAGCAGGAGTAATAATGGAGGAGAGGGACAGGAGGAAAAATTGAGTTAAGTGGTCGCCCTGTCATCTGTCCCCACTGCGATGCTAATGGCTGCAGCGGAGATGAGGGCAGAGTCAGGCACATCGCCGTGACAGCACAGTGACTCATGTACAGAGACAGAGCGGGGGGCTACCACATCACTGGGTCAGCTTACTTCGGCATACTGCTGTCCTGCACTCACAAGAGCAAGCCGGGCCTTTATAGTGTTTTTTTATGGACATTTAATGGACAGTTCATTGGCTTACTCTGCTAAAAGAGCTACTCTGCTGTCAGAGCAGCCCATAAAATCAGGTGGAAGAGAAATGAGCAACAAGGTAACAGTTCTAATTGTAATAATGGTTCCTTTTAAATGGCTTCAAACTTGATCAGGTGTGTCTGCAATATCGCACCATGGGAGGAGCATTTGCCACAACAAAGTGATGAGAGGCATCACTCACGCACGTAACATGAAACCTGATCAGAGGCATCTTGAGTGACAGATGAACAAGAGAATAAATGAAGGGAACAGATGGCGAGGAAATTGATCCACGGCCGTTCCCTGGATGCATCACAGCGCTGTGAGAAATGAGGAGAACAGCGTGGTTTTACCATTAAGGGCTTGACCCAGTACACTGGGAAATATCAACTACATACAATATGTCAAGAAATCATCACTGAAGCAAATCATTCCTACATTCTCCTAAGAGACGGGCAACAGAAGATCATTTTTTAGTATTCAGTGAAGACTGGAAGATATATCTCATGATGAGCTGAGGCATTTCAGACCTCCTTTTGTGATTATATGACAACCTGCTGCTGAGCTAAATGCACACTAAAGTCCACTGAATAAAGAAATATTTAAGTTGTTTATGGAGTCTCCTTAGGTGAGTGACACCTTAGACCTGTCTGTAATACAGCCTTAGCGTGCCCTGCTGGAATTCCCCTTCCCCTGCTGAGTGTGTTGACTATACAAATACTTAATGTTCACACGGAATGAGAACCAGCGCTAATAGTTATTTATGTGATGATATATAAGCTGTGTGGTTGTATGACATGCAGTAAGTCACTGTACACCCAGTATGAGTGCATACACAACATTCGCTGAGAGAGCTTGTTTGTTTGGGTTGCCCTGGTTTATGCACGAGTCCACGAGGATTTTGTGTGCATGGCTGTTCTGTTTAAGTGTAAGACATTCCATCATACTGCTGAGCTCCACTCCTATGGCCTGTGGCTGAATACTGCTGCAGTTTGGATCATCTATGAAATATGCATGGCATGAGCCTCCACCTGAGACAGCCGTGGAGGGGGGGGGCAACCACTGTCAGGTCACAGGGGGCGCTAGAGGAAAACCTGTCATAACGAATTACACAGGAACCTGGTATTACTCCGCCCCCTGGGGGATCATGGGAAACCGTCTCTACAGTAACAGGGCCCGCTCATTAGCTTCCTCCGAACACTGATGCCCCGATAACTGAGTGTGTGTTCACATCACGCTACATTGGATCAAATGTGCGTGTTTATGTGTCTGTTCGAGACTTAGTGTTTGTGTATGAATGTGGGGGTGAGAGGTAAAACACTGCCGATGATGATGTGCCCCTAAGCATGAATGCATGTGTGCATAATTAGTTGGGTGTCTCAGTCAAGGATGTCCCGGGCAACAGTTCTAGTAGCTTATTGAGGAAGAGGAGGAGGAGGAGGAGGTGATGAAGGCCATCCCAGCTATGGGGACCTTGAGCCAGACACTCATACAGACCTATTATTAATCCGCTGGAAGCATAACAGACAAAACCAGACAGGGAAACAGTGAGTCACTGAGGAGGAGGAGATGGAAAGGCAAAGTTTGAGGCAACAAGATGTATCAACTGCAGTACGACTGATATTTGCAAATACAATCAGTGAATTTGATTTAACCTGCCTGGAGTAACAGGTGGTTTTCACTATAAAATGGTGTTAACTATCAACCTCAGGAGACATAGCTAAATTTTAAAGGGATAGTTCACCCCAAAATCAAAAAATACATATTTTTCCTCTTACCTGTAGCGCTGTATTTAGCGATTTAGATTGTTTGGTATGAGTTGCCCAGTGTTGAATATAATTGAAGTAAATGGCAAATTTTCTTTGTTTTTTTTATAAACTTAACAGCAATGTCTTTTTCCAGAAATCCTGACCTGGTAACTCAAGATAATCCACAAACTGGTTGTGAGCAGTTTCATGTAGGAACTATTTTCTATTTGCCAAAACATGGAAGGAAGCGTACTCAGAAGGCAGACATCTCTACGGCCAATATCTCCAACACTGGGCAACTCACAATCAAGACAATCTAGATTGATAAATAACACTAATGGTAATGGTAAAATAGGAATTTTGGATTTGAAGCTTCCCTTTAAAGTCATATTCTGTGTTACTTCCATGAGAGTCCATGTGTGTTATTTTGCTGTTAATTGAAATAAAAACTAGTGGTATATCTTTCTTGGGAAAACCTCCCTGACTCCTTTTTATATTTGTAGGAAGTATTTTAGTGCGGGACACACTGCTTGACCTCTCTGACCTGACAATCATTGGAACAATGAGCACTTATCAACACGCTGCCTTGTGACTGTCTAAAGTTTCTGCCACCCTGAGCCCATTTGGTTCTCCAGCAGGTTAAAACCAATTCTTGGTATTATTTAATTTCCAATTTGACCTGGATTTTCTCTCAGTCACACATTCTAACCCTTTAGTCCACTCTTAGCTCCATTCACAGTTCAGGTTTCCCCAGCTGTCCACTCGACAAACAGAAGGCGCTCTTTCATAACCTATTAGTGGCAAATACTTCCCAGTAATCCCTCTCAGAATGCATGACTAAGTGTTGGAGCAGGCCTGGCAGCTAACGGCATAATTAGGGGTGTATAATTATTATGTCGGAGGCAGAATAGGAAGCTTTATCAGCACGGGGATGATAACAGATGAATTGTGAGGATATTGTCGAGGCAGATGCTCGGACCATTCATTCCTCACTGTGCCAAAAGGCAGCTGCGTGTTTGTCGGTTTCACTCAATGAGCTGATTTGTTGCCATGGAGAAGGGTTTCTACCACAGAAAGGCAAGGTGGATTGTATTATCCAGGAGAGTGCTTGGGATATGATTTGACTGACAGCACCATATGGGTATGGAAATAACTATAACATGTGGTAGAGTGGCTTCATATTGTAAACTTTGTGCCCTTGCACAGTCCTGGGAAAAAAAACGTGACAGACTCAGCTTGCTGTTTTAGACAGGGTGTCAGATTTTATCAGCTGTGGCTGACAGGGGTCAACGGACCAGCCTGCAAACTATGGCATTTCAGAGAGATGCTGCTGCTGTGGCAAGACAGGAGGAGGAAGGAGAAAAGGAAATAAAGACTTTGGATCAAAGTCACTCTGCAGGGGAGAAGCTGTCTGATAAAACCTGGGTCATTAGACATGAGAGGCTGCATTTTTATCAGCTCACAAAAGACAAGCAAAACTCTAAGTTGTAGGAATTATGACAGGATGTGAAAGAGTGGAGCTGCACTTTTGACCGGTATGGATGCTCCATGATGCATCCGCCAAACAAATGTAGGCTAAGGACACATGCTGTGTGATTAAACCGAGATGGCGCGCGCATGTGTGTGTGTGTGTGTGTGTGTGTGTGTGTGTGTGTACTTGTGATTTGAGAGATTAAATAGGGAGCGATATGTGCCTGCTCGCTGCGTTTCTACTGTATGTGTCCCTTCTTCCTACAACCTTTGTCACTGATTTCCAAAACACTGTCAGTCTGCATCTTGTTACGGAGAGTCAAGCGAAGCGTTGCCTCCAGGACCAACAAACATGCTGACAATAGTGATGACTGAGCCTGACGCCTCTGCTGGACGCGGTCTCGCCATGGAGACCAAGTGACCGGTTGGGACAAAAGGATCAAGGGGGGCTAAAACATCTATTAGTGAAAACAGAGGGGGGATAATTGCTCTGAATAACTCTCAACTGGCCGGATTTGCCCACCCACCATTGAGAGCAAGATAAATGATCCCTCTCTTTCTCTCTGCAGAGGGCAGGAGGGGGAGGGGAAACAATCTACTCCAGTACAGTCTATGTACAGTACATATGGAATACCCCACCCCCCTCACAACCCACATTTAACTACGCACGCAAACTAGCATACACATGAGTGAACGCACATGCAGGGTTAATGCCAGAGGGGGTCTTTACTTTTAAGCTGTGTGTGGCTTTATTGCCCGTTAAATGTATGTTGGGGAAATACGAGAACATCTGTCATAACATGGTCTGATCCACCTAAACTGATCCAGAGATGGCCAGCCAACCTGCGCATTATGACAGAGAGACAAATGGGTTGATACAAACAGACAGATGTAGCATAAAAAGGTGATTTAAGATGATTGACGATGACCTTACCTTTGTGTGTTTGATTCAGGTATGTTCTGTATCTTGTTTCTCCTTAAACAGCGGACAGGAATTCTACTTTTTCTTATCTGAAGTCATGGCCGGGAAGTCCACTCCTGTTGCTGCATTCTTGTTAAACTGATACAAAGCTATCAATCTTACTATTAAATACTATACTAAATTCTCTTCAAGCAGCCAACTCCATGGGCCTCCTGTGAAGGCTACTTGATACGATGCCCTGTAAACACTCCCAAAGGCAGATGGAGATTCTGATCATGCGAACATGTATGCTCATTAACACCACAATAAGGAAATATCATGTGCAAGCACATCTGTTACTACCCCTTGGATATACTGGTCAACTTGTTGAGGAGTTTCAGAGTGACAAATTTAAGACCTTCCAAGTCTTTACTGAAGATTTATTTTGTCAAACCTGCACTAACACTGATGTAACATCACCATTTAAGGTTTGCATGGTAAACTTGGTAGTCAACAGTTGCCTAATTACACACCAAGTAGACATGGAGAAACATTAGAATTCCCTCTTCGGCTAAATGCTCCACTCTGTGCGCGAGCTAGTGGCAAACAGCAGTTTGACAAAGTTAGTCAATCGGAAGAAAACAAACTTCCAAGGACGAAGAAGGGCCATTTAAACAAAGATGCAAACGAAAATGTCTAACTGGAGAGGCGACGAGGTTCGGGAACTTCTGTTGGACCGACACTGAAATCTTCAGACAAACTCAAGGAACGGCGAGAGATTTGGCTATCGATGACCAGATTATGAGCCGAACCGGCTCTGTGGCCACGGTGTAATACGCATCACGTCCTGCCTCTTGCAGGCTCTACCCAGGCTCGTCTTTACCTAACTGAGTATTTACAGTAGGGGAGAATGCGTCTGACACAGATAATCTCCTGTTGTGTGCTACATGTGTGAAAGGGAAAAATTCATATGAGAACACAGCTTTGGTTTGATCTGAGCTTTTAGCTAAAACAGCTGACTGCATCTCAAAATGCTGTCAATAATACAGGTAAGTGAGAAGACCGAAGTAAGACGTTGTGTGATGTGTGTATGCTTTGAAGTTGGCCTGGACCTTATATTATATTTAGACCCAAATATTTTTTACCTCATTTTCTCCTAATGTCTATTTGTGTAAGAGCGATGCACATCTAAACTGATCAAATGTATTACCACTCTTATGTAAACAAGTGCCCGTGTACATTTCCATGATTAAATGAGTTCATCAAGACAACATTGGATTTAAAAAATAAAATGAAAATGAATATCCAGTTCCAATAAAAACATTCCTCACTTTCACAAGGCGTGGGAATATTAATGACCTGGCAAATAGTAAAGTTTATTCTGGGTCACGATGGCAGGTCTTAAGAACTGGTGCTTCGTGTTTAACTTGTTTGGGGTTTTTTTGCCTTTCAGTCTGTGGGAGTGTGTCAGTTGAGCTTTACTAACACACTACATCATGTATAATTGCAACACATAAAAGCAGTTCCTTCCAGATCAGACAAGGTTTGGAGAAGGGATGTGCTTCTTTGGTCTGTCTGGCTAAAACTTTAATCGTTCAGAGTCAGTGCTTGACATCGCAGGCCACAAATAACTACTGGTGGAGACACATCACAGAGCAGGGGTTAAACCTCTGCTCTCTCCCTCTGCCTGTCCCTCTCAGACTGTCTCTCAGTTTACTTCTAGGAGGTCTGGACACTCATCTGTTCTTGTAATCAGCCTTTGAACGAGTAACATCACCGCAAAGAAAAACCTCCCGGCTGAATACAGCAAGAGAGGACAACATATTCCAGATGGAGCTATTTTTTTTTACCGTGCTTTACTTTTTGTTTTCTTCTGCCGCCAGTACAAACTCTCTCTTTCTCTCTGTTTGTTAGACAAAAAGGCTTTTCAGTAACAACTAGTACCGAAGGGCCTTCAACAATAGGTGAGCAAGGTTGTTATTTATCCCAAACAGGGCTGTGCAGAATTCCCATGGCTTCATCTGAAATTTAAGAGGGTCATTGAGGTTTTGGTTGCGGCGCTAAACAACAAAATTAAGATACTAGCGTGCCTCCCCTTAACGGGACAAAATGTTTAGAAAGTGAGGGGGTGAAAAGCCTGTAACGCTAGAGCAAAGATGGCAGCGTTAATGTAAACCTAAATAATTATATAGCTGGAAAGCAAACTGCACTGCTCAGTAATTTCCAGACAAAAGCCTTTTGATAGTATATGCGAAAAGAGAGTGTTGCACAATGGCAGAAAGCAGAAGAAAAAAAAGATACAAGCAACAAGAAACACATGCTTGATGGCACACATATCCAGTTTCCTTTGGAGAGAGGGAGAGGAAGCCACAGAGAACGAGGTAACAAGGTGGAAACATTCCTTCAGCTCACACTACCTGTCATCTTATACTGTGACTTTTGTTTTGCTTTTTTGATCCAGAAACTGGATGCACGTCCTTCTTGCCATTATGAAACCCTGTCAGCTGGCGATTTTCACTCGGGAATTTTTTTTCATTTCAATGAGGGTGAGAACAGCATGCAACGAGACACTCACATTTGATATTGAAGGAGGCATTGGTGGAGTGGAGCACCTCTCCTGTGGCCATGTTTTGTGCGACACACTCAAAGTTCCCCGCGTCCAGCCGCCGATCCACAGCGGTGAATTTGAGGTTGCTGCCCTCCTGGAAACGCCTCTCGCTGGTTTCCAGGGTCTGGCCGTTGTGAAGCCAGCTGTAAGTGATATCAGCCGGGTCGCTGACCTCGCAGCGTAGCATGGCGCTGCGGCCGTGCAGGGCATCCTGGGACTTGGGCTCCTTGGTGAACTGGATGGTGGCCGCCTGGACGTACAGAACTGAAGGAGAGAGAAAGAGGGAAAGTAAATGACAGAGGATTAGAATGGGCTGCTGTTAACATTTTACTGCTTTTTCCGTTCATTAAGTGTATGCCATAGCGACCACTTAGCCTTGTGGAGGAATGTGATGTTTAGACAATACTGGCTAGCTGTGAATTATTTTGTCGTAAAATGATCAGACCCAACACGGAGAAAATGCTTTTTCCCATTATTGAGGTGAGTGGGTGATCTAATCTAGACACACACACACACACGCACACGCACACACACGCAGACAGTCATGTGCCATCAGCTCAGGGAGACGTGTCTCTTGAACAAGCCATGATGTGTGTGCAGACACATCCTCACGCACACTTTAATTTTTTATTTTCCCTCGTGCTGCTGATTTGTCTGAAATACATGTTTTCTGCTCTATTTACCCGCATCTCAGTGGAGAAAATGACAACAGTGTGACCTGTACTAAGGCTGGAAGAATACGACAGTCAGCGTCGTTTGGATATGCTGCAGTTATAAGCAAAGAGATGACAATGCACATACAAGGAGAAAAAAAATCATAACAGAAGAAGAAATCCCACTGTGATTTATCCGACGTGAATCTAGCCAATTTCAGTTTTTATTTCCGTCTCAGTTTGGTCTCTGTTCCGCATCAGATTTGATCTAGTTTCCAATTTTTTATTTTTCCACTTTTAAATGCCAGGCGTGGAACGTGAACTTGAAAGAGCATGTCTGTGACACAGCTGGATCAACAACATCACCTAACTAATTAATCCTCATATCATATGATCACAATCATGTGACAAATGTTTTAACTGCAAAGTTGCCAGTTTTTACACTCTTATTCCAGATAATTGTAATATGTCCACACACTTCTACCTGTCTACCTCCTGCTGAAGAGGCAAAAACACACAATATGACATCTTTTCATTGCAAGCTGAACTCTTGAATATTGCCAATTAAAAAAATATTGGAAACAAGGGAAAGAGTCTGACTGGCAGCTTCCAATTTAAACTCAACAGCTGCTCCACTCCGCCTTCTTGTCTGAACAGCTACCACAATGAACTACTCATCAATAGCAGTCTCCACAGTGTGTCAAGGCAGGCCCTCATGTGCCCTGTGTAACAATGTTATCATACCTGATGTCAAGGTTTGTTATCATAGGGAACGGCCCACCGCTAGAGTCGATTAAGCATACCTACACCTGCGTAACGGTGTATGTGCTTGTGTGCGTGTGTGTCTTCATATCCTCTCGCAGGACTGGAGCCAAGTGAAAAGGGGATCTTTCAATAATGTTGAATCAAGGAGCCTGTTGAAGATGAGCCAAGGTAATTCCTCCATCTTTGACCCGCTTCATCCCACCGCTCCCATCCTTCTCCTGCCTCTCCATCTCTTCATCAGGCTCACCTTTGTCTCAGCTGCAGGTGGCTCGAGCTGACAGACAGGCAGGCAGAGAAAGACCAGAGAGGCAGGAAGGCTGCTCAAACACGATAGACAGCAAGAGAGGCAGTGGATACGTTGGGTGGGACAAGAACAAACCATTTTTGCCTTAAATGCCCCCACGTCACCTTTTCTTGACAACGTCCTGTTGGACCTTCGCTCTGACTGGATGACTTTGGGTTTTAATATCCATGTTAGCACATTGTTCTTTACGTCATATATTTTTATTTGCCAATATGGATGCACTTTTTTTTTAGGAAGGTGAAAAAATGACACTATACTCACTAGTGTTGTAGTGAGTAGTGTGTAGTGCCTGTCATACTTTTGTTTTAAATTTTCCGGCCAGCTAGATCCATGGCTTCTTTGGGGAATTGAGTTTTTTTTTCTTTTTCGTGGAGAAACTGTATTAAAGGTCACAACCCAGTGGCCTTTCTTTCATCTGTAAATAATATATGAAAGAGAAATGTACAGGTTTCAGGAGAGACACCTGCTGCCAGATGATTGGCTTTTACTTTACTCTCTCAAAAATTGTCTCACTTGAGATGAAACTTCACCTCTTCACCTCAATATGAGCCATCGAGACTGAAGTTTCATCCATCTCGCTTCATTCCCATAGATTTTATATCTAATCGCAGCCTGGGAGGATTTTCTGATTTTCTTTGCAGCATATTATTGTACGTTAAATATATTTGACTTTTGAACAATTGGTTGAACCATATTATTGTACGTTAAATATATTTGACTTTTGAACAATTGGTTGAACCAACCAACTTCAAGAGGTCACATTGGGCTCTGAAAACTTTTGATGTACTGATTATCAACATAATAGTGATCCCAAGTTGTTAAATCCTTCTTCCATCCCTGGTATGATCGCTTCACATGATTAATTGCACAAGGTTTTTTTTATAACATCTCTTCTGTCCTGTATAAGCAAGTGGTCTCTAACAATTCCCCTGAGAGGCTGAGAATTTGTTCCATCTGCATAAAACTGGGATAAAAGGCAGCAGATGGCTTGGAAACACCAGCAGAGTCATCCTCAACATCCACCTCAAACAATCCATCAAGTAATGTTCACAGACTGCGCACTGCCTCCGTGCCAAGCCTACAGCTGGGGTGCAAGGTGCCAACTTCCATCTTACTGAAGCTCCTCTGTGTACACCGATATTACAAGCTTTGGTGGAGAAAGGGTGGCGCTTGATGGTTTCATTTGAGATGCACGTTGACGTACAGTGTGAGTTTGTGTTGTGAGAGTGAATTACTTCAGGGAAAAGTCCCAGCAGGAGACCCATACAGATAAGGTGTTTTCACATACCACAGGATGACAGACAAGATAGAGAGAGAGGGTAAAGTGGGGTAAGGTCTGTCACATCGGTGGAAGCCTGCCAAGTTAACTGTACTGTTCAAACAGGGAAGGCACCGTGGCCTAGATTTCTCACACACACTGCTGCCATGCCTCTCTAACACTCATATAAACAGACCCACAAGTACAGACTTGGACGGCGCGCACACACACACACACGCACATGCGCACGCACGCCCACACGCAGCTATCCAAACTTCCAGCAAGGGCCCTTCAAAGGGAGAGTGGTTGAAAGAAAGTTACAGATAAAAATGGAAACAAACAGTGAGGAGGGGAACACAGAATGGGAATGTTATTTTGACAAAACTCATCAATGCCCATGCTGAGGTATTGAAAGGGTGAATGCTGAACTAAAATAACCATAGCACAAAGAAATACAGTGGAGTAGGATGAATCATTAAAGGTTCCCTGTGCCATTGTTGACCACTAGTAGCGTTAAGAACAAACTTTTTTCCTTTGAGTCGACCATTTTGTTTTGTTTACAAACAAGGTTCCACATGATTCTGTCGACCGATAATTGGCGGTAGTAACACTTAAATACGTATAGCAATGTACCATGAAGGCAGTGAAGACGACGACCCAAAGCTAAAAAGACACTGACGAAAAAAAAAAAAATGAAATTAAAACAGCAGCTTTACAAATGTTTATTAATATGGAACGAAATTCAACATGTCTGTAAGACCTCAGGACGGCACGGTGGTATGGTGGTTAGCACTGTCGCCTCACAGCAAGAGGGTTCCTGGTTTGAATCTAGGCTGAGGCCCTTCTGTGTGGAGTTTGCATGTTCTCGCCTTGTCAGCGTGGGTTTTCTCCAGGTACTCCGGCTTCCTCCCACAGTCCAAAGACATACATGTGTTCGGTTTATTGATGACTCTAAATTGCCCGTAGGTGTGAATGGTTGTCTGTCTCTGTTTGTCTCTATGTGCCCTCTGATAGACTGGCATCCTGTCCAGGGTGCACCCCGCCTCACACCCGATATCAGCTGGGATCGGCTCCAGCCATTTGAAGTTAGAGCCCAGTTGCTTATTTTGAAAAAACAATACTAATCTATTTGATCTAAAATGATGTTAAAAAAAAGACAAAAACTGCATTTCCTCACATTTAAGAGGCTGGAACCAGTAAACTCACTACATTAATCGATCTTGACAACTAATTACTCATACAAGTTTCTGTTGACTCAATTAATTTAAAATTTAGAGATGTCTTTTCAACCAGAAAGCTTCGTAACTTTCTGGAATATGATGTGTTAATAAATCAAAGCTGCAGAAAACTGTACTTTCTCCAGGGAGCCTCCATCTTTAAAGATTGAGAAAAACAGAGAGAAAAAAATAAAGAGTCTTGGCTCCAATACCAATCAATATGCACTTGCTGGGGAAAGCTTGCAACGGATACGCTAATGCACCCGGATGAGCAGCCATCACCATGAAATATTAATAGTTTTTCGTTTTCAAAATAGTTTGAGTTTCCCTGGATTCCGATCAAGGTATACGGAAAGAAGTTGGAAGAGACAGAAAGTAGGTTAAAATGGAGAGGTAAACTGCTGAGGAGGGTAAAATATCAGCACACAGGGATTCTCCTCTTCAACTCGCTGCACTGCCGACCCCATTAAGCCTGGCTCGACTGTCAGGACTGTCAGGTGGAAGTCGCCTTAAAGTCGGCCTGACTGACACAACCAACTATAATAGGCTCATCAGCAGCCAACACCTCCCTTTTCTCTTTCTCAACTTTGTCTGCTGGCACAGGAAGGCACAGAGAGGAATGCACGCTGCAGAATTGGGGTCAAAGAAAGAGTGTGTGGGTAACTCACCCAGGGAGTGTGTGTGGACCTTGACAATTTAATCAATATCCAGATTAGTCCAACTGTTTGATGTTAATACAGGCTTTCATTTTGACGGTGAAAATGTGAAAACTGAAAAGATAGTTCTGTAAAATATGTACTGTATTTCTAGGAAAAAAAAGAAACAGCTGCATCAAAGAGGACGCTATCTTATCAGTGAAGATCCTATAATCATGATTGTGCGTCTCCAGCGGACCAACCAGGGTGAAGACAAGCGGGGACGACATGCCTGAGGCTGCAAGAGGTCAAATGGGAAGACGCCCGCACATGCACAGACACAAACAGCAGCACCCACAAATACTTGGCACCAGGCACACCCAAGTCTCCCCCTGTGGGAGTCCAAAAAGCCCCTATGTGTGTGATTTAACAGCCTCTCAGTGGACCGTGTCGGAGCGTGACAGCTGCTCTGAAATGTTTTTAGAGTGACAGGACGGCAGAACGAAGAGTCTTGGCGTCGCAGAAATGAGCCTCACTGACGGAGCGTGAGACAGTGATTGGAGCGTGGCTGCTATTAGATGTTTATCCTAACAACACCTCCGCCTCAGTAACTCCCAGAAGTAAACTATTGCAGGAATCCATTAAAACTTTGTCAAAGTCTCTTTGTTAACACATGTCCACTCAAGGGCTTAAAATCTGTAATCCATGAAGACACTTCTACCATTCGTGATCACTATTTTCATTACTCCCTCCCCTCCTCAGCCACAAAATCTACATAACCCAATTAAGGATAAGAGCAGCGAGACTCCAGATAACATCAGCCCTCTTTGCTCAAACTGCACACTCTCAAACAAACAGCGCGACTTCAAAAGAGTACCACAAAAAAGGGAAATGGCACAGATGCGATTAGAGCGCCTCTGATCGGATCAATTATTAACAGCTCCGGAGAGTTCGCATGAGATCTGAAAGAGAGCTTAGCATGATTTGGATGAAGAATGAAACATCTTATTTGGTTAAAAGCGATCAGGAGGTCAGACATGGGCCAACTGAATGAGCACAGACTGAAAAAACATGACATCAATATTTCATCATGCAGAACATGGGTAGAGAGAGAACTGGGATGCAAACTACTCTCTTTGAAAGCATTTATTTTAGCCGACGTTGTGCCATCTTACATCGTAGGATACGTAAGTCTATCGTCCTCTAACTTTTTGGGGAAATGTTGAGATTTAAAATCCGGTTGAATCCTCCCTTCATCAAAAGGATCAGTTAATGTGGTCATCTTTAAATTGTGCCATTAAAGAGGGGAGAAAATAAAATAGAGGACACCTTAGTCTGTTACGTTTTGGCATCTATTGGCATAGCCTATGTAGACAGCAAAGCATGTAAGTGTATTTGTGCAGTAAAATAGTTGCACGTATACACTAAGTATTACATTTAAAAACATTTATTTATAGTTTGTTTAAAGGATCATTTGTAAATCTTGTATTCAATCACCTCTTTATCGTTCTGGGAGGATTCCACCAGATAGGATTGTGTGGGGGTGGGTAACGTGCTCCATTTGTTAGCTGTGTTATACTATATTAATATAGTTTACTTTAAATTGGTTTAATATATGTAATATTTTGATTTGATGTATGTGTGACTGTGTTCATTACATGTTATGATAGTAAGAGAGCACCCCAGTCGTTTCACTGTGGGTTGGTACTGGTCGTGGTAGCTGGACTTGCAGGAGGCTGCTGCAATTTTTATGCTATATTTAAATCAATATATATTGCAAATAAATGCCCACATCTGGGGTTTGCCGTATCTGTTGCCTCTGCCTCCTCACATGGTTTTGGCCGCTCCCAAGGTCAACTTAACATGGATCATATTTTTATTTTCTGCACATTCTTGCTGGTAAACTGAACCGAACTAACAAGATTAGTATTCCTATCAGGGTGGATGTCACAAAGCGAAGATGCACAGTATGAATAAACAGAATTAGTTTAATAAGTTTTATCCTACAGGAAAATAGTCCTGTGTATTGAACCTAAAGACCTTTTGAATACCTTAAACTGAAATGTGTTCATAGCATAGAAAAGTATCAAAAAGTGTCAGGTAATGACAGATGGCATTTAATGTTTAGTTTGAACATGTAACAGAACACCTGTTTTTTTGTTTGTTTGTTTTTTTTTATATTATTTTTGGCCTTTTCATGCCTTTATTTGATATTAACAGGAAACAGGGGGGGGGGGGGGGGGGTAAAGTGCAGCAAAGGGCCTCAGATGGGAATCGAACCCAGGCAGAGGACTTTAGCTCTAACCACTGAGCCACCAGGCACCCCGTCTTGTTAATGTTTACTTAATCTTGAATCAGATTATTCCTGATACAAAAATCAAGAAAACTGCCCAGCTACATATGACATTTTCACACTGAGGCATTGAGAAATTTGGCACACCTATATTCTCCAATAGGTACTTTTTACTTTATTTATAATATAAAAGATTATAAAATCTTATAAATTAAAGTTACTTCATCAAAAATAGTCCTGATGAACTTTTACTGTATAGTATCTCTTTCTTTTCCCAGTATGTACCCTATATCATTTAGCAGTATACCGACTGGCAGCCAAATGCATTTAATTTTATAGAACAATCCATCATATCTTGATGAAGTATCACAGGTGCTAGCTTGGATTTGCAGAGAGAGGCCAATAGCTATCTTTCACAGTAGACGCAAGTGTGCCTTTACAAGCTGAAATAAAACCTCATATAAAAAACTGTGCTAGCTTCATCCACAGTTGTGTTTGTGGATCAAGATGTCAGGGAGATAAATTGGATAGAGAATAAAGGGCAAACGGGAAGCACCGAAGCCCACTGACAGAGATTACATTGCCTGTCAGCAAAATACCAGGTGTGTGTGTGTGTGTGTGTGTGTGTGTGTGTGTGTGTCTGTGTGTGTGTGTGTGTCTGTGTGTGTGTCTGTGTGTGTGTGTGTGTCTGTTCAAGCCTCCCTTGGTTGCCTTCTATTAAACAGGCAAGGCTACATGACAAACTGCATTCTGATTTATTGAGATGAAATCACAATTAAAATCCCATCTACAAGAAAAATATAGTAAAATGTGTCAGAGAGAGGTGTGCCTGCATGTCTCAGACATGACACATGCACGCAATGCAATGTTGGTCCAAACTGAAGATGAATTTTGTGGGAAAAAAGAGATATAAAAACAAAATATTTGGTCTATAAACAAAGCACTAATATCAGAGTAGGGGTTTATCTTAAATACTGATGTCAAATTGAATTAATTAAGCTACAAGTGCAGTTTCATGCGTCACTGAGCTCTTGGTCAGTATTTCTAACAATGCTGTGTCAGAAATAGTTTGGCATCTCCAACAGGAATTACACAGAGAACTCACCAGTGCATGAAGCTGAAACGCTGCCCAAACAAAGAGGTCAGGCTGCATTATTTAACTTGACAGCAGATATGTTAAATAGGACAGAGTCGCACCAGGTACAATGTCTCTGTCAAACCATCGCGAAGGGGAGTGACAGTGACCTCTATCAGCTTTTGTAGACTTAACTAGGTGACTCTAGGTTCATGCAAGGGAATATAAGGAGCAGAGGGAGTTCATGTATTTAAACCAAATTTCACTATGTATCTATACATATATCTATATATATATATATATATATATATATATATACACAGTATATGTTTTTTCAGGGTTTTATAAACAATATTAGGGACTCATTCTAGGTAACTTTTAGATGTGAACAATTAGACAATGTTCAACCTCAGAGCCATTACAGAGGCACAACCGACAATTCAAGTTGAAATGGATCAAAGTAATACAGAAGTCCCTGCTGCCTCTTTTTATTACACCCAAAAACCTGACCCCAGGCTGTGTGGCATACATCAGCAGAGCACATCTCTGTGTTCATTCCTCTGCTTCTAATTGAAAACCATGTTCAAAGCTGCAAAGCCGGGCTGCCTTTTCACCAGCATCACTGGTATGCATCCCCGCTGCCTTAATTCAATCGCTGCTCTTATTGTCCCAGGTAATTGCACTGTGGAGGGGTCTCGCTCTGCAAAGCGCCTCGCTGGTGTGCAAAGAGAGGGCCGTGCTCATTATAACAATCCTCACTGAGATCACTATCAGTTTATGCCTGTTACTCTCCATCTTGCTTCTGACAGCAGGGACAGCTCTGTATTATAAAGAGCCCCCCCCCTACCCAGCTTATTATCAGGCAGCATTGGCATGGCAACCGGCATGCAACTTCTCCAGGTGGACCGTCGTTTTGCTTTGCTCAACCAGCGGCAACAGTCATCCATGACGTCTCAGTGGAATTTCTAGTGTGATCCCCATTTTGACAGCGATCCTTGACAACATTAGCGCTTGCATCAAGAACATGACACTGATTGCATCACAGCTGTGTCTTTTGGATCATAGAAATTCATTTGCCTGAGACATGGCATTTTGACAGAAGTATGTCACTTCTCCAATGCCGTAATGAAATGCACACCTCTGCCTTTGAAATAAAGAAGAGATCCATGTGGTCTCCATGACAGGAAAAAAAACAAACAAAAAAAAAATTCCTGTTACAGTGTGTGTGTGTGTGTTTGTGTGTGTGTTGGGAGGGGGGGGGGGGGGGGGGGGGTCATCCATAAATCTCTTAAGCGCACTAGGAAGTGGTCAAAAGCATCAAAATGTTGTCTAGGCCCCACCAAAACACTCCTTCAATAGGCCACCCATCCTAGACCATTACCGCCTCATTACTATGGGACTAGTCCCTGAGGAACACTACTCGGTGCGTTTACATGCACATCAGTAACCTGAAAATGCCCTGGTTTAGGGAATGATCTGATATTCGAAGTTCCCCTCTTATACATATATACATACATGAGAGGGGGTTGAATGAAAAAATGACGGAGTAACTCTTCCGCCTGTACAGTACAGCTGGACTGAATACGGCTTTTTTCTGGTTCACCTTTGTCTAAATCACAAACTTTGGACAAAATTACAACCTAAACAGGTCTTCTTGGTAGTAATGTTACTTGCCGTTGTGAAGTCCTCCCTTGATTTAAAGGTAACACTCTATTATTGTTGTTTATTTCACAGATAAAATTGTTGTTTATTTCACATTGTTTTCTGCGCTGTTGCTTCCTGGTTTATTTTATTCCCCGGTCAAAAGTCAGGGCCGCACGGTGGGGGGCATAAACACCGTTTACATGCATGAATAATCGGGGAACTGAAGGAGTTCTCTAGGTCTGTTCACCGGGGTATGAAAATCCCGATTTTACCCGGGCTATGGTGTATACATGGTGTTTAAGAAACCGGGAACCCAAATGTAACCGGGTTTTTAAACTGCATTTAACGCAGGTAAATGCTGGGGATCTTCATAATATAACCAGCAGGACACATACATGATCGTGGCTCATAGTTTGAGCAGGAAAAATAGACAGGACTCAATCATTTGCATCAGGCAACTGATATTGAAAAAGAACTTTGGATAGATTTTCTTTTTAGCTCTATTTTCTAGATTGCAAAAATCTACTTTATAATAGATTGTGTACAATTATGATCCCATTTTTTGTTTGTGAGGCAGAAGTAGTGCTAATTATTTTGTGTTCTGTACAATGTTAAAGTCTTTCTAGATGTCTATGCATCAAAAGGTTTAGACTTTTCTTCTATCTCATCACAGTGCCATGCGGTTCCATGTTATCGTAGGATGTACTGTAATAAATGGCAGTTCACGGAGCGTGATCTGGTTGCTTTGCATCAGATGGAGCCGTAGCACGTGAAGAAGCCTTTCATGAGCCGCATCTCTCATCGCCCCCACCCCCCGCTGCTCTGTCCCTCCACACCAGGCTTCATAACTGTCATGCTGTATCTAAAATAGAGACATCTGAGCACGGCCAGCTCTCACCAATTTTCAACACCCACTCATAAAAGGCTGACTGTTGAAACACAGGCAGCCTAATGCATCTCTGTGTAATCCACGAACATGAGCCGACAATGAGGGAGGGAAAGAAAGAGAAGAATAAAGGCAAGAAAGAGGCACTGAAGAGAGGTTTTACAGTTTGTCTGGAACGCCCAAACGATGACGATGAAAAACCATTGCGGCGTCCACAGATCTGATCCTGGCCATGAAAGGGACTATGGGTATTATTACCCATGGTGCACAGCAATCTGGAGCCACAACCGTCCCCTGCAGCTGTGCTATTACCAGACAGAGTGACTATGGGAGCAATTATTAGATTAAAGCGGATTAGGTTTTGCTCAGGTAGATAGGTGAGGTCGTTCCTGTCTCTTCCGTCCTGAAAAACTGGGCACTAATCCAGTAATGACACCACTTTTAGAGGGAAACCAGTGTAGCAGTGAAGAATAAAGGCCGCCATTACTTGTACGCATGTTTAGTTCCCCCCCCACACATATACAACACAGGCTCTACACACAGCCGACATGAAAGCCTTATGCAAACGGTTTACATAAGTAAGTGCTATAACTACCCTGCAAAGGCAATGAGTAAAAATTAACAGAGGATTTAGTATCAAACCAAATATAAAGGAACAATAATGTCAAACATCTGGGGTCAGACTGTGATTTTTTTCTAGCATTATGAGCTAAAGATGGAAGATTAAGTCACAGTGGAACAGAGGAGCTCAGCAGTTTGCAGCCAGGCTAAACACTGATAGATTTTTAAGACTACAGGGTCCGCTTTTAAAGTGGGAGTTTTAGAAAAGTTTGAAAAAAGTTTCATGGTTAAATCTTCCTCTGCATGACATATATGAGATAAAGCAGAGGCAAGAAATGGGATGTTGTTTCCAAGGGTCTGGCATTCTGAAATATGATCTGATCTGTGAGGATGAACAACTCTGATGGATTAAACAGAAAGAAGGGGAAACTAGCTCTACTGCACAATCCAAAGCCAAACATGCAGACTTGGGAAGGAAACCTTCGACAGTGCAGCAATCATGGGACAATATGTCTCCAGAGTGACGAGAGCTGCTTTTCGCATCAGTGGAAGTAATAAATGATGGTTCCCTCACTGGCTCTGGCAGCAGATGGGTGCTGACTCCTTGGCTGCCAGTCCTGGTCTCCTCTCTGCAGGCGGCTCTGGCTAATGCGTGAATCTTTGCTATGTCCAGACACGAGTGCCAACCAGGAATGTGATGGCACTCTACAATCTCCCTGGCAAACTACCCAGCATGGAAAAGTAAGAGGGAAGGAAGAAGAGGAGACTCTCTGAACTTCTGAAAGCTTACATTACACCCGGAGTCATTCAGCTTTTAGCTCTATAAAAGACTATAAAAATAGACTACTAAATGTCATTACCTTATCACTGTTTTACCCTGAGGAGGACATGAAATTGTGCAGAAGTTCAACTAATCCCCTTGAGTGTTACAATTTCATTCTGGGTCAGTCTAGTGCTACGTCTCTGCTGCAACACCCAACTGCTAATGTTTTTAGGCAGGATAAATGAAAAAGAGGTTTGAAATTACATTCCTTTAATAAGACCCATTACAAAGATGAGAAGATGGAATGCTTAATGATGGCAGGATGGATGAACATGCCCATTCGTATGAGTCAGATTCTTGCAGTCACTCAGTGAGGCTCCAGAGTACAATAAGGACTCCATTAAACCTTCCTTTCTCTCAGTCATTCTGTCTCTCTCCATCCAACTATAACTACTACCACCATCCACCACTGGCCTTCAGAAGTGTGTTTTTAAAAGCTTACTGAATCCCTCTGGTAAAAGCGATCTGCAATATCCTCATGTGAGAAAATGTGAAAAAGTACTTGACTAAAACTGAGACAAGACACCAAATCCCATAGACCTTTGACATACAAGACAAGTAGGCAGCGTACACCTTCAATTCATTCAGAAAAACGTTTTTAAGACATGGGTGGCGCACACACACACACACACACACACACACACACACACACACACACACACACACACACACACACACACACACACACACACACACACACACACACACACACACACACACACACACACACACACACACACACACACACACACACACACACACACACACACACACACACACACACACACACACACACACACACACACACACACACACACACACACACACACACACACACACACACACACACACACACACACACACACACACACAGAGATGTTGATGCTGGCAGCAGGGAATCAAACAAGCCTGGCAACCAGGTTGTTTCCACGACCGGTCGGCTCCGTGGTGTAGGTTTCCCAGCAGAGCTTGGCAGCGTGAGCTAACTGTAGTCACCACAGTTTAATTAGCCGCAACCTTTCAGGACAGACATCTACTGTAACTTACTGGAGTCTCTCCTGCTTTAAGAAAGGTCCCTGTGACTGTGGACCACATAGGTGAGTGGGAGTTTTTATGAATCTATTGACTCTGTAAACACTGCAGCAGAAACGGAACAAATTGGCTATGTCCAAAACTAAAATGGGAGGATAGAGATTTATATATATTTTTTTTTTATTAATGCCATGTCTTTTGAACATAGTATCCAGCAGCATTAGCAATCTAACATAATAAAAATAATGCTAAAGCAGCAACAAATGGACATTAAAACCTACCCCAGCCTCCCTAATTCAAAACACAGGACTAAACACCAGTGAGGAAAGAAAGATCTAGCTAAGAGCAGACATGACACACAAGGAACTAATTGTACAAGTAATGAGAATGTGTGTTATCTAATTAAAATCTAACATCAAAAGCATCCCATTGTGAGAGTTAAAGAGCAAGTGAGTGTGTCGTTCCAACGCGGTTCCTGATGTTGTCGTGCATCTGCGACACAAAAGATTATAATTAGGTTGTATTATCTTTTAATTGAGGAAGGCACTCTGCACGCCAGAAGTTGGTCCATTTGCACAGCCATGAAGAACGTGAAGGAGGGTGGGGTGGTGGGTTAACCTATTTCTGCACTTTACTGTTTTCTAAACACATACTGAGTCCAGTTTCAGTCTAGATAAATGAGACGGTTTGCAGTTCACAACTGGCATCAGAATCTGTTCTATAATGTGTAATGAATGACCATCTGTTTGCCTTAATGTATTTTTTATAAGGTATAAGGCACTGAAAAAAGACAGCCTGTCTTTTACAGAACTGCATCTCAAATATGGAGTGCAAAAGATTCTGCAAGTTGTAACTTAAACAGTGTTTGAGAGATTTGTCATGTTAATAATAAAAAAAAAAGCAAAAAAAAAAGTCAAGATGTATTATAGTGTTAATTTCACTAAGAGACTGGCTGGAATCAATGACACAGCATTTAAGGACAGACAAATGTCTGCATGCCTGCATCTTTTAAAATAGTGTTTCTAAGAAAATGAGAACAAACCCATTTTAGGAGTGTATGCATCGCTATATGAAACCTTTTATGCATTGAGTGTTTGAGAAAGCCCTTAAGAGAAATTTTTCTTTGGGATTTAAATGCATCGATTCAGTTCTTATTTACATTTGCCACATAGTGTAGTAGATCAAAAGGACATTGCGGCGTAAGTGCCACTTTCAAGACTCATGGGATGACTGTGTGTGCCGTAGGGGGTGCATGACATTTGCAGCACCTCCAATTATTTGAATAACAGAGGAATGGGCAGGATGTGGCAGACCCCCAGTGAGGCTCAGCATTTAGCTTTGAAAGCAATGTTTGTATTAGCATAGAGAGAGCTGCATCCACTTTACACCTCTGCTGAAGGAGGAGAGGGAGGGAAAAGAGCAATTACGAGGAGGGAAAAAATTACTAAAAAATGTCTCCTACTTTACCGCGGCCATGTTGAATAATAATATCTGATGTAGTCATATAATCTATGATCCATTTAGTCGTAAATCATTAACTCTAGAGACTTTCAGGTGCTGGCTGTAGCGAAAGGATACATACAAATACAGGATAACTAGCTGATGCAAGTACTGAGCTCAAATTGAATCAAATTAAGGGATAACGTTAAAGAAGAATCTCCGAAACAAATCGATCTCAGCCCATTTCCCTCAAATGATAGTCTGTCAGCCTTAAAAAATGACTCCAACTACCAAAATTAAAGTAATTGCTGGATGTGAGTGTCTGCTACATGCCTTTCTTATGAATCTTAATGTTACAGAGCCTTTATTTAAGCACTGTGACGATCAGCCACCATTATTCGGGATAATCACAAAACTACTTAAAGGCTGCGTTACTTGGCAACAAAAGCCACTTGTCGCGCTTCCACCCACTCAGGTGGAGCTGAGCACGGTCAAGCTGATTATGTTTATATGAACAATTCAACAGCTCAGCGCCAACCCTTCACACCTCCGTGTTGAGAAAAGTGCTTTGTGGTCACACTGTGAGCACGGCAGAAGTCTGACAGCACTGGCTCTATCAACTAACACCAGAGGACTTGAGGCGCACCACCTCATATGCACTGTAGATTAGGGGTCTCTGGGCAGGAAATGAAATGTTTGGCCTGCCACGTTGTGGCTGTGTGGAGTGTTTGTCCAGGTACTGTACCTGTGATAGGCATCTAGACACTAACACTGTGAGAGCGGGGATCTGAGATAGGACGGGACGACATACTTCCGTTGGGATAAGTGTGACCGATAAACGCCAACACAAAGGGGATTAAGAGACGGTGGGTACAAGTGGACCAATGTACAACCTTCCTGCTCAAACAAGTTAAAGGCTCCAAGATATCAGTAGGTTTTCACCTTCATTGACCTAAATAATCTAAAGTCTTACTGAAACAATAGGCAGGTCTCTGCTGTACTTGCAAAAGGAATCCCTTAAGAACATGAACATGATAATCTATGGAAATCTATCATGATTATGATTTATCCTAAATCATTACATTCTTTCCATTATGTCTTTCCAGGAACCTAATCTTGATGGAGTTGCTCTTTCTACTCATCAACCTCCAAGTAGGGAATTATATACTTCAGAACAGAAGAGCAGCTGTTATCCATCTCTGCCTCTGTTCTTACAAATGTCCATTTTGAATACTGATGTTGGATGAAATAGAGGAACTGAGGAGGGGAAAGGGGGAGGTAAAGCTTCAGAGAAATAGACAGAGTGAGCAAAATGGAGATTGTGTCTGATCTGATACATGTCAATATTTCTGTCTATTTGCCACAGAGTATCCTGGGGATCAAATGGATAGCCTGCTCTCATGTGGATGGTCTGTTCTTGCTCAGGGCTCCCGTCTAATGAGGATGCCAGTGTATGGAGTTACAGATTGCGGCTAGACCAGCAGTGATCCTGACCAGCCAACTCGAGCTCCCTCCCTCCCCTCTAAGCTCTGGGCTCTGTGGAGATTCATGGTTCCCTTCAGAAGAAAAATAACTTGGTTCGCTTGTTTGTGATATTTCTATCTGTCCAATTTTTGTAGTCTAGGAGGATGTTCAGAGCTAGTAATTACAATCACTGGAAAGCAGTCCAAGCACACAGTGACCTGTCAACACAGCACAATGGAAAGAGAGATGTGAAGTGGTTTACATTTTTTTTTTTTTTAAAGGTAAAATGGATTTATATTTATTTATGTTGCATTTATATATCACCATTCTAGTCTTCCAACCACTCAACGTGCTCTACACTTCACCCAAAATAATGGTTACAAAACGAGAAATTTCACCACTAGCTGGAATCCAATACAAGACCAATTTTGCCAGTGATGTGGACATGTAATGAGCTTCTATTTTTACTGAATTATCTGTGTGATATGAAAAAAAATGTCTCTGACCAGTTACTTATGCAGCAACTCACACTGTTTTCTCTCAATGGAGAGATGCTTTCTCCTCGTGCGGAAGTACGCCTCTTCATAGCACTTCCTGAATTATAAGGATAGTTTGCTGAGTCTGTGACTGGCAAACAGTCACAAGAAATTGGAAATTGTCAGTAAAAAAAAAATCACACTAAATAAATCATAGTGGAGGACTGTAGTTTTACACAAATGGGTTTTTCCAAAACTTACATGCAGCTCTTCGAAGCCTTGATTATTTGACTTTTGTTGGTATAAGAAACTCCCAACAGTACAGTAAAATGAACATAATTTGAGTAAACTATTAATAAGTGACTTACTTACTTTTAATAAACTATTAAGTAACACAAAATCTGTCCTCGAAATAATGAGTCCATAAACTTGACCAAACTATTTAAAAACAATTGAAACTAAAAAATTTCCAACCACACACACACACGCTGCTTCCTTTCCCCTTAAATGTAAACAGCATTGGAAACCAGTCAGGCCTGACTGACACAATGGCCTCCTTCCCAGTGTACTGTCACTCACACTCTAGGGAGAGACACCTCACTGCAGGGGGTGGCGCGACCCCCTGAGACTTAACGAAATGACACCTTCACACATACACACACAAGACAGACAGACACACACACACACACACACACACAATTATACGCTCTAAGGCCACTAATTGGCTTGCTTGGCTGTGTGTGAATACTAACTGGGTGCGGAGCAACAGCTGTTGTTATAGGCCGTTCTCTCAAAGGTGGAGAGGGGAGGAAGCAAAGAGGAAGAGGAAAAGAGTGTGCGTGTGTATGACTGTGCCCGTTTAGAGCAAAAAATCTAGTCTCACGCTGTGTCGCCCCCCCATGCCGCCAGCCAATTACCTGTGTGTGAAGCTGGAGGCCTCCCTGTCTTTCTGTCAGAGCCTGTCTCGTCTTTAACACAAACGCACAATGCCATTTCCTGTCAGTTTTTCCCCCTGCATGGGAGACCATGCTATGGCTGCTATCCCATAATCGTTGCCATCCTTACCCACCTCACACAGGCCACATCAGTGCTTTTTCAGATATTATTATTGTTCCATCCCTTACTTTACATTTTCCTCAACAGAGAAGAAATTGCTTGCACTATATAGGGGTTTATATGCACATATAGGCTGTGCTGGGCAATTTGCCCTGATATATTAATGGCCACCTAGGAATATTTTTGACCCATTTTAACAGTGGCAGAGGTTCTTAAAGACGGCCTGATGTTGAGGTGGTCGGGGCAAGAGGGTAGCTAGCCACTTTATACATTATACAAGATTGCAAGCTAAAGTTCATCTGCCAGCTAACGCTAGACGTATTATCTGTAGCAAATAAAGGCTTGCACTGATATATCGATACATTAGCTACACTTGCACTATATAATCCAATCCAATACTTTAACCCTGCCATAAGTCCTACCTTTGTAAAGCTTAGAATCTCTACCTAAAATGACCTTTTTGAGCTGCACTTTCTGCTGGAGCTCAGTTTAAAGCTGATAAATCATCATATACTGTAATTGAGACAATTTAAAAAAATAGAACTGCTATTTTTATGTTAGAAAAATCAATTCACATGTAGCCAAAGTGTTAATTGTTGAATTAACTATCAATAATGTCAGTGCAAAAGTGTCACAAAAATACTAGTTTGGGTAAAGAAACATCCTAGTATGGAATCGGATATAATAGAGAGTACATCTGCAGAAAGCCTCAATTCAAACCAAGGACTCTCTTCTCCCCACTACATTTAGATTGCTTCATTTGCACATGAAATGATGTCTCCACTCGAGTCTGTAATTGCTTTGTTTTGCATTGAGAAGTGACTTGTTCAGTTGACACTGGTTTGTTTTATCAATCCATCTGGTTCAGTAATTTGCAGCCACGTACATCAATGTGTTTCAGTGTATGTTTATGGTTTTCTTAAGTATTTTCTAGCTCTGAAATGTTCTATCATCATAGTAAGTTATTTGTGAAGCTACAGTACTCCAAGCCTGAAATCACAAGTAGCTAATCCAGTTTTAGTCAGTCCTGATTAACTGATCGGTCCATATTGTCTATAAATAAACACAAGAGGAATAATACAATTTCCTGTTTTAATCTGAAATGTGATATGAATTAATATGCTTTTCAGTGATATATTCCAACCGAGTCAGCACTTCCCTTTCAGAGCAGTGGGATCCTACTGATCGATGGTTTGCTTAAAAAGGTTAAGAAGCCAGCCGATACTAAAGCTAAAAGTCTTACTGTGAAGCAAAAAGCTCAGCCCTTCCCATGACCTCAAAGTAAATGTGTTTGCTTTTCAGAAACAAGGTAATGGAAATGTATCAAAGCTTACCTTTGATGGAAATGGCCGCAGTCACGTGTGAGCAGACATGAGGAGAGAAGGAAAGAAAACAAGAATCTTAGCCATGGGCTCGACATCAACACAGACACAACAGGAAAAGGAAAAAAAAATGGAAAAAAATTAGTTGATGTATTACTTACACTATACATCCCCATACAAAAACCTCTGTGCATGTGAATGGTGTGAAGGTGAGTTAAATCACTCCAAGTGTAAAAATGACTATCTATTCATCCTTCATTTATACCCCCAAAACTATACGGCTATGATGGATTTACTGTTCATCATCGCTGGCGGTATAAACCTCGCCGCCAACAGCGAGAGTGGTCTCGTGGGCCAAAACAAAGGGCTTCTGGGTAATGCTTTCATCCAGGAAAGAGCGGTTTAGGTCAACACACTCTCGCTTTCTCTCTGCCTCAAAGGAACAATCTATGAAAAGGTGCACCAACTACATTTTCTAAAAGCCCCCATGAGCAGTGCAACATAAATATATATATTTTTTCTCCCTTCCCTCCCTTCTTCTCCCCATCCCTATTTATCTTCCCACTGTTTGGGGCTCATCATGGCTCAGTCTGAGCGCCACAGGAGGGGGGAGCAGAGAGAAGGAAAAGCTAAATAACAGATAGTACATCAAAACATGAGAAAGATGTTAGACCTCCATTTTGCAGTGTCTTAAAGACCAGACCTTTGCCACCATGGGAGACCCCTCGCCCTCCAGCTCACCCCCTGAACCTTACTAACACACTCAGAACACATTGCTTTATTGCCTGTAAAATAGACACAGTGGCCTATTTATAAGAGGATTAAGTAAAGAAAGAAACACAGCAGGAGGGTGTTCTGTCTCTGCCAGCACAGCCAGTCTGAGGGGACCGTGGAGGACAAAGCACATATATGTAGTCTGATGTGATCGGCGACTCAACCCGGGGCTCATTCAAGGTGAATGTTTCCAGGACACTGTGTGGTTAGGAGGTACATTTGTTCCCTCTGTGACTGATGCAAATGGAAACGCACAAAGTGAAAGTGGTGCCGATAGCGACTTTTGGTGCCATGACATCATCCGGACACTGGGATGAGCTGCTTTCAGATGACAAGACGAGTAGATACACTGACTATATAAAAGCACGCACACACACGCACGCACACGCACGCACACAGTTGTTTAACATATCGCCCAATCACATCAGCATTTTAAAAAAACGAAAAAATCATGTCACCAAGCCTCTGGAAACACATTTTGCTCACAAATTCCTTTTTTTTTCTTAATAGACTGCAAGTTCTCCACCGGTTATCTCACAGAATACAAAAAAGCCATGTGAAACTCCAGTTAAGAAACCAGAGTTGACTTGCATGAGCATAGCCCACTTTAGTTCTGCTGCCTCAAGTTCATCTTTGAACATCTTCAAAAGAATAATGTCCAATAAATCTCAGCTGGCTTTTAAAGGGTGTAAAGGAAACCCTTGGTGTAAGCATCATCAGTAAGAGTCTCGCCCCCACCCGCGTATCAGTAGCACAAAGAGCCGCTCTGCCTCTCTTCACATCAATGGTGACCACTGCCTGCAGACCTAGTGATTTAATGATTTTTCTAAGGCTTCAGAGCCTGGGCGAGCTTCAGTAACAGATCCCTGCCTTGACTTTTAAATTGTCTGTTACCACAAAAACAGTGATACTTTACCGGCAAATGCCAAACAATAACAGATTGAGTTACAAAGTAAAAAAACTGCTAATTTCAGCCAATGTCCCACCCCTCTCAGGCGTCCAGTAACAGGCTGGCCTATCTTTCCATCTGGCCTGAACCCAGTAGCCAGGCTGTAGGGCGAATACAGCGCTTGGTCCAGTTCTCCGGTGTCAGCCCTATTGAAGTAAAACTGGGAGGGAAGGGGCACTGTAGTGAGTAAACCCCCCCTTTCAAAATCTGAAACTCATCCAGGACCAGTGGGACAGCACGGAGGAGTGTAGAAACACCAGGCTAAGGATCAGTCATTCCTTGTACACTCTAACACATGTTTGTTTCCATTCTCCATTTCAGCAGGATGTATTGATCTGCAACCCTGTGCAGCTCGAGGTCTTGTCTAAGGAAAGACCCAGACATGCCCTCATAATGGGCTGATAGGCTTACAAAAGGAGGGGATGTGAGCTGCATTATAAAGAGATGGGAGGAATTTTCCTTTGGTTATTGGAGCCTACAGGTCATCAATTGCCAAATAAACATATATGATTACATGCCGCAGGACAATAAGAATTTTATTAATAAACATAAAAATATTTGTAACAGATGTGTATTTAAAGGGAGGTGGGGGTTGGTGCATAACAGAATAAAAGGTGGGTTGGGGCAGTTTGAGGCACCCTGAGCATCCTTCATACATCTATCTGTCCAGGCAGCATCTTCCAACAAGCGTTTCCACAGCAACCATGGCAGGACAGTGCTCCTCGAGGGAGAAGGGGACTCACCAGTGGTCAAAGGTCAATTAAGGGTAATTTATTTTTGCTGAGCGGAGCGATGATCCTCCAATCTTTAAGCAGCCATCCCCCCGGTATGCTTTTTTAAGTTAATATTCATTCACCAGTGACAAATCCCTTTGCTCGCTGTGTTTTTTCTCTCTCGCTTACACTGACTTGCTTCAGTGGGTAATTGCCACATTTCTATCAGATATGTGCATAAAATGGTTATGGTTTCCCTTTTTTCCCAAAAAAGCAATCCTAAGAATACTCGGTAGTACAAACTCTTTCTTAAAGCAGAGCAATAAAGGTCGGTTTTCTTTGCCTTCAGTCTCCTCAGAGACATCTATGCTTCTTTACCCTTTTCGTGACAGTACTGCAAGGACAATCTAACCTCAATCTAACGTTTGGTGACCTGAATAAGACCGCAGCTGAGACACTGCCCAGAGGCCATTTCATAAAAGACAAATCTAATATCAACTGTATGGATGTTAAGTGCCCTGACCCATTGAGAGGATCCTCTCCAAGGGTTAAAAGGCTATGGTGTCAGTGAGGGCCAACAGTGAGACTGTTCGATGCCACATGAATGTTAAGGATGCTTTAGACAAAGCTGCAGCACTAAATTGACCTGATACCCTGGGCCAAGCAGCCAATGGCGTAGCAGCTAATGGGTGTTCTATCCCCATGGTTTATTAAACGCCAGCACTCAACAGCACATCAGGGGAAATCACAACATGCACAAATATTTCTGCACGACCCACAATGCAATCCACCGGCATCAGGAGACACTATACAGCTAATTCAGGCAAATGACATTTACTGAAGAGTTATTTAGATGCTATCGGTGGCTAGGGTCTTTGTGCTAAGGGGATTAGCGCCACCGTGCCCAGGGCTGAAAGGCGTCTTTGTGGCTCTAGTCTTTAGCGGGATGGGAGAGCGGCTCAGATGCCTGCGTGGAGGGTGTCAGTTATCAGGGATCCTGCCATGCCTTGCTAATCTCTGGCCCTGCAGAGTTCCTGAACCGCAGCCAGCATGTCCCGCGCCAGCCTCTAAAGTTCCCTCAAAACAGAGGGACAATGATAGGTATTCACACAGAGGGCCACTGGACTGTCAAGCTTCTCTCCTTGAGTGAGCAGCGTAAGGGCAAGGGGACTCTAAAAGCATCACTACTGCTTTAGCCACCATGAGCACTCAATAGAGACATGCTTCAGGCATATATATATTGGAAGGGTGCACCCACACAGACGTAAACCACTGTGAGGTAATAAAATCATGATGAATGTTTCACAAGGAAGCTGTCTTTCAGTTATTTGCCTCCAGTGATCTGCTGTATGGCATTGTAAAGAAATATCCGTAAATTCTTTGAATTTCTTCCATTTCTCTGGCGGTCAACTGTGTTTACTGTTTGTGAAAAGAAAGGGTGAGGAGGTGCAATTACAGTGGACATGAGATGACTGTAAAACTGCATTAGTGGACTGAACATGAACAAGCTAACCTATTTTACATCAGGACTGGCAAGCTCTGGTACATCACAATTTGATTAGATTTCTCAGGGTCAGGGTGCTAAGATTTTATTACAGAACTATTCCTGGTGCATCTTAATGTCTTATGTCTTTCTTCTGTTCACAATCCAACTGATTTAATCTCATTAAACAATACTATTGGCCACTATTAGTTCATTTTGCATTGTAGCTGCATGTACTCTACATACTCAATCATTCAATAGAAATGTTTTATTAATAAAATAGAGCTGGGTGATAATTCGATATTACTGACTATTGTTTATGTTTATTTTCAAGTGATCATATTGAAAATAAGTCCTATGTATATTGTGAGAGACAATTATGCCATCAAAATTTATAAAAAAGCACACAGTAACTCCATTTCTTCAGAAAATCTTATATATATCTGAAATAATCTCAATCTCATTAAAATCTGAAATATTTTGAGAAAATACTCAGCATTTTTCATTTGTTATACATTATTTCCACACCACAATATAGAATGGTTAATTAACAGAGTATTTATTTACAGAATTACCAGAAAACATGTTATATTGAGATATAAAATGACCTATATCAGGATAGAAGTTTTTGTCTATATCATCCAGCCCTTTCATAAAGCGAATTTTTCAAAATACAGTTAAATACATTCATTTCTAAAGAACTGGGCTTGAACTATGCAGTAGAACTAAAATAAATCTCAATAGAAGTTAAAAAAAACAAAATCCACGTTTACTTCAAACACAGTAACAGCTTAATCAGTTTTCTGCCTAGAGTATCTATCAAAAGTAATGCAAAACTCCTGCAGGGTACACTGGTTAATGGAAAAGTAGGTCACAAAAATACAGTGCCATATGTTCCCAAAAGATCAGCACTCTTTCACACTCCCAAACACTCATGCGTGTTATCTCTGATGTTTTAATTAAATGTAGATGAGTGGGAGGAAGGGAGAGAAATGCAACACAGCTGAAATTCTCTTTCCAGACATCCTGGAGTTTTAAGAGTTTGGCTGGTTGGAGGGGGGTGAAAAGAGTTGCGTGGGTACAGAGGGAGGAGGAATGGAAGAGGGGGTAAAGGAAAGAAAGAGGGGAGTAGTGGATTATTGTGGCCAAATGAAGAGATGATTCATTGAAATGTTGAATTAATTTGTGGCTGTCAGTTTCTCTTTCACAGTATGGTGTTAAGAGTGTGGTGTGTCTGCCTGCCCCCACCTTTCCCTGGATCCCACCTCTCTCCTCCACATGCCTTGGCCCAGCACAGCTTGGCTCTCCTCAGCCCTGCATGGCCTCCTTTCCACTCGACTGGGAAGCAGACATGCAGAGGACTATCGTAAATGCTTGGCTGCAGAACTTCACAGACCAGCGTCTCATCTCCTCCTCCTCACGTCTCCCATTGTTCACCTAGCCTGGTTTTAGTGTCTGGCATGATGTGTCGCGACCCCCCAGTATAGACTCAATCCTCGTTCTGCACACATCATCTACCTAGATATAAAGAGCTGGGCAGATTGTGGTCCGGGGTTTGTTACAGCAAGCCAAGTCCCTGCAGGCATATTACCAATTGCCCCAAAATTTATCTGGCTTCAGAAGGAGCAATAAGAAGTCAGGCAGAAGATCAAACAGCTACCTGCAACAACTCGGCTATAAAGTAAGTTCAGGCTCTGTGCTTACTGCTCCGAGGTAAAATACTGCAGAGTAAACAGAACGTTGAGGAACTAGACAGACTCAGCTGTAATGTAACAACACAAGCACAGGGATGACAAAGCTTATTGGTCTTGAAGGCATTGAAAAAAATGGAAGCCTCTTTTACAGAGCAAGTGTTGGGGACGCGACGCGGTCAGGCAATTGGGGACAGTGAGTCTGTGGCGTCCCAACAACAACCCCCCTGACACATACACACCTCCTTTTGGCACTGCAGCGGAATGCAGCCACTAACAGCTCAGTCCCATCTCTGTGCTCACCGAGCAGCTAAGTACAATGTCTCTTTTCAAAGGACATACTCAGATGAAAGAAGCCAAGTTAATTGCCTTGGCTACAATAGAAACCTCCCTGTAAGACCATCCCATTTCCCCTGGCAATTAGGGCTCACTTCCCCCCACATACTCGTGAACAAGCTAAGGGATGGACACTCATTTGACTGGGACATGGCATGAGGACCAGATTCCACCTGTCATCTGCTAGTTGTCTATAGAAAGTGTAGGGCATGACAGATTGGTTCCTGGGTGCTGTCACTACATGGATGTAAAAGGAAGTAAGGGAGGCAACCATTTCTTTATAACGATGGCTAAGCAGCACTCGCAGAGTGGATATGGAAACATCACTTTTGGTAAAAGTATGGAAGAAATTCATTAACTTCTGTTCAGTGCAGTGAACTGTTTCACACCATTTAGTTTATTAAAATTTACCTTCATTTTGTAAACAATAGAAAAATATTTTCATATTATTAAGATACGATTCCTCTGAATGTTGATAAGCGATAAAAAAGGGCCGGGAGGTATAGCGGTTTCATCATTGTCACGTTCTACCATTGCATGGATTTGGCTCATTACTGTGAGAACACACATTTTGGTTTTAGCACACACGCACACAAGGGAGATGCACTGCCGCATGCATGCTGGTGCAGCTATGCACCGTGTGCTAGTACATGTACAGTGTTGTAGTAAAGGAGCACGGACTCACTTATAAGAGTTAACCTGCACATGATCATGTTTTGATTCAGAGACAGGTTCGTTGTGCGTTTGAGAGAGCGAGAACAGAGCGAAAAGGGAAGTTCTAAGAGCAGCTCTAAGAACCACTAGTCTGATTCTCAGACTGATCAATAAAAACTTTAAATATACTTTGGCAGCTGTTAACAGGCTATACATGGGCAGCCCAAGCTTAGCAAAATGGTTCACTCAGAAACTAAAAACAACTGCATGACTGTTAGTAACTCTGAGAATGAATCCCATTACATTTATTTTCTAATTAACCTCAATTATTGGCTACTCCTCCCAAAACACATGTAGGCCTATAACCCCATTTTCATTCATATTTGGAGCCAATGAACATATGTTTTTTTTTTTTGTTTTTTTTTACTTCTTTCTCAAATAGGGATACTCTACTCATTTTAACCCAGGTCTGTGTCATGACAATATGGGCGTTGTGTTTAGAGGGTTTGATCTGTCTCTGTGGCGGAAATCCCAGCGGAATGAATGATCCGAGATCTGCTGAAATGTCGATGTGAAAAGCGGCAATTTCGTAATCTCTGCTGAAATCCGCCAGACAACGCAAAACATATTAGATTTCGTCAAATTTCCGATGCTTCGTTTCACAGCACATGCAGGGGATTTAGCACCCGGCCCGACTCGATGCTGCCAGCACACAAAGCTACGTACACCAGACGTCTGACACATCAGACTTGGATGGAACTTACTGAATAAGGGAATTAAATTTGATACAGCTTTTTAGATTCAGCTTTTACACCCATTATAGCTTATTATACCTTTTCTATCCACATAGCAGCAAGTTACATTTTGTCATCTGTCATGCAACCCCAAATGTATGAACACATGGACTCACATGGGTGCTGAATGCACATTTTTGGATAATTTCAGGGCCTTTACCAGTTAATTGTGACCTAAGAGTAAATGGTACATACTGTGGTGATTGGGCAGGGAGGACAGAAAAGAAACACATGACAAAACATATGAAAGAACCCAAAACATTTTTTAAAGGAAGGCCAAAGGGGCAGAATTATAACAATATTGATGTAAAGTGTGGATGTGTTCATCATCTGATATCAGAAAATTTAACAAAGAATTCAGGCATCATGTGCCTTTGCCGGTCTGTGTCGCTGTGAACAACAAACCACTATGAACAATAATTATATGGTGAGAACGCTGGTTCACCAACTACAGTGGTGAGGCAGCAGCAATGGATTTTTTTTTTTTTTTCAATGATTAAAGCAGAATAATTAGCTCTAATTACTTCCTGCTTTACACTCCATCTCCTGCAGGTCATGCACACCGAGAATGAACAATGTTTTGCTTTTCTCAGGATTAAGGTTGAGGGGCGAATTGGGGATAGAGTGAGGGGGGCTGAGGAAGACGGGGGGAATTGAGTGTAGATTTCTTTACCAGACTCTTCAAAACACAAGTATGGATGTAGGATCTGCTCATGGTTATAGTCAAAGTGTTTAATAAGGTGCAAGCGTAGGTGTGTGAAAAGTGCACATATGCACGCATTCATGGGCATTCAGAGGGTTTGTTCATCAGATTAAACTAAGAAGGAATTGAGTGACAAAACCACCTATTATGGGCTCATTTGTATGTACATCACAGCCTCTCTTTGTATTGGAGTAAGATGTGTTGAGGCGCGCTCCTCTGCTCCTCAATGAGAGAGTGACAGCCCTGCAAAACTCAACCCCCCTTTTAAGCCCTTGAATGAGCTTTCTACACTGGTTCTGCTAAAATCCTGCACTGCATTAGTATGGGTAACGGCTCACTCGGAGTGGGATGGGCAACACACATGGCATGGAGAAGACTCCACGGAGAAAAGGGATTGGCAAGCGCTAATGAAATTGTTCAATTAAACAGCTGCACTCCAGCAACTGCCACTGCGTTTCCAACTCCAGACAGAAAATCATGTGAATAAATCCAGCTAGAAGTTGTGATTACATAATCAGATCACACATATTCATTACAAGCACGGATCATTGATGATTAGAGAGAGAATACCGGCAACGACACCTCTGAGTGCTTAATGGGAATATTTATATATGGGGATCTTTTGCGATATACACACACAATAGATCCCGTTGCTATGTGAATAATATAATTAATAACATCCTGCAATTAATGGTACTACTTTTTAGCCACATTGACGTTGATGCTCCCAGGAAAGCATTTTTTGTCATCTAATTTGTGTCCACTTTGGTGCGGACTGATAAAGCAACTAATGTTGGATGGGCTGAATGAGACATTCATGACCCCCAGAGGATGAATCCTAAAAACAGCGGTGATTCCCTGCCACCATGTTGTAAATTTGGAGCTAGAATAGGCGCAGTAGTGATTGGGCAGTGGAACCTGGCATTTAAGTCCCATCCATACACCCGCCTGACCAATCACAAGTCGATCACAGCTTTCAGTCATGACGCGTCACCCCGTTTGTAGGATCAAATAACTAAACCCAACTTATCAGAAAAATGAACATTTGAATAAACATCAGTGTGACAAGAAGTACCTTAGAAGCCATCTTTTAGGAAAAGTTTATTTGACCTTGACATTTTAGGGCCCGTCCACATGAAGATGCGTTTTCCTGTAACCATACAACTCTTGTAGTGTTTTGATCGATCATCCACACGCAGCCAGCATTATCGGAGCCTGAAAACAGTATCTTTTGAAACCGGATCCAAGAGTGGGAAGATTTGAAAACGCCTCCCATGACATTGACGTCTGGATGGCGAAAACGCATACTTGTTAAACGATGCCGTCATCACCCCACCTCGGACCTCTAATCCCCGCGGCGGATTTGGGGATCCCTTCACTTTACATCTTGCACAATCATCAGGTGAAATACATGCAAAACTAATGACATTCCCATCAGTGTCAGCTGTTCTTGGTTTTAGGTACTCCTTAGCAAATATTGGCATGCTAAGATGCTGAAACAAAGATGGTAAATATTGTACCCGCTTAATATCAGCATGTTAGCAGTTTTCATTGTGAGCACATTTACGTACTGACATTAGCATTTGACTTAAGGCACTGCTGTGTTTTAGCACAGCCTCAGACAGCAGCGAGGATGGCTACAGACTTGTGTTAAAACAACAACAACAACAAATACACTAATTACCACTAATTATTCATTATTCAGATTGCAGTTTTGTCAGGAAATAGGAGATTGTTGTCAACAATCAATTCATTGACTAATGGTTTTAGCACTAATTTTATTAAAAATGTCCCCATTGTTCTCCCTAACAGGAGGAAAGACTAAACTGTTTTTGCATGGCAAAGCCCAATAATAATGCACTCATGCTGCCACATTTGCCTTAAGTCCTGCAAAATCCCATTCAGTCACTACCCACCAAGTTTATCACTAAATACCTAGGTGAGTCAAGGTCCACTGCAGAGCTCAAGGACTCTTGCTGACTCCCGGTTGGTCTCATTGGCTGATCAAAGCCTTTTACGAGTGATGGCTCAAACTGTGTATTCTTTGAAACTCATGGCTGATATTAACAAGCCCAGGAAACCACACTCCCACTGACAGGAATGCCTGACACATATTGTCTGATTCTCACACAGCTCTCCCAGATCCCCCAGCTGTATAAGCCACAGGTTAAGTGTTTCATTCTATCTGTGTTTAGCTGAAATGCAGGGGGTAAACATTTAGAGGGCTCTTAACTATGACAAAATAAAACCTAGTTGCGGTTTCCGAAAAGGCATTAAAAAAAACGAATTGAATCCTGTGAGTCACACTCGCCCTCGGCAAGCATCTCCAAAGAATGACTTGACAACGGTTATTCGTCATGTATTTGGCACATGTGACACCAAGAGCTAATCTATGTATGCATGTATGTACATGCAGGGATCAGGCAGAGGAGTCCAAGCACTCTGACACGATGGTAATGAGCCTAAACAATCTCATCACCCCTCATCCACATCTATCAATGACACACAGGGAGCAGATCAGATGGACTACAGCCATCGCCCGACATTACACACTACTACCCCAGGCTTTCTTCCAAGGAAACACGATCTGGAGCACTCTCTTGCACTCCCCTGTTTGTATACGAGTGTTGTTGTCAATTTTGGAAGGAGGAGTACAGAGGGCAGCTTTGGGCACACCAGGGACAGAACCAGTGTGTCAGGAAGACAAACTAAGGTGTATCTCGTGAGAAGACGCTGGGCACGCAAGCTCCTGCTGTGGGCAAATCCCCACTTCAATTTACCACCTGGCAAAAGCAACCTAACCTACACACAAACACAGACAAACCCATATACAGAATCACACCTGAGCACACCAGGAAAAAGGTGCAGGAAGAGATGAGCCAAAAAAGGCGCAGACAAAACCCAGATCCCATGACACGCAAGGGTAGCGTTTCCCTGGCAGCACAATTCATTTAAAAGAGAATACAGAGAGACCCCCAGCTGAGGGATCTCATTATAAATGTTAGATTCAACATATCCCGCCTGCTAGTACTAATGGACCACTTGGGCTCCAAGCATTAGGTTTACGAGTACATTTCCAGACTGAAATATGAGGCTCTTACGCCCCTGAAATTTCCAGTATCTCATAGTAACTGTTTGAAAGAAGAAAGGGGAATCTTTCATGCTCATTAATCTGTGTTATGTCTTGTGATAAGTCAAGCATTTTCCTTAAGGGGACACACAGAATGCAGTGCTGCAGTGTTTTACACACAACAAAGGAAACAAAGTCATAGTCAAAGCCATAAATTTAAATGAAAACCTCATTTCAAGCTTAACCGCTGTTTTATCTGTGACAGTGACCAATGAAACCAAACATAGAATGTGAGCTTGAAAATAAGTAGATCAACAAAATTCCCACATTAAGATCAGAGTGCAGTTGGTCGCTGGAAATCACAGACCTTAAACCCAAACAAAGAAACCACAATAGGTGACTCTGACCATTAAAGTAAGAGATTAAACAGGTGGTTTTATAATAACACACGTTTTAGGGCTTGGTGTTATGGCCACAATCTTTTATCCCAGTATAGGTCATTTCATTTTCCAACGATATATAACACAATATAACATGGTTTATGGTATTAAAAGGAATAGTATATATGAAATAACCACATAGTATTTATATTTGTGTGTACTCCTGTGTGAGTGAAATACCTAACAAATGACAAGTGCTGAGCATGTTCTCATTTTATTAAACACTTTAGTGCTAAATGAATACAATGTGAAAGCATCGGAACGTAAAGCACTGTCAAGATGATAAAAATTGACATAACACCGTTCGGCAGGTGGTTTTTCAATACTGCAATGGAAACAATATAGACAAATATACACAAAAGACATTATATATCGTTGGGACTAATTATATATATATATATATATATATATATACATACATTCATATCAGCCAGCCCTTAACTGTATGTAGAAAAAAGAGTAGTTTGTGATTCGTAGCCTTTTGATATTACTCCACACAGCTCCTCATGCTGAACTACTGATTGGTATTATCCTTGACCATAGCGCTAATCAAGCGGTAAACCCCTTTAACAGACAGCAACAGCTACTTAAATCTTTTTAACCCGCCATGTCACCCCTAAGCATCCCCCTGTAACATGAAGCTCTCTTCCCTCCTTCCACCTCTCTCTTTCTGCCTTGTTTAAGGTCGGAGCCTCTGAGAAGTTGGCAGTGGCTGCAGAGAGGCAGCTCACATTTCAAGACAAAGCCTGATCCTCTGTCAGAAAGGAGACACTTTCCAAACCGGGCCTGCTATTTATCACCAAGAACCTGTTTTTCTGCCTCCTCCTTGTCTCACACCTCTGCCCTGAAAAGCTGCCCGGCAAAGTTGCCTCTCGACAGGGAATCAAGCTCGTCGAGCTTTACTGTTTCTGTGCACCACTGCACAATGAGTAGTTGCCACCGAAATTACTCCTCGGTCAGCTTTGCCCTGAGAATGATGTGTTTTGTTGACTGTGGACAAAAAAAATAATCTATTACACTATGTGAAGGTATGCAAGGTGACGCCGACTTTGTTTGAGTTTCACAAAAACAGAAAGAGCGGGGTCGAGGAGCCATTGATAGCACAGTGTTCGCTTTTGCTTCATAGCACAAAGAACATAAGAAATTACATCATGAGAGTTATCAACATTGCAACAGTTCCACTTTTGTCCGAGTAAACAGACTATGTAGAGCAGTTCAGGCCGTTTAGAGAAAAGTGACAATTTGTCAGGATTTAAGACCTTGTTAAATACACAATGTGTCTGCAGCTGGTTAAGATGGAGTTTCCTGTGTAAAATTACATGGTAGGGATAATCAGATAATGACCCTGTAAGGAGCACATTTGCCTTGTTTAAAGGTGAGAGGTCATGTTATACAGAGGTCTCAGTGTTTCAGGACCCGAGGTTAAAACACATGTCTCGACCTTGGATCATAAAGCTCCAACTCTGTCCAACGTTTGACACCAAGGTCAGGTTTATGACTACAGAGACTGTGGCTTACAACGGAGGGACAGAATAGCAGTTTTCTAACATGCAGTAACAAAGAGCCACTGATCCCTGCGACTGAACCTCACTCTTGAAAGTCTGCAGGCACGCCCAGCTTCCCTGCACTGCTATGAATCCATGAAAATACCTTTCTGACAAGTCTGCCACTTAAAGCTTAAATGAAGAAAAATATCAGAGCTGTGTAACTTAATACTCTTCTGTCTGCAGTAGCAAATATATTCTTTTACTACAACCCACCTCTTCCCTGTAGCCGTGTGTAAACCTCTTGAAAAACCAAACTGCTTCACTCAACCAACAACTCACAAGGTAAAACAAACATTAATTGTAAAAGGGGGGGAAAAAATCTAGAGGCAGGTATAAGAAGTTTTTTGTTTATTTTACATAGTGAGACATTATTTCATTTGGATTAGCATACTTCTGTTGGAATGCGGCCAAAAGAAACAGCACCCCTCAGTTCGGTCTCCTCAAATACCTTCAGTCAACCTATATTTTAGACTCATGCAGCCACCTGCTCGTCGAAAGGCAATTTACTAAGTTAAAAGGAAAAGGCATTCGTAACAATGTACTGTCTATTTGAGGGTCGAGAAGTGAACTGTCAGAGTAGAGATGTTCGATAGCCCTTTTCCTTCCTGATACTGATTCCAATAACTGAACTTGTGTTACAAGCCAATACCGAGTACCAATCCTCAAGTCATTACCTTGTACCTTATTTCTGGTAAATGGTTGGCTTGCTTTGGAGATTTGATTATATTACGCAAATGTTTATCATGTTGTACCCCCCCGACTCATGCAAACCTACATACAGAGAATGAACGCCATAGAATCTTCTTTTTTATCTAGTTATGATAGTGAGTTGTAACTTCATAAATACATAAAGACCTTTTTAGTTTTAAATAATACGATAACAGTATTAATACTAGTGCAACAGAAACTAAAATTTGCAACACGGGTGCCACCCCTTGAAACTTTAGCCTTTCATACTGTACACACCACTGTCTACTTGTAGGATTTTCCAGTGGGAAACATTAACAAATGCTCACTCTTTTCCAACATTACACTCTCTGCTGGTAAACCAAACCGGGAGATCAATCCTTCGTCGCCACTCGAAAAATAGTAGTTGCCAGTGGCAGTATAGTGCAACTTTATGTGTAGGCTACTGCTTTTGGGCAGCGAAAAAGAATTGAATTCCAGGAACATGGTAGTTTTATAGAGGTAAAACTACCTTAACGCTGACGCTAAAATATGTCATAATGGCTCGGTTCCAGTCAATCGGAGGAACTTTAAGTCAGCGATTCTCTTTTTCTCTCACAAAGGGCAATAACAATGTTAAACTGCAGAACAGTAGAGTGTGCCCAAAATCACATGAAAATTATTACCACTGAATTTTCTCCAGGAATCATTCATTCATCATTTCCACAGCATATGGATGGATATATTGCAAATATTTTCACTGAGCAAAGCAGAAAAGAAGAGAACCTTAAAGGGGGGGAAAAAACTCAACAAGGTTTCCTTTCCAAACTGGAAAAATCAATGAAAGCTTTAAATAGCTTGAAGCTTCTTTGGGAACTGGTCTTCGTCAAACACTAATATTCCATCTTAAAACCCTGAAAATGGGCCATTGTTTACGGCATGCACTGAGCAGTCTGGCAACACTACATTTAACAAGATCTAAAACAAAAAAAGCATTTTCAGCAAATAAGAAGCATATGGTTTCACATTCAATTGAAGCTATTTTCTCTCAGGCTCACATTTAACAAGAACCACTTGTTCTGCACGGCTTCTAGAGGAATCATCTTGCTGCACGGCTCAGCGTGACCTCAGAAACTAGCCACCTAAAAGCAGCCTCATTCATAAAAACAGACCTTAAAAGGGACATCAGACACACCACAACATTTTGTACAGAGTTTCCCTTGCAGGCTAATACACAGAAAAAGTCATGTTGAAGACTGACTCACCATAGGGCAGTCAATCATCTTTGGCTCATAAAACTGTAGAAAATGCAATATGTGGCCACTTAATTTGGTTGTCAACAAACAAACAAAACGCAAGTGTCAATTTACAATTACTACAATAATCTAATAGGACAAATGGGGTTAATCTCAGCATCTGAATTAATCTAATCTTAAATCCATGTTCTTTATACACAGCTCAGATACACACAAGCCTTGGCCTAATACTCAGGAAAGCCAAAGGAGTATTAGCAAGACTCTGCACGCAATTTCTATATGAATGGTAGGTTTTAAGCAGGCTTAGAAAACTGTAGGAAGTTACAGGCATATTTGCATTGTTTAAATTTGCGGCTATATTATTCAGTGGTATCCTCTTTTTAAATTTTTACACAAGCTAACAAACTCATGAAGTTTCCTGTAAAAAAAACTAATTGCTGCAATAATTTATGGTCCTGGGACCACAAAGCGCTTGAGGTTAGCACTTAGGTTTATGATGGTGTCTGAAGCCTCAAAGTTAAATAACCAGCTGCCTGGAAGTTTGAATGTACTTGTGTAAAATGCCAGTCAAAATACCCATCAACCATCTCCACCCACCAGGCTGTGTTTGCGGAGATTGGATGTGGCATAAAAACGCCGATGCATCATAGTTTAGAGTGGTATTTCATAAATTAATCTGGGAGCTCTCTCACATCACCTGACCCACAGAGAAAATCCGATCAGGATCAGAGGATCTAGTTGTTTAGTGGGCACATCAGGTGCTTCACCTTACTGGACAACAGGGTGACTGGGGAGATGTCTTTTTTTTTTTCAGTTTCTCCCCAAGCACACACACAGTCACTTACACACGCAGGCATGTCCTCAGGGAGGTAATCAGCTTCAGCATTGAGTTATGGGCCTTTCAGTGCCAAGTTCAATGTAGATGTGCGCTGATCCGAGCATTGAGCTCGCCGGTTGTATTGAGACAGAATACGTTGCATGGTTGTGTGGTGATGCGAGTGTCACTTAAATGATGTAAACTTTATCCCCCCAAATGAAGCACAGGTAGACTTTATATTTCACAATTATTCTTTTCTGCAATAGCGTTTTTATGTTTTCAACATACCCAAGCGCACTTGAAGGCAGCATCATTTCACAGCAGCAAGACAAGAAAAGACGGATGGAGTGTGATTTGTGCTGGAGCTTAGGGCACACTCACACTGTCCTTCCGCACTGCGCCCCGGGCTTTAGGGTACTTGTCCCCCCTCCCTCTCCCCCCGCGCCCCAGGCCCGTTTGTACTCACACTGCCTGGGCCTCGAGCAAATGCTTCTTGCTGTCCATACGTCATCACGCCGTAACACGTCACACGCATTGATTGACGTCATCGCGATGCGTCGCTTTGTTTACAAATCTTTCCATAGACCTCAGAGTTGTTGTGCGTCTTGTCGACTGTTTTTGAATATTTTCATCGGACCAAATCTGCAGTAAACACTCCACCTCCGCATCACACCAACGTGAACCTTTCGCCGCCATTGTTGTTGTTGTTAAATGTCCGCGCGTGGTCCCTCCTTCTAGTTTCCATGTCCGAACAGGCGCACATAAATGACGTCAGAACCGCCGTAGGCATCGTGCTCGTACATGTGCAAACGCGCTCTACAAAAGCCCACCTCTCTCAGGCAGTTATGCGCGGAGTGTGTGCACTCACACTGGTCAAACGCACTAGGCTTTAGCTGAAAAACCGGTTTTGGCCCGGTGCGGAAGGACAGTGTGAGTGCGCCCTTAGTGCAGGAAACTCATCTGTTACACAAACTCCTGGACAGTGAAGTGCTTGTGTATCCTTTTCACCCTCATAGGTTTTTTTAAACGGCCCCTGCCCCGAGGCGGCGATGGAAGGGATGTTTACTGTAACGTTACTCCATCACCCTAAAATGGACAGACAAAGTCAGATTGCCGGTTACGTGATTGGCCACCGCAGCGCAACATCGGGTTGCGTGTCTCTAACTTGAATCAGTTTCAACATTCTTCAGCCCCCACCACTGCAGCCTATACCTACTACCACATTCAGATGAATGGGAGGACTGAGGTTTTTACCACAGCTGCCAGATCTAGGTAATATTCCACCTTAGTGTTCAGTGTTTTGCTCAAGGACAGCCTTATGCTGACTGATAATTGCTCTCCTTGAGCAAAGCAAGTCCAATCACTCTCTGTTCATCAGTTTACAGCTGGAATGAGTTGTTGTATCGTATTTCTTTTGTAGAAAATCTGTAGTCTATTCAAGAACTCTGTCAAAAATGTAACCTTCAACAAAGCCATCTGTGAAAAGGGTATCTGGAGCAAATGCATCCTTGGTGTGCCCCTGACCTTTAATCATTCATTACACTTTTAAAGCTGACAGGGTTGGGCTTAAGAGCGCACACTTCCATCTGTAGTGTCTTAAAAACCTGTGTCTCTTCCTCTCTTGGAATCAGGTTAATGGCTGTTGAAGTCCATCTGCAATGAAACCTGAGCGGCTCTTTGAGGGGGTGACCTCGTCTCCTCTCTGACCCTCTAACCCCTCTCCCTCTCAGTCTGATTTCCTCCAGCTGCCTTAATTACCCATACTGCCTGAAATTAAAGTCCTCATCAGGACCTGTCCGATTTTTATGGACTCACCCACCAACAGCACATTGCCGTAAAAGTTACTTAGATATACAGTCTGCAGCCGAACCTTTCACTCATGCGATTTCCAGCTGTGACATGAAAAGGAGGAGGCAGCGCGTAACCGACTTAAAGATGTAAATTCATGAAATTTTCTAGTTACTTTGGATGGGGTAAAACTCCCTGGATGTAAAAAGAAACACTTCAAGTTGATGTGTGTGCCTTTATTTGCTTCCCAACTTTTCAGAACATAATTAAGGCATGAATCTTAGGCTTAATAACAACAACGATGTTGTCTTGGGCATTTGACAGATGTTCATACTAAGCCAGATGTGGTCTCACTAAGTGTAAAAACAAAGACCAAGTGCACTGGTTTCTTTTTCCTCCTTCCAATAAACATTTCCGCAATACAGTCACATTTCCAAAGTAAACCAACCATTTACCAGAAATAAGCTACAAAGTAATGACCAGAGGAAATGCACAGACTTTAGAGAATCCCAAATAGCAACCTCGAAGTAACTCGTTTCTATAAAAATAACTAACGCAAGTGTGAGTTTGTGAATCTGAGTGTTGACTAAGGGAAGCAGGGTGCAGGGGCCAACAGCTCTGGGAGGCATAGGTCTTTAATACACTCAGCATATTCTGTGAACGCCCCTCACCGTTTCCTTACACTGGGGAACTCACTCATGTTTAATGCCTTTTGAGCAGTGTTTTAGAAAGCGCTACAGTGCCAGAAAAAAAAAAAGATCAAACAAAGAGGGAGTGGTCGAGGAAAAGCTGCAGGACATCCAACTCTTTCTCTTGTAAGAGATGAGAAACATTTGTGTGGGTGTCTATGAAAAGTAGTGCCTGTTTAATTCATGACAAGCCTGTTTTCCACCGAGGTGTTGTCATGTTAAGCCCCGGCTGGCTGGAAATCTGAAGACTTCTGCTTTTCTAATACTTGGCCCTGATGTAAGGATAATAATAATAATAATAAGATGAAGAATACAAATTCCTTTATTAGTCCCGCAACGGGGAAATTCGATTTTTTCACTCTATTATTGTTATTCATGTTACACACAGGGCCGAAATACACACACATGCACAGACAGGACCTATATATATGCAATTAATGGAGAGATGTTAGAGCGAGGGGGCTGCCAGTGACCAGCACCCAGAGCAGTTGGGGGTTCGGTGCCTGGCTCAACTGCCCCTTGGCAGTGTCCAGGAGATAAACTGTCCACGCTACATTCATCGAACCGGCGACCCTCCGGTTCCCAGCCAAGTCACCTATGGACTACTGGAGCTACTGCTAACTGCTGTTTTCATGATGTTCTTGCTCTTTAAAGATTCAAGGGAGTCAAATCGAAGCAACAGCTTTTCAAACTACATTATGAAGTAAAGAAGTGAAAAGGTGTGGCCCTTAAGGTGTAGGGGTGAGACAAAATATCGATCCGTAATACGTCGTACTAATTTCTCTTGGGATACATTTTCAATACACTGGCGCAAAATAGCAATATTTTTAATAAAGAGAAAAAATTGGGTTTTTTGCATCAATGTATTGGGTTTTTTTGTTCTCTGTAAACTTAAATTACACATATTGAAAAGTTTTTACTGAGACATAGTTGTATCCTTCCTTTAAACATATATAACATGTACGCCTAACTTCACATTGGAATGATGGCACACACTGACATGAACAAGTTACTGTGTGTGTATGTGTGTGTGTGTGTGTGTGTGTGTGTGTGTGTGTGTGTGTGTGTGTGTGTGTGTGTGTGTGTGTGTGTGTGTGTGTGTGTGTGTGTTTTAAAGAGGCACTAAGCTAAGACTCTATTCACTTTGTTGTACATTGTTTTATCTCAGATGTCAAATTATGTGAAACTGACACCACGATGCATGTATATAATTGCTGCTTTTTTTGCCTTTTGGGGCTATTTTTCCTTTGTCCTTTACACAACCACCGTGATGTATCACAGAACACTGTCTTACAATGTATCAGGTATCACAGAAACCTCTATATCGTGACACCATTATTATTGTATCATGAGCTACTTTGTGATTCCCACCTCTATTAAAGTGCAGTATTAATCACTGTTAATGAGCAATATCTCTACCAGATCCAAACAGGAACACGACAGGGAAACACTACAGCTACCATCTGACATATATCTTTTTTCCATTTGACTTGTGCATGTGAGGAATGCTGCAAGAAGTATTTATTTGTCATTCAACACACATACAGTTTGAAGAGGACATTTTTTTAAAGCAGAGTGGAAGGTTTCGCTGCCCTTTGTTAAATCAGAGAGCTGGGTGCTGTTCCACAGTCAGACAGTATTTTTTTCCCCATCAAAGTAGGGATGCAGCTAAATACCAGTTATTCATAGTTTCAGTTATAATACGAAAATGTAAGGTTATAATAATACGTACATTACAGTACAGAATTGGAACAAAAGGGACTATTTTATTGAATATTTTTATTCTTCTATTCAAACAAATGGTTGTAACTGATAATAACAACTGTGTAAATCTGTATACTGTGAAGCCATGATATAGTCTGAGGCGGTTACTGTACCATGAAAATCTCATGCCATTGCAAACCTACGTCAAAGCACGCCACATTCGATGTGAATGTTCACTCAGGGAGGAATAGAAAAGGAGAGTGAGGAAGCAGAGAGAGGTGCACCCGGGGCTCGTGTGTCATCTGACCTCATTTTAGGTTGGACCTGTGCGGATGTAGGGAAGGCAGGGGTGTAGCTTTCACTGCAACCTTTTCTTTGCTTCCTACGAAATGACAAGACAGGGGGGCACACAAAAGGCAGGGTAAGTCTGCCTGGAAACCGTCCACGGATAGATGAAAGAGCCCTGGTGAAGTCATGGTGCAAAAATGCAACGGGCAGAAATGCACAACTCCGTCTCTGAATAATAGCACAGAGTATTTCACCAAAAAGACAGAAAAAGCATGAGATAAAGAAAAGTTGGGCTATTTCTGTGTATAATCTCATCTCATCTGTTACAGGCGGCATCACAGTCTTTGAATTTTCTTATGCAGCAATGAACACACTTCAATTTTGATTCCAGGATGAAGCATCATCAGTCGTGCGTAAGAATGAGACGAATGAATAAAACAGGAGTGAAATGTCTGCCTAATTTGTGAAACTGCAAAATGCATGGGTCTACGGTTATAAAGTTGAATACTATCTAAGTATTCATGTACCCACAGGTGCATCGTGTGTATAACACACTAACACATGCACATATGCAAATCTAGCCTTTCCTGCATGGCATCAGTCTGCGTTTACATATTTTTTAAATTCCAGAGGCAGTGTAAGCCCCGTGTGCGCCCCATCCGTACCACAGGAACTCAACAACCAAACAGCTGTCAGCATTCTCCTGCCAAGGCTGTTGTCCAGACCCTTAGGGAGACCGCAAACTTTGCCCTCCGTCCTGACCACACACACCCACAGCCACATGGTTCACAGTGAGGAAAGACAGGACTGTGGCCCCCTGTCTGGGTCCTAACCTGGATGAGGGTACAAAGCATTGGTGAAAGCTCCAGCGTGGAACAGTTGGGAGATCCTCATCCGTTCTGATGCAACAGCAGGAGGGAACAACAAAAATATCTGCTTCCTCTGGCACAGGAGGGGGAGCCAGGGACCATTGTCAATTGTCAGACACAACACGGACATTTCTATCTGTCGTCACCTCAGCAGATAAGGACAGGAAACACTGTCCTGTGCTCCCCAATCAACAAGGCGGTGTTAGCTGGCTGCACCTGCACAGAGCAGCCCATTGTAGTGGTGTGTATCATTTTGGTATTTGTCCCCTGTGGGGATCGACCAATGTAGGGTTTTCGAGGGCAGAATATATGATATTGTTGACTAAGGCTGGTAATAGCTGATAGTGATAACAATCACCGGAGTTAACATTTCATTTCACCCACAGAAGACTGATAAACCAGTCAAGTAATGCCTGCAAGGAATAGTTCATACGGGTCATAATAAAACAATAATCCATGAACAGGTTTTGTATGAATTTGTCACTGTACATGTCTTTAGTGACACTATTTGAATTAACAGTTATTTAAATAATTGATTTTGTCGATCTTGGGATGGATAATGGTCCAAATGTTCTATGCCTATATAGGTCATTTCATATCTGTTTAACGAAATATAAAGCAGGATATAATACGTTTTCTGGTTATTCAATAAATACATAGTTTATAGGAAAGAACCAATGGTAAAGAATATTTTTGTAATTTAACACGCACAAGTAATTTCTCATTTTATTAAGAAGAATTAAGTGTGCTTGTTATGATCCATTTAGATAACGGTATAATGTATCACAATATATGATTTCATCCTGATTAGATTCCATTGAAAGATGATAAATGATCACATGGAATTATCGCCCAGCCATCAACAGAAAAGTACATTATAATTTCATGCAAAAACTACTGATGAATTATACTAATTATAAAAATTGCCAAATATTCCCTGCTTCCAGGTCACTGTGAGCTACTGTAAATTCTAACAGTCCCTTTTTCCACTATTTTGTGACATTTAACAGTTAAATAGTTACAGCCCTATTAGTCTTAATATGCCTTATATTATAGTTCATTAATTATTTGTTCCGATATAAGTAGATGTGGTGCTTTGTATTTCAGACACGATGAGTCATCTCCACTATCATTTTTCACCAATGTTTAATCGGCTATTAGAGAAAATAATGGACAGATTCATCTATAATGAAACTAATTGTTAGTTGCGGCCCTAATTAAAGTGGTGCTTTTACATGATTCTTTGCAGAGAAACTCAGTTCTATAGATCTGTTGACTAAATCAACTTATGGTCGACAAAATCTTGTGAGTGTTATTCAACTAAGAATTTCTTTAAATTTAAGACAGCCCAAAATTCATATATTCAAATAACCATTTTCATGGGAAAAAATAACCCATAAAACACGACAATCAAGTTTGCCTGTCAGGTGTAAAAATACTTCTAGAACTACTTTGAGATCGCACAACACTAAAATTCTCCATGGAAACCCAGAATGACATTTTTAATACCTTAAAACAGCCAGAGTAATTTTGATTAAGTATACTGTAAAACACTTAATGAAATGTGTTTTAATAAACACTAAGAGCATCCCCATACATGATATTAGTCTCCACAATGGAAGTTACAGTAGTGCGGATGAATGGAGGGAATAATGCAAGACAAACAGGAAGCACCTCCCTGTGGCAGATGTTACAGGACTAACCTGTGGACTCTTGTGGCACTGTTGAAAATAACAAAACAAACAAACAGACAGATTTCCTCCTGTGAGGAATACCTATCCATAAAACATTAAAAACTTCTGGAGGCATTTTGGTCAATAGTGGGCACAGGATACAAGCCAGAGCCCTGATCCTGAGTGAAGAACCACATTCTCTTCAGTCAGTTCAGACTTGAGAAAGACAATATGTTTTGATATAAAAACAACATCCCCTTAGCGGCTCTCTGACAGAATTCAACACCGCTGTGGGTTTATTTCAGCTCCCTTCTCATCATGAGGTTCCCTTCCACTTCTACCAAAACCTCTTCATGCAGCAAAACCACTCGGTCTGCCTCTGCTGTGCCATCCCTCTGTCAAAAATTATTTTTTTTAAAAACACTGAAGTCTGGCTTGAACGCAGACTCAGAGGGAGGTTCAGATTGAGGACAGCAGAAAGGAGGATGGGGGTTTAAAGGGATTCAGTAGTTGGCATAGTTTGCGAAACTGGAACGAACGAAATTGAAAGGGAGCAGAGGAAGGAGGTGAAACACAGTGTGAGTATGGCAGCAGAGAAGAAACTAGATGAAGCAGGCTGGTGAGTATGTATAACATAATTAAAACCACAGAAAATAACAACGCTGGCTGTGTGTAACGAGTTTCCCTCTCTGGTCTGATCATTACTGTCTACTAATACAGAACAATGCTGACCATAATGTGCTAATGCCTCTGTGTGTACTGGCTGCAGGAGAGAAGTACAATAGTCAAACATGGCTGGGTAACAGACCTGAGGTCAATAAACAAATCTACTGAACGACAGGCTAGAGGATTACTGGACAGAAAAGACTGAAAAAGAGGCAACGGAGGAAACATCATTTTAACAGGCACACTGTGATATACACTGTGAACAACCCATACAGCTCTGTAGTACTGCAGAGTGCAAGAAACTGTGAGTGAATGAATTAATCTATGAATTACGCTCTGACACCGTGGGGTGTTAGTCTACTAAACAAGTAGCTGTTGGACATGTATATTTATGTCCTGGGCCCATTTTGGTATTTGGCTAATCTTATTCCTCCAGTAAAAATCCCCTTTCCCACACGCACTGCAAACCTGAAATGATCTAGACGTTACCCAGAAGAGTTTTATGTGAGAACGCAAATGCTGGATCCGACATAAAAACACACTTCACCCTGCCAGCTCCCTCGTACAAAACCAGTGTACTTTCAGAGCGTACTCACACTGTCCTTCTGGCCGGGGCCAAAACCGTTTTTTCAGCTAAAGCCTAGTACCTTTAAGCAGTGTGAGTGCACCCGCTCCGCGCACAACTTGAAAGAGGTGGGCTTTAGCGGAGCCGTTTGCACATGTACGAGCAGGAGCGTGCGCACGTGTACGAGCACGAGCACGAGCCCTACGGCAGTAGCGTTATGTCCGCCTGTTCGGACATGTAAATAAAGGGACGGACCATGCACGGACATTTAACAACAACAACAATGGCGGTGAAAGGTTCACGTTGATGTAATGCGGAGGTGGAGTGTTTACTGCAGATTTGGTCGGATGAAAATATTCAAAAACAGTCGACAAGACGCACAAAAACTCAGAGGTCTGTGGAATTCGTAAACAAAGCCACACACACGCGATCAATGCGTGTGACGGCTTGGGCGCGGGGGGGAGAGGGAGGGGGGACAAGTACCCTAAAGCCCGGGTCGCGGTCCGAAAGGACAGTGTGAGTACGCCCTCAGATTGAGAGTGTGCACAGCGAGGGAGTGAGCGTGTTGGTGACATATCTATCACGCGGCTTGCGTGAAACCAGATGAAAACAAATATTCAAGGATGAAGAAAAAGGGTAGTTTACTCGAAAATGTCAAACTGGAAGGACGTCAAGAGTCAGAAAGGACCCGTGCCAAAATCATCAAACAAATTCAAGGAACAGCAAGAGATAAGGTTGTTTATGACCAAATTATGAACCGTTGTGTGCTACATGTGTTAAATGGGATCTTTGGACAACCTGATTCGTTGGACACTGTCTGGAATTCATAGGAGAAAAAAGCTAAATAGTCTTTAACATGACATCACATTGAGATATCGGATGACCTAATCAAATATGGTGCCATTTTCTACAGTCTTCTACATATAGTGTTTTCAGCTTGCACAGACACGAGATCCTGACTGGCTCACAGTACACAGGAGGCATCAGCCATCCCTCTTTGTCGAACACATTAAGTAAACATTTTTTTTCAAGCTGCAAAACACAAACTAATCTCAATAGAGACATCCTCCAAAAGTACCAGGTACAATTTCAAAGGAAACCCTTTAAAGAAATATTGTTGTGGTGTGATTTTCTTCTTTTTGCGAGGAACTGAAAAGATACAAGTCTGCTCCTCCAAAGCCTGGGAGAACACCAGTAGTAGTATGGCACTTGGTTCGCGTCCAAGATGTATGAGCGTGGTTTCAAAGGAACCGGAAAGCTCTTAAACATTCACAGGTTCCCCGCACCAAGAGCCAACAGCTTAAATCCTACACTGTGCTGGCTCCATCGTACAGAGTAAATCCAAGTGCGCAGGTTTAGTCAGGTACCGAGACCGGGAGGTAAACACTGTACAGGCTGCCATGGAGACAGATCTGGCCTTTGAGCTCTGCTGAAACCCACAGTAGAAAGACAAAACGCAGCATAATGAGGAGAGCCGCCAAACACAACGGAGAAAAGGTAAACTGGATGATACCGCTAATCAGCACTGATACGAGGCGATTCGTTTGAAGGTCAATATATTCTCTCCTGGGCCCTCTGCAGGGTCAGTTGTAGCCAGCTGACCCCATTCATTACAAGATCAAACACAGTTGAAGGCCCTTCCCATTAAACACCAGTGGTCTTTTCAGCCTGCTGGTGTGGCGGGGAGGAGCTGAGGACTGATTGAGAGCTGCCTGATGTCACTCTGCCTGTGGCCCGTTGCTATGATGAGTTCATTCAACCTCGGGACACAAAGAGTTAATGGCTGCTTGGATTATGCAATGGCATGCCAGACGCCTTTCTCCTCTCCTCTCCTCCCCCCCTTCCCTTCAAACGGGCCGAAGCCAAATTAGGCATTCCTGCACGTTTTGATCAGATGCATTTGAATGCAGTGAGAGCGCTGCGCATGCTTTGGCTCCGACGTGGGAACAAAACCGAGATTTTGTTTCGCTCTAAAGGCGAGCTTCCCCTCACTGGGGCCTCACACCTGCCCTGCGGGGGGAGAGAGTTGTCATAAGGATTTACAACTGTCGGAGTGGGTTATATCTGCAGGGGCAAACCAATAAAAACATCTGTATTCATGTAAAGTGAACATGAACCATAGGTTATCACTAATAGCAGATAAGTGATCCAGCAACAGCAGATTAGCCAGTGTTGAGTTTAAAGACGGTCAGATGTCAACAACTGCATCTGATAAGAGAACAATAATGCCGCATTACCAAAGGATCACTGACTTTACTTAGTCTAGCTTAAACTAGAATGGGTCCACTTCTTTCCTAGAACCTAAACTGTGACCAGGGAGTATCACAGCCCTTTGGCCAGAGCCTTCTGCCTTTGCTTTTTATACAAAGTTAATGATGGTCTGATCATTTTAGATCAGGTTGGGTCTCTTCAAGGATTCGGTAGGTTTTACAGCATCTTGGACCAATAACATTTTCCAGTTTGAAAACATGTTACTAAGACCTAAATGTAGTAAAAAAAAACATTTAAAGCTAAATTTTACACATGCATTGCTTGTATTAACATAAGACTAAGAATTATAATATCTAATAATAATAATCACCACTACAACTAATGATTTACTATTAAAGGGATACTTTGGTGATTTAAATCTAGCTCCGTGTCATGAGACTGTGTGTGCAGATGAACGGTCAACGGGCAAAACTGCGCTGCTCCACTCTGCGTGGAGAGAAGCCAAACATCATTCATCTGGGTTACACTGCCATGACACAGAGCTAGTTTAAAATCGGCAAAGTATCACTTTAACCAATTTTTCACTTTGTCTGTAAAGTAGAGAATAGTGAAGAATTAGTTGTACGTATGAGAGTTGTTATAATTCCCCATAACCCACAGAGATGTTTTGAGATGTCTGGTTTTGTTTGAACAACAGTCCAAAGCCAAAAGAAATTTGGTTTGCTGTGTTGTAAAGGAAAGCATCAAATCATCTAATTTTAGAAGCTGGGACCAGTAAAAGTTTTGCTTAAAAAAGAACTAAAACGATTATCAAAATGACTGCTGATTCATTTGTCGATTACCTAATCAATTAATTTACTACACATTGCAGCTCTACTCTCCACCGTGTGCTGTTTGAATTGTGAGCCCTCATAAGACATTTACTTTAAACGTTTGGGTTGGGATCATTTATGTGTTGCAATGTTTAGAACTCAGAAGTTATTTTCAGGACTGAAGCCTAAAAATTACAAAGCTCTTCTTGCATGCTATCCTGCTGAAGCATTGCACTAAGTAATTGTAAACACCGCAGGAAAAAAAAGCAAAGAACACAACAAAGCAGCAGCAGTGGCGGGTCGGGGTACAGACTAACCACTCTTCCAGCCCAGACAGGAGACAGAGCTGTGCAGGCAGGCACCAAGTCAATAAACAACAGAGATCCCTCCAGAAAAGACTAGCAACCACGAGGGGCAACAGACCAACTAAGACAGGAAAGAAGGAAAAAGAGACAGAGATCTACAAGGCCTGACTCCAATCACAACCACAGGGTCCAACAGCAGAGCCAACAAAACCACTAACACACGAGCCAACGCGCATGCACTCTGTCACACGCACATACACACAGCGGCTTGAGTACACGGGTCATTAGGTGCAGTAATCATTTAAAGCGAGTAGCTCGGTCCTTGCAGCCTGTTGTTTATTTGGCTTTATTGATGACATTGAGCCAACAGGGGCCGAGGAGGGCAGTGGTCATTATGAACTGTGGTTATTTTCCAGTCCAACCAAAGAAACATCAGGGAGATCCAGTCTTCCGGCACAAATCAGCAGGTACGCTTCCCACACACATACCAAACAATTAATGTCACAACTTGGAAAATATAAGCCGACGCAACATCTTATAAACTATCATAACCATCTTTCTTTCATTAATCTGTCCCTCGGGCTGGTCGTGAGTGTTGTTTTTGGCAACCAGTGATCCACAACTTCAAAATGATTGCAATCAACACGTTTTAGAAACACAGGCAAAAAACTAACAATAAAGTGTAGTGAGGACAATTCGAGCAAGAAAGAAAAATGTATCTTTTCAAATCCCAATTCATGCATCTTGATTCCCTCTGTTTCTTTATTTCTTCTGTGCTCCTTTTTTTAGATGTCAAAGAAAATATGTAGCTGAAGGCATCGTGGCAACATGTATCTGCCAAATGGGACGTCTTTCTTCGTGTCCACAGTAAGTATGTACATTTATGAGTCTTGCATGTTTTCAATTTAGCCAGACATGTATCTTCACTAGAGGTTCCTCGTTCCCTCACTCCCTGTCACGATCTTTAAAGATGGCTTAACTATATCAGTTTTGGGGTCATGGACTTGAAGAGAGAGAAGCGAAGAGACACGGGCTGATCAATTTAGAGCTGACAAGGACCCAAAATCTGACATATTGGCTAGCCATGCAAGATTGCAAGAAGATCCTCCCCTGGGAGGTGAGCCCACTACAATGGAGTGAGTGCAAACTGCACATAACAACTGGGTGGAAAAAAGGACGCTCAAGTTCAAAAGGCGTCACCTAAACCTGAATAAACATTGTCTGATAAATGAGCAGAAACTAGAGCCATGGAAGACCTTGAGGAATCCTCCCCCAGTCTCACAGTTTGTGCTACCAGTCAAACCCTCTGATGTGTACAAATACACTGAGAACCAGATCTTATTATTCAACTCTATTCATCATTCTTTTTCCGCCTGATGCTTTGCTTTGTTGTCACGCTTGACTCTGAGAACAGCTAGATTTGGCTATCCATAACAGCTAAGGCAAACTATAATAATGGCTATCTACAGCTACAAAACGTGGGAGTTTGAAATACACATTTCATTGCTTCAATACAGGGATACATGCATCTGGTTTTTGTGCTTATTTCTTCAGACAAAATGACACTACATCTTACCATATAAACTAATCCAATATACCACTGGGGGCTGGATGATATTGATGAAAATCTGTATCACAATAATAATACATATTTTCCAGAATCGGAACCAGTCTCTATTAAGATTAAAGCTAAACTGGTAAACTGGTAAACAGGTCTGTGTAGATCCGTTTAAGCGTATATGTCAGCCGATAGAAACAACAGAAAAGCAGAAAATATCCTGTTCAGTAGAGCTGCAACTATTGGTCAACTAATAGATTAGTCGATGGACAGAAAAATAATCACTTACCTTTGTCGTAACTGATTAATTGTTCAATTTTCATGCAAAAATGGCAGAAAAGCATTCTAAATGTGGACATTTTACTGATTTCCCTGTTTTATATCATATTAAACTGAATGTCTTTGGATTTTGGCTTGACTGTTCTTTCAGAGCCCTCCATCTCCTCACATTTGCGATCGCTATGAGTGTTGACTCTTTTTTTCCCCTCTTTTGTAGACTTTATTGAAACACCTTCACCTCTCTACTTCCAGTCTGTCCCCTATATGTTACCCTCTAAAATCCATACACACCCACATGTTCCTATTACACTTCTGCTCTTACTACAAGCCTGACTCAGAAGTTGGAAGTGCCCGATCTCCAATTGCGATAAAACGCAGCATAACCAGCAGTGACGAGCTCAATCGTCGGACCAACCCCTGTCAGCAGCGTCACTAACAAGTTGGCTTACTTGAATGTAGGGGAGAATGTTGCCACAGACACACAGATCTGAATGCACTGCAAAAAGGCAACAAGTGCTTTCATTAGTGGATAATTTGATCAATCACCATTGTTTTAACTCATTCTTTGATAGATATAAAGTGAAAAGACAATTAAATAGAATAAAATACTACTAATAATATAACTAATATTATTTTATTGCACAGAGATCCAAATTATTAATGCGCCAGGAGAGATTAAATGCAGATCTTCTCCAGCTGCGCCAGGAAGGAGAGCGATCAAAGAGGGTCTGAGCAGAGACGAGTGTGTGAGGATGTTACTTTAACATTTCACATCTATCTCAGCTCTACGCATGAGATTAAGATGTTTTTCCAGAATCTCTCCCATTCAGTGATTAAAAAAAAAAATAACTATACAATATAATCTCTTGTACAAAAAAGATCATCACCTTGGATTTTGAGAAACTGGAATGGACATTTTTCACGAGGGCTGGGATGACATATTATAGATAAAACGACTTATCGAGAAAATAATAAATAAATAAATAAATATTTGTTATCTCTAAAAGAAGAAAAAGTGGATGGGATATTGTAAACTGTCAAAAATCCATATTGTTACCAGCCTTAAAATCAAGTACTGGTCAGGCTATAATTAAGATATAACAAATTTGTGCAAAAATCCCATATAGCGTCAAACAGATGTATAAGGCAGTGATTGTGTTCCACAGTCATGCAGAACATGACCACACAATTCATATATAAGGAATCCATTGTAAAGTCAGAGTTACACTTTAATTACAGCTTGCTTTAAATCATTCATTAAACATGTAAAACAATAGCACAAGATCATATCACGATATGACTTACGCAACCTACACTTCAAAATACAAAAGCCACAAATCACTGCCTTACTCTGCCATAACAAAGTGGGATACAAGGTAAAGCACCGCAGGGCTGTTGTAGTGGATTGCATTAGATGTTGCAATGATGTGCACAGGTGTTCATGTTATATCCAACCCCTGAACCACTATTGATATATTGAAATATTTTATATAACAAACAAGGCATCAGAATGGAAAAGAAAACAAGAAAACAGGGCCCAGAACAAAAATAGTGAAAGTTGCGTTTTATAGGGGGAATTATCAATCTTCATTCAAAATTGTCTTGGAATATGATAAAACTGTGATGTATGAATACAGTTACAGCAGTTTATGCATCAACAGCTGTGCATGAATGATAGCTATCTCACACCATGCTCTGTACTGTAATCCACTTAAATCATTTCAATTTCATTTTGACGATTGGTAAACCACTGTGTGTACCTGATAGTAAACAGACATATTCCCCTCCACTCTATATATTCCTTTGTTTATTTAGGCGTCATCCTTTCATCCCCTCTGAATCAGAGTATTCAGAGAAACAGGACGGGCATGCAGCCTCCGGGCACAGCAGGGTTAATAAGAGCCAAGTGTATGGATTTTAAAATAAAGCAGCAGCGGGTGGGCACAGCAACAAAATATCCAGAAGAAGGGCTCCCATGGTATCTGCTCAGAGCTACATATGCTGCAGATTTGATTTATGGACCTTCTGATAGAAGCAGTGGAACGACCACTTCATAAAACACTGGTCGATGGTTGAATACAGCAGAGCTTGTGCACAATACAGACATCCTGTATCCCTTATATTTCTGGGCAAAACACCATCTATTTGTAGACAGAGTGGCAAATCCATTACACAAACCCAATAATAAACACTGTGGTTTGGTGCTCCTGCAGTTTAGTTGCTGTATCTTGTTTTTCAGCGGCTTATGGAAGCTGGAGAGAAGATACCTAAGTCAATCAAGCCTGGACTCAAATTGAATTCCACCAAAAAAGATGATTGCGCACCTCATAATCACCATGGGATGAATATTATTTTATTGCACAGAGATCCAAATTATTAATGCGCCAAGAGAGATGAAATGCAGATCTTCTACAGCTGTGCCAGGAAGGAGAGAGATCAAAGAGGGTCTGAGCAGAGACGAGTGTGTGAGGATGTTACTTTAACATTTCACATCTATCTCAGCTCTTCGGCAATAAGCCCAGTCATTTCTTCACATAAATACTTCAGGGATGAGATTGCCTTGATGAGGCATGGGGGGAGGGGTGAAAAACACACCACATGATGGGGAGGAAAGGCGGAAGTAAAGGTAGGTGAATGGGAAGAGAGATGCTGCATTAACATTAAGGACATTAACTCCATAAGTGGCTTTCATCTACTCTAAGAGCTGCTTCAAGAGCAGTGCTGGTCAGCTACAAATAGAAACCAGATCGAGATCGGAGACGGAGAGAGCGGAACTGGAAAACAGAGTGATTACTGCAAGCTAAAATTAAAAAAGGAATCTGGGTAAATTTTTGACCACAGCGCCCAGATCGTGCAGATCAGACAACCCTCTAGAAACATGGTGTGTTTGGTGTGGACAGCTTCTTGTGGGAATAAAGCCACTATTAAAAAAAAACCATCTCATTCGCCTTCAACACACTCAGGGAGCCTATTTTAAAAATAGGACATTTCTAAAGTGGGCTAAAACGCAAGGCAGTCATGACAGACAGACAGTACCTGGCTTGGCTCTATTCATGAATCTTATAAACACAAACCCGCAGCAGCCTCCGTCTCCCCTGCTGCCTGCACACAGAGGACACATTCATCCCAAAGTGGGCACCATGAGGAGACTGGAGGGGGGCGACAGACACTTCAACTTAAAGGAATTTTTTCAGCCACTCCGGCTATCACGGCTGTGTTGAAAGTGCAGGCAAAACACAATCAGCGCTTGTCTACGTTTCAGTCTACATGTGGAGATCAGATAAAACTGACTCAGTTTTGACATGATGAGCGGTGAGTTAATGGGTCTGATCATTGGCAGGATTAGAGCATTCCTCACACAAACTAGGAAGGATCTTTTCACGGCCTCTACAGCTGAGGTTATGAACTTTTAAACAGCTTTGACAATGTGTGCGTGTGTGTGTGTGTGTGTGTGTGTGTGGGGGGGGGGGGGTTACGTCATGTTAATTTTCTTGTTCTGGCTCTTCTCTTCTAGATCACACTCAGGCGCTGCTCTCCGCCCGTGCATATGAATGGCACCCATGAAAGCACCCCACACTGGGGGCTCAGAGAGGCAGTTCAAACATGCAGGGAAAAAAGAGTTATGCATATGATAATCGGAAATGGCATATCCAACGTGTTGTGTGAGGATGGAAGTATACTCCAGGGAATACAATATGACATGGCAAGGCTGCCTTCAATGATAGAAGGAAAGCTGCCATTCCCCTGCTCCAGATTATACATGTAATTGCTGTGTAACTACACTCACATGAAAACAGACATGTTGGTTTGGTGCATAGTATTTTTCTCGTTTATATTTAAATCCTAAGAAATAATTTGACAATTTGAAAGCAGAGGCCTGAATTTCCTTTCCCCCAGGCTGGGGTCAATGGGGGAGGGGTGCCCCTTTCTCCATTGACCCCCAAACTAAATCTACTTTAAACGTTTAAAATGTCAACTTTAAAGAAACCTAAAAGAAACTATTAGTGAATGATGTGCAAAGTAGCTGTAATTGTGATTTTCCCTCTCTGTGGTCATTCTGTCATGCCTCTCACGGTGCAGGGAGTGGGCTAGGCTCAAAACACTAACTTGAACCAGCAACAACAAACCCATTAGAAAAGCATGGAGGTCAATGTCGGGGTCCGCCACAATGAGCGTCTGTAGCCTCATCTTAACGCGTTCTGTTATTGTTTGTTTTACACACTCTTGAATTAATATCATTCAACTGAAATGTCGAAATGTACACAAGCTCGTTACCAACCTTGGAGGCAGAGAATACCGACGGCGTACATCGTATCCACCGGTGGTTTTCTCCTGGTAATCACCGCGGGGTTTCTCCTGGCTTCCCTCCGCCGGGTCTCGCTCTCTCCTGGTAGATCCATGAACCGTCCTGGTGCTTGTGGCGGCTCCCCGGTGCTGTTCTCCGGCGGCTACGGGAGAGCCGTAGGGCGTTAGGGGGACGTCAAAGAGATCCGTGCGTCACCGCGGGCGTGCAGGTAAACTAACCCTGTTACCTGCGCAGGTCCCCCGGGGAAGCCAGACGGTTTGCTCAGCTGGTTGTTGTGGAAACTAGCAGGACCAAGGCAGACACATGTGGGGACGGACGCTCCGGTTTACAGGCCAGCCAGACTAACGACTTAACGAGTTCAGGCTGAGAAGCCCCCGCCGAAAGTTTGGAGCAAAGTTTAAACTTGCAGGTATCTTACCGGACGAAGGGTTAGTGTGAATTTAGACCGCTGGGGTTCATTAAAACCCGGTCTGTGTTACCGCCGTCTGCCTGCGTCCAGAGCCGCCGACCGCCGGGCCAGTTCAGTCTTTAACAAGAGGGAGTTTGGCTCCGCGGTGTTTCCAAGTTGGCTTCCTCCCACTCGCCTGTGTGATTTTTTTTTTTTTTTTTACACCAGCGTCAAGTGGTCCTAAACAAAGCACGTAAGTTCCGGTGGGGACTTTCAAATTAAAAGTAATATAATGTAACGTGTGCCCCATTTATGCCACATTTATTCTAAATGTGTGGCAACTTTTCTGGAAAAAAAATACAAATTCCTTTCTTTATTCTCTTACCATTGTTTCATTTTTAGTTCAGTGTAATTTAGTTTTCAACAATACTTTACAAGTTAAATCAACTATTTTAACTACTCTACTTGATGCATGCATTCAACTTGTTTATAATATTATGTATACGTTTAATATTATTAGGACTTTTGCCCCTACTTGATGTTGCACATTTATAGGTTGTAATCGGTTGTCATTTCATGTCATACATTCATTAGAATATACGTTTTTATTCATAGAGCTCTTCTTAGTTAAACAGCAGACACCAACCCCTCAGTAGTTTCAATTATTCCGTGGCTCCGTGTACCAAAAGCTGCCATTTTATTTTGAAATGAAAACATCAAACATCCGGTATAAACCTGTGCACATCTGCTTGTTTGATGTGTATTCCCCTCCCTCGTTCCCTACAGTGCAGCTTCCGGTGCCTGTACCCGACCTGGGATAAGGCATACAACACTGCGACCCCCTGGTTCAACCTGATCACTGTTTCAACTGCACATATGCAGTATAAAAATAAAAAAGGCAAATAATAAGTCCAGTGTGCATCTATTCACATGCATTAAATATTCCAGTTTTTTTTCATATCCAGTTTGTCCCTTAATATAAAAAAAATACATTGTCAGTTCATAGTGAGTGACTTTATCTATTTAATGCTGTTACAAAGTTGGGATAGAAACTATTTAGGTTTTCATCTTCAAACTGATCTTCAAAACCTTGCACCCTTGACCAGAGGCGGATTAATGCACAGGCTGCCCTAGGCTGCAGCCTAGGGGCCCCAGGTGTGCAGGGGCCAGACTATTTGCATTTTTAAAAAATTTACCCCACTCTGGAAACAAACTTGCCTCCTGTTGGGGCGCTTACAAACATTGAGAACGAATTGTAAAGCCCCCTGAGGCAGATTTTGTTATTTTAGGTATTGGGCTAGATAAACAAAATTGACTTGACAAGCCCAATGAGTCCTGCCCATGCGAATACATCAGTCTCAACAGGAGGGAACGGCCCCTGCTGGCACCACTGGTGGTACTGGGGGCGGGACTGGTGCCATGTTGCTGGTCCAGCTGGCACCTAGACGGCCGAAACATGCAGCCAACCAAACTGAAGGATTAAAGGGTCAAACCAGTGTTACCGCTGATAGGCAGGAGCTGCAGTGAATAAGAGGACGCACAGTTGTAAAAATGAAAATGTAGTGTATGAGAAGTTCCTAAGGGCATGGCGTCAACTCTCATGCACCAATGAACTCTGCTACTCTGACTTGCTGTTCCCTTCCAAGACAACCGCGAGAAGGAGCCTGACAGCTCTCCGTTGAACGAAACCATCCTGCGGTCGGATAAGCTTTCAGAAGTGATAAAGGGTTGAGGCTGCACATTAAAGCACTGACATCCTGAGAGATTACCAGTGAGCAGAGCAACCCCTGACTGACTTCCACCAAGAGGAGGGAAAACTCTGGGAGACATACTGTATCATGTCTTGGCAAGTCATCAGGGTTCCCACACTTACTTAGACACTGACGTTTAAGATCTTGCTTGGTGGAATTCACTGTTATAGTTTGCAGGGTTAGGGACAGGGCAAGACATTACATTTGTTATTGTACTTGTCAAGTACGTGTTCAAGCCAATTCATTCATTCAAGAGGTTTAAACTATTTTTTCCCCCCAGGTTTTCAAGGGCAAATCATCAGTCCCATTCAATCTCATCAAAGAATACATGACAAAATCGCAAACATGAATAGAAAATTGATGGTTTTATTTCTGAATCAAGATCAGAACGTGGTTCAGATTTGCATGTGGGATAGTTTAAGAATCAGATCCAAACACATTCGACTCTTATCATCATGCTCAACTCTATTCCTTCCAATTTCCTGATGAATTCTAGGATCTGTGAACTCATGATCATATTCTATTGTATACATTTATTACAAATTATTAAAGGAGAAGCATGTCAAACAAGGGGAAAAAAAACAATAATTACAAGACATTCCAGTTCTTTTGAGCTTCACTAAAAATGCAATAAAGACAGAAGACACCCGTCTGAGAGTTGTGCAAAAATCTATCATGATCACAGAACTAGACACGTATCATACATTCTAATCACTGTAAACAACATTACGAGATGATGCGCTCACAGTTGGCAGCTTAAACGTGCAGACGTGGACTGGAACAAAAGAAACAGCCCGCCCGCAGACGAGTCCTGCATGGCACCAGAGATCATTACAATACAATCTAAAAATGTTGAACATTTTTACATGGTTGTGTTTTTCAGCGCTCTGAGACTTGACTCGAGATGACTCAAAGATTATTATGGCATTTTCTTTGCAACGGAAGAGAAAGTGGTGCACGAAAACACACTCTTGAAACTCAAAGCTGTAGAGGTTAAAGCAGCAGCCGTTTCGATTTATAACTGTTTTCAAAAACTCTGTGTGAAAAAAAGTTAGCCCTAACAAATGATGTCAGTAAGATAAACATGTCACCCTGTTTCCCAAAAGCTTTAAGCAACACCTCGCATTGCAAATAAATCTCAACAGGCAAAATCATTAAAAAGAAAATAAAATGATTTTTTTTCAACAGCATAATCGAGTCAAATTTACACTATGCCATTTCAAACCCAACATACCTATTTATTGTATTTCTATTTTTGGAAAAAATAGGAGTTTACAAAGTATCTTTTTTTTTTCTATTTTGCACTAATGAATCAATGAATGGCACACGAAAACACAACACATCTGAGGAACACGAATATCTCCAATCAGAACATAAAACAGAAATATACCAGAACAAGCGACATTATGGCAACAGATGCAGTCAAAGTGCAGAGTCACAGTGATTATGAAGAAAAGGGGCGAGATGAGGTATGTTTTCTTGGCCACATTTAAGAGGCACTGAGGCGATACCAATGTTAGGAGCACGGTGAGGGACAAATACAGCAATCTGCCTCTGGAAGACCAAAAAGCAAAAACCTGGGTTTAAAAAAAACAAACAAACCAAAAAAACATACATTGGTTATGTACGTGTATTTTTTCATGCCTGAAAATGTCTTTTGGTCTGAACATTGGAGCAAATGGGTCTTTGGGTTGGATGCTGACAGGCAGAGGGAGGGTGTGCTGGAGGCTCTCTGGTAGTGTTGTTGGTGATGGTTACGGCTCAGAGAACGAGCCAAAGGAAGGATCCTCTTTGGGTCGGTGAAGGGATCAGCTGATAGCCCACCTGCTGCTCAGTTTCCAGTGTAGAGATCCACAGTGCTGGAGCTCAGGCCCCTGCTGTCCCTGAAATTACTGCCTCCCCGAGTCTGACCCGGAAATAGAAGACACGACATGAAGGTTAAACATGATCTTTCCAGTAATATAGCGTTACATAGATTTAATACAATTTAAAAGACTGAGCAAACGGTTGCTCACCTGGAACGGGTCATCGCTGGTTTTGTTCAGGTAATTCAAGGAAGCAGCTCGCTTCATGCTGTTGAACAAATAGGAAAAAAATAATGTTCATCTTAACTTTGCATGTGAGATCAGGGCACAGCTACAAAAGAATAATAAATGGAGCTGGAGAGATCATTTCTAAGCTGCTGTAAATCTTCTTGCTTCCTAAAGACATTTCTTTCAAGGAATGTCATTTGCTTTAACGGCCTGCTATCCCTCATAACAGAGGATTTCCCGTGAGCTTACTTGGTGCTGCGAGGTTCAGGCGGTCCGTTGCCCTGCAGTTTCTTCACCAGCAGCTCGCTGCTGCGACGCAGAACGTCCCTGAGCTTCCCCAGAGAGCCGCTGCGCTGGAGAGCTCCACTGCCGTCCTGCAGACACACACAATCATCAACCCATCCATTCTGCAGAATGCACATCTTGTTTTTCAGTTTGTGTTTAGCATTACACGGGAGATCAAAATTAGACAACAAATTAATACTTGTTATTTTTCTGGAATATCATTATTTTGTATCATTTAGAATTTGATAGAATATCTTCCTGCTGTTTCAGCATGTTTTTTTTAAATAACCAAGGCACTTCAACAAAAACCTTTATTTTTACGGGAAAAACTATTAAAAACAGTAACCATTGTGTCAGAAGAAAAGATTTCAACAATGTTTTAATAGGGGTATAGGATTAAAAAATGAATAGAAAAATTAAGTTTTTTTGTTGAAGTGCCTTGGTTATTTAAAAAAACATGCTAGTGCAGCAGAGGTATAGCCACGGCGGATATTCTATCAGATTCTCAACGGTAAAAAATGACAGTATTTCAGAATAAATCAAGTATTCATACTTTTTCCCTATTGTTGATCTCCAGTGTAGGCTGGTTGCAGCCAAACTGCAGGATATCTCACTAAAGAGGGTTTGTACATGAAATGACCAGTAATGCATTTAAAGAGCAATTCATTAGGTGATACTGACATATTCACTTAGATTTGTGAACGTGTGTAATGTTGATGACAACAGGAAATAGTAGCATCATTTCATTTCCTGATAGCTGACCTTTCACCATAAAAGCATCATTATCATCATGTAACCATAAACTAAATGTACCTTTCGAAAGTTACACCGTTCAATCAACTGTAGTAACTTAGTTTGCACGTTCATTAGGCAAGGTCACTGTGATGATCTCACTGTTGTCTAATGGTTGTGTTGGGTTATTCTCATCTACAGTAACCATAGCTTAATTGTTTACTGAAATATAATCAGCAATTATCGTCATTTTTTTAAGCAAGAATGCCAAACATTACTTAGTTTCAGCATCTTAATCTGGAGACTTTGCTGCATTACTTTTGTCTTTTGTGACAGTAAACTGAATCTCTGTTTTGGTCCATTGGTTGGACAACACAAGCAACTTGAATGTGTCACCTTGTGCTTCAGGATATGTGATGGTGGCCGTTTGTCACCATATTCTGCCTATTTGCAGAACAAATGATTAACCAATTTCTCCGGAAATCAAGCGGCAGATTCATGGATAATGAAAATAGGGAAAATAGTAAGTGATGATGTAGAGGGAGGTCATTATTGTGAATTACTGTAAACCCTGACAGGGTGACGCAGTGCCTGAATCAACCTGAAGGACTTCAACTGCAATAATGACCCGCTCGCTCTCCATTCTTCGGCTTATTACACAACTATTTCCTAAAGAAATTGATAATTTGACACAAAATATTGATATTCAATGTTTTTATTCATTTTAAAATGGTGCTTTAGAGTCTATGGTCAGAATCGAATGAATCCATGGCAACAGTCCAGTATCCATAGCAGCAGTCTGCTATTCAGAAATAACGGTACGTAGAATGCCGTATTGAATATTCAACAAAGATGTGTTTTAAAGTAATTTATCCATCCATCCATTCATTTTTAGATTAGCCTTCTGTGTCACATACCAGCTGTCCTGTATAGTGTGTGTTTTCATTTAATTACTAACCAACAAGTGAAGACAGTACTGTTGTCTGGCTTTGGTGGGATCAAAACAAAATACTGTATGCACAGTATGCGGTGAATTCATCATAATGCAATGTAGGCTTGACACCAGCAGAGGGGACTGTGGGTAAATCAGATTATTTACATGCATCTTCCAGGATAGGTATTTTTATGTTACACTGGGTGGCTCTGCAGCCTTCCAATAAACACACATTAACACAGACGTCTCAATCCGATGCAGAGAAAAGACAAAACTTCACAAATGAAAAACTTTATTTGAGAATACCAACAAGTGTTGATGCAATAATCTTCACAATGCAGAAAGGTAAATATAATGCAGTCCTACTTACTAAGATAGTGCTTATAGACCTTACCATTTATGTTCTTCCACTTTAGGAAACTGAAGTCACACTATATATGTCAAGAATAGACAGTTCAATAAATAAGCATTCCACTAACACAACAATATTGTCATAATTATGTGATGTACATAGTCAATTCTTTTGTTCAGAGTTGCATTAGAAGTATAGGTGTACTCATTGGAAGGAATGAAGAATCAAGGCAAGTAGCATACCGAAAAGCCATATAGTGAATGCACTTGTCAAATCTATAAATACAGCCTACAATTACACTTGAAAGATGTTAAAGTAATTTTACATTCAGTTAGTTAAACATCTGAAATAACATGTTGATCTTGAGGAAACGCTCGCACTGTACTTCCGGTATCTAAGAACATGATTCACCAAAGTGACAATGTTTACTTGCAAACAACTGTGTAAGAAAAAGGCAACACACTCCATTAAGCAAAACACATTATGAGGGCACTGTGACTGTACCAACAAAACATACACAAATGTGCACCAAAACTACTGTGGAACCCAGGCTTCCATTGAATGATAACACTAGCTTCTTCTCATGCATCAACAAATAAAGGCAATTCTGGGCATTAACGTCCATTATTTTTGAAATCTACTATAAGCAATCTCTCCGGGGGCCAGTATCATTGTGAGTTGCTCCAGTTGATGTCAGCGGTCATATTGGCTTTACAGCCTTAGCTAATGTTGCTCATTCCCTTTGTAAAAGCAAGCTACTGTGTACACATTGTACCAGTGTAGAGCCTGTGCGATTGCTCAATCTAACCAAGCACACTGAAGCCAGCGAGAGCTACTTGAAAATAAATGATCATGGCAACGACACCTTGCTGTGATCTGAGCAATTTGCCACCAACTGATGTTGGCTCTTCCGGTCTATTACAACAGGCAGCAAACTACTGCCTTATTATTCAGCCACAAAATAATCAACATTTAAAAAATGTAAACAAAATGATGCAAAATTGAAATGAAAAGGGAATATATCTATAAAAAACAAGAAATGGCAATGCTCCCTTCTCACTTCCCGCCAATTAGGCCACAAAAGTTAAACAGAAATGACATATTATGATTAGCTTGTGAAAACTATACAGTACCATTTATTTCCAAACTGTTTAGCTTTGATCTCATCTCATTATCGTTAAGATAGTTAAAAACAAACTATGGAAGCTGTGTGGAGCAACCTTGCCTCTCAGGGCTTCCGTAGTAAACAAACAGAACTGAAAAAACACCTTCCTTTTAAAAACAAAATAAAATAAAATGACGGCTAAATACAGGCACCAGGTTGGAAGCTAACTCTGAGGTCAACTTTCGCTTGTTGTAAAAACAGACTGCGGGTGCAATGAAGAGCTACGGTGGAAACTCGTTTTGTAATGTACAGACTCTAAGTGATTGTAACATTTTATCTGACTGTAGATTGGAGTGACGCCTCGAGCTAAGGTTGCCGTCAAAAGTGACACTGATCCTCAAGATCTTCCATCTTTTGCCTTATTCCAATAAATTACCTCCCTGCTCCTCTTAGCTAGCCAAATAAATCTACTATGCACCTATGAAAAATCACAAATCGGTGTTGCAGAGAGGAAAAATGTGCGAGTGGCTTCCTCACAGGAAAATATTTCACAACCAATGACCTTTTTTTTATGTCAAGTGAGAGAAAGAGTTGAAGAAACGATGCCTGACATGGTGGATGACACAGGGTTAGTGAGAGGAAAGGATAGGGAGAGAAAAGAAGAGAGGAAAAAGAGAGCAGAGATGAGCAGACCAAACGTCCCCAGCAGTTATCAGTTGAACAGGGGACAGAAGTGACAGCCGGGAGGCGGCTTTCTGGGTCTCTGCCGGAGAAGGGGCACCGGGAGTGGCAGAGGAGCTGGTTTGTTGGGACAGAGAAGGCCAGAGGGAACGACAACACACATCCTTTTGCTATTGTGTTGGGGGAGGAGAGAAGGATGGAGGAATAATCTTGATGGCTTAGGCCTGATAAAAAGAGAAAAGAGAGAAACAAGACAAAAAACGGCACACATTGTAAGATTGAGAGCGTTGGGTTGAGCTTCATCCCTTTTCTGCACTTAACTGCACTAGTATGACGTTGCTGAGCTGTCTATCCTGCACCAAGTTTACTGTATTACCTGCAGCTTGTGATCTGATAGTAGTTTTTTGTAAACCCCAATTGAGGGATCGTAAGCAAACAAAAAAGATTTCAGCAGCACAGGAGTTATTCTTCTCTTTGAAACATTACAGCTTTCTCAGGAGCTGCACTACAACAGGCAGGTCAGTGATGCAGTAGGCTGGTGGCTGCAGTCACCGTGACTCAGCTGTTTTTCTTTCCTCTCTGGGTACCAGACAGACTGATCTTGGCACACTGCATCCAGCCAGTGACTGTGCACTGCAGATGTGGGACATCTGCAAACATCAGCACTGAAAGGGGCATACTGATATAGCTATTCTACTGATGATAAGAGGGACATAATCACACTGCATGTACAGCATTTTGAATTCAAAAGTCCTGAAAACAATGAGGAAAAAATCCCACACTGTCCGCTTATAGCTGAAATGTAAAACTAGCCTCGGCTTGCCCCTTGTTCCATAGTGAAATAATAATAATAATAATAATAATAATAATAATCTACTCTAACCTATTTATTATGTCACTATATACCAACCCACCCACGCGTATTGTGTAGAATGAAAGTTCAAGAGGGAGAGTACAATCCACTGAGTGAGAAAAGGAAATTTGATTGACAGGCTGATTGGTTGTCATGGCAAGACTAATCAACGAGGAGGTAGGTTAGTGACACGTAGAAAAGGAAAAAAGGCAAAGAATGAAATCTAGAAAAACATGCGCACAAACAGGCAGAACATTGAAGCGTCTAGCCGAAGCGAAGCGACTGCAGACACAGACATACATGCATAAAGAGACAGGCACATACATACTACCAATTAGCCTGAACACAACCACAAATTTGCTCAAGGCTGTCATCTCCTCAGCGTTACTCCTTGTATGCTTCCATTTGTTCAACACAAAAAATGAGCTCCCATTAAGTGGCACCTAAATTCGTCCTGTATAAATAGTGTGATAGTGAAACAGCAGGTATTTATTCAAATGCAGAATTTTGAAGTGAACAGGATCAGCTGTATGAAAATGTGAACCACTCCTATAGCCTCAGTGACATATCAGACTTCCTGAGAGAAGAGTTAAGACATGTTTGGACAGGGCTATACAGCAGGTGAGTACTAGTAATGTGGCTATCACATCATCTCTCAGAAATGATCTACACTCAAGCAGACAGTACTTTACAAACGCAAGATAGCCATGTGTAAATGAATGGATTGATGGAATTTGTTAAGCAATCTTTTAGTTAAAAGCTTAAATGTTTTGTCACAAATTAGATTTTAGAAACATCTTTAAATGCATGAGAACATCATGAGTACAATTTCTGTTTGGACTGTGTATATTTAATTTTTACTGCTATGGTCATGACGTGGACAATGAAATGCTAGCATACACCCAGGGACCCTCTGCATGCCATCACATGTTTCAGAGACAACAGGTGCACACTCGAATGAATACGCATGCCGTTGCATTTGTTGGGAGTGAAGCAGTTGAGTAAAAGTGTTATGCATATGAACGTGTGTAAAGAAGCATTCACATTCACACTACAGCCAGCAAACACAACCCCGCCTTTCTAGTAAAAGGGTAAGTTCAAATTATTTTAAGTGGAGTTGTATAATATACTTAGTGTATTGCCTACAGTAGATGGCAGTCGACACGCTGCCAGTTTGGAGAGGCAGACAGGAGGACAAGCATGAACTCAGAACTCAGGAGTTGTTTGTCTAACAAAACGAACTAACTAACTGACTGTGGCAACAGTAGACTGCCAACAAAAGGTAGAATTAGAAGGTAGCTTAGAAAGGCTTCAGTTTCGCCCTGTGAAAACAGGACTGTCTGACACCAAGGTAAGGCGGTAAAAATACTCTAAATACAGCGAAAACTTTAAAATATTGATATTTCTTTTTACGTGGCTAAAATACATTTAGCTGCAGCCTCTATCCACAGCAGTACATTGCTTAGCTTCTGTCCCTGTCCTGCTCCATGCTTCTCAAAACTGGGGCGTACTGACGGCCAATTACTGTAGATAATACACTGACTATGGATAAGTACCTCATACAACCTTGCTTCAAAAAAATCCAAACTATCCCTTTAATGTTACTTTAACAGACTTCAGGTTAACAGACATTTCTCAACCATATGAAAACACAGTGAACACACACGGCCCATTAATGTGCATGTTAAGGGTGAGCCCAGCAGGCTGGCATTGCTACATGCATGTTTGGACTGGGTTGGTGCAGTGAAGGGCGTGGCTGCACTTAAGTGAGGGGGGAGGCACAGGCTCAGACGAAGCATCTCTGCTGGCACAATCCTGCCCTCTGGCTTATGTAAGCCTCATCAGAGGGATTCTTAGAGCTGGGACGCAGCTTTAACAGTGTCCATTTAACTGCATACATTGCTACACTGAATATTGTGTTTTCAGCACCGACCTTTTAATAGCAAGAAGAGGGGTGACAAGTCCAATGGGAAAAATAAAAGCCCTGCAGTGAAATCACTCTAACGATTGTTGAGACAGAGCCAGGGTGGACGTCATAATGAAGTAATAAAACCGCAGGATGAACCATTACGTATCAACCTCCCAGTTTACTGCACAGAGGGATGAGCATCAAGGATATTGGCAGTCAATTGTATTTAATAGCGGAAAAATGAGACATCCTAATAGGGGTTTCGCCAAGCTGTATCTCAGAGTCCCACAAAAACAAATAAATATTTCATATGTTGCCAGGGTGCCTCAGAATGAGCTTGTGCCTTTTTGTTACCGCTCCACTTATGCAGAAGCATTGCCAGCAGAACAACCACTTATTAAAATGAGACACTGGGACTTCATAGTCAAGCAATGGACAACAAAAAACATGAACATGTAGTCCAAAGCAAACACAGATACTGTCAAAAACAACAGGTCAGCATGCCAAGACACTCAATCAGCTTTACAATTTGCAGAAAAAAAGATTTCCATGTTGACCTCATGAGAGGAACAAGGCACATTGACCAGGAGTCGATGGACTGGTACAGATCGAGAACAATATCAGCAGCTATTCCACTGAATATATTTAGATTTTTTAAAAGGTGTGCCTTAAAATAGTTTTGTAAAAAAGCTGGTTGTGCAACTTAGCCTTATATATAAAATAAATATAATAAATAATTTTGCTCATTTTCAACTTATGATGTGCACTGACCACAGCAGTGCCGCACATCATAGGTCATGCAGCAATGACTAATTTGTGCTTTTGACCACAGTGAGGAGAGGTATCCTGAGCTTCCTGTGAGGTGCATCGTCTACTGGGGCTTTCTGACTGGCTCAGATGAGTCCACTTCCTCTTGAGCCCACTTGTCTCACCTTTTAAGTGACATAACAAGAATCTTTTATTTAAAATTCTATTAATTTGTAGGCGGTTCTGTACCAGTCCACCAACGCCCCCTTATTCTTCCAGTGAGGTCACTAGGCACGGTGACTCAACTATAGTGGATTTGTACTCACCCCGTTCCACTCCACGCCCATACTCACTTCCTCGCCAGTCTCGGAGCCGCTCTCATACTTAACGCTGCTTAGGCTGTCCCTGCTCCTCCGCCTGTCGCCGTCTGTATCCTTCAGGATCTCCACCACACGTGTCTGGTGGATGGGGTCAATGCCCTGATGGGAATAACACACAGGCACGAGACACAAACAAACAAGCCATAATTAGAACTAGCTCGGAGGTAGACATTAGCTTGTTGAAAAGTGTGTGGGAGTGAAGAGTGTGAAGTTACATGGAGGCATTGAAGGGATTTTATGTTTTCTGTCTTGTTTAATGCGTTCAGAACACGGTTACAGTGGCATCACAGAGACAAGTGAACATTTGAAATGTCTGTGAAATGGGAGTGATTAGGGGAAAGAGGTGGAGGTTCTATGGGGGCTATCAGTTAGAGACAAACCACTTACTGTGTTGCTCTGGATCCATAGCATTGTAGAGAGAGGGAAAGAAATATCATCAGATTGGGGGGTATTATTGAGAAATTGTAAAAACAGGAACTAAAAAACATGATCTGCTTGCAGAAACTGACTATTTCAGCTCAGAGAAATGCTGCTGACCTGCTTGCGAGACCTCACAGCGCACTCTTCCAGGGTCTCAGCAGCCTCTAGCTTGCCTTGCCGACGGTACAGGGCCCCCAGATTCCTCAGGGTGGTGTTCACTGTAGGGCTGAACAATGAGAAAAGCACACCAAGGGTCATTTGAACAAATTTGATGTGTGCTATTGTGTATGAAAATCCTAAAAACCCTGAAAGATCAAAAGTCCCATATAATGCTAATTTTAAAAGGTTCACACTTGTACTTTGGGTTTCTACTAGAACGTTTATAAGCTTTAATCTTGAAAGAACGCATTATTTTTTCATACAGATTGTCTGAATATACCTGTATTCACCCTCTGAAATGTTTTAGCACCTGCCTCTTTAGGCCAGTCTGCTCTCATTGGTCAGCAATTCAAGGTCTTCCTCATCTGTGCTCTCGGCGTCTTTGCACTGTCAGTACAGCCGGGGAATTACTTAAACAGCACTGTAGCGGCAGGGTCTATCTATATATAGTATAGTATAAATCTCACTTTTTACAATATGAAACATATTGAGATATATTGACTTCAAACATTATAAAATAATAAATCTAATGAAATGACTAATCTCTGGCCTTTATCGTGTGTCTTTGTTTATGACCATGATGTAAAAACAGGCTTATCACGCTCACCTGTTGACTTTGCAGGCCTTGTACCAGCCTCCATACTCTCCGTATGGAGTGTTGTCTCTGTGCTTGCCCTGGAAGTAAATAAGAGGGAAGAGGAAGAGAAAAGAGCTTAAAAGGGAGTGGTGGTTTGAACTGGATCAGCAGCATTTTTCCTGTGTTTACACATAACTATCATATGCCAACTGAGGCTTATATTGTGTGTATGTGAAGGAAGGTGGAGTGCATTTCACTTTCCAAACTTCAAGTGAAAACAGACCACTTTTCCCATGGCACAACCTTCCATTTGTTTTATTAACTTGATTTTCTTTTAATATTTGCTCCGCTTTTGTTCAGACGTGACATGACGTTGATTACACGAAACCCTCACCTTGCTCATCTCCTCTCTTTCCTCTGCGTGCATCCAGATGGGCTTGTTTTCAGCTGCAGACAAACAGACAGCAGAGGTGGTCTACAAACAGTGGAGAAGGACTGGAAACAGCTGAACTGTTTAATCTCAGGATGTTTCATTAAATCCACCATGAATTATTCAGGATACAGGTTGAACATGCCAGATTAGCCCACTGATTAAGATATTTGAAATCATTAAGTTCAGTGTCTTGGTCAGGAGATTGTGTTTTGAATTGTTTCTATGTATGTGGCTACACAAATACAATTAGAGGCTGGTGAATCCTGAGATCTGTTTCAACATGTAGTTTAATTATTATAAACACTGGATAAATGTTTAACATGGTCATTAATAATATCAAAGATTGACTCAGACAAAAGACGGTCTTGAGCTTATTAGTAATACTGTCAGTACAGTACCATGTCTTTTTTTAATTGAATCTTTTAATCATTTCCATCAAACATTTTTCCCCCAGATTATGCAGAAAACATAAAAAAACACAATAGTTTAATGGATCTAGATACAGAAAACATTATGATTGCACCGTTAAATAAAAAAAAACATTACTTATTCATGCAATAGATTCATTAAATACGCCTTTAAAACACATAAACACCTACAAGTTATAAGATATCAAACAAAACATTTGCAAAATATAAACCTTTTTTCAATCCCATTGACGCAAACTGTTGCTGTCTTCCTCCAACCTTCAACTCCCCAACAGGTTTGAAAAAAATAATAAAGAGCGCTATTGTCAGGTTAAGTGACACATGAAAAATAAACCTCTGAGATGCTTTCGCTTAAAAAGCATCAGAGAAGCACATTGTGCAGAGACCCTTTCAATTCCTTTTCAAAGCAGTCAATCTAATCCCTGGAGGAAAGCCGACAAAAAGCTTAACTTAAAAGAGGAAAAAATTCTAAGAGTTCATCTTTCAGACAAGCAAACTCTTTATTCTTTAAAAAGTTTGTTTGGATTCTTTGTGTCCTCTGAATGATGAAGGTAGGCACCTTGCTTAGAACACCGTCCACTTTTTAACCATCTCTCCATCACTCACTCTGCTCACTGGAGTGGGACAAAGATGGAAGATAAGACAATGTTGCAGGAAAGTTGAAAACAACAAAAAACAAATCTCATCTGTATATTCTGAAGGGAAGTTTGATGTGACCCACCACCATTTTTGGGGGATTTATTTTATTTATTGCCTTTCTACGTTGATAGAAAAAGAAGAAAAAACAGCAATATATAAATAATCTTTGAAACATACACTGTCGGCTACAATCTCTCCCATGGGGCCTTACCATCAACAGATCCAAACTCTTTCTCATGAGCACGAGTCAGAATCTCTTTGTACAGAATCTCAGCCTCCTTGTATTTCCCCTGTTTGAGGAAGCAGGATGCCTGAAGAAGAAAAAGAAGAGAATGCAAGTTTTAGCTTTGGATCAAATGGGCTTATCGACTCACAGTGTGGCCCCTGAGACAGCAGTCAGTCTGCATATTTCTCCTGTGCACTGTGACTCATGAAAATGATATAGTACCTCAGAGCCTCCCTTACTGTCTCCATACATCATCAGTGAGAGAGGACAGAAGCGTTAAGGGTAAGAAGCAAGGCAGTCGACAAAGGACTAATGGCTTCGTAGTTCATACCATATTTGCAAGGGTACCGTTTGTGTTGCACCTCTAAATATGATGGTACCCCTGTTGCAAAGCCAACATCAGTTGAATACAATAAAGTGGTAGCTTGAGTAGTCAGAAAGTAGTTACAGTTTACATGCCGACCACCCCCGCAGGGACCAAGAGTCTACTCACAATAAAACTACAGTATGTTATCCATGTTTACCTTGATACATTCACAGCTCTATAGAGACTGTTATTCTTGTCAAAGTAAAAAAGTATAGTATAGAACTGAAATGATTTGAAAGGGAAGCGGGAAAAAAGGCACAGTAATGCCGAAAACAAACTAAGCAGCGGTGAAGTGCGCCCTGCAGCAAGCTGCAATGCAATTTCTACGTCTCCCAGCCGCAGAAAAATGTAATTCATTGCAGCGAGAGGCTTGGCGTAAAAGCTGATGTGGTTGTGGTAACTTGTCGCTCACCAGGTTATTCTTGGTTTTGGCCACATTAGCATCATCTGGGCCCAGCCTGCTCTCGTAGATCTCCAAGGCACGGCAGTAGTAGTACTCCACCTCCTCATACTTGCCCTGGTTCTGGCAAAGCAGAGCCAGGTTGTTCAGCTGCTTGGCCACATCTGGGTGGTCCTTCCCCAGGACCTGTGGGAAATCAATAACAAAAGATCTGAATTTAAGTTTCAGTTTGTGTCCCTGCCAAAGTGCATTTGGTGTTCTCCATGGATCTCTCCCTTCTAGTACCTCTTGTTGCTTTCACAAGGCAGCATGTCTGCCTGCTGCAGGCACTCAGGAGATCTAATAAAAGGCTGATCAATGGAGAGGGTACAGAATAGAGCTTTCAGGCAAAGAGAGATTCATTGTACCCCGCTGGGTTCTGTACCTTTGCCATGTCTCCTTTCTATTTCTACCTCCTGACTCGCTCCCCAACGTCTTCAATCCATTTTCAGCTGTGCTCTCAATTAACCGCCTCTGACACAAGAATGGCCTCCAGCGGAAACTTCACAGACAATTTAAGAAAATTGGTAGCTCTTTTCTCTATTTATAGTCGCTGGTGTTACTGTAGCTCCAACTGACATTTGAGAAATATTACCACTGTTAATTACTTTATTAGAACAAGCTAATTGTTCACGGGTTTAGCCTTGAGATGAGACCTCAATAGCAGTGCTGTGGATGTCTCTACTGGTGCAATCCAGGGATGTGGCCTACCTTTTCTCTGATCTCCAGAGCCCTCTTACACAGAGGCTCAGCCTCCTTGTACTTCCCTCTCTTTCCATACAGCACAGCCAAGTTGTTCAGCGTTGCAGCAACCTGGACAAACCGAAAGAGAGAAAAACGTAAATAAGGCAAGTTCCTTTCTCAATTCCCTTCAAAATATCAAAACATTTACTGTTGTCTAATAACTTATCGCAGTCCTAAACTGTATATTGTTCAGTAAAGCAGTCTTTTCAAAAAGCTCAAAGCTACTTTGATTACACAGGATGGTAGAAACCTGCTGTTGTCTTTCATTATTCTGTGTCAATGATCAGTCTGAGTGACAAGTAACTATGAGGGAAAACTGCAAAGTCCACAGAGCTGCAGGGACTTGCACTGGGCTTTAATAGCTTCCTTTATGCTTAACAAAGGTGTTTTTAGTGCCACAGTGTAAATCAATTCATAGCAATCTGTATTCTGTCTCATTGGTCCTATTCTGATTGCAATGATTTTGTGGTTTGGTTCATGCTAGATGTATGCGCAGACACAGACATTTAGGAGTTGAATTGACTTTAAAGCCTGCAGGTACATGTTCAAATATCCATCTTTTAATGATGGGAAAATAAATCCATACAGACTGAGAAGAACAGTTAATACAATAGACTGTACAGTAATTGCCTCACTGTTGACAGAGTTTACGAGCAATTATGAACCAAGACCAGATGACTAATCTGATTTATCTAAGCACGGATATTTCCACATGAAGATATGGTTGCCATGATGAGTCTTACAGCGGGATGGTCTTTGCCTAGGGTTTTCTCACGGATGGACAGAGCATCGTTGAGCAGATGGGCGGCCTCTTTGTATTTGTTTTGATCCCTGCACGAGTGAGAGGGAGAGACAGGACAACAAGATGAGACCGTTTCTCCTTCTTTCACAACACTTGTGTAGAAAGGAGGCAAACATGGCACAGTAAATAACTGTAAAACAAGCAAAAGTTCCCTTATGGAGACATATCTGACCTATAGACCAAGGCCAGGATGTTGAGCATGGTGGCCACGTCAGGGTGGTCGTGTCCAGAAGTCTTCTCCAGGTCCTCCAAAGCCTGCTTGCAGAGGGGGACAGCCACTTCGTACCTGCCCTGGGAGGCATACTGGATCACCAGGTTGTGCAGTGTTCTCAGACGGGCTGGGATCTCGTAGCCTCCCTGCTGGGCTGCAGCCACAGCCGCACTGTTGTGTTGGTGCTGCACTGTAGGGTACAGAGGCCACACACGCAGGGGCAAAGGTCAGCTTGGACGTCAAAGGGAGAAAACTGCGATCTGATTATATCGCTAACTACATTAGCATGCAAACAATAGTGGTTTCAGGGATTAATTAGATCATGAGGATAATTCAATTAGTATTTAATAGCATTACACAACATTATCGACCTCTGTGTCCTGGGGCCAGTTTCACAAAGATAAGCTTTGACTCAGATCTAACAGCTAGTCAGACTTCAGAAAGATGTCTAAAATCATCCAAATAACATGGTTCTTAGTCCAAAGTAACCTGGAGGCAGGGCAGCTAACGTTTTAGGCTTAAAATAATCTAAAATGTCTAGACTAATTTAGAGGCAAAATTACTGTAAGAGTGGCCTAACACTAAAGATCAGTTTGAAATATCTTTGTGAAACCCCACCTGGACTTATGTTGTTAGTGAGATTAGCTTACTTGCAGAGGGATGCAACATCAAATACTATCAACACCATAATGTAATGCATAAGTGTTGAATACAGTTCTTACTTCCTTGGCCATGCTCCTCCTCATCATTGGGGAAGAGGTCGTCCAGAGAGTCCTTTGGTGTTTCTCGGTCCTTCTCCTCCTGCTGAGAGGATAAAACAGACCTGCCAGTCAGATTCAGGCCAGCGGAAATCACGGACGACCATGTGGCATCACTGTCATGTCGTTTTTTTATAAATATATATTATATATTTATTATATATTTAGGGCAAGGGGTCTTTTAACATAATAATGCCTCAAATTCAGTATAATACTACTACTACCACTACTACTACTAATAATAATAATATAATATACAAAGATGGATAATAAACAATACATTCAACACTACATTAAAATGATACTTCATGGATATTGGATATCTTATTTGTGTGGTGATCTTATCTCATTTTCGAGCCAATCTTTGCATGAAAAAGTAATGTCTGCATACTATCAGGTGATTAAAGGTGATTTCTTTTAACTTAAACCTTTTCAAAAAAGGTGGGAAATGGCAAAGCTGCCTCCAGGGCAAGAATACAGATACTTCAGTATTAGCAGGATAGATTTCTGCAATAAGCAGTTAGTGGATGATACAGGTTCTTACCGCCTCTTTTTGTGACTAAGAATAAGGTCAGAATACGCAGCGATTCATCTCCAGCATCAGATCAATGAGGACATGACCAGAAAGGCTCATTCCTGGAAGAGGATGCAGCTCTTTTTCCCCTGTATCGGATATTATTGACTGTTTTCTGTAACCTGACTCTCGCCAGATGACTTTTGTTCCGCCTTGTTTCCGTTTTGACTTCGCTGAGCTCCACTCAACCATCTTGATTAGCTCCATAGGAAAGTGATTTCAGGTGCCGCAGAAATTGGTCAGGCCAATCAGGACCGCCAGGCGTATTTTATAGATGTGACGTAGCAGAGAAACGACAGTGGCAGCTTGCATCGAGGAAGCAGACGTCAACGTGGATGCTGCTATTTTATCGTGTTGTCCAATCTACGAATATTTCTTTTTTAAGAGAACACTGGAGAACGGCTCTGAAGGCCTTTGGTGGTGAAAGCGATGTTGGCTGTTCTGTTTTGGTTTTCCCTGCATCGCTCTCATCAGTGTCACGGGTTTGTTTCGATGTGAGTGGTTGAAGTAGCACGTCAATAAAGGTGACGGACAAGTGGTTTATCCAATCATATGCAAGGATTTTTGATAGGGCCCAGCCTCCTGAAATCACTTTCCAGTCGAGCGATCCCAGATGGATTAGGGAGGCAAGGCGGAACGAAATTCATCTGGCGAGGGTCAGGTTATGTTTCCTGCCCTTCAGAGTTAAATCACTCATTTTAAGGCAGATTTAAAGTAAACTTATTCCAAGCGCAGGATTTATATTAGTCATTTCAATTTAGTTTTAGATAAATAAAAAAGTCTTCGCATAGGCTGAATAATAAATGAAATGTGTATCCAGTCAACTGAACTTAGTGCTTTCTGGTTGACATTGTTTAAGGAACATATTTTAAAAGAATACTGTTACAATGAGAACAATCTAATCACACCACACAAAACGTGAAATTAGATAAAACCAAAATATATCAACCTAATCTTGGTCAAAATATATTAGTGACTAATAATTTGTAGATACATTTGTAATTGGACTTACAGTGGGTGAGACGTCGTCATCATATTTTTTGAGCTGGTTCATGAACTCCAGGTGCTTCTTCTCCTCCTCCAGTTGGGCCACACTCTGCTCGCTCTTCTGCAGCTTCTGCTGGGTGTTGGCCAGCTCGTCCCGCAGCCACTGGTTTTCCTGGCAAAGCCTCCTCACCTGGGCGCGCAGCTTCTGCTTCTCTGACTCCACTGCGTTCAGGTGGTTGGACAGGGCCATCATCACCTGGGACAGAGAGAGCATTGAAGCAAAGATTAATAAGAACAAAAGCAGTGGAGAACAAACTGGGGCTGATTATGAATGAATCATGCTCACCACACACGCTCAGTATAGAATGAGGAAACACAAAGTGGAAGACAGCAACACATGGCTGTGTGAGTTAAATAACGCATAAAAAACCATGCTCTCTTTCTCATTCATTCCGATAATAAAAACTGTAATTAGCTTTATTTAACAGATAATTTTCTTTTATATAACCTCTTGGTGACCAAACTATATCTACTCATTAAATCATCATACAGTATCTACTACCCCATCTTACCTGTGCTTCTCCCAGGCCCAGTTCAATCATCTCCACTGACTTGCGGAGGAGATTAGACTTCTCGTGCACCAGGTTGGCCTCTTCATCCTTCTTTAGGCACTTGATGGTCTCCAGGAGGCTGTGGAGGATGGAGTTGTGCTCGTTCTTCAGGGCCTCCAGACCCTGGATCACCAGCTTCGTGTTGGAGATGATCTCTTCCTGAGAGAGCTTCTCAAGCTTCTCTTCCCGTGGATACACCATGGTGGACATCTTCTACGTAGCTCAGGGAAACCTGCATAGATTGAAAAAAGGAGAACTGGCTGTTATAACACTGTGGGAAAGTATAAACAGCAGCAACTGTCACAGAACATTTCAACTTTCAAAGTCTTCCAAACATGCAGCTGTGCTTGTTTAAAACCACAATTCACAAAACCTTCACAGAACCTGAGAACGGCAACTGTCACGGCAATGTCTCGTTACTTTTCATTGATTTAACAGTGTCTTCAATTTCAATTGATCTTTCAAACTATAAGCCATCAAAGCCACCCTCTGTTAAAAGATGTCAATGTTTGACTGTGTTGAGTCCCACCTTTGATGCTGACACCAAGCCCTTTCTTTGCATCCCTAATGAGTAGGTAGCATGATCCACCAGCCAAAAAAGGAGTAATGCACTCATGTTTTACCTCTACAGGGGAAATAAAGGATTCAAATTTCACAAGGGAGATAGGTCAGTGTTCCTTTGAGCAGTTCAATAAGATAAGAAGGAAAGGTTATTAAATAAAACACATGAACTATGCTCAAGTCTTGTGAATTACACAGCTGCATGCATTGAATGAATGGACACAGAGTAAAGACATGCGTATAATGCCTGCTTTATGCATAGCCGAAGGCCAGAAGAATATGTTATTCTGGTGGACAGGCTGTTGGGCTTTGGCACCTATAATAAGCTCTGATAGGGAGAAGGGCTGCAACTTGCAGTGTAACAGAGGGCACACAGATGCTGCAGTCTGGGTGACTTCTGGTGCCAGCGCTTTATCCAAACAGAGCTGGCTACAGAATCAGTGAGGCCATGACATGACAAAAGCCCCAGTAATACAGCTGAGCAGCTGGTCAAGTCCCAGAAAAAAAACTCCAGAGTTAATAATATTGTGTTCTAAAGAAATGTCAGCCCTTTGGTGAGAGCATGGAACATGTGCCATTTTCCCCAAACAGTCTGAAGATAACATATGAGTCACTGAGCCACATCACTGTTGGCTACATCGTGCAAATGTCAGGGCAAAAAGCAGCCCTGCCCATCAGACTGGGATCCAGGCAATGTTGAGCTAGTGCACTCTGTATTTTAGCAGTGGTAAGGATACGTTGTTAAGGATGAGGGGGCTTGCAGTGATAAACACCAGCTGAGAGCCATCTGCCAAGAGAAAAATATACTACACCATTAGTGAGCCACTCCCTGCTTTGCTACTTGCATTTCAGCAATTATTCTATTCAAAGCAGAGTATTGATGGAATAAAACAAGCAACAAAAGCCCTCAACAATTACAGTAAATTAATATTAAGGGCAAAACCTTTGAAAAAGTTGTTCATCAATATTCTGTGAAGGCAAATAACTGCCGTTAAGAATAAAACTACTTGAGACATCTCAACATATCATAGCTGCTGAGGTTGGAAACTAACAATTATTTATTATATTTGATTGGTCTGATGATTGTTTTCTTAATTAGTTAATATTTCGTTTGACTATAAAATGTCATGTCCAATTAATCACTGCCCACTTTAATTTGTTAGCTTCAAAACCTCTTCCTACAGAAAATATGGTGTATTTTTAGTGGACACACAAACATGCAACTGGGTCTCTTGCTCGTATCCAGTAATTACGTCTCTCCTGCAATGTTATGCATGTTATAGCTGGGCTCTGTCAGAGGAGTGTCATTTATGATGCTAATATTTCATGATGGACACTAGACAAGGCCAACGGGGGCAGCTACTGAAGTCAATTAACAGCCTGGATGTCAGTCAGCCCATGGATATGAGCTTTTTAATCTAGATGATTCTGGAGCCTGTAGACCACCCGCTGAAGGCTCTGAATGGGCAGCAGAGCAGGGGTGATCGATAATTAAGTGTCAGGGAACCTAACACTATGGAGTGTATAGGAGGATTCAGACAAGACATATGCATATCTGCTGCACTCACGTGAAAACCTCTCAACTTGAAATAATATTGTTTTTTCTTTCCTCCAATTCAAAGCTTTACCATGCTTGGGTTCATGAACCCGCTTACATAAATCCATTGAAGAATTCAAAAAATGCATATGTTCGAAAGAAAATCTATCAATTGATTTTCCCTTTTTTTTTTTACCTACAAAGAAAATGTTCTGTTAAATTCATGAAGCCTCTTTGTTGTGAAGGCTTAAAGTGAAGGGTGGAGGAAAAAGGGTAGCATCTTGTTTAAGCTGTTAAAATGCTGAAGCTGCTGACTGATTCACATTGAGCATATTAGATATTGTACCCAGAGGTTAATTTAGATTGCACTTAATATACAATACTTCTATTTTACAGGAAAAACAAAAGAGATTCAGACAAACAACCTTTTCAGAGAAGAGCGGGTGACTAGATCCATTATCATCCCACATCAAAAGACCCCATTCTAACGAAAACAGCGCTGATAATAAATGAATAGTAACATGCACTTTTCTAAACCACTATTTCACATAATAACATTTATACTACATGGAAGTCTAGAAAAATGTGATCTTGCATTTGCTGCTAGCTTAAAAATCTTTCAACATCAAGCCAGCATCAAGATCAAACAAACAAACATGTACTCAGATATATATATTTTTAAAAACAGATCTGGTAAGAAGTAAATTCATAAGTACAAAGCTGTTCGATGGAGGTTGTGTTGTGATCACGTAATGCACATGTTTAGTATGCCTAAAACAAAATAACCAGAGGTTACAGTCAGAAGTGCAAGCGTGCAGAGCAGCAAAATGTGGTAGTGGTAAAGTTATTCAGCAGGCAAGAAGTAACATGTTTTATGGAGAATTAACTTGAAAGGAAAAATAGACCACAGCACAGATAATCGAAAGCCATTTTGTCCTGACAAAAAAACAGCCCTGCTACTTTACATAAAAGTATATTCAAATGCCACAAAGATCAAGCTGTACTCTCATTTTTAGTGGTCAAAGGGATGACTACCATGTATAACATTTTGAGTTCAGCAGCATTTGGAGTCATATACTGAGGTGAAGTTTGCTCTGCCATTGGAGCCTACAGTACTTTTCTTCCTGATAAGGGCTGGCACCAAAGCTCTTACCTTCTCTGAACAAGATGCGAAAGGATCTCTTTGAAAGATCAAGCATATTCACAGATCAGACAGCTTATTACCCTACAGTTACTCTGAGACTCAGCTGTTAAATACCTATGAAGATGAAAGCCTGACTAGCTGAGTGTACACAGTAGCTAACAAAGACAAGAAACACTTTCATGTCAGCCAGGGGAGAAACAAGCAGACTTAGCTTGGTTAAATATACACCTGAAATAAGGACTTTTTTTCAGACAGCTGAAGTTAATATTTCCCAAGTCTTTAAAGGAGGCGAGATAAAGTCCAATAGGCCTGTTGTTTTTCTTTACAAAGTCAGCCCCTGAAATTAATCTTTAACATTTACTTTTTTGTGTTGCATAGAAATCGTGTGGCAACGTCTGCACATTAAAACATATATAGCATCAAAGGCTCATATGAAATATAACAGACAAATGCACCAACTCTAATTCACGAGGCCCAGATATGACTTGTACTGCTGACCTGGATTACATAAAACAAAACATTACACTGTAGAGCAGCACATATTCATTGGATTTGGGCTTTTGTCCAAATGTCCTCATGATCAGGTACAGCAATGATCAAGTGTTAGTCAAGCTTCTGTAGCAGCAACTTGGGTCTCTATTAAGAAGAAATGTATATAGGAAGAAAACAAGCAAAAAGTAAACTAGGGAAAATGAGGAAACCATTTTCAACAAACCCCTCAGCTCAGAGCTACTTGACCTACCATTTAAACACGTACGCAACACAGATAAGCCTCTCATTTGTTTGCAACAGATGGACTATCATATGAAATGTAGCTTTAAAATATCATGTTGGTTAAACCATTACAGGGGCATCTTTAAAGCTAAGGGGTAATGGCTTTTTTCACGAGGAAAAACAATGTGAAACACCGGACAACATATGAAAAAAGGGCAAATTAAAAAAATCTTGTTATCCATTACAAAACCCACTAAATGGCTACTAAAGGCTCAAACCATAAATCACTCATGCTGGCAATATCCTCAGCTGCTACAGCTTGCTGGACCAGAAAACTAACCTCAGTTTCAGTGGCAGATCAGAGCCTCATAGTTTGGCACAGTGAAAAGATGATAAAATAATGACTCCTCCTCCAGCAATAGCGCTACTCGTTGGCAAAGTGCATCATAAAATTGGTGCGTTTATCCAAAGGGATCCTCCTTGAAATGAAAAAAGGAATCCTTCGGTGTGACACGAGACAAATGGAAATGAAACAGGACAGGAATGAGAGTGATGAGTGCTGATGGTGGGGAGGGTAGTTCATGAGCTGCTTGCGGGAGGATGATGACCTTCCCACTGCTCTGTCAGAACAACCAACATCAGCTCAGGGTGCTCGTCAAGAGACAGCCCCGCCCACAGCAGTAGGAGAGCAGAGGAGTGTGGAGGAGCAGGTCGAATGGGGGAGGGAGCCATCCTGATGTAGACGCTGCTCTTCTATGCTCATCAGACACAAAGGAATAGGTCCCCTAATGAGACACAATGAGATGGACCCAATGGAACTATTTCCAGGCACAAAGGGAGTTTCACACGCCACCAAGGATAGAGAGCACAACCCACTGCAAGGTCAAAACCTACTGCCTACTGGTACTATACATATGTGAAAAAATAACACTGATTTACAGATAGCTCCGGGCCCTACATTCTCACCTTAGCAACAAGCAATGAATGTCTGGTGAGCCAATTTCACTTATAATCCAAAATCAAACCAAGTACCTTGTGCAATCCAGCAAATGGTCCTAAAGTGATTTGTCCAGCCCAGCAAACCTTTTCCGTGATGTTCAAGGGCTCAATAATACAGCAGTGATTTGAGATGTATCTGTTTTTCTGATAACATGATTTAATTGACTATTCTTAATACTGGCACAAGTCAAAAATCTGGCAACAGAGTGGCAGTAGCTCACCTGTGGCCCATTGGACCTAAGAGAAAAATCAAGCCAAAGTAATGGCAATGTGCCCCCACGTTTCTACCAGAGCTTGACTGCAGAATGTTTTTTTATTTAATTTCGGATGTTCAATTCCAAAATGTGATCCAAAAAAAAAAATCCTGTTAACTAATAAACAAAACACATATATATATTAAATGAATAGACCGGTCTTAATTTGGCACCATTTTGATGAGTTTGACCAGGAACTGACATTTATGGACAAGCTAGATGACTCAACATTGCAGGAGATCAAAGGTCATATTATATTGCAGCAATCATAGCACATCCAGCCCAGAAGCCAATACAAATGCCCTAGAGGAGTGAACAGTGTTATGAAAGACAGTTCTGTGTTTACAGAAACAACTTTGTGGCCTCTGTATTGACTGGATTATTTCCCTCTGAGCAGAGGAAACCTAGGCCATCTCTCGGCCGTGTTCATCCAGAGCTCCACTCTATATTGGTCTCCATCTCCAGAGACCTCCGGCCTTACATTATCACATCTCCCTGTGGAAAACTCATCATCACTCAGGCCCACGTTTCTCCTCATCTCTCATGACCAACACTGCACTACAGTCATTCAAGTCAATTGTGCTTACAGTGATCTCCAAGGAGGCGGTGAATAGAATAACCCTTATTTGTGAATAAGTGTGTATTTGTTACTGCCAAGAATCTAACTGACAGCCATTTTCTTCTTGAAATCGCGTGGGTTTGATTTCAAGCAAACTCACAGAAAAAGTTTATACAACCTAATTGAAAAGCTGAGCTCGGAATCCTTAATGAGCAAATACAAAACACAACACAAGCTATGCAAACAGTGTGGGAGAGGGTGTGGTGCTTGATGTATTATAGACAGAGAATACTAGCATAGGAAATGGAAAAGGGCAGACTGCAGTAGGTGCATCAACAAGTCAGCAGATGATCTCTATGCCATCTCCCTAGAGACACATTTCCTGTCTACTTGATGTGGTTTGATACCATCAGATGACTTTATCTTCCTCTGTTTCCTGCACAAACAGCAATCCAACAACCCTCTTCACATCATCACTACCAGACACAAAGGAGAGCCCGTCATCAGAGAGGGTGTGGCGGGGCCGGAGACAACCAGGAGGAAGGTGTCACTGACACTGTCCACAGCTATCCATCACACCACGTGACCAGCTGCTAGAGGGATGTTTTCCCACTAATTAATGTCAGAAAACTGGCTGAATTTGACCACTGATGCAGGAAGGGACGCCAGGAAATGCATCTGCCTAAACCAAGGAGTACAATGTAGAACGGATGACACCTGTGGGTGCAACACTTAATTCCTACACCGATGTAACCGTAGCAGTGCTAAACAATATGATAGACATTTGAGTTAACGTTATGTCTTGGTAGCTAACGATGCATGTTAATGACTCTGCACAACTACAACGTGTTTGGAACACAGAGTCTTCTGAACATTTGCAAATTAATTCAAAACATAGAATAATCGTTGGACCACATTATTAGACTAAATTTAATTGTCTTATGACTTTCGCAGTTCACAACGGGGCTATGTTTTTTACCTCCTTCTATAGGATTTTATATTATCTATGTGGGCGGGTTTGCAGGTTTTTCCTCACTAGATTTGTTGTGGTTTTCTGGACTAATTCTCATTAATTTAGCTAACCTTAGACACAGTGAAGCTGGCTTTTTGACGTGTTTAGCGCTCTGGTGAACGACGAGCTAGCTTCAGCTAACCAGCTAGCATCACCACTCCCTAACGTTAGTTGTTACGAGTTACCCAGTTAAAACCGCCGAGCTGATAATTTATATACACGATATATTAAACTGATAACACTCAAATACACAGTCATATACAGTGTTCACACAATTCTTATGGTATCGTTAAAATAAAATAAAAACACAGCTATCACTTACCGAGAGCTAGGACTGACGGCTAGCTCAGCCCCTTTAAATCCAAAATGTCTCCAGCACAGCGAGATTCTCCCGGCAGCCTCTGCGGCAGAGTTTAATTACAGTGACGTCATGTTTTGTTTTCGACTGTCTACCGTGGAGCTTGTCCCTCTGGTGGTACTTGAAATAATCTCCAAAATAGATAAAGGAAACCAATTAAATATAATAATATCAAAATACTACAACATTTCGAAAGAAAACACGTTTAAGGTCCATGAAATGTAATTTAAAATAAGCTTAGCGTTTTCTGTCATATTTCGTTTCTATTTCAGCCGGCTACCTAACCATGTCCATAAGTCACGAGCTAAACTGTGATGGTAGAGAGTAAGCAGGGGTAAAATGATTAGTTTAAACGCTGCAACTGTTGCTCCCAATGGGAACTATTAGGAAGAGAAGTGCGGCTCAGTAGGAGAATATTTAGAGCAGTCCTGAAGCTGAATAGTGTCGGCAGTGGTGTGCACAGATCTTTTGAAGGGCAGGGGATAAAAGGGCACAAATAGTGCATCCTTTAGCACGCATTTAGGCTCCTAGAGGGCACTTTAGCACACGCTCTGGACACTTTTGCACGCACTTAGGCTCCTAGAGGGCACTTTTGCACGCACTTAGGCTCCTAGAGGGCACTTTTGCACGCACTTAGGCTCCTAGAGGGCACTTTAGCACACGTTCTGGACACTTTTGCACGCACTTAGGCTCCTAGAGGGCACTTTTGCACGCACTTAGGCTCCTAGAGGGCACTTTTGCACGCGATTTGGCTCCTAGAGGGCACTTCAGCACACGTTCTGGTGGTTTTCTGAGGTGGTACGTAATGTACAAAGTTTGAGAACCACTGGTCTAATATTTATCACTTACTACATATTTTTCATTGGAAAAGGAATGATGCTGATATATACGAAGATTGCTTTAACTTTAATGTTTAATTCTAACTTTGAAAGACATACTTCTATGTTATTTTATCTGAATGGTATTTTATATCTGAATGTTATTTTATATCTAAATGTAATTTTATATGTGTTTCTTTCAAATGCTTTAAATGTTTTATGTAAAGCACTTTGATTTGCCTCGTTGTTGAAAGGTGCTATAAAAATAAACATGCCTTCCTTTGCCTTCTACACTACAACAGCATTTTTCTTTTTAATACATCCACATAAGAGCTCACAAATTCCACCACTTAATACATTTTAAAAGTAGAGTATATACACTGACATCTGGTGGTTGATTTGTGAACATTAACAGATGCCAGTTCAATATCATTCCAACTTTTTCTTCCCTAAGAAAAAAGAATATGACAGATTTTCCTTTCTCCTTTACCCAGGTAAACATATTTTCTGTTTAGTGTTGTCAGATAGTGTGACAACGTTGATTGTATCACATATGTATTTATAAGACACATAATATTAAAGCAGAAAAATAGATATATTATGAAAATGAACCCAAAATAGATTAATTGTGATTATGAACTCACATACGGTAATTACAAATAGAAGCTGTTTCTATTTGGTTAAGATACAAACTATAAAAAGGACTTACCCTTAATCCTTGTGACATGTTCACTAATAGTCACCTCGCCATACTTCTCACAACAAACTATAATACTAACACATAATATTTCATGTTAATTAACATTCTGTGTAACTTAACAAAATTGAAACCAGCTGTCAGAGAATAAAGAATATGTCGATTTATCTAATTTTACTTTTTTAATGAAAAGACTCAATACAAACATTTATTTTCTTACATGTCCCAGAGTTATAAACAATAGTGTATTTTTAAATGTAGAAATAATTATAGCATTAAAACAGTAAACAACAGACAGTAAAAAAGAAAAATAAATGAAGAATAATAACAAAACAAAAACGTGTCTGCTAAACAAAGGAAGTACATTTAAAATGCCTAAATAATCTAATAGTTTTTGCCATTTTTTCTTTTTTTTTTGAGTGTTAAGTTTTCCTTAGTGGTCAAATATGATTTCAAATCTGAGTCCAAATATAAAAGCAGGGTAGTTTAGTTAGGCCAAATTATTTTATGGATAAAGTATTTTGCGGAGATAATGAACAAATGAATGATGTAAATTTCATCTGCCAAATATTTGTGATTCTTAAGAATTAGTAATACATTTTTTGAATGAATTAATTCTATAAAACATTTTGAAAGGGTTATGTGAATCTGTTAATTAAACCAAAAAGGAGGAATATGAAAATAATCTACAAAAACATATTCGATAGTCTTCCCTTCACTATCACAAAAAGTACATGTATTATTCACAGGTGGCAAGTAACGACATATAGTAGCATTAGCATATCTAATGTTACTGTACTGCATATATTATTATTATTATTTATTCTTTTATCAACTTTATTATTTATTTAATCAAACCATAGGATGAGCATCACATTAATAACAATTGGACAACAAATAGACGTAACAACGAAATAAACACATACATAAAAAGAGATAAAAAATAATAATGATAATTTAAAAAAAGGGGAAAAGTAGGATACACCAGGGGACACGAGCAATGAAAATGAAATTGAATTCAAGATATTAAAGTGGGAGCACATATTTATAGTTTTAATAGCTTTCTTGTTATTAGCAGAGGATGTTGACTTGAAATATACCTCCAGTTCTTTCATGAAACACAAAAATGGGTTTTACTTTACTTACACTTGTGGATGTAAAACTTTGCAAGAATTAAAATGAGATTAATTAAAAAAAATATTCTTTCTCAGCTGGAGCGTCACTCTTTACAAAACCAAAAGGGACATTTTGTAAGATGAGCTCAAAATCACAGCAGATATGATCTAAAATGAATCTACAAATATCTTGCCACAGTTTACGGGTATATTTTTTTATTACTATTATTTTTATTGTGTGATTCTTAATCCTTTTTGTACTGTGTGTCTTGCTTTTACTTTTTGTATGGACCTTGAGTCTGAAATGAAGCTTATCTATTTATCTATCTATCTATCTATCTATCTGTATATATTCACATTTCCAAAACAGAGTTAAAGCAGTCTCAGTGTGGGAGCCACAAAAGGCACTTCAGATCTGGATCAACATAATTGAATTTGATAAAGAAGGAATTAACCAGATAACATCGATGACTGATTTAAAATGACACTTCTTTCATCTTATTAACCACAGAAAAAGTGAGGAGGAGCAGAGTTTTATTACACAGTTATTCACACGACTATTCCACTAAAATATTACAATAGAAACAAAGATAATATTGCATTGGAAAAGAGAGTGCTGCATATATTATGTCAGGTTTACGCACGTACCAATTACAGCTCAGAGTTGAAATATACGTCATCAGTGCGCGACCCAGCGTGCAGACCTATGAAGGACACCGGAAAGAAGCTTGTGATGAAATAAGTCAAATATAAAGGTTGGTTTTTATGTTAATGTTACTCTGGTTATCGTAAATTGAACAGTGGCCAATTAGTTTATTAAAACAGAAAGTAAAAGGGAGGTGTATTTATTGCGCCGGGTTAACCTCTGGCTAAGCTAACCATAGCTCATGTTACTGATATACAGCATATGATACAATTGAAAAACGTAGTATTGGTGTTATTTGGTGGACCCCTAATGCTTTGTTTCCTTTAGACTTTGTTAAGTAAGAAGATGAATTAAAAGCAGGAGAAGTGTGTAGACCATATTAGACACAGTCGAGCTAATGTTGCACACTAGGTAGTTGACAGACACATCAACTGAAGCCTCAAAGCTAGCAGCTGTCTGTCCTCTGCCCTTCCGTCAGGGGGACGTTGTTGTGATGGCGGTGTCGTGTCTAACTCGAGCCCTGCGCTCCCTGACCCTCTCCCAGCCTGCTCTGCTCTCCTCGCAGGTAAAACATCCACTGTCCGTCATTCATAATGGAGGTCTGAAGCAACACAACCACCAAACAATTTACAGTATATTTTCTTTTTTGGGGGGGTTACAGGCAGTTGCACAGAGTAAGCTGGGGGTTCAGGTGCCCAGTACAGTGGGACAGTGTAGGGGCTTCCTCACCACAGCCTCTCTGGAGCAGAACAGGACTTATTGGAAGCAGCAGGAGAAGTACACCATCAGGCCTATGGGAATGAAGAAGACAGGAGGCAGAGATCACACAGGTAAAGGCTGTGGCCAATGTAGAAGAATAGGATCAATTGTTGTGTGTTTGCAAGCAAGGCTGGAGGAGAAGGAGGTTGGAGCTGGCTGCTAACGTGCCAGTCCGGATTTGCCCGTTGTTCTGCTTTCACTAATAGAATCAAAGCTTATATTGTTTCTATTCTTTTTTTGAAACATATCTTTATTGGTTTTTGTATTTGTACAATAATGAAAATGAATGAAAATATCAACAACATAGAAAAGGCAAAGAAACAAAACCACCTGGTAAAGTAAACAAATAATAATCAGATAAACCAACAAATAGTCAACAAATTATGAGCAATAAATAAATTACACAAACAAAAAATCATATAAAACAACAACAACATTAATAATCGATTAATATTGATAATAATAATATTCTTTATATAAATTAAATGTTTTTATTATCTCATTCTCTCACTGCCTCCTCCATATCTTCACCCTTCAACAATTATAGAAATAGAAATATCTTCCAAATGTCATAAAATTCGGAAGCCTTCTTTCTAAGAATATAGGTCAGTTTCTCAAGAGCCAAACTCGATGTTAAGTTAGTCAACCAGTGGTATATTGTTTCTATTCTGCTCTGTTTGAGATCATTGAATCTAAAGTACAATACAAATAAAATGTATTATTCTTATTACTGGTATGAGAATCACCTAGGCTGACTACATTTAGTGATGTATTTGCTTTTAGAACAGCTGTGGTACTTGACCTCATTAGAGCCCAGTGCAAACAGTTGCTTCTTTCTGCCGTACAGGAAAGATACGGACACATGGCATCGGCGGTGGCCATAAACAAAAATACAGATGGATAGACTTTCAGAGACTGCGCTACGAACCAAGCAGAGAAGACAAGCCCTTCGAAGAGAAGGTTGTTGAAGTGCGATACGACCCATGCAGGTGAGATCAGCGTTTCAACTCACAGGACTTTTATTAACGTGTATAGTAAACAAACAGTCGTCATAATCTGTGTTACAAAGGTCTGCTGACATTGCACTGGTGGCTGGAGGCAATCGGAAAAGATGGATTATCGCTACAGAGAACATGGAGGCTGGAGACGTCATTAAAACATCTGGAGTTATTGGACGCATGGCAGGTATAAGAGCAGCCCTGGTTTGTCATACTCCATACCTTACCTTGAAGGAAGGTAATCTTTATTTAACGCAACATTATTCTGTCCTTTTTGTTTCAGTCTCAGCCAATGAGGGTGATGCCTACCCACTAGGGGCTCTTCCTGTGGGGACACTGGTGAACAACCTGGAGGTCCAACCGGGGAAGGGCTCCCAGTATATACGTGCTGCAGGTAATGTACGCACAGTATTATTTGCATGTGTTTCTACCTAGTATTTATTTATTTATTTTTTGTTTAAGAAGAAGGAGGACGAGGGGGACGACATCATGTTAAACAAACACAACAGTGCACTACAATACGCACTAAAATAATAATTATGTGACGACGATGATGATGATAAAAAATACTATGCAGTGACACATTTACACACACTTTAATATTGATGAGTTCCTGCAATTTTAGTGTTTTTTTTAAAGACAGTTCCAGGCAGCAGAAGCAGAATATCTGAAGGCGCTTCCCCCAAACTCAGTACAAGTTCTGGGGGACTGAGGTAGATAGAAAGTCAAGAGAGCGCAAACTGCATAATGGATTTGATTTAAAAGGGAGGTAGGTGCAGAGGTATGAAGGGGGTAGTCCAGCAATCGCTTTATAAATGAAGGTGTCCCAGTGAAGAAGCCTACGAGCTGACAGGGACAGCCAGCCTACTTTAGAATACAGGGTGCAATGATGGGCGAGTGATTTACAGCCGGTTAAGAATCTTAACGGACAATGATAGGACAGTGAGGCAGAGCAGGCATTCATGTACAGTACATCACCATAATCCAATGGAATTAAGGTGGCAGCGACAAGCCTTTTTAAAAAAATTTTTTTTTAAATAAAAACAACATAAAAATGTTTTTGTCTGAAATAAAAGCCCAATCTCACTTTTAGTGTCGTTGCCAGGTTCTCGATATGTGGTTTAAAAGGCAAATTGTCATAATTTCATTTCATTTTTCTTTTCTAAATACATCTTTAGACTCCTTTTGATTGCTTTGATTTTTTCTTCAATTAGTGTTTAAAGGTCCTATATTCTGCTCATTTTCAGGTTCATACTTGCATTTTGGGTTTCTACTTGAACATGTTTACATGCTTTAATGTTCAAAAAACTAAAATTATTATTATAACCTTTATGTTTTATTAACCAGGAGAATTCCATTAAAATGATCTTTTCCTAGCCAAAACGGGCAGCAGCAGAGTTGCAACACAGTGACAAGTTACATTAAATCAATTACAAATAAAAGTAAAGGAGTCATTTTTGCAACCAAGAACAATTTAAAAACATTAAAAACAATGACATGCTAAGGAGTTTGACATCATTTCTCTCATTTTTGAATTAAAGCCACTTAAAGGAATTAATGCACTAAGTTTTAAGTCATTCTGCAGCAAATTCCATGTTGAGGGTGCAGAAAAAGCGAACGCACCTTTTCCCTGTTCTGTGCGGACATGTGGGACAGAAAGCATAATGACGCAGAGAGTAATGGCCAGCACTTTTTTGCTTAATGAAAGAACATACATACGAGGAAAGCACACCTAGACTTGCCTTATATATAGATAGGTAGGTAGGTAGGTATATGTGTGGCCAGAGCAGGCCATCCTACCCAAGAGTATAACTCACAGTGATGAGTGTGAGCTTTACAGTTGGTAATGAACCTTAAAGAAGCGTGGTAGGCTGAGTCGACCATATGACGACGCTGTGCAGATGAATGCATCTATAATAGATCACCATAGTTCAGTACTGGTACAAAAGTGGCTGCTACAAGGTGTTTTTTTGCTGTCTATTCGAGTACACCTTTATTAAGTGCCAGCCTCTTTAAGCCCCCTTCCTGAAAAAGCCCACTCTGCTCTGATTGTTCTCTGATTGAGGATTTTGATACTCTCACAGCATTTATATAGCACCTCAACTCTCTATTATAAACAAGGACATGGAAATCTCTCTTTTTACAATATGGGACTTGTTAAAATGTCATGAAGTACTGAGTTTTGCTCGTCATAATTTAACAGTCCACGTACATTGAGATCTGTTCTGTTTCTGTGCATCCTTGTGACAGTGTCATGATTGTTTCATCTGTTATCTGAATGCCTCAGGCATTTGTAACAAGGTTATAGCTGCTGTAAAATATTATGACTCAACAATTCCTAAAACTGAATGTGGTGGTTCATTTGGTTTTCAGGCACAAGTGGCGTTTTGCTCCGTAAAGTAAATGGAACGGTGATCCTTCAGCTTCCTTCCAAGCAACAGGTTCAGGTGCGGTTATCTGGAATGACATTCCACCTAATGTGCTTCAACCATATTCTGCTGCTCTGAACTGAATGTTGCTTCAACACACACAGGTATTGGAGACCTGCGTGGCAACGGTTGGACGCGTGTCCAACATTGACCACAATAAACGGATCATCGGCAAAGCTGGTCGCAACCGCTGGCTCGGCATCCGCCCTTCGAGTGGCTTGTGGCAGAGAAAGGGAGGCTGGGCAGGACGCAAGATTAAACCGCTGCCTCCAATGAAGAATTACGTCAACCTGCCCTCAGTCTCAGCTCAATAACCCACTGGACATGTTCAGGACTGGAGATTGTCATCTCTCGCTTGTAATCGCTTGTAACGTTATTTTATGATGAAATCAAGTCGATTGTTTGGTGTAGAATGAATAAAGATGAGCCGTTTGTACAGAAGATTAAAAATTTTATTAAACACAACTGCTTGTGAGAGCATGGAAAGAAACAAAACAATATAAAAATCCAAAACATATTTACATCTATAGTAAAACATGCAGAGTAATCCATATTTTTAGTGGTAAATTTAAAAATACTGTCATGTCATTTAAAATAGGGTTTGTGCAAAGACACTGGGTGGCATTTCAAGTAACGGGAGCAATGAGATGGCATGTTATTGTAATTTGACCATTAATGGAAAAACTAACACTGATGTTAAAGAGTTAATTTGCTGCTGTTCTAAATTATGGTAAAGTGAGCATGCCTACTCATTGATCCAGTCTTGTTAAACACCCCCATGCTACCTCTAGATTTAGGGCAAAAAAAACAACCTCAAGGTCAAATACATTGAAATACACCTTGTCATTATGCCTGTTAAGTATTTAAAAGGCTAACTCACATGACAAATTCCCTCAAACAACTCTGCCCTGGCTAACGCTTCACAGCCCAACTTTATAAATCTGTAAGGGCCAGTTGGTCTGCCAACTCAAAGAAGATAGTGAACCCTTCGAAGAGCAGTAGACAAGAAAACTCGACTGTATAGTCGCAGGCAGACACGTATGGTGGTAGCTGCAAAATAGGCTTTTCAACATCAAGTGGCAAAACAAAGTAACAGACGGCCATGACGGTTTTCCAGTCGTCATAGAGCGCTTGAACCCATCAACAAACATCCCTATGAAAAAGGGTCCATTTGAAAACAAAAACCTGCCTTCTCTTGACTATAGGTAGTGGTTCAAATATAACACCTCAAAAACAAGTGTGTCCCAATTTGAGCTAAAATATGTAGAAAACCACATGAAAGTGCATTACAAAGAGAGGGAAATGTATGAGAAATTACAATAGTGTTTGCATTGTACAAGTCAACTTCATACGTATGAGTTATGGAAATATATTTGGCATTTATGTCAAGGATAAGCTATTTGTGCTTTCAATTTAGTGGGGAGGGGGAGGTATTTGAGAGTCACAATAACACATCTTGTTATATTTATGTACATTACTAGAAAAGCCAGCCAATCAAAGCTTGTAAGTTTTCACTTTATAAAAAAAGCAACAACAAACTCATACAGAAGGCCCTTTGTCCAAAGGTTTCCTATTGCAGAAGTTTCACGTAACACTATTCAGGGAGTACCATCGAACACATAGCACACCTACACAGACACACAGGCAGTGACTTGGACATCTGGCAAGACTCCATACCCTTTTCATCAGATTTTAAAAGTAATTCAATACTTGCATTGCACTCAACACTACTGTCAGAGTGTGTTTCAAGTCCCACTCATTTGTCATTTTCCAATAGCAGGCCGACAATATTGAGTGCCCAACCTATTGGTATGTTTTAGGTTAGGTGCATGTCCAGCCGTGGGGATAGTAAAGGACACAACGGTAATTGCTTGGTTAGGATGTGGACATGTTTTTTAAATGCTTAATGGGATTACATGTGGCCAAATGTGGAACACTAACTTGTAATTTTTTTTCATAATGAATACCTCAGTAATCTATATACTGATCTCCACAGGGACCACAAATACATTAAATGTACGATTTTAGTTCTCAGTTCAACATACTATGAGGTTTGGCCAAGCCAAGAGCTCTGGTGGTTACACTGTAAAACGAACTGGACTTTGGCACATCACTGCACATCTGGAGAAATCCAGTATTTGCTAAGTTACTGCAGGTCTGTGAGATGTCCTCTATGGTAAGCCAGTACATCAAGCTGAACACGGGCGGGCTGGGAAACTGGAAAACTATTCAGGACCTTGAAATAATAATACGGCAGTTCATACAGTCACAACTAAATTTGGCATTCAGCTGTTGAAATGTTTTGTGGTGTCATGTTACCCTGCTTCTAAGTAGATGTTACAGCACAGACTGAATGTACATTAACACTGATACAAAATCAGCACTTATAATAATGGGCTGATCTGATGAACTGCTCACATGTTACAAATGCTCCATAGCTACATTCATTATAGCTACCTTCAAATATACGTTGCTTTAGTTGTTTTCTAATTTGCTTTAGGTACACAGTGCTTAAAAGCAACGAGGCAAACAGAACTTTCTGTTTCTTTCTATAAAAAGAAAGTAAAGGGACAGAGGAGGAAAACTGACCACTGAGTCAGAAGAGAAGGATTCCATCTAGATTCACAGCAATATTCCAGCTTTCAACAACAAACACAAACACGGTCTCAAACAATCTCACACACGCCACTGCACGTCACCATCAAACTCCTCCATTGTCTACAGAGCAATAATAAATGTAGGATTTCACAGAAATAATAAAATGTTAACAAAAACAAAGTGCAAACACAGCTGCCATTATCGAAATGTGGCAAATTGTCAAAAACCTCAAAATACCTCCGAGGCGATAGCACAAATCTTACAAAATAGTACTTGTTCTTTTTGTAGTGTGTAAAAAAAACAATGACACCCAACAACATCAACATCAAAAACATCCAACTGACAACATGAAATTTGTGTATTGAACACGTGGTTGTGAGTCAGTAAGATTTCCACAGGAAAACTATTACTGCCGGGGGCCCGTTAGCTTTGCCTCTAATTCTCTGGAGCCTCTCGGTGAGACAAGTGCAGCGGAGAGTCTGGTGGTGGTTGAGTGGAAGGTGGCCAGGGTCACACAGGCTTGGTGTAACCAAAGATCCCCACCGGGAAGTGCTTGACGTGTGTTGGCCACTGGGCAGCGAGCTGGAAAAACTTCACATCATTCCACTCCACTCCATCAATCGTGACTGAGGACCAAAAAGGAAGATAGTGAAATGCACAAATAAATTACCGACACATAAAAAAAAAATCTCATAATGGCTGCTTGGAGTTTGCACGGACAGCTGTTACAGAGCAGAGAATTGGTTGTTTACGTGACTGTCCTGACATCAACACCAGAGGGCAGTAGAGCCTCAGCTGTTGGGGCTGTGTCTTACCTCTCAGCATCGTGTGCTGGTGCTTGGCTGTGCAGATCAACCTGCTGATGCCATCGATCACTTGGCTTTTAGAGTCCAGCTCTTTCTCCTTGGGCTTCTTGCTGAGAAAAATCACTGGCGAGAGAAACAGGTAGGCATGAAAAAAACATTTTCTACACATAACTTGTTGTACTGACAACTCCATCAATTTTACACATCAAAGTGCATTTCCAGGGAGTCCTACTGCGTATGTGTTAAAAGTTATATTAAAGGGGAACCACCTAAATTAAGAATTCCAATCTGTTTTCTTCATTTCCATGTCCTAGTAAAGTTCAATCAATATTTGTAAGGTTTATTCTATTAAAGCGTTGTGAAACAGAAAATGTCTCCATAAGCTCAGAACATCTTTCCTAAATCATCGTCGATGGAGCAGCTCCACTCCTTATACCTGATGACATCACACATTTGAGTTTTAGCACTGTAGTTTTGGGATTTGGGAGAGAGTTGTTCATGTTTAATAAGATTTTTGGACTGTCTTAGACCTTTTAAGGCTTTTGTGTCTCCAGAGGGAGCTGAGGCAAGTTTGATGAATGTCCTCAAGTGATGTCCCTTCTGGGGCTGAAGACTACAAGGTTGAAAATGTTTTCCTGATATCTGCGTCAGGCTAGAGGTTCATGTTTACATAAGCGGCTACTAGAAGAAGCATAACACTTAAAAACTGTTGGCGGCCCAGTTGCATTGTGGGTATTGAAGGGGCAATGTTTTGACAAGGAATAAGACTGTATGGACTGTGTCTGTGGTTCTGCTTATTTAATGCTTAATCGGCGAAGACCTCTTTTAACCCTTCTCCAGTCGAAACAAAAATAACTTTTCCCAAATCATCCGTCTTATGCATGGGCAAGTTTAGAGCCAGAAAGAAGGAAAGATATTATTGAATTATTATTTATTATGTTAATGATTGTTTTTAAGTTTTCAATGTGGGTGTGTCAGTCCCACTTTTCACAGCATACCTTTCTTGTTCTTCTCCTTGGTGACTACAGTCATGGCCATGCTGGGTGGAGGGGTGAGCTCCCCTCCACAAGGCAGGCGGCTGACTTGCAGTGAACGGAAGTTGCTCTTCAGGGTGTTCTTAAGACCGACGTCTCTCTTCTCTCCCTCTTTCTTCTTCTCTGGGCCTTGCCACGTCCAGTAGTCCACCTGGAGCCCCATCACTTCACTGCCCGAACATGGAGAGCTACAAAGGGAAATGGGCAAAGTCAAAAACACTAAAGAAACTTTTTTTTGTTGGTAAATTGCTTTGCTATTATGGCATAAAAGGATGTAGTTTTGTTGTCGATAATTATGCGTGTTTTTTCATACCCAGCTCCAGAGAGGGCGGTGGACACGGAGGGAGACTGTGGAGGGGTGCCTCCAATTTCCTTCCCATACGGACCAGCCGATGGGGGCGTTGGGGAGGACAGGATGCTTGTGTTGACCCCCATCGCATCATCTGAGTCAACTGCAAATAAGGGGGGGGGATAGTCTCATACATAAATCTTCAAAGTAAAACTAAACTAAGAAATAATCACATCATTGAAGTAAATAAATAATATTGGGGTTTCTGGGTCATTTTCTTCTCCCCTCATCTGAATCAATATCAAGTGAGTAAAATCTGTGCTTTGTTAGGTTTCTGTTGAATAAACGAAAAATAATACCACACCTTTAAAAAAAAAAAAAACAACAACTCCTTTCCTTACCTGAAGTTGACATGCTTTGCTCCACAATCCCAACTTTCACAACCTGCAAGATTGAAAGAGGTCGCCGTGTGAGATTAAATTAAACGCAAAATAATGAAACAATTCTCTCTGGCACATTTGCCTGGGAAAAACAACTAACTCTTACCCCAATAAATGGCACAAATTTCTGACAGGAGTCCTCATCAGGACTGTGAACAGAGAGAGAGAGTAGAGGCTGTGAGTATGAGCAGAGGTGGGGTTTTAACACTTCAACAGTCCAGAGGTGCACATGAACACTCAATGGTCCTGAAAGGGAAGATGGCTGTGGGATGACCTTTTAACATGTCCCATCGCAGAAGAAATGGCACATGTCTGTCTTGGGGTGAAATGGGGTCATCTTGGGGTCATGTTACAAAGAGACGAATGAGAGGACCGCTCCTTACAACCAAAAGAAGACGGGCTCTTTCTTATCAGCTAGTATGAGGAGCTATTATATACATGGGGCTAAAAATAATTTCGGTTGTAACAGTGTGGCTTCTTTACACGACTACCTTATGTGTTGAGCCACTGGTTGAACAATACGAGACAAAGACAGGAAAAAAAACAGTAGAGCAGTCATTGTCAATTAAAGTTGAATACACAAGCAGGCCTCAACGATTCAAAAGGGCGCCAAATTATTCAGCACGGAAGAGTTGAAACAGTTATCTTTCTGAAAATGTCTTCTAGCATGTGGTAACCGACGGTTCAACTCCAAAACTAGCCGCCGATTCTCTCCCGGTCCTTCATGAGCCTGCAAAATCGATTGCAGCAAACAGCGGAAGGATGTAGAAGGCTGCTGGCTCCTGTGGATGCAGATACAGCACCGCAGTCGCCAGCAATCTTACCACTTTGGTGCCAGTGCTCTGTTATATCATTATATTTCAGTATATATTACAAGGTAAAGATTTTGCAAAGCAATGTGTAGCATCACAAGCTGTTGCATAACTCACAAAATAATAATATGGAAGCAAAGGATATATTAATCCCAACTGCCGATCCTTTATAAATAAATGTATTATTTCACTTATTTACTTATGAATTTATGCAGAAATATGCGTTTTGGACTTAGTAGTAATCATGCAGTTGAGAATGAGAGGGATATATCACACTGAAATGGGCAATAATATAATTTCTTTGACTGGTATTGGAATTTTTGATTTGCCTTGCAGTAGTCAAAGCACTGAATAATACTGAGTGAACGTTTATAATTATGTAGTTGCTCCTAACGCTAAATCCTGAGTGTCCTGAGATTCAGAACAGAAAATCTGTAACTGACTGATAAATGTAAGAACCAGAAAACCCTTCCACTTGAGAGGATTTCTGGGGCTGTTTTAAAGGTTGTTAGGCAAATCTTCACAGCAACAACACACAGGACAGAGTCGGAATCAAACGTCACACCAAACCAAAGACACAAGTCAGGACAGAGTGCGAAGGAGTTACAGTGAGTATCGAGTGTGAAAAGGGAAATGTTAAGACACAGCAAGGAGCTCAAGCCAAATGGAAGAGAGAAAATAAGGAGGTTCAAAACAAAACAAAGAGTTGAATTAGATACCTGATGTAAAAATCAAAATACAAACTTCTTTTCCTTGAATGCAAATCAAAGGGGAAAGGGGGAAGAAGGAATGCAACAGTGTTAAAACTGTGTGTTGTATTTAGTACCTTCTGACCAATAGGAAGCTGTTCTTACAAAATGGGGAAAAGTTTGTCAAACCTCAGAAAGAAAACCAACAAATGCACACAGAAATGCATCAGACTGTCTTCTGAGTGTACCTGTGTTTATGAGAAGACTGGGTCGATGCTGGATCAAATGTAATAATCAGCCGTAAACCTTTTATCAAACGGTGAAACGGGCCAGAACCTGCGTCTCCTGAATTCCTGTATCCTCTTTTTCCCTGTCTAATCGAAATTGTTTTCACTACGGTGTTTATGACTTGAAAAGAAGTTTTTTTTGTTTTCATCTTCGTTTGCTGTAATAATCATGTCTCTGCCCCCTGTCCTAAATAGACAGTTTTACTGGAATTTCACTGCTAGGCAACAGCTTGGGGCCTTGGAGGTGGTGCAGTCCTGTGGTTGAGATTAGTATTACAACAACAAAGAAAAATAAGCCTGACAAACAAAAAATTCCCCTGATGTGGAAGAAAAAAAAAAGCTTAGAAAAATGATCTGACAAGAATAGTTTTTGAAATTGGAATCAGAAATTCAGTTGGAACCTTAAAGTGTAAGTCCGGCGAAACTGGACCCCTCAGTCTTTTTCTGCATGAATATACATCAAGTTTTTTGGGTGATCGCCTATTAACAGAGAAATGGCTAACACTGAGTAGCTCGGGCTGGAGCGTTAAACCATCCAAAGCGGCTTTTTTAAACATTATTATTGCTCAAAATAGTAGCAAACCTCTGCAGTAGCATGATATGATGACAGTCCCTACACATAAGACAAAGCACCAACAACATTGTTCAAAGACTGTTTTACAATGTGACAAGCTATTGAACTTCAATAGAACTGAACTCCAGTGCATTCGGTAATCGACTTCTATGGACTGCCTCTCAATATGGATGTAGCCGGCTGCTAAGGCTTCTAGCATTGTAAAACAGTCTTTTTTGATAAACTCGGGTTCGCCCACTTCTACCGTTTGGGATGTGTTCGGCTCTCCGCCCCGAGCTACTCAGTTTTAGCCATGTCTGGCTGCTAGCGACTGTCTGGGATTTCTCTGTTAATAGGTGATCAACGAAATAAAAAAAATCTTGATGGCTTATTTGATGAATATATTCATGCTGAAAAAGACCATGGCGTCCAATTTCGCCGGAGTTTAAATATCAAAATCGAACAGGATAAAGTGCTTGTTTTTGCCACCGACGGGCTGCAGCACTCTCGCTCAATACTGGACCAAAATAAATCTGTAATGAAATTTTACATGAAATGTAAAATCCCCTATAAGTCACAAACACGAGAGAAAACAATGTAGATCAGACTTAAAGAACGGATCCCCAGAAAAAAAAATCTCACTTGCCTCTTGGGGCTTCTGCACTAGAGATACAATTGGACTTAGGTTCGTTCTTTTCACATTTATGTGTGTGTGTGTGTGTTGAATATGTGTGCCTACTTGCATGCATAATTCTCATGCACTTAAAGTGATGATCAGTCATTTTGTTCCAGCACTCAATTTAAATTAGACATACTGAACATTGATATCGGTACTCTAAGTTAGAAAACATGCTTAAAAATAAAAGCACAAATAACATACATGCATACACACACAAACAAACATATACAGTATATGGCCGTGCGCAAATAATCACAGTTACATACCTCTTCTGTTTGTAGGTGAGCATTGCTTCTGAGATGGGGAACTGGTGGGACACGTTGGCACCGACCAGATACTGAACGACTCGTCCTGCTACGTCTATGTTGTCTGCAGGGAGGAGGGAGACAGATTCTTAACAACAATGCCTCTCCCATTACATGTCTGACTAACAAGCCTCAGACAAATGATGCAAATGCTAATATTTTACATAAAACAGATCGCTGGAAGACTGTGCATCAATCATTTTCATTCCACTGAATTGAGGAGTAGGGGGGTGCCGAGTGTAAAATGTCATTAAAAACGTCGCTGAAGTCAGCCATACGACAGACAAGATGAATTGTGCGTCAAACAGAAGGCCTTGCGGCATGTATACATGCAGCCCCTGCTACATTCATGCCAACTTGAAATGGGTGATTTTTAATGTCAATTTATTTTGACCTAATGCCTCGCTACAGTTCAAACTAATTCTCCTTGTCAAACAAAGCACTCACAGCTACTCTGATACAAACGTGTGATGGCAGCTAATGTCAAGGATAAAAGTACCAAGTACTTTTTTTTTTTACCCCTTTTGTTTTTTTCTCTGAAGCCCTTTTGAGATGATTCGACATGGTGTGTGGGATTAGGATTAGGATTAGGGTTATGGTTAGCATGCATGTGTTTTTTTTATTATAAAGCAGGTGGAGGTTCTATATATAAATTCTGTGAAAGTATTAGAACGCTCAATTCACAGAGAAATGCTCACAGTCTGTATTCAGAAACTGTGTCTTTAAATGAGCCGTCAGGACTTGTGTACGGTTGTGATGTCACAACTATACTTCATATAGGTGGAGAGCTGCTACAGTGATAATACAGTCATTCTCCGGCTGTGATGATGGTGGAGAGATGCTGAGAGCTGAGACCTGGAAACACTGACCAGTTAGAGCAAAGTGGATGTTTTTGGTAAAGGTGCTTAAAAGAGACAGGTATATTATGACAGAGAAAGAAATAATGTGTTCATTGAACATTAAAGCATGTAAACATGTTCTAGTAGAAACCTAAAATACAAGTATGAACCTGAAAATGAGCAAAATATGGGACCTTTAAGTCAATTAACAGGTGAGGATGGGTGAGGATTATCAGGGTTGTCCGAGCAGAACGAGTGAGAATTGAGGAAAATGGATGGGAATATAAGCTTAAACAATGGATGTGAGTGCAATCAACAACTGTAAGACTTACACAATACAAATCTGACCATCTTTGGAGTAAATATCTGAGTCAGAGTTCTGACACCCCAGAGGTTGTTAAGCAGACAGTCAACAGGGAGGAGGCGTAGTGGCATAATCTAGAGCCATTTGATACCCTGCAGCAGGCTTTAACTGTCCTTTGCAATTGGTCGGAAATATTTTCTTCCCATCCATCAGTCCCTGGCTCTGACCCCATTTCTTTCCCTTTCAAGTCGGCTAAACAATAGACACGCAGACTTGCTTTATAGCCACCCATCAGAGCTACAGTGTAATGCATCCTACCTGAGGCGGGCCGTTCCGTCCTGCAGAACAGCTCCCTCCATGCAGTGTCCATAAAGATGCTGTTGAACTTGCTGTCAAAGGAGGCCACATACTTTGCCATGGGATGAGAACCTGTGCAGGAGTGCGGAGGAAAAACTTTAAGTATAAAACAATGCCATATAAAAAAATGTAATACGTTAGGCTGGTATTTGCGCTAATCCTTACCTATGGGGATCACCAGGAAGCGTATGTAACTGAGCCAGTCAGGGGTCTTGTTGGCCAGCTGCTCCACGAAGAACCTCAGGATGGTGCTGAGGTAACTCTGGTCGCCTGCCACCGCCACCTTCATTGTCGGTGGTGTCTGCGCATTGCAGTTACAGCTGTAAGTGTTAAGATAAGGATAGGAGGAATGAGTAATTAAGAGAAAACGATGTGGGTCAGAGAGGGTGTGTGACAATTCATGGCTGCCTGCAGATTTATATTTATATCTGAACGGGCTTTTTGCTGGTTTAAAGCGGGTCTTACTTTCATCAAGAGCCAGATTAGGTCATGTTATAATTTGTAATACCAAGGAGTGCAAGTATCTGCAAGTCTTAAACCGACTATTGCAACAGCGTTTTGATCCTAATCCTACAATGACAAACAGAAGATTAATTGCATTTTTAAAACGAGTCTTCAAATAAAAAGAGAGCCTGACACTAAAGGAAAATTACAAAGCTGTTTTTGTTTCTAATAGAGTTCAACATTTTCCTCTTACAAGTACTTGAGTTTTAAGTACTGTCTTAAGGACTTTGTAGCTAAATGTTTCAGGATTTAAGACATTAAAAGATTATTCTGTCCAATAGCAGAACAGGTCCTTGAAGGGATAGTTTGGATGTTTTGAAGCAGGTTCATCCATATCACTGTATTACCTATATTAGATGGCCGTCAGCATGCCCACAGTTTGGAGAAGCAGACACAGAAGCAAAGCAGTGAACTGCTGTGGATGGGGATAGCAGCTAAAAGTATTTAAAAAAATCAATCAATCAAAATATCCGTTTTAAGCTCTACTTTGCTGTCAGACTGGGGTCTGGCCGACTGCCATCTACTGTAGGTAATACACCGACTGAATAAGTACCTCATACATACCACTTTAAATTATCTGAACTATCACTTAAGATACTGCATGTGGGTTTTAAAAAAAATGTATTTGCTCAGTGACAGAATTCGAGGAAAAAACCCTGCAGCCAGCCAAAGCAGCGATAGCACTGGGCGAGCTTGTAAACAGTAGAGACGCTCATGGCTCCACATGACATGGCCTCAGCTGGAGTAAACAGGTTGACCGAGGAGCAGGTGTGGAAAGAGTGGAAAAGTCGCAGTTCAGCTGGATTAAAGAGAAAACAGGTTTAACAGAAGCAGCACAGCAGACAGCCCCGTTCTCCCACTGACATGACGTCCTGAGGAGACGGTGGTGGAGCCAAGGGAACCAAGAAAGAGAGAGGAGGGCTAAAAACAGTCACAATGTGATAGAATGGGTTCTCAGGCAGAGAGCACTTGAGCAGCGTGAGCGATAGCGCCCTGGAATTCTCTGGCAGCGAGCCAACGTAAACATTTTACTCTAGAGATAACGGGCAGAGGGACCACACTTTCTGGCCGCTCGTGTCGTTCAACCAGTGTATTTATGTTTGCGACTCACAATCTCTGGATGCGTGTAACGATGGTGTTGAAGGCAGCCTGAACATCAGCAGCGGAGCAGGTGGACACAATGGGCTGGCCCTGTTCGTGGAGCAGCTCAGAGACATACTGCACAGAAACACATAGGAGAAGGACACGGTGGGTTAATGGATATGCAAGAGGAATGAGGGATTTCTGCTTCATGTATGTATGTATGTATGTATATGTATATGTATATATATATGAATGAAGAGATGAGTGTAATGGAGCTCATTCAAGTGTTATGTATGGAAGTACACAGACCTGTCCTTGCCACTCCATGGTGTTGATGAGAATGATGCTCTCAGGCAGGCGTTCGTCAGAGATGAGGATCTGGTTCAGCTGGTCATACACAGACTTCCTGGGAACCTTTGAGATACACGTGAAGCAGAGAGTTTGAGCACATTTCCTCTGGACTAACAACACATGTGAAGCTGCAGCTTGATATTCGATGTGCGAGGTGTTAACCTGCGCAATGAGTCGCGAGTCTGGGGAGCACTCGCTCTCCATGCTGCTGGTCCTGTCGCTCTGTGCCTTGGAGTTCTGTCGGTCTTTCATAGAGGTGCTGCGAGGACGCCTCTGCAGCCTGTTCTCCACTTTACTGATGAAGACACGAAACACGAAGAGCTCAAAGTACAGAGTCACACAGTGCAGGGGACATAATCAACTGGACTCAGAAGTAAACAAAACATTTAAAGAAACTGTTGAGGAAACACCCGCTCCAAATTACGATAAAAAAGTAACTTGTATGCATACATGTTGACATAACGCTATCTTGTGTGCATGTTTTCCAGATGTAGTGATAAGCAGTGTACCTGGGAGACATGTGGTTTTGGGACTCGGTCTTGCAGAGCTTGCCAACGGTGCTGGTTACCCGTTCAGTGTTGACATCCCAGCTGCTCACCTCCCCCGGCACTGGCCCGCTGTCTTCGGTGTCTGGCTCCTGAACCAAAAGAGAGGGAGAAAAGTTGAGTGAAGGACAATGCTGATGGTTATCATACAACAGCTGTCATGTCCCATCAAACATCTGTATCGACTGATATTCACCGAGTTGACTGCTTTCGACACGTGCGAGTAAAATGACATTCGCCATCAGCAGTGGCTGATGTTTATCTGTTGGGTTGCATTTTGCGCTGGCCAAATGTTGTGTTGGTTATTTGCCGTCAGACTCTGACAACAGAGTCACAAGAAAATGTCAGTTGTTTGAGTATTACACTGTCTCAAAGAAAGGTCAGCTACAAGAATGTTGAATTCTGTATGAAAAACGATGAAACACAGCTCCATCATTTTTCTAATCACTTTTAAATTCAATTTACATCTCACAAAAAGAATATGCTATCTGGTTATGCTAAAAAAAAAAAAAAATTCATCCAAAAGAAGGTTGTTTCATAAATTTGTAAGGTTTACTTTGTGCTCTTTCAAAGATCGTTAAATGAGTTTAATGAAATGCTGTATCACTTAAATAATAATAAAACGTCATTGGCTATTGGCCAAATTGTAACTTTAAAATCGGCACCGTTCCAGAATTCCACAACCAGTGCATCTCTAATTCTAAGAGCAAGAGTTGAAAGACTTCCGGGCGAGGATGGAGGTTAAAGCTGCTGGCCTGCTGAATAACTGAGCTGAGCTGCTGAGGGTGGAGATAATGATGAGAGCCCACCATGACAGAAGATATATATAAAAAAAAAAGGTCTCCTAGCAGGTGGCTGGGGAAAAACACTGTTCCTGCAGTTTAGATATTCAGTTTGAAGTGGGTTAGTGGAGTGGTGCGGTGAGCCGGCAGCCCGGCGCTCAGAGGGGGAGCCGGTGTTAGCCGAACAAGGTTTGACTGACCTGACAGTACAGAGACAACAATAAACACAAACACCCCTCTTTCGATCCTCATCAGTCAGGATTTATCCAGCATGGGGCCGCCTTGTCTGCTCTACTGATCCATAATGGATGACTGTGCTGTTTAGTTTGCCCGCCCTTGCATACTCCCTCCTTCTTTTCTTTTTCCTGGAAAACAACTAAAACCCACGGGAGGAAAGGGCACTCAAGTGAAGAGGGTAGGAAAAAAAAAAAGAGATGCTCGAGGGAGATTTAGTTAAAAACAAAACAAACAAACAAAAAAAAGTAAAACTGTTATTCCAAACACATACCCCAGTGGTTGTATCTGTGATGCTGTCATCTTGATACCGGGCCCCTTGTGCTTTACATCTCTCCACGGTCAGAAAGTCACCAGTCTGCAGGATAAACACACAAGCACATACACACACAAACACACACACGTTAGACCACTTTAAGGTCATTCCTCTGGTGAATACAAATGATGATGCGTCACAGCTCCTTATGGGAGTGCTATGCTCCATCTGCTCAGGTCAAGACTGACCACTGACCAATTTCACAGTAGTAGCTCCGCTCACTCGAGCCTGGTGACGGTGGCAGAGCTGGCCTGTTTAATACCTAGAAAAGCTTCTATAAGTTTCACTAGAGCTGCTTAGTAATACATCAACTCCCAAAGACTTAGTGACATGCCTGTGCTTAAGTGCATTTTGTAACATCTAGCTTAATTAATTTCAGTATTACTTCAAAGACTTTCCACATTTCCATTTTGCCTACAAGACGTGTTTATGAAGTTCCACTGGAGACATTTATTGACTAAAATGGAGGGCTATAGCAGTCTGAAATGCTCCAGGCTGTTTTATTACAGGCTGAAATGGATTCCCAGATATGTATAAACAGCACACCCTCTCTAACCATCAGACTCAACATGTCTCTCTCTACTTCTCTATCCTTGTTGATTCCAATGGGCTATAAATCTCTGTGTTCAGGGATTGCTCCATTTGTGTGTATATGTGTGTGTATGCGTTGATGGCGGTGGAGACGTAATTTGGTGTCAGTCCCTATAAATACTAGAGGGCTGTAGGGGTTAAGAGGCTAAGGACTGCGGCCCCCCCATCCTCTTCTGCAGGGGTGGGAGCTGCATAGCGCACAGGCTCAGAATATCTTGCCTGTAGTATCATGGTTCCTGGGAATCCCTGAACCTCAATAAGAATAGCGGACTGCCAGACATTCAAACACTATCCAGGGGCGATTCCTTTACATAACACTGTTTACCAGAAGAACCTCTCCAGCGACAGTGAGGAAGGCCTTTATGGGTAAACAGTGGGACTGAAAGGCATCTGACTGGTTTGTTAATAGAGTGCCTGGTGATCAACTTACAGGGCACGACAGCTCTCTCTGCTGGCTTTTTTGGCTGTGTATGCTTCCAATTTCTGTCTGGGAACTGGAATGAGACATCCCTTCAAAAAACGGCCTGAAAACAGAAACAAGATTTTTAATTAGAGAAACTTGCAAGATGATTTTCTTCGCGTTTTTACTGTCCAATTCCGTTTGAAGGGTCATTTGTTGGTATAAAGGACATTCCCATCCAAATTAACGTAGCTGGATGGTCAGAGCGGCAGACATTGCCATTGCAAAAGGCTTCTTTCTGTATAAACAGGTTTGCATCAAGTGTCATTACGATGACGAGCGGTGGAGCAGTATTATTACGAAGCATAGAGAGCCAGCCGCTAAATGAGTCAAATCGAACAACCTAATGCTTCGCCCAGACCCGTTGTCACAGCGTAGGAAAGCACATTGCTATTGCCAGTTCAGTAACAACTTTTTTGGCTCTTTTCTGTAACCAGTGTTGCATGAAAGCATAGTGGAACTAGCCAGCTAGCTAGCTAACTAACTAGCCAGCCATCAAGTTAGTTAGCTAGCTAGCTACTTCGCTAATTCCACTATCTTTTATGCTTCACTGGTTAGAGAAAACGCACGGCATCCGCTCTCTCCCAGCCAGCTATGACAAACTTTGCGACCCCACTGATGTGTGGTGTCACCATGACAACTAACAACAATCACCATTTTGTTTTGACCTTGCCAAATGACAATAGAAAACAGCTCAATGTCCATCCTATTTTTATGGTTGATACTACAGATATGTTGAAAATACAATTAAAATAAAACAATTCCCACTACAACCATATACAGGTTATGAACAGAAATAATTCTGAATACAGAAATATTACAGAATTTCTGAAAATATGGCCTTAGAAGAAAGGGGATGAGTACAGACATACTTGAGTTTGGGCTTGGGCGTGCTCAGGACGCTCTCGTTGTCCTCCATCTCTGGCCCACTATCGCTCTGGTTGTATACCTCCAGACTGTCATAGAGTAAGTCTAGATCCTCCTCCACTTCCTGGGTCTGGTCAACTGGGTCAGAGTCCAGGACCTGACGTATAGGATAGACACATCATCAACACATCAGTACACTGTAATCAGGGATTTGTAATCACGGCCATGGATTAAATAAGTGTAGGGAGTGACGGGTGCTGAGCATTAGCTAATCACTTTCACAACTGGGCTAATGGAGCCCAAAGAATGAAGGAGCAGGAGGCTGTAAAATGAGAAAATCTATGCTATAAATACATCCCTGCCTTAGTCCAAAGCAGGCCAATTAAAAGGTAAGTGAGTGCTAGAGGAGAGCTAAGGTGCTGACCCTTGATCTGCCAGCTGCACAGTGGGGATGTATATCATAGGAACTGCACACAGGCAGGCTTGTGGACTAATCAGGTGATTAATGCCACTCCATAAGTGCAGAAGCTGGCAGGGAGCAGATAAACACAGTCTGTCCCCTCTCCTCCTCCTGGCTATGTATTTATAGAGCTGCAGCCCTGAACACTGCCCAGCCACAAGCAAGGGATTAGAGACAGGGGACGTGATAAAAGATCATCCGGCCACCTGGAGCTTGCAGAAGCATCCCGTAAAAACACAACTCAAATAGGGAACGCAAATAGGTTAAACTGCTCACACAAGTGTCTAAGTCGTAGTTTTTTGTACAAAATATAAATCTCAAAGGGGTGAGCAAATCCTAATCCAGTCTGAAAATGTACTCCTCCAGAATCTGGTCCAGATGGAACCACAACTGTCTTCGTATTTGGAGCAAATTATACATTTCATATTAATTATGCAAGACATTGGCGTGACGCAGCTTTTCTAGCGTTTACAACACTGGTTATGTGGCCCAGAAAACTCACAGACCAATTGCGTGCGTTGGATATCTCATGTGGTGATGCTACTAAACAGAGCCTGGACAATTCCAGCCCAGATTTAAAATCACGGCAGGACAAGCTTGAGCTCATTTCTCTCACTGAATGAGAGAAAGCGGGGGAGTCAGTGGGAAACAAGAGGGAAAGAAAGAGAAATAGAGGTGTTGAAGCTGTTCAGTTGATAAGTTGCGCTAGGATTGTCGAAAACTTTATTTTTTCGAAAGTTATGCCCTTCATTTAATGATGCACACTTTTCAAAAGCTGTTATGTATTTTATTTTCAAAATCAGTCCTTTACTTGAAATGAGAAAAGAACATTTATTATTAGAGTAGTTATTATTTATAAACCCTCTAGTTCAATGTGAAAACTGACAAGAAATCTTTTCTTTATTTCATTGACAGTCAGTGCTTGACTGTATACAGATGCTGATAAAACTACTAGGCTATTTCAATATGGCACTGAATCATAATACAAGTGATGATGTTCCAGACCTTTGCTCAAGGAAATTTTCTCCAATGGTCTTAAAAATAGAATTCATCTTTTATACATCTTTCTTGGTGTTATCCGTGGACTGTTTTTGACATCAGAAAGTCAAAGAAAGAGGAGAAACGAGGCAAATGAATATACCATTTAACCCAAAGAATTTCACAGTTCAATGAGAACCATTAACATTAGAATGGCCAAACACAGATTATGTACTAATGGACATATAGGGGCTTTCCACTTCCTGCAGATGACCTGAAACATTTATTCGAAAAGGACTTGAGAGAAGAAAAACACAGCTCTAAAGAGGACGAGCACATTTATCATTAGATTAAGTGGTAGAGAATAAGGTAGTTAATGGATTCTGCATACGGATGGCTGCTAATGGAAATGTATGAATTACACATCCATGAGCACAAAGGTAATGCCGCTTAGCACCATAATGACGCTTGTACCTCTGTTGTGGCAGTGATTTCTTCACAGGCGATACTTCTCCAGTCAGGAGCACATTAGTCGCAGCAATATGCTGTTTAGACGGTCAATACTAAGATTATTTCCTCCTGCCCCGAGGGCAATTTAATAACTGATATGTTTCACAGCTGACTTATTAAAAGCTTCATAACAGAAGGACTGAGAAGTTCCAGGAAGGTGCGCTGAGAAGGATGGTGTACCCCTCTAAACTAACCCAAATCATTTCCTTTGACATTGAACCTCTTCTCCTGGGTGTCAATCAAAAATATGGCGATTGTTCTTTCCACACTCACCTCATCTGTTACCTTGAACCTCTTCAGCAAGGCCACAAACTTCTGCTTGAAGTTAGGTTGCTTTAACAGGGGAAAAAAACACAATTATGAGACAAAGGACTCCCTGAAAAGGGAATAACTCTCATCATTAAATACGCATGACAGCTGCGCTAGGGCTTATGATATCTCCCAGTAACCGTCCACTGGATTACTCATTCCCAGCCACTCTATGTAAAGACCATTATAATCAGTCCAGTGAACCCACAGTGTTCATTTACGTGCTCATCCACATTGTCCTAATGACTTGGACAAATGGAACACAGTGTGTGCTTTCCTTAAAAAGCTTGTACAACAGCCAACACAGGTCTGGAGTTATTCTCATAGTCAATGATTGGCAAGCACGAAACTCCATGTGGTGGAAGAGGAGTTAACTAACCCTGGTCATGGAGGTGGTTCGGATCATTTTCCTCCGGGCTTTCTTGGGCTTCCTGACCTCGTCGTCTTCATCGTAAAGGTCCTAAAATACAGGGAAGATGGATGAAATATCTAAAATCTCAACATACTAGTGCCCCAACATTTCTATCTGCATATATATTTAGGATACATGTAGAAAATAAATTAGTAGACTAACACTGAGAGGAAAACTGTTTTTGACCAAATCTCTTATTGAATTGTTCCCTATGTAACCATGTGGGGCAACCTGCGGGGCTGAAAAATGAAGCCAACCAATGGCCAATTGAGAATGGCTCCAAAGCCAGTCAATCCCCATAGACCCCCCCCATGTTAAAATACTCAACTATACAGCAGAAATAAACATGTTTCCAATGTAAGATAAAAAATGATTATCATCTTTATACTGTATCTAATTCTCCTATCAATGACCACTGTATGGGGGGTGAATTTCCTTTATAACCTGCCTGTCTAAATTATATTCTCAGCTCCGTTTTTGGATTAGCTGGGAGTTAGGTGGTGTGAGCCACTGTCAAGACTGGGACGGCCAAAGCCATCCACATTTAGATATATTTCGGCTCTTCAGTAACCTATGGTGATGTCCCGGAGACTAAGTCCATATTTTATACAGTCTATGTATAGAGCATTACTACTGTAGTTTACCATCACTGCAACAGCATGTTCAGTATGACAAAAAGGTGCTTTTGAGCTATGTGAGATATAATTTATTGAATGTCTCATATGCATTTAATTCCGCTGGGTATTGCAGATATGTTCGCACCTCAGCAATTTCTGGTACTGACCTGGCCATGAACTGCGTCATCGCTGGCTTCCTGCTCTGATGAGTAGCTGTCATCGTCCTCCTCAGAATAGTTATCCATGTCTGGGGAGCGGTCTGAGGTAGGAAAAACACAGAAAAACGTCAAAATACAGAAATGCATGTCAGCATTACATATATAAAGATTCAAATTTGAAGGTTCCCACAGAAACTGTTGAAATGTTCTTTTGGAATGAAGTAGGCCAAGAGGAAGCAATTTATCATTGGAAGGGAAACAGTGTTAAACATACAAAATTTAGAATGTAAATGATGCTTTCAGTACATTGTGCATTTTTCACAAGTATAAGTTTGAGCCCAAAATTTCCATCTTGTGTGGATAAAGTTGCTTAATTTTCTGTCCTAGTAATGAATTCCTTTGGCTACTTGGCAAGAATAATGAACAGTATATATGGTAATGAAAAAACATAATTAAATGCTGAATGTGCTTGCTGAAATGTAATGAAAATCTTATTATATGCAAATTAGATTGTAAATCTTTTGTGACACATCTCACATTCTGATTAAGTTTTAATGACATTTCAGTGGTTGAAGTTTTACGATTGTTTAATGTCAGATTTTATCGGTTTGAACAGCCACATTCCTGAAGAGTGTTTGACAGCTGAGCGATCAGGTGATGGAAGATCCTTTTTTCCTAAAAGCCAATTCCGACTTCCCTTTGCCTGTGAAACATCCTGTTCTATGCTGTTAGATGGGATGGATGTTATTAAGGACCACTGCAGAGGAGAAAGGCGAAAGATAAACATCTTTCTTTCTTTCCCTCGGAGTGACACTAGTATCATACTTGGTGCATGAGCTCATCTGTTATGTTTGAGCAGCCTCCTTAATAGCATCCAGAACAGCGAGGGATTAGCATAGCAGGATGAGGGCGTGGAGTCCAAGCAGGGCCCAATATTTCACCCCGTCCAGAATTAGAACGGTGAAAGGTAATAGGCCCTAAATCTGTTCAACTCTCCAATCAACATTACAACCGTTGCTGAAGAGAATAAAATATCCTTGGCTGGGGACTAATAGAGTTTATTCTGCCGGTCGGGAAATAGGAGCCATGTGGAAAGTGGGAATAGGGAGGGCTGGGCAGGGAGGGCTGGCTCCAGGGGTGAAGGCTGAAACTACAGAGAGGATCTGACCGGGCAGCGTTGGGACAGGCCTGTCTAACAGATCCACGGAGGGGGACGGGACATGTCGTGCCCACCTGAGGTTTTGGTCTTGCGGCCAGCCTGGCCACTACCGTCCTCGTGGTCGATCGGCTGGCTGGACAAAGAGTACACACTGATCTCCGCCACACGCACTGGCGCATCCTTCACGTTGCTATGGAGACCCAGAATCTGTCCTCCGTCTGTCGGGTGTTGCATCACCTGAACATAGGAAGATTAACATAAAAGCCAGCCATTGATTTTAAGAATACATTCAAATACAAAATGGGCTTGAAACCAATTTATAAAAGACACTTTAGTTGTATGTCCTCCTCTCCTTCAATATTACTGATATTATCTTTTCTCAAATAATATATTTCATCCGTCTGAAAATAAAGTCAATTTTAGCTGAGATTCATGTCGTACAATTCCTGTCACTCCGTAGAGCCATGTTGAAACAGCATGGAACAAATAATGTTGTTCAACAGACAGGCAGACAGGATGGAAGAATTTCATTGCTCTTTACTGAGCCAATACTGACACAGAGACTGAAATATCTTCTGTTACACTGCTTTATGCTCGCAGAGATTTACCGGCTGATTACAAGATGACAGATCTTTATTAGCACAATGCTGCTTTTCCATTCTGACTGTCTAAATGAGTCATGCCAATTTGCTAATATCATCGAGTCAAACAGTATAACACAGTTTGTATAAACTGTTTTAAATAAGATGAGAAAGGATGAGCTTTCACTCTAAGCTCTACCTCGGGGGTACTTTCTATATTTCACTTGATGAATAGCTGTACAGGGAGTAGGCTAATTTTGTGCGAACACTGGCAGGGGTTCACGCTGAAGCTGCGTGCAGAGTCCAATAACCGACTTCCTCTCACATAATGCCCCGATAGATTCAGAATAAGGCCACGGGGGAGTTTATTCTACAGCAGATGACAACATAGTTATAACAGGATCCAATAATGGCCAATCTAGCGTTATTCATGGCTGTCTGTGGGTTGTTTTACTGCAGCGAGCATCAAAGCAGCACAGCAATCTAGTGGTATTTTAAAATGCAATAAAGCATTAGTCTTGTTTTCAGATGTCAGTCAATTCCTGTCCTGGAGCGACGAGTGGAAAGTCACTTTGGATGAGCATGAATGGGGCCATCAGCTGCTGTAATTACAAATAAGGAAAGGCTACCTGTGTCTCTCCATTCCAAACAAGTGTGACGCTCAATATCTATGTCTACATCTGTCTTGATCTCGATTTCTCTCGCACTCAAATGTCCAAACTAATTATGTCCTGAACAAGGCATTTGAATTGATCTGGTTCCAATTTCCGATACTTTGTTCACTGTAATCAATAGTAGTAAGCCAAGTGTGGTACAATCAACAGCAGCCAGCCGTTTCAATGTGTGATATCCACAATGACAGGCATTAGTGAGCAAAGCAACCAGAGCCACTTTGGGTATATAAAATGGCATCTTGACAGCCCAGTGGCAAAACATACAGTCTGACGTAACTGCAGAGTCCCCAGTGAATGTCCAGCTGAGAGCTGTACTGGCAGTACTCAACATTAAATGACTAGAATCAGGTCAAAAAAGAAACTTAATCGCATATATCTACATTGAGCAAACATCCACAAGTGGCATTATATCAGCTCCTAGTCCATTATTACTGCTTATCATGGCTGAATACACTAAAAGTGCATATGAAGCCAGCTCCAGATGGCCCATAATCTCACAGAGCAGTATGTGTGATGACTGTGAGTCATCTGAAATGATGTGGAACGCAGTAGGCCCTCTTCTCTCAGGCAAACCAAGACATGCTGAAGACACTAATAGTCGTGTCAATCACTGTCAGAGCAGAATGCAATCACAAGCTCAGTGCAAAAATGAGGTGTTTCTCAAGAGAAATTAAACGGCTGACAATGAAACAGCAAACGAAGTGATTGAAAGTAAAGCCCCAGTTGAACACTATACGGTACCTCAGCCATATTAATAACTCCCACAGCCAAAGTTTTGTAGCCCAGGATGGTTCGATTCTTGTAGCGTTTCCTCCTCTGCAGCATAATCTGCAGTCTGTTGGCGTCCCTCTTCAGAAAATGGGGGTACTGAAAAAAAAAAAAAAAAATCTAATGTCAGATAAACAATGCAGACCAGTGACCACATTATATATTCATCAACCCTTTGATGGAAACCCACATGCAGACTTTTTTCTCAATATATTGTTTCTGTTACTCCATAAGAAAACAAATTCTTCAGCGGTGACCTGCCATGTTGCCTCTGTCCTCTATTATTTCTATGTCTTTCAACCATACAGCTGAAATAATAAAACAAGACTGTGTGTATTCTGATTCTTTTAATATTTTAGAGTGCTTAGTCAAGATGTAACCGTCCTTCAATTCCCACTTCCTCTGAAGTCTGTACCAGAGCACTTTCTTTCTGAGTTTGAAGGACTTCTCTTATGTTATTTATTTCCAGACAAAGCATTTTCTCTGTGACTGACTGGTGGATTATCTGTGCCACGGTTTATTGCCACTAAATGTAAGGTAGAGCATCACCAGGTCATAATAATAATAATAATATCAATGATGTCAGAGATTTTTAATACAACCTTTTGGGCTTAACTTAGACTGCCAGGCAGGATTTTAATTCTTGAACATGAGTTTATCTGAGCGGGAACAAACTCGATGTATCTGTAGTCAGAACTCTGTATGTACTGAATAAAGTGAAGTGATGATGTACCACACACACACCCGGTTCAAGTTTCTGTAAAAATACAGTGTACTCAGATGCCAGCACTGAACCGACATGGTGGGTGTTACATTCTGTAGTCTTACTAACTGAACTATTAAAAAACTGTCTGTGGCCTGTCTGCTGGACTACGGTTGAACTGTTGGTAAACCTTCATCACTTCAGAGCTTTATTTATCTCTGAGACTTCGTATTTCACCCTCACATTTGCTCTTTTTATGTTTCCTCTAGAGTCATATTGTCTCAGCTCTTTACATTGACTTTTGTCGCTTCTTGGTCTATAATATTTTACACAATAAGAATGAAAGATCAGGTTACACAAGTTGGTCGGACATCACTGCTGCAATATCCATCTGCCCCCACGTTTTCTAGGATTTACTCAACAGCAGCGTGATTTTAACTGAGCCTTTTTGCATAGATGTTGCACTCTTTGGCACTTAGTTCAACTCTATAGTTGCCTGGCTATTCCAGTCTGCAAATGGTCAACATACATGTCTATTATTTCAAATCAAACAGTCATAACAAAAATTCCGCTTCAGTGACTTCATTAATGATTCATTTCTGTACAAAGTAAGGTTGCACTTGGAAAAACGCCAAATTCAACAACAGAAAAAACAGCACTTCCTGTGAGTTAATACCTCTTCTGACCACAAAATAACATGAAACAGAGACTGATTTAATCCAACAAAACACTGTGAACACATGTATGTACACAAATGTACATGGATATTTTGAACATAATACTTTTGCTCAGGGTTAGGAAGGGGCAAAGTGCGGATAAAGGCTTCAACACCATCCTCCCTGTGAAGTCACTGCAGTATCAGTGTGAGAATTCACAGTGTCATGTCAAGAGTGCTTGCCTGTAGTGAGAATGTGAGCTCCAGATCCGTCTCCATCAGTCCACTGGGTGGGAGGACGTACTCATTTGATCTCAGCAGACGCTTAGAACCCTGGAAGATAAAATAAAGCAATGTTTCATTGTAAGCACATTTAGAAATGCTTCATATACAAAATTTTACATCAGGGGCTCCCTGTGGAATAAGAAAAAGACCCACAAATCCCTCATATTGTGTCGTTTCTTAGGCCAATATCTATCAGACGACAGTGACTGAGGACCAGCCTGCTTCACACTTACACATTTATGCTGATTCACACCTTGAGGCAGCCCAGCACAAACAGTCCTCTGCTCCTTCACTGCTTTCTAGAGAACAGTGCTACAAGAACAATTGAAATATGGGCCAGATACCCTGTTCAGGAACATATCAAGAGTTTTTCATAACTGACATGAGGATTCAACCTAATCACGAGCCTGCTGTAGCTTCAATGCTGTTCAGACCTGGTATTAACATGCCCCTTGGGTGATCCAATCACAAGAGGACAGCTCACATCAGTGCGTCAGTTTAGATCTGGCATTAGAATATGTTTCCACACGCGTCTTGAGTGACTTATGCTCTGAACTAGGGATGCAAAAATTTGATGGATGATCGATTATCGATTAACTGTTGATAAGCAATGAATTGAACCCGTAATTCCCAGCCAGTACACGTGAGGGCGCACTTGACACCAGACGTACTTGACGCACACGCAGGAACACAAATGAAGCAGGGCTCTGACGACAACAACAAAACAAACAAGAAACGGTACACTGACAGGATGAAGAGGCCAAAGCGGAGTGCAGTTTGGAGCCAGACGTGAGCTCCCGCAGTTTCATTAAGGCTACATGTTATCGTCACCGTGTCGCACCTGACGGAGGAGTGACTGACAGCAGAAATTTACTAACCCAAAATAGTTTTCATGTCGGCTCTATGGGAAGAATTCAACAATGTTTGACTGATTCATTGACTTTGTTTCTTCGCCCAGCGCAGCGAGTGAAGCAGCAGGTGACAAACAGACTGATCTGATCAGTCAATGTAGATACAGTTCATATATTTAAAATACAAACAGCGGGAGAAAACTCGAGTGTGAGTCAATCTACTTAATAATATTTAAACGTATCTGTTCTGTGAGCTGAGCGAGTGACGGTCATCACAGCGCTTCTTGTCTGTCTCACTCGTGGAGCAGTGCCGTATGCTGTTGGGTGTAGGCAGGGCCCTTTTAGACAGCGAGGCCCCCTGCAGTGGACCAGGTTTGGGGGGGGGGGGGGTATACTTATACCTCCGTGAGAACCGTAGGCTACACTGCGGCCAACACAACGTACTATGCAAAGACACCTGCAGCACCACCACAGCTCTCTGCTAAAATCAGGCCCACTGTAAAGAAAAAACTGAAATTTTAGGGTTAGAGTGTAGTGTTAAAATCTCATGCTTAAAGCTATCCACCTGCGATCAAATCACTCAGGACACATGTTGATGTCAGGTCTGAACGGGGCTTTAGAAACAACTGACTAGGACAAGGCACTGGGAGCTGGCACAAACTTCTTGCACAGGGATTTAAATGACATGGGTTGTGGAAGTCTCTTCCAGATTTAAGGACACTGACACACAGTGTGTCCTCAGAGGACCTGTCTCAGCCCTTGGCGTGTTACTCTTTTTAACCTCGGATTAACGTCTATCATGTTTCCCATCAGGTTACAGTTTAATTCTCTCAAACCATGCTTCTTTTTCTGCCTCTTCTAATCTTGAAACAGGGACGTCCGAGTGTGAACGTGAGAACAGGAACAGCTTGTCAAGTCTTGGGTTCACAATTTAATGTCAGGCTGTGAGTGCTGACGACAGGCATCTGTTGTGTAATATATTTGGCAACTCGTCGACCGCTGTAAAAATTTCATAAGTCGTCAAAGCTTAGCTTAGGTCAGGTGTCTGCTAAATCTGCCAATAGAATTAAGTAAGACTTGGTGAGCAGCATAGAGCGGTAAGGATATCCTGCATGTGGCTTAATACCGGTGAAACTTAGTAGTCCAACGGAGTGGGAACATTGTATCCTAATGTCATCAGAGCTGCTAAATCATGTAACAGATACCAAATAAGATGGCTGAGTATGTGTTGAGGAATCATCACAGGATACCGGGGGGGGTTATTCAAGAATGCAGTGGTGCCTCTGCAGGTACATCACATGCATGAGTGATTTGAACAGCAACAGCATTTTCACTCCATTAACTGTTTTCCAAAGCATAGTCTTTTTGGGTTGACTATAATATCTGTCACAACTCAGAGTGCAGATGACAGGTCAAGGAATATCCACAGAAAGTCACAGTCAGAAAAACAAAGCCAACAAATGACCAAAAGGCTCTCTCCCCTTGTGAGCCACAGGAGGCAAGAGGATTACGAGGGTACACTTATCAACTCTCTACGATAACAACAGAATCGACACCACACAAATACATTTCATATCCATTGAAAATGACAACTTTGTTACGGCTAAGCTTAAGTTAAGGCATTTAACTTAAGCTACAAAAGATAAAACCACAAGAGAAACCGATGAAATGAGACTAACAATAAATCTATACACAAAATCTCAGTGAAAAAAATTCTCAAACTACATAACTTGAATAACGTTTGAAAAGGATTTGGAGATAATAAAAATGTATTCATTCCTATGCCTTCCCCGCTTTTTGTTCAACAAGAAGTGTTGCACTTGATACCTTATCAAATCATTCAGATCTTTCATTTCTCATTCAGCTCCGCATCTTACATGAAGGCAACTTCCAAAAACGTGTTATATAGGCTGCAATTGTGCAACGGATAACACTGTGCTCTAGTGTACCTTGCAAAATGAAGGAACATTTCATGCAATGTTAACAGTTTTAAATGCCTGAAATTAAACCAAAGCTTTGAAGATTTAAGGAGAACCCAAGAATATATAATATTTAGCCTCGGTGACACTTTCAAAGCATTCAGTAGTAATCTGCATTTCTGTATACAGCCTAACGGCTCAATATGTTCCACAGAAGGACATGCTCACAGTACCTTGACAGTAGTTGCAGACCCTTGTTTTGTATACAGAAAAAAAAGGGTAAATCTCTGTCTGAGTCTGACCTTGTCACTAACTTGAGCTCCACAAAGAGGCCCTGTATGCACTCTTTTCTCATGCTCAGTGGCTGGTACAATGAATCAAGGCACAAAAGCCGAGCACTCTCAAACTGCCTGACATGCATTAACAATACAGAGCCTTGGCAAGGAAAGCTTGTACTGAATGTCCTTTGCCCCCCTTCTCTCGCCCTCTGCACCCTGCTACAAGCTTCTCCACTGTCTTTCTGGGGCCAGACGGGGAGAACGTGAATGTGTGAGTGCCCCTCCACTCTACCAGACTCCACAAGCCTGTGGGAAAAGTTCAACTTTACACTTCTTCTCAAGGTTACTTTTCAATATGTTTATATTAAATCCTCCAAACTGTTTGCAGCAAAGACGGGAAGTAATTTAGGGATGGGAGAAGAGCTTCATGTGTAATAGTGATAAAGAGGTTCTGAAGGCGTTTTGAGGCTTCACACACACACACACACATAGACACACGAACGAACGAATGCATGCATGCACGCCTTTCCTATCATAATCCAGTTGACAACAATGTCTGACTACAACCTTGAGGCAACTGTACATAAAAAAGACAGGACACAAACTGCATAATCATGCAGTGCACATGCAGTAGTATATACCACATTGTCCAGAAAATGTAGCAGTGGGTTGTCTGGGGAGGCCTCAGCTACTGTTTAAGTGACCCAGCAGTCTTCAGGGTGAGAGACATCAGACTATCTCAAAGGGGACACAGAGCCTCATTCAGTGCAGACTAAATTGCAATCTCATCATCCCTGCTGCTTTGGGAGACCATCCAAATGGTTAGGTATTAGAGGTTGTGTGTGCGCATGGAGGCCACTTTACCTGATGAGACCCAGAGAGAGAAAAGAGACGGCCACTGTGTGCTGAACAGAGAAGTGATGACATGCGGTAATGAGGCTTTGTCATTCACTGTGTGAAAACAAAACCCTCTTATTCCTCTGTCATCTTTGCCCAACTGTGTCTTTATCCTCTCAGCGTCTGTTCTCCCTAACCAAACCTGCTGGAAATTGCATTTAATGCTCCAGTTCCAGAGCTGCGGTGAACAGAGCTTTGCCTGGCTGTCCTCCGGGCGGCTCAACAGAAATGGGGAGATTTCACGCTCTGAAGACGACGTAGCTCACGGATAAAGCCACACTTGGTTGCTTGCTTTCTCCTTCAGGATGACAGGAAAGGGGAGATGATTTGTTTCTCTTTAAATAGAATTTCCCATTGTGCTAAAAATTTCAATTAAATGTCAAAATGAGGGGGACAATTATGAGAGAGGGAAAGATGGGGATTACAGACATGGAGCAGTAACTACAGAAATATAGATGTGGATATACAAGGGTCTGAAGTTTGAAGGCTCTAAGGCAAACTGTGTAACAGCTATAGAAGTTAATACCAACCACGAGTGACACGGCTGGTGCCAGGGGGTAGGAAGTATGGAAAGCCCCTGGCCCAATTTGGCGTTGTGTCTGTTATGACCCATTGCAAGATGGGTGGACAGGATGATACGGGCACGGTCGATTTTTGCAAAACAAACAACAGGCTATAAATGCACATAGAGGCGCATATTATTTTCTAAAACTGGATGATTTATGTTGTTCTATCAAAGCATAGTGTGGGTTTCAGTGAATATGATCAAAAAATGTTGCTGACTGCAGCTGTAATTTTATCACAGACAGTAGGCTACATTAAAAACACTAATATAAAGTGCTCTTGGACAATAGGTCAAAGGGAAAACAGTAGTATTTACAACCACCTATGTAGTTACTGTGTTTTGGCTTTCTTGGGCAGTATGATAATCGCTTGTCATCTCTTCTTTAAACATTTGCCCAACACACATGCATAATAATCTACGGCTGGGAATCATCATCAACTGTTGGTATAAATATTTCCATGTGTAGATGAATCAAACATGCTGGGTACAAACAGTGTCAGACATGACACAGGTGGCACATTCCTATTTGAGAAAAGACGGGTTTCTGTGCAGCGCAGAAGCGGTTAAAGCATCTGCAAAACACAGCACTGGGTAGAGGCTGCATATTAGATTCTCTCTGATGTGTGGGCAGTATACAAGCTTGTTCTCTGACTTGTCTTCTCTGTGAATTTTCTGGGCGCCTGCAGTCGAGAAAGTTTGAATGACTTTTTTCCTTTAACAATTATTTCCACATGGCCACCTCAGGGCAGTGCATTTGTGTACACTTAATGGTGCACTCGCTGCTCTTAGTTCTCTCTCAAGGTTTTCAGAAGCAGTGGACCATCATCTTTACAACCGCTACTAGGCTTACGGCTGAGTGTGTGTTTTCAAACAGTAGCTGTGTTTCCATCCGCATGTTTTAAATGCACAATTTCAATTTGCGCACACAAAACCTGAATGGAAATGGTGCCATTTTTAAAAAAATCCAGAAATATCGCACTCTGCTGGCTGAATTCAAACCACCACAGCTGCTTAGGTCTCTGGAGATACCGCTGCTACGCCGGGGGGAGAGGGGGGTGCGCCAGCTAGCTAATTCTTTCTACAAATTTGTTATTTGAATTTAAATTTAAATTTCATAATTGCATCCAGGTTTTCTACATGACATTATTACGTGGAACGGTTCCTTAAAAAAAATCTGTCCCGTTCGGTACGCATGTCACGGTTCGGTACACATGTTAACCGTTCTGTTTATGAGGTGCAACGTAGCGTAAGCCTTCATGACTGCTGACCTCTCTCGTATCTCAGCGCTACGTCTCAGCGCTATCGTCTCAGAGCGTCAAATCCCGGCGTGCTGGGAGACTTGCTCCACACGCTCCCTGTAGGCACGCGGCAACAACGCTACGCGTGCTCTCGCTACGCACTTTCCTGCTACGCTAGTTCCCGCTACGCTCTTCTTCATGGGTTTCTGAATCCTCTTGGCAGCAGCTTGCTAAGCTACGCTCTGTTGTTGTTCTAAATCGTTTCAGACTGGTCAAATCAGTGGTTAAATCACCACATCAATGGCTCTTTCTACTCTGAAAAAAAGAGGTTGACACAGAAAACCGTCAGTTCACCAGAGAATGGACAAGTTTTTGTTTCTGTCAATAAGAAGCCTGAGTTTACTCTGCAGCCATATCGGTGTGTAAAGAGGAGAAGTTGATAAAAATCATGCTACTCTGCATTTATGTTACGTTAATTTTTGTCTTTACAGTTTTTTATCAATAAACTAATGTTACATATGTGCTTGTCAGCCTGGTAAAGTGACTAGTTACTTAAGTAATCAGATAAATGTAGTGCAGTAAAAAGTAGAATATTTCCACTGATTTGTAGTGGAGCAGATGAATAAAGTTGCATGTAAATAAAATACTCAAGTAAAGGAGAAGAACCTCAAGGTTTACTTTCGTCCAATAACTGAGTGAAACCCTCTGGTTCACAGGTTTGTTCATTTAGATTGTTTTTTGACAAGCTTGTTGCACTTTGAGGCCTATGACTACTATTTACATTGATAAAATAAAGACACTATACTGTATGTACTCCTATGTCGCTGCATTGTTTTACAATATCCATTAATGTGATGCTCATATTTTTCCGGCCCCTCATTTTGGATCATTTTTCTGGCATCAATTCCAAATTAATTGATTTAGCCTATTTCAGTCACTTCAGTGATTGCTGTTTGTGCATATTTTAGTGAAAGAAAACCTATTTTCATCATATTGTTCTAAGATTTGATAATGTAAAAGTGTTTATATTCTTACCTAGAAGGCAAACAATTGTTTACCTTTTTATTAATTTATAAATGCGTAAATGTATTAATGTCTCTCCTACTGTTTCAAAATCTCACTTCACTTTCATTTAAGATTGTTACAGTAATCCCTAAACAAGCTGCCTTATTATTTCAGTTTTTGCATGATATGTCCTTAAGAATATCTGATTAAAATTTTTTAGGCTAAAGATCTGATACATGGAATTTTAAGAATCTAAAAAAAAAATAGAAAAAACCACCGAACTGAAAAACCATGACGTGAAAACCGTGATATGAACCGAACAGTGGATGTTGTGAACTGTTCCATCCCTAAAACCCAACTTGTATCTAGTCTTTGATCTCGACAGTTTCATCATTAAGATGAAATTTTAAAACCATACTAACTCATTGTCACAACTTTCCAAAAACTGTGTTCTTGGAATACTTTGAATTCCATATTAAGGAATAAAGGATTGGGTAATCTTTGAAAGGGAAAGTGTTACTCTGGTGACAGCAAGGAGGAAACACAACTAACCTCAACTCATCTCCACGGTACACTGCAGTGTAGAATAAGAAGAGTAACTCTGCTGCAGCAAGCAAACTATATGTAAGCTTGTTTACTGAGCAGCAAAGCTACAGCATGTCAAATCACACACGCACGCACGCACGCACGATGTTCATACATGACATTCTTCCTCCTACACAGCCACCTGCAGGTTTTTCCTATCCATTGCAAAGACTTTGCAATAGCTATACCGTATGTTGCAATATTGGTATTAGTTAAAATGGCAGTTAAGATATTTCAGAATGGCATTTTCCATTTAAATCATACGCAATGTGACTTAAACATAATAAGGTAGATTTTGAATAATAACCATGAGAATATGCAATACATGTTCGGTCTGTAAGGCCGTAGTCACAAAAATGCATTAGCAATCAATGTAAGATGCACAATCCCTCTGAAATGTGCTAATGCTCCTGCTTAGATTGGTAATGCTAGTCTGTCACTTAAAGCACCCGAGTGGCTGTGACTCACCGGAGCTTCCTGTGTAAGGTTTTTATCAATTGGTAGGATTAGTAGCATGTCTCATCATCATCTAGCCTTTGTGATCACGTCCGACAGAGCACAGCTACGACAAAGAACTGAGAGACACTGAGCCACAGACTGCAGAGCATGACACAAATGTTTTGCAACTGAGCCTGTTACTCACGTCGCACATGGGAGATTAACACACCCACCTGGATTTTGACAGCTATAGAAAGGGAATTCAGCTCTTTATCCAGTTCTTTGAGGACGACCAGCTTTTTCAGTGTGAGGCTGCAGAGCCTGTTGGGGGAAAAAAAAGGAAGAACAAGAGAAAGGGAGAGGAGAAGAAACCGATTAGTGGCACGGCTTACACGATGTGAGCACACCTTCATGTCACACTGTAACATCTAGGGATGAAAAGCAACACTCCCTACTGTTTATTTTGACTTGTCTTTAGTCATTCTTCAGTCACCACACAAGGTATAATAATAACAACAGGCAGCATCCAGGAATCAATAACTACCAACTGAGAGAGCAACACTGTAATCAAACCCTATTCTACTCAGCTGTGTGTCCTTTGTCGTTAAGGAAAAATCTACAGCTTGTTGTGAAGGGATGGAATGCCAAGGAGCTACTAAATCCGGATTCCTGTTGTCAGCTTTATGGGCAAATTCTTCATGCAAGGTGACATGGCACAGATGCTTCGACAAGCCCTGCTTCATCATGCCGCTACACATTTACATGTTGAACACAGAGGCTGATATGACTCACTGCCATCTGTTCACTATTAAATAAAACAAGAAACATATATGCCACTAAAGAAGTGAACATACATTTTTGACCAGCAGACGGTTGTTTTTTATACACTGGGATCCAGAATGGGTAAGGTAAAATATACTGGATTTAATGACAAAATCACATCTAGGTCAGAGGGTCCCTGTGGATGCCTCTCAGGTTCAGCCTATCTTGTAGAACACAGAGGACAGAGGAAGATAAAAAACAACAACAACTACTAAGCAATACAAGTAACAGACAAGTTCAATTCCACACCTTTCTCGTGGATTCAATGTTATTTGTGACCTTTAAAATCCTCCTTCCTTTCAGCACCCCCGCAACAAAAAACTTTCCCTCTACACACACACACACACATACAGAAAGTCAACAACTCACAAGCCAAGCTTGCTAAACTTCCTCCTGACCCACTTTTCCCAAGTCCTGGTGCATTAAATTGTGATCAGTCTGAGCCAGAGTCAAAGGGGAAGAAGAAAGACAAAGCAAACAAATAGCTATCCAGTCAACCACTTTTCTTAAGAGGCACTATGCAACACTCACTGACTTTATTTGGGAAGTCCCGGCTAGGCAAGTATGATTCACAAGCATCCAACCGAAACTGAAGCATAACTGTAGCATAGAAGTTAATATCATGGGGTATAAACACTATGTATTTGTCAAGTCTTAACATTTTTAAGGGGTTAAAGGGTGACTTGAAAATGTAAACAATGTGAATTGAATAGGAAATTAGATATTGAAAACTAAGATTTAAACGTCCCATATTGTAAAAAGTGAGATTTTCATTTTTTATTATAAAGCAGGTTTTTGATGTTATATAAATACTGTGAAAATATCGAAACGCTTAATCCACAGAGAAATGCATTTGTACATGTATTCAGATACACACACGCACACACATATATACATATATATAGACACACACACACATTGTGTATATATACACAATGTGTGTGGGAATGACTGAACAGCACGGTGCTGTTCAGTCATTCCCTGGGTACAATAATGGTTGATTATGATACAATGACATTTCATTATAGTCAGTCAACAGTTATAGGTTGACTTTAATATGTCACAATGCATTTCATGTCCTCTTTTTACCTGAACAACAATACAGGGTACTGTACTTTTCCCCATAAATATCATGATGAGATCTAGTTTGTGTTTGCTTACATACATTTCCTTTCATCAGTCTTTACTTTAATCATTGCAAAAAAGGGCAACGATTAATGGGTTTGTTTCATTAACAGCATAGGGGGAAAAGGAAGGAAGCTAGCCACAGGTCATTAGGTCCCAAGAGATTTTTATCTAAGCAGCCAACAGAATACATCTTCAATGACAATGGCAACATAAAATTGTCAACAACAGGAAATTGGTGGTCCTGTGTAGAATCTTCCTTTGGCCTAAATCAGTGACCACATAACTGTACAACATTTGACTGGAGTCATTTGAGCATAAAATGCCAATCCACTTGGCTGCACAATAAACTAAGTTACCTTGTGTGCGTTAGAATAACAAATGCAAATCTATTTGAGGCTGGAAAGATTAAATGTTAAACCTTGTAGATAGAGCATGGAACCAGCTTGCCTTATGGTGAGGATGAGTCACCACTCAGCGTTCTGTCAGGAGGGAGGGAGACAGAAAGCTGGGCTGGTGGTTTAACAACATCTCTATCCCATCACAGCGCTTTCTCTCTCTCTCTCTCTCTCTCTCTCTCTCCCTAGACTGAGATTCACATGTAATTAAAAAGGCTGCAGGTGCTGAGAGGGTCACCTAGGGAACCAGGGATTTCTTTTTTTATTATTAGACAGAGGTGTTATCTCCACTCTTGCCTGCTGTTGTGTTGTGTTCCAAGTGAAACTCCTGGCCATCTGTCTTGGTGCCAGTCTGTCCCTGTGCTCCTGCACAGTGCCAGTTCACTTTGCCACCCAATCAGTGACTGCAGTGATGGACCAGGTGTCACACATAAGCACTAATCATTGTGCTAAAATAGCTGGAAGAGGCATCCACGTAATTTGTGGTATGATCTCCATTCTACATAACAGATGCTGGCACACACTCAAGATCAAAATAGGGGCTTGCAGAGGGTACTCGAAAGATGCATTAATCCTCTATTTTGGCATGTCATCCCCACATTCCCAGAGAGAGCATAGGGTGGGATCACAGCGCACCTCTCTGTGCTAAACACTACCGAAACACTCAAGCATTATCAATCCATAGAGAAGTACGGGTGGGTGGAGAATCTATTCAGCAGTCTCCAGTTCAATATTTCTGTGAACTGAAGGTGGAAAGCAGAGATAAGTAAAACATTTTCTGTCTGTTTCCCAGTTGATAAGAGCCGATGCGGGAAATCCCTCTCAGTTTCCGTGCTGGTGCACATTACCAGCCAAGCGCTTCTGATTGGGTCACCGTTGTTACAGACTGGGTTTATTGATCCTCACATGCACACAGTTATCCTAGTTATGGGCTCTTTTGTTATTTTGATCATTCATTATCAAGTACATTAGGAAGGCACAAAACACTATGTTTAGTAATTTTATTTGACCAGAGACTTTCGATTTTATGCTGCTTTATACTTGAACACCTCTACATTTCAGAGGGAACTATATTTACTACACTACATTTATCTAACTAATATCACTACTAATTACTTTGGAAAATACAATTTTACAAAACACAACCAAAAACAACATTAAAACAAGATTAAACCTGGCTTGTGACTCATAAAAGCAGTGTTTAGACAGGGCTCTTTGTCACATTGCAAAGAGACTTTTCCCCTCTAAACATCTCAGATCATTTCATTTAAATAACTGTTTGAGGCCCAAAGATGGAAAACTATGTAATATTTTACAAAAAAGAAAAAAAATAGAAAAAAAGTCTGAAAATGTACATTTCTGTACCAGAACTTTGTTTTGTCTTTCCTCTCCTGTTAATCATCTCAGCACACTTCAGATACATCATGTGACCCTTTGGAGGGGCCTAGGTTGGGGGGTGTACATGATGGAGGATGAGTGATGTAACAGAGGGCTGAATGAAAAAGACACTGTCTATGTTTGGCATGTGCTGGGGGGCCTCCAAGCTAGAAAAAAAAACTTCAAGTAATGCTTTTAGTGCTTTCAGTGCCCTTTTTCTCGTTGTCCCTTTTACTACCTTTTTGGCTTTATTTAAGTGTGAAATGATCCTTTGCTTTTTCCGGATGCAGTGGTGTGCATCCACAACAACAGCCTGTGTGAAACAATGATCCCGCGTTGAACAGGCCACATAACGCACAAGATAGGAATTAAATGGGGCAGATATTTTGCCTCGATGAATTTTGTTATCGATAGGCTTGATTAATTGTTTCAGCCCTACTGTAAAGTCCGACTTTTGATATGTTGCCCATATTCAGAATGCAGGACTTACTCATAATATTACGTTCAACACTGTGTGAGGAATATAAATCGAAGAATCAGAATCACACCTACTGCAGACTAATTACAGTAAACGTGTAAATCTTTTTCTAGATGACATCTGCCATTACTAACATGGCCATATAAAATAACTGATTATCATACCATGTCAAAATGAACAGTTATTGACTGCGCTGATGGAGGGTGCCCAGTAGGGGCCTGAGCACTCTACATCTAATAGGTTTAGCCTATATGGCATCGCTCACAGCGGTGGGAGTAGTGCTGCTCCATCTAAGCCCATTAGTGCATCCAAGTCACTCGCTGTACCGTTGTACTGTTGACCTTTTTGACCACTAAAGTAAAGCAAGACCATTAGATTACAAGGTCATTTCCCTCTTTAAGATTCAGACTGCTCATAGTACTACCTAAATCAAAAGTTATGGAGATGTTCCATATTGTGTGTGAAGTGTGAGGAAAAAAGGCTTAGACAACCAACCTCATCTATAAAAAAAAGCCTATAAATTTGTAATGAAAGCTCTATCACATGAACAGCGCCATGACAACGTAATCCTTATTATGGCCCAACCTAGGCACTATAAACTAGTATGTTATTAATTAGACTAAATATCCACATCTTTTAATTCCCTCCTTTTTAGACATTGGGCATAAAAAGCTGTACCTTATAGTGCCATTTAAGTTGGTTTGAACATTAAAACACATCATCATAAGATTTTATTACATGGTAAAGGAATGGAGAGCTTCTGCTTCGTTATGAAAGATGGTGGGTCTGGGGCTATGCTCAAATCCTTTCACTTGTATCTGTCCTGGACAAACAAAGCAACTTATCAGATAGTACACTCAAACAACCGTGGTCAAATATTTGGCTTTAGATAAGAGGCCTGTGAGTGTGGGTTATAAGCCATGATGGTGCATTATCTTATCTCTGGTGCCTCATTCAATTTGTCTACAGCAATAACAAGAACACCACACATTTAAAAAAAGGATCACACATTTACAATTTAATCTTTCAGAGGTCCTGTTCAGACCTGACATTTACATGTGTCTCGTGTGATACGATCACAAGAGGACCGCTCTAAGTAGAGGTGTGAATGAACAAGACGCTCTCAGTTGATTTACATGCAGTTTAAAAATCCAATTATATTCAGGTTAAGGCAATACTCCGGTTCTTTAAACGCCATGTAAACACCGTACCCTGATGAAAATTGGAGTTCTCATACTCTGGTTAACAGACCTACAGTGCCTTGCGAAAGTATTCGGCCCCCTTCAACCTTTCAACATTTCGCCACATTTCAGGCTTCAAACATAAAGATATAAAAGTGTAATTTTTTGTCAAGAATCAACAACAAGTAGGACACAATCGTGAAGTGGAATGAAATTTATTGGATACTTTAAACTTTTTTAACAAATAAAAAACTGAAAAGTGGGGCGTGCAATATTATTCGGCCCCCTTGCGCTAATACTTTGTAGCGCCACCTTTTGCTGCAATTACAGCTGCAAGTCGCTTGGGGTATGTCTCTATTAGTTTTGCACACCGAGAGACTGGAATTCTTGCCCATTCTGCCTTGCAAAACAGCTCGAGCTCAGTGAGGTTGGATGGAGAGCGTTTGTGAACAGCAGTCTTCAGCTCTTTCCACAGATTCTCGATTGGATTCAGGTCTGGACTTTGACTTGGCCATTCTAACACCTGGATATGTCTATTTGTGAACCATTCCATTGTAGATTTGGCTTTATGTTTTGGATCATTGTCCTGTTGGAAGATAAATCTCCGTCCCAGTCTCAGGTCTTTTGCAGACTCCAACAGGTTTTCTTCCAGAATGGTCCTGTATTTGGCTCCATCCATCTTCCCATCAATTGTAGCCATCTTCCCTGTCTGTGCTGAAGAAAAGCAGGCCCAAACCATGATGCTGCCACCACCATGTTTGACAGTGGGGATGGTGTGTTCAGGGTGATGAGCTGTGTTGCTTTTACGCCAAACATATCGTTTTGCATTGTGGCCAAAAAGTTCGACTTTGGTTTCATCTGACCAGAGCACCTTCTTCCACATGTTTGGTGTGTCTCCCAGGTGGCTTGTGGCAAACTTTAAACAAGACTTTTTATGGATATCTTTGAGAAATGGCTTTCTTCTTGCCACTCTTCCATAAAGGCCAGATTTGTGCAGTGCACGACTGATTGTTGTCCTATGGACAGACTCTCCCATCTCAGCTGTAGTTATCTGCAGTTCATCCAGAGTGATCATGGGCCTCTTGGCTGCATCTCTAATCAGTCTTCTCCTTGTTTGAGATGAAAGTTTGGAGGGACGGCCGGGTCTTGGTAGATTTGCAGTGGTCTGATACTCCTTCCATTTCAATATAATTGCTTGCACAGTGCTCCTAGAGATGTTTAAAGCTTGGGAAATCTTTTTGTATCCAAATCCGGCTTTAAACTTCTCCACAACAGTATCTCGGACCTGCCTGGTGTGTTCCTTTGTCTTCATGGTTCTCTCTGCGCTTTAAACAGAACCCTGAGACTATCAAAGAGCAGGTGCATTTATACGGAGACTTGATTACACACAGGTGCATTCTATTTATCATCATCAGTCATTTAGGACAACATTGGATCATTCAAAGATCCTCACTGAACTTCTGGAGTGAGTTTGCTGCACTGAAAGTAAAGGGGCCGAATAATATTGCACGCCCCACTTTTCAGTTTTTTATTTGTTAAAAAAGTTTAAAGTATCCAATAAATTTCGTTCCACTTCACGATTGTGTCCTACTTGTTGTTGATTCTTGACAAAAAATTACACTTTTATATCTTTATGTTTGAAGCCTGAAATGTGGCGAAATGTTGAAAGGTTCAAGGGGGCCGAATACTTTCGCAAGGCACTGTAGATAACTCCTCCAGTAACCGGAGTATCATGTGAATGTAAACGCGTTAATCTGAGTTAGGTCGGGTCACACCTCTGTGCATGCTCCTGTGTTTATAACTGCCCCTCCTCACTCCGCTGCAGTCAATTTTGACCCGGAAATAGAATAGAATAGGAATCAACGGTGCCGAAAATGCGAAAGAAAAAAAAACCAGCAACAACACAAGCTTTACCTTGAAGGACTTTGCCATGGCAAGTAACATTACTACCAAGAAGACCCATTTCTGTCATAATGCTGTTGGAAAGTCATCCATTCTCTCCATGCTTTTCAAGTTCTTGTGATTTTGAAAAAGGTCAACTGGAAAAAAAACGGTATTCCAACCAGTTGTACTGGAAGAGTTACTCCCGTCATTCTTCCCCTATCATTTATATGAGGAGAAATGCAATAACCTGGTTATTTATTAACCAGGGTAAGACCATACTTTGGTTAATGCTGTGCATGTAAACACACTGACTGAGGATGCAGTGGAGATCTGATCGCTCATACCACATTCAGAGGTGGTCATTCTTTAAGCAGTGTGTACGGGAATGAGTCCTTGTGTCCTCATGTTACAGAAACCCCTGTGATATAACTGTGAATCTTGTGCATTGGATGTTATTATTATACTGTCTGTGATGTGTCAGTGTTGTCATTACGGTAATCTGCACAGATCTGATTCCTGCCGACAATCATGTCTTCACATCTCTCACTGAATAACTTGGCCCACCTGTATTGAAGCCAGGCTTGAACATCAGAGGAAACCAAATCAATTGTTGGAGGTGGATTAACGGTGGACAGCAAGGTGGAAATGAGGCTGGAAATGAGGGAGCAAAACACAGACACACACAGCGAATAATCCTTTTTGTTGGCCCCTTTCTGACCTCACCCTCCCCTGAGTCAGGCTGGTTTTCTTTAACACATACAGGGGGCCTCACAGTCAGATCTCAAAGAGAATTTCTGGCCCGACACTTGCTGCTTTGCACTTGGCTCTTTGGTAAATTGATACATGTCGGTCTGAAGACTGCTTATGTGTCAGCAGACATAGCTTATATTACACTGGCATCAAAAGGCATTCATAAAATGTAAACCACAAATTTGAAATAATCTTCCCAGACACTCTGCATCAGATTGAAAGAATGTGACTAGAAATATATGAGGGAATACTCATTTAAGATAAGGGTGAGAACATAAAGACAAGGGAGGTTTCTCTCTGTTCATTATTTGTGTTTAAAAAGTCAAAATGAAAAGAGGATGATTCACGTAGGTATTTCTAGAGAGCGATAAATATTTGATGTTTCCACAAGATTCAAATAGTCCAGCTTACCATTTTAAAAACAAATTCTTCATCCCTTAGATGGATATCTCAGCATCACTGTGTTTCTTGGACTGGTGTCGACAAAGAACACATAACCGTCTACATAAACATCCTTCAAAGCCATTAGTCCAAGATATGCTGGTGTGTGAGAGTTTGTTTGGCTACTATCTCTACGCTATTTCTGGACCACTTTAGTGACAGCAGCATCTCAAATAACTTGCGCTTGAAACACCCTTAAGTTAAAGAGCCTACAAAGAGAGAGCAGCTACACTAATAAAAGCCTTATGTTGAGATATGGCTGTTTACACAAAACGAGTGTCACTGTTTTTATCATTTATCTAAGTTGGAAAGATTGAAGTATTAGTAGCAGTGATCTTAAAGTGCCAACAGACAGTTTTCCTACCCCCTGGTATTCTCAAGTGGTATTGTTGGTGCTGCGGTCACAAAAAACGGACAAATACGTACCAACAACACAGCACACGCTGCATTTGTTTACAGACAACGATTTCTGTCCGGTGATTTTCATATGTAGATCGAGTTACTCAGGCAGGCTCTCAGGTTCATACAGGTTCTACGAGAACATGTTTAGGTGCTTTAATGTTCAAAAAACACATTTTTCATACACTGTCTGTCTGAATATACCTGTATTTACCCTCAGTCGGAAACACCTCCTTATACTGCCTGTCTCTTTAAGCCCCCCTTCCATAAAAGTCCAGTCTGCTCTGATTGGTCAGGGTTTTCGAGTCTTTGCATCTGTGCATCATCATTGTAGCTGGGAAATGACTTTAATGGCAGTTTTTAAAAGTCACAGTTCTGAATACAGGCTGTGTGCATTTCTTTGTGGATTGAGTGTTTTGATACTTTCTCAGTATATAATTATATAATGCCCTGACCTGCTGTATACCTACTAAAAAATAAAATGTTTATCATGCAAATAGTGCCATGATATTCATTCTCTACATATGAATGTGCATGGCACCAAGAGAGAGGCCAACAAACCCTTTGAATGGAATGATATGCTGCCTAAACAAAAACACACTTTTGTAATTCTTTTCCCCCTGGTCAGCATTCTAGTTGATGTTTTGCCAGTTCCATGCCCTCGGATCACAGCACAGCAATTGTCAGAGGCACAAAGCGTGTGTGTGTGTGTTGTTGGGGGGGGGGGGGTGTACATGATGGAGGATGAGTGATGTAACAGAGGGCTGAATGAAAAAGACACTGTCTATGTTTGGCATGTGCTGGGGGGCCTCCAAGCTACAAAAAAAAACTTCAAGTAATGCTTTTAGTGCTTTCAATGTGCTTTTTCTCGTATTCCCGCTTGAGATGTGAAGGCAGTGAAATTCTTTCACTAAAGCATGCTCAAATATAATGCTCTGCATGGTTTCTTAAGGAAGCGGTGTATGGTGCTGGCTTATGTACTGGTTCTCCATTTAATGTCTTTGTGTAGAAAAGCCATAGCACTTTGTTCTTTCATAACACTATTATGTTAGTGTGTAGTTGCATAATTTAGTCAAAATAAAGGGAACACTGGTCTAAAAGCTACTTCTTAATATTTTATTCTCCTACAAGAAAAACGGGGGCAAATCTATTCACAGTGAGGCCTATGGAACAAGAAAGATCTGCACATGCAGCAAGTTTCCTTTATTTATCTTTGATATTTTATTCATAGCCTTTCAATCATAACATGTAAACAAACGAAACAAAGCCCTACATTCTCAAATCCATACCCACACCACCCACGCAAATAGATATTCCTCTTTACATTTTGGGTTCCAATTACACATTTACTGTAGCTAGAGAGGAAACTAAGAAGTAAAAAGGAGAATAATGACTATTTCGAAGAGGTATAATACATTTTTGAATCCAAATCCAAAGGACTGAATGGATCGGTTTTAACATGTTAACACAGTAGGATGTGCAATAAGAGCTTAGCAGGCACTTATGCTCGCATGCAAAAGCTATTTCAGCCCCCAAATATCTGGTTATGTGTGCCAGACGGCCATATGCTAGTTGGACTTTAATTCCCTGAATGAAATCTTCTCAAGCTCACAGTGAAGGAGGAGAAAGAGTACACAGAGAACAAGAAGTAGCTATTAATTTGGCAACACAGGATTATGTGACTGTTCAGTTTGTGTGATTCACAACCTAATGATATGAATAACAACAGAACTAAGGGGTTAAAAGCAAATAAAGACTCAAAAGAAACAGAAGTTTAAGAGAGTAAACTTTATATAAAGGCTTGTAAAAGATGTGCCAAGGAGGGCCATACCCGTGGTCTTGAAAGTACCAATGCTGTGGGTCTGTTTTGACTTCCTGATGCCAACACATTGGTGAATGTCAGAGGTTGGCATTGGAATAGAAATGACACATCCTATAATCTTCTATAGTTGTAACAATGAAGATTTCACATCAGGCATCGATTCTCATAATGCAAAACAACAGATGGTGAGCCCTCAATAACAGCAACACAAAATATTTTGTAATGAGATGGCAGCTTAAAGCTGGCCAGAAGTCATGTGATTAAGCTAAACAGAGCACTCACAATGATGTGTAGACATAGACTTAAATGCTGTGAGCATCAAAACACTAAGCCCTTGTACCCCTGAAAGGTAGCTGTAAAAAGTGTCACCATGCCTGCAGCATAAAGCTTTACTCATCCTGTTAGTTACTATGAATTCTAATATTGCCCAGGTTTTAATGGTGGTAAAAACATCTTTGTTTGGTTCAGATCGTTGCAAAAGTCACACCATGATGATTTTAATGGATTTAATGTATGAAGAGAATGAGAATAATAATGAAAAAATGATCATTCCCTCCAATATCATGAATCATATCACAATTGCAATATCAGCCAAAAATAATCACAATTTGATATTTTCCTCATATCTTGCAGTCGTGCCCATGACTGTCAATTTTAAGAATTTAAATACTATAAAGATCAAGTGTTTAGTTGAATGTAGACCAATGATTAATTACTAATAATAAAAAAATATAGATATTTTTGCAGGTCTATCATGGACACCTAGGGAGCAATGGCACTAAACTTTAAAAATAAAAGTTAAATTTTATAGGATTTAGAAGAAATGGTATCTATCCATCCATCTTCAACCGCTTGTCCCTATCGGGGTCGGGGGGCTGGTGCCGATCCCAGCTGAAATTGGGCGTGAGGCGGGGTACACCCTGGACAGGACGCCAGCAGGGCATACAGACAACCATTCACACTCACATTCACACCTGCGGGCAAATTAGAGTCACCAATTAACCTAACACGTGCATGTCTTTGGACTGGGGCATGCCGGAGAACCCAGAGAGAACCCACGCAGACACGGGGGGAACATGGAACCAGGAACCCTCTTGCTGTGAGGGTACAGTGCTAACCACCACCCCACCGTGCCGCCTGAAGAAGAAACTGTAAATTGTATTTAATCCTGCAGAGAATATTGGAGGGCTGGCACAAATCTTTCTATCTGGCTCTGGTAATTAAGATGCAACCACACAACATCCCTTTAGCCATTTTAATATCCCTCATTCAACATGTGGTCTCTGTCAAGTCACTGATGGGGCGGATTATAGCTTTGTAGGGCCAGCTGGTGCACACACATAAGATGCAATGGGGTGATTTGGTCCAACCGGAAGGTAGGACAGGTGTCATCGCTCAGGTATGCAGCTACCCTGAAGGATGTGTTGTGAAAAGACAAATAGTTCTGGGGAGCAGATGAACCGGTTGTTTCAGAGAATGCGGGGGAAGAAGACGTAATAGCTGCACTCATATCTGTCATAATACTATAATATGGTCTTTGTGAACTCTGTGGTCATGTCTCCCCAGAGCTGTGGCAAAATCTGACTCTTGTCGGGATTACCAACACATTTTATGTAATACTACTCAGGGTTGGTGCACTAGTGCCAGAATTTATTTCTGTTTAGTGATTCAAGCTAGTGCTTTCCCTCAAACGCCCATTTGAAAAAGAGATTGTCTGTGAAATGTGAAACAGAGGTTTGACCAGTATGCTCTTGTTGTGTGGGTGGTTTGGTAGAAGACTTTTTCTCTGATAATGAAGGGTATGCTATCAAGTTGTGTATGCCTCCTGTTGAGAAATACGGGGCAGAAGAAAAGGGCTTGTTTGGCGGAAGGCAAAAAAGCTTGCTGTTCAACGACACCAGGAAACGCAAGAATGGGTTGAACCTGTCCCCATGTTTCATCATCAAGTCAAGTGCACGCTGTGAGAAACGGCGTCTCTCAGGTCTACTGGTGTAACGCCAAACCAACAGATAACGTATTCTTTAATGTAAGATGACTTACACATGATTCCACCGTGGCTCATCAGACTACTTTTTTACTCTTCGGCCTCTCTGATACCAATAACAACCCCATGCTGCATTCATTACATCACTGATCTCACAATCATTTCCAGTAACCCAGTACATGGCTGTCATCCTTTGTTGCATGTTCCAACGTATGCAGATGAATCGTGTGAGAGGCACAGCCTCTGGCAAGGTTATGAATGAGCTTTACAATCCTATTAAGGTAGATGGTCTGCCTGGCAGTCATGTTCCTTTGACTGGATCAAAAGCTCAAGAGCAAAGCCTTGTTTAAAACAATCTCTCTGTCTAGCCTACTGACCAGGGAAATACAAGAAACTACTTGAAAGAAGAAAGCAAGCATTGAAATAAGCACCAAGCAGTGTTTAACAGGACACACGACAGTTTCTTTATTTATTAATAGGGTTATAAAGTTTAGAGATACTATTGAAATGTGAAAACAGTTTCTTGTCAATTTCAAACATTGCATAACAGTTACTTTGTTGCCAGAGATGGATGAATATTAATGACAATTTTGCTCAATACTGAGTAAAATAACTGTGATTGTCATTTCAGCTGTCGTTACGCAGCCCCTTCTTGCTATATACATAAACTTATAAATAAAACAAAATGTGTAGAGTATGTCAGGGTCCAATATTTAGATGAATTAATAGATGTATCAGATAAATGAGCTGGATTTGGCAAGGATCAAAATGCAATGAAAAGGAAGCTGAGGAACACCTGCCAGACCTGTGTCTGTTGCCTAAAATCTAGTTGAATAGATTAAAACATACTAATTATTAGAAATCTAAAAGCCAGAAAAAGACTATTTTAAATCCCATTCACCTTGTTAGAAGATATGAAACCGAGCAAACCTAGGTGTTGCCTTTGAGTTAAATCTACACATAGCTGACATTTAATTTAAAGGATCTATTCAATTTTGCTATAAATATTTCATACTGACATATGGTGCTTCTAATTAGCTTCAGGAAAAGATTAAGTCTGCCCTTTAACTCTGCTCTCATTATTGTTCAGAGATTTTAATAAAATAGACCTGACACCCTCAGCCTCATCTACCTGTAAGCAAAGTGTGTAAAAAGAGGGGCCATCCATCTGTATTTAGTCCTATGGTAAATAGGTAACTGTACATGCTATGGGGGTATGAGGAACGGAGATTAGAAAAATATAGCTTTAGGAAGCAATAGAGCAAGGTTGTGTATTGTCTGTGCTGATGGTGCGAGATGACAAACAGCCCCTGCACTCTGTCCTCTGACTCAAAACTATTTTCTGCAATGCAGACAACACTTCCGGGAAGAGTAATGAAGGGCCACTGTGAACTGGGAATTGTGCAATCAATAAATGTACAATAGTCAGCATCCGCAAATTTAATTCTGCTTTTTTTCTAAAGGGAAAAAATCCATTGCCTTCCATGTCTATTGCTGCCGATAAAACAACTGGTGCATGTAATTGTACCATTTTAGCACTGATACTTGAGATAAACAATGACAGCCCAAAAATGCTTTCTTAATGCTCCTCCCAGTCCATCCCCCTGGCTTAATGTGCCCAAATGACTAATGTGCCAAATGTATCCAAGCTCCGGTTTCTCCAGAGCTTCTGTATAGATCATGGTTTTCTCTTCATCCATGTAGTAGTCATTCTAACATCAGTGGTGCCAAGGCAAGGCTAATTAGGGCAGAGTACTGACAAAGCCAACAGTCTGCTGCCAAATAACAAAACATACAATTTGAATAGAGCTGCTTTAGAGATGGACATCTTTTAGTTGAAAAGGAACAGCAAGACTGAAATAAACAGACATTATTCCTTAATCTGGATAGACAGAGAGGAAGCTCATTTTAAGGAAGTACAGACTATGAGATACAAAAGAGACAATGTTAGATCTTTTTTTAAGAGCCCTTTTTCTTGTTTAGTTTTATAGACAGGTTCCAGTCCAAATGGGTAATGTAAAGCAGCATGGTAATCCCAATATTTTCAATCAGCCAAAGCTCTTTGTGCAATGTTTTGTTGCATAGCCGACAGAAGCACATTTAAAGCACTAAAATTAACTCCAGCCTTTACCAGAATTTGAGAGCCTAGATTTCTGGATAAGCATTAAGGGGACAGTATATTCTAGTGTACTAACGGATGTTTTAAAAGTTTATCAGCATTAAATCATATTGACGGTCAGCTCCTCTCACTTCAAGCGTACCTGCACAGAAAACTATAACGCTTGTGATTCACCACAAGGCTGGACAGCATGTTGCAGGAGCTAGCTCTGGTGGAATACCCGAGCCCTAAAGCCTAGTCCTAGACTATGTGTTATGTTATTTCAGTGGATCATTCTATTGGATTTTAGTCTAGTACTGGGCCTTATTTCTATACAGGAAACCATCAAAACCCTTGGAGTTTTTTGCACAGAAGATGAGAAGAGTCACACAGTCGTAGTGTCTGCCAAACAACCAAGGGACATAAACAGATAGAGGACTCCAGACAGTTCAGACTCCTTAATCTGTGCTTAGACAAGTGGGCAGGGCATCCAGCTCAATGCTATTTGAGAGCTGACACATCATGGACTGTTATGTCCTCAACCACACTTCAAAGTGTTGATTATTTTCACAGGATATTATTTAGCCAAGACAAAGCCAAAATTTTCATTGAATTTATGAGCACAGTAATGATTAAAGAAATGGTCTATGAGTAGGGCTGGCAATAATTACGAGATTTAATCCCTAAAAAACATTTTACTCAGGGTTAGGGTTAGCCCTAAGATAACCCAAACCATTTGTATCTGAAATAATGGTATCTGTGTTGCTACTGGCACATATAGCTCAGGAAATGCCTGCATGGGAGAGGTGGGAAATAAGTAGAGCAAGAACAAGAGAGAAATGAGTTGAGAGACAATGTCCCCAAAGTGATTATTTTGACAGGATCCTCCCTGTGTCAGAGGACAGTTTCCCTGGCTTCACTTGTTGAATCAGGAAGTTGGATCTCTTCACTAGCAGAGACCCCGGTATCCACCCACACACAAATCTGGCCTTTCTCCCATTCTGAGGTCCAGGCAGGGGGAAAACAAACCTTTCTTCCCTTTGTGAGGAATTCAACATGAGCATTCAGCACATTCACCGTTCACTGTGAAGCTCTGAGCCAGTTCAGCAAAACTTTTCAACAGGGTGGGCAATCCACAGCTCCAATCCTACCCTCCCTCCCAGAGAGCAGGTAGTTGGTCAACAACAGAATACAAAGGGGGGGCTGAGGGCAGAGCACAGCAGCTCTCTAGTCATTAGGAATGTGAAATGTTTCCCAAGGAAATTCCTCCTCCTCCAGGAAGGCAGGGGATTTTGACACATTTCAGGCAGTGGGAGTGAGCATGAAAATGAGGGGTGAAGGTGCTGATTGGTCTACTGTTAGCAAAGTGTGGGAAGACCATTGTGGAACATGTAGCACAGTTAGAACTAATTTTATTAAAGGATATCACAACACAGAGGGGAACTACACCAGTTATTATTTGATATTTCCCAAACCTATTAATGTCTCTTGAGAAGGACCTACAAGACAACTGACAAAATAGCCCAAAATGTACCTTTTTATTCTCAACAATGGCTGTGGTAATAGACAAATTGTCATTGAAAAGCAATTGCATTCCAGCTTTTATGACCAACATAATTTATTTGCAACTTCTAGCTACAGCAATCAATGTAATCAACGTGTTATTGCTTTAAGGGAAATTATCTACAGTGGGGCATTTTCATTTATCCATGGCATGAGTACCTTCCCAAACTCCAGTCACTGCAATCAAATACTTATATTTTAGTGTCACTTTAGGGCATTATTATAATGTCAAGTAACTGTATAAGCAACTCTTCAATGTAAGGAGAACTTAGTTAATCAGCAACACTTTGATCAGTGGATCATTTTGTGTGTGTGTGTTCCAACTAAGGAAATGCAACTGGATTATTCTCCCTAAAACCATTCAGGATTAAAATATGCAGATATGCAGCAATACAAACTCGTAGTAAGAGGGGGGCAGTATAATTGAATTGTGACATGGTTCTGGAGACTTTGCAGCTGTTTGACATCACAGTAACAGTGACATTTCTATCCCTGCACGCACTGCATCAGATATCAATACTGACAGCATGGCCAAACAAAGATTGTAAACACGACGCAGACTGACACAGAGTGCTGTGTCACAATTTTGAAGGGCACTGAAGGAGGCGGGCGGGACTTGTTTATGATTGCAAAAGGAAGCCGAGGATTAAGCAGGCAGTGTCTGTGTGCAGCATCAGAATACTGGCTCTTCTTTTCCTGTTATGAAATCAGATTACTGCAGCTCCCCTGCTATGAGAAACAATATCCAAGCCTTGAGGTGGAGGGGTTAGCTGGGAGGTGAAAAGCGACAGTAAGCTCATCTTATTTGAACGACAAGCCTCCTTTATTTGAATCCTGATTTTATGGTTTCACCTTAGGTTTAAAAATGAACGAACAGAGAATTAGACATTAAATCAAAGAGATTAAGGCTAGGGATGATACCGGAGACTGCACACTAACAATTCAACCTTCCAGATATAATAACTCGCTGTGTGCATCCCAGCCTAAGGTATACGTAAAGACTTAGGGCTAATGGCTTCATATTCACTGACCTAGAACAAAGAAGACATAATAATGTTGCTCAAGTCCAGGCCGGAGTTTGTTTTTGTTTTTCTTATTTATTTGCTGACATACACAGCTCAGCACACATCAATTTGATCCAAAATACAGAATTGGGGCAGCAGAAACAAACATCTGACCAGAGCTTGTAGTCCACACTCAATCCAGATAGGGCTGTGAGAGAATAAAGTCATCTCAGGATTCACATGAATCGAGCAGACAGAAAGAAGGATGCTCTGCTGAGCCAAGATAAACGTCAAGAGAAAAGGGGAAAGATGTTGTTGATTTTGTAGCTTGTGAGAAAACATTTGAGATACATTCACCTCTCTGAACCCAGATAGTTAAATTGGAGTTAAAATACCATGGATTGAAAATGTCGTTCAAAAATATTTCCAGAGATTCAAAACTTCAAATTTCTGATTCAGTTTATGTTGAAAGCCTGTCAATTGGTAACCATAACAACATCCCTACCATTTTGGAAACATTGAAGCCTGGTGAGGTTGCATGGCAAACGTGACAAAATTGCATGTTTGCTCCCATCATGTTGGTGATGAGGGTAAAGATCACAACTTTTGACACCAATTTGTAAAAGATTTTTGAACTTGGTGAGAAGCCAACCCTTGCATGCTGCTGCACATTCTTTGTTGTAAGTAGATAAACATAGCACCATCTTGACCCCTGCATTAGTGTCATTCCTGCAAATAGTACAACGTTCCCTGAAAAAATGCCTGCCTTGCCATAGATATATGCAGGCCATTTGAATTCCTGGAAGGCTGGAAATTCCTAGTATGTAGTTATGGTAAATGGTAAATGGACTTGTACTTCTATAGCGCCTTTCTAGTCTTGTGAAGGAATGGACTACTTGTCCCATTCACCCATTCACACAGACGTTCACACAGATGGCAGTGGACATCTACATACCATTTAATCTGATCTAACCATTCACACCACATTTACACACCAACGCGCAGTACAGGGAGCAATTTGGGGTTCAGTGTGTTGCCCAAGGACACTTCGACATGCGGACCGGGGAAGCTGGGGATCCAACCACCGATCTCTCAAATGGAAGACGACCCACCCTATCACTGAGCCACACCCGCCACAAATGTTTCCAAAAGTTATGTTTCCATTCATCTGTATCGGGTATTGACCGATATGCAAAGCCCAGGTATCGGCATCAAGACTGAAAAAGTTGGATAGGCGCAACCCTAATCCCAGCACACCCTCCAGACATTTTGTGTTACTTTAGAAGATGGTTAACACAAGAAAACTCATCTTGTGTGAAATAAGCTGAAAAGCTATAACACATGTTATTAGAAACATTGGAGGGTGGCAGACTGGCAGGCATGGAAGTGCTGGTATAAAAACAATGCTTGTTCAACTGTTGCAACAGGCGTGTTGAAGAAGGAGAAGCAAGAACACTTGTCTGGCAGGTAAAGGCTAGTAATAAATAATTCAATAATTAAATAATCTGCCAGTTGATGGTCACATTTAGATATAACAAGCAACCAATAATTCCAAGTGATAGGATAAAAGGCTGCAAATGAAAAACTTGTAAACATTTGATCCTGAGCACTAGTCGAGAAGTACAACAAAAGGCAAAGAAAAAACTTTTGAATATACCCTAATTTTTTTAAAGAAGTCCTTTAGTGGCCCAGTGCCATAGGTGTGTCAACAGCAACACTGTAAGGAACCAAAGTCCTGTGCTGTGAGGGGCCTACAAGAGTTGACAACATATTTTCCATTATGAATTAAATATTTTCCCCTAAGCCTCGCTCCCAGTAGGGCTACGGGGCTAAGAAAGATCGATTTTTAAAAATGCATCATCATATTAACAACAGCTGTGTGTGATGTTTTTGAGTAGCATGATAAAAAACAGTCATTAGCTAACAGCCCTATGCCCTCATTTGAAACTGTGCCACTTAGCTGGACACCCACATTTGCTAAAGGATAGTAGAGGAGCAAACAGCTGCACACAAAATGGCCCAGCCCATGAGAGCATGCCAAGGCAGAATCCCCAAAAAAGGCCTTGGGTTGGGCTCCATGCGAGACCTTTCACACCACTCTAGGGTAATTAGTTTAAAAAGACACAATGCAGAAATAGGCTTGGCAAATTATTTAGCAACGCACTGTGAGCACAGCAACTCCAGGCCACCATGTCACACAAAAAACTACAATAGGACTTTTGAGCCTAAATAAACAATTGTGTCATATATCATTATTGGTCCTCCTCCATTACATATCAGATCTAACAAATTACCACAGACATCAAAAGAGCCTTGTGTCAGGCAGCTACTACATATTGGTGCTGAACAATGACTGGTGACTTTACTCTATGACTCATTAATAATCCATCCTCATCCTTATTCATCTTTAATAAAGTGCCTTGTATGTCATTCACTATAGAGAGAAAACACAGTGTAGAGGCAGAAACATGGGAAATCAATGTGCCATGTATGGAACGCTCTATAAATGCACTGACATGTCTTCTGCTTTCTCTGCTAGCCGGTAGTCTTAAAATTTAATGGATACAGTTATCAGAAGCATTCTTGCTTGTAGTTGCTTTGACAGTAAGTCAGTTTTATCTATTTGTGTCCAAGAAAAAAGTTCTAAAACCATAGGCATTTCATCACAGAAAAACATTATTACAGTGTTTGTCATGGAAGGTGTGAGATTAAAATCACAAAATCTTATTGTCCCTTAGAGAGCTAAAATACAAAATAATTGAATCATATTTCCGGGAAAGAGACCGTATGGACAAGAGATGGGAGTTGTCAAAGGGGAGAGCAATGCTGCCACTTCAAACGCTCTTTCTCATTGGTTTCAAATCAACTGAGTTGCCACAGATTAAATAGAATAATAGTCAAGAGATTTGAAAGATCAACAATTATCAATGTTGATGATGATTCCATCTATACTTGCATGCTCTTGCAGGCACTCAAGTGGCAGCAGGCAAACACACACATATGCACAGGCACATCGACTGTGGAGGAAACCCTCCCCTTTCAAGCCCAACTCTCTCTCAGTGAGTGGAACAGATCTAGGTCAAAGCTGATTAATGTGCCCACAGCTCCCGAGAGGTTTCTGGTCAGGTGGCAGCAGTGCCTGCCCACTGACAATGAATACTGATGCAGCGTATTGCTGAATATTACTGCTGTGCTGGAAATCAAACGATGTCATCAGAATAACACCAAGACAATGCGGATGACTGCGAGTGTATTTGCATACACAAAAAGTGACAATCAAACAGTTTACTCTCCTTGTGCCGGCTGCTGTGTCAACACTACGAGTGGTGTTTGTGTTGATCTTATGGATGTGTGTGCGATTTCAAATTGCCAGCTGCTAAACTGCCCATTTGCCAGGACTCAAACTTGGGGCGACAGGAGCTCTGTCCATAGGGGACTGGGTTGGAAACCTTAGGGTCAAGTCACTGTATGGACCAAGTATGGACTATGGACCGGTGGCCCCCTTGATCTGACATCTCCCCATTAATTGCATGTATATAGGTCCTGTTTGTGTGTGTTTTGGGCCTGTGTGATGAATAACAAAGTCAAGGAATTTAATTGAAAGAAAGTTAATATTATTTTTATTTAAATCAGTTTACAGTACCGCTAAGATTAAAAGGATATCTGCTGACTAGTTATTTATAGAGTTATGTTGCTATTAGATGACATGCATTCCGTAAATCAGTTCAAGCACAGGCCTGTGTGGATAAAAGGAAATGTAATATCTACAGAGCTTTACCAGCGTAGCCACAAAGCAGAAGATAAGCAGAAGCTAGTTACATAAACTAGCTAGCTAAACTTTTGTTAACGCGAGCTAACATTAGTAAATATAACGGTCGATATAAAACTGAATACACCAACTGTTAAGAAAACAATGACACATTAAGACAACGTCTTAACTATTAATTTACATAAGACACTTAAGCATTGTCAACTTCAGCCGATTTCTTCTTTAGACAAATAAATAAGAGTTTGAGTCAATTGCTTTTAGCACAAAACATGGGAGGAACTCGAAAACCAGTGCTAGTTGCTAGGTAGCTTTAGCATTAGCCACATTGCTAGTTAGCGTGCCAGGCAGCCAACCCAACAGTGTTTTGGAAATGTGTTGCAGCTCGTCTCTCCTGTCTAACGTTACAGTCAACGAGGGCGTTGTAAGACCAACGTTAGCATGATTTTTATTCAACGATATGGTGATTTGTAAACATTGTGGTTTGTGGTATTTTAAGACAACATTGATAACGTTACCTTGGGACGCAGCTCGGGGATGATCGGTCTATCTCCCAGGTCGCAAAGAGGTTCATGGGCACAGGCATGTTGCCGGATCCCGAGCCCAGGATCACAGCCCCGGCTAGCGCTCCGGTCGGGAGGGTTGCCGGGGCTGGTCCACCGCCGCCACCGCTGCTCGGGTTCAGGAAAGCGGCCCGGACGCCTCCTCGCTCTACAGCCGCCGCCATCATCACCTCCACTGCCTGGGGAGCAGCTCTAGCTAAGTGTCGGGACGAACACGGGAGCCACTGAACTCTATGCTGCCTGCTCCTCCTGCTCCTCCAGACTCCCAGCTCCGCTACACTGACTGGAGATGCTGATAGGTGGGGCGGGGCATGTCACTACTGATAGGGGGCAGCACGTCCCTGCTTGTAGGGTGGGACATGTTTACTATCAACCAGGCTCAAAACATATTGCTATACTCACTTGACATGGCTGGTAATGCTGCTTAGCTATTAAAGGTAGTAATGTTACAAGAAATATCTAACGAGGTGATTAACATTTACAGCTTTGTCATTTCCTCTACGACATCATTTCTCCTAGGGATCTGTGCAATGTAGAGTAAGAACATCTGCTGGTGAATACACACTTTTTAAAAAGTGATCATCTTTTCGCAGGGGAGAGCGGGGTGATTTGAGCCTGTGGGGAAGCTTGGCAGGTGACACTTGAAAGTGGAAGGCTAATGTCAGGGACAAACAGCTAAGTCATTTCATTTGAATTTATTTGAATTTACTTTATTGATCCCCCGAGGAGGGAAATTTGCCTCTCCCAGCACCACATAAAAATAAAAATAAAAACTACGTAGGGGCAAGCAGTAGCTGAGTGGTTAGAGCAGTGGCCCCATGTAAAGAGGCTGAATGTTTCGAAGCAGTAGCCACGGGTTCGACTCTGACCTGTGGCCCTTTTCTGCATGTCTCCATCAACCCATTAGTATTAATTAATTTATATATTGCTGATGCACAAAATGTTATTAGAGTTTGCTATCACGGCTATTGCTAGTCTGGCCACAGTAGCAACTACTGTATATCTCATCTCATTCTCATCTCATCTTCAACCGCTTATCAGGGGTGGGGTCGCAGGGGCAGCAGCTTTAGCAAGGCACCCCAAACTTCCCTTTCCCGGGCCACATTAACCAGCTCTAACTGGGGGATCCCTAGGCGTTCCCAGGCCAGTGTGGAGATATAAACTCTCCACCTAGTCCTGGATCTTCCCCGAGGCCTCCTCCCAGCTGGACGTGCCTGGAACACCTCCTTAGGGAGGCGTCCAGGGGGCATCCTTACCAGATGCCCGAACCACCTCAACTGGCTCCTTTCGACGCAAAGGAGCAGCGGCTCTACTCCGAGTTCCTCACGGATGGCTGAACTTCTCACCCTATCTCTAAGGGAGACTCCAGCCACCCTCCTGAGAAAACCCATTTTGGCCGCTTGTACCCGCGACCTCGTTCTTTCGGTCATGAAACTACTGTATATGTACATGGTTATTATGGTGATAGAAGACGACGTTTAGGCTACTCATTCTAAGGTTAGTTGGCTCTACATTTCCGTTATTGATTAGTCAGATTGGCTAGGTAGGCTAAGCTAACAATAGTGATGTTAGCATAGGCTAGCTCAGCTTACACTGGCAAGGATATATATAAATACTAAATTTACTGTACATTTCAAAAGCATCACACATATCACAACAACAGAATGGATAAGAGGAAATTAATACAGTCCTTTACTTATGGTGCTATGAGTATGCAAAGTGTATGTTTAAGTGGGCAATAAAACATTTTGTTTCTGATATCTTGAGCTATGTTGTCAATAAAGACTGAAAGGAATAAACATGTATTAGGGGGCGGTAGGCTACTGGTGTGACAGACTGACAGGGGCCTCCCACTTTCAGTCGGCCCCTGCCAGGAAATGGTATGTGCCGGTGTAACACAAGCAGCACACCACTTCAGAGATCAGCACATGCAACTGTGGGATGGACATATGGCGCTGAACCATAGTGGCATACAACAAGATACTTTTCGATCTCAGCGTCACTCCAACCATAGATAACATTGGTCATGCGTCCATACATTTTTGAAGAACCAATTTTACTTAATCAACCTGTGATGAAGAGAAGCCCATTTGTGATTTTTATATGTTCAAGGAATCTTGTGTCCATTACAGGCATGTTTGAAACAATTACAGACATGTTTGAAAAAATCTAAGTGAAGAAGGCCGAAAGACATTGCATACTTTCAGAGACTATTGCACACTCAATAAAAACATGGTGTTCGAGAGGCATCTGCTTATGTGATACAACCAGTGCACATTGATAAATATATCACAGAGCTCAAACAAAGGAGCAAAGGCTGTGAGTTTGTTCAGTATGAATATTACATGCTGGGGGACAAAATCATTTTCAGTGTTGCTGAGTAACGCTTGAAGGAGAAACTGCTAAGGGAAACCAACCTGTCTTTAACTAAGTTTATTGAAATTTGCAAAGCATCAGAGAAACGAATCAACATGAAGGGCGAGTCCAAAAATGGAAAACAAAGATTGCTTGCAAGTGCATGCAGTAAGGAGCCAACCAAACAAAAAATCCAAGCCAAAAAACAGCATATTTTCATCACAAGCAGGAGAGGTATGACATCCAAACAAATCCAAACAAAAGTGTGCAACAGACAGGTTACGGGCTGTGGCAAGCTACTTTGTCAGGAGGAATGATCATCAACTTGAACTCAGACACAGGTGCTGATCTGAGTAGAACAGGGGTCTGTTTCACAAAGCAGGTTTAGTGAAAACTCTGAGTCTGTTAACCCTGACATGAGGGAAACTCAGAGTTTCCTATCTCAGAGTAGATCAACTCAGAGTTCAGGGTTAGACTCAGAGTTTGTTGAACCTGCTTTGTGAAACGGACTCCAGGTCAGAAAACTCCCTGGTTAAGTAGAGCCTATGGAGGTATGAGCATTAAACTGGCTGGCTGCCCCTTCCTGAATTGCAGTACTAAAAGAGCTGAGTCAAGGATCAGGAATAAAAATCATCCAGCCAAGTCTTCCAACAGAAGAAAAGTGAAGCATTTGGTGACATTGATGGCGTACATGTCATAGCAGATGATATGACATGTGCACATGTAGTGGTCCAGTCAAACACAATCTTTTATACAGTATATGGTCAGACCACAAGCCTTTGGAGGACATAGTCACAAAGCCACCAGGACAAGCACTAGCGAGACTACAACGTATGCTGCTACATCTTAAATGTTCTGACCTACACAGCCGATATACACCTGCAAAGGAAATGTTGATAGCAGATGTGTTATTAAAAGCCCCCAGTGCTGTGAAGAGACATGAGGAGTCCAGGAATACAGATGAAAAGGTAGTTTATGCAATGGAAGTGACCGAGGCTCTGGAAGAAGAGATGCAGAAGTGACTTATGGCAGTAACACAAAAAACAAAAACACAAAAAAATACAGATGGACACAGAGCTGAAGTCTATTCGGCCAATCCGAGAGTGAATGGGGGAGTCCTGATGAGAGGGGTCATACTGATTATCCCTAAAAAGCTAAGGTCAGACATACTACAAAGACTGCACGTAGCATAATACAGCACACTATATAAAAGGTTAGAAAGTTCCTGTTTTGGCCTGGTTGATATTTAGAGAATGATTGGAAGCTGCCTCACCTGTCAACAACCCCAACCCAAGAATAAAAAAATCAAACTTTTTGAGCAGCACAACAGGTCATTCCTTATTTATCTTCAAAAAGTATCCTGCAGTCCAGCAAATGCATAACAAAACAACAAGCACAGCAATTGCAAAGCTGAAAGCTATTTGCACAATGTTCAAAAGGAAAAGGTAGGAGACCACATTAAAGACATGTCAGTCTCCTCATCAATACCCACTCATAACAAAGGTAAATAAAACCACAGCAGGCTGTGTGCATTTCCATGCGGATTGAGTGTTTCAATACAGAAGTATTTATATAGCACCTCAACCTAATGACCAAAACACGTGGAAATCTCACTGTTTCCAATATGGGACCTTTAATATATAGGTGAACATGCACACGGCTAGCCAGTGCTGTTGCGGTGAGGTAAACATATATATGTTATAGTGCAAATATGCTCTTCAAACTGGTTATTGAGATCAGTGAGTACATTGACATTGTTCGGTTTCGGTGAAAAAGGAAAAACAAACACATTTTTTCCTGAGGATGTTTTGTTACGAAAATGAAAAGGTGATACATACCTATACACAACAAACATATAGATATGGTATATTGTACGTGGCCGTGTTGCTACTAACAATTCAATGGCAATTCCTGAAAAAATAGATCTTAAAACTTTCACAGTAAACTTTCATTTGGACAAGACTTGCTTTGGTAATAACTGTACCTTTTTCATGATTCGTCATCAGTCTCTGATCGCATGACAGATGATTCAGTCATTGCTCTAATAGTGTAGCTCTTGTAAAACCTGTTGACTGTAACTGTGACTAAGGACTCAAAAAAGTTGACTTGACTTGACTTGCTCAGGAGGGTTGGGTAACGTGTGTGATAGCCTGTTTAAACTGACTGGGAGAACAAAGCCTTCCGGATTTGTCAAATATTACTGTTTTACACAATCAGTATTCTGATGTGCAATGTAACAATGCAAATTTCCCCACTGTGGGACTAATAAAGGATTATCTTATCTTATCTCCTATCTTATGTAATAGCAATTCATCATTCCCCATCCTAATCATTATTGATGGCACATTCACTTTTGCTTTCTCAAGGCTTTTTCAAAGGTTTCTTTAGACTTTCAATAGCAAAGTCAACTACTGGCTCACATAGACATCCAAAGGTGAAATATGCTAATATGCTCAGCATTTGCTTGCTGCAACAATCCCATGGGATATATTGTTGCCATTGCAAAAAAAAAAAAGAAAATGCTGTGAGCTCATCATTAATCATTGCTGGGCAACTCTGTGCACCAGACAGCATTTCATCTTCTACATACAATACATTTGAGCTAGATTTGGCTCATATATAATCTATTAATATATTTATGGAAAGATAAGGCAAGGTCATTTTATATATATATTACTTTCTATACAGAAAAACTGCTTTAAATGAAACTTGAAAACAGAGAAAAAGCTAGAAAGTATTTCTAGAGGAAAATCAATACATTTCTTTCATGGTATTTATCATTTGATCATCATGTTCTGCCATTTGAGGTAATGCTACCACCTCAAAACAAAAAACAATTAAACAATTCAATTGTGGAGTGCATCGCCACCTTGTGTTGCAAAACTGCACTACAACAAAATGTAGGACATTGAAACCTAACTTGCACATTGTAATCCATCCAACAGATGGCAGGATGTCTGCATTTTTGGTAGGGTCTTTTATTTTCTCTGCCTACTCTCACTTGCTCGCTCTACCGTCATGATTGAACCTCCTCATCCCATAAGTGTGAGTGAATGGGTGCATATATTGTAACACTGTGACATCGTTGATGTGACAACATTCTGACATTTTATAGGTCTGCCTTTCACCTTTATTGAATTCTGGAGGGGAGAATAAAATACCCAAGCATCAGTTTGTCAGGGAACACCTGCTCAGTGGCAGGCATCCGCCCACAAAACCAAATAAATTGCTTGCATCCTAATATCAAGTGTTGATGTTTTGGCAAGTTTGCAGGGCATTTCCTGTTATTAAAGCCAGCTGACAGTCAGAGGAGAGCAAATATAGCAATGCATCTCACTGACGAAAGGATAGCCGACGATCCTAATTACCCACATCATCAGTTAGGTAACAGCGTCTTATTCTTTTCACAAATCACAATGTCAGAGTGGTGACAAGCGAATGTGGTCTCCAAGCAGATCTTTATTTTTAGGTGTGAGCTTTTGTTTTAGGCTTGTGCCACCTCCACACCATCAGAGTCAGACAATTTAATTTAATGAGCGAGCCTTTTATCACAAGCTAAAAACAAGACTTCTCTGAATCACTGCACATGGCTTAAATATTGCAGTCCCGCATGTTCTTGCTTAAATTTAGAATGTCAAGGGCATCAGGTCTGTGTGACATTTGTGAAAACTTAGCAGAGTGTGATGAACAATGACAGCAGTGGTGGATAGGGGCTGCTTTGTAACTCCCTCCGAGGATTGTCAGTGCCGCCAAATATTTCCAGCATTGAATGTGGGGATAATAGGAAATACGTTGAAGTCCCCATATTCTAAAGTGTCCATTTCTTTTTTTTTTTCAATATTACACAGTTCGAGGTGCTATATAAATTCTGTGAACGTATATAAACTTTGGCTCCACAGATGAATGTGCAACGCCCATATTCAGAAACTGAGTCTTTACACGAACCATCAGGACTTTGTATGGTTGTGATGTCACAACTACACTATATATAGGTAGAAAGTGCTGCTACAGTGCCATTACACACTCATTTCCCAGTTGCAATGATAGTACAGAGACCCGGAGAGCACAGATTCAGAAAACTCAGATACGCTGACCAATCAGAGCAGAATGGGCTTTTTCGGGAGTGGGGCTTAGAGAGATAAGTACTACAAAGGAGTGTATCAGAGTATGAATACAGGTATATTCACACACGCAATATGAGGGGGAAAAAGTAGGTTGTTTTTTTTTACATTGGAGTATGTTAACATGTTCTAGTAGAAACCTAAAATACAAGTATGAACCTAAGAATTAACATCATATGGGACCTTTCAGTTTTTGCTGGATCTTTCCTTCCATTTGGCAACACAGCTCTAATGAATCAAATCTGTGATCTGTGTTCTAGCAGAGAGAACATATTAATATTGTCAGTCAGTTCACAGTTATGTCCCTTCATTCAGAAAAAGTTGGACCACATTGATGCGTTAATGCGACGTTTTTAATGCCACTTCAGAGGCGCTGAAGAAATTATGTGCAACCATATGCTGACCCCTGAGGAGCTTAGTGGTGTTGTGCTGCAGATGAATATGTTTGAGAGTTGTATGTACTGCTGCAGCAGCGTTGAGTGCTTATCTGAGTTAGTGCCTCTGGAGGCAGTCAACACCTGCATTCCTACTTAATACAGAGGATACAGACGTTTACTGGACAAGATTAAATGAGACAGATGAAGAGACGGTTTCATCTTGCGTTCTGAATGGCATCCACACATATTTCAACACTGTTTTGTTCAGTTTTGACTTTAAACCAAAGCGTGCATGCACATTCTCCTGTTGGTTTCATTGAGGTTGCTGTCAGCTTTCACTGAATTGGTTGGTGTTCACAATCTCTTTAGCTGCTGTGAAAGAAAAGGGTTAACTTTCTGGTCTATCCAAGCCAACCTATTTAATGCAAGTTTAAAGGGGGTCTCATTCATCAGGGAAACTGTGCACAGCGTTACTGTTATGTTTCTCATTTCACACACATATTACAGCTGGCTCCAGTCTGGGCTCAGAATGATTGGTCTCTGGTGAGTAGTCAGACACAATTTAAAGGTCCTGTCTATTTGTAATCTGCTGGAAAGATTGCCACGTGTCCTGATACAGTAGAGCAGATCAATCCAAGGCACATCTCTTTTTCTCCTTCATAAGATCTTTTTACACCTCTCACTACTAATAACACTTCAAAACACTAAGGGCTGCAGATAAGCTGCTGATCTAATTAAGGTTTTGCAAGCCTGGCAAATGAAGGATATTATGTCTCATGGATTATATCCTTCGTTACGCCACAATCGATGTACAATTTCCTGCGTTTTCATTAATCTCAGGTATTATCATTATTTCTTTGCTTGGTTTGGATTGTGATGCTGATTAAATACTGATAATATAAATGAGAGTGACATACTGCAAGGGAGGTGAAACTGAAGCCCACCGAATATGTCAGAGAAGAAGATCTCAGAGTGACAACTGTAAACAGCCAGGACAAAGTTTTGCCTGCCTGTTGAAAATGATTTATTGAAATGTATACAGTCTATGAGCCCAACCCAAGTTACAAAGCTTAGAAGCTCTAGTTACACCAGGACGCTTACATTAGCCGTACGCTGTTAGCAACATTTAATGAGGTTAGCACATCAAGCAGATCTGTGTGCAAGTCAGTAACACTATGGTGAATGCGAATGAAACGCCAGAGCTGGAAGACGTGCCTGCAGGTTCCAAGCCAGCTTCAACAGCAACATAGAGAGAGTTGTGTAACATGATAAGATGAGGACGGCGTGTCAGTGTTAGGCCACTGTTGTATAGTCTGTGATTGTAAATTCAGTTTCTAATGCACTGCTTTATTTTTTTATTCTATTTTGTATGTTCAGCTTCATAGCATAAGAGATGCTTTTCAGTTTTATAATCTATCGTGAGTTGTTACCTTTTGACACGATGAAAGTGTTTCTCAAAGTAACCATTAGTCTGACTTTATGTGGTTTGAATTCTTCTCTTTGAAATCTACAAAGGGTAATTCAAAGGTAGTGCTCACGAATGCACATGGAAAATTCACTAACCCAGTTGTTCATTTGAACTTCTCTTTCATGGATCGCAGCTGACAGAAATCTTTAACTGATTATCCTTTGTAGCTTCGGTGCTCAGGTCTGATTTCACCAATCTAATTTCGCAGAATGACATTCGGTTAACCTTTTTTATTTTGCTTCCGTACAGGAAGTTACTACTTTATACAACAACAGTTTAAACTGTGTTTACAGAGACGTAGATACCTAGCAGCACAGCACCAGGTGGATGCTGTGGGTGTCATGATATATGTAAAATAAATATATGAAAAGCAAGATCTTTCTTTTGCGTAACCTTTTTCTTCCCCCAGAAGAGGACATATGCCATCTAATTAAAAAACAAACAAACAAATCTTTATGATGACACAAAAACCAAATATGCATTTTAATTTCAGTTTTGTGCAAACTGAGGCCCAGAGGAAAACTCAGTTTCATTTTAACACTTACCACCTAAATGATGTGAAAATCCAATTTGGAGGTTAAAACTGAGAGAGATTCTTCAACACGAGTCGTTTATCACGTTACAGAAAGCATGGCAAGAATGCATCTGTAAATACAGGCTTCTAAGAACTTTGTAAATTTAATGTGCATTTGCACATGAATGACACTGACATTCCTATTCAATCTAGCCAACATGCTGCTTGTTTATCAAACTCTTCTTATGCAGATCGCATTAACATATCATATTCTCTGACATCTACAGATTTGCACTAATAGTGGTATAATGGAGAATCACGAATAGCGGAGAATGGTGGGAGAATATAAAAGAAAGGAGACAGCCAAGGGAAATGAAAAAGTGATGGAACGAGTTGATGAAATCCTATTAGAACATACAGTATGTAAATCATGATAGACATCATGCGCCAGCTCCGGATCTCATTTTGATCTCACAGTAGATGAACTCTGCATAAAGGGCGTTCATAATTCTCATCCATTCAGTGCTACCAGTGCAGCTCCATTGATCTCTGAAGAATGTATGAGCAGATTCCCCTGACACTCATTGTGTTTCCACTCTGGACAATGCAGCCTAGAAAGACAAGAGAGAGGAGAGCTATGAAAACCATTTGCAATGAAAGTCAGCCGCAGAGAACAGAGACAAGAAGCCAAGACAAAAGCTGTGCAGGAGACTGAAAGACCTACAGCATCTCCTGTGTCCAGGTCTCACTAAGCCAGGTAGCTTTACAAAAGGCAACCTTGGACAAGAGCCAACATTAGGGGAAATGTTCTGCTGCCATTAAAATTCCCTTTAAGTAGAAGCAGGAAATTCACCTGCCAGCTTGCTGTCTTGCCTCCTCTCTCCTTAATGTGTTCAGATGGGAACCTTTGTTGAAAGGATTCATTTTGCATTTAGATTTCCCAGAGTAAAAAGAGGCACAGGGGGGAAACTCCCTGCCTGGCGACATGTTTCTCACAGAGAAAGCTCTTCCTAATGAGCCCTTTTAAGCTTAGCTGATTATTTTCTGCTTTAGAGTTCTTGCTGGATCGCAAGTACATGTTTTCTCCACTATTAACCCAGATATCCAAAATGGCGGCCCCAGGGTATGTTTGATTGCTCTTCCGCAATCCTTTGAACTCCACTGCAATCAGACAACCCAAACTTCAGCTAGCTTTGCCATGAAATCGAAAAGGTATCTGTCTATCACAGCATTCCCTGAAGTCACCTACATAGGTCTTTGAGCTGTGAAGTCATTGGAGGTTGTGCCTGCAACAGTATCTGCAGCTCCCTCTGTCAGACATGCATACAGTATAATGCAACCATGTTGGTGCAGAGAGTGCAGTCTGTGTGTGTGTCATGACCATCCAAGCATAGGCTATATCAAAATACATGAGCTGTCAAAGGGAATCTAAGATTCTTTTCAGTCTTCTGTCAAGCTGAAATAATTTCGGTGATGACAGACGGAATTTCCATCATTACTCTGGGACAACACGTACTCAAAAAGATAGATTTGTTTATTGAAGGTTATTCATTGTTTTTTTCCACTGTCAGCATCTCAACTGCAATTACTTAAAATATAAATTACATATGATTTCAGTGCCACTTCTGAAAGGAGCTATCACGTGTAAACCTGTCGAAGCCTTTTCAAAACAAAAGCACAGAGCGGCAGAAAGGCTTAAAAGTAAAAAAGTCAACTCATCAGCTTATTTCCTAAAGCACTGATAGGCAACAGCTAGCCCTATGAAAAGTATTTCCTTTAAAGGCAGCGCCACATTTACATTTGGCCATGAAATCATGTGTCGTCTTTTCTTTGGAAAAATGTACAGTGGAATGCTAGATGTTCTACGTCATTTTTTTTATTTGCATGAAAAGGTATCAGGCTTTTGTCAAAAGAAACTACAGAGATGAACACAATCCATCACTGCAGAGACTCTGGCTTAATCTCCAGAGGTGAAATGGTACCCTTATTTCATATTTCAACAGGAAGGGAAGCCAGTGAGGTGTCACATTCTCGTCATTCCAAAGCTGTTTACTCATATGACCTCCAGACAATGTCTGACGACTTTTCCCTTTCACAAATGTAGCACACAACAGGAAAAACTCCTGTAACTGTCAGTCGGCCTCTGTCACGCCTACTCATGTTGGCTGACCTACATGATAAAACCATAGACTGTATAAAAAAATGGACGTAGCCTCTACGTCGAGGTCTGTTCTCTCAACTTCATCCAATTATACTCGCCTATGGGAGTCGCCATCTTGTCAGACTTTGACTCCGCCTCATTTCCTCTTACCAAAAAAGGGCATTGAAGTTGGGGTCCATCTGGCTGACGTATACCTCAGACGGGAAGTGAGGGCCAGCGGCTAGCTGTCACTCAAGAGGCCACACCCCTAATTAATAATACGTTTAAACCTCAAAAAAATTCAACCCTCTCAGTGTTGTCATGAAGATATGACCTAAACATACAGACTAGAATTTGTTTTTCTACCAGGCCTTAAATCTGTTTAGTTGTGCTTTGAAAGCAATTTTTGGCACTTCTGTATTGTATCAATCAGGAAGTCGCTTTGGTGGGGCTTAGATAAAACCAATGCAGTGACTTTCCACATCTGTCCCCTGGAAATAAATTCCAGTAGCTGTAAGCTATCTCTTCCTCTGCTACGTGGTGTGCAGATAGAAAAGTAATCCTCACGCCCGCACGCTTGCTGTGAATTCTCCGGACAATAAGCTGCTCTTTTCACACATGGGCTCACATGGGCTCAATCAGACATTACGCATTCGGGCTGGCAGGTTTGACCCTCACATACAGTACAGCTCCTCCAAGTAATGTCTAGATATTTTCGGGTTTGCAGTGTATGTGTGAAAGGTTGTTGTGATAAAAATGCACTGGAATGTGATGCTGCTTTAATTGCTACAACACAGTATCAATGACTCACGCTGTAAAAAAACAAACAGAACACCTGCATGACTGGACCATGAAATTTTTAAACAAATTTGCTTTGATGTGTGAACAAGTGTACTTGCTTCAGGCCCTCCAGCTCATCTGTCCTTACTTCCTTGGTAAAAGGATGAATGGGGACTTCAAGGAAATAGCATAACTGTTATCAAGTCTGACAGGATGTTGCTGTTTTTCTAATAGGCTACCACCCACACTGTACTTTAGATACGATACATGTATCAAAGCTGACAGTTATGAAGGGAATGTACCACCGTTTCCTGAGAGTCAACAGATGAAACTGGCACATGTTGCTATTGTTATAAAGTATATAGCTTGTCCTTGATATAAGTTGACCTTCAGCAGGCACTGAGCTGTGACAGGACGCATGCAGCACATCCTGAATGTAAACAGGCCACGCTTCCAAGCTCACCTTTGTCTATAACATGTCATAGATGGCCCTCGCTGCTCTGCTTATGGACACTTTACGGCAGCAGGGGGAACTGACAAATCTAAATGTAACCAGCAGAGCAAAACAGAGAAAGGATCACTTTGCAAACGCTGCCCTCAGGGTCAGAAACGGAAAAACAGTGCTGACTTTATCTTGTCGGTGAGCTTTAAATGTCAGGAGCTTTTTTTCCTGACCCGTGTCAAAACTAAACGTGGTCAAAGTGCTTTGGTGCGTGACCTGCATACCTTCAACATTCGATTCAGAGAAAATAATAGCAGTATATATTTAAGCAAGACTTATGTTTGGTAGCTTCTGCCATATAAAGCTTGAAATAAACTGCAAATGTTTATTGTAGCTGTCAAAGTACCGTATATACAGTAAAACATACCAGACAACCAGAACAAAGCTTTAACTTGGTAAAGCACAATATATCCTGACAATATGTCCTTTTAGTCCTGAATGTCATCACATTTGTCTAGATTTATATTTCTTTTACAAAACTAACTACTTAAGAATGTATTGAAGTTTATAGGATCTGTATAACTCTTGGCTCATTAAAATCACTACACGCTTTAAATCTTTGGGACAATTAATGTACTAAATCAGTTCACAGGAAGGTGTGAGGAGTGAGCTGGAGATGACAGGAAGCCAATTACATGTTGTGTTATCACACTTGAGTCAGCATGATATACACAAGTGTAGTAATCAACAAATGTTTAGATAATTTAAGCAATATTGCTTCAGTGATGTACAGATTGGAACTCTTAAAAAGAAACATTCAATTTTCACAAAAGGTGGATTACCAACGCAGACTACCAACGATTTACAACTACTCAAGCACAATAAATCTAGTTTAACATTTTGGGAAATATGCTATATACTTGCTTTGTTGCAGAGAGTTGGATGAGAAGATCAGCGCCACTCTTACAGCTGTCCGTTAAATATGTATCCACAGCCAACAACTGGTTAACCTACAGCTTAGCATAAAGACTAAAATAAAGAGAGAAACAGCTAGTCTGGCTCTGTCCAAAAGTGACCAACTCTGCCAAGCAACACCTCTAAAGCTCACTAATTAAATCCAAAGAATGATAAATGGTGGTTTTTATGCAAGCTTATGGGTTATGGAACTATTTCTTGGCTGGGTACAGTGACTTCCTGGAGTTTCTCAGTCTCCTGTCCTGTCTGCCAAGAATTACATTTATATACAACAGTCACTACAGTAACTTGTTTTGAGGGAAATATACATATACAATACATATATACAATATATATACATACAAGGCATCAGCCACTAACCATTATTTCCTGTCTTGTATGCATGTGTCAAATCTAGTTTTAAAGCTCCCTTAAGATGCTTATTATCAGGTTCATACTTATATTTTGGGTTTCTACTAGAACATTGTTATATGCTTTACTGTTCAAAAAACACATTTGTTGTTCTCAAAATGTCTGTGTGAATATAACCGTATTCACCCTCTGTCTGAAACACTCAGTATTAGTGCCTTTCTCTTTAAGAACCCCTCCCGGAAAAGCCCAGTCGGCTCTGATTGGTCAGCATCTCTAGGTCTTCTGCATCTGTGCTCTCGGCACAGTCACTGCACCGTTATGCAGACAGAAAACGACTGTAACGGCACTGTAGAAGCACTCTCTACACACACACACACACACACACACACACACACACACACACACACACACACACACACACACACACACACATATACAGTATATACATATATATATATATATATATATAAAAAAATAAAAAACACATGAATCTCCCATTTTACAACATAGGACCTTATAATATAAAGAAATGCATACACAATTAATCCTGAGGGGTGGGTAGGTCAATAGGCTTATCTTGCCCTGTGCTTCATTGCATATACCAACATGTATCACCTTTCATTCATGGGGATTATAGCTATGTTATAACTGCATTATGCTCATAAAGCCGTGATTGGATACAGCATGGGTGACTGTGCATAGCATAAGTTTTAGTGTGTAACCTTGGTGTAACCCAGCCCAAAATCATATGTGCTAAGTCCCCAGATTGTAACACATCATTGACTATCACAGACAACTGAAAGGTAAGGAAGCGAGCAGACAAAGGAAAGCACTCTTTGTGTTATAAAACACAACATAGGTAGCTTCTCAGTGGGATGTTTGACCCAGATATGTGAGCAGTATATCTGAAGCTGTGTCAAGTTTGGTTTCAAAGCGTACATTTCTCAAATCATATTCTGTTAATTCTACATAGCAGAACGGAAGTAGCTCTTCATCAGAACCACATTGCAGGGTAGAGTATTTATACGTTAAGACACCCACACAATCCATAACATGGTACAATGGAGCTGCAAGGTTGTTGCCTCTCCAGCTGGATGTTGGATTCTGTTCCCATAGGGTAATAATCATTTCATTGATTTATTTTGCGCAGATGTGGTTAACTCTGACAAACAAAAGCTTGCAATGTGGAACAAAACTTTTTCTATGTTCACCTTCAAAATGTTTTTATTTTTTTCCCTTTGTACTCATTTCATTTCACTTTGTCGTCTTAAAACAATTTTTTTTCAGATTGAGTTTTTGCTGAAGGCAATTTATAAATAAAGCAGAGAGGTACATGGAGAGTTTTGATTTGTGATTTAAATGACATATTTTGGGGGATTTTAGAGTCTTACAAAATACTGCATTTTTCAAATAATTTTCTTATTTCCTAGAACTGTCATTGTTTGACTTTTGGAACGAGAAGGAAATGACAGAGAATAGATGTATTTCAAAATACCAGATGAAACAGTTTCTTTCACCCATCAACCAACTAGAAGGAAATCAATGTCAAGATCAGTGGTTGCAGTAATAAATTACATTCTGACATTAGGTCCTTACATCTAATGGCTTGCATTAAACGGATAAAAAATACTGAACGCCAATTTGGAATTTAGGTGATTTCAAGCCTGTATGGGAAACAGCTGTGCATGCCCACACAAAATGGCCCTTACTAATTTTCTGAAGTTTCTAGAAGATTAAGTGTTTGTTTATATGTGGCTGTGTGAATGATTACTAGGATGGCTCTCAATGCCTGGGCCAAGGGATTAGAAAAGCATAAGAAACTGAAATGTAAAACGGTCTATTATCTCATGCCAGCGAGCAGTGTGGGGACCAGATGTTATCTTCATGTGGGTAATGGGTTATCACATCTCGGGGCACAGATTACAGAATTATTGTCTTTCTCTCCCACTCTTAGATATTATTGAAGTTTTTCATTATCTTGTCCACACACTGTCACCTCGATGACTCAGCTTCTTCTGCTCAGCCTGATGCATAGTCACAAAGCAGCTTAGTCCCTGTCACCTCATTTACCCTCTCACACCAATCTTAATAGCTCCTTATCACCATAAACATATCATTGAATTTCAGCAATGACTTTCTGGTTATTAACTTTCATATTGCAGTGCTAAAGCTGGTGGGAAGATGGGGATTGTATTTGGCCATAGTTTGAGGATTAGAAATGGTTAATGATTGTTTGGATTTTGGGAATTAGGAGGAGATTCTGAACAGTTAGACTGATGCACTTATCAAACAATGTAATGGCTTCTGTCAGATGTCAAAACTTAAGAATCTGCAAAGACACATAACCAAGAGGCAGGATTTTGTCCGGTTCATTTAGCTAGTATCTACCCAAATGTGCAGTTAACCACAACGACACATCAAACAAGAAAATAAAAAAGAGGTTCAGCATTGTGTTGTAAAGATATGTGCCTATTCACAACCATTATCACCTTAAATGATCCACTATTCCATTTAAAATTAACTTTATCACAGCTGTCGGCTTAACTACCAAAGTAACTTTAAGTTGGTGTTGGCTTTCTGTGGCTGTCCCTACTCCTCCAGCCACCAAGAAAACATGGATGGAATAACCTCGGATTAAAATATATTATGTGGGCCCATGTGAGCTGTCACATTATCATGCAGAAATGTGGGTATTACGTAATCATCCTACAGCAAACAACAAAAGCATGCAGCTTTCTGGAATAGTCAGTCCTATATGTGGTGGACATTAAGTCCTGGATATCTGGATGTGTAGCCTTCTGTGGTTTATAGCAAAGCTAGCAGCTTTGTGAGGATTTAATTAGGCACAGCTGTGCATTGAACTTAATAGCAACATCAGCTTTCTAACACGCTCACAATGTTTATGGTGTTTTAAAGGGTTAGTTCAGATTCACAAAGTCATGCAATTATACAAACACACCAACCAATCAAGAAAGCACAGTGGAGTCTGGTGGCTTTAGTTCCCCGTCAAAAGGTAAAGCGCTGAAAATATTCTAAATATAGCATACACTTAAACTGATATGGATAAGTAGTTCATACAACATGTTTGACATGTTCTGCAAACATGATCAGCATGGTAACATGCTAACATTTGCTAATTAGCACTAAACGCTAAGTAGAGTTGAGGCAAAAGTCATTTGTTTTGTAGGTATTTGGTCATAAACCAAAGTATTGGACCAACAACCAATATTTACCTGATGATGGTAGTTAAAAACCCTGAGGATCATCAAAGTTATTACAATTCATCCTGGGGGCATCATTAATATCTGTCGCTAATGTCATGGCAACCCATCCAATAGTTGTCATGATATATTACTTAAAACCATGTGTTAACGTCATGGTGGCACTAGAGGAAAAGTCAGAGGATCACCAAAGACCATGGATTTCTATACAAAATTTCATGGCAGTTTGAAATATTGCAGTCTGAACCAGCGCAGTGGAACCATTGACTGACCAACATTTCCATCCCTTGAGCCAGTCATTAAAAATAGCAGGAACCAATGAGTGGATGGGGGAAAGGGCCATAAAAACCAATGGTTTGCCGCTGCATGCTTGATTTGTATTTGGAGCTGTTAGCTGTGTCACTTCTGTCAATACAATGGATACAGATAAAGATGTCAGAGGTGCTGTAGATAAAATCTGCTCTGTTGTCCCAACCAAATATAGCAAGAGTCCTGCTGATGAAAGAACAAGATTACAGGATTTTAAGTAGTTTACAGAGAGAACATTGTGTATATGCCATACATCACACTTAGTGATTCAATATTACAAAGTAGTGGGGCAGCTGTGGCGGCTGCGGCTCAGAGATAGAGAGGGTCATCCTACATTCGAGAGATCGGCAGTTCAATCCCCGGCTCCTCCGGTCCACATGTCAAAGTGTCCTTGGGCACTGAACCCTGTATTGCTCCCCGTGCTGCGCATGGAAGTGAATGGTAACGTTAGATTAGATGGTACGTAGATGTCCACTGCCATCAGTATGGGTGAATGTGACAAGTAGTGCGATAGCGCCTTGAGTGGTCAGAAGACTAAAAAGGTGCTTCATAAGTTCATCTAACATACACTAAATACTTTTACCCAGTAAAAATGTATTGGGAAACCTTAAAGTTTATCTAACAAACTTACTAGTGTTGTATTGGAGACCCCTGTGGAGGTGTGTGGATGAGATCTAACACACAGCATGTCCGGTCCACAAGATCTGACAAATGCAGCATCACCTCTTGATCTTTACACTGCCAGCAGAGCCCTCCTGTCATTTATTATTGAAGAGAAAGCCTCAACCTTAACACCTGAAGAACAGCCATAGACTGCTTAAATTCCTTGAACTCGAGTTGAGGTCAAATGTCTGAAATGTTTGAGTCTACATTTGCATTTATTTGATCTTAAAACCTTTGTCACTGAAGCAGTGTCATAAAGGGTTGACAGGCTTTGGTGACAGCACAGTCAAACAAGCTTCTAGTTCATTCTCACAGTAAGAAATATTTTTTCAAAATACATTTATTTTTACTTTTACCAGATGATGTTAAGAGGCCCGTCCCTGTAGAGGAGCTTGACCTATAGTATGGGTGAAATCTGAAAAGTCTGAAAAGTTGTCCTCTGCTGCACAGATTTGGACTTTTCCTTTCTTCAGTCTGTCTCTTGTAAGTCTCTCAAGTTTATGGAAATGCAATACTACATTTTTGAGTACTCCTTTAATCAAGTTACCACAAACTCATTACTTACTAATTACTAATAAATAACTAGTGCATACACAATGCAAAGAACTTAAATGAAAAGGGGTACGGATCGGTGAAAACCACATTTTAGTTTGGGTAAACTTTTATTTATATAAAGTCATGAGTAGTCCAAATTCCCCTGAATCAAACAAGAATGAAGATCTCACAGCACAGGCCAGATAAACTGGTAGAACTGACTACCAGTTATAATGTGGACAGTGTTTCCAGTGACTTCTGATATTTACCAGACTTCATTTGCATGTGTAACAAAAAATAATTGGGTGGCAGTTGTGTATCTAAAAATCCAATGTTTCAGCCAAGCAAAACATCATGGTAATAGACACACAGACCATGCAAATTGGCTTGCTGAACACACAGGCTTTAAGCATATCTTTGTGTGTGTGTGTGTGTGTGTGTGTGTGTGTGTGTGTGTGTGTGTGCCCCTAACACACCCACAGACATATTAAAAGGCTTAGCAAAGCAATCTCATCCTTGTCCCTCTTTGCTGAGCTCAAACCTTGGTCTCATGCTCATCTTTTCCTCATACAGGGCCTTGCATGCATAACAGAGTGTGTAATTTGCCACTTGCTATCTAGCTTCTGTTTCTCTGGGGGCTGTGTGTTGTCCACATGGAGTCAGATAAACACATGCAGTGTCAAAAACTCTATATACAGCAGGATCATTACAAATGGTCTGTTATAAGATTTGATTTGAGGAGGTTGTTTAGGGGAATTTCCAGCAATTGGATAATTCCCCCTAGACAACAAAGAAATCGATGTGAAATCATTACACACCTAATGCAGTGGATTTTCCAGCTTTTTCTCATTGCAGCCCATGATACCATATTGGAATGCTGTAACAACCCCCTGCAGAGAGTCTGAGCTTCTACCCTCTGGCTGTAGATGTAAACTTCCCTCTCAGAGACAAACAAAATACAGTGTGTTTCCACAGTTCCAGCAGAATTAATCTGCTCAGGTTGGATTTTGCATCCAGCTGTCTAGATGTTAGCTTGCATTTGCACTGTGAACCTTTGCCTGTCCCAGTGAGGCAGGTGCTTTGTGTTTCCATTTGTTTTGTGATCCCCAAGAATTCAATGCACCGGAGCTGCATATTAAGGAGTGCAATCGCAGGCTCTGCACACAGTCATAGCCTGACTGTCATGAGGACAGATGCTGGCTCAGACTATAAAGGCTCACAATGTAATGGGTGCTATGAGTATTACATGTCATAGCACTCATTCTGCTTTGGAGAGAAAAGGGAACAGGCTTAGAGAACCAGACTCACAACGTATTGCCGGTGCAAATGTGGAACATTCTAATTTATAATAATCTTGCCAATTAAGACTTACAGCATACTTGAACACTCAGTTTATTTCAAAGGCAATACACTATAACTTCCATTTTTTATGTTTGAGATAGAAAACATATATTATTACAAAGGTGACAAGGTCAAGAGTGGGGGCTCAGTTTGGCTGAGCGAAATCCATTCCTCCCATAACATAATACAACTCACATTGACCTTGGTCAATTGAATTCACTGCACCTCTGTAAAGAGAGGCAGCATTTATGGAGCAATAAAGGGATTCTATCAAAGGTGGTTTATGTTAAAGCTAACCTGAAATACTTTTTATTAAACTCTCTTTGATCTCGAATGCCTACAAGCCCATAAGATATCCCTTTGTGGTGAATAAGAAGTGTTTGACCCATCAAAGGCTATGTAGTCCCACTTAATGCACCTTTTATAATAATGGCTTAATACATCTGGATGCAAATTACAGTGTTTACTGTCCATGAAACCCCACAGGGCAGATATCGAGTACGTACTCACAGCAGAGATACTGAGTACATAATCCTTTCTAACACGTAAGATTATAATTTTATTGTTATAATAATGAACAACAACAAGCTCAAACCCAATACACAAGCGTGTGTCTGAGCTGCTTCTTTATCTTAATGTGATGTATATGTAAGGAGAGATTTTCATGAAATCAAAATGATAATATTTATAATCACCAATTCTTCAGCAATAGACACGCAATATATTGCGTTCTGTAATTACCTACATAAAGGTCTAGTCAATTGAATGGTAGTGGCAGAGTCCGCCATTCCCCCCTGCCATGAAACTGCCTTCACGCTACCGTACTACAGTGTTGCCACCTCAACTCCACTCTCTTTGTTGCAAGACCCCATTGGTGACTTTATTTAAAACACAAGCCTACATGAAGTTACTTTTTGAGGAGACATTATGGAGCTACTAATCTGGGCTAAGATTGTCAACAACTATGTCCACTCAACCGTCAGTTCTTGTCTTACGCAGCTATCTAAAGTTGTTGACACAGCCCACTCCAGAGAACAAGGAACATCGCCAATGTGTGACATTCCTGCTTTGACCAGCTCAGGATGAACAAAATGTACTCAAAGCACACACAGCTATTTTATCCAAACGGACTCCACTTCTCAGAAAATGCCTTTAGTACACTAAGCTTATCTTTATTGAAAATCAGTTCTCTGGCTGGCGAGTCACTATTAATTAATGATTTTATTATCAAGAAAAACCCTGGATGTCTGTTTTTTTTAAAACTTGGCTGAATGGAAACAATAGTGCAGCCACTCTAATTGAATCAGCTTCCCAAACTTCTATTTCATCAGTGAGGCTAGAGTACTAAGGAAAGGAGATGCAGGAGCTGCTTTATTTGACAGTGTCGACCAGTGCAAACAGTTGTCATATGGAAGGTTTGACTGTTTTGAATATGATGCGCTTCAGTTGAGATCCTCCTGTCTGAAGCACTGAAACACACATAAAATAATAGCAGAAAAATCCTGTTTCCACTTTCCTGATGATAAAACAATGTTTCATGAAGGTTCGATATCACAAGACTACTAAAATATAGTACACACTTTTTGGGGGACTTTGCTCAGCTACTGTCTGCTGTGTGTATTGATTTTGACTGTGTTGTTATTAACCCAATCACAATGTTGTTGTACAGTAAATTCCGGCTTTGGAAAACTGCCAGGAAAAACTCTCATCGATCTAAAATAGACGTTTGATGATTACATAGCTCATCCATAACAAACATTAGGTTGGGTTTCTTATTTACCGTTTGGGCCACAGAATACACAAAATGTCCCCATCCTAAAACGAGCAATCAGTTTGACCAGTGGTGAGATGACGCACTTCATGATGCTAGATTTGGTTTATCAAAGATGAACAGCAGAAACTTAACCAATGTCTTTAACTTTATATCTTTAAATGTTACAGTTATGGCTAAAAATGATAACAAAATATTGACACAAGATTTCACATCAGCAATGTAAATCAACTGACAGTTTTTGGAAGTGGTAGTTGTGTTATTAATATTCATATTGGTAATCCCAAAGATGGCAGTGCTAAAGATTTTGTTGTACATCCTGGACAACTTCCACATAAGAGATTCAATACATAATAATAAGGGACATATTTTAGATTTAATTTCCAAAGGTCAGCACATTTTTGAGGTTGTGGGGACTGTTGCCCTTTCTGATCATTGCTGCGTTTTCTTTAAAATGCCCATCTCTGCTGACACCAACAGTATTAAAAGGAGGTAATCAGAAAGTGCTCTATCAACAAAAACACCTGTACAAAAGCACAATGGAGGAATGTTAAAGTCCTAAAAGGTCAAAAAAGTGAGGGAGAGTTTAGAAAGGCAGAATACAGATGGGGAAAAACTCCAGGTTCATAATGACATCTTCAGAGAGCGTTTGCATCTATAATTTAGAATTAAAAGGGGCAAGGCAGAGATTAATAATACAAATAACAATCATGCATGCACTTCATTTAGTGCTGACAGACTGACAAACCTCTCAGCATCTGTTCCTCCTGATCTGCTATCCACCAAGTCATGCAATGACTTTGCTTCTTTTTTCACAGATAAGGTTCTGAAGATAAGTCAGTCTGTTAATCCATCTCTGGCAAACTGACTGTGCCTCTGCGTAAGACTACTCTGGTTCATTTCTTTATTTTCATCCCTTAGATTATGCAACCTTGACAGAAATTGTTTGAAACCTTAGGCCTACTCACTGCTGCCTTGACACTGCCTACAAGCTTCTTTTAAAAGATGATTTTAACTGCATAGCATAAGATGTAATAGTCAATAGTTGTGTTCAGTCAGGACTTTTTTCAAGGGCCCTTAAGAATGCAGTTATTAAACCTCTTCTTTTTTAATGTAATCTTGGCGCCTTAATAATAAGCAACTGCAAACTTTTTTTTAGGAAAGTTCATTGAAAAGACGAAAACCCAACTTAAAGCTTTTTTGGTGCAAAACAAATCCTTTAATGCATATGAGTCAGTGAACACACAAAAACAATGAAGTAATTGTTTCATGTCCTAAATTTCAACATCCACATAAAGACAATTACAAAATCAGCCTACCTCCGCCTTAAAACACATCAAGAATTAAAGGATTTCTGTCAAAGCAAGACGCAGAAAAATTTCTCCATGCATTTATTTTCGGCAGGCAAGACCATTGTTATGGTGTGTCATTGTTAGACGATTGAACGGGTGCTGTCAGTTGCTTATCATTACTGTAGATATGTAGCAGTTTGGATCTACCCTACCTCCTTGTTCGCTCAGTAGGCCGTTATCATCTTTTCTATTGGTTAAGTGGACCGCCCATTTGCGTCGCTCTCAACTGCTTGACTGCAGCGCTGCAGAGCGACAACAGTAGGGAGTAAAAAAGACTGAAAATTCTGTGTAATGAAGAAGGCTGGGGCAGTGGACAGGTCGAACACACTCAGGTTTTAAGCCAACTTTCTAACATTAGGTTCTTAGATATTTTAATCCAAATCATGATCTTTTCGTAAACCTAAGCGCTTTTGTTGCCTAACCAAGTAATGTTTGTAAAATCACAGTAGGACTCCCAGTACTGTTAAAAAGTCCTAGCGGTCCTAACGATGGTCATTACCTTTCAAATTGATAATTGCCTTCTTGGGCTGATGAGCACTGATTACCATCCAACGGAGTGATAACATCAGCAGCAGGTGGGTGTCCTCACAGTTCTGAGTAAAAAATCAATCAGACAACTGCAGCTCATCCAGAATGCTGCTGCCAGAGTCCTCACTAATATCAAGAAAGTGGAGCCCATTACACTGGAGCTTGAATAACTGCACATACTTCCTGTGTGTCAAAGGATAGATTTAAAAACCCTCATACTTGTCTTTAAAGTGCTAAATTGACTCAGGCCTTAAACCATCTCTTATTTCCTTGTACGTTACGAAGCATCCATCCATTCTTAGTGTTCCTAGGATCAGAAACACGATGGAGCAGATAATAGTTATATGCCCCCCACCTGTGGAACAAGCTTCTTGAATACCTGAAGTATAAAACGGTCAGCATTCAATTGATGAAACACGGGATGGATTTTATTGTTAATCAACTACAGGAAACACAAACTATTAAATCTGTTATTGTTTTTAGAGCTAACTGATGTACATCAAAAATACAAACCAAGACAATGGTCATTTTTTAGATTCCTTTCCTTTTTGACAGAGGATCAGTTTTCAATATTGCAAGGAACAGTGGAACAAGGAGCAGCCTATGAGTAGAGATACACACATTGCTCCCCTGCTGTTTTTCTGCCAAACTAGCTGCTCAAGAAGTGTTGGGGGGCCCCAGTATTCTAGGACCTGTAGGCTAATATTACATCGCATTTAGGATTACAAGTTTAAACGTTATTTCCACTGAGCATCATCATTTAAATGCAATTGAAAAAAGGATGATGCTATAAGTATCACTTATGATTGTTTACACGAGAGGGCCTATTCAACCTAATCGCACAGTCCAACAGTGTTGGACATACATAATAGAGGACTATTTAATGTGACTACCATCACTAAATTACACCAAGTGGCTGTCACTGTTGTTGTCCTCTTGTTTCGGGGGGGGGGGGGGGGTTCTGTCCTGAATGGATATGAGACAATGAGAGTGAGCTGTCATTTGTAATCAAAGCAGGCTACACCAGCATCCACTGCTAATGCAAAAAAACAAAACAAAAAATGTTTTTGTTAACTTGTTCCCTGAGCCAACGGCCAACATTTCCAAACTTCAAAGAACTGTTTTCATGCTCACATTCTACTGTGAATCAAATAAGAGATAGAATATAATTGCCTCATATGAATAATTCAGTTGTGGGATTTACGATAAGACAAAATTCTTACCGGGGCTTTCCCTCAAGGTCCTGCAGACTGCTTTTTCCCATTTTGTATGGCTGGCTGCTCGTACAAGATTCTGAGGTCTCTATCGTCTTGCTCTCCTGCCTCCTCTGATGCCCACCAGGAGAACAAAGTCAGCAGAATTCACACTGACTGACAAGTTGCTGCCAACAAACAGGCTGCTCACTGCAACAATATGGTTGTGTAGATTAAGGGTGTTTTCACATATAGTCCTCTTTAAACGAACCAAACTCAGTCCTCTTTCAGTGGACCAAAAAGTGGAAAAACAGAAAAGGGACTCAGTTCTTCTTGCTTTCATAGTGTTACTTCATATTAAAAGAGGACTCAATTCTCTCTCTGGTCCATTCAGCTCTGGTGAGGCCTCAGTCCTCTTTCTGTTCATTTGTAGTTCCTCTGGAGCTGCTTTGGATTAGTTGGGTAGTTTTCACTTGGAACAAGATATACACTTTACAAGACAGAGATGGTCACAAGTCACCTTTTGCAAGTCCAAGTCAAGTCTCCAGCCTTTGAGGGGAAGTCCGAGTCAAGTTTCGGACTCCCCCTCCCCTGAGGGAAGCAGCACGTCCTAATCAAGTCTCTTATGGTTTGAGTAAATAATAAAATAGAGTTGGAGTGCAACCATATTTTATAATTACACAAGGTACCAACTAATGACACTTTATAATCGACTGTAAACTGTTTTCTGCTCCCTTTACCTGGAACTAATGACAGACAAACCTGAAACTTCAGGTCCTGCTCTCATTGGATTCTTTTAAAGAAGTTTTAAATAATTTGGTGGCAGACAAATCTGGCTGTAGATATTCTGCATGCTATATTCATGATTATGGTCGATTTTGATATATATATTCTGTTTTCACTTATCATTATAACCATGTATTTTGTATTGGCTGCTCATTATGCTTGTCAGAAACGTTGTGAGTCGTGCTGCTGTCTGTCTCAGGGCACTCTGAAAAAATAGATTTTAAATGTCAGCGAGTTCTTCCTGTTAAATAAATAAAAAATCTTCCAGCCTCTCAAAGGCAGTGTAATGGTCAAATGGTAAGCTAAAAATGCAGTAACATTAACATTATCATTACGTGGTCAACAATAAACCTGTATTGTAAACTTGCCTTTAGCTGACGTTTATAATGAATGAGTATTCCTACCGGTTTAACAGCACCGGCAGCACCTGCCAGAAAACACTATAAAAAAATGTTTAATTTAATAAACGGCAATCTAAAAGCTAACCTCTCACAAAGCTTACATTATTAACAAGCTAACATTGATAGTTTATGCAGCTGAGCTTAACACAGACGTGGCATTCTGTGATTATTTTGTTTTGGCTGTGCCTGAAGTTATTAAAGCCAAACAACAAGGTAATGTAACTGCAGCAGCAGACGGGGTGAAGTTGGTTTGAGGTTAGAATTAACTTCATCCCGGTCATAAGCAGCAACAGGTGATGTTCTCTCCATGTCATCTGTGGAGTGTGGCGGCTCAAACATCTCTGTGGGAGAGAATGACTTTCTGCTTGTGATGTTAAATAAATAAAAAGATTATTTACGAGTCTCAAATCTCAAGTCCCAGTTGAGTCTCAAGTCTCTGGGGGGCAAGTCAAAGACAAGTCTCAAGTCACAATAGTGTCACAACGTTTACGTGTTTTGCTGGAATAAATCATCAATGGGCTCCTTTCTTTTGGATTGCATTGGTAATTGACTTGAATGAAGCAGCTGGTACTGGGGCCAGTAGGTAAATCTTTCAAAACGCTCTTTTAATACACTCCATGTTCACATACTATGTTGTTGGTGCTTCGGTTAATGTGTAGGGATGTTATCATTCTACCGCAGAGGTGTGGTGTTATTTGGAGCAGCATTAGTGGTTAAAAAAGACATTTTAATGCATCCAACTCGCCGCCCCAAGCTTATCCGTGTTAGCCGCGGCAGGCTGTTAGCGACTGTTAACGACTCTCCGAAAATCTATGTAAATAATTTGAACACAGAAAAAAAACATCTCAATGGCTTATTTGATGACCGAATTTGCCAAAAAAAGACCCTGGGATGATTTTACACTTGAATTTCAATCTAAGGTGTGTTCACTATTGCATTACCTTCTGACTTCTCATGTCAGCGCAGAAGCAGAGACATCAAGTTTTTAACTGTTGTTGTCAGCAGTATTTTCAATACTTTCCTTCTTCAAGTGCAGACACACAAACAAATCCAGTTTTCAACTGTTTTTACCTGAAATATTTTCAATATCTGTCACTCAGAGAGACAGACACATAGAGACATCCAGTCTCCACTAATATTATCACCAAACATGTTTGGGAAAAGCTTCAACAGCTTGTGGAAGACAAGTAACCGCATGGTAAGTTGATTAAATGTATTGAATTGTGAAGTCTTTTCTCAAAATGTCAAAGTATTTATGAACTGCTGCAATATGAATATAAAACCATCTGAATGTTCACTGAAGTTCACATCTAATGTAGAGCAAAGTTACGTTTTAATCTAAGCAGAAAAAACAGATAAAACAGACAGACAAATAGACAGTTGTCTCCCATCAGCCATTTCACATTTATAGTCTGCTGAAAAATTAATTATGTTCAATGACTTGAAGTTGTGTGACAGACAGGGATTTGATCAGGAATTTAACTGAATGAAGGAAGATGCTTCTTCATTTGAAATCAGTGGGAGTAACATGTCTACACTAAATTTAAGTTTATTAATCCTACTCATTGGTAATTCGATTCATCTTTAATTAAACTAAAAAACATTTAATTTAAGTTGTATTTATTTGAGTTTTATGCATTATGTTTGGCAGTTTTTTAAGGTTGAAATAGCAGATGGTCTTAACACGTATACATTATATTCTCTATTTTAGTTTTCTAAAGGTGACCAGGATCCTCTTGTGAAGGAAATCACAGAGGCCATGGCCAGACTCACAATAAGTGGACAGATGAACGTTACAAACTGTACCAGCCCCATGGAAATAGATGGTTCAACCACCAGTGTCCTGCAGACTGTGAAGCGTGATGCTTAAGTCCAATCAGAGACAGAGAAACATTCACTGGGGACTAGAAACAAGAAGGCCCCTGGTAAGAGGAGCAATGGTACTCGTTCAACCAGGTCCTATAACAGCCCCATGGAAATAGATGGTTGGACCACCTGTTTGAAGCAGACTGCGAAGTGTGATACTCGGGTCCAAACTAAGACAGAGAAACATACACTGGAGCCTGAAAACAGACCCTGGGTAAGACAAACCATTCTAAAGGTCACGAGGGTCCTCCTGTGAAAGAAATAACAGAGACCATGGTCAGACGCATCATAAGTGGACAGACAAACTTTACGAAATGTACCAGCCCCATAGAAATAGATGGTTGCACCACCAATGCCCACCAGACCCTGAAGCATGATGCTAGAGTCCAATAAAAGATGGTAAACCCTACACAACACACCACACTATTATTGATTGATTGATAATTGTTATGTAAATGTAAATAAATATCATAAATCTATACCTTCCTATCTCACAATTTATTTGTGTCTGTTCTACCGCAGCTAATGTCAAGAGGTTCCTAAAAGGTAAAGGACGTTTTTGGCTCTGGCTGCAGAGAAACCACACAGTAGACCTGACTGTCAAAGCAGGGAGCAGCAGGGAGACATCCCTGGCCCCTGCCCCACCATCCTGAGATGTTCTAGTGAATAAAGGGGCAAAACATCGGTGAAGAATGACGCCCAGCTGAAGACCCTGCAGCTGGTACTTTGGGACTGGTGGAGGTGCAGCAGGCAGAAATGCCATGCAAATATCAACTTGTCAGTAAACATCTATTGGTTGTTTTAACTTCATAGTTTTGTACCGAGGACAAGACGGTTTAGCAGAGGGAAGGCTCTGTGGATAATATATATATGTCCAGCTTTTAATTCATCTTCTATTTAATCTGAAGATGCCTCTTTAAAGATATTCAGAAAGTGACTATTTCTATCATTTTGAAAAAGTGGATATTTCATATTATATTTAATGCATAACATAAATACTGCAGAACAACTATAAATTTTCTCAAATAACTCAAATAGTGAATGCAATAACTGCAGTAAATTTGTGTAAACAAATTGGATGAGAAAGAAGAATATGTTCTCTACTGCATCAGAGCCTTGTTTTCCGATTTTTACTAAACTAAATGCTGTTTTACACCCCAATCAAGAAGGCCTCACTTGGTCCCCTCTGAAACTTATGAAACCCCTAGTGTGGGTGAAACGACAAACATATACCCTTAGTCACAATGTTTAAAGGTACAAATGTTTTCTAAAATTAGGTGATTTGTGTCCTGTGCAAACCAGCCCCTCTCACATTTCACCCACTAAAATTGTTCTTCTTCATCACTTCTCACAGATTGTCTTATGTTCAAAATGTAGTCGATCCCCATGTCTATTAATTAGTAATCTTGTAAAATGGAATCTCTTGTTATATGTTGTATATTGTATATCTTGTTCCAAGTGAAAACTACCCATAATCCAAAGCTGTAAAGCTCCAGAGGAACTATATATGAACAGAAAGAGGACTGGAGCCCCATGAGAGCTGAATGGACCAGAGAGAGAAATGAGTCCTCTTTTAATATGAAGTAACAATCTGAAAGCAAGAAGAACTGAGTCCCTTTCCTCTTGGTCCATTTTTGGTCCACTTAAAGAGGACTGAGTCTGGTTCCTTTAAAGAGGACTATATGTGAAAACATCCTAAGACTTAACCTTTCAAATACTGACATGCAGGAGTTGATTTTTGTATGAATCACTATAAGACCATTCTACCATTTAATAAGCCATGATTACAGTGCTGAATGCAGGGGCGTTGAAAGCGCAAAGAGAGAATGCAAAGTGGAAATACAATTTGCAGGACAGCTAATGCAGTTTTGAACAACTTCTACTGTAGGTAAGAGGAGGCAGAACTAAAGAGCCCATACGTGCAAGACAGGATAACAGCCAAGATTTATTTTTTCTTTTCCTTTAACACATCTGTTTAGAAAATGGGGATATGCAAAATCTTTAGCACTTTAAAGCACACCAGCAGTTCTCTCCTGTGTGCTCAGATTTTGTAGATGTTGGACCCGTAAAGCCCCCCCCCCCTTCTCTAAATCTATTGTTGTGAAGCATATACCACAGGGTTTAGCAATGAACTCAACAAAGTCTTTCTTTGGCACTCTGTGACTGCTTGTGAGAGTTACCACTTTGCGGCTTACTTTACCTCAGAGCTGTCTATCCTGAGCTTATATCAAAGGGATAGAGTTTCTTAACTGTTGCCCAATTTTCTCAGAAGAAAAAACAAAAAAAAGCCTCCAACTACTATTCTCTGCACCAAAAAGTCCCCTCCAAGATATATCTCACACATCAAAAAAATGGAGGTGTAGTTCCTAAAGAAGGAAAGGAGCGATTTGCTATTGTTAAAGTGCATATGCCTATCTCAAATTGATCAATGGGACAGGTTTTCAAATGTAATCTTCAATACTTTTTTTCCTTATATATCAAATCCATCCTTGCCATCTGAAAGTTTGCATCCCCTGTGCGGTAATGGCCCAAGGTTCTTATGGGAGATCATAGACAAAGCTAGGTCTCAGAATTAATTTAGCTTTTGGCACCGTCTGTCAGACATCGTTGTTCTGATGTGAAGTCGTGACCTTGGCAGTTAAGTGCTTGAACTGACTGTGGGAGTCAGCGCTTTTAGTATTCTTCCTCACATGATGGAGGGAGCTTTGAGGACATCAGTTAGATGTGTAAGGTTGTCACTTCTTTTGGACACTGCACACAGTAAGTCTCCAGACAGATGATTGTTTTATGAAGCCTGTCCATTTGTCAGAAAATGCAGTTGACCCCCTATGGAGCTTGTGGTGATGCTAACTGGCTAGATGTTTGACAGCACTATCAGTTACCTCAAGGCTTAGAATGCAGCATGTTCTTTATTTAATTACACTGATTATTTAATCACAATAACACTTTTTTCTTCTTCTTGAGTACTAGTTGCTTCTTATACAATTATTATTATATTTGAGGACGGCTGTGGCTCAGGAGGTAAAACAGGTCATTCTTTAATCACAGGTTTGATCCCTGGCTCCTCCTGTCTGTGTGTCTAAGTGTCCTTGCACTGAGGTGTTCAGTGTCTTGTTCTCAATGAGCAGGCAAGCACTTTGCATGGCAGCTCCACCACGGTTTTTGTTTGGTGTATGAATGTATGGGTGAATAAGAGGCAAATTGTAAAGCATGCGCTATATGAATGCATTTTCCATTAACAATGCAGGCAAAAGCTCTGACTGGCATTTACCCTGAAGGAATGAAGATATTTTAAAAAAATGTGTTAATCTTTATGTCAACAAATGCTAAAAGAGATTTTAGAGCTATGAAAAATGTAGTTAATTCTAAGCTATGTGTTCCTTTCTTTGGTGAGATGTTGATTAAAAAAGCGTCATAATGTCAAATATTTTCAAAAGTATAAGGCCAGATATCTGAATCAGTAAATTTGTTCCTTGTTATCTTTGTTCTAATGCAAATGATAAAATATTTCAAATGTAATTGCCCTCCAGAATGACAAATTGTTCTCTGATCTGACATATCTATCAGCCATTTGCCAGTGCCTACCAATAAGGATTAAAGAAATATGGTTTAGGTTAAAACACATACTTTATTTTAGGGTTAGAGAAACAGTGTGGTTTAGTTTAACATAACATGTTGTGTCATGGTTGTTAAAGATGCAATCACTTTGTAAAGCAGACACATTGTACAACTGTTATATTTTTTCTTGTGTAGTTGTCTGCAAAATTCAATAAAAACAACTTGGGAAAAAAAGTGGAATCACATGGTTAAGTTTGGGGAACATTTGTTCAACAAAACAACAACACTGGGTATTGGTAAGCCTGGAAACCAGCCAAATCTGCTGAGCTCATATTTCTATTGCTCTGGTAGATGTGTCACATTTAGACAGATTCAAAGGATGCAATTCTGATTGCATTCAGTCTGGAGGTCTGTCCAGTACAATGCACCAGGCTTACAAAACTCGAATAAAAGAGTCAAACTGTGGAGTGCTAATTAAATAGAAATCAAGATTCTGTTACTCTATTGCCTATTTCCTGCCTCATATGTTTTCAGAAAGACATTTTTGTGTATTGTTTAGCTGTAATTTGAGAATGTTTGTGACCATTCAGCCATTTCTGCCCCTGTTTCAAAACGGACCAAACACTGCCCCAACTTACATGTGCCATCAGCGCTGCAGTTGTAGGTCAAGTTTTGATGCTCTGATTGGTTTTAGGTCCATCCAACTGCGCACAGAGCACTTTGGTCTGCACCAGTCTACAGTATAAGGCCCCCTGCAGTTAGCCCTCTTCGCAACTAGTTCTTCGATGTCCAGTTGGATTGTCTGGGTCTTGAGATGTAGAAGGGCTCCCAAGCAATATCTCACTGAGTGCCCCTAAAATACAGAGGACACTCCTGCGATTCCCCACAATGGGCAGTTTGGACAGGCTTTTCACACATTGCAATCAATATTTCGACAGGGCAACATGTTAAACTCCTTGCCCCAGGTGGACTCTTGTGTTCAGCAGGATGTCCCATGCCAACAGACAGCTTAAGGCTGCCGTCAGACTCTATAAGTCACTCTGATGCCTCTCCTGCCTAAAGCCCTAGAAGCAAACGCTGGTGTGTCAGCCCTTCAAGGTCCTTTGGATCCCTGTTAAAAGTAAAGAGCCGGAAGCACAAACTGTTGACCTGCTAGTCCTTGGGTGTGCATTTGAAAGCACCTCCTGCCTACGGCGTGTAACCCTGTGACAGGCCTGCACTGTGGTATTCTTGGCCAGAGGCCTTGAAAGGAACATGCTTGATCTCTCGTGACATTTTGATTTGGCTCAGATAATGTACTGTTCACCTGACCTCTTTGCATAGAAAACGGTGATCCCAACTTTTTCACTATCAACTTTACAAAGACACAAGTCGTATTTGCAGATTGTCATTTGACCTTTCTGTTCTTAACAGAAACACCAGGGATGACAAGCTTCCTGCACTCAGAGATAACCACAAGATGCCCTGATTTCCTCAAATGCAGAAAAATCCAATTCCAATGATTTTTGCACACATAATATGAGAAATATGACTTAAAATCACTTTTTTTTAATCTAAAGGAAGTATATATGATCTCTCCAAATAATTCCTTTTGATGGAGAGATCCAAGCACCAATTTTGTTTGACTGTCACAGGAAAGACTTGTGATCATTTTGCAAAGTTAATGTCGCAATTTCACACACAGCATGCTAACTGTTGAACACGCGGAGGTGAAAATGTCTGCACTTTTATTCAAAGCCGATGATTTCGGTGCGTAGGTTCAAAGACTAAAAAAGATCTGTGCATGATGAAAGGAAGAAGTCAAAGTAGTGGCCAACTGGTGAAATTGTTTTTATTTTATTTGGTGACACAAAGGTGCAGAAAAAAAAACTTTTTACAGAAAAGAAACAGCAGACTAGATAATCTAATACAATCAACGGATATAAAGAACAACTCAAAATTCAAAAAAATCAATGGTGTCGTTCAGAGATTCACACTCAGTTGAAGCTTAAAATAAATAAGCACACACTTGCCGGACACTTTGGACAAAGTTTTCACTTAGTCGTCTTTAACCATTTCTTAAATCTGCCACATCCAACCTTCTCCTCTGAACTTTACATTCAAGCTTTCTCTTGTGTATAAAGTTCCCCTCTTTTTGAGTGTTTTTGCGATCAATTCTTTATTGATTACACCAAAATGAGAATTGAAAAAATGTCACTCCCCAAACCTTTCTCAATCTCTCACCCCCCAAATCCTGAACTAAGATCTCTGGATATTTGATTTTCTAAATCCAGAGTTAGAGTGATCAGACTTAATTAGGCCATACAGCGCTCTATGAATAATTAAAATGATAAAAAATACAATGGATCCAATAAAAGAACATTCAGGGTCTTACAGATAATAAAGTTTAAGACAAAAACAATACCATCTTGATTCAACTTTAAACACTGCTGAACAACTCAAGTTAACCGCAGCGTCTATACGTGCAGCAGTTTAATGAAGATGTACAATATAAATAGAAAAGCCTAGATGGCTACTGATGGTGCAATAAAAGACTCAAATCAATAAATGGACCACTCTTGGAGAGAACCCAACACTCAAGCACATTACTTAATGCACTCTGACACAAAAAATTAAGAGCAGACAGCAGTCTAAAGAGAAAGCTATAGGTCACATCCTATAAACTAGAAGCTTATTGGCTTGGACAGCTGAACGCTTAGACCAATGGACAGATAACATCTATAACTGGATGGCCAGTTTATAAGTCTACTACTGTTTTATTATTACACAAGAAATTAATACACAAGGGTTAATGATGATAATACAAAGGCTCACATTTATTTAAACTACACCTACCCTTAAAATTCCCTCATTTAAAGCCCTTTAACACACACACTGGCACGTAAACACTAGCTTTTTGGCTATCAGAGAGGGAAACTTCAAATAGATATAACACTTGGAATGAATTGTAAGTCTTGTATCTGGTCTGCAGGGAGCTGTATAACATACAATGTGACAACTATTAGCATTTAAGGTGGCAAACACATGCATCACTGCTGTTGAACACGGTGGAAACGGCTGAGCTCCCTGGATGTTAATGGAAGCTCAGCAAAGATAAATAATTTAACAGCATTACATAATGAATGAACTTCCTTCAAATGAGCTTTGTTAAGTGGCGGCAGGTTGAAGGAAGATAGGAGGCAGGACGGCCCCCTTGAGACTTTGACAGTACGGGGACCCCATGGGACTGACATGGCCAGGTGTGTCCAGAGCTTCGTATCGCAGGCAGGAGATCAGAGGAACAAGACTCTTGCATGAAGGAGGGACTGGCATGAGAGATAGGAGAGTGAATGTGTGGAGGAGAAGGAGAGAAAGACACGGTGCCGTGACTTCGAGGTGTTTTGGCAGGGATCTTTCTACCCGCCGGCTGGTTGGTTTTTCATCCGAATTTCTCCCCTTGATTAACACTTCAGGAAATTAGCAGGGGATCTGTGCAGGGCCTTGGGGCTAAGGAGCCCTTCGGATACCAGCGTGCCTGCAATTTGAACTATAGGTGTAAAAGATGCTCCAGGTAAAATAACAACAAGACATTGGATCTAAAAAGTGTACGCCATATCAGGCTTATTATCTCCTGTGTGGGGTGGGAACTGTGCTGAAGTAGAGTTATACTTGTACTTTACATGGCTATTTCCATTTTATGTCTCTTACCTTCTACTTCACTACCTTTCAGAGGGACACATTGTACTTTTTATTGTACCTCATTTATTGACTTGTAAAATATAATAATGGTTTTAGATTAAACCACCCAACAGTACAGAGCACTTAATCAGCATCACTTCCAATGGCCTATTCAACTACTGTAGTTGGAAAAGCAGGGCAGTTTCACTAGAAAGCCTACGTGCAGGCCATTATAAAGCAGGGATTGAGTAAATTGCATAGTTAATGCATAAATCAAATAAATGAATGAACAGACAAAGAAAATAAACAATATGAAGCTAGACTCTACTATCATGGAGGACAGTCTAGAGCTATGCACATAAAGATAAGCAGGAAAATGATGAATAAGCCTAACCACTAAATCACAAATAAGTTTCAGTCTGCAACCTCTCAGTTAGATTTTCAAGGGGCATTATCAATGGTAAAGAGCAAAATGCATCTGGTCACAGCTGGGTCTACAACCAATGACAGCAACGAAACAACCAGGCCTGTGCGTCATGCACATCACTGTAATGTCACAGAAGCATTTATTTTAACCCCACCCACAATCCTTTCCACACCCTAACATAATCATTTTGTTGCCTAAATTTTTAGTTTCTATTCACAACGTTAACGTGTTTCCCGTGTTTTAACCAGTGGCTATAGTGGAGCGTCATGCATTTGAGGCACATGGCTACCCAGAGTACTGACGTTAAAAGTAAAAGGTTGTGACAAAATTGGGGATGAGGACAGCTCGACCAGATGAACCTGCCGGAGCAAATTAAACATGAGCTTGGCGGATTTGTCTGGTTCCAAGGCTAGAATAAACCAGCACTACACACAAACCAATTCAAAACTATTCTGCAACACTGCAATTTACCTAGTCACAGTATGCTAAGGTGACTCCAACCGTATAAGAAGGCTACTCTTACACTCACCCCCCCCCCCCCTTTCGCATAACTTAAAAAGAAAAGAAGAATGAAAAATCTACAGAGGATGGCACATGGTTGACTCATAGACTGTATAAAAAATGGACGTAGGCTCTCCGTCAAGGCCTGCTCTCTCAACTTGATCCAACCCTACTCGCCCATGGGAGACCAGACAGCGCGGCATTGGATGTAAATAAAGCTCCTGGTATAATGACAGTAGGAAAATGGAATTTAGTACTGTAACTATATCAAAATTGTGAAGATTTAAAAGTAAATAGGGGGTCCCCTGATTCACATACTGTACACAATAATGGAACCTGAAGGAGGGAACATTTCTTGCACTGACTCCCATTATATTCAAGGATGATGCTGATGGTGGAAAGGTTTGAATTATAGGTCGCAAAAATCCTTTGTTGAGGTGTGCTCCCTAGCATGCATGTGGAATACAAAACGTGGCAGACACAAGTCACGAGGCACATATATATCCACTCAGAACAATGCTCACCACACAACACAAGAATAACAGTCAAAACCAGACCATGATAATTGTCTACTGACAGTATACAGTAGAAAGACATGAGGTCAGTTTGTCAGCATGTTTGTTTGGTTGTTTTTTTCTGATCATGTTCCTTTTATTGTCTTTACTGCTTTTAATGTGTTTGATACTTAAAAACAAGCTGTCCCTACAGATTATGCACTGCATGATTTCCAATATTTAAATCCTGCTTCAACCTGATATTTTCTTCTTTTCCAGTGGACTACTGGTTGACTTAATGGACTTGAATTTGTTTTATATCCTTTTTTTTTAGTGTGCCTTTTCTTGCTGATGCTGCAGCTCCCAAGAAAGGGTTTCACAAGAGGAGATATAAAATACTAGTTTATGTTTCGACTGCTATCCAAGAATTTCCCATATGCTCAACGCAGTGGCTGCTGCTGGTCTTTCAAGGAGGGGAAGCTCATTTTTCCGGCCTACATCATGAATGTGTTGGTTTATTTATATGTAAATTCTACCCTTCGTTCCTTTTCAAGAAAATGATCTGTGACCTTGTTGTACCAACTAGGCGTCTTTTCCAGGGACTTGACCAGTGTCCTCTCAATGGCAGCAGAGCTAGGCTACTTAAACGGCCTTGGCGTGTGAGTGACGGGGGTAGAAGCTCCGCGTTTGGGAAAGAAACCGCAGAGTGACAGAACAGAGTCACCAAACACAACGCAGGTGATTTTTAACAAAGTCTCTGGGGATCGGTAAAATCTCCGGATCAGTTTAGAACAACGGAATGACAAACTTGGAAAATTCTCCAATGGATGTTAATTCTTCAAGATCGCTGATTTGCTCATTTAGCTGTCAATCAAAAAAGGATTATGCCTCAGAAAGCTCATCCAATCATCATGCAGAGGCAGAGCGTCCGGGCCAGCCCACTGTCCCATAGATCCCCAGAGACGTCCGATGGACAACCCGCTGTACGTTTCCCCATTGAAGTCAGTAGAAGCTGAGCGTTCGACTCTGTAAAGTGCTGTGACGCTGTGGGGATGAATGAGAAGGAAGTTGTGCCGGTTACCTGTGGTAAGTAGCTGATTCTGAACAAAAGATGAAGGCATTCTAGCGTGTATTTAGTCAATGAAATGTACACAGCAGTACATATTTCACCACTTTTTTTTTTGGTGACATTATAGGGGAAGCTGAGCTTCCCTTGCAGTCTTAGAGCAATCGCCACTGGCTCAATGTTACTCTTCAAAATGTCTGTGTTGTTTTTTGGATTTAAAAAAAGGCCTTGTTTCCAGCCTGTGATGGATGTCTTTAACGTGCAGCCACTTTGCAGAATGCTGAGACCAGTTTGAGTCTGAAACACGATTCACCGTGTTATAAGTAGGTGACACATTCAGTTTTGACTTGACGATCACATAATTTGTCTGTGATAATGTCACTGGTTAAATGCAGTCAGAATGGAGCATTTAAGTTACAAACCTGTGGTTAAATTGTCAGGGAGTGGTTAGTTTGTAGATACTGTATGCATACTGTATACTGCATACTGTTTTTTTTCTTTTTTTTACAGAGAATGCAGGATGAGTAGTTTTCCTCTCCACAGTCAAATAATTGCTCCAATGCTTAGCAGGGCATGAAATCCTAATGAGAGGCAAAGCAAACTTCTAAAGTGTTTTAGTAGAGCATTAATTGCTGTACCACTGAAGAGGTTTGAGAACCAATCAAGACTTCATACTGGAATCATACGAAGGGTAAGAGGCAGCACTTCCTCCAGAACCCCCCCCACCCACCCATGTAAAGACCAGGTTACGCTGATCCCCTGAAATCTAATTTCCCTCAAAGGGAATGTCAGAGTTCTGCTCCAAAAGCACTTTTTCTAATGAAGTGTAATTACCTTTCATCCACTTTCTGCCCCTCAATTCAGGTGTGGCTTACAATTTTTCATTAAACCCACACACTTTCGTCCTGCACGCTTTGTGTGATTTACTTTAACCCCTGCTCTGTATTATAACCTTCAGTTTCATAAATGTAATCATTAATTCTCTAATTTCTCCCTGCCAGATGCACTGTGTGGCTGCTTATGAAGCCAAGAAGGAAAGGGAGAAATAAATATCTGTTCTTATCTGACTAATAAGAACAATGGCCTTATATACATCTTTGTATTTTGTAGCCTTTTTGAGCATTTCTTTCCGGTCCATTATTTGTGTTTAATTTTCTTTACATTCACAGCAGCAGCAAAAATCATTTCTCTTATTATCAGTGACCTTGACTTTTTCTGTCTTTTCAATGGCGCTGCACTAAGCTAAACGCTAAAGAGCGAAACTGCAGATTTTCCAGTTCACAGTGCTGTGGACTAAACCTCTATCCTGTTGCCAACACGGCGACCTGTCAATCAAGGTAACCATGCCCCAAAGCATGCCCTGCTTTATCATCTTTTGGCTCTGTGAAAGAGTGATTGGCTTGCTAACGAGCCAGCTACCCCAGGCGTTTGTGGAGCTTTTTACCTTAAAAAAGGCAGATGCCTCCAGCTTACAATTTTTATTTCAATTAACGTGTGTTGTGATATTTAAACAAGCAAGTGGGAATCAAATCAACAGGGAAATAAAATGTGTGAGAGTGACTGGTCGGGCAGATAGTTACCCCCACAGACTCCCTGTCACGCCAGGTTGTGGCGCTTCTCAACTCCGAAAACATGGAGCAAATCTTAAATTCGCCATCAATTTTATTGCTTTCATAGAGAAAATTTAGCAATGAAATTATACAAAAATCATCTTGGCCACGGTTATTGTAACCTGTTGTGTTGCCATGCCATTTTGCATTGTGGAATATAGTAGACTAAGCCGAGGTAGACTGGTGCAATGCATACTGGAAATCTTTTCCGAATAAGTACGACAACTAACCTGATTTGTCAGATTGTTTTTTACACAGAACCATCTGAGATGCCGTCATTGGAAACTGTTTGGAAAAAGGCAGGCACTTTCAAAACATACCTGGCAGGTGATTGGATGAACCATCTGTCTATCACGGGCTGGGGAAGTAGAGCTTCAATTCTCTGTGAGCTCTTGATTCTCTTTGTCGGGCTATAATTTGTCAAAATTCACTGGGGCTTGAATTGGATTAGGTTCGCACAAATTTACAGGATATCTATTCAATTTACTCGCATGGATAAAAAAACTGTAGACATTCTGGTTTTAGTCGGGCTTGGGCTCATAGCTGCTGCAGTGGTTCGGGCTCGGGTCAGGCTTGGACAGGAACTTGTGCATTACCTTGTGATATTGTGAGAATTCAGATTCAGATACAAGGTAATACAATATATGGCTTACAGAGAAAGCGTATAGTGGTATCAATCAACATAATTCTCCAAAATTTAAATATCTCCTTTAAGTTTCAGAACACATTGGAAAGTATCAACTTTTACCCCCCGAACTTCTAAAACCCAGTTTAAAAATGGATAAGAACTTCACATAGAGTCCGATGGTTGGAGGGGCCCCGGAGCGTTGATCCTCAGGGACTGTGGAGAATCAGGTTGGCATGCCTGCGAGCTGCACTATGGGGAAATCAAATGGTATTGTTCTGCACATCCCGGTTTCATTGGGACACAGCGAAGAGATTGTCTGCATTTCTTTAGCAGTGTCCTGCCTGAGCTGTGGCACATAGACTGTTTCCTGCGACAACATGTAGTGACAATAACAAGTGATGTGATTGGCAATTTGAATTCCAGCCTGAGCGATTAGCTGTGTGTAGTCACAGGCTGTATAAATATGTAAAGCCTCACAAATTGAGAATCAATAGAACAAATGTGAAACCTTTCCTTTCCTAAATGTTGTTTGCAGTTCGTCATCTCTCAAACATCACAGAAAGGCTGGATGTCATTTAAGTCCCACTGATTCTTTGATAAGATTTCAACCCCAAAACACACTCCAAGTCTGACAAGCATTCCTGCAGCGCTGATGTAAGCGAGTTATTGACTGAAACAGATGCAGAAGATGATTTACCATCATTATTTGGAATGATGCACAATGCTTCATCTTTCTGTTGCATGGTTATGAACATGTGGAGACTTTCCTTTGGATGAATTATTGATCAGAGGGAAAAATAAAATAAGACGTATTTTACTCTACACTGTCCATATGCTTGCAAAAAGGCTCAGACATGTAAATTATTTACTTAACCACCTTTTCCCAAACTGATCGCGTGTTAGAATAAGAAGAGGAGCAGAATCTCTGATCTTTGATTTTTCAAAGATAAACATAAGGCTGTAACCTTGGCAATCGCTCCCTTGAATATTACAAAACAGTGACAGTAGCTTTTCTAAAAAAAAATTAATGCATGGCTTATCTATTATCTATAAACTATTCAGAAACTGACTGGTGGAAATGCAGCTGCAGTCTTGACAGCAAGCCAAGAAATCCAAACAGATTACACCTGTCCCTGGACCACTGAACTGTCTGCAAAATACGAATCAGATATGCCTGACAGAAATGAGCGAGAAAGGCCGCTGAAATCATCCAGCAGCACAGCACACAGTCAAAAGCAGAGAAAGTAGTTTGTCTGTCAGACACTGATAAACTTTCATTCTTCAAACAGATATATCGTAGGTGCAAAAGGGAACTTCTAGAACTGACAGGGGACATATGGTCCTACGAGCTGTGTGCATTTCTCTGTTGATTGAGTGTTTTGACACTATAATGATACAGACATGGAAATCTCACTTTTCACAATATGGGACCTCTAAAACTAGCAATAAATACAGTGTTAATATGTAGCCATGTCTTAAAAAGTATAAATCTCCAGTTGTCTGTGCTGCTTGGGGATGTTTTTGGGCTGCTTTCTGTGGAAATCTGAGCTCATGCGTGAATATCGGAATTGCCTCACGTACCGCAGATCATCAGTGTTTACCGACGGAACCAGTGGTGTCTTTATTGATGCCACCTCAGCCGCAGGCTAGATGCATTCATAGGAGACAACTTGTCAAGATGAGTGACAAGTGTTAAGGCAGGAGCTTGACCAACTGAGAGGGAGGAACTAAGAAGGCGCCTCAAGGTGAAGAGATGCATGCAGTAGCTGTAAACCCTCTTAGAAAATGAAACAAAACATCGACTATAACAGACGCTTTGAATACATGAGAGATGTGTCACATCATGGTGTGTTTATAATTCCATTCATTTCTTTTAAATCACCTGTAAATGTCCTTATGAGACAAGGAAAGACAGTATATCAATAATCTACTCATCTCTCTACTAATGTTCATTTATGGCATTCCTAGTCTTGGCTGATTTGCAGCAGGGCCTCGGTTCAAGCAGTCACCAAAGAAGCAGCCTCCTCTGTTTATTAAGTATGAATTCACAGCGATGCATTGCAGCTGTAGATCCTGTTAAGTCGTGAAGATATGGCATTTATGAGAGGACCAGTGGATAAAGGAACAAATAAGCTAGAAGGTAAGAAGAGGCACTGCTGCCTGTACTTTTTTATGAGTTAGTTAATGAGCATGTGGCTCTGGGTGGTCAAAGGGGGACCAAGGTGTGAGCCACTGCACACTGCGATATCCAGCAGATGCCTCAGCAATGACAGCTGGCGAAGCAAATGGTCCAGAGTGCAAACATTCAAGGTAATTACGGAATAATTATCCAGCATTGCTGCCATATGGAAACCTACTGAGTGCAATACATCTTATTTTCATCTCGACATGGATCAGTCATTCATATTTCAGTAGGAAGGCATCCTCACAGACAATTTGATGTAGTCGTGATCGTGGAAAAACAGAAGCTTGTGAATCTTCGGTGTAAAATCACCCAGAAAACTTGCTAAAGTTGGCTTGTGTGTTGGTGGCAATATTCGCCGACCCCGCGCTTCATGCCCGGATAGATGAGTCAGTTGTCCTAAATAGAATGCTCAGATGGACAAATGATTCATGGGAGCCTTAAATTTTGCCGTAGTGGGAGGATGCAGGATGTACAAACAAGCTGACAGCCGGTTTGTTGCTTCTTTAACAATGTGCTGCATCAAGTAAAACACTTAAATGTTAACTAATATAATTTCTAATTATTCTTTCCCATTAAAATTCCTATTTGAATATGATAAGTCATTAATTCCATTTTTAAACTTTTGTTGATCTGCTTTCTCAGCGACCTCTTATAATCTCCTCCAGGCTCTTGTCTCATGTTTTTTTCACATCAAGAGTGGACATAATGAACACACCACATCAGTGCACTGATTCATTTTTCACACTTCTAGCAACAAAACCTCCCGTGAGAACAGCTGTAGATGTAACCCCTATCATTGATCTTTCAAGGCGTAGCCGAAGCTCCCAGCTCGACGAGTTTTTGATGTTTCTGCCGCCTCTTCACGCAGATGAAATGCCTCACCCCCTGCCTGCGGGGCTGAGGAATCACCTGCTCCACTGAAACTAACACATAATCGCTTATCTACACTTGTCATGCTAGACTCGCTACCTGTACAGCTATTTGTCTTTAGATCTTTTTTTCACATCACTTTTTTTAAAGGCACTTTTTCACGCCTGCACAAACACAAAAACAAGCATTCACGCCAATGTGCGTACACACACACACACACACACACACACACACACACACACACACACACACACACACACACACACACACCCACACAAAAAGTAACATTTACAACATACACACACACACACACACACACACACACAATGTAATAGGTCTTAAGGATTGAATGTGTGTGTTAACATGCATGGTCTGCATTAGGTGAATACAAAACAACACAAGATAGAGGACAATTTCAGAATTTTTCAGTGGAAATCTTTTACCGAAAAGGTGCATACAATACACATAACACAACTACAAATACACAGTATAAAATATACAATAGTGCAAATGGGCATGGTAACAGAAAATAAGTGTAATAGAAGTTTTTCTCAGGCAAGTGTCTGACTTCTGGGATCAATTATCTGAAGGTTTAAGGTTATGAAAGTCCCTGTGCTATCTGTCAGTGGCTGCAGAGCATCTGCTAATATTGGTGCTTTGACAAATGCAGGATTATCATAACCTTCAAAGATGTGCCTTAAGATTTGTGAATGTGTTTTCAAATAGATCTCTTTGGCATTTGGAATTCCTGATCATTTAACAGGAATGTGTGTCTTGGAAGAAAACATTTGCTGTGTAAAAAGAAGAAAAGATGTGAATGTTTCCTGTTGTCTACCTTTTTAATAGAAGTTTGCCACAAAATCGTTGCAAGTTTCCCTCTTCACATCATACTGTATGTTTTCTTGTTGGTTTTTCAGTGTTGTGGTCACACAGAGTTGTCAGTCACAGCAGAAAGAGAAGCTCTCACTATCCAAGAATAGATCTCTATTCATTATTCAAAAGTGTAAGTCAGGCACATATCAACAAGAACCCCTGAAAACGTCTTTAGCCACCAACCAGGAATCTCGTTTACTGCCCCTCTGGCAAGCATGAATAAACAGCTCTCCATTTATTATTTAATCATCATGAACACAAAGAGTTTGCAGTTGTTTATTTGTGAAAGGTATCTACAACATAGAACACACGTTTGTAAAAAATATCTTCATCACCAAGCAAAATAAATTGACTTTCTTTGTCAAATAGAGGGACATTAAATCAACAATCATCGCTGGGCTGATCCAAAAAGGAAAATATCTGTAATGAATGACTGTCTCTTCTTCTGTAAAGCTTTGATATATTGTATTGAGCATTAGACTTATGAAAAAGCCGTACTCCGCGCTCTCGGATGCTTTCTTTGTGTGCATTCATCATGAGTATGTGGAAGATGCCAGCTTAGATTGATAACTGTTCATAAAGGAGCCCAAAACAGGCACGTAACTTGTTCACTGAGGGAGCCCTGGGAGGCCCCTATCTGATGAGTGAAAGAAAGAGGACAAGCCGAGCAACAGTGTGAGTGCAGACAGAGCTGGAGAGATACTGTGAGGTTATTGATGTGCTGCAATAAAGCAGTAGGAGGCCTGTTAGTCCAAGTTTAAGAGCTTGTCACCATCTCCTTACGACTATCAATCATAACATTTACAGCCAATTAACAGTGGCTCATTGCCTCAAAGCCAGTTGATACGGTCGCAGTTTCCCCCCTCCGAAAACGCCTACTTCTGGAAGCAGTAGCATATCTTGTAAACTTTAATTTAAGATAAAAATGTACATGAATAGACAGTGAGCTGACTTGGTTGATGTGGCTCTTCAGTGATGTCAGTTTGCTCCCTGGGAAAGACGTCTCACTTAATATGGGAATAAAGGAGTGAGGCCCTTGATCTTAAAAGGTTAATAATTTACGAATTAATTCTCATGCGACTCAGCTTTGCAGTTGAAATAGATAGAAAAAATAAAAAATAGCATAAAAAACCCACAAGGAATATCAGTTGAATTGTTGGACGGCTGTCAACAGAGTATGAGAAGAATTGAAGGCTCATAGAAACTTAGAATTATAGGTGCGTATATCAATCTTGACTGTGTGAATCAGATAAAGTACACAAGGAACTGTAGAATATAACCACAGATATTATAAAACTGGCTAACTCTCTAAAGCTCATTTCCCCCTGGACAATCAACACACCAAAATCTTACTTTTGTCTTCAGTTTGAAAGCATTCATTCCCAGGACAAATTACTCAAGGTCAAGGGTATTTATCGGCTACAATCGACAGTGATTGAAACATGAAACTCAGGTGGACACACTAATTTTCTTCGTCAGTAACCTCCTTCCAGAGTAGTCCGCACCGACTTTGAGAAACTGAATAAGTAGCAGATACTGTATAATAACAAAGTAACTGCCATTTTCCAAAGTCCGCCTGTTTTCTGGTGCGTTCATGACGTTGATCGTGACAACAACAAAACAAATTGTCTACTGGCAAGGGCAAAGGAGTCCATGGCTTTTTTTTGGTGAGTTTTCCTGCATTTAAAAACCTGCATGTACGTGCTAATTCTGGTGAAAAATGGGTATAATGCCACTGTCTAGGTCAGAGGTAAGCCACCTTGGGCACGGGTGCCACCAATGACACACTATAGCAACAAGTATGTCTGGTAATTCGTTGTGCTTTCAACCCTTCGTTGAACAGTGAGTGCCATCTAGTTTGGTGCAGAAAATAAAGACAATACTTCATATAGCTTCATGAAGCTTTGTTTGGACATTTAGAAAATACCTTCCATTGATATGGCACACTAATTCACAAGAAACTCTAAAAATGGAACTTCATATCAAAAAGGTTGCCGACTTCTGGTCTAGACCTTACTTCTCTGATATCAGACAAGCATTTAAACTACAAACCTACTTTTCAGTTGTCTTGGTAACTGCTGGGGAAATCCAACCATTCCATGTAGGAAACAAAACAACATAAGGCCATATCACCTGATTTTTTGTCCGAGACGTCCAACAGATTAAATTCAACCGACAAAATCTGTACTGTGCTTCAGTAGATAAAGTTCATAAAAAAACAGATTAGTGTTATTAGACCTTTCCAAAATGAGATTCTGTCAAGAATATTAGGTACCACTCCAAGTTTAACTGATGTGGTGTTTGTAGCACCCACATTTAAGTTATTAAAAAGACTGATACTGCTGTGGATGAAAAGCGTTACCATGCCTTGTTACTTATTTACACTGTGTTTAAAATGTTGATGAAACAGTTGCTCTTCTCTATTAATCAACAGGTGTCTCTGTTTTAATTCAATGCCGAACAGGAGTCAAATACGCCACTTATTTACTCTGTTTATAATGTTACTCCGGTCTGTTGCACTACTCCACTCCACTTACTTATTTATTCTGTTATTATGTTCACACCAGACTTATTCTGTTACTATGTTCTTACTGGTCCACTTGATTCTGTTAGTTATGTTAATTTATGGTATTAATGCACTACTCCACTTTATTTTGTCTATCAGGTCTTATATTGTATCCATCACAGTACTATGGTAACTTTATTCTTCAGTATTCATCTGTTACACAGAGCTAGCATATACTCAGACTGCTGTTTTCCTGCCATGCACCACTATCACTTTATTATCTAGCTTATAGTTATATATTGTATTTATACTCTATTACTGCACTATAGTTCTGTTTACGTCTGCTCATTACACACATGTATCATGTCTGACATCATCTGAATCCGATCACTGTCCACTTTTATCCTTTCGGCACTACAGTTCTGTTCATACCTGTTTTAACAGTCTACTGCATGTTTACATTGTTTACATCATATACACGTCACATGTCTGCTTACATCTGATACACACATGTCTTTCTACATCTCATGCCAACGATGTTCTCTGTATCTAACCTGTACTAACACACTAACATCCTGACACTTATTCTACCTGTACTAACACACTAACATCCTGACACTTGTTCTACCTGTACTAACACACTAACATCCTGACACTTATTCTACCTGTACTAACACACTAACATCCTGACACTTATTCTACCTGTACTAACACACTAACATCCTGACACTTATTCTACCTGTACTAACACACTAACATCCTGACACTTATTCTACCTGTACTAACACACTAACATCCTGACACTTATTCTACCTGTACTAACACACTAACATCCTGACACTTACTCTTCTCTTACACTTTATTCTCGTGTTAGGTTAAAATGTTTTTGTATAATTGCACTGTCGTTATTTGCCGCTCTGTGTGCCCTGAATTGCCCCCCGGGGACAAATCAAGTTTTTTGAATTTAATTGAATTGAATTGAATTGAAATTACCTAGATAGGGATTCATCAAAACATACTTGGAGAAGACAAGAATCAAATAGTCAATCTAGTCTAGGACTAAAATCCTACCAATCACACACACACACACACACACACACACACACACACACACACACACACACACACACACGCACACGCACACGCACACGCACACGCACACGCACACGCACACACGCACACACACACACACACAGGGACATTGCCACCCAAATTTCTAGATGCAATGAACATGTCAGATTATGTTCTTTCTGTGAATGTAGATATAGCAAATAGTCAATATTTCAATTGCATTTTTACTTCACTGCTTGGCAGATCACATTCTGGACTAGATAACATTTATTTCAAAATATTAAACATCAAAAGAACTGTTTCTCCCCTTTCCCATCTATCTTCTTCGCACTGCGTTTCAGACCTTTTGATTAGTTTCTTGTATTGACTCTCATAAAAAATATGTAACTTCTCTCTGCTGTTGCACTTACTGAAAAATAAAAAAGTAAAAAGATATATAAAAAAGACTTCTACTTAAGTTTGAATGTTAGATTGAGCTAAACTTTTGGGATTTTTTTCCTCTCTACATTAAAATTCTGGCCACAGGTCACATCACTTGCGGTGTGCTTGAGGGTTTTTTTCAGAAATGATGATGAATGAAAGATGAATGTATCAGCAAGGGTTAACAAAAAGCAAACAATCTTTTACTTATATCATATTATATCATATATCATTTCATCATGAATCCCTGGACCAATTAAAAAATGGGCACGGATGTGAAGCACGGCGGAGCTGAGGCGAGCTCAATGAGGTCTGGCTCAAAGCTCCAAGCTAGACCAGGTTAACAAGCTGGGCTACAAAGCTTCAATTCACCAGAGAGGATAGTCAATGGCGGCAACCTGGAGACAGAGTGGTTAAGTGGCCGATCAAGTAGCCTACACCGCTGGTTTAACCTGTATTGACTCTAATAAAAAATATGTGACTTCTCACTGCTGTTGCACTTACTGAAAAATAATTAACCAGACAGACAATTATAATGCTTTAGAGGGTCTGGGTAATATTTTTTTCTTCACTTGGTTGGTCTATAATATTGGCACTGGAGTAATATTTCACTATAGGGTACACAAATTTGTGAGGAGTTGCTAAAAATGAGTGAGGAATGAATTGGTAACAACCAGATAATTAATGAGGCGTTAGACAGCAGTTCCTGTATATCTCTGAATTGAGTACCATGGTGAGTTAAGACAGAAGAGACTGGAAGATATATTAATTAAACATTAGATAATGATTAGTTCATAAATATCTGTGAATCTACCGACCACTTTCTTCATGGGTCATTCCTCATTAACTGTGAATCAGACGCTGAGCAGCTCAAAACTAGGAACGACTCACTAATTAGGCATCATTAGTTACTCTTTTTGTGAAGTGATATATTATACTGGAGATTATCTGACCATTGCTTACGCTTTTTACCTCCACAAGTAAAGTTGTAGGCTATTAAATTAGTTTCTTGATAACAAGACAGAGACAGCAGGATTCTCAAAACATATTTTAATCAACAAATTCAGATCACATACTGTTCATATTAATATTCATATCCAAGTCATATTCTGTAGCAATAGTGATGCGGACGCCTTAAGTAATGCAATAAACAGAGTATATACTTGTGGACGCGAGCTTTGACCATTGAGTGGAAATAGTTATTCAGTGTACTGACGGGTTGTTATACTGGCTTTTAATTTCACCAACCAAACAACAACATTTTTCTCAACTTTTACAGATTAATCATGTTCATCACAGTTTTGGCTCAAATCAATAATCAAATAATCTAAACTTCAGATTTACAACTTAAACAATAATCAATTAAGAAACTTAAGTCAAATGTATTTATATGGCACATTCCATGCCCAAAGGAACCCAAAGCGCTTTGCAGGTAAGACTATCTTGCTGAAAAGAGCATGTAAGCATTATAAACTTTTGTATGCCAAAGAGTTTATTTTCTGCAATAATCCAAAATCTAATGGAAGAATCCCATTGACTTTTTGTTGAGGGAACCCAGGGCAATGCTGATTTCAGGATCGGCCTACAACAATATGTCATCCCAGGACTCTATCCAGAATATCCAGGATAACAACATTATATGTAGCTTCAAGGACAGACAGACAGATTATGGTAAGCACAGATTTAGTTAACTCTAATGTAGGAAATGTGGGTTGTATTATATGAGAACTGGAACGAATGACATACGTGGCCGTTTGGGTTGTTGACTTGCTGCTTTTTTGTATGGACATGACTATTCTCAGGTTTGCTCAGGCTTAAATAAAAATGTTAATGTCAAAAAAAGCTCGAATGTTTGGCTTCTTTCACAACTTTTCAGCACTTGGTAAGTGAAACATCTTGTATTGCCAGCTCCTCGTAGAACAGATGAAAAATGTGATTAGGGTTCCAAAATGGACCATAACGTTTGGAAAGTGAGAAATGTCAGCGCCTTGTGAAGTGATCCTCAAGTCATGGATATTGATCAACAACACTGTCGGCTCCCCTACAGATAGATGGTGGTCATTTAGCGCTCTGGGGCCAGTAAAATCTTAGTTATTGCTCTTAAAAACGTGGCCAACTACTCCTGAGATCAGAAGCATTCTGAGAGCAGCAGACAGAGAGATAAGACTTCACAGAGAGAATCAATGTGACTGCGTAATCACTTCAACTTTTCCCCCCTACTAATTCTGCCTTTTTCAAATCTCTATGTTAATAAATCACATCATGGATTAAAGTGACTTTTTCTGAATTATATATTAACCTGTTTTACGAGTTAATCAATACGTATAATTTTTGATTCTGAGTCATTTACATCTAGTATGTGCCTACTTATCGTACAGTAATAATTGCAGCCTTCGGTGCTGTGTCATTTTATAAGAAGCCTTGTGTGTGTGTGAGAGATAGAGCCAGAATCACACACCCCTGTCACAACCACCAGCAGGACTTCTTTGACAAGGGCAGCAGCCTTAATTTATTCTGATGGCTCCCCCTCCCACTGCACAGCTCTGAAGGTCATCCTCCACACTGATAAGAAAGCTGAAAGAAAAGCGTTTTCACAAGCGATAATCAACTGCCGATTCCTTCAAACTCCATGTCTGAGGAGTGGCTGGCACAATTTTGCTGTAATGTGAGCTGTCAGGTGGTTTTGTGTTGCCGGAGGGGGATTTGCTGCCATGTCGGGCCGACAAACAGAATTGATTGAGGGTATTTCAGCATAAGAGAAGCCCGGAGAACCAAAATGAGCCATAAAAACTGATAAACAATGGGGTTGGCATTTCACAAAGCAGACAAACCCGCTGAAATAGATCTCTGACGATTTATGCTGAAGTGTTTGTGTTTAAGGCCACACTCCTGTGGTTAGTTTTATAGCTGGTGTCACATTCATCCTAATCCTAGCTGTATGCTTTTCAACAAGTTATGAGTTTCAGTCAGACTTTATGCTATGCTATCTAAATATTTATATATAAACTGGCTGTCTGGAGGACTGGCAGTATTTGAAGTCTCCACTGAAACAATGCAAAGGCAATTTCTTTCTCTAAGTTTATAGTGGTGAGAGAGACAGCACACACATCTGTGTGGATATGATTCAGGAATTGATTGCGTGGAAACCACAAAGCAGCAAGACGACTTCAAAGAGGGAAGGCAGATGAGATGGAGAATAAGAATAATAAAGAATCAAGGATTAAGAAGAGATGAGAGGGAAATTGATTGGATTGTGGGGATACTGAGAAAACATACAAGTTCTTCAAAGCGATTACTTTGACATCATACACATTGCCTTTAAGTAGTTTTTAGAAACATTTCACTTCCTGCAAGCTTTTGACTCTGTTACATCGATGGATTATAAAAAAGGCACATCATCTTGGACTTAGTTTTTAAATTTTATCTCAGATCAAATGATGCTCACTCCTACTGCTTAGAACCAACTCCAGAATTGTTTCTGAGAAACATGCATTTTGGTTAATTTGGCTGCACTTTCACATGACTGGGCTGCAATAGACTTTTCAAGGATTCAACAAGTTTACACAGACTGGAGTTCAGTTCAGAGCCACCTCGCCTATGTTGCTATGGCGACATTACCTCTAGTAACAGTGGGAATATCTCATCCTCGTACCGTTGAGACAAAACTGTCCTTTGGAGTGCATTCCTAAAATTATCTTCTGCTGCAAGTTTAAGCAACTACATTTTTTGGACAGTCTGAAACCAGTAAGCTTCAGATCTTTTTTTTTTCATCACTTTTATTTAATGATATATCAGTAGTGAAAGGTAACCAAGGTGATCTTTGATGTGTCGTTTTTGCACTGTGCTTGCCACAGATCACTTAAGCCAGCATGATCAGTATTGGCAGTTTGAATGTGAAATTAAGCTAAACCTTTGGGTGTTGATTTTCTTCCTCTCTAAATTAAAATTCTGGCCATGTCTCTTCACACTCTACACAAAAAAAGTTATAAATGCTAAATACATCACTTGCTTTGTGCTTGAGGGTTTTTTTCAGCAGGGTTTCAACAGACAATATAATGTTTGCAGTTTTAAATCTCATTATTATGTATGAGTCTATCAGCAAGGGATAAAAAAGAGCAAACGATCATTTACTCATATTGAAATGCAACAGCTCCCAAATCGTAGAAAGTGAGATTTGCATGTCTTTTTTTTTATGAAGCATGTCGTGGTGCTATATGAGTACTGTGAAAGTATCAAAGCCCTCAGTCCACAGAGACATGCACACAGCCCTTATTCAGAAACTACATCTTTGAACGAGCTGTTGGGATCATAGACTTTATAAAATATGGACGTAGTCTCTGTGACATCACCCATACATTTCTGAAGAGCAAAAATGAAGCTCAAAGTGGCTTCTGGTGGCTCAAACTGTGGCCGTTTTTGGCAGCATCATAAATCCCCGGGCTTATTCAAAAATGGGCACAGATGTGAAGTGCGGCGAGCTGAGGCGGGCTCAATGAAGTCTGGCTCAAAGCTCCAAGCTAGACCAGGTTAACAAGGTAGGCTAAAAAGCTACTTCACCAGAGAGGATAGTCTATGGCTGCAACCTGGAGACAGAGTGGTTAAGTGGATGTATCAAGTAGCCTACACCGCTGGTTTAGTCCAGCGTCCGGAGTCCTGTGGTGCGGCTAACTGAGCTCTCCCTCACCCGGTCAGTTATGACCTCAAATAAAATCGAATCTATTTGTGGGAAACACTGCACTTAGGCCTCTTAAATGACTAATAAACAATATGAAGCAAATCAATTTATCTGATTTTAGATTACGACCACATCTGCAGTGATTTGATAAAAATGAGTCTGCCATTCAGAGCTGAACGGAGAGCTACATCTCTTCTCATGGCTGAATCACAGCATTTTCGAGTCACCATGGCTACAATCAACTATGGCTACAACGCGGTGCAGCTGCCCAGTAGAACCTAACCACAGTCCTCTCCCTCTGCAGTACGTCCTAACACAGTACCACTAGTTAGGAATTTTTTTTTAATTTGTGACTTGCTATTATCATAAAACACCAAACTTCAGCTCATTTAAATTGACTTTGAACTGGGCATTTAGTAGACTGACCTTTTTTCAAATAGCTTGCCCAATACTCGCTAATCCATAGTGTGGGGTTGCGCTGCAGCTCAGTGGAAATATTTAGATTCAGAGTTAGTGACAAACAATTGGTTGATTCTTTAGAGTTACTTCACACTAAAACTATAAAACAAAGCAGATAGGATTTTGAATTGGTTGAATTTGCGAGCATTAGCAAAATATAATTTGCAGTAAACAAACAAAAAACCTGAAATGTGAGAAGAAAAACTGTTATCACAACTGGTTTAACATAATGATAAAGTGATAAAGGGTGGAGTATGAATACTGTTAAAATAGGAATGGGGCATAGAATTAATCAAACAAATTGGAAGTATTTGAATGTTTTTTTCTACAGAGAAAATGCAGGTCTCCATGGACCTTCAGTGGTGCTTGACTGTTGGCTGGCAACAATACAATTGCATTTCAGTGAGATGGCAATCTTGAAAGTGATTTACTTGGACAAATAGAAAATGGAGTGGCAAAAGTAGACATGGATTGTGTGTAGATGTGTATGCCTGCTGGTATCATCAAGTGTGCAGTAGGTGGAGTGATTTACAAATCACAGTGCGATTTTTTATACACTCTGCTTTTCTTCATTTATGCCTGAATGAAAGCCAGGAAATATGTCTACTAAATTCATGCTGTGACAAATGCAAACAGATCTGGAAGGCACCTGAGCACTGAAACTGCTGCAAATTCCATACAAATTATTTTGCTTAACATAAATCAGAGGCCAAGTTTCACTATCCCCAGGAAATGAAACCAGGAGGACTGATGTTTAGTAGCCTGGCATCATCAGGTGCAGATCAAAACGCAATGTAGCATGCAGTGACACATGCAAGTTGGGGGCAGTGCTTGGTCCATTTTGAAGCAGGAAAAAAACCTTTATGGGAGAAATATATATCAGCGATGCCTAGTTTGACACTCTGATCAGAGATTTGTGAGCTGTAAGTTGCACCGAACGGAGAACACTGGTTATATCTCACACAGGCTTCGGAACCTACTGGACTCCCCAACTAGGTACAACTCTCCTCCAATCCTGTACACGCGATGACCCACTAAAATTTGCACGTACGTAGCTGGCCAGTAGGGCGCACCTACCTTTCCCGCCCTTTGCGGGTATATAAGCAGGTGCACCGCCAGCTGCCCTCATTCCTTTTACTTTCTCTGCGAACTGTAGGGACACAAGACCTGTGAAAGGACGGAAGTGTCAAGTGTTTTATACTTGATCCCGACAGGGTGTCATACACCTGCATTGGACTGTGCTCTGTTGGACGCGGTCAATGAGGTGCGCAGGAGGTCTAGGGTTGAGACCCCTGCGAGGTTAGACCACAACCTCACCCAGCCTAGACGCTGTTGTGCTGTTGTGCTGTGCTGCTAGCTGGGATAAAGTTGGACCTGTTATCACTCCATACAGTGGTTAAGACTAATAAAGTGGTGACTGGGTCTTGGTACCAAACCGGTAGCTGGTGTGGTCAGTGGGCGGAGCCACTCTCGCGGAAGGGAGTACAAGGATCAGGCTTTGCCTACTGTACTCATAGATTCCAGTAGATATAACGAAGGTTGCGGGAAATCTGTCTGTATGTGTGAGGCTAGAGCAAATGGTGACTCGGCTTTTCAGATTCGTCTGGTTTCCAAGCTAGTTGTTTAGTGTCTGATACTCAGAAAGTTGTGCCCCTAAAACTGTTTTTAAAAGAGCAAAGCAGAATCCAGGCCTTTTAAGACACATTTCAGATCAGTCTTTACTCATGTGTCTTACAAAGTTTGGGGGGCACAAGTGATGATATAAGTTTTAAAAGTCTAAAATTCCTAAGGATGTCTTGCTAAGCTGAGGAGACTTTACAAAGGCTTTTCAGACTTCTATATTCTCCCCAGAACTTTGGGCCGTATCATCTCTGTGAATTGCATCTCAGAGCAGTTTTGTGGAGACCACTGCCTCACACACACCAAATCAAATCAAGCCTGTCAAATTGAAGCTACTGGATTCCAGGCCAGTACCCAGTCTCAGTGTGCCTGCCTCACCTCCCCCCCTTTCCACAGCAGAGATGCCTCTCATCTGCTCTAAGCACTGTCATTAGATACCAGTCAACACACTGAAAATTCTGGGGCATACCGATCAGTATGTGTTAAAACAAAAAAGCATGGCTCCAAATTAATTTAGGTCCTTTGTTTGGTAGATATTTGGGGATTGGGTGTTTAATGCTTAGGAATACGATGGGTTAGAATCCTGTAGATATTGAGCTGCTGTTAGGAAATCCACCCCCTCATGAACGTCTATTTTGTGACTCACACGTCTGTACAGCCGGTCAATAATAATGACTGTTCCTCCATGGAAAGCTTCAATGTGAAACTGCAATTATCTGTCAGACTTATTTCAAGGTCACTTAGAACTAGATAACAGTTAACAAGTCCCAAGAATCACCCTGCCAGGAGAAAAAGCAATGACATCGAAAGGAGGATTCAAGATGGATGAAAGGCAGAACAAACAAGCACAGCACAAGAGCAGGTCTGCTCTGTAATATCTTACCTGTTCCATTCAAAAGGAATACACATAAACCAACATTTTGTCACACATCGGCACACAAACAGGCATTGCAAGTGCATCACTGACGCAACAGTCAACTATAAAAGAATATGAGGAAGTTATTATTTAATTGTCGGCTTCTGTTTTGTGCTCCTAATGAGCCGAATGGAATTGTCGATGCAGCATTCAAGTAATATTCCAAACCTCAACATGCTACTGCTATTTTACACAAATTAGGATAATAACATATTCAAATTTTTGGTTTATTGTTTTTTGTTACAACAATGGAACAAATGTTATCAACTAACAAAGAAATCCTGTTAACAAGGTAACATCATTAACAATTAACTTTCATAATGATTAAGATCACATTCAATTTACAGTAAATATGCAGTTATTTGTCTTCAGAATTGAAATGTAAATTTTGTTTGAAGACTTGGACACTTAACTATGTTGTGAACACGGTAAAAACATCCAACTTTAGAAGCATCGAAAAGAACCTACAAGTTTTCTTGCTGCCTTAAAAATGTGTGCTGACTGAACTTGAGTTTAATAATTAGTTCAAAGTCATCTCATGAGCTGTGGAAACGCAAAACCAATTAATTGCCAGTAAGACTTACTGAATCAAATTTGCTTTCTATTTCTGTGTTCTCAGTTGAAATAGTCAATTAAGAGCTTTGGTTGTTGTAAGGTTCAATCCTATTTCACCCTATGCCTCTACCCCGTAGCCCTCCCCCTCTATTTTTTGCGTTCACGTGTAGGGGTAGCGGTGTCTCGATTCCCTCTGGCATTGACGGGTACCGCTGAGGGGGAGGACTAGATGGCCCTCCAAACAGAGACTTTCCAGACCCACACTTCAAATGGAGGGCTATGAGATATTTGTTATTACATAGAATCCAAAAGAAACTAATGACACGCATGCGTTAGTTAGCACGTTGTGTAGCTAGGCTTGCTACAAAACCTACTTTGAGTCTATACTACATACCACAGCACTCCCAGGCATTGAAGACCTTGCTTTGCTGCAGATAAGTGCAAAAGGATGGCAGATCCCTTTCGAATGGGGTACATTTTCAACCCCTACCCACTTGTTTCTCTGTAACTTGTAACTTTAATGGTTAGGGGTCATCCATCATCCATCATCTTCAACTGCTTGTCCTTAAGAGGGTTGTGGCGGGCTATGAGGCAGGGTACACCTTGTACAGGACGCCAGTCTATCGCAGGTCACATAGAGACAGACAACCATTCACACGGACATTCACACCTAAGGGCAATTTAGAGTAATCAATTAACCTAACACATGCATGTCTTTGGACTGTGGGAGGAAACTGAAGAACCCGGAGAACTCACACAGACATGGGGAGGACATGCAAACTCCACACAGAACCCTCTTGCTGTGAGCTGACAGTGTTAACCACCACACCAACGTGCTGCCCAGGGGTAGAGGTAAAAGTAAGGGTTTTATTGTTGTTGCTTGTTTTACATCTCGATTTTAAATGAGGATACCTCATATTAAGGACGATTGGTTGGTTGAGATGCTATGGCTGAGAGAAAATCTGGCTGCAGACATTTAGCAAAACACTCAAAACCACCTCTGTGGTAGTTCCCACTACAGTCTCCAGGATCACATTTTGTCATGATGACACACACACACACAGCCAAACACACACACTACAGAAAACAATACCAGCGTTGTTGTTGCGATTGATAATAAAGAGGGCCATTCTGTTCCATCAAATGCTTTTAAGCCTCCAGCTGCAAAATGAAGTTTCAAAGCCAGTTTGTTGTTTGTTGCGCAGAGGTTCTTTGTTTACTTGTTACATAAATAGAGATTAATATTCACTCCATCATTATATGTAGCTAGTATCTACTTTCTAAACTCTTCTGGGAGCTGCACAGAATAATTTGAGTAATACCCAATAAATCATGGTGTGAGCAACACCCCATCCAAACTGAAGTATGCCTCCTTATTTAGAGGAAAATCCCATGTTTATTGTGATAATGAAGATATTGACCAACCTGTAATGAACCAGATACTGTAACTGACACATCAGTAGATAAAGCAGAAGTGCTCTATTTACATACTAATTCATGCATATATTTATGCAAGAGAAAAGCCATATGTTGCTCAAACGCCCTTTGCTAATTTCCATTTTGCCTGCATTAATATACAAACAAAAACAATCTTAGTTAAGTTTTAGGTTGGCCAGCGATTCCACATGAAGCTGGTGAATGTCACAGCATAAAGCATCAAACCCAAGCAGAGTCTGGAAGTGCACAAAGGGAGGAGGAGACAGTTAGAGAGAAACAGGGGATCATCTTTCATTCAGACCTATTTTCTTAGTGATCTTAAAACTTTTTCTTTTTAGTATTATACTGTCAGATCTGCTCCAGTTTTCTGTTAGAGAAGTTTTCCATCTAACAGGGCTGCAGTTAAGACAGAACTTTTAAGTGTGTAGCCTAACATATCCACATATAAACAGATTTAAGGTTCTGTCTGAAACTCATCCAAATGATGTGACATTTTGGGCGCTTCTGAGTCCCTTGTCTTTCTTCAGCTCCCCTACAGCCAACAGTGTGCAACATTCTCTAATGTTAGCTTATTAATGGAGTCTGCTAACAACAAAAAACCTGCAGAGTCCACACATGCTATGTTTATGCAGGAGAGGCCTCGAGGATGGACCTGAGGTCAGACTAGGGGGCGGTCTGGGATCGGACCCCTGGTGCTGGCAGAGGCAAAGCATGTGTGGACTCCCTGTTGTTGTTGTGGTTGTTGTCAAACAACCCCCCACCCCCCTGGGGATTTTAACTAGTTTTTGAAAGAACTGTTCAACTTTTCTTTCTTTGCAGAGAGTTTAGATCAGGGGATTGATAACATTCTCATCTCTGCCTGTTAAATAAAAGGCTATGGCCAGCAGCAGGTTACCTTAGCTTAGCATAACGACTGGAGAAAGGGGGAAGTAGCCTGACTGGCCCCTTCGAAGCTACTTAAGGCTGCAGTCACAAAGTCTGGCTGATCGAGTTGACTCGATTTGATTTTGAAGGCCCCTCCCCCTCTACCACCAAGCTCCTCCGCTCTCTGTCGTCAGTGCGCGTGTACCAGATTCCTGTCAACGCACCCGTGTCTTCTCTCATCAACAAATGGAATGTTACATGGAGGTAGGCTGGCTAACTTACTCATGGATAGCAACTGCTAACATCATTTAGCGTATGCCTAGCTTGAGGCGTGGGCCTATGATATTGTAACATGCACAAGCGGGGGCGTGATCTGTGGTGTGTGCACAAACTGTGCCTGAGAGTCAGCGCCGTGCTGACTGGACATGAAGCCACAGGCTCTATGTGCACTTAGAGGCATTTTTTCTTTTTCTAAAAAACTGAGTATTTATGTTGTTCTATCGGAGCATAGAGTCGGCTTCAGTGCACGTTTGATTAACATGATAAATATTTATTTGTTTAATGCTTACAGAAACAAGTTACTGTTTTACTGGGGTTATGTGCTTGGCTATTTATGGGCCAGGAGCAGTTACTTCTTATAGTTCCCACTCTTTGGCTGGGAGCTCTAAGGTTATGGTAGGTTTTACACTTTTATTGTACACTAATTAACAAGTTGCAACATGTTAATTAGTGAGGCGTTTTTTTTTCTTCTTCTAAAAACCAGAGTATTTATGTTGTTCTATCAGAGCATAGTGTGGGCTTCAGTGAATATGAACAAGTTGCAACATGTTCATTAGTGAGCTTTATACAGCAGGTGCTGGTAGACAGATTTTTTTCTTTTTTTTTTAAAGAACAGTACTAATTCCAGCTAGCACAGACATGGGAAAGTGTCCAATTAAAGTATTAAAAAAAAGGGTTCTTGCTTTGCAAGATATAAAAATGAAAAGAAAAAAAGTGAAACATGAACTAGGAAGAGAAAGAGCAGAGTTTAGAGTTTAAGACTTGGTGTGATAAGAGCTTTAGCATAAAGACGCTTGTGTTAGAAAGAGTGCTTAAGATGGCTGGTGCATCTGCTGATGTCGCCATTGATAATGGTAATGTTAGACACCCACAGGGATGATCAGCTTTTATCCGTTCACAGACAAAGTTCACAGACAAAGTTACTCAGTGTAGAAAACTGCAGATAGAGTCAAAGTCCAACACATGCAGCAAAACACTTAAAACTGAGACAGGAGTGGATGTTAACTGAATCTAACAATAAGTTAGAACTGTAGGGACTCTTAAGTGAATGGAGCTCTTAAAGTGCAGCGAGCACAACAGATAATAGGTAGAGGTATACTGTAGGTCAAGAACAACAGGGTCATGCAGGCCTTGGTGTTGGCAGAGGCAACCCTCAAGGGAACAAAATAACAGCCCCAGAAAGGGGAAATTGATTGTAAAAGTTGGCAAAGTTCAAATAGTGCCAAAGCAGACCACCCTCAAAGACAGGTAGAAAGTGTAAGAACAACAGGCCTAGTTGGGAAAAAGTATGATTATTTGAGCAGAATATGTTGTTCTTACGTCACCCTAAATCTGCCATTCGCTCTGTTGTCATCTGTGTTTAGATACAGCAACATCCTCCTGTCAGGATGCAAAGTTAGTCTCTCCTGAGGTGGACATGCACCCAATCTTCGAAGTCTTTGTCTAGAGCTGCTGAGAGTAAACAAACAAAAAATATTTATTAACCTGCAACCAATTGGCTTTGTATGTGAGGGTGAACACGGCATGGAATAACTAGTATCAAATATGAAAAGGTTATGGCAGATGGGTGGGCATAGGGATTGAGATTAACTCACACAGATCTGAAAATGACATGGCTAGAAGATGAGGTTACACAAAAAAGGTTTATAACCTGATGAGTCAGGTGGTTTGTTACACAGAACCATCTGAAAAGCCGTCATTGGAAACAATTTAGAAAAACTTTCAAAAATTGAACTGGAAAAACCATCCGTCTATCAAACTCTTGCCAGAGTCAGTCAGTAGAAGAGTGAAAACACCTTTTCCATCGAGAAAAGCCTTCAGTTCTGTTCCCTCCTTTAATAAATAAATACCTTCCAGTTCTGATATAACTGATGCTATAGTAGCATCTACACTAAGCTCTTTAGGAGCTGCCATATTTATTTGCTCTCTGTGTCGTCACACACACCAACACCAAGCCCGTAGCTGCCAGTAGCTCCTCACAAGATGCTGATTGATCTGAACGGCTGGTGGCTTGGACACAAACGCTTTACTTGAAGAGATGGATTTGTTTGATCTGGAGCCTCATTCATAAAACTGTGTGTAGAATCCTTCCCAAGACATAGTGTTCCCACAAAACCATGGATGCGCTGCCGAATCTTTTTTGAAAATTCATAAAACTGTGCGTTGCACATTTGCCCCCAGTCTTTCCTTTATAAATACTGATAAATTCCCACCTGTGGTGAGCTGTGCGGGGATTATCTCTGCTCCCTGTCACCCCACTTTTCCTCCTACTATCTTCCACAAATGGCATATGAAGATCATGAATATGGACGCTATCTTAATGAGGACATTGCATTGACTGACGTGAGGAAAATGACACAGAAGAAGGGGGAAAAAGCAAGGTTTTCTGAGAAGGAAATGGAGGCGCTCGTTATGGAGGTTGAGCACAAGCACCGCAAAAATGTGTTGTTTGGAAGTGTCAGTAGAGGCATTTCAGATAGAAAATAAATCTAAACCTGCTAGGGATGCTGCTCTGAGTAGCATATAAGGGAAGTGAAAGGGAAACTACACAGGTCATTTTTCTCATAATTAGTAAATGCATATTATTTAAAAAGCATGATTTTATGAAATAAATAATGGATATACAGGTTATTGACTTCACCTGTGATGTTTCTCCGGTTGGCCGTTTCCCTCCATGTTTATCTCTGGGGCAGAGGTGTCAAAAATACTCATATTTTGTACTTCAGTAAAAGTACAGATATGTGTACAAAAAATACTCTGGTTTAAGTAGGAGTACTGATCCAATGCCTTTACTCAAGTAAAAGTGAACCGAAATGTGCTTTCAAAGTAAAAATAAAAATGCTGTTAATGAAACACAATACATCCTTTAATAATTTTGTTAAATGAAAAAAGTTCAGACAGAATAATCAAGATCAGAGCTTTGGTACTCTGAATGCTATAGGTTGTTTTCTTTTTCCACAGCAGCACAACCAAACTGTAATCAGTAATAGTTATGACCAGTAAGGCATATTGGATGTTTACACTCTTAATAACAAAAGACAGATGTTATTTTCTACCATTTTATTTTTCTCTGTACTGAAAACGTACTGAACTGTGACGCCAGTGTTACTCATATGTAACAGGATCAAGCATTACACACAAAAGGCAATGAATGCATCCAAAGTGAATATTTTTTTAGTTTAACATGTTACAGATTAATCAGGTTCTCCTATTCTGCTCTGTTGTTCACAATGAAACAAATCAACTGCTTCTGTGACATATCTCTACAACAGATGTAACCATGGCATGAATATGAACCCATGGAACTTATTACACTTTTATCACACTGTGAAATGGTGTCAGCTGTATATAAACACTAGTGTAACAGGTACATACTGAACCATGATTTACTTTTGACAGAATGTGTATCTTCTACTATATATCGTAAAACTAGGGCCTTACTTTACAGCAATATGCAAACCCAGATTTCCATTTCAGCAACATAACTTGAAACATCATTATCTGGGAAACTTCAAGTCTAATCAAGTCTATTTTTCTTTTGTGAGAAATTCACCCGTCTCTACAAGACTACCAAAATATTTTATTAACCTCAGGAGAAGCTGGCTCTCAAAGTTTTTTAAATCAAGGCGTGCCCTTTTGAGTCTAAAAATCAGACCTTCAGTTCCTCTCGCATGCTGCTGAGGCAGGAGGGGGTGTGTGTTGAGCTTCAGTGAAAAGTTGCAGACTGCTGGGACAGACTTCCATGGTATTATACGGGCATGCCAGGTAGGAATCTAGCTGCTTGGAGTTTTCCTGTACATTTCCCTGCTTGATTGGGGGAAATAAGTCGTCCCCTGAAGAATGGTAAGTGTCAATTGGATGCACCATGGGTCCTTCTTTCATATGGCTTCTGATGAAGTCCAGGCCTATGGAACACAAAACTTTTTAAATTGTACATGTGGTTAGCCTGACAGAATTATGGTTGTTATATAAATGTTTAACTTTTGTGGGGAGCTGACACCAGGGGGTTGTGGGGTTCCACTGGACTCTCTACTTATCTGCACTCTACCTGATCTTTTTACTAAACTTAACCAGCTCCTTTGTTCATTGCCTAAACCCAACCAATGGTGGGAACATAGGGCCTAACGTTAATTTTCTGTGAATAAAAAAAAGTTGGAAATGTGGAAGCATAGAAATTACCCCCACAGGCGATGATAGCCTTCAGGGCTACCAGAATAAAAGCCTTTTTCTGCCAGAAAATGTATTTATTTTAACCCAAACTGCCATTAACCCCTAAACCTTTACGGCAGATGACCCTAATAAAGTAACGTCTCACATCAGTGGCACAGCAGTAAATTCAGGGTTACTGCCTTGTTTTGTTTTTTAAAATGAGAGCTAGCTAGCATTAGCTTTATACTATCAAAACAGGTGTACACACAGCATTGCTAACATTGAAAATGAACTTCAAAATAATCCCTTAAAAAAGCTAATGATAACAACAGAAATAACACCTTACCTGTCATGTTATGTGTTTCTTCAGATTCAACGCTGAGTTCTTGAACGCCAGTAGCTCGTGGTTTTTCGGTTGACACGGTACACAGCGCATATGCCATGAGTCCTTTTTGGAGCCAACAACAACGAATAACTATTTTCAATAGGGCCATGGATGGGGAATGTCTTGCTTCTCTGAATCTTCTGAGGCGTCGCCGCTGGCAATACTCCTTGCCGGCAATACTCTTTGCCGGCAATACTCCTTGCCGGCAATACTCCTTGCCGGCAATACTCCTCGCTTTGCTTCCTTTCTCCATGAAAGCAATATTCCTTGCCTCCATGTTGCTGCTTCAGTGAAAGTTCTCGGTTCTCTCTCTACCGTTCCCTCACTCACTGGACTTCTTACCGTGCCCACGGATATGACTACAGCATTTTGTGTGCAACATCTTTTTTTCCCCGTTAACATTATGAATATGAATTCGAGAATTAGGGATACATCTTTTTGACAGCTGTCTTACTCCAAAATTGTGCACCATGAAATACAAATCAGTTTCTTTATTGAAATGTTCTGTAAATTTCTGAGCATGTGACCTTGTGAAATTGGTCCCTGATGACCAATTTCTTTTCATCCACAGGGTTTGTTGCTGGAGAAGCATATGCGTTGGATCTTCTCACAGAAGCAAGCAATGACTGAACTTAACATAAGCTGATATCAGTGGCGGCTGCTGGTCTTTCAAGGAGCTAATTTTTCCGGCCTACATCATGAATGTGTTTGTTTATTTATATGGAAATTCTACCCTTCGTTCCTTTTCAAGAAAATTATCTGTAACCTTGTCGTACCAACTAAGCGTCTTTTCCAGGGACTTGACCAGTGTCCTCTCAATGGCCAGCAGAGCTAGGCTGCTTTAACAGCCTTGGCCCAGCTGGAGCTGCTGCACCAGGCTACTGTGAAGTGTGACCGCCTGTGAGTGTGAGTGATTGTGATGGTGGAAGAAGCTCCGCAGCTGCCGCTGCTTGTTGGGGAAAGAAAACGCAGAGTGACAGAACAGAGTCGGCAAACACAACCCTAGTCGTTTTTAACAAAAACAAAGTCGCAGTTCAGAACAACGGAATGAAACACTTGGAAAATGCTCCAATGGATGTTAATTCTTCAAGATCGCTGATTTGCTCATTTAGCTGTCAATCAAAAAAAATGATTTTACACTTAGGAGCTGTTTTCACTGTGTCTGTATCCCCTAATATGTGCAGATTTAGGATGAGATAACACTGTGTTATTGAGGTTTTTGTTATAGGCTACAAAAGCATTGGTGTTCTTATTTTAAAATAATCAGAATAAGTCAGGAATCACAGATTATTTTATTTATTCTTAGCGCTGGTGCAGAAACATGTGCAAGGAGACACTTGATTGACAGTGCACTTGACATTCAGCCACTATACTGTATAGGCGGCAGCCAGCAGGCATGTTGGCCTCCTGCAGTGTGACTACTGTTTCTGTAAGGTACAGTAGCTTTAATGAGTAGGTTGAAATATAGTAGTTATGTGCATTGTAGAGTGAGTGCACATAGATGTTTGTGCACTAAAGAAAAGTCCTTTGATACGGAGTAGTTTCTCTGGTGTGTGGGTACACAAAAAAAATCACAAATAAAGAGTCTAACAAGAAGTTGCACATAAACAAGGAAAACAATAAAAAAAAGAACAAGCCATGCAAGGAATTCGCTGTTCTTTTTGGTTTGTATGTGAGAGAAAATACCAGAATGAAAAATTGTGCAGAGCGAGAGATATATGGATCAACCCCTGTAGGACTTTCTTCATCAAAAAGCATGATTTATAAAAAGTGTAGCACTTATTTACCCCTATGGTTAATTCATTTTAAACTGAACTGTGTGGTAAATTTGAACAAAAAGGCTGGTCATTTCAGATTCAGTGTGCCTGCAACTTATCTACCATGCCTGGGAATGGCTTCAGCCCCAACTGACCAGTATCACAATAAGGTGACACACAGGCATTTCCTGCTCTTGCAGACAGGCCGTGACAGTCGCCATTAACAGCTCTCCTAGCACTGTCTGAAATAGCCAGTGCAGGTTATTATCTGGTGGAGTAGCTGGCTTGTGGCTGGAAGGAAAAAAAGGATTTCAGACAGCTGGGGGAAAGACACACAGTGTTACACTTCCAATAGATCTGTAGCCAAGGGAGAAATTGTTGCAGTCAAAGCTACATGAGGCATGCAGTTAGTCTCATTTCCTCCAGAGTACTTACAGATTTACCTATCTTTACCAGGAAACAGCTTAAATATGGGCCCTTGAAAAAAGTCTCCCAAGCTCATTTAAAGTTTTCCAATGAGGGATGTAGAGTAATGTGCACTTTTCAAAGGTAGAAAATAAAAGATAGAGATGTTAAGGTTTCATTCAAGTAATACTAATTTTAAATTTTTATGAACAAAAGTATAATTTGCAACATAACAACATTTTGTAAACTGACACTGTAGAAACTAGTGACTTTACATTCTAAGTTATATAATATAGTGTAACAAACAACAAACTGACTCAGTATTGTTACGGTACACTTAAGTCTGCTAGCATGAGCTAATATTAGCCACTGAAAGCTACTGTTCATACCAGATCAAGTAAAGCCATAACAGGATGCCTGGTTAGGTTTTTAAGTGGGTGAGCAAACTTAAAATAATAAAAAAATGGGTGGTGGGCTGGCTGACAAGAATTTACGCAACAGTACAGTCCTACTCTTATCCGACTCAAAAGGTTGGCTGGAGTCAGTGGACCAAGCAAGTACCATTTATTTTCTATTTTCAGTCAATGATTGCATGTTTTTTACCTTTACCTTAGCAATCAGACACCTGTGTGAATGGACGGACTGACTGACCACCAATGCTGTGGCAGACGATTAACAAAGTATTAATGCTTGATTCATTCTCAAAACTGTTCTTTTTTTAATGTTCAGAATTTGTTAGAACATCCGCTGTGGCTATACCACTGCTGTCCTTGCATGTTTTTTTTAATAACCAGGGCACTTCAACAAAAACCTTTATTTTGTGAAAAAAAGAACAGTGAGAAAAATTAGAGAATAGTAACCATTCTGTCAGAAGAGAAGATTTAAACAATGTTTTCTTAGGGCTATAGGATTAAAAAATGAATAGGAAGTGTAGAGGCCACAGCTTTGAATGACTTCAGCACATCTGCGCGCACAGGACATCACTAGTTTCTCACACTGCTCTGGTTTGATCTTGGTCCATTCTTCTTGCATTCTTTTCCATAGTTCGGTAACTGTAGTGGGTTTCTTAGCCATTACTTTGTTACTAAGGATTTTCCAGAGATTCTCTATGAGGTTTATATCTGGACTCTGACACTAACTGTGCATTCACACCAAAAGTGATGGATGCGATGACACGCAATGTCGCTTCAGGCGACGCATTCTGAACGATAAGAACGATGCGATGAAGCGTCTATCGCGTATATCGCGTCTATCGCGTCTATCGCGTCTATCGCCTCACCGCGTGTGTCGCTGAAAGTTGAAAAATTTGAACTTTTCAAGCGACATCGCGTAAAGCTGTGCCCACAGCCAATCAGCGTTGAGATTGCGGTAAGTGTCATCAAAGTTTTCCGTGAAACATCCAGGGGCTCACCGGGCTCACCAAAAGCCGCTATTGTCGCAGTCCTTGGGGCAAACCAGACTGTTCATATGGACATAATATAATAGATATAACTATCCCGGTCTGATCTACCGCAGCCAGTACAGCTACGAAGGTTAAATCACTGACGGCCTGATCTCACTACAACACAACGGCTCTTTTAAGAGCCACACACTTCCTCTGAGAGCTCATTTCTGTTCTTTTTTAGAAGCATTCAGACCCCTGGTTAGCACTAGCATAACTCCCATTTAGCATAACAGCAGAGTAGGCTGAGCCGGGGGTTAGCTTAAGCTGAAGCTAGCCGCCTCGGCTGCTACATGCGATAGACGCGAATGAAGCGATGATCAAAAATCTGACAAATGTAAGCATGCAACGCTATACTCGCGTTCTGGGCGATTTAATCGCCTCCATCGCTTTTGGTGTGAATGCACGGTTACTCCTCTTTCAGTCTTTCCCCAGTTTGACGCGGAACATAATGTTTCCCATCAGACCCAAACAAACTGAACTTTAAACTTTGTTGAAGTTGAAGTATTTCAAAATAAATCGAATATTAATACTTTGTTCTCTAATTTTGATCTCCAGTGTAGTTTGGTAATTGCTTTTGTCAATTGCTGATCCTTGTTATTGACTGCTTAAATATAATCCCCCGATTGCGGTGACTGTATGATGATACGTTTATTTTTAAAAAGACAAAAACTGGGGAAGCAAATCTTTAACGCTGCTCCCCTAATTGAATAACGGGGATCGATTGTTCCGCTTGCTCCATGGCTCAGGTGCCTATGCCTGAATGTATAAAACTATAGAAAAAATAAGAAAGGTCATAGGTTATGAATTCATACTTTTGTTTCTAAAAAAAGTTTCATAGTCTTGCTTTAGGGCTGTACTTTTGGACATGTCATCTGTCATCATTCATTCATTCATTCAACATAAAAACATAAACATCTTTGAGCAACAACCCACAAGGACAATGTAGTAAACAAGGATATTGTGCTGCACATTTCTCCTTGCATCTTACCAGAGGCGAGTTTTAGCAGCTTTCTATTAAGCAGTCTCAGATGATGTAGACCCGGGTCAAAGATAAGACCACTTTATCTCGAAGGAATTCAAGCACAATGCTCAGACTGCCTTTCCATACGCAGAGAAAACATACTGCATATTTGCTGTTTGGCTTGCAAATGGCAACTTTTCAGACATTTTAGTTATTTGTCAGGTTTACTCTCCTGAAAGCAGCACAATTATCATCACCTGCCTCACAATGGGTATTCATCTCAGTCTGTGTAAATTCTGTTTTATTTTATTCAAACAAAGGTGCCACAATTCCTAACATAATCTGATTACTGGAATCCCTTTACTCATAGACTCACAGTACTTGGAATACTAATCCTAACCCTGATCATTCATCTGTGCATTCATATGCATATCTGTCATTTCCATGTTCAGATAAAGATGTGCATTTTGAAGTTTTACAGTAGTTGTTTAGGACAAAAGCATTTTTAATTATGGCACTTTTCAAAATGAAAGCCCTTGAATTTGGTGAATAACAGTAGGGATTATACAGGATCATTATTCATGACTTGCTACTACTCATTGTTTGCTTGTGACCATAACAATCTTAAATGTTCCATTTCCGATGTTTGCTGATGACATCAATTCAAAACCAAAATAGTGTGACAAGAAATGATTTTGAGGGCCTTATATTACAGGTGCTTAAATTGCTTCTGCCTCTGGCTATTTCCTGGTAATGAGTATAAATGAATTGGAAAATGTAGATGGACCTGAAGCGGCAGTGGAGAAATTGATTCCACAGTGGCTGACATCTCCATGCTAAAAACAGAGATGGAGTAAAGAGCCTGAGACTGCGGGGGCTCTGGGGGAAGGACGCCCGCCATGCCTTCCTCGACCTCGCTGTCCAGTGGCTGGATGCTCTTTGGATTATAAATGCTCTTCCCTTGATCTTGACTTCACGCTATGCCCCAGTGATTCCAGGTAGAATTTTTATTCAGTCTTACCTTCCCCTCGACAGCTCCTTTTTAAATATGCACTTTTATCAATATTCATTTAGGTTATGCTGATCTCAATGACTGCTTGATTAATTGCCCTTTACTGAGAAGTATTGCTGATGTTTATGTTTTATGTTTTTATCTAATTGCTAATGCATGAGTCAGACGTGCAGTAAATTGTTTTCATATTTCTTAAGTGCAGATTCTACTCAATGGGACACGTTGAACAATAATCTATGCAGTGTTAATCAAATAAGTCATTTTCTATTATTCGTTGCCAGTGTTGATAAGGAGGACCACTTCAGATGAGCATGCTGCAATTTCCTACAAGTTACGCCAAATTGGATGTACTCCCATGAATTACTTACCTCCTTACATTGATTGTCAGTGAACAGAGTAAATTTTAGCCCCCATCTATGGAAATGTGTCTGGCCTTAATCTGACTCTGCATTTATAGCGCTGGAAAAGTGAGGATTAATTCTGGCAGGCCACTCACATAAATGCTGCATAATTATTGTCATTCAAATACTCGATGTCTGACTTCTGAAGGGAAACCACACTGTCTGATCCTCCAAACACTAAAGAAGACATTTTAATTAAACAAGGGTGATGACAGTGATGAGTATTAGCATTAGCATTCATATTAATATTAATATACATAAGCTGTTTGTTCTTATCAAATAACAACACACCGCTTTTCTCTATGGAGCTTGAATGAGTATATATTTCATGAGTGAAACTGTCATCTAGAAACTGAAATGATTTAGACACCATCTGACTGATTCAGCTGATCAAGTAATTGATTGCATGATTGATGACATTGTATACGCTCACTTTTCAGTGATTCATCAGAGCAGAAGGTCACATGAAAAAAGAAAGCCCTAAGTGGAAAATGGCAAAATCAGTCATTCAGATGGGGATCTACGATGATAAACTCTGTTGGCAGTCACCAGGCTGACGATTGATAATCACCAGCTGCTGGACACATGGACACTGACTACTGTACTCAATGGTGTCAGCATCCAGCTGAAGTTATTTTAAAATTCATTAGGGCAGCCCCTGACCAAGGATTTTCTTGGTCAACCATATATATTTATATGTATAATATTCATATTAACCAAGTGGACATTAATGTCCACAACCTTCCATCCATCTATCCATTTTTTTCTGCTTAACCGGGGCCGGGTCACATGGTTAACGGTTTCTTACCACATGTTGAACAAACTCTGAAAGCCCTTTAAAAGGAGATGCCCAGAAAACATCCTGATCACATGCCTCGGCGACCCACCTTATCCTCATCCCAAATTGCCACATACTGCCATTTTGTGACACTATGGTGTCACTTGTCAACGCCCTCGGTAGCCCTGTGCGTCAAACGCATGATGCTCCCGGTCACTGTTTTAAACACAGGAAACACATTGTTAACATTGTAAATTCACACAAAACTATGTGGTTTGGTTCAGACAACAACCACTTGTACCCGCAATCTCGTTCTTTTTGTCACGATTATAGGTGAGGGTCGGAATGTAAAGGGACTGGAAAATCAAGAGTTTTGCCTTCTGGCTCATCTCCCTCTTCACCACAACGGTCCTGTACAACGACTGCATCACTGCTGATGTAGCACAAAAATCACTACGTTCCATTTTACCCACACTCGTGAACAAATCCCAGAGATACTAGAACTATTACGCTTGGGGCAGGTACTTACTCCCAACCTGGGGAGATCAATCCACTGTTAACTGGCAGAGACCCATCTCCTGAATTGTTGACTCTTTTCCCGACTGCAAAACGCCCCTGTGAGAGCTGGAGGTCACACCTTGATGAAGCCAACAGAACTGCAATCATCTGCAAAGAGCAGATCAACATGCAAATCTAAGGTCCCCAAACCAGAAACTCTCCTCCCCCCAGCTGCACCTTGAGATCCTGTCCATAAAAATCACGAACAGTATCGGAGACAAGCTACAACCCTGATGGAAGGCAACAACCACTGAAAACATGCTTGAATTTATGCTGAGTATACATAAACAGCTCTCACTTTGGTTATATAAGGACGGAACTGTCCACAACCTCTGCTAACCAGTTTCCTGGGAGAAACCCTGCATAGTCTGTTATGATAGCTGAAAAGTGTTTCTGGGGATAGATTTTATTATATATATATATATATATATATATATATATATATATATATATATATATATATATATATAGTAAGCTTAACATGTATCAACTACACCTGCTATTACAATATGAAAACCTAATTTCTTTTTAAGAGAGATGTAACACTGGTCATTTGTGGGCATTAAACCACACCTTAAGTGTTGGACATGAAATCGTTGGTGTAATTTATCAAGCAAGACAATTTCCCTGCAAATCATATTCTTGTTACTCAAGATACACCACAGTTCAGTTTAAGATGTGACAGAGAAGCAGTTCCCCAAAAGGATAGTATTGTATTTTAAAATCATCTGAAAAAGGCGTATGTTTATCTTGGGCAGCACTCTTCCAAACAGTAGCACCAGAACCGTAGCTCATTATGTAAATACTGATATCCTCATTGTGGGCCATGGTTGGTAACCTGATGAAGTTAGCATATAATTTCCTCTGATGGTGGTCAAAGAACTGTGGAGGACAAACGCTGGATGTTAATTTGAAGAAGTGGATGGATCTGTGCTTGTTGAACTACTCCTGAGCTTGTTATAATGAATTGAAAAGGTGCAAGGGAGGAGATAGGGCACCACACTTTCATTGGAAGGCAGACGAGACAGAACCTTATTTAACTTATTACCCTCAGCTCATCTCCCTTTTTAAAAATCCAAAAATCAAAACCCAAGATTATCAAAATATGTGAGTGGATATGTAGAGTCGCAATCAGTTTTGTGTTTAATTGGGTGAAATAAAACACTACTATATTACATACACCAGGTTTAATGGTGTTGGTCCCCTCATCCAACACTTAGAGAATTAGCAGATGGTGAGGGAGTGCTTAAAGCCACTCTGAAGTTGCATGATTTAGATAGGCTTAATGCACATTTACTCTTGGCAGGAGGAGTTCTTTAGAGCAGAGGTGGCCCCATTATAGATCATGCATAACAAGAAGGCCTCTCAAGTTTTTGACTCCAAAATTTCAGTCTCTTTATCACTCCTCCCTCACTCAAGGAACAATGAGAATGTTAGTCTTCAAATGACACAAGTGCCAAACTAATTAAGGCTGCTGCTAACACATCGAGCTGTCTCTGTAATTTATAACATAAGTGCTAAAGTGGATGTCAAACTGCACATCTTATATGAGACACCTGTAAATCTCTTGTTGTAGATTATATATGTGACACTCAGAAACACTCAGTTTAATCTAAAATATACAGTGTCTCAAAGCTATTTCGGACTCATTGCTTTGTGCACAGAGAAAAACAAATCTCTGAATACATGTATTCAGTTCTCTCCCTGTCTGCATCAGTAGTAGACACACACCTCTCTATACTCTCTTTCTATGAGCCTGGATGATGGCAGAGGAAAGGGCTTTTCATGCTGACTTCTCTAACAACTCAGTCATTGAACAATATTTGAAAGCTGGGGAGTCTAGCCAGTCCACCGTCTGCAGTGTGGGGTGCATGGATCTTTCCCTTCAGACCAGTTGATGCAACAAAAAAAGCCAATACAAAGTGTCAGTGAAAAAGAGCCGTGTCCTCGGGAGTCTTGGATTGAGGACACGCTTAGATGCCTCTATTTTTGAGTGAAATACTGAAGCAAAGTCATGATATCTCATGAAATGAGACTGAAATGATTTTTGGAGCTGGGGGAATCATGAAAAAAGGAAGCGGTGTCTGTATTAACTGCAGGGCAGACTAGCCTGGGCTCCCCCTCGGCATCATGTTAAGCATTAGAAACTCAAAAATGTAGGGCAGACCTCCTTTACAATTCCACTCTCCCTCCCCTCTGCATCTTTTGGGCTAAAACGAGGTGTTCAAATACTGCTCTGGTGACTGGCTTCTCCTTTGTATCTCCGCCGCCCCTCCTCTTATGAAGCAGGACTAAATGCCTATTGCAAATTCCCATGCACAAAAATGTGGAAACAATAGCACCATTCCCTTGCAAAAAAAGCAAAACATCTTAAGCCGAAATGTTGAGCATTTAGTTTAAACACCTTACTCAAAGCAGGTTTCTCCTAAAACACTACCTCTCAGTCCTGCTGGTCCTTCCTCTTTTGTTTCATGTGTATCTATCTCATTTCCCCTTATCGAGCCAGCACCAAATGTCTCTGGCACGAGACAATGGAGATTGTGATGGGTGGTTGAAATCGCTGCATTGGCACAGCTTCCATCTCATTTTCAATTCATTTAAATAAGCCCTGGTGCGGCATCTTAGCCAAAAAACACACTGGTTATGTTTATGGACCCCTCCGACTGCTCTTGCTTTTGGGTGGCGTCCCTCTGCCTCTCACAGAACTGTGGGTGCTGATTGACCCAAAAACATTGTTTTGAGTAGCGGTGGCACATTTTCACTGAGAAAGTGATCCATGCCACATGAGTACGTCATTGCCAAATTAGATGGTTGACTTGTGAATCCCTATTGGGACAGTGCTCATTTTTGCTGTATCTTAGTGTGATCCCATTTCACTGACAGAAACAAATTCAAAGTGAAAGTATTATTTCCAGTTGACCATAATACATCCACATGGGTCTGAAAAGGTTGTTACGTAACATCTGTAACTCTGAGCTAACCTGACCAGCATCGTATAGATCTGCTAATTGTAGATGCTGAGGCTGTTAACCCTCACTCCATTTTGGAACATACCTCTCTCTCTCTTATTCCCTCTCACCCTCCTCCCTCGCTGGAACACACATTTTTTGAAGACTCACTGACTACTCTGTTTTCGAACCAAATCTTCCTGCCCATTGGAATTTCAAAGCACTCCCAATCTCTTTGCTACCCCACCACCACCACCATCTTGCATCTTCCCCTGCTTAACGATGGAGGATGGTGCTACAGTACGAGCTAGGGAGCACATTTTATTCTTGAGCCAAAAAAGCACATGAAAGAGAAATATTTCTACAGTATTTTGCATGGTATATTATCTCATCGCTGTGTTTCTGTTGCATTTCTGCCCTAGTTAGCTATGTTATTTTTTATTATGAAAATATGACTACTTTGTTTTAATTAAAAACATAAGACAGACTCCAGTCAATATTGATTACCATCACAGGTTACCTAATGCCCCTTTAAATTCAATTTAGTCCACCTAAATCAAGTTGCTTGTTGAACCAGGGTTCATCTCCAAACAGCGAACACTACCATGTCCCAGCAGATGGTGGGTTGATCTCAGCTTCAGAGATAATGTACACAACCAAAACCACAAGAGAAAATGTGTAAGGAATGGATTGTGCTTTACTGTAGTCACTGTAATTACTTTGTGTGCCTATGGTCATGTTAAAAAAAGAAAAAAAAAGTTGATTTTCATACTTTGTGAAGGTAATATACAGTAGCTTTCTCATGGTCTTTGTTAAATCTTAAGTCAGTATGACTTCACAGATTGTCTGTCTCATACTGAGGTTAGGATATAGTGTCAATTTCTGAAAATGTGAAAAAAAAGAATATTTTCAGAGATTTACCAACTTCAGCTATAAATTTGGGAAAGTTTACAATCCCACCAACTCCGGCTAATGTTACCTGAGATATGGTCATGTTTGCCAAATATAACTGTTCTCTCTTGCAACATTAAAAGTGAAACTAAATGTCTTATCCTATCATATTTTGTGCTTCTCATATTTCTATCAATACTTAACTATACTGCAGTACAAGATATCTTTATGTGTTACACAGGCGGAAACCTCCGGGTCTAAGAAATGAACCCAATGCGGGAGTGCAAAAAACTGCCGTTCATCAAGTGGCTGCTTGAGGCTAGCTCCAAAACAGAGCAAATCCCCATAGAGTCCCATGTTAAAATGCCCAACTTAAAATAAACATGTTTACAGCTTGGTTCTTCTTCTCTATGACTAATTTTCCTTTCAAGATAAACTGTACAGGGGGTGGATTTTAAAATGGTATTAAAGCTTAAAGTTTTGCGTAGTTAGGGGCGTACATTTACCTTTGTCTTTCTAATATTTTTCTATTCTTTTTGTGAGGTAATATGGTCATCATCATATTGCCCTTATGTGTATTATTTTCCTGTATTGAATAAATAAAAGGAAGACAAAAATAAAATGAATAATTTCAAAATAAATATGAGCATGGATTTTGTTTTTAACTGAATCAAGACCAACGTTTTTCCTGCTAAAAAAAAATACATAATAAATTCTTAATAAATGCAGTTCCTGGTGGGTACAGTCATTGGATGTCTGCTGATGCTCTGAGCTGGCCTCCCGGTTGCCATTGCCTGACCCCAGCTAACAACACTGATTGTTTCTAACTTTGAGAAGGCACGCACAGCAGACCAGGGTGAGTTTCAGTGGCAAGCCATAAAACATCAAATACAACGCACGATTCCTCTCCATTACAGCACACTCTGTACCAATATTAGAGCTAAACCTTAAAGTTTCCTTGCATGAGCTGTAAAACCACATTTTAATCTGTTAGTATGAGCCTTAACCTGACCTGTATATCTATATACATTTATAAATAAGTTGAACATATAATATGCTACATCAACATCTGGATTATTATTTATATTTTAATTAGTGGGAGGAAACCGGAACCACGGGAAAAAACCCACGCAGACACAGTGAGAATGTTCAATCCTGACGGGCAGAAACCAGCTTGCTGACGATCAAACACTAAACCTCTGTGCTGCACTGCTGCCTGTTACAGGAGCTACTGTGTGTGTATGTGTGTGTGTGTGTGTGTGTGTGTGTGTGTGTGTGTGTGTATATGTGTGTGCGTGCATGCTTGTGTGTGTCTGTATTAATGTTTCACTCCTGGTTCTGTGTCTTGTATTTACAGAGGTGTTTTGGAGTGACTAACTTCTTAAATCTCCTACAAGAAGAATGATTTTTCTGAGTTTCAAGAACCGTGTCTTGAGCGTCAGCCTCTCTGATGTCCTGTGCTTTCTCCCTCGGGTGATTGTCCTCCATGATCACCTTGGACGTTTGGAGCATCATCTGTTGGAGAATCTCCACCGTCTTCTCCAGTGCCTGATTGGCCTCCTCCTCTGATTTGATTTTGGAGGCCAGCTCAAGGCCGACGTTGTCTGTTCATCCAGTCCTCCAGCTGATATGCGGTCAGCCTTCTTTGCAGGCTTCAGGAGCTTCATGTTCTCCAACTCCTGCTCAATGGCTTCTTTTTTCATCTTTCAACATTTTAAACTGCTCATTTTCTTGAAGGCTGTCTCCTTAAGCTGACCTCTGGCTTCCTCCAGTTCTTTTTGGAGGAAGTCCACCTGAAGCTAATTTTCCAAGTCTGTCATGTCAGTTGACTCATCCAGGGGCTCAGCTGGAAGCACTCTGGAAGACAGACTCAAACATGTGATTTGCCCTATAGCTTCTGCATCTCGTCTTCACTTCTTGAGTCTCAAGCTTTGCTTCTCCTGCAGTTCTTCTGGTTCATTGATTTCACTCTGATTCTTGTTTTTTTCCATTTCTGTTCTTAACAGAACCAGAGCCTCAGAACAGTTCCATTGTGCATGTGTCATACCCCAAAGTGCAGCCATTGACTTTTAAATGGCCTTGACTGCCAGTCATTCAGTCAGTTGTGTGAATTCAAACAAAAATTATTCCTTCAGTGTGGCTTCAAAACTACATGGTTAAGTTTAGGAAAATATTGTGGTTTGGGTTAAAGTAAGTATTATTATTTTAATCATTATGTAATGACCTTTCACTTTCACACAGAATGGGACACAGAATGTCTCCTGCATGAAAGTATGTGTATGAGCACTTACTAAGGTGCCAGAAAAGTTTCATAATACTGTTCTGTGATTTGTAGAAACTCCATAAAACTTGATAACCTCGATGGTCAACAGATTTCTCTATGTCCAGTCAGTCAGATTTGATTTACGACCTTGCTAATGTTCCTCATCTACCTCAGCTCATTACTGCTGTGCATGGATTTTGGAATGCATGTATTAAAAGCTACAATTATTATAAAACAAACCCATCCTCCACACACTGAGTGATTAATGGCCACTGTCAGTCATGGTGCAACATTAATGCAGCCATTTACCAAGAGCTGCGTCCTGTAAGAGCTCTGGAGAACGTTACATACTACTAACATGTTTTGCTCCCAGATAAGGTGAGTTATTGCTCAAAATTCATATATTAGAAAAAGCTTGTTCAAGTCCACCACCAGTGTTGTTTAAATGGCTATTGTACTCATTACACAGATGTGGAGACTATAGACCTTTTCAAAGTTGTAAACATAAACACATAAGTTTGATTCCTGTTGCAATGAATGTGAATGACATCAGCTGACAGGAAGCTACCAAGGACCAAGGCTGTTGCCTAGCAATGGAATTCAATTTAAAGGCCCATACTGCCACATAACAGTTGATAATACTTCAATACCAACATGCAAGATAAAGTTTACCCAGTGGACTCAGCAAAGTTTATCTCGTCATGTTTAAACCCTCTACTCTCAGCAAACAAACAAACAAACGAACATACACAAAGGCACACACACCTCTGCCTCATTAAGCTAACTAAGCAGTTATCCTCAGGAAGAAAGGTGAGCTGGAGCTATATTCTGCCATTTATAAACTACCTCCCCAAATTAGCCAGGTCCCCTGTGAGGAGAGCTGGGAAACTTGACACTGAAAATGCACATGTGGATCCACAGGCAACCTAGCTCAGTGCTTTGAAAGGGAAGAAACACGTAACTTCAATGTCCTGTGGTGCTGTTTTCTGTGACGATAGCATTGTCCTATTGTTCACAGACTTTTAGTTTTGTGTTAGTCAATTGTTAAAGTTCTTGATCCTTTTTTAACTAGATTTTTTTGATCTAAAGTGCTTGTATTGAATTTAATGGTTGTTAGCTCAGAGCTCATGCATAAAAAATAACATTTAACCAACAGTGCAACATGCAAAATAACCTTGACAAAGAGGCAACACACATGGAAGATTTTTTCTTCTCTATTGGTTATGATTGTGGACAGTCTAATTAATACCATGCGTTTTTGTGTACACATGCAACCTCAAGGGAGCATGCAAATATTCTTTATGGGTAAATGGCCACATCACAGTTACTCTGCATTCAATTAATCAGAGTGAGGAAACCACAGAGAGGCTCGCACAAGGCACAAATTCTTCAATGATTTCAAGTCTAATAAGGCTGTAAACAAATCACACCCCCATTTTCATGTAGCACAACCCAATGTTTTACTCATGAGAATACACATATTCTATAAGGAAACCTGTAACCTCACCCCTTTTATCAAAATAGTCGCAGTCATTAATATTGACTAAGAACCTCGACCGCTCTATTTTCTGTTATAATCTGTTTTGTTTTTAGTCACTCAACAGCATTCACTGTGGCTTTCAAAATATATTCCACATAATGACGGAGAGTAGACAGGTTAACAGAAAGCCTTTTAGGAACATTTGCTGCTAATTAGCTCATCAAAACACATGCCAGCATCACAGAGTGACACTAACTCCACTGCCACTATTATCTCAGTATTTACTGTAAATGAAGGAAATATCCACTGGGACAAGAGTGAAGGTCATAAGTTTAAAAGCACCAATAATAGTTAAAATACTACAAATTCATATTTTGAAGAAGGTTGTAAAATGGCGCATTTTTACCATAAAATATGGTATGTGCTGTAGGTTGTACACTACGACAATTATTGCATCAAGTGCAGGGATTTCTGTCTTTTGAAACCCACTTTCTGGTCTGTTTTTGCCCCAGATCTCACCACCCATCGGGATTTCCAAATCCTCTCATCCCCCCAGCTCGCCTCCTTGCATTTTCAGTTGCTCAGCAGTGGATAGTGTTGCTATGAGTCAGTGAATGGCAGCATATAACATTTTGTTCTCAAAATGAAAATGACAAAGCATCATTATAACAATATTATTTTGCATGCTGGCATATCAGTTCTAGACTTGAGAATTTCTATGAACCTCACTTCTACTATTACAAGGAAGCCATTTATTATTATCAGTTTCAATAAAATTTGCTGATATAAAGTGTGAAGGGAATAAACGTTCAGTGAACCAGACATAAATTCTATAATGCCTAAATTATTAACCTTCTACTGCACACATTATTATACCATCATTGGAAAGAATTTGCACATATTTATTGGTTGTATTTTACATTAAAAGCAGGGCACGTAGTATAAGACAGCAAATCTCTGCTAAAGGAGGAAGGTTGTGGTGGTGGACAGGTCCCAAAACACAGGACTTTTACCCGGGCGACTGGGGTTCATCTCCTGTTGCTGTTCATCTCCCGGACGTACTAAGCCAAACCACAACCTTTTCCTAATCCTAACCAAGTCGTTTTGATGCCTAACCCTAATCGTCACCTTTTGTAGCCTAAAACTGGTCACATAACAGTAGTTTTGGTTCCTAAACTTAACTGACACCAAAAGCAACCGTCGCGACCCACTTCCATTTGTTGTTTCGTAAGATATCATTTGAATTTTTGTATATAACTTTTCATACCATATCCTCCCGTTGATGAGAGTACATTGAATTAACGTATTACATTTTTGAGGATTTTTTTTTGCCATATAGCAACACTGCAACAACAGATAACTTATATTCAAATTTCTTATGAAATGAAACATGAAATTCATAGTAGTATCGCTACATTACATCCATCCAGTTATCCATGTAATTTGTACAAAGATCCCACTCGGAACTACACGGTACCGGAACCACCCGTCTGTTCCATGGTCACGTCTGGTTCATGTATTTGAAAGACAAGAAAATCAAATCCACTGACTATAGTTCCATTGTCGCACAATGACAACAATTGATACAATATTTAGATTATAAAAACTGGTCATAAGTCAAAAGCTTTCAGTTCTCTTTCAGTGTTTTTCAAATGCAGTAGAGATATGAAAATTGGATTGATTAGCTCTCCTTCAGGGGACTCAAGTTCATCGACAATGTGGGAAAGAGTTAAGGCTGAATCCGAATGTCCTCCCTGCGGACTGAGCCCCCACAGTCGTACTGTGACGTGTTCACTGTCATCACCTCAAATCTGCGAGGGCGAGAGACTGCAAATAAGCTGATGATAGATGCACCTCCAGTCTGTTCCACTTGTTGCTGTGGAAACGTTTGAGCGACAACAACAATAATGTAGCCCCCATGGTGATCGCTGCAGAACTCGCCTTTGGTTTTTTGGCCATATTTACTGTATATATATATATATATATATATATATATATATATATATATATATATATATATATATATATATATTTGGCATTGCACTGCACAGCTGTTATAGGGTATACTGCAATAATAAAATAATAAAATACATCTTTATTATCTCTATAGCCTGTTCTTCTACATGTTTCTGTACCATGATGCGGTTGAATATTATTTCTGGCCTAAATGATTCAAGTAACACTCTTCTTCAGACTTCAGTCTAAGACCTTGGGGGATTTAGATTTCATATGACCTTATCCAAGTCGCCTTCATATTCAGTTAAACAATGCCACACCTTCTATAGAAAGACCAATCACTGTTCAAGTTTACTTTTCAGGAAGTTGCAAAGAAAGGAAAACCTATCACACTTTTTCTTTGTCTGGGGTTCTTTGTGCTGAACAGGCTGCAGTTGGAAACATTATTTATATGTGTAAAGCTGCGTTTCAGACAAAACTGTATTATAAGCCATGATAATACCACCCCCTTATACCTAGCGGAGACCAATATAAAAACATATCTGTGCTCATGAGCAGTGATCATAAGCTTTGTCACTCATTGTGTTTTTTAGTATTTTAGTATTTGGAGAGATGCAAGAACATCACATCACTAAAACTTTAAATGTTATATGTTTTTGCAGATGATTTTTAGTGTTTGCTTTTGTGAAATACGTTTGTTAAAGAGGACCTATCATGCTTTTCCGTCTTTTCTGACCTATTGATGTAGTTATAATGTTTTATAGTCATGTTAAATAATACCAAAGAGTCAAATAATGAAGTACTTGCATTGAGACATGAGCCCTGCCAACGGTCTGGGTCGGCTGTGCTCAGCTCTGAATGCTAGGTTATTGGTTGTCATTAGTGATTTCTTGGATTTCCGGAACTTGTCTACGTAGAAGAATCCTGACTTCCCTATAGGTCATGCTGCTACACTCAGGCTCAAACTGTAAGCAGTAAGTTCGGCCACTTATATGCTTTTTTGGTGTTGATTTTGGAAGGTAACCTGTTAAAGCATGTTGCGCAGCTAACGTGGCTAACTTCCATATAGACGGTGTTTTCAGCTGCTGAGGTAACTGATTCTGTATATCGTGAGGGGCACAACATTTCCCGGTACACAGCATAAACAGTTCAATCACAGCAGAGCAGACCAGCCGACCAATCAGAGCACGGGGGTGGGGGGAAGCTCAGACAGAGCCTGCCACACAGAGGTGCTGCACGGGTGTTGCGAAATATAATGTTTTTTTTTAAAGCTCAAATCATGTTAACCAGGGCTATTCAATTAATTTGGAAATGATCCAAAATGGGGGGCCGGAAAAATATGAGCATCCCATTAATCTGTATTGTAAAACACTACAGCTAAAAGTAAGTGATAGGCCAACACAAAGTGCAACAACCTTGTCGAAAAACCATCCTTATTAAATTAACAAACCTGTTAACCAGAGGTTACTCAATTATTGGACTAAAGTACAAGTTTGAGGCTCTAGCATAAGAGGGCATCTTTAAGTCATAATGCATGAATGTATATCAAGTTGTCTCTCCGTTGATTTCCAGATTTTAGTAATAATTTGGCAATCATTCTCTTCCTCTGTTTTCACACCCCACCCATATGGGACTCTGAACAAGATCAATCAAATGCAAATACTGTTAGATACAGGTCTGCTTTGAAGTCATCAATCCTCTGTAAAAGCTGTTGGTGAGCCTTTGTCTCATATTTGACCTGATGTCATATTAAATACTGTATATAAGGAGCATCCACATGTTTCCCTTCCTTGTTATCGACAGTTAATCATAGCTATAGGGGCTGAAATAACCTGCCCCTCCTCTAGCAGAGGTGGAGGGTAGCATCCCCCATGCCCTCCCCTCCCCTCCTATCCCTGTTATAATAGCCCCATTGGGAGCAGCTTAGCCTGTCCACTTCATGTTTCCCATTTAGTGGTTATAACCCTGATGGGGATGTTTAAGGATGGGAAGCCTTAACGCCCCCATTTGTTTTCCTGTAGGTAATCGATGGCAGACTCAGGGTTACAGCTAATGTGATTTATGTGTCCTATTTCCACTGTTATGCTTCATGTACAAATTGTCTTTGGTGATGTAAATTCCCCAATCTTTTTGCAACTTGCTGACATTGAATCCCAACTGACAAACCCAAGCAATTAATCCATGTTTGTGTCCAATCTCTTTGTTGTTTTTTTTTCTGCTAACACCTGCAAATCCTGACACGTTGAATGTTGTGACACTGATTCTTCGCCTAACACTCATCTCTCTGCAGAACGATGACAAAGAAACATTTCACCTACATTCTGTGTCTTGTCAGGCATTTTTATTGGGTTTCATGTGGCCTTCACTCTTAACTCTTAAAGAAATAATTTACTACAAAATTTTCGCTTAAACTTGTACTCCATAAGAATTGAGATATATCTTGTTTTTAGCGGCATCTTTGGCATTAAGATTTAATTGCAGGCTATTTTGTTCTTTTGTGATCCTAATTTAAATACACACACACACACACACACACACACACACACACACACACACACACACACACACACACACACACACACACACACACACACACACACACACACACACACACACACTAAAAGCCTGACTCAGAAGTTCCTGATTTCCAAATACAAGTGAACACAGGATAACCGTTAGTTACAATCTGGGCAGACAGACCAACCGCTTTCAGCAGCGTCACTAACATGGGGGCTTATTTACATCCATCCAATGTCGCCACAGACACATATATTGGAATACTCGTGCTTTCATTATAGGGTCATTTGATCAGTCACCAATGTTTTAACTTATTCTTTGATAGATAGTAACTTAAAAGGCAATTAAATAGATGATAACTTTAATTTTTTGTTTTCATCAACAACATATATATTTTCATAGACTAACTTATTTTTCCTTTTTCAGCTGTATATGGCATCTGCACACATTATGTTCAGATACTGAGCAAGACATATTTTCAGCATAAATGACCACTCCAAAATATATGTAAACAGACACCCATTGTGGAGAAAAGGGAAATAAATGTATACTAGTAATTGTCCACTCTACATTAAAATTTGCAGAAAAATATACAACATGCAAACAGGCTACACTTTTCATCTGAACACAATGCCCATATTGCTGTGACACAGACCTGGATTGCAATCGGCAAATTATCTCTTTAAGTAATTCTAAACAGCCTATTCATTTAGTGATTCATGCCCTTGCAATTATGGCACTATCTGCAGCACGTAGGTGCACATTAATATCTCCCCACGGTTTTGTTCCGGTGGAACATTAACACAGTAAACATGGATTGTGTTAGGGAAATGGTGTGATGGTCTTTAAAGGTTACACAAGAACCCCAATCATCAAATGGGCATACTGTGATTTTATTAGACAGACATAGTCCAAACATAGCTTTGTAAACATCAGTAAAAAGGGAACAGGAACAATAGGCTTCTGATTGAACCAGCAGTTGCAATCAGCCAAAAGAAGAAACTGCATTTGAAGTTGAAAGCCTAGTAATCTTACTAAGATGGCAAGGTGTCATTTGTTTTTACTCCTGTGGAAATGTTTGAGAAAACACATTTAACACATTATCACGTTCAAGGTGCAGCTTGCTTTGTTGAATTTCTTCCATGATACCTTTTCTGGCAAGATGAGAAACCATGTTTCTCAAGCTGCTGCTCTTGGTTGTCAAGGGAACATTTTTGAAAATGGAGTGGGTTATGCTCTGAGAAAGCATGCTCAAATTTTTGCATAAAGGCAAATACCTAATTTAAAGGCAAAGAGATGAACTGAACATTTTATTTAAAAAGCAACAATTAGATTTTTTTTTGCTCTAACAAGACACAGATCTGAGTTGTGTGGACACAGACATCAGATTTCTTTCATATGTGGTCCTGAATCTGATATCTGATAACTGGCCATGCGACTGCTGTGACAATGGTCATATCGGAATTCACGTGTTTTTCTGCATCATACTTCACTGTGCCGGTACTGTAGACTGTATAAAACATGGACATAGTCTCTGTGACATCACCCATAGGTTTCTGAAGAGCCAAAATTAAGTTTAATGTGGGTGGCTCTGGCCATTGCCAACTTGGCAGCGCCAGTGAACAACTAACTGATGGATCCAGTGACTGGATAGCTAGCCTGACTAGCTCAATCCACTTGTTCATATAAAAATCAAACACAGAAAATATTTTATCACCGTCTCTGTTGTGCAGTTTGTTTGAAAAAAAAAATGCAGTGTGCCCTGTGTTGCTGGTAACGTTAGCTCTTAGGAAAATGGAAAGTGATCTCTATCTGGTTATCTTTGCGACAGCCGCACTAACAATATCACTTGGGAACGCCCTGTAATGTGAGCGTATGAAGCCAGGATGAGAAGGTCACAGCGTAGCCACTCCATGGCTATATATTTTTAGAGAATGGAGTTGGTGTCATAATTATCTGGTATCAGTTTTGTGTGTTAGCCTGCCTGGTGCGTTACCGTAATGAGGCAATGTGTTGTCCAGCAGTCAAGGACAGTCCGTTGTGGGATTCTGAGCACAGCCTGATTGAAGAAGCAGAGAGGACAGAGGAGGACAGACAGGACTCCTAGATGCACTGTTGTTGGCTAAAATCTCATAAATCATAAAATATAGTCCTGTGTTGGTGTAATAGCATAATTACATTATTCAGGACTGAGAACTTTGACACACACTAACTGTAATTAACCATAAACCTGTGCATAAATCCGCTCCATCTTAAAAAGACATAAGAGACGATGATGTAATTTCCTCGACACTCATGAATAATAAACACAGGGTGAAGGAAGACAAAAGGTGAAATGCTGAGCATGTATAAATGAAGATATTCAGCAGGTGTGAATAAAAGTCCAGATTAACTGTCATTTTTAATGGCAAGGTTATCATAGTTCTGGACTCCGTTGTGTATTACAAAAGGCATGTAAATGAAGATATAAATTATAGATTAGTGGATGAGAGGTAGGAGGAATAACAAAGTGGATGATAGAGGTGTTGTACAGTATCATCTCTCAAACTGATTTTCGGGAGGAGTGAAACTATTGAGATCACAGGACTGTTCCCTTGTGTTACAGGTGAGCCAGCCACTCATTAACATTTACAATTCAGCCATTTAGCTAACACTGTTACCTAGAGTGACTTTGAGCAAATGAGTGAGCAGCCATGTAGCAGTTTAGAGTCTTGCTCAAGGACACATGGCTGTTAATGGGTAAGCAGCCTGTCACAGGGATCAGACCTGTGACCTTTCATTACACAATGAGTTTTCTAACCACCAGGGCCACCTTCTCTTACAATCTGTTATATGCGGTGCAGTAATATTTAAGCAGCAGTTGGTATTCATGTGTTTTATAACAAAACATAAAATAAATGTTGTGGACTTTTTGCAAAAGAGGATCTAACTCATCACTCCTCCTTACAGGCTCAATTGTGGCTGATAAATCCAGAGGAAATAGTCCACAAGAAAGCAGCTTGGCAAATGGCTTTTTTTGCTTGAGAGACATGAAGCCTCCATATGCTGCCATGACAAAGACATGATTGAAATCCCAAACAGCCATGATGGTGGCTGTCAGTTGATCCACAGCTGGTAAATCTGTAACCAGATCCATTCAAGACTGTAAAATCTACATGATTTATTGCAATTATGTTTAGTTGTCATTACACAATTGGATGAAAAGTGCAGCCACACTGCATAGAAAACCAATACTTTTGACTCCTCAACTGTAATTCATGAAATGAGCAGTTAATGGCTTCATACTGTAGTAATGAACCCGTTGAGTTCCTCTGAGGAAGGATTATTGCTAATTGGCCCAGCTGGATAAACATAGCTAGTGTTGTTAGCATACTGCATGACAGAGAAAACACACCAACCTTTCCCCACCTTAGTACATTTTTTTTATGTATTGTCTGCCGGTCCAGGCAATATTACACCTCAGAGGAATAAAAATGTTCCCTTGACATTTAGTCCCCACGCACATTACCTGCTCTCTTTTTTTCTCTTCTCATCATGTCACTCAGACCTTAATCCTGTTTTTTTTCTCATTTGCTCCCCCGACATCTACCTCCCCATCTCCCCTTGCCCCTCATCTCTTTTGGTGTCCGGCCCCATCTCAGGCACCTGATTCACTACTCTGTTAGTGGATCAATAGAAAGGCTCTCTGTCAGGAGGAGCCACTGCACCCCCCTTCATGTCTCCCCAGACTGCAGACACACAGCCTGCTGAGAAGCTGGCTTTTTACATCCCATAGTGAAGAGCATCTCCTCTCCTCTCTCCCCTCCCATATAAACTCTTTGGATCACTTTTCATATCTGCACCTCAAACCAGTTAAAGAGGAGAAAATGTACAGTGTCTTAATGGGCTTCTCAAAGAAGCAGGAAACAGGGGCTCTTTCTGGGAGCCAAAGAAGAAACAGCCCGAGAAAATAGGATATCAGCACAGGACACAATGTGAAAAAAGAGAGGGATGTGAGAGGGGGGGAAAAAGGGTGAGAGGGAAGTTGTGCATTCAGCTAAGCTGCAAAAGGCTGGCTCGTCCTCCCTCCCCCCTCTCCCCGCCTTTCTCCACCCCCTGGAAAAGTGTTCTGTCTCTCTCTCTACCTCTTTTCTCTCTCCCTCTCTCTGCAGCTGTGGTCTGCTGAGCGTCACCTCCACACAGCAAGTGCCTTTACTTGAGCAGAAGAGGGAGAAGGAAGAGGAGGGAAGCTGCAAGAGAGCTTATCCCTGGAGAGTGTCTGAACGCATCTCTCTGACTTCGCAGAGAGGGCTGAGAGGTGCACAGAGGCAGACGGACAGAGGCAGGCAGTGTCGGATCACAACGCTGGTGGTGTTGGCAGAGCATGCTGAGTGGAGGCAGGGGAATCCACTGGCGCTGTTGATGCCGGTGTCCCTGGCAAAAGCTGCTTGAGCAGGAGACAGAAAACGGAGCAGCAGCCAGGATCTCGCCAGGGGGACAGCATTTTACAGCGACAACGGAGCGTGGAGACAGCCGAAATCTGCACACACACACACACACACACACACACACTCACACACACACACACTGGAAAACGCACTTACCACAGCTGAGTGGGGAAGGACAGTCAGAAACACGCTGCATTTAAAAGATTCACTACAACACTTCTTCTGAAAACGCACAAACTTACACAGATACAAAATGTTGCATTTTCTCGCCCATGGATGCTGTATGATGGAGAAGAAAACTTCTGGAGAGGGAATTCTCTTTTAAGCCGGACTTGCTGCAGAGATATTTCCACTAAGAATAACTTTCTCTTTTGGGGGGAGTTTTAAACCCTCTATAAGCACAAACAAGATAACCTCTATTCTTTGTTGCAGAAATTGAGAGCGGTCTTTGTGACCATTAAGATGCCTGCTCGTGATTCTGTCTCAGCAGTAAGTGGATTATGACGGCAATGTTTTGGGATTTCTCTTTTGCTTGAAAAAAAAAGAAGAAGAGAGAAATATATCTATGAATGGTGGATTTAAGTCTGTCAGGGAAAGAAAGGATCCTGTGCATTTTCTCCTCTCTTCTCCTGTGGATTACAGATGGGCTTTGTGATCTCCCAGTGCAGTCTCATGGATGATCGCTCGCTGCCAGTCATTAGGATAAAGTACAAAGAGGGAGACAAGTGAGTATTCAGCTAGATTTTTATCTCTGAAGGCTTAAGCTTGTATGAAAACAAGGGTGTTGGAAATTAATCTGGAATGAGAACACATCGAAGCAGATTTTTCTTTTTCTATTTTTAATAACAGAAAATGCAACTCCAACACTCCTGTGTTGTGTTTGAGGAGTGACTATCAGGGTGTTAAAGGTAGACACACATCCTGAGATTTATTCATTTTTACAACAGCAAACCTGTATGTTTACAGACCATTTGCCAATGAACATAATTTACTAAATGAGGGGTACTGTCTACTTGGCAGGTGGCTTGGGCACAAGTGGAGATTGATTGAAGTGATCTGTGTGAATCCTATTAATGCATCCTGGACTGCGGCCAAGGCAGAAGCAATGGAGAGGAACACCGCTGTCTAGCAGCAATATTTGATCTGCACCCTTACTGGACAAACTGAGCATCTCCCTCCCGCTTCAACAACACTCCTCCTCCTACTTCTCTTCTCACTCAGGCAAGTATGGTACCTCCACCTCCCACCAACAAGCCCCATGTGTGCCTGTCTACCATCCTGATCATGAGCAGCATGGCGCTGATTGATGCCTACCTGGTGGAGCAGAACCACGGGCCACGCAAGATTGGCATCTGCATCATGGTGATGGTGGGAGACATCTGCTTCCTAATCGTCCTGCGTTACGTGGCGGTGTGGGTGGGTGCTGAAGTACGCACGGCAAAGCGAGGCTACGCCATGATCCTTTGGTTCCTTTACATCTTTGTGCTGGAGATCAAGGTCTACTTTGTGTATCAGAACTACAAGGCAGACAGGAAGAGCCTGGACGCTCTCGCAAGGAAAGCGTTGACGTTGCTGCTGTCCATTTGCATCCCAGTGCTGTTTGTGGTGCTGGTTGCTATCGATCATATGGAGTATGTCCGCGCTTTCAAGAAGCGTGAGGAGATCCGCAATCGTCTCTTCTGGGTGGTGGTGGACTTGCTGGACATACTGGACATCCAAGCCAACCTGTGGGAGCCTCAAAAGAAGGGGCTTCCTTTGTGGGCAGAGGGTCTGATGTTCTTCTATTGCTACATCTTGCTGCTTGTGCTGCCCTGTGTGTCCTTAAGTGAGATCAGCATGCAGGGCATCAACATTGTGCCCCACAAGATGCTTCTGTACCCCATCCTCAGCCTGGTGACCATCAACATCATCACCCTCTTCATCCGCGGGGGGAACATGATTCTATACAGAGACGCCAGGGTTTCTGGGATCCTGATAGGAAAGAACATCCTGGCCATCATCCTAAAGACCTGCAGCTTTGTGCAGTACAGAAGACAGTTGCAGAATGCTTCTCCTGCCTTCGGAATGGAGCTGCAGAAAAACTCGGTGGCCCACGCTCGCCCTGCTCCGACCCCTCCTCAAGTGGTCATGCAGGACCAGACGCCCCTCCCTGAGGTGACCACGTGTGAACACACATGACAAAATGGTGAGGTGAATCCTGAAGATGTCAAAATGAATACCCTCAGGACGCTGGCAGGGCATATCCTTCACACCCTTTAGGGCATGTGATCACACAGGAGATCATGATTTCCACTGATGCTTAATGGTACATGGGACACTACAGACACTTAGTGAGGATAGAGCAGTGCTGTGTCCAAAGCTGTCATTGAGCAAAATACAGTATAACTTGTGACTTTGTTAAAGCATTTCATCCAGTGAATTCTGTGTATTTTTTCTAATTGTACAAAAGATTAAAAAAAAGGCAAATACTGCAATATTAGAGGATATATTTTTGAATTGTGTGTGTTGCATTCTAATCTTAAACTTAAGGGTCTGTGTGCTGTGGTGTGCATTTCTGTTGCTCGAATGTTCTTAGTAGTCGAGGGCACTTCAAAGTCAGGAGGAGCAACCAGTGGGGGAATCAAAGTATGAAAATAACAGTTAAAGCTTTCTCTTGAAAGAAGTGTGTTTTTTTATATGTGATTCTTTGATAAAGTATTGTGTACAAGATAAAGGCTTTCTTGCTCTTTCGCTGTCTGTAAAAGTTTTTGTTCATGAAGTAATTTTAAAGTTATTGGACCAATTGAGCTTATTGCACTTTTTAATTCAAATTCAGCAGCAGCAGTCTTTAAATTAACCTCGGTTACAAAAGAAAATAGACAATGATTTTTTTTCGGTCTGGTTCAATCTACAATTAGAGACTACTTAATTGCTGAAGTGGTGCCTTTGCAATGTCATTCATCTTGAGTGTGATTGTAATAATCTAGGCTGCTTATTTTACACGAACATTTGAAATAAATTCTCTGTGCAGTTAGGAACTGTTTGATCACTGTAAAGAGTGACTTTGATTCCGAAGCCATAGGACAAAATACACAGCCAAAGGGCAACACTGCAGATGGATAAATGATTTCCAAATAGGGAAACCTGTTTAATATCCTCCTCAGGCGCTCAGTGACTATCTGTGCTTGTGTTTAGTGGCAGTGGCAGATCTTTGTAAGCACTGTCATTTTGTTCTTCACACAAAAGGACAAAATGGATACTTTGGTCCAGTGATGTGAATCCAAACAACAGCCAAGACAACATCATGCCTTCTAATATGACAAATCTCTTTATGTCTCAAAAAATATTTTTTTCTCTCCATCACCACAGGCTGAGTCAGAGCTAGACTTTCTGCTTTGCAGTAATAGACATATTATCCAAACCTTAAAGGTCCCATATTGTAAAAAGGGAGAATTATGTCTTTTTTAGTATAAAGCTTTATTATAAAAATTAAAGAGACAGGTGCTAAAACAGAGCATTTCAAGTATATTAAGACAGACAGTATGAGAGAAATAATGTGTTTTTCGAACATTCAAGCATATATACATGTTTTAACAGAAACCCCAAATACAAGAGTCAACCTGAAAATAAGTATACTATGGGACCTTTAAAATGACTATTTGTCGAAAAGGAAAAAAGGAAGAAAAGTCACTGAGAAATGAAAAGGGATATTTACTGGATTTGCCGACAAAGCCAAAGATGTAAAGACAAATTGAACAGTAAGGTCAGGTGGTATATGACAGTGCAAAGTGTTTCGCAAAGAAAGTAAAACAAAACAAATTTTTTACAATAGGCTCTTTCTCTTGTACTCAGGTGGCTTTCCTTTGCATAATCTCTCTCTCACCATTGGCTGCTTGCATAATTAAGCAGACTGGCTTTCCATGGTTGTTAAAACCCTGAGAGTGCAGATGCTAGTCCAACATTTTCCTCTGTGCAAGGTACAGCAACAGGAAGGTGGCAACGTTTTGTGCTCACATCACATTAAGACTGCTGTAGCTAACATTATTTGTGTTGATGTCTTATAAAGTTACAACATCAGCAATTTAGACACTATAATACACTATTGTATTGTATTGTTTTTTTACAGAACTGCAGCAATGAAAGGAAAAATTCATCCTTTAGAGTTGTACTGAAAGTGCTGAATGATGAATTCAGTGAGATGAACAATGACAAAATGTTCCTGATGAAATGAGCTGCATTGTAGCTTTGATTGTGTGGATGACAATGTAAGAATTCCGATAAAAAAAAACAATTGTTCTAGTGCACTCTACCATCAGTAACAAAGATTTATATAGTTGGCACAGAATTCTATTACTGGCCTTACAAAAGATGCCATTGGTCATTGCTATTCACCAAATCTTGAGCTAACATGTGTCTCAAGCTGACCTTGGTTTATATAAGGAACCATTTTATGTCTATCCCAGCATGCGATGTAAATAAACAGAGAAACACCATGACTGTAAAAAGAAAAAATAGGATCTATGTAAACACAAAGAGCACAATATGCAGACTCAAGCTAAGACTCAAACGGAGGTCCCCCTTGCTGTGATGTGACAACAAAATCACTGTGAAGGCCTGCAGAGCACATTCTCATTTGTTACAACTCTCATGTGTAGTTTAAATGTTGCATGTGTAATACAGGCTCTTTACATAATGTTTATTGTTAAAACAGTGCATTTGTATTTGAAGTTCTGCATTTCCTGGATACTGGGTGGGTTGCCATGAGTGCGACAAGATGATGCACTACAGTTACAAACAAGAACCAGATGGCTAAATAAGGGATAATAAACTTATTATGTTTTTGCTTAGATTATTTAGTGTTAAAAGTCTGACATTGTGCGATTCCCATGTATTTTCTTGATTTCAAAACAGGTAAAGGTTTGCCTAGTAACCAGAAAAATCTGCCAAACTTGTGTTTCATTTGATCTGGCAAAGATGTCTGGCCCCTCTCTCATTCAGACAGATTTCCAACTGGCCTGGCCCTGGGCGGAACCAATCGCAACCATTTATCTGATGTGGGCTGGTTTAAGGTAATGGCTGATAGCGTAACTGTTCATTCTGCAGGTTTGCTCGTCCCAGTTTACCAGGCTCAAGAAATTCAGATCCAACTGTCAAACTAGGCAGCACTGATTAAATATGACTCAATATTCTGTTACTATATTACCAAAAACACATTTGTGTACTCTTTAGCTGTAATTTGAGAAAGTTTGTGGCCATTGTTTTCCTCAGAGCAAGCTCCACGGTTTCATTGCTATGAAGAGGGCCCAGACTAATTATTTGTAATTCGTCTGGTGACGCCAGGCTAGATTGAGGTGCTATATAACATTAGGAAAGTATCAAATGTTCAATCCACATAGAAATGCACACAGCTTGTATTCAGAAACTGTGACTTTAAACAAACCATCTGGACTTCTGTACCGCTGTTATATCACAACTACCCCATATACTGGGGTGGGAAAACAAATTGATTCACTTGAAGTTGTACTCTGTAAGATTTTCCTCTATTTAATTTTCTCTTAAGTTCCTATCTATCAAATAGTGTGTTAAAACAATGCTGATCGATCATATGGCCCAGTAATTAAAGCACTTCTATTTACCTTTTTGCAGAGTATTTAAATATCATGTCTGTGGCGACATCCCCTCCCTAGATGTAAATAAGCCGCCATATTAGTGACACCGCTGAAAGCCGATGGTATGCCGGCCCAGATCGTCGCTAAAGGTTATGATGCGTTCACTTATAATCAGAAATTCGGGAACTTTCAATTTCTGAGACAGGCTTGTAGTAATGGCAGAAGTGTAATAGGAACAATTGTGTGTGTGTGTGTGTGTGTGTGTGTGGATTTAAGAGGGTAAAAAAGAAAAAGTCAACACACATAGTGACTGTGAGTGTGACAAGATGGAGGGCTCTAAAAGTACAGGCTCGCCTACAATTACATCTTACTGCCAAAGAGCCAGCTAGAGACAAGATATCTCAAATCTTACGGAGTACAGCTTTAAATATTACGTTTTTTATAGTTCATTTCATTTATAGTTTAATTTTAGTCTGTGGAGGTAGGAGGAAGTAACTGCTGTCAGAGATTTTCCAAAGTAAATGTCTGTTAGTATATGATTCAAGTATTATTCATTTTCCCATGATCTAGTGTTGAAAAGGTAAACAGAAATTGCAATAAATCGCAATAAATTGTAATATCGAAGAGCACACATGAAGAAGTCAGGGACACGCTAATCAATCAGCAGAATGGGCATTTTCAGGAGGGGGAAACATACACTAAAACTGACAGAGACAGAGGATGAATACAGGTATATACAGACAGACAGTAGGATGTTTTTTCAACATCAAAACATTTCAACATGTTCTAGTACAAACCCGGAAACGAGCACAAATTAAACATAAGCAGAATATCAGTACTGTTCCTATTACTTTAATATTACTATACATAATATATGTATATATATATATATACTCTGGTGTTGGCAAACTAATTAAATCGTCATCTGTTTCATATACATCTGCTTTTGGTATCAACAAAGCACTTATCATTAGTGTTCATATGAGTATTGATGATCCACTCCTCTGGAAGCCACAAGTGTGCCTTTGGGCAGCCAACCCAATCTACCCGCACCCTCCCACCCTATTTCACATCAGCCTTCTTCCCGCACTGCCAGAAAGTTGCATTCATCCAGGGGACCATGTTTTTTTGCTTTACACTCTCGAATGTTAATAAACTAGGAACGCTGTTGGATGCACCTCCACACTTACCACATTAACACTGACAAAGCGGCCTGTGCCAAGCAAGCAAGACAAACGGCTGCAGTAAATTCACAGCTCGACCTTCGGCAGTCTTGGATGGCAACACAGCCAGGGAAACAAATGTATTTTTCATGGAAGACATGTTAGAGCATAGGGAGAACAAACCAGTACAGAAAATGAATGCTCGTCAAGTATTGATTCTCTTGTCTGAAGGGTAATTGATACCAGATTTAAAAGGCCACTCTCTAAAAACAAATAACAACAGGGCTTTTTTTAGATGAAGCAGAGGAAAGTGTGCGATGCTGCTGCACTGAATGTATTTACTGCACCCAGGAAAACTGTAACTTAAAGCACTTTGCATCTTTCAAACAGAGGGGAGGCCAGTTCACACGATAATGCATGCTTTAATCTAAGATTTAGATGTTGTGCACATGACCAAGGTGCAGAAAGACCAGAAAGTTTTTCTGCAGAGTTTGTGGCTCATCCAGCTCCTGCTATACTTCACAGATTTTCCAAGGACTTGAACATGAATCTCTATAAACAGATACTGCATATGAATGCAGAATCTGGACTGTAAACGTTACCTTCACTCAGAAGAGGAAGTCTTGGTCTGGTTATCTGCCTGCTACACCAAAAAGCCCCAAATATTAGCCGTTGCACCTGGAGGCTAAATCTTCATTAGACAGATAGCCGATTGGTACAGAGATTTTTTGCATAAGGGCTCTGGGAAACATTCGACATCCTTCAATTATTTTGCTGAGCAGTCGCAATTAACTATTCCTCAGTCAAAACACTTTAATCTTTTTTTTTATCAAATTACAGCCAATGTAATAACAACTGTTTCCCCATATATACCCCTTAGACACACGTGTGTGCACTTTATGAGAGAGCACAGGCACCCCTCTAACAGGCAAGGTTTCACTATCTTGCTTCATGCACAGTTCAGCAAGGATTAACAACAGCTGTGAAGTGTGAACTCAACGGAGGATCAAGTCTGTGACTTCAGCTACAGTACAATATGATCTCTCTAATAATCAGGTCACTCTGCTGGACTGCCAGCAACTTTCAGGCATTCCAACAGGAAACCCGGGTGTCAATATGACAGCCAGTCACTCATTGCGCTTTAAAGGGTTGAATGTAAATGTGAATTATGGAGAGGTGTTTCAATATTTAAACATGTTTCTTGAGATCTAGCATTTAAATCTGCACAATTCAGGTTTTCTGTCAGGCGTTGTTGACCGATAAAAAATTCAGATGGTTTATAAATGATTCTCTCTGTTGCTTATATGGCTTTCTCAAGCATCCATTTACATGTGAATGTAATAGTCAAGTCCTTAAAGGCCTAAAAAGATGTGTGCTCTGTGTCATATTGTTAAAGGAAACACTGATCACTGTGTGTGTCTCTGGTTTCATTTATATTTTAAAGCATTTGTTATTCTCTTAACTTGACTTAACTGCAAATTCACTGCATATTTACTTTTTAATATAAAAAGACTTAAAAGAAGAGACATTAATCAGGAAGAGGTCATTTTATTTTTAGATTGGTTCTAGGTTAAGCTACAGGATTTAACATTTCACCTTGTTGTCAGTTCCACCCCCTGCAGTTGGTCAGGTCTGCTTCACAACCCTGTCACTCATTTTGATGAGCTGTCTACCTTGAAAAAGCACCTAGCTCAAGGCTGAGGAAGCTGCCATCAAAAAAGTCAACGCAGGCATTAATGAAATATATGTGTGCAGACAAAATTTTACAAGAAACATTAATGATTTCTTACCTCTGGACCCACGGCTGTTGCTATGACCTCTCTATGCTGCAAGCTCACAAACCAGCCCACAGCAAATTGATTTCAATCCAACAAGTCCTGGATTTCATTGGAAAGCCAGATTCAGGCAAACAGATGACATATTGTTTTAGCTGTTAATTGATTTCATTTGAAAAACTATTTTTGTATTGGCGAGGGGCGGTTTGAGTTATTTTTCATTCTAATTAGTCAAATCTGGCATTACAATTTTTCCACTGCATACCGCTGGCATGACAGTGGCTACAGCCAGGTAATTATGACTAAGCATTCATTGTTGGTTGGGGACGCTTCTCAGCTGGGTCCTAAAAAGATCAAATGGAGCCTCACAGAGGAGGTGGGCTATCCCTTACAATACTGGAATACTGGAGCATCCTGGGTAAAATAGCTCATACTGGTCAGTGTGATGGTTATTACTTAGGTAAAAAATATCAGGTTTGTGCTCAGTTAAGATCGAGCTCTTCTAGGAATGTTGTCATTGGACATCTGGCAAAGAAAAGGTTAAATATTTTAGTTAAGTCAGATGTTAATTATGTGTGGCTCTTGAATGTTTGTGTCAGCATTCCTGTTTGGGAGAAGCTAGAGCTGATAAATGAGTTCCATGATACAGTGATGGCTGAGGATTAAAATACATTATACATGATGTTATTCCCTTGGGACTTCATTTTTGCTTTAAAATATTAAGTAAAGTAAATGATATCCTGTTAAATAAGTATATTTATCTGTATTTGATAGGATGTCAGCTTGCTGAAACATCTACAGTACATCCACATGATCTGTAGAAGAAGCTAACGCAGATGCTGGAATATTACCAATGGCACATCATGTCAAACATCTAAACTATTCCTCTGAGACAGAAAGAAAACCTAATCAAACGTGTTAACACACTGAATGAATCTCCATCTAATAAACATGCTGTCATTTAAAAGCGTCAGCAAATATTTTGCTGACAGATGTTTGTCATTCCAAATGCCTTCATCCCTGTATTTCAATATGAGCATGTTGTGCAGTAGAACATTACTGATGTAAACCTTTTTTCAGACAAATATAACATCTAAAAAAGTTAGATGATGGCAGTGACAATATCACCATCAATGTGCTTTACACGCCCCTTCCTCTTTTCTATACCTCGCAAAAATGATTGTTTGTTTGCTTTCTTTGTCCAGTCCATTCCACACCAACATATTGGCATGCACATACCTTTAGGATTGGTGCAAATACAATGTTGTTGGTTTGTATTTACCCCCCTCATATTCCTTCAAGACTGGGGGATAAAATATTGTTTTCAACCAACTCAGCAAATGCAGCAATACCAAGAAATAAGACGTCTGATATCAATTGAACTCATTGATTTTAAGTATTGGTCAATGGTAAATCTACCACTGTTGTTATTGTAAACTGCATATGTGTTGTTCCAGAATGGAACCAACACCGAACTTTTAGGGTTGCAAATTGTTATTCGTTATTGCTGTGCCTGACATTTATTCACCACAGGTTCAGGGGCCAAATAACCATCTGAGTTGACACCTGGACCTGTGTTGGTTTTTGGTAACTACATTCTAGCATCTACCACATGAGAGCAGTGACAGCAAACGTCTGTGCTTACATATAGTACGATGAGTTGTAAGTGTAGGCCACCTGTGTTTTGGCAGAGCTCAACACACAATCACAACTAGAATTAACACACAAAAATACACTTAAGCTTGCATTCATGTGCTGATAGCTGCACAGTTGGATTTTATAAAATAGAAGTGTATGTGTTATGTCAGATGTACGTTTAAAAACTTGGCAACACACACTTTCTGTATGGACAGAAAGTTAGTTGAGGTCAGTTATATCTCTGCTTTCCATGCTATGTCAAAAAGTCTTCTGAATAAAGCCTAATAGCCAACCACTGTGCAGCTCTATGCAGCTTTTAGGCAATGTCAGTTTGGTCCCCATGTATACTTTATGGTTGAGTCATGGCTCTGATGAAAGCTGTTTCCATGCTTAAGCAAACTGGCGGCTGTTGAACAAAGTCCACCATTTAAAGGCACATCTATTTCTCTCATGAGGGGATGGAGACCAAAACAGATCCAAAAGGTAAGTGAATATTGTACCTCAACCTCCACGCCACTCATTTCCACGGCACTATCTGAGCTATGAAAAGACAATTTCTCATTTTTTCAAATTTTTTGATGTAGGCTACACTAAACCATATAATTAGAGAAAATGAAAATGAGTCAGGAATCAATAGAGGAACATGGTGCTTCTGCAGTAGTCAACTGATAATTGCTAAAAACCGGATTCCCACTCCACCAATTAATCCAAAATTATATAGTGATTTGTCTTCCACCCAGGAGCTGGTGATTTGTAGAGGGGATTAAAGAAATAATAGAAAAATCTTGAATTTTGTTCAAACCAATGTGTGTACAGTATTTCAATTTGTCATTCTTAAATTAATTTGAATGGCAGTGAAATGAGCAGTTCTTTATCACAGTGAGAATTGAGCTCCTTTCATGCACTCAGAACCTGAAATTATCCAGACATTACCTGACGGGGCTGTATGTGAGAACGCTGTGATGGAAATCTGAGAGTAAAAGGATCCAATACTCAAATTGTCTTTTGGTTGGTTCAATGAGCTATTGCAAAAGGGTCAGACATACAGTAAAGTTCTGCTCTGAATGACAAAGAGCACAGGCGTTCAGTTTGTTATATTAAAGCTCGTCTGAAGGTTTTCACACATGTTGCAGCTGCCCCCATGATAAGATGACTTTTGCTACCAGTAACAGAATTGTTTTCCATACCATGGTCACAACAGAAGTGTCACTCTCGAGCATCTAATTCTGCCAGCTCCTTCATACAAAGAGTGTTTAATCTCTGAGTGAGACTATGTGTGAACATAGCCACTCATTCTACGGTGTATTCACAGAGAATGAGGGGTGTATTGATGATGTTTATATCATGCAAAACAGAAAATTGTCAGACAAAAATGGCAAAGGACTTGGTTGTTTTTGACCAAATTACAAACTGGCTCTTTCAGCATTTTAATGCATTACGTGGTTCTCTTCAGGCGAGATGTTTTACTTGCCCGATAGCTAAACTTACTTGCCCAGAATGGAAAATGTAGGCCTATTAAAAATAATTCAAATCAACATGGATTTGGACAATTATTATAATTTATTAACGTACAAAACAATTAACAAGTAACAATGACATATGTTTTTTTCCGAGCTTTCACACTGTGAGTAAAGGCATCAACCAATCACGTTGTGTTGTTTACTTATGAGGATTATAAAACAACATGAAGGCTCCTTAGTTCACAAAAAGATGTCTTTAAACTAGTGCTGTCAATCGATTTTAAAAAACAACTAATTAATCACACAATTTACTGTGATTAATTGCATTTCTTCTTAAAACTAAAGTATGTAATAATGGATATTTAAATGTAAAATGATGGAATTTATGTAAAAAAACACAAAGTTCAAATACTATTGTGTAAAAGCAGCTTTTTAACTTTGAGCACAGATTTTCTCATGTGAACTACAGATTTTCAAAGAAACCATCAAGGCCATCAAAATGGACTGTCAGCTTAAAAAAGGTATATTTCTTATATGCGCTAATATTAACAAAACCCAGGCCTATATGTTAAAGTGACAGTTGAATTTCAAAAAGGTGGTTCACAACAAACCATGCAAATATGGAAAAAAGAATGATAAATCTTTTTCACTCCATAGAACAACAACAGGAGTTTGCATTTTCTCCTGTGTCTGCGTGGGTTTTCACCGGGTTCTCCGGTTTCCTCCCACAGTCCAAAGGCATGCACGTGTTAGGTTCATTGATGACTCTAAATTGCCCGTAGGTGTGATTGTGAATGTGGATGGTTGTCTGTCTCTGTTCGTCTCTATGTGCCCTGTGATAGACCGGCGTCCTGTCCAGGGTGTACCCCGCCTCACGCCCAATGTTAGCAGGGATCGGCTCCAGCCCCTCCCCGCGACCCCAATAGGGACAAGCAGTTGAAGATGGATGGAGAACAACAACAATTCAGCTTAGTCCTCCTTTACATTCAGCCAGTTAATGAGGCAGACCAGTCTGTTTACGTTATCAGGGAACAAAACAGCTGTCTTCTTTCGGACTATGTGGCCTGCGAGTGAGAACAACATCTCATAGGATAATTTAATTTGGCTCTGCAAACTGTGCAGATTACTTTTGTTTTCTCCGAGGAGCCGTCGGGCAACTTTTTAAAGTGAAACTTTCTGCCTAAAACTCCTTCCTTCTCCGTATCCATCACAAGCAAGGATGGCTAATGGCTAACAACAAAATGTGTTTATTTTTTTTATCAGTGAGCACTAACTTTTTGTAAACTTCCAAGTCTGAACACATTTGTTTTGGTTTATAAAAAAGAAAACAGTGCTTAGTACGGTATATTCAAGAAAAGTGGAAACCTAACATTGCAAATATATTTAGAATAATATCCTCGGCATAGAATAACCATTTAAACACAGAGTGCTTTTTCTCCCATGTTTTCAAAAACACAGAAGAAAAAAAAGATCCATCATCTAATGACAGTCCCTCCTCGGAGCGTTGTCTGTGCTAACGTTAGCTGCAACATGTTTAGCATTGGGGTGGGGGTGGAGGCTGAAGAGCTCCGGTGGGAGGGAAATTTTTTTCATTTGGTCGTTTTTTAGAACTCAAATGTCCGCCCACTGAATGCAGCAACAACTCATCATCTCGCTTCTCATCGGTTTCATTTCTCTCGTGTTGTTTCCTGTGTGTCAGTATTATGGGCCAGGCGGGAACTCGTGCAATGAGCAACGTTCTTTACTGTGCAAAAATAAATTGCGATTAATTGCTTTATTTTTTTTGCCGCGTTATTTTTTTTTTAATTAATTCATCGTAAGTTTTTATACCCAGCCTTAGTATATTCACTTTACCTCCTGCTCTGATTTCTCTCTAATGTCAACTCACACCACATATACCAACACTCTCCCCTTCCTCACTTCAGCAGCATCCCCAGAAGGACTTATTTCCCAAACCAGCCATGGTAGATAAGCTGGCACGAATATTCGCAATCGTTTGACAAAGTTTACTTGTCCTGGGCAATGATGATGATGACGAGCCCTGCCCTGGTTCAGTATCCTGTCTCAAGGTTCACATAGGGAGGAGGTTGGGTTGGATGGATGAGTTGAACAAACATGGGACTTTTACCCAGGAGACCACTGTAAGTGTCCTGTGTGAAACCAAAAATGAGTGATGTACTTTAACTAACGCATATGAGTACACAAACATAGTTAACCCAAACCATGATCTTGTCCTAAACTACCAATTAGTGTTGTTTCCTTCACCTAAAGTGTTTCTGTGGTGCATGCAATTTAAGCACATGCCACCTCCACTCAATACAGTGTAAAGAAGTTATGGTTTCTGTGAGATCAGGTCGACTTTAAAAGACCTACCTCCTGGGTTTCACTTTGGCTTGCCCATAAACAAGCTATCAACAGGCAAAAGTGCACTAACATTAGTTTGCAGGCTAGATGGATAATAATCTGTCAGTTGTAGAACATTTAACATCTTAATGTTGACCTGCAAATGTTGAATTTGGGTGGTTATTCTCTGTCTATATTGGATTTTAAGCTCAAGATTACGAGCACAAGTTAGTTTTCTTTGCCTTGGTGCCCCAACATGAGCTCTCAGAGGTTTGACAGAAAAGGATCTGATACATACCCAAAAGATTTCCCCCCTTTCAATTATTAAAAAACAATTTTACAATGCTTTAAAAAATCACCATCACAACATTTGGACAGCTAAAGGGTACAACTGTGATTTCATTTCAGTTGGATTTTAATTAACTGCAAACTTAACAAAACAGCCTCCTCCCTCAGTCTGGTAACTAAATCATTTTTCATCTTGAAAAATTGAAAAAGTAGCTACTTGCAAAGCCTGGGGCCTCTGCATCACACATCACTTTCTGTGAGATGAGAGCACTGTTTGACAAATTAACTGAATGACCTTGGCTTCTGATAAGTCTTTGTCGTGTAACAAACTGCCAAATTATTAATGATCCATCATTTAATTATTTCAGTATCATACCTTCTTTTTACATTTTCTCTAGTGTATGATACTACCAGTTGGGGAGTCAGGTAACTAGTTAAAAGTTTCAAATTCTACTAATGTGTCAGTGCGTGTGGGGTTTTCGGTTCTTATCAATCTGGAATTTGCAAAAGAGCTTGGGCAACTACGTTATGGCGCATTGCATTCTGGGTAGTTTCCGCCCTCTAGCTAAGCACCAGGTGCTCGGTTAGCACACTGACAGCATGTTTGAATGCACAGCTGAGGTAGGATGGTTGGCCACCATGCTAACAGCATTAATAATTACTCCAAACGGTGCTGTCACTACTTGTTTAGCAGTTTAATAGCAAACTGCTTTTTAAATGAAAATACAGCTATAGTCAGTATATGAAGTTTAAGATGACTCTGGGGCAGTCGGAGGGCAGCTTACATCTATATAAATTACCGTCCACATCAGCTGAATTGTCACAATAACACTAGCTCACAGGTTTACATCACTCTAAATGCCATCTTGTCAGGCTCCAAGTAATGCATGTGTAAGGAGCAAAAGGGAACCGGCCAATCAGCATCCTGTGACGTGCTACGGCACTTGAGAGGGGAGAAGGGAGCCGGGGGCAAGGAAGACACAAGAGGCGATTTTTTTTATCAGCTTTAGCCGATGACCACAGACTTTCTTGAGCCGATACTTTTGCTCCCTCAATTTACATCTCAACTATTACACAGTGATGAAAACAAATGTTGTCAATTTAAAAAAAAGGAACATTTGTTAAACATAAAAAGAGCGTCTCGAGCAACAGGGAGCTGCCTGTGGACGTCTGTCTGTAAATAATGCCGGGAAAAAAACTATCAGCGAATGTAGCAGCCCGTATCGGCTGATACGATACACCCCATTATATCGGCCGGCCTATGTATGGGTCTATCACTAGTAAAAAGCAGAGAGGTAGTTGTCTCTATGAATTTCACTGGTTTAGAGTGGCAAGATGTAGGGTTGGTGTTTAAAGAACAGGGATACAGATGTCCTATTTAAGGTTGATTTATTTTGCAGTGGTCTGTAACAATACAAAGTAACAATCACTACACCAAACCCCACAAGAGGCATAGACACAGACGGCATGAGTTAGCTTATTAACTTTAACAACACACAGCTTATGCAAAGCTAACATTACATATTAACACAATGATAGCATCCAGCCTAGACAGTATAACGCCATTAGGCTCACCTTCTGGCATTTACACACAGCAATAAATCAGGGAGCATCAAATAGCATCGGGATGGGTATGGTGCATTCAAAAGCATGGGAAATGTGAAAATTTACAGAGAAACAAGTTATAACTTACTCAGTTTAATAAACAAGTTAACAAAACACTAACAGCATGGGCTTTCTAACAGCTAGTGTAGATGCTGCAAAGCATCACTTATATCAGAACTGGTGAGTTTTTCTTCATTGAAAGAAGAGAACAGCACTGAAGGCCTTTCTTGATGTAAAATTATTTCTCTCTTCTCATCTGCCAGGTATGTTTTTGAAAGCGCCTGCCCTTTCCCAATCAGTGTCCAAGGCTTCTCAGAAGGTTCTGTGTAACAAACCATCTGACAAGTCAGGTTAGTTTTAAGTCTCTGCTGATGCACACTGGACATCTCCTACTGCTGCAGCTTCACATCAAAGCATTTAACTGGTGAAACACAAGTTGACTTATGACAATGATGAAGCAGCTTAGTTACAGGAAATGCAATGTAGTATCTTGACACTGACTGCTATCGTTCATCATAAATGCATCTACATAACGAGACAAGGGTCATTTTCTGCATTTTTTGACAGCGGATCAGTTTGAAATATTGCCGAGAATAATGGAACAGTCAGTGAGCTGTTTAATAAAGAGCTGCAAATCACAAACACGCACACACACACACACACACACTCACACATACACACACGCACACGCACACAGGCTAACTCAATCTAATCTCTACTCGCAAACTCTTATCATATGATCACATACATCATAACAGTTTTTTGTCATTGTTTGTCTGTCCTCTATATCTTATCTATCTTCTATGTATAGTTATAGTATGTTACTTATTCTTGTGATGTCATTTCATCAAGAAAAATAGGAGAAAAAGATGAAGAGCTACCAGGTAACCAACTTTTCATATTCACTGTTTTGACTCATGCCATGTGCAGCATAACAGGAGATCACAGTTTCTCATAGAATGTTGGAATTATTGTCTAAAATCTGTAATAAAAAAAATACATTTTGTTTATTTTTCGGACCTATAGTATAAAACTGCATTCAGTTGATTTTTGTTCTGATTTCAAAGCGACTATGATGCAAAAAACCCCCCCGAAAAAACGGGGTGCATTGCAAAGTGTTTATCTATGTGAGCTAAAGACAGTATAAATGCATATTCTTAACACAACCCAACAGGGCTGTTGAACTTTCTATTTTTTTCAAATGAAAAGAAACTGATGAAAGAACACAACATCCTGCAATAAAAACAGATAAAAAGAGATCTCAGTGTCACTGAAGTAGTACTTGAAGCTAACTCAGAGAATGAGGAATTTTGATGCAGACTGTTTTTAAGCCTTGTTAAAGAGATGTGATAAGCTGCTGATCATTAGAGCAACTTTATTAATGTGAGGTGAAAAGCCAAAGGTGTATTAACTGGTTCACAATGGCTATAATTTACTGTCAGACTGCCAGCGTGGTGTAGATATAGTGGCCTCTTGAGAGAGCTGGGGTGGCTTATGGAGCGATATGGCAAGAAGGAGCAGCTTGCAGCTCAGTGAGGAGGGACAGGGGTTGGTGGTGTTCACAGAAGGCAGACCAAAAAACGTATATAGACGGAAGCAGTGAGTTGAGCTTTACTGTGGCCACAGGGATGGCAGGAACAGAAGGAGGATGAGTCACAAGCTCACAGCACAGGAATGACCCCTCTCTTTCATCATAAAAGAAAGACGTCTCTTGGGAAATGGCCAATAGCCAAGATAGCGAGGGGGCAGGAGCCATTTGCCCGCCATCTCCGAACCCTGCCTCTGTATCAATGGCCATGTAGTGACATTCCCTAACCTTTCTTTGTATCTGTGGACACAAGGGGGATTATTTATAAGCGTATTAAACCGTAAATTCTGAAAGTGTTGGACAATGAGTAGGAAGCTGCTAAGTTGCCAAGCTGATAAAATAGTGTAGATAAAAGGAGGCAATCATGCACCTCATGCTTTGATTAGCACTATATCTGCCAGCTCACAGCAGGCTGTGTAGTTGAAGTTTTAACATACTTTCTCCACAAACCGCTCACTTCGAGCTTTGACACCTACAGTATATGACCTTGTAGGATTTAATCATTCTATTTAAACTCCTCAGTTAACCTGTGCTTGTGTAACCTAATTAGCACCAGGAAACTAGAAAATCAAGATAAAGCAGGGAGGATGAAGGGTGGGGGATAGACAATGTAAAGTGATAGAGATAAGGTCAGCAACCAGAGAACCTCAGAGCTGATATGTAAAGAGGAAAAGACATATGAGAACGGAAAATAAATGAGAAAATTTTATGCAGATGATCTTTGAATTTACATGACCTTCCTCTGCTTAGTGTGTCATTCAAGCAGAGCGATGTTTATTGGTTAATTGCAGATTAATGGTGTGAGGTAGCACTGACACACTCATGCTCAGCTTGTAGGCTGTCATACATACATGAGTTTAATGGAATAGTTAAACATTTTGGGAATATCCTTATTCCTTTTCTGGTAAAACGCAAAGATCAATTACCCACTCATGTCTTGCTAAGCTTAGTATAAAGACTGAACACAGTTAGTACGGTTCTGTAAGCAACCCTTTATATTAAGGTCCTCGTAATAAGCATTAGTTGATAGTTAATAAGGGCCTTACAAGTCTATATAAGATTCTTATTAACATTATTATATATTAATAAGACTATATAGGTGTTAATAATAGAATCATAAACACATTTATTATTAGATTTTAAGACATGTGATGTAAGTGATCAAGTGAGAACAACAACAGTATTTTAGTGGTGAAGCACAAAACAGACTTACTGAAGTCAAATGACGTAGTACAAAGAGCGACAAATAAAGAGCAACAAAATCTGCGTAGGGAGGAGGTCAGGGTGGATTAACCCACAAGACTGCTGTTTGTATCTCGTATGAAACCAAAAGTCAACGTTGACTAATGGTCTTTCAAAGTACTATTTCTGGGTCCAAGCTTGTCCAAGCCTCAAATTTCTACAATGCCGCAGTGTGTGTTCTCTGTTGATTGAAGAGATCTTACCGATTTCCTATTGATGAAAAGATGTCTCACTGAAGACAGTGTTTTGACTCGGAAATAGTATTTAGTGTTACGTCAAACTTAAAAACTAGATGTTACGCTATGTTATGCAATGTTACATAGCAATGTTATGCTATGTTACGTATGTAAGTTACATACATAAGTTATGCAACAGACATACTTATTTTATTCCAAGCATGATCTTTTCCCAACTTAGTAGTTTTGGTGCCTAAACCTCACCCAATGGAACTGAACATTAACTATGTTTAAAACGGTGACCTTTAGGTTTAGGGTTGTAGTTTTCGTTGAAATATCTTGTGTGTCATTTGCTGTACTCATATGGCTACACTGTAAGCATTACACTGTCACTCAAGGGTGACACAGAATTACGTGGGAAACATATAGTAGCCTCAAGAAAAGAAGCCTATTGCACTAATAAGATTAAGGACAGAAAAGTCCCCAGCAGCAGCCTCAGTTCAGCTGCCAGCAGGTACTTCATGCCAACCATGCAGCACATAAGGTAATAAGCCACCATGACACTAAGCTTGTATTAAAAATGGGTTGGCTGTTACATTTTCAGATATGAAAAATTAACCTTGATGTGACAGATCATTGTCCAGATTTATCAAATATAATTTTTCAGTCTACGTCAAAGGCCAGAATACTGGACAATCTGATTCATTTTATGAATGATTATGTTGGCAGAAGAGAGGAAACTCTATGTTTGGATGTAAACGTTGGATCTAGAACGAGGGAACTTATTTTCTGCACTGTGCTCAGTCTGTGGTTATGTGTGTAAAGTGGGTGCTTAGTGGTCTCGGTCTGGTATCTGGTAAATACGTTTCTTTTCACAGCTGTGCAACGTGGAAGGGATGCTTTGTTGTTACAGTGATGACAGCCTCAGTAAGCAACGCTAGCATGAAAACGATTGTGTGTTACTGTTGGGAATTTCAGTGGGAGGTGGAGCTCTTCTTCTGTCTGTATATTGTTACGCTATAGATGACCTATTTCTCTGTATATTTCTTGAGCATGCAACATGTTTTAATGACAAAATAATTCGATTGAACATTGAAGAACAGCGAAATACTTAGACTTTTTCCATGTCTTTTTTTATTTTATTATAAAGCATGTTGAGGTGCTATATACAGTAAATACTGTGAAAGTGTCAAAACTCTCAGAGAAATGCAAACAGCCTGTATTCAGACTCAGACACAGATAAAAAAATTATACATAGTTAAAAAATGATAGCAAAGTTATTGCAGGAAACCAAATGTACAACTGGAAAAGATGAAATAAATAGTAGTAATATGTGATTATTGTTACTTTTCCAGTCACGTTCTGTCTCATCAAATAACTGTTAGACTCACGGTGATTGAATAACAATGGTTATAGTGATATTAATACGCCTACATTGTAAAGTAATTACAGATGAAATACTGTGAAAATGTTAACTTAATATTTTTGAAGTGAAGACTCGATGATGATTGTGACTGTAATGGTCCATTTTTTTTTTGAAAGAGCCAAGAAAGTTCCTTACTTAAAGTAAGCCTTTAAACATTCAACGACAACGCAAAATATAAATCCTGATAAATTCCATCTTAAAATCTCTGGCCAGACACAGTCTTTCCTCATGGACTTGAGAAACTGTTGTGAAACACTGTAGCTGTTTTGGCAAAAAAAAAAACCAGGTTACCCAATTTGAATACTATAAAAAAATAATTGAAAATCTAATCTTGTGTTCTTTGGCGGTGTAAAAATGGAATTAATGAGTCGTGTGCTCTATGCCAAATTGCAATTTAATGAGTTGAGTCACCCTGACTGTTTTGTGTGTACAAGTCATTATTACTGACATTGATATGCTTGTTAAATACAGTGTTATCTCATGCAGTGTTTAAAGGGCTCTACTTGAAATCCTGAAAAAAAGTGGGCTGCGATTGCCTCGACACAACTCTCACTCCAATACGTAAAATATCGTTTCTTCACGGCCACATGCAGGTGCTGCGAGTCCAAAACAAAAAACAGAGAAGTTACTCCCCGATATCCCTACATAAAAATAGTTGTTTGCTGCTATATCAATGCTCTAAGTAGCAAGTACAGTGTCTTTCTAGTGTCACCTAATGTCACTTTTAGACCTGTAGTTCAGCAGAAGTTGCAAAATTGTTGCATTTTTCATTTAGTTTGGTTTTCCCACACTGCACTATTTTTAAGTGGACCAAACATGTCATGTGAACCAAACACCATCACGCTGTTGATTCAGCTGCGTAGATACGGTAATCCCGCAACGTGCTTGTTAGCTACAAAGGTGAAATAATGGAGCAACACCACATTTATGTGGTCTTCTGGTTTTGCTTTGGTGATCCTATTAAATATATATATTAGCTAAACCCGACCATTTTTAGCAGCTGACGAGACAGCGAGTCATTGAGCTGTTCATTCCTTAAATGAGATGAGTGAGACAGCACAGAAGGAGAAGACGTGCCCTGATGAGAGTGCAAGACTACGATATGATGTACTATGGTTATAATAAGTTATGGCTATTGGCTCACTGTTTTTTAGTTCACTTCCTAAGTTTGGTCCGATTTGCTTTCACACTTCAAATAAACCGCACCAGGGTTCACTTGCAAGCGAACCGAAACCCACGTTTTCAGGCGGACGAGAGTATGCACCAGTGTTCGACTGAGCTTTCAGACCATCCAAAATCAACCGGACTATCCGCGGAAATGAACCAGGGTTCGCTTAAAGTGGACCAAACATCTCAGGTGTGAAAGCAACCTGAGTCTCTTGGTGGTGTCTTCAACACTTCATCTGCATCCTGGTTTAGCATGAAAGACTTATTGAACAATCTGAAAAAAAAAGTGTCTGTCTGTTTCAAAATTATCTTTGTAGCTTCAACAGCGCCCACACAATGTGGATACACTGCCAGATAAGTAAAAACTGAGTTTGCAATAACATGAAATTTAAAGGACTGTCTTCGTGATTTTATGTGAAAAATCTGCTGTTTTGAAGTTCTCTACCCGGGGACCAGGCTGCATTCTCAATCCAAACACACATAAGCACACACAGACACAAAGAAGAGGTTCATTCAAACAAATAATTGTTTTCCCACACTGAAAGAAGAGTATCCATATTCCTCGGGGAGATAGGACTGCAGAGAGTCTTTGTACTTTCAGTCATGGATATTTATCCATGCCACCACAAACAATGCCTGCCTGACCAGCAGATCTTTCTGAACTTCTCTGTTTTCTCTGTCACCAATTCTCCCTCTCTTTCTGAGGTTTGGTCCAATATCCTCTTGAGCAATCCTGGGCCAGAAATCATTTACTGGCAGTTGTTGCACAGCATCCAACATTGTCAACAGCAGGTTGGAGTTGGGACTCAGCGCGGTGCTGTGTGTAATAGCTGCCATAAGGTTCTGAATCTGGAGGGGCTCCTGCACGGAGATAGATCTGTGTCTGAGGCGGGGCGGTGGGTAGCCGTGGCAGCCAGCTGTCTGTGTGATTTAACAGTGTACGTAAATCAAGAGCGAGTCTCTGGTCGACCGGCCAGCCTCATTTCAATCTCTCTACAAATCACACCACGTAGTCAGCGTGAAGGAGGAGAGCCATAAAGGCGCCCCAAAATAATCATCCTCGGCAACTCTTTCTTATGCTTTAATTTATTAAGTAGATGAGAAGGAATCTGAGATCCATCATAAAAGACAATACAATTCTGGTTTGATCTAGGCAGATAACACTAAGGTTTGGCTAGTCATCTGTGGTTTTGTGTACATGTGCCACATGCCGTCCTCCTCATTCAGCAGCAATGGTGTCGCAATATTCAAGATGGATGTTTGTCTAAATCAGAGAAACTCTCACAAAACACAGTTACCACAAATCCGGGCTAGAAATTGACTTTTATTTATGATGTGTAAAAAGGCGTATTGAATTAGCATATCTCTTGCAGTCAGCCAACCTATGTTGAACTAGATATTAGAGTGAACTAATGCCAGGGAGCAGGCAGCATGATTCACTACCAGCAGATTAATTCACAGCTCCGGTGAAGGAGTCACACGAGCAGCCAGGGAGGAAACAAACTATGAAGGCCACACAAATATTTCTGACAGCTCTCACAGAGGTATAAAAGAGGTTTAAGACAATTATTTCTAGTAGAGTCGCGACACAAAGCTGACGGTCGATACCAACAATATCATTTTTTTAATATTCTGTCTATCCTATGTCTCCCTCCCACCGTCACTACTTCTCACGTGTGCAATTTAGCAGACATGAGCATCATCTCTTGATTCATTCAATTTCATTCAGACATTTTTGCCTTGTAAGTTTATGATCAGACACAACTTTTTCGATTAATGACATGGTTAAGCTAAGTCTGATACTTAGTTAATTAAAATGATAAATTGATTGAACAATATAACCCTGCTATTTTCAAAATGTGTTGGTTTTGATTACTTATCTAAGTGCTATTGTCTTATTAATGTTACTTTGTTAAACAGACCAGTAGGTTGCACCCCACAATAAAGCTGGAATAAAAATGGATTTTCACTTTAACTTGGGTTATTACGTCACAGAACCCTCTGTGCTCACATAGTTCATGATGCAGTGTTGTTGATGTGTTTTTGTTCCAGTGTTCTGTTCAGGTCTGACACGCACTTGCCTGCTCTCTTCCCCCGCTCTCTGAAGCTCTGTGCCAAGATCTCCGTGCCAAACCTCCATGCCACCACCGCCACCAAACATCAAAATTGCCATCACAGCCACCGCCGCCACCAAACCTCTTTTCCACTGACAACGCCAATAACCTCATATTTTTAGGTTCATAAAATGAACCTGATTTCATGAATATGTAGGATATTACCACATACTTTCCTGTGATCTTACATCACAGAATTTGTGATTTATCTTCATAATGCGTACTCTTTTCTGTTATATGAGTAGTTTATCTCATCTGAGTTTTAACTTAACACACACACTGTGCATTTAGCAGCAAAATCATCCATATATTGAGGAAGTAGATCAGCTTACTGTGTGCGCTGATTCATTTTGAAACAGCAAAAAACAATGGGGGAGCTCCAACTCAACCGACCTCTGGGTCTAGCATAAAATAATACTAGTGGTATTTTAAAAGCGCCTCATGTCCCCCATCTCCCACATCACTGGTGATAAAGTTCCACAACACTGCAAGCTGTTTTACAGCAGTATATGAACAAAACAAGCACTTTGTTAAAAAAAACAGGGGCCCATTTATTAGGAATAAACACATTTCTAGTGGACTGTTGGTGATACATTCTAAAAATCCTAACATTTAATATCACGGTTGTTTTCTGTGGCCACTGCCAAAGTCCAAACATTAGCTCCGAGTTAATCAGTATTCTTAAGGAACAGCCCCTGGTAATAATGAATTCAGGCGAGCATCCACTTTATCAAATGGCTTTAATAGAGGGCTTCCTATTTTCATGAATGGTCTGTTATAGACTTATTCAGATGGGACTGAGATTGAGTTACTATGGTACTGCAAATCATCTGCACTGAGATGCTAAGATTGCTCTCTACTTGTCTTCTAAATTGTTTTGGGGGCACTTAATCTGTGCCTGTTCTGATTGTATCGTAAGACCATCATTAATGCTATCATGGGCACATCAAGGGTACAAAGCAATTCTATCTATGTAAACAAAAATAAAATACACTTCTCAAGTGTACTGAATATAAGTGGTGTACCCTTTTAACAACACCTTCTGAATCTGAACAATCTAATCAAGTAGTGACCTGAATTAAAAATAAAGGTATTTACAAAAGACTTGAGCCACGTGAAAGCTATTAACAGCAAGCAGAGCAGTCATTATCCACACAAGTGTGTTAAAGGATCCTTTACAAATTGAATTAAAGATGCATCTGTAGGTGCAGTTTTGATAGAAAATGGAATGATGAATCATTTTAGGCTCTGAGAGATTTTTCAAAAGCACAGCCACCTGGAATTAATCCAAGACCATTTGTTACTCAGTGGCACTCATACATGCCTAAACATGGCCAATGTGATGTACATTAGCAAATGAAGTTGTATTACCCAGCAAACAGAAGATCAGAACCTCTGGCAATAAGTCTGTAAACATGGTGAAATGATCTTGTTAAATCGTTTCCTCAATGTTATCTGGTTCTGGATGAACAAGTGTGCTATATTAAACCTATGATGGAAACGAGTGCCCAAAACATTGACATGTTATCACTGTAGCTGCTATGCCAACCAGGCTTTTAATAGCTAATTCCTAGCTCGCAACCTAGTGCCTCTCCTTGCATGTTGCGTTGGACGTGAAAAGGTGTGACCTGGACCTTCCTTGGGTAAATGCAACCTTTCCCTAACTGGTGTGCGTGTGGCTGACTCACTGCCACTTCACAACTCTTAGTCTGGGCTAAATCTCTGAACAACCTCTGTCTCAGTCTTTTTGTCTTCCAATAATATCTTGTCTCTAGTGTCTTCTCGGTAGCCTGTCCCCCTGCTCCAAAACTCTCCCAACCCTCCACACAGGTATCACTAGTCGTGTTTCCATTTAATGTCAAGCAAATGTTAGGTGAACTTTTGAAAGACAGCATGAAAGGACATTCAAATTAGGCACATTTCCGTCATCTGGTTCGGAGGGAATATTCTAGGCTACAGCCTAGCTTTGTCAGAAGTTGGCACTACAGACAATGCATTGCTGGAATCCTCCAGTAAACAGAGTGGAAGAAGTAGAGGTCGCTAACCGGAAACAAAAAAAATCACCTTGGCCTTCTAACCCATGTATGAGAGAAAAATGGAAAAAGGTTTTCAAGTATTTAATTTCAATTGGACAAGCTTTCATTATTTTTTTTAATGCCAGAGGGTATTGGCCTTGTAATGTTTCATGCTGTCTAAAGACCAAGACAAATTAATATAATGTCTTTGAATATGCTGACAGCAGACATAGCTTAAATGTTTCGCTACGTTAGAACTAATTCAGCAAAAGTGTTTCCACATCTCATTTAGCGCATCAAGCCTATTTTGAAAAAGGTAAAAATTACTTCAAGTGAGAGCAACTGCTTTCCTAATGTGTATCTTCAAAATGCATATTGAAATACATTTATGGAAACAGTAATAGATAGTAGTGTTCAGGCTTTCTACAGCTGCTGCGATCGAAAACTTAATATGAGATCAGTGAGCATGAACACAAACAGTCAAGCTGCATGCTGGAAAACCATGAACGCTTTGTAGAGCTGAGGGGAATCAGAGTTAAGAGTTACGTTTGTGTGGGTTCATCACTACGATGCTACTAGTAATTGTAAATGTAGAAACATCAGCTTTATCATTTAACTTTTATCCTGTATCCTCACAGAAAACAGTGGTTAACCACATTTCTAAATTTGAAATACAAACGGCTGCATGCAGTCCAAACACAACAACAATCGCCACATACAACCATTAACTGAAAACACTAAAAAGTCAGTGTTAGCACTGGCATGAATACTACTTTTTTGCTTTTGATTATGTAAAGACTTTTGTGATACAAGGGTGTTTTTCACAAAACCCCAAGTGCAGTTAATAATTTACCATTAAAATGCTGATGATTTTCATGGTACTTGACTCACCGGAAAGGCCTAACATTACATCAGAATGGTTCCAGTGGAAACAGGGTATCTCAGTTTCCCAGGAGCTCTGTCATAATTAATTTATTCACTAACATCAAAACAACATTAATTAGGAGAGTGAAACTCAGTACTATTTGGAAAAAAAAGGTTTAAGCACCATTTTAGCAAAATGCTATGATATAATGTACTATTAATTTGCATACATAATAAATAGACAGCAAAGAGGTGGCAAGGGTAAAACTGCCAGCCACGAGGAGAGTATGATTACGGCCACTTAAGAACAAACCCTCCATTATGACACACATATTGTAATAATTGGCCAAGTTGCTTCCTTGTTCTCTGGCACTAATCTAAAGTAAAAGCTTACCCACTGCACAGACACAATAAATCGGCAAATTGATATTCACGGATTGTTCTCTGCAGCCACTTTTGCAAAGTAAATTCCAAAATAATGGTGTGGTGGAGTCAAGCATAAACATACCAACTCTGAAGTGTTTGGAATCAGGAATTAGAATATGACTTTCTGAATAACTCAGTATTCTCTATTTTACAGAATACGTCTGACAAATAGTCATCCTGTGATGTGTTTTAATTGAAATGCTGTTGACGGAGATGGAAGAAGGTTGACTGTAGGGTTTGGCAAAATTACCTTCAGTGAGTATATCAATTTCAGTTCATCTTGGCATGGGAAGATAAACACATTATTGTTCATTACACAACTAATTATGTAACTAATTATGAAACCTATTTGCCCAGTTTAAACAAACTGAGTATAATAATAACCATGCTTTTTGCAAGAATTCCTCACACAATTGATTGTGATGGATGACGCAGCATCACTTGAGGCATCCAGCATGACACTAAGGAGTACATCAGTTTATGGCCTCCAGTTGATGTAAATCAGAACTTTTGCATGACACCAGATCATATTTTTTCCAGTGAGAACAGTTGAATCCCTCCGAGCAACGCACCACCACTGTTGCACACAAATCTGTCTGAAGGAGGTGAACTCTGGCTGACAAGTGACAGCCATATCATACATAAAACATTGTGTGTGAATAGAAAATAAATTCTAAGAAATCTGAGAGGACATATTATCTGTCTTGGGTGTGTGATGCAATATGGAGGAATTGTTGGTTGCGTCCTAATCTTTCATTCCCAGATCCTCCAGCAATACTGTGGAAGACAAACAACTTCTGCCGTTCCCCTCAGTGTCCACTGTTTCATGGCTCTCTATGAAAATATGACATTAATAAAAAATCTGCTTATTTATCCCATATACTTAATCCACTGTGTCCACAATCCAAATCCACTAATTGGTCAGACATAAGAAGAGTCAACAGAGTCTAAGCCCTTCAGCTTAAAGTGAGGCCCTGTGATGTAAGTCAGCATCTTACTGGAGGTAAATGAGCCTGTTCTCACCCTGCTGACTTCGCTGGATCCTCTCCAGAAAGCACAGCCTTGCACACAACTCCCTCTAACCAAGCTCTGACAGAGACTAATGTCCCGACATTAAGCACCCTGCACCACTTTACATTTGACCATAACCTTGCTTTGTTTTGTCCCTTCAGTGATATGGTTTTACATTTGCCAGTCTTCACAACATGGGGGCTGGGGGGGGGGGGGGGGGGGGGGGGTGTTAGAGAGAGATGGACACGTCTCTTGCTTTCATATTCATTGGCTGTAAATATTTTAGCAGTTGGACCAAAGTAAACACTGCTCAATTCAACAAGGCACATTCACATATTTGTCAGTGCTTCCTGTGTGATTATAGCTGAGGCCTTATAGCCAAATTGAGTATTAAGAAAATGCATGAGCCAATGCTGGGTTTGTTGATGATAAGCAGTTTTTGGTGTGTGCCAAACATAAAAAAGGAGGATACAAGTGTTTATTCAGCTTCCCATGTTTTGTCTAATAATGATGTTTGTCCATAACTATGGCAAAAGTCCCTCAAAGTAAAATTGTAATTGAGGGGGTCTTAATTATTAATTTTTCATAGGAAAATAGATTCCGATTTGATTTAATACTGAAAAATAATGTAATGCAAATTAATCTAGTATAAAGAAATAAAGCTTATAACAAATATCAAAAGCTAAATTTCTACTGCACTGCCGGTTTAGAAAGTATAAAGCAGCCCCTATCAGCTTATGATAAAACTGCTTTAAGCACTCCAGAAAAAAAAAAGGTCTTATTATTTTGTTGTTTCTAGTGGGAAATTAAATAATGAAAGGTTTAACAAGAAATATATCTCTCGGCTTTGTAACAATTTGTGTATCATTTCTGTGATGAATTCAGTTTGAAGTAGGTTGCTGTGGTGTAACCAATCATCCTGATGATAAGTCTGAATTACCCGCTGAAAAGAAAAACAGTCTCAATCATGTTCTGTAAGGCGGGGATATTTTTCCACAGGAAACTTGTACAATATAAAAATAATCACATTATTGCTTGGTAGATTTCCGTGTCAGTCAAGAAACTTTATATGTATTACCGCAGTTCCATAAGCACACAATTTCACCGCGCTCAGTCTAGATGGATTTGCTCCAAGGTTACTTTCAAAATCAAATTATTAGTCTAGACCATATAATCAGCCAGTGAGAGAGGAGAGCCAATCAGAAGCCCATTTCTCTCTGTCATATTTGATGGAGAATATACTTTGCAAAAGGCCAAAGAATCAGCCTCTGTTATATCGTTTTGTTGCTCTCATTTATATATTTACATGGGTCTTAGAAAAGTCACTGGATGGCAGTTCAGTTACTGCTCCTGCGGCGGATTAGTTGGATTTTCTATGTTTTTGCATATAAATTAAGTTGAGCATTTGATGGGTGGCAGGAGGTTAACATAAACATGTTTTCAGAGGTTTCTAATATGAGGGTTTTGGTGTGTAGATAAGTCTTCAGAAGCATGTTGCCATCCGCTATGGCTACAGTAGGTCACTCATGTTTGTGGCTTTCAAGGTTCAACTGACATTCAAAAACAGGACTGTATATACAAATATAAATGAAGATGAAGATTTTTTTTCATGTGTATATAAGCTACTGGCAAATGAGGAATGTAATCTAATGTAATGTGGTGCTCAGAGTAACACAGACAAGAACCCAAGTCGATCTTAAATCAGGCTCTGGCTTGTTTCATTGATTTAAAATAGAACTCTGGTAGTAGTAGTAGTATTTGGACAGTCGCTTATCTAAAGTGATAAAAACAGGACAAGTGTATGTTTGCAGTGTTATCTGTATCTCTCTGTCTTCAGTAGCCTAAATAAATTGGTTGCTACCACAACTGCAATGGGTTTCTTCCCCTACACTGTCATTAAACACATATGTAGATTATGTGCTCATTGGGGCTATTGGAAAATTCATGGTTGTGCTATCATGATGTAAATTTCATTACCTGTCCATGTCTTCCAAGGTCAAACTGGATGCTTGTTTCATGTAAAATATACTCATGCCCCAAGGCCTATGCACGAAGTTGTCCATCATTTAAAAAGAAACATCACCACATGTTGTGACAATCATGCACCCTGAGTTCAAAACTTTGTTATTACAGTTTTCAGAACAGCTTTGATTTTCCATGTTTTTTTTTGCATCCGTTAAAAGCCTTTGACCACTTGGCCACCGTACTTAAAAAACATCCTCTTCCAAAATGGCATCCGATGATCATTCACATCACCTCGAAAGAAAAGAAGAGATGCAGAATTTAAAGATTGATTGGGGCAGGTGAAAGCAGAAAGGCTTGGAATGTGGGAAAGTAGTGATCACAAACCAATTGGTAAACAACAAAACATTGGACTGATTGTGCGCCAGGCTTCTTGTTTGTCATTTATTCATTAGCCCCTTTGGGACATTGTACCCACGCAATTAATTCAGAAGGCTTTGACTTTTATATTAGAATGCAACCACAAAATCATCCTCACTGCTTGACATCTCCATTTGTCTCGTACTGCTAATCTTGCAACAAATAGAATAATTAATTATGAATAAATAATAGTTTTTTCGGCGATTTAAAGAAACACATACAAAAAATAGGAAATTTGTGTCTTCTTGTTAAGCAGTCACGCACACCATTTTCTTTTATTTCATTACTTTTTCTTGTTACAACAGACAAAGGAGCTCTTATTCTTGCTGTAGGGATGTTTTTTTTAATTGTGTGAATAACATCTGTTATTTGTATGCAAGTCTGCAGATGTACACGTCCATGTCCGTATTGAAGTATGATCAAAGTTTAAGGGCCAGAGGTGCTTCAGTGCAGCTGAGGCTGGGGATATTGTCATTGGCTTTGTACATATTTGGTCATAAAAAAAAGTATTGAATGATTTAAATTTCGACCTGATGATGGTGCCAGACAAAAAGTCAGGATCGACAATTAGGACAATTCAGTTTGAGTGTTACTTTTCATATACTTTAATGGCAATGTCCATTCAAACATTATTGAGATATTTCAAAGTGGTGGACAGAGTCACCAACAGACTGACATTAAAATCCCAAAAGCCATGCGGCTAGCTTGGCTAACAATACAAACTTGATGTACTGTCATAATTGAGCAAAACAAACTCAATTCACAATATGAGCCAAAATATGGGCACATTCTCTGCTTTATCTCGAGACTACAACATGCCATGATGCTGCAGCAGCTCCAATATGAAAGAAAATGGAGTCTGACTGAATTGACAAAATGTTTCTTTGGGTATTTTCCATCCTAAATGTATTCAACTCAGTATTGATAACAGCTCTGAAGCAGAAAATGTGTGGTTATCACCAGACACCCTAGGTGCTACCCTGGGCCACACATATCTGTTGAAGAGCAGTATCTTTTGATGCAGACTGTCTGGGCTCTATTGTCCAAGAGGATTGACTCTATTGTGTGAATTCTGAGGGACACATTTTCACTTTGAAAAATAAACCCAAACATTTTAGGGGAGAAAAAAAATTTGTATTATTATGGAAGGTCTGAAGACTGCAATTGCACCCAGTGATTAGGTAGCATGGACACAGTTGCATTGGACCCCTCTCATCTCATCAAGCCAGTGGGTTTGCAAGGGTTAAAGCCCTTCTCTTTTTTTGATAACAAGTACCTTTTTTCATTACATGATGTTACTGGCCGATAAATAATTGAAAATGGTCTCTAGCTGTACCGTAACCCTCCATTCCTGTTATTTATTGCCACATACTCTGCACCTCTCCCGCAGTTACCTTTGAACTGAGCCAAGTCTGACATTCAAAGCTGCTACTAACAGCAAATATGCCTGCCTGGCTTGTGAGGTTACCCTGACAATTATGCATTTGTAGACATCCTTATAAATATTCATAACTTGTGGCTAGACCTCAGTGTTGACATTGCAATCATGCAAATGCCCCCCCCCCCCCCCCCCCCCCCCATGAATATCTATCAGATATATGGATAACATAATAGATTAGAGACATTGGGTAACATTACATTTCATGCAACATGTGCCAAAACCGTTTTAGATCCTTGGGGTTTCTCTTTATTAATCTCATTTGTGAGGTACACTTTTATTCCATTCACATGTAAGCCACAAATGGAGGAGGAAAAAGTAAGTGTTTCATGTCTTGGAAATTAGCTATGTACCATATTTTCTCAATGACGCTTCTTTTAGAAACACATCAAGAGTATTCCTCTATTTTTCTCTTTTCTCTGTTCAAATCCTGTATGTAAATACACCATATAAATTGCAGGTGCATCCCTGGATATCAAACATGTCTGACTAATTCTGAATAATTTCCTAAGCCGGGTGACAAATTCTGCCTTCCTCCTGCACTATGCATAGCTGACGAGCATAGGCATGCATACAAAGTAGGGTGGAGATTTAGCTTGGCTTGCTGTAGCATGGCTCCCTGCCTCCCTGCAAACCGCCCCACACTTCCCTCCATGCCTTCCTCTCTCTCCAGCTCCAACAACTCCTTCTGACATAAAAGGGCATGTCCTTCGAGGTTTCTGTCTGCCCCCTGTACTTGTCAAGGCTACATGTCCCTGAAAGACAAAGCACAAAGAAAATACAAACATGTGAAAGAGACAGCAGGGAATATTATTACATTTGGATGAACATCCAAGTGGGCAAACTTTTCAAAATTTCACAAAACAGTCATTTTTTTGGAGTAAATTAAACAACATTGCTCGTGGTCAAAGCAGAATAAGTAATAACCTGTGTTGGTTGCTACAGAGGGCCTAGCTCCTTACTCATTATCCCACTGAGCCTTAGAATTTAGCTGCCAGAGATTTAGGGGAATCGCAAGCCATACCTGAATAATTGAGATAAAAACTCAGCTGGGAGAGGTATTTCGGAGCTGGAAATCTGCAGCCTCTTATTGATAAGTTTTTTGCAAGGGTCCCGTGCCAAGTTCTGAATCAGTGCTGCAGGCTAAACTGAGGCCATGACTCACACTGTAGTTCAGCACTCTTTCTCTCGACTTAGAGTGCTCAGAGTTTGCTCCGAGGCCTCCAAAGTGTTGTAAAAAATAACGTTGTCATGATAATGATGAGGTAATGTACTGTAAAAACATTCATGAACTGAAGCAGTGCAGGGGCTGGTCCTGGAATTAATGAGGGAGTTTACATCATCAGCTGCGTGACAGTTTCTTAAAAAACAGGCAGTAAATGGTGCACGGATAGACTTGTGCATTTCTAACACATACAACAAGAAACTTTTTTAGTTTAGTTTTCCTTGGAGTTCTATCTAAATAACATAACTGCTCCCAATACTTTATTTAGCAAATAATTTCCATAGATAACTAATTCCACATTTTTAAATCAATGAGAAACCACATTATATGAACATAAAGAATGCACAATTTTTAAACATTAATAAAGGATAAGAATATGCTGACAATAATTATGATTTGTGTGAGAGAGATTATTGTCTACGTACATGCTACCTATCTTCTGGGAGTACTTTTGTGTTGGTGGTGCCTACTTAGGCTTATTTAAATTATTGAAGGTAATTCATTTGATATGAAGACAAATATACCTTATTTCATAATGGATTCAGCCATAATGCAAAAAAACACTGTAAAATCCAGACTGCTCTTGTCGGAGACATTAGAAAACCCTTGGAAACATTTGGTTGAGCAATAATAAGACACACACACAGCCCATGTCTCTAAGGGGATGCCTACAAACCCGATGTTGAGAACAGTGGTGCTTTTGTTTTTTCATAGCTTCAGTTTTATATTTGTGGGCTGAATGTATTCCTGCTGAATGCGACTCAAACTACATTTACTCCAGGATGCTGTGAACTGTGAAGAGCTGCGAAAAAACAACAGGAGCTCACAGCTCAGGAAAACAAAACGAGTCCATGGCTGCCTGAAGTCAAACCCTCTTACCTCTGCAGAGACTGACAGATAGTAGGGTATGAGGTAAAGACACACTACAAATAGGATTTATATGGTAAAAGGATTTGTTCATATTAAAAGTATCATGTGTTTTTTATAGGTTCTGTTGTCTTGGGTCACTAGCCTTCTTTGAAAGCCTACAGCATGACTAAATGAACAAAGGGTAAACCACAAACTTGAATGAAGCTTGTATTGATTTTTCATGTTAACATTACCGGTACACATAACAGAGAGCACACACATCCATCATGCTTAAGTGGAATCTAATATTGTTTAGATTCTCCACCGACCTCGAACCTGGCAGGAGGACAAGTTACCAAGAATCTGTTCAAATGCGAATTATGCTTCCAGGTCATGCTTTATTTTCAATAGGGAGTGCAAATGTGTCCTATCAACAGCAAGTCAGCTATTTTTGAAGGATCATGGTGTGTTTAAACCAAATGCAAAGCAAAATTTTAAGGCAACACGATTACAAACAAAGTCAATGCAAAGACATGATTGATAAAAATATGTCATCCACATATTTGCATGATGCTGTGTTGCTGCGGTTCTCCTGGGGCCTGTTTCACAAAGCAGGTTTAGTGAAAACTCTGAGTATGTTAACCCTGAAATGAGGGAAACTCTGAGTTTTCCGTTTCACAAAGGGAGGTAACTCAAACCAGAGACAGAGGGGTAACTCTAGCCTGTTTCACAAAGGGAGGTAACTTAAACTCTCGGTCAGTTACCATGGTAACATGCTCTCTGAAACTAACCTGGTCGGGACCTGGTTTTTCTCAGAAAACCTTGAGTTTCTCTCTGTCTCCGCCCTCTTTCAGCCACACACGGTGTTTCATTTCCTCATTCATTCAGTCAGCACGCGAGTTTTAGCGAAGTATAGTTCTGCTATAGTTCCGTCTGTTTTTTCAGAAAATCATGGCAAAAATCAGTCATTAGAAGTTATATTAGGTGGCGACTATTTCACTACCATGGCGTGTCCTTCTGATAACAATCCCGTGGATGAAGCTGCAGCATTACTGCGCAGATAATTATATATTCGTCGGGAGATGATTATCAGACTATTGATTATAGATGTTCTTGCATTTCCAGGCAATTCTCTGTTTGAGCGGTACCGTTTCATATCACAGCAGATATTCTGTGTTGCGCTGCGTTTTTTTTGCAAACGGGAGTTTTTGTATACAACGTATAAAAGTCATTCAGTAGGCCTACATTAAAAGTTATATTAGGTGGTGAATATTTACACTACCATGGCGTGTCATTTTGATAACGATCCCGTGAATGAAGGTGACGCATTTCGCAAAGAGAATTAAATATTCGTAGGGAGATGATTATCAGACCGCGCATAGACGTCCTTAATATGCTGCAGCCATAATTACAAAATGAATGAAATGGATCTTTTGAGCAAGTTGAATGTATTTGACTTAGCGTTTCTAAATATAATCCCAGCTTTTCTTACAATTCATAGGTTCAAAAGTGTGTGCTTTTAGTTGGGTTACCGGTATATTAACTACTCCTATACTGTATAGCCTTCTGATCCAGAATATCACCTATAATGCGAGGGGGCTGAATACGGCACAACACCGTTTCATGTCACAGTCCATCTCACCCCTCCTTACATTTCCAACATTAACAACCAGTAATGCTTTCATATCACAGCAGATATTGTGTGTTGCGCTGCGTTTTTTTTTGCAAAATGGGAGTTTTTTATACAACATTGATATGTTGTATAAAAAACAGCCACTTACGGTAATATTTACTTTACGATGTAAAACTTGCTCAAAATGAGGCGTCACCATGAGATTGTGCTGAGGTTTTACCTGTTTGAAAAATGTTTTTATGTTTCATCTTAAGCTGCGCTTCTCCCCCGCGGGGTTGCACTTAAATGGAATAAATTAATAGGCTCCCACTCATGCAGTTCCCCCTGTGATATTACTGTGATTGCAACTGGACTACATTTAAACTTATGCACTGACCCGAGCCGCAATGTCCTCCCGCACCGTCTCCCTCTCTTTTGCTGCAGCAGCGGTGTAAACCTGCTCAAACTCTCCGTATGAGCGCATTAATATTTCCAATTCCAGTTGTAGCGTAGCCCTTCGCTTCCCCGTTGCCATGGTGACTCGTCGAATCAGGGCTCCATTGATGCTGTCTTTTTTTACTTGTGGTGCACGCGCTTAACTCTGGGCCCCTGGGGCCTGTTTCACAAAGCAGGTTCAAAAAACTCTGAGTCTAACCCTGAACTCTGAGTTGATCTACTCTGAGATAGGAAACTCTGAGTTTTCGGTTCCAGAACAGCAGATTTGCGTTAGGTTGATCAACTCAGAGTAGTTTGACCTGGAGTTAAGCGCGTGCACCACAAGTATAAAAAGACAGCATCAATGGAGCCCTGATTCGACGAGTCACCATGGCAACGGGGAAGCGAAGCGCTACGCTACAACTGGAATTGGAAATATTAATGCGCTCATACGGAGAGTTTGAGCAGGTTTACACCGCTGCAGCAGCAAAAGAGAGGGAGACGGTGTGGGAGAACATTGCGGCTCGGGTCAGTGCATAAGTTTAAATGTAGTCCAGTTGCAATCACAGTAATATCACAGGGGGAACTGCATGAGTGGGAGCCTATTAATTTATTTAATTTAAGTGAAACCCCGCGGGGGAGAAGCGCAGCTTAAGATGAAACATAAAAACATTTTTCAAATAGGTAAAACCTCAGCACTGTCTCATGGTGACGCCTCATTTTGAGCATGTTTCACATCGTAAAGTAAATATTACCGTAAGTGGCTGTTTTTTATACAACATATCAATGTTGTATAAAAAACTCCCATTTGCAAAAAAAACGCAGCGCAACACACAATATCTGCTGTGATATGAAAGCATTACTGGTTGTTAATGTTGGAAATGTAAGGAGGGGTGAGATTGACTGTGACATGAAACGGTGTTGTGCGTATTCAGCCCCCTCGCATTATAGGTGATATTCTGGATCAGAAGGCTGTATAGGAGTAGTTAATATACCGGTAACCCAACTAAAAGCACACACTTTTGAACCTATGAATTGCAAGAAAAGCTGGAATTATATTTAGAAACGCTGAGTCAAATACATTCAACTTGCTCAAAAGATCCATTTCATTCATTTTGTAATTATGGCTGCAGTATATTAAGGACGTCTATGCGCGGTCTGATAATCATCTCCCGACCAATATTTAATTCTCTTTGCGAAATGCGTCACCTTTATCCACGGGATCGTTATCAAAAGAACACGCCATGGTAGTGTAAATATTCACCACCTAATATAACTTCTAATGTAGGCCTACTGAATGACTTTTATACGTTGTATACAAAAACTCCCGTTTGCAAAAAAACGCAGCGCAACACAGAATATCTGCTGGGATATGAAACGGTACCGCTCAAACAGAGAATTGCCTGGAAATGCAAGAACATCTATAATCAATAGTCTGATAATCATCTCCCGACGAATATATAATTCTCTGCGCAGTAATGCTGCAGCTTCATCCACGGGATTGTTATCAGAAGGACACGCCATGGTAGTGAAATAGTCGCCACCTAATATAACTTCTAATGACTGATGTTTGCAGTGATTTTCTGAAAAAACAGACGGAACTATAGCAGAGCTATACTTCGCCAAAACTCGCGTGCTGACTGAATGAATGAGGAAATGAAACACCGTGTGTGGCTGAAAGAGGGCGGAGACAGAGAGAAACTCAAGGTTTTCTGAGAAAAACCTGGTCCCGACCAGGTTAGTTTCAGAGAGCATGTTACCATGGTAACTGACCAAGAGGTTAAGTTACCTCCCTTTGTGAAACAGGCTAGAGTTACCCCTCTGTCTCTGGTTTGAGTTACCTCCCTTTGTGAAACGGAAAACTCAGAGTTTCCCTCATTTCAGGGTTAACATACTCAGAGTTTTCACTAAACCTGCTTTGTGAAACAGGCCCCAGATGTCGCTGATATGTTGTTGCTGTTGTTGTTGTTGTTGTTGTTGATCAGAGAAAAAGCTATAAGAAAGCAGTTATATTTACTGTACACAAACAGTTATGAACATTTCTGTTAAAGAGTTTAATGGCTAAAAAAAATACTTGTCCCTCATATAACAAGTCAGTTTTCAATCTCACAGCCTCTTGACTTTGTTTAATTTCATTAGTTATTTTTGTGTCTTCTTGTGCACTGAATCGCCAATCAGTGTGATTTCTCTTACTGACGGGCTCCACCGGCTGCAACGCAGATTTAAAATGCTGAATTGGCAGAAAACAACCAACGAGATCCAACTAGTGCCAACAGTGCACTTGGCCCAACTTCGACTGACGCCGACTGTCGGCTTGGTGTGTTCCTACTTTAAGGTCCATTTTATGCCCACTGCCCAAGAATGAGCAAACGCAAAAGAGACAAAAAAACGGCTTAAAAGTTAGCTTTATAAATCTTATATAAGGATCTTTGGGTTTAAAAAAAAATCTTTTGTCAAAAGACACTTCCAATAAGTGCATTCAACAGGGTAGGGTACAAACAAAAAGAGCAAGTTTTTAAGTAAGTGCATTAGCTTCAAATAAGGCGATCTACAGAGTGCTACATATGTGTGTTTAAAAAAAAAAAAAAAAAAAACCATCTCTTGGCAGAAGATGTGTAGATTTTCTGCCTTCCGAATGTCGGCGGGGAATGTCCTCCATTTGGGAGCCAGGACAGCAAACAGTCTTTGATGACTTTGTCGAGTGACTATCCTCTAAGATTCATAATCGATTCATAACTTCCAGAAAATCTACTTTTAAAAACTCTATTTCCATCTCACGGTGCACACTTTGCGGCTTCCGTAGAACACTATTGGAGGAAGCTACAGGCTAGTCTGTCACTGCCAGGCCGCCCTTCACTGAAGGCAGTGTTTGGGCGCACTTTGGATTTGTCGACCTCCAGGGAAGGAGAAGCTGGACATGACTCATTTAATATTAAGGTTTGTAAAATAAAAGTCAAGTACTTCGGCAACACTATGAACGCCCGCAGCAGTCAAGTGAGTCGTGATTCACTTCTTCTTGTTCAAAGCAGCCAGCTTTGCTATTTGTAGGGCGCCCGTCAAAGATGGTAATAAGTCACTTTTTGCAAGTCCAAGTCAGGTCTCAAGTCTCTGAGAGATGCAGCAAGTCATAATTAAGTCTCTTATGGTTTGAGTAAATAATACAAAAGAGTTGGAGTGCAAACATATTTTATAATTACACAAGGTCCCAAATTAATAGACCTCATGCTAAACAGATGTAAAAATATCTTGATAGAAAAGGATGCATTAATACACAGTGCACTCCTCAGTTCTGTGTGACATTTCCTTTCAACAACAGAGTGTGCGAATGAAAAAATGTTGCAGCCTCACTCTTACAAGAAATACAAGAAAACAAGCACCATGGGCAATGAAACAATTATGAGATTCGGAAAGAATTGGAGGGATGGACAGGGCTGGCAGGGAGGAAACTGTGAGACTGCTGTACCGTGAGAGTAGTGAAAGATTGAAGATCTCATGCTGGAAACTTTGGGTCTGTTGTGTTCCAGTTAATGTCTGATACATTTCATCCCCTCAGATATCATTTGTCTGGTTGTTTTGTGATGCGTCTTTCCTGACCAAAAATGTGGGTACAGTAATTTGATTAATCCGATATTTGCGTGGGTTGGCACTAGAAATCTGGCATCACATAGACTGTGTATAAAGATGGAGGGCTTCCAATGCCCCCACAGTCACTGAAGCACCAGGGGAATTTTTGTTGAGTTTTGTTTTGTTAGTCATTAGTCCCATCTCTGATTTGAGCACTAAACATATTTACGTTACTTCATCAATCCGTAGAATAGTTACTCTGTGTTTAGATTGGACTCACCAATGGAATGAAATACACAAAAAACACATTACATAGTATCATTTCAAAAGTAGAGGGGTGAGATGAACTCATTAGAAGTGTGAAAATATAACAGCTGAGCGTAGACGTTACAAGCTTCCTTTACAGCAAGGAGTGAAGAGACATGGGGAGTTTTAGACCACTGTAACCATGGTAATGCACATTACCTGACAAGGTTAGTTGTGTTTGACAGGGCAGTGGGTGTTGCATTATGCAGATGAGGGGTTTCAGCATTCGGCTGACAGTTGTATTGAGGGCAGTGACAGTGACTGGTAGTGGCTGCCCTGACATCTTTATACAGAAACGGTGTCTGTTGTACACAAGGTTCAGGCCCATTTTTGCAGCACATACAGATTTGTAAATGGTGATACAGTACATGCTGTGAAGTGCAAATGCTACACAGCTTAAAGTGGAAAACACATCTGTGATTAGAATATGTCAGTTTATTTTAATGATTAGGTGTGCATATGTAATGCACCGTACCAAACAACTGTCCCTAGGGGATAATACAAACTAAGTCAATTGGAGTACAGCAGCAGAATAATGAAAAAAACATTATGGCATGGTTCTGTAATTAAATGTACTGTAACAGTCAGTTGCTCTTAATCTATCAAGTTGAATCATGACCCACACTCATTATAAATGAGCATTTCCCTAATTTTCTGTTTTTGCTGAAGTCTGCGGCTGCTCTGAAAGTGTTCTCATGACAGGCACTCTATACTGTATGGTTTAATGGGACTCTAAAGTAGTTAAAAGAAGATGGGCTTGATTAATTGTTTTTTTGTGTAGTGAAAATGGATGATTAACTTGTTTTAATGGGTTTGTCAAAAGTAGTGGGGAAAACAAAGAAAAATACCGGCCCAATGTTTCATTGGGGTGGCAGGGTCAGAGATACAGTATAATTACGTCAGTGCTACAAGTCAATTTTGGGGATTTTTCAAAGATAAGGTACTGCCTTTGATTTGATTGTACTCATTTTCTACAAAGCTTCACTTGCTTTATTCAGCCTGCCAATAAGCTGTTCAAAAGAACTCGGTTGTGTTCAGAGTTAGAAATAAGAGTTCCTCTGCTTTCCTCTTTCCTTTCCTTACTTTTTGTTTTGTGGACTGTTTTCCTGTTGAGAGATGGTTGTGTGTGTAGTTTGGTGGTGTGTGTGATAAGAAGTCACTGCCAGTGCAGGGGGACTGTCAGAGCAAGGGCCGCTGGGAGATGCTTGCTTCTCACACTACACCACAGTTTTGTCAATTCCTTCTGGTGCTCAGGGTCTGCTGCATGTGTTTTTTTGTTTGTGTATGATATTGCCTGTCCTCTAAGTGTTACGACTTTAAATGTGAAAACTTCAAATGGCAACGATAACTCAAGCCGTCTGCCTGGTGCAACATATGGCGACTTTTTCACCTGCGGGCGGAGGCTCAGCTATCTAGCACCTACACAAGAGACACACTGCACTGTCTACAAACAGTACACAGTTAGAGAAACAATCTGCTGCAGCGATGTTGAGGTCTTATGTATGAGACCTTTTACCGTCCGAGGGAGTTTGGCAGCGTTGTCTGTGCTGTTTATGTCCCTCCTAGTGGGAATGCAGCAAGAGCAGCAGCTCGTATTGTTCTTGACAGTGTTCATCAACAATTACAGCGTACTCCAGGCACGGCTCTTTTAATCCAAGGTGATTTTAACCACCGTAAACTTGATTGTCATGCCTGTGTTGTTGCAAGTGTGGAACATAATATCATAAAATCCTAGATAAGTGCTTTGGAAACATAAAGAATGCATCCGTTGCCGGAACCCTTAAAAAAAAACAACCTTAAAGGGTGTTTCCTGTTCAGAGACCGGGATATTTTTAATACAAACTTTGTGGCAGACTATATTAATTTCTGTGTGGACAATGTTGTCACTAAAAAGGACATAATTGTGTACTCAAACCATGTATAAGAACTCAAGGACAGTATTAAGCTTAAGTTGAGCTTTGAAAAATGTCTAAAAGAAACTTAAAGCTATTCTTACCTTTCTGGCATTTTTACTCTTTTCTTTTGTAATCTTAAATGTTCCTAATAAGTGTATGGTACACTAAAATGTAAAAGAAATCTATCAGGTGTTGAAACTCAAAATTATTAAATTCTCATATATTTCTGATAAAAGTCTGCCTGCCTGTCATCCGTCGCTCCATTTCACTTGCGCTGCCCATGCTGCATTCAGGTGCCATGGGAAGTCAAGGTAGGTTGATCTCCCCCGAATTGCTAGGAGGAGGCCACTTTGACAGGCATTCCAGTGCCTAGTCGGAGGTCCTAAACTTTGGACTTTTCATGGCACTCAACGCACGTGTCATTGGAGGAGGGAGCATCAGAGGTCAGGCAGGAGGAAGAGGGTAGGACTTTCGAGGGAAGTGCTGAGTGGTCTTACTGAGACAATCAAAAGTTAAAGAGGTCAGTAGACATCACAAGGACGTTATTGAACATCTTAACATTTTGAACTCAGAAAAAGGTTGTAATTCATTTTACATTCTAAACCCAGGATTTTTCCCATCAATGCAATACTGTCTATTGACAACTGAGTACAAGGCCTGAGGTGAATAGCTACAAGATGCATTCACTCCATCAGATATGCACTAAGAAACCTAGTGTTTAATATTAAAAACCTGCGCTGCAAAATTCTCAGATGACACCACCATCTGTGGATTGGTGTGATGCTCACCACCTTCTTGTGAATGTGAAGAAAACTGAGGAGATGATATTCCATCCAAACTGGTGACAGCAATTAATCACAGTGTACCCATAAATCCGGTTTCTTCATAAAAAATATCTTGCCAGCGCAGTTGAAGTCTAAGCTGCATGCCTTACAGCCAAAATACAAGGAAACATACATGCAGAGTATGCAGTTGGGGTGCAGCAGGGTTTTTCACCTGCAACACAGGTATTATGTTGGTAGCTTCACTGTGTGCCATTCTTAATGCAGTTGGTAATGCAGGGTTTGTACATTGCCCCCTGGTACAATAAGGTAATACTTTTTTGTTTTTTTGTTTGTTTTGTTTTATTTTATTATGCCTTTATTTGATGATCAAACAGCTAGACGTTGATAGGAAATGGGGGAGGCAGAGGGGGGGGGGTGACATGCAGCAAGGGGCTGTTGGCTGAAGTTGAAACCAGGCTACAGCAGTTAGGACTTTTAGCCTTTATATGAGGTACCCGCTCTGCAGGTTGAGTTAGTGGGTGCCTCTACTAGGGCTGCAGTTATCGAATCTTGTTGTAATCAAGTATTCTACCGACTTCAACTATCAAGTAGGTAACAGTGTGTTTAACAATGCAATGAAAAACTAAACAAAGAGGCATTCACTTCTTGTTTTTCCGTAACTACGGCAACCGCCCTCCTTAAACCGGGATAGCGGCTCTGGGTGAAGTGCGTTCGAATCAGAATGAATGAGAGAATCGTTGATGTCGTGCTGTTGTGGTATAACAGTTGTGGTATGCAGTGCACATTATACCTTTTTGGCTTGTTTTTAAAGTGTGAAATGATCCCAAACTTATTCTCTCCTTTTTCTGGATGTAGTGGTGAAGTGTCTTCAAAAACGGTCCGGGTAGAGCAATGATCCCTGCGCTGAACAGGCCGCATAACGTGTGAGATAGGAATTAAACGAATCATTGATGCAGAGATTTTGCCTCAAGGAATTTTTGTGATCGAGTTACTTGATTACAAAGATTCCTACAAAGATTCCTACAAAGAATTTCTTTGTGCATTAAACACATGAACATGCCTTTCGGACTAAAATAAAAATGTAATTATTATTACAAGCTGCATTTTTCTGCTGTTTGGTGTGTTTACGGTGTAACAGTTTCCATTTTCTACCTGAAGTGATGTTTAAGGATTATCAGCATCACCAACCTTTCAAAATAATATTTCATTAATGTTTTGACATATTTCACAAAACATTTCAGTCTGTCATATGTTCTCTGTCAATAAATAAATAAATAAATCTACCGATGCTATTTCCGCTTCTCCAGGGTAATCCAAACCTCGAGATTGCTTGTCAAAATAGGATCAGATATGTTGGTGTTACAGATATTCCAAATCCAAACGACACATGCAATCTTGTGAACACACAAGGCCACAGCCAGCAATATTGTTCACCATGACTTATGACCGCATGATAAACCATCCTTTAAAAAAGAGGAATTTCAAGCAGACAGGCAGGGGATGTATGACAGATTAGTTGTGTCAGGCTTTATATCAGCCATTTAAGTTGTCACCCTCCACAGCGAATAGCCCCAGAGGCAAACAAACCTCCGCAGATTTCTGCACAGTGAGCACTCTTCTTCTTCTTATGAAATAAAGCTGGTGAATATGATTGAGAGATTATGGATGTATGACAAAAGCAAAATCTAGAGGATGTACTGCACACTGTAGACAACACATCATCAGCCTCTACAAACATCATGTCCATTCCAGTGTACTCATATGTATTTGGCATTTTCCCACAAGATATTCATCAATATCAGCCATTCTTAATAAACCCATTCTGGATTCCTCGTTGTCTCTCATTTGAGCCTTCCCTCTGGCAACCCACCCAGTTGCATCTCCTGCCACTCTAATGGTATTTTCTCCTATCAACCAGCTTATCAAATCCAAATTCCAATGATGGATAAATATGCCTGTGCTGCCTGCTGCAATCAATCAACGTGTTGCTAGGTGATTGTGTCCTGCTGGGATGTATGACATTATGAGGTCCATTTGGAGGCCCAGCTGAGTTACAATGGCTTCAATTGCTCAAAGTCAATTTTCACCATTGGTCGCCTTTTTCGTCATCTATGTGCTTCTGGAAAAGCAAAGCTAATTCCACCTTACATCTATTATACCTGCTAAATCTCCATGAAGAGCGCAGACATTTAGGCCCATTATTCCTTGAGAGACAGGGTCCACTTTCCCCAGGCATTAGGCAGTGAGTGTGCATTGCATGGTTGTATGTTTAAAACAGCACTTCTGCACACACGAGTATGCTTTTCAAGTGAGTATTCAAGAAAGGTAATGTGAATAGAAATAACGATTCAATTTCTGTGGGAGACACATGAGCTTCACACGATGTTTGCTATTATCATGTTATAGTTCGATAACATCTGCACCTTGGGATGGATATGAAAAAAAATAATGGTTAAATAATGCAACATGAAAAACATCACTATCTGAGACACTTAAGAAAGGTAGAGCAATCTTAAGCCTATAACAAAAGTAAGGTTAACAAGTTTAAAATAAAGCCATTCATCCAGGTGCATCAACGAAATTCCCTTTTGCAGGCCTCAAGTGTGTTTCCAGAATCTAATCTCCTCATGATGAAGCAGCCCTGAGTGGCGAAGGAGTTTGTGACTTTGAAATGCCAATCTTTTATTGTTTGTAATTGCATTGTTTTTCTCCAGTCATAGTGCCAGAGATTTTCAGAGCAAGAGCCCACCCACAGGGCTTGCACACAAGCACACACACAAACAGCAAGCAACAGACAGGTTTGTGCACATTTCAGCCTTAGATTCTGAGATGATGATCATGTTGCAATTACCAACACCTCGACTAATGAATCAAGAGTATTGCATTCAGATAACAGCCTGTTTTTGGACATCCCTCAATGCACCGGGTAGCCCTGCTTGTAAAATTGACTCCATTAAAGTTGCTTTTTTCAACACAGAGCACGTAGTTAATGTTGTGAATTCAAACAAAACTATTTGGTAAGGTTTAGGCAGCAAAACCACTATGTTATTGTTATAAAAAGAGTGTGCGTGTGATTAAAATAAACAGAACGGGACACCAACTTCACTGTCCTGGGGGAACGTCTGATGTCTGTTTAAAATATGCACCACTCCTACATAGATTGTGTTGCGCTCAATCCTGGATAACTTGGTCTGAGCATCTAATATTGCCACGTACGGGTTTACAGTTGAAAGCCCGGTACATTTCATACGGACACTCAAGAATGCCTTGTGTGTCATTATCAAATGTAGAGAGCCATAAAATGTTACTGACACCCTGATAGTGAGAGTGGGCTGGAGTTAACTATATGGAATCACAATTTGTTTCTCAACCACCAAATGCATTACATTTATCGTAGGCAACAGAGGAAAAAAGTAATGCACTTACCATTAATAAAACAATGCGTCTGTTGTGGTTAAATGTGAAGGTATTTCCGACACCCACAGATTCAGGTTACCGCTTCGAGATTAGCTTTTCAAACGACGCAGGCAAGAAAAATTGCACTCACAGCTTACTGATGTGGCAGGATGTGGCAGAGATATGCATAACACTTTGTACAAATCTGTAAATGCATCTTTGTACGGCCTCAAGAGGGACTCCCGAGTGCTGGTGATAGTTTGCCCCTGTTCTTTTCTTTCCAGGAGCGGGTTAGCTCACAGATTTGCCTTGCTGACTCCATAATGACGGGCCATGGGCAGTATGCATAGTTTGTCTAGAAAATATGTGGGTTTGGGGCTTAGGGCCGGCATACCTCTCAGTACGTCATTTGTCTCTGTTGAAAAGGGCTGTTTCATCTCAATTAACAACCTGTCTATAATAGGATAGAAAGAGTGTGGGTTTTTTCAGGTCATCCATCCTGTAGAACCAAGCTCTTTCTCCTTAGGGAGGCGCCCAGGGGGCATCCTTACTAGATGCCCGAACCACCTCAACTGGCTCCTTTCAATGCAAAGGAGCAGCGGCTCTACTCCGAGTTCCTCACGGATGGCTGAACTTCTCACCCTATCTCTAAGGGAGACTCCAGCCACCCTCCTGAGAAATCCCATTTCGGCCGCTTGTACCCGCGACCTTGTTCTTTCGGTCATGACCCAGCTTCCATGATCATAGGTGAGGGTAAGAACGAAGATTGACTGCTAGATCAAGAGCTTTACCTTCCGGCTCAGTTCTCTTTTTGTCCCAACTGTGCGGTAGAGCGACTGCAACACCGCCCCCGCTGCTCCGATTCTCCGGCCAAATTCACGCTCCATCGTCCCCTCACTCGTGAACATGATCCCGAGGTACTTGAACTCCTTCACTTGGGGTCCAATCCACTGATTTCCTGAGAGCCATGGCCTCAGATTTAGAGGTGCTGATCCTCATCCCAGCCGTTTCACACTCGGCTGCGAACCGATCCAATGTGAATTTGGTTATTCTGAAGAGGTGCAAAACAAGCAATGATCGCACTGACAGTTCTTGCCTTTTTCCGGAAGTGTGAATTTGACTGGTTGGTGATGTCACGCAGGGTAGTCTAGATTGCAGGGAAAGTTATCTTGACTGCCCAGATTGCATTATACTTACATGTCCATTGAGTATAACATAGCTCCTTCGGTTATTTTTGTTTTTTCGCAGAGTATTTGTAGTGTTTCCAAATACATTGCTACTTCCTGACATTTCTGATACCCCAATGTAGGTCTATATTACACTGACTGAATGTGCGCTTGAGACTGGCTAATAGATACTCTGTGCCTAAGCCATGTGCTGGGGTGAAATCAAGCCCCTACCACAGCGACCTCTTGGTTGATCCAATACGGAAGTGCCCAAAACTGCAGTTCTCCAAGTGTCCACTAGAAGTAGTTTGCAATATAGAGCAGTTTCTCATTGACCCCCATGTTAAACAGGCTGTTCTCACAGCATTACTAAACCTATTTAAGGCCTGGTACAAAAAACCTTCTAGAACATTTTTTATACAGTCTATGGGTAAATGCAAAAATTCCTCATGCACATTATCTGAACCTCACCTCACCTCACACACCATCCTGAGACCTCTTAGGTTCACAATCACTCCCAATTTCCGGTTCGGTTTGACATTCCACATTTGGATACACCATTATCATACACCCATTTGGCTAATGATAACTTATAATAAATTATAGTATTCACACAATAAAAATGATATTATATTAAATTATAAATGAACCATAGAAATGTATTGGGGTTGCTATGGTTATAGCTACAGCACCCATAAGTCCCTCCTTTGGCCAGTCCTAGTGCCTGAAAAGAATAACCAGCAGCTATTTGGACATCATAAATTAAGGATTCAACATTTATATTCATTTATACTAACCAACCCTTAAAGTAGAGCTGGCAGGCGACATTCAATTACGCACCACTCACATCACAGCCACTAAGACCTAATAGAAATTCATTACTGGTCTTCTTTACTATTTACAAGTATCACAACGTGTAGGGATTTTTAAAGAATTAATACAATTTTGAATTAATTTGTCAGTTTGTGCTGATCATATCCTTAGGTCTTTTTCTCAGAACTCACATTGTTGGCAAGTAGCACCTTGGGATGTTGATGTTAATCACCTAATTTAATAACACTCTTCCAAAACATTCCTCGAAGTACATGCAGCTATGCAAGTCTTATCCAAGATTATTGAGAAAGCTTAATAATTCCTTTTAATTTATTTATTTACTCTTTGTGTTAATATTTTAAATGGCACACAGGTCCATTAACCGATTAAACAAGGGGGATTCCGGCAAGTTGGAGAGACGCTAGGTGATAGCTCTGACCCTGATTAAGTTTGGAATGAAATCCATGACTGAGAAACTCAAATTGAATTATTTGTGCTTAAATGATGCAGCTCCAGGACTATAATGTGATTAATAATTGGATCGCAGCACACAAGGTTTCACATTTAATTGCATTTCGGCATTGACTACACAAGCACTAAATAGTCTGAAACAAAAGTAAGCAATGTATGCACAGCCTTGAGTAGATCTACCCTGAATTCACTTTGAAAATGTTTTTCTTGCCTTCACATTGGATGAAGCATATCTGAAATGACTCTGAAACTGACAAGGTAAGTCTTAAAGGTCATAGCTGAAATTGCTTGGGTGCCAGCACTAAATAGTAACATTCAGGATTATAGACACAAAAGAAAATGGGTTATTTATGACCCCTGCTCCCAGCACAATGAGCAGAGCACACACTGTAAGCCCATGAATATCTCAGGGCAGATAAACCACGGCATTTCACACATAACGTAATCACACTGTCCTTTTGATTAAATTAGAGACCTTAAGTCGTGCGTGAGAGATGCGGTTGAGACCGATTCTGAGTCACACAATCGATTCCCTTTGACTCCTGAGGACTAGAAAATGAAGCCATTCTACCAGTATGGAGCATGGTGAGATGTCTATTGAGGGGGCATTGGAGAGGGATGTAAAAAAAAAAAAAAAAAAACAGAGGGACAAAAAGACAGAGGAAGAAAAAGAAACAGATGGTAAAAAAAGATCATCTTTCATTTAACCTGTAATGTAAAATGAGTCAGACACAGTGTATCAAAAGTACATTGTGTACCCTTACATTAACTGGTCTTCTAAAGTGCCATTATTGCTTTTTTTGTAGGTTGCTACTTCTAAGTTATAAGCAGTGAGGTAGATGAGAATATGTTTAATGTCCATTTCAAATGTAGATTCAACCTTTGGAATGTACCCTCCAGTGTACATTTAGGCAGTCCCCCCCCCCCCCCCCCTCTCTCTCTCTCTCTCTCTCTCTCTCTCTATATATATATATATATATATATATATATATATAGACGGCTATATCGACAGAACGTACAACATTTTGGGGAAAACGAACACCTTCTTTCTGAAAGTAAGACAAGAAGATTAATACCATTTTCTTGTCTGTGTGTGACCCAGAGAGAGAATAATGATTCTATCTCAGTGGGTATTCTTTATCATGTGTGAAATTGTCATCAGTGTTTGCTTATTCTTCAGGGAACAGTTCCAGCATGTAACTCCCCTAAAACCACAGATTCCTTTATGAATTAAACCAATGAGCATAAATAAGTAAGCTTTAGAGGAGCCAATATTATACTTCTATTATTACTTCGGTCAAAGCCTGGCTAGCTGTTAACCTGTTTCCACTCTTTATGTTAAGCTAACTCTCAACTCCAGCTTCTTGTTTAAAATCAGGGTGGTATCTAATGCCACTAATATATGCTTTTGCTAACTATTTTTAGATTTTCAAGAGATAGATGTATTGCCTTTCCCAGGTTCACATTCTCATCTAATTCTGGGACAGCAAGGAAATGACTTAGACTTAGACTTAGACTTGGACTTATACTTAGACTTAGACTTCTCTTTATTGATCCCTTTGGGATGACTCCCGGAAGGAAATTGAGTTTCCAGCAGTTTACAAAAACACGAGGGAGGTCTAAAAAAATATTGTATAAGATAACCAACAAACTCCTTGCTAAATAAATACAGAAAGTATGCAGTATTTACAGTAAACAATAAACTCTTCAAAAATATATGAGGTAGATGTAAGAATACAGGTAAAAAGAAATTCACCGAAAATTAAATCAGAGAAGTTAAATGTAGAGGCCATGAAAAGATAAAATATGTATGGCAGTATATGACAGAAATGAGCATTAAGATTAAATTATTGCACTTAAGTGGTGGATAAAGTTATTGCACAAAGAAAAAGAGATAAGTGTCCAGGTATGTATGAGTAGATTATTTATTGCACAGTGAGTGGCTCCCACTCCTTCTCTTCTGTTCTCTTTATTTCCTCCTCCCCCGAGTTGAACAATGAACACATTTACAAAAAATTATTATCTATTCCTTTAATTGCTTTGGAAAATTACTGACTTAATTTGCTCTGCTTATGCTGATGAATGCAGATTATAACATGTACTTTTTGAATTCCATCTTGAGCAATAATGTGATGAATATTGTTGTCACAATCTGGCATAGTGAGAATTATTCCAAGTTGTTTATAACATTGGATAGAAGCTGCACAGCATCTAATTTAAAATTCAATTGGAACCACTACCACTCATAGAAGTCTAAAGGGAGTCTATCACCTTCTGTTCAGTCTTCATTAGTCTGTTGTTCATTGTTGCTTTGACTGAAATCATGGTCTCTGCTTTGAGTCTGGAGCCCTGCGATATCAGAGGAGGACCTGCTGGAGTGCATATAACTGCTTCAACCATCGCACTCTCTTTGTTACATGAATCTCTTTGTTTGCCTCAAAAAAACAATCATTCACTTGAATTTCATCAATCGACTGTGAACAATGCTGTGACGGCGGGAGCCTTAGGTGATTATCTTCCCAATTTCCCAAGTCCATTTGTGCTTCCAAAAACGGATATGCCAGCCATTAAAATACCAAATTATTCTTCCTCTATGCTGCAGCCCAGGTAAGTTGTAAGTGGACGTTTGTGATAAAATACCAAGTCAATATTTTCTGAAAGGATCATTTCAGCTTATCACGACAGAAATGCAACCAGTTACATTAATGTGATCTCACTAGGAATTATAATTCAAAATCAGTATTTGCATTACAGTTATTAAATCAAGAGTCACACCATTACTTTCACATTTGGGGGTTTGGCTCGTTTGTCATCTTTCTAAAGTTGGTAACTTTCTGTCAAAAAGAAATAGTTTGTTTTGACAGCACAAGGAGACAGTCGATCTGTGATCCCTCTCTCTGTGTGCTCCAAATCGCATCTGCAAAATCACTGCACCCGACTGACAACCAATCAGAGCAGAGAGGAGTCCCTGATGCAGAGTCAATGACTGCTCATGAATGGCGATCAAACTGTGACACAAGACAGAACTGATCAAATATGAATCAATATTATTTTAAAGCACTGCATATTTCTCGCATTAAAGTGTTTTCCAAAACATATTTTAGTGTACTGTTTAGCTGTAAAATGAAAAAGTTTGTCTGACCAGTCGAAAAACCACTTAACGGTACATTAAAATATCTTTCTGAAAACACTTTATGCGAGAAATATGCAATACTGTAACTCTACTTTTTAGACTTTTTATCTTATTATAAAGGTTCTCCTGTAAGAGGAGATGAATCATAATAATTTTAAGGCCTTTTAAATCAGAATTTACAAACATGTGGTGTGTTAATTCCTGCTGAACGGTATTCTGTCCTGTCAGTCGCTGACACTGCGTTGGCTCAAATCTCATGTCGTGCCTAATCAGGGAGTTTTTCAAAGACTTTATTTGTTATAAAGTTTATTTATCTATTAAAGTTTATTTATTTTAAGTACTCACTTTCTCTCAGTGTGGCTGATTTACCCACTTGTTAGTTGTTTCTAACTGCCTTTCACTTTTCACAGCTCTGAGAACAGCTGGAGCTCGCTGCATGCAGCTGTGGGTTATGTGAGCAGGTGGGTAGAGAAATTGTTGTCGTCGTCATTTTACAGATTTGATCTATACGCTTTTTTAATTTTGTAAGGAATGACATGATTAGCATTGGTCATCCTCTTTACAGTACAAGAGGAACATAATTACAGTCTCGCTTGCATACTAAATGATAATTTATTAAATTTTGACATTAATAAATTGTCAACAACCATTTATGTAGCATTATCCTCGTGTGACACGGCTGCAAAATGCTTACATACAGCAGACGTGTTTTTCAAATCTTCTGCTTCACAACAATTAAAAATCCACCAATGTTCATTGTAACTGAATTAAGTTCACTTCTATCGCCTGTGGCTTTTTCAGAGGCATGCTGGGAAAGAACGACACTAAGTGAATTGAAATGGACGAGGCAGGTTGGGGGAAAGCGGGTTCATCAAAAAAAAAAATTGCAACACATCATCAAAAAGTAACTCCCGGGAAGCATTTAACATACAATATGATAAGAAGTAACATTGTTAGAGTATCCTAGGGAGAATTTTGAAGCTAATTATTGTAGGTTAGATGTTACAGGCTGAGTGTGAGAGCCCTGACACACTGAGCCGACAGCCAAGAAGCGTCATCTTCAAGGTTTGTTTATCTCTGTTGTCAGCCCTGTTCAGCCAAAATCTCTGACTGGCTGTTTAGCCAAACCGTGGTTGATACAGATTTTTGCTTTGATTTCTTCTTCCACAAACAGTCTGCAACACTAAAAAGAACCAATTGCAATTTTTTTTACACTGATGGTATTCAAAGCACAATGAAACAGTTTAAATAGACTCCCAGTGGCTTCAAGATGGTGCCTAATTTGTTGTTTATCTTCAGGTTTTCTTTTGTGACAAAAAAAATAAGAAAAATAAATAAAGATTACAGTACAGTTATTTCTTCAGGCACAGAACGTAAAATTGCAATTTCCCCTTTGAAAATGAAAATGTGTCTACAAAATGAAAATAGTAAGTTTAGCCCTGTGAAAGCATGGCTGGGTAGTTCAGTTTGGCATAAGTATTTTCAAATACCTCCCTGTTCCGTTTCAATACAAGTTTTAATTCCTTGTCTCTTTTTGGTGCCAGGCTTAATGAACAACAATAACCTCGATTTCAGATAATGTTGACATTATCAGGAGTTGCAGCAGTCAAAATAAATTATGTATGCAGCAGGCTTTTTCCAATCAAGAGTAATTGTCAAAGGAAATTTAGGAGGTGGCTGGACTGTGTATAAAATTCGAACATTCCCTAAATCCTCACCCAAATAACGACCATATAGAGGTTGTGCAAAGGGCCCATATTTATGTTTGTTGTTAGGCTGCAACCTCTGGTGATGGTAGAAATTATCGTGGGAGAAAACAAGGAAGTAGGTTGATGTATAACAGCCCCAAAGCCTGTGTAGGGAGGTTGGGGTAGTGTCCCGTTCTTGGTGTCCTGTGTAAAACCAAAAGTCAACACTGACATATTTAATTACAGCCGTGTCTGTGATTCATTTTAAGACACTCCCACCCCCTCACCCTCTTTTCCAGTAGCGAAACCGTGGGGTCTTGCACTGGGCCTTCAACGTCAACAAGTAGCTTTTAAAGACAACACGTTGCACAACAACCTCCGACCAAGCCCCCACTACAGCGACTTCATAGTTGATCCAATAAGGAAGTGCCAAAAACTGCAGTTCTCTGAGTGTCCCGGGGGCATGTTTCATAATAGAGCAATTTCTCATTGATCCCCATGTTATACAGGCCGTCTTCACAGCATAATGAAAATTTTTAATGCCTGATACAAAAAAACATTCTAGTCTGTATGTTTAGGTCATATCTCCATGACAACACTGGGGGGGGGGGGGTTGTACCAGGCTAGTTTTTATTTTATTGAAGTTTAAAGTTGATGACCAGACCCCGACGGGCCACAGTCTATGGCTCCAACACTGCTCCAATGCACACACACACACACACACACACACATGCACTCAATGGCACCGCCAGCGGCTTCGCACACACACAATCAACGCCAGATTTTAGCTATGAACCTTTTCAAAGATGTAAACATAAACATTCCAAATGTGTCCTAGTTTATTTCCTGTTGCAGTGTATGTGAATGACATCAGCTGACAGGAAGCTAACAAGGAACACGGCTGTTGCCTAGCAATAGAATTCCATTAAAAAACGGTCTATATAAGCCACAACAAAATCATGTGAAAAATATGCCACAACTTAGGCCATCATTTTGAGTACATTGGTCTAAATGAGCAAAGTGTTACAATCACCAGTTATGACAATGCCATAACAATGCAATGTTAACAATCCAGCTTTGATTTGGGCTGAAATAAAATCATCAAGGATTGTTATTGTGAGACAGAATATGCAGTGCTGCTCATTCAGCTGACATCCCCACATGTTTTAAACTCAGCTAGTGTGCAGGTGTCGGCTACAGTAGAACCCTGGCGGCAGTGAGCTGACTTGTAAATCCATTGTTAGCCAGGGCGACAATTTAACCAAGGAAAGAAGCAGCAACTCCAGCAACACAACCTGTAAGTGTTCTTGTCATCAACAGACAGCGTAGATAACTGTCAGTCTTATAATGCCTTTCAAAACTTTCCCCCTTTCTGTTAATTCCAGTGCTGGAGTTGGTAGGCTACTGATTTAACTCTTCCCGCCCGCTGACCCGATTAAATGTCAGTGGCCTTTTGGAGAGACGTAAAGAATCTCTTTGGTAGAACAAGTTTTTTCCCGCCCACTAATAGCAGCATTTGACTGGTTGATGTACCTGTCACTTGCTACATCAATACACACACACACACGGACACACAAACACACACACACACACACACGGATCTCTAGTATGGACAGAGGTCCATGGTCCATGGTCCAATCGGTCCAAACCCGTGAGCAAAGAGCTGGAAGCCTTTTCTGCCTAGAACTAAACTAACTAAATATGATTGGATAACTCTGTTTTCTCTATCTTCAAGGTTTAGGACTAAAAGTGAATATTATTATTATTATTATTATTAATTGAAACAAATTAAATATGACATTTAAAATTCTAATATGTTGGGCCTTCTCTGAAGTTCTTAAAGTCCCTAAGGGTTTCCGTCTACCATTTTCCTAACCCTATCTATTAAACAGGGCAGCAACTAAAACTGCCACTGTGGTCACACCTTACGTTCACATGTTTAAAACAGCCACCGTAGGTTCATAACATTAAACAGAATGATAATATTTGTTTGTTGTATATTATAGGACATTCTAGACAGATTTTTTTTTTTCAAAATCCTCTTATCAAAGCCATTTGCTCTAATTTTAGCTGAATTGTCTTGAAGGTGAGTAAAATAAAGACTGCAGTAGTTTTAGCAAGAGCCTGTTACGTGAAAGCAGCAGCTGATTCTGCAGGCGATGTCTACTGCACATATCATCTATGATCCCACATCAAATTAAAGCTGGCGATACATAATTAATATCAAAGATAATTTTAGAAATGTTTTGATTTATTTTAAAGAGATGATCGTCACATTAATTCATCTCATCCACGTTCAACCGCTTGTCCCTATAGGGGTCACAGGGGCCTGGAGCTGATCCAAGCTGCCATCGAGCGTAAAGTGGGGTACACCCTGGACAGGACACCAGTCTATCAAAGGGCACATAGAGACAAACAGAGACAGACAACCATTTACACTCACACCTACAATCTAGAGTCATTAATTAACCTAACACGTGCATGTCTTTAGGCTGTGGGAGGAAGCCGGAGAACCCGGAAAGAACCCACGCAGACACAGGGAGAACATGAACCCTCTTGCTGTGAGGCGACAGTGCTAACCACCACACCACCGTGGTGCCTAAAGGTGACCTTTCCATGCTATATAAATCACTTTTAGATAAACTTTAAAATTTCACAGAAGCAGATGACATATAGTATAAAGAGAGATATTTATCAAACACGCACACTGGCTCATACACATGAATGCAGACAGAGATGCGTAAAGGTATTGTGCTGCTATGCACAGATGTTTTTCCTCAGCATTCCTCTGGCAGGGTAAATGTGCACATCAGGCCTGTGCAGTGTGCTCATTCAGCGGATGGTGCAAGCTGGGACCAGCTGTCTCCTGTCTCACTGTGACTGTGGCTGAAGTGACAGTAGGCATTATGTGGTCCCATGGCAGCTGGCACAAATGACCGTTTGAACGTACTGCGTCAAGGGAGTTTGGACTTTTTCTTTTCCTCAATCTGTTGGCAATCCCCCCTTTCTACTTTTCCAGCATATATCTTAACTTGTTTGGGGCGGAGGGGCTTAAGCCTAAAAGTTAATTAGTGGTGTTGCTGAATGTGACCTTTCCTTAATTTTTTCTATATTTCCATTGAAAACACATTGTTGTTGTGAGTTTACGGTGACCTTTTGGAATGCCACAGAAAGATGTATAGAGTCTGGCTCTGCAGAAATACTGATAATAATATATAATATACTGTATAATATAATACTGACTGGGAGACTCTTTCATAGTCAAAAATACCTGCAACTTTTTTATTATTAATAATGAGAATAGAATTAACTTAATGTATACACTTTATTAACATGGAAATATATCTGAAGATGCTTCCACTTCTCTCATGTAAACAGATTGTCTGGTGACTGCAGTGTTGACCAGGAGAAGATGTCATCAGGCGGAGCCCAGTGTTCATTGGGTGTAACCAGGTTTCAACCGCAGTCTGTATAAAAGAAGTGGACGTAGCTTCAGGGTCTGAAAAGTGAAGCCAATGTGGAAGTGCCTTAGACCTGCATTCTTTTTAATGTCCAGCAGGAAGCATCTCCACTGGCTCCAAAAAGAAGTCAGACTGTATAGAAGCAAGCACAGATTAACCACTAGGCCGGTGAGCGGGGTCCTCCAACGTTATGGGGCCTCCTTCAACTGTCTGTGGCCTCATTCTGTCTTTTTTTTTTTTTCAACAATACGCTGACTCAGCTTACTAGCAAGGAGGACGATGCTAACAGTGAAAAGGAGGACAGTAAAATAAAATGAATTGCTTTAACCATATAATAATCACAAAGAGTAAATAACAACAACATAATGCTATTCAATATCAGAGTGGTACATAGTACACGTGTAATCAGTTATACACAAAAGTCAAACTGATGACATGCGTCACCCAGTTGAAAATCAGCACAGTTTCCCTTGAGCTTAGCGTAACACCACTGAAATGGCACTAGCCTTTAGTGCTCCACCCAAGCTCAACCCTCTTGTCCAAATATGGTCACTTCTGGCTCCAAAAAAACCAAGATGACACCAGCCACATGTCAGACTTGAGACTTCAAATCAGTAGTCCACAAACCAATGGGTGAAGTCACAGTAGTCCTGCTGGTTTCCTCCCCTTTCCTCTCATTCCAATGGCCCTGTCTGCTGTCCTTTCTCCCTACAGTCTTGCTGCAGGTCTTGATGTTTTAATTCTTTCCTTTCCGAGGCTTGGTCACAAGCCTCTCCCCACAAGACTATCAGTTCAATTAGGATGATCTTTTTTAGCTTCTTCAGAACACAAGACAATATCTGGCCTCAGGGTTGTTTGGATGACCTGGGGGAACTGCATCCTACATTCAAGGTCCACCCTCATCTCCTATGACTGTGTTGTTTGCAGTAAGTTGTTGGCTTCTCTCCTTCTCTTACAATAATAAGACAGGATGAAGTAAAAGGTGTACATTTTTGATTAGGTAAAATAAAGGTCCCCTTACTTTAGAGAACAGATAACACATTAAGGAATTTAAAAGTGCTAGAACAACAACAAGATGTTCTGGCATCTTTTTTGCTGCACATTATTTTTGTGGGGTTTTAAGACATTTGTAGGCTGTGGATTTATTATTCCAGTCTAGGTTATTCATTTATGTTGTTGTTGACCTTGTGTTGCTGAATAATACATATAACCAGTCAAATCTAAAGCTTTTGATAGAAGATGCAGCTTCTGATATTCCTGTTTTGCAGTCTTTGCTTATGTTTACTGTCCCTGTACAGTGTTGAAACTTTTGAATCACATTCATTTTCCTCAGCTGAATTCATGCCATTGAACCTCTCCAATATGATTATGACTTAAATTCCCCTTCCTTAACACCGAAATCTTTGCAATTCAGCTGTGGTAATGCACTCTAATGTGGATGAAGTATTTTGAGCATTTATTAACACTCACCAGTCATTATATTTATATTATGTAATTCAGATGAAATAGAGATTTGTGAAGAACCTTGTTCAAGTGGCTGTCCACGTATTTAAAGTTACTTTTCTCTCTCTACAGTGAACAGTGCCCTTTAATCTGAGTTAACAGACTCTGGTCCGAACACTGGTCCTGTGGACACTTAGCCATCTTACCACTGCTGATTCTGACACTGGTTTGAATACTAGGCATCTTGGGTGACATTGACAATAAAGCTTTCAATTTTCTATATGAGTGTATTCACCCAGGGAATCATGACTAAATGATGGTGTATGGTTGTGCTCCACAAGTAGGCCTACACATGTCCTTGGTGTGTGTGTGTGTGTGTCTCCTCATGGTAAATATGGACCTGGAGATGCCTAGTGTAGAGAAAAATACCACAGAGGTGGTTTTGAGTATTTTGCCAGGTGTCCTGATGTTGTCACCGTGATAGCTTCGCAAGATATGTCATGAAACTTTACAGGTATGTAGCTGAGATCCAAACTAAGGCCCAGGTTGAAAATGGGAGGCGAAATTAAGCTAGAAAGTAGGGAATGGGTCATTGCCCGATCACTTTATGCCACCATCCATATTTGGCGGCTGGTATGATCCCAGCGCTAGATGGTCTCTAGTGTTGCACAGCTCTCTCTTGGTATGACCTTGTTTCCTCTCATGATTGAGTGTTGGCTTAGAATAATGTATTATAATATAGTAGTTGCCTCATTTTTCGTTAAAATTGATGTGACCTGCAGATAAATTGAGGCCATCTCATCCCACAGCCTTCCTTGATGAATGATGAAAACCAACGTATCTTACTACATGTGTATGCACATTACCATTGCTTTGTCCGAGAGCACTTTCTTGTGATTTGCACACCACGGAAACCTGATGGCCAGCTGGGAGGAGAAGTAGACTGCAATGAAACTAAATCCTCAGTACGCAGGAGGCAGCAGGTACAGGTGAGCTCTGCTGAACCTCTGTTCCTGTCTTTCCGCCCTGCCTCGCGTCATCCATATGGGGTAATATCTAACAGGAAGAGAGTGAGGGAAAAGAAAAAGAGCATTTCCACATCCATGATAAGGGTCAGGCTGAGCATCGTCACGCAACATATCTCTGAAGGACAAGCAATCCAGTGGTGTATGTGAGGCAGTCATATCTGCTGTAAGGGGGACGAAAAAGAAGTCAGCGAGATCAGGGATCCAACTGTTTGATGTTGTTACAAAGAAGTCTTTTGAGCTCCATAGTTACTCTTTTGTAGTACATTTTTGTTAACATTTACAGCTGATAACACACTTTACATGCCTGTATAAATGATGTACCAAGGGGCCAAGAAAAAGAAGCATACAGTAATGTAAGTTTCACTGCAGAACTTTCAAGGCTTTGCTGATTTTTTTTCCGATCTGTTTCCAGCATTCTGATTATAGCCTGAAGGCAGATGTATGAAATCGGAGAAAGTGAAAACAAAATCTCTCAAAATGTGTTTAAACACCAAGAGGGGGAGGTTTTAAATTTCTTTCTAAATGGTGTTAACTTGTGAATTTCACATTAGCGTAAACATGGCCGATATTGTTCAGGACTCTGCACAATCAGAGCAATCCCATTTCTGATTTATTAATTAGGTTTGCAGAACATCGGTTCCTCAGCAAATGTGAGATCGCATTTTTGAATGCAAGTGGGGAAAACACAGCTGAAGACAATTGAAGGAATTCAAAGAGATTCACCTGAGGGCTTTCAAACGCAGTGAGGCAGAAATTCGTGTTTTTCATGTTCGAAGCAAAGACTGCATTTGATTGGGTTATCCCCTTCCTCCAGGGCATTACAACTTAAAAATCGATAGCAGTACAATGTAGAAAATTTTAGTGAGTGACAGGGGCCAACAGCCGACAGGTGGATGGGAATAAATCATTTAATCAAGGTTGGAGTTCTTCTTTATAAGATAATGTCCATCCTGTATGTTGCTGCAGTGCTATCTGAAAACATCTGCCACTAAGATGCCTCTGGCCCAAAAGAACTCAATGAATATTGTATGGCTGTAAGAAGTTAAACACAAAAAGAACATGACTGATGACAGCTTTATACGCTGAAGCCAGTTAATTTAACCTTGTAAAAGAGAAAGAAAAACCTGAAGACAGACAATGAATACTGTACAAACTGCACTCGTTCTCTGGCGTCTTTGCACCTGAGGCTAGAGATATTGACTGCCGTCCAGTGCAATTTTGAGAATCTTGATGTGGCTGGTTGGTGCAAGGGTTGAATGTGTGCATCTAGTCCACAAGAATCCAACATTGTTGCCTCAAACTTGACAGCTTCTGGGCTCTGTATGTTGTAGCTGAATAGTCTGACGGTCTAATCTGGAAAGTGAGGAAAGGTTGCAGGTTGAAGAACCAACCATCAACTCAATGTGCACTAGATATGTAGCTAGTCTGACACTACTTCTAGTCGGTGCATCTTATAGTGTTAGTCATATGTTAGAGATGGGAAAGATCCCCATGTTTATGTTGGCAAAATATATTGTGCACACACAGTATTGCACTAAATCTATTAAATTTGGGTTTAATTACCTTGGATGACTGACCTCAGGCTGCTTTTAGTCACTGTCCATACTCAAAAGTAATACACTATTTAATAAGTATATAACCCACTGCTTCAAAGGAGAGAGTCAGGTGGCATACATTAAAAAGTCGATGTAGGGGCAACATTGGGGTGGATGGATGGGTCAAATAAATACAGGACACCACCATTGATGTCCCTTGTAAAAGCAAAAGTCAATGCTGGCTTATTTAATTTATTATTGTTATTGTTACATCATTTTCATACTTGACTGAACTCAACCCAAATGCAATCGTTTACTCAACCTATCTAAGTTGTTTTGTTGCCTAAATTGGTTCTGCACTGTAGGAGCTTGCAAAGGAGCACTGATCACATTTTGCTGGACATTCGTAGGGAAACGCTTGAAAAATTGTGCATTCTCTTTGTAAGACATACGAACGGTTGTTTGAGGATACGTTGCTAACTTTGATGTGTCCATCTTTGCCTTTTCGGGTGATTATGTAATAAAGTGAAATTCGTAAATCATCCTAGGGTCTTTTCGGCAAATACACTCATCAAATAAGCCATAGAGACCATTTTTTTCATAAAACAACTATTAACGGAGATATCCTGGGGAGTCGCTTACAGGCGAATGTGGCTAACACTGATTAGCTCGGGGCAGCATGGTGAACGCATTTAAGCGGATTTTTTAATCACTGATACTGCTCAAGGTGACACCAAACCTCTGCAGTAGCATGATGAGTCCCTACACATTTACCGAAGCATCAATGGGCTCCTTCCTTGCATTTGGACTTTAGTACGAGAGGAACTGCTACTTGGGCCAGTAGGTAAGTCTTTCAAAACACTATTTAAATAAACTCTGGATTCACTAACTACGTTGTTGGTGCTTTTTTTTCTGTGTAGGGACTCTTCTCATGCTACTGCATAGGTTTGGTGTTATCATGAGCAGTATTAGTGGTTAAAAAAGCTGTTTAAATGCTTTCACCATTCTGCTCCGAGCTAATCAGTGTTAGCCACATTCGGCTGTTAGTGACTGTTAGCGACTGTTAGCGGCTCACCGGTATATCTTAGTAGTTGTTACATGAAAAAAATGGTCTCAATGGCCTTTTTTGATGAGTATATTTGCCGAAAAAGACCATGGGATGATTTTATGCCGGAATTTCACTTTAAGTGAAACTCAGATGCAGCTGATTGGATGCTGAAATTTACAGTAGTTACAATTAGAAAACTGGTAATTAAACTAACATGGCAGTTGTCGAATTGTGAGACAGATTTAAAAGATAATTGTCAAAATTGAGGTAGCATGGATACGATATCCTGACTTTTATTCCCTGTAGTATGGGCCGCACTTCCAATAATGCAGTTCAGTAGTGACTTTCATGAGACTCTCAAACAAAAGAACTGCTGAGTGCTAACTTCATTAGCCAGTTTTATTAGACCCTGCCTGGAAAATGCCTACATCTTTTGTGTAAAATTAGTGAACTGCTCCATTTAATATTTACATGCCACAATAGCAACGCAGGTATTGTTTTCAACTTGTGTGTGTGTGTGTGTTTGTGTGTGTGTGTGTATGTGTGTGTGTGTGTGTGTGTGTGTGTGTGTGTGTGTGTGCTCGCGCACTTGCGTGTATTCATATTATATTTGATCCAAATTAGTTCACTGTCAGGCTTGCTTTACTTTTGATTTGTGAAGTCAGTGTTGGTAAAATGTATTTTGTAACTGTTTGAACCTTTTGTGCACAAAGCATTTTCATTCCAAGAAAAATCTGTGCTCATTTTATTAAATTTCAGGAGACCATTAGTCAAAGCATTCATGCTGCTTGCTCAAAATAAAATAAAAAAGCAAAAGTTCACCCAGGACCTATAAATCCTCAGCTATTTAACCTGAACACTAAAACAGTGCATTACTCTCTGCCCTTTTACACCTCATTTCCTTGTAGCCTTTCTGTTACAAGCAGTTTCTATATGCTGGTGCATTTGATCCATCACTGTTAAGGGTGAAGACAGAGCTCTGCATCATTTTTACTAAATCAGGAAAGCAACAGTAAAGCCTCAGGGGAGAAAAAAAATACCAGTCAAGACCAGTATGATACAGCTTATCAATTTAGTATTCATCATGACATGTGTTTCATGTGTTTCACTCTTACAAATTTGCAGGAAAAAATGTTAATCTGGTAGTTGATGTCATGTTCCCAGTAAACAAGCTTGAGTTACAGCAACAGAAAATCCACTTTAAAACAGGTGTTACACTCCTGAACATGACTTTCAATGACTTTCTTACGAAACAGAAATCCAGAGTGAGTAAAAGTTCCATAAGCCCCTTTCACACATGCACTGCAACCCTGAAATTATCTAGACATCACCCGGAGGAGCTGTATGTGAGAACTAGGTTTGCAACTGTATGAGATGTTCACAGTATGTTAATCGTCTCAGAAAATATAGTGTTAATATTAGGCTACAGTTACAATGACCCTTAAAAGAATACGATGGGTGGGGTTTTTATTTTGTTACTAGTGTAGTGCCCGTTCAAATTTAGGCTGCACTCACTTTTGGGCCCAGATGATGATCCGTGCTTTAACATGATCGTCCCCCCTCTCTCTTTACCGGCCTGCCACAGCGCAATTGCTTATACGTCATCACCCCTCAGACTTTTTGTTTTGTCTGACTTCACCTCCGCATCAGACCACTGCGAACCTTCGGTGGCATCTTTTTATTATGTCTGTCCCATGGAACAGTCGTATATAAATAGACATCAGGACTGCCATCAAAGCTCATGGTCATGCTCATAGTCAGACATGTGCAATTGTGCTATACTAAAGCCCACATCCCTCAATCAGGCCGCGGCCAGGAAGTTTGCCGTTCTTAATCCTGGAACAGTTGTCCTCACACTGGCGAAGCAAACTAAACTTAAGCCTTGAATTAAAGCTGTGATCACATCGGCTGCCATTGACACGAAGAAATCGCTGCTTGATCATATTTGGATCATATCTTGACTATCGCGCGTTTGGAGCGTAGAGGTTGGTAGCAGGCGGCTTTGCTATTATGCTAAATGGGAGATTAAACACAAATTTAACAGGGGTCTGAATGCTTAAAAGAACAGAAATGAGCTCTCAGATGAAGTGTGAGCCGTTGTGTTGCAGTGAGATCAGGTCGTAAGAGATTTAACCTTAAAGCCTCTGCAGCTCTCCTGTAGATCAGATGCTTATGGGATACGCTTCATTAAATGCCTAACGGCACGTTACTCCCATCCACTGCAACAATGCTGCGCGTCAAGCGATTTCGCTAAAAAGTTCAATATTTTCAACTTGCATGTTGGACACGAATATCAATTGATTTTCAACTTGCATGTTGGACACGAATATCAATTGATTTTCAACTTGCATGTTGGACACGAATATCAATTGATTTTCAACTTGAACGTTGGACACGAATATCAATTGATTTTCACGTCCATCGCATAGACGTGAAAATGCAAGTTAAGAGAGTAATGCAAGTAATGCACCACCCGTCTTGAAATCGCGTTTGTAGATTGACTTTGTATGTTCATGCTGCTTCCATTGCGTCCAACGCAGGCAGTGCATCTCTATTGCCTTCCATTCAGCCCTAACACATGTTTAAAATAACAACACCTACATTAGAATGATGTTTGTTGATTTCAGCTCAGCATTTAACTTAATCACCCCTCCATGAAGCTGGTTGAAAAGTACCACACTGCAAGTGGACACTGGACACTTTCTCACAAAAAGACCACAGTTCAGTTCAGGTCGACATACGCATATAAGATACAATATACCTTTATTGAATTTTGATACAGTGCTGACAACTGGAGAACCTCAGGGCTGCGAGATTAGCCCCCTTTTGTTCAGCATGTGCACCCACAATTGTACACTCCCACAATGGAGAACTCTGTTGTGAAGTTTGCAGACAATCCCACCATCATCATCATCGACAACAGTGAGGAAACTTAACAGTCTTGCAGCCCTTTACACAGTGCACAACCTATTGCTCACTGTCAGCAAAACCAAGGAGCTGCATGTTGAATTTAGAAAAAAGGATGCAAAATCACACACTTCTGTCTACATCAGTGGAGCTGAGGTAGAGTAGGTGACCAGTTTCAGGTCCCTTGGAATCAGCATCATACAGAACAAGTCATGGAAATCATATATATCCATCCTGGTAAAGAAGGTGCAACAGCAGCTATGGTACAGTGCAGTACATCAGTAATATTTGGATGTCTTTAAACATTTTCTGTGCATGTAATTATGCAAACCTGTATTGCGTAATAGCAATAAAGCTGAACCTTGAAAATGGAGAAGGGAGGAGATCACGTAAGGGACTGACCCTTTACGTGATCTCCCTTCTAAAAACACTTTTATAGGAGATCATTTCCTGATTTTAGATTAACTTTTATTTCCCTTGAACCATATTTTATTTACTTTTAAATGTCTTTCCTACATTTTATTGTTTGTTTATACGCCAATTTTTTTTGTATTTCATGATGTTTTCTTTTAGGACATTTTATTTTAATGCCTTGTGAAGCACTTTGTAATTTTGATTATGAAAAGTGCTAAAGATTATGATTATTATGAAGCATCCCTGTCAGATCAGCCTCAGACATCCAGCGTGTAAAGTAATGTCTTCAATTGTCTGGCTTTGTCTTATTTAAATCATATGTAAATCAGCCTGTCGCAATTTATATGCTTTTTCAAATTAGATTTTGGAAGAAATTGACCATTAGGCTTTACATAAGCTAGCACAATTTAGCAAAAATCTCTTTTTTTTCAATCATAGACAAAACCAATCTGTTGAAGGAATGTGATGCAGTAATTCCAGTGATGGTCAAGTAATTAAACAAACCATTTGTAATGAAACAGTGATTGCCGGTCTGATCTAATAATGCTGTAGCCATAGTTGGCACAGGAGCTGTAATGTTTATCTTCTTATGATTGCTTTTAAGTCCATACTCCACATTACTTTTCTGTTGTTTACCTCATGACAGTAATTACCATCACCATTAGGTCATGTTCACTGCTGGGACCATGATAATGGTGTAGAATTGAACCCCAAACCCACTAGTATTGACTCAAAAGAGTCATAGTGGCATTCCTTATTAAGTAATGGATTACTGTTACTTGATGAAACATTAGGTTATTGCAAAAAAGTTATTTTTCTGGCGTTCTTTGACAGTTAACAGACACCTTCAGGTGCATTTTTACCCCAGCTGGACTGGAATAGGGCTGACCCTGATTTGCAAAAAAATATATCACAGGTGTTACTAATTACATTAACAAAGCTCCCTCACATTGCAGTTTCCCATGAAGCCATTACAGCCTGACAGTGAGCAAGCATACACAATACCAGGACCCTGAAACTGGAATTTAGTCATTTTATTATTTACCATACACTGTGCTTTTCCTACTCAAAATGTCTTCAATCTAAGAGGCTGGTGGAGAGAGCAGCTGTTTGACTGGTAGGTATCCTCTGGCTTTGGACAGCCCACTGCTCAGTTAAGGTTTTATTTTATGGGTAAAAGTAAGTAAGTATGTCTTACTTACTTCCTTCCCTGGGTCCTCATTTATGAAGATGGCGTACGCACAGAAGAGTGTGCACGCTACTTCTTAAGCAATCTTTGGGATTTACAAAAAGCAAACTTGAAGGGAGGCATACCCAAAGAAACGGGAGAAATGAGAAACGGCGACACAACGGCAGAAGGATGAAACGAGAAAAACAGTGTGGAACCGAGACCATTGCGTTAAATAAATTCAAGATTCAAGATTCAAGAAGCTTTATTTATCCCGAGGGAAATTAAATTAAATTAAATCAAATGTTGCTTCTCATTAATCATGTGAAGAATTCACAAAAGCCCTTCTTACAATTAATAAACAAACAGCTGTTTGATCGATTCTCTCTGCAGTGAAGAAAAAAATAACAACACAATGTAGGATCGCACATTCAAATGAAGACATCATTTGAACCCTCATAACTCATAAATATGTTCTGTATATATTAAACAATACTTGTATGTTATATTTCATGTTGTTGTTTGTCATTTTTGTTTTCAATGTGTTTGTTTTGATAGAAATTGGATTAGATTAATCCCCACACCTGTAGCTCTTTAGATCAAACAAATCAAATGGATAAATATATAAAGGTATGCCATCACAATGCGTAATGACGCACACTCACTGATTTACTGACAATTGAGGATGAGTGGCTTATGAGCAAATTCCGACTGCCATGCACTGTTCTCATGGTTCTCCCCACCTCCCTACTTTGGTCTACTCCTCATTACAGGTCATGGATCTCTAGGAACAGGGGGGGAAAAGCACAAGTTACAGCAATATCCTATTTCCCAAGTGTAATTGGTGCTGTTGACTATTGACTACACTCATGCTGGGTAGTATAAGGGCTCTGAATAAGAATGAAAATGCTTTCATTAATCTCTTTCACTTTGGCCACAGTCCGACCTTCTGACTCTGCATTTACTGTGTCCACAACATGTTGCCACTGTACGGCTGTGTTGTCATTAGTAATGACCACACTGTGCCGTCCAAACAACATGTTTATCCTTTTTTCCACCTCTCCAACAAGAAAATCATCTTCACATTGAGTGTTATGTCTCTTTTTTGTTTTCCTCTCTGCGTTTGTCATAATGTCAGTATGAATGTTAATTTGGGGCTTTTCATTGACTATTTATAGGCATCTATGGGTGTGACATGAAGCCACAAAAGCTGCGCCACATTTAAAGATGATTGTGATTTATAAAAGGAAATTGGTCTACTGTTTTATAAAACCCTCTATACCCCCCAATGGTGACTCTCCACGTACTCTAATTGCCATATACCGTAGGGAAATGAGAAAGGAACTGATTTCTGCTTTTCTTATATTGTTAAATGAATACTGAGGAAGTACCTTGCTACAAAAACTTCTACTCTAACATGCCTGCCGAGTGATGATAAATCCATCTTAAATATCATCGAGATATCAGCAGCATGTCTATGTGCTACATCCCTTTACTATATTTGCACAACATGGTGTTCCTGCTCTTCATTCTGTGCTGCTGTGCGTACAGTTCTCAAACATTCCAACAATATGAAGTAAACAAGTGAGTTTTTGTTGTTCAGAGCCACAATTTTCTCCAGAATTGACAATGAAGTCTTTAACGCTGTGGAGGTTTTTATTTCTGCCCCTAGCTGCCGAACTCAAGCATAAAATAGGAAGTTGTTGCTTACAGTGGAGGCTGAAAGCTCTAAATGCTCCCTGACAGCCCTGGATAAATTATTCTTGTGTGCACCAGTTTTGGGGTACTGTTGGGGACACTGAGAACCTTAAAACTGCAGCGAGGTAGTACAGGTTGTGATACATCATGAGGCAAACTGCCTGCCTAAGCTATATGAAGGCACTCAATTTCAGGTTTTAAATTTGTTATTCACATCCCGCAGCACAAAAGAATGTCATGATGAGGGAGGATGCTCAACACAAGGCCTGGATGCTCAACACAAGGCCTGGGGTGTTTCAGAGTGCAGCTACTAACATGTCTCGAGTTGTTTAGTTCTGAGATTGCCATACTTGTCAGCGCTGCTGCTTGAACCGAGAGAACACTTCAAGCAGAGAACAGAGGTAAATCTGAAGTCACCCGATACAAACTGTGTTTGTGTAGCAGGCTTATCAATGAAATATATGTGTACACTGTGCTGGCATCGCTAGAAACTACCTCCAGGACTCAATAACACATTCATTGAGCTCATGGTCTGAAAGAAGAGTACTAAGAGCTGCAGCAAAGGCTCAGTCCTTTACAGTATACCCATATACACTCACTGGCAAAGAAAAAATCATGGAATACACACAAATTACAGTGCATTGCTTTATTCAGTTACAAAAACGAAACACAATACACAAACAATTAATACACATGCGCATTACTTTTCGTTGTTATGTATACGAAAAATGCATACAAACAGCCTCAGACATTCTTACTTCAAAAATTGAAAAAAAAGAAAGAAAAAAATATATTCTAAGCCTTTAACTGCAGTGATAAGATTAAATAGCACCTTGAAGACACACTACTTTGGGACTCTGCAGTCTAACTTTGACAAGAATAAACGTAGTATATTTATCTTACAGTGACGCACAGAATGTCTGGTAGCGCAGTGAAGTCTGCGAGGCTCCTGTCAACACCTGCACATCTCAAATGGTGCTGCAAATAATTGACTTATGTTGCTGATGCTTCATACAGCGGAGAGTTTAAGTGCATCTGTGACCTAAGCATCACTCACCCACCCACGCGCACATTACAGACATCTGAAGATCCTGCAGTGAAAACACCTCCGTGTGCAAAAAATAACACACTACCCTGATGAACTATATGTTCTTGGAGAGTGATTGCATTACTGAATGATTCATTGCTGTAGCCTGTATATGCTGTTTTATGAGCTGCATCTCGTTTTTTTTAATGCTAAAATTCCATAGTCCACAGATATGTTTAAAAGTATGTCAAAAATACTCTTTTGTGATTAATATTTAGTTTAAAATCATAATCCGAAAGATTTGAGATACCTTGTTTCTCGCGGCCTCTTTGGCAGTAAGATGTACTGTAATTACAGTTGAGCCTGTTCTTTCAGAGCCCTCCATTTTGTCACTTTCATGGTCGCTTCGTGCTGACTTTTTTTTTCTCTCTCTTTGTAAACTTATACATATAAATGTTACCCTCGTAAATCCATGCACACACACACACACTTGTTCCTATTACACTTCTTTCCTTACTACAAGCCTGACTCAGAAGTTGGAAGTTGGAAGTGAACGCAGCATAACTGGCAGTTACGTTCTGCACCTGGCAGACCAACCGCTGTCAGCAGCGTCACTAACATGGTGGCGCATTTGCGTTTAGAGCGGGAATGTCACCACAGACACACAGATTGTCATACCCGGCAAAGAGGCAACAAGTGCCTTCGTAAGTGGGTTATATGATCAATCACCATTGTTTTACCTCACTCTTTGATGGATAGGAACTTAAAGACAATTAACTAGATGGAAATCTTACGGATCATAACTTTAACATGGCTGACTGAAAAGGGTCTAGAAGCACATATACCGTCTATTTCTATGAGAAATTCTGGATCTAGCCTCAGGTTGCCAACCACTGCTGCTCGCTCATCTACCCCATAAATCATCTCTTATTTGTATATGTTGTTAGTTAACTTGTTAGCTTGTAACTGGTAGTGGCTGACACAGCTATGATGATGGTTTGTTTTCACTCTGTACCAACAATCCACTCTTTGCTGGAGGTTTTAGGTTTCTTTGCAGACTTTTGCACAATAGACTGCGAAAGTTCTGACATTTTAAGGGAAAGAAACAATAAGAAAAGCACATTAGAGTGTATGGGGACTTTGAAAACATTAAAAAAAGCATAATAATAATAATAATAATGATTGCAGTAATGTTACATTTAGAACAAACTTATACTTTGGCCTTGGAAGCTACTCTATCGCAGGATATTTACTTTTGCTTACATTACTGTTGAGCAGCCCTCTTTAAGCTGAGTGCTCAAGGGTTGTTTGCTTTTTTATTGCTAGACTTATAAATGGATAAGTGGAGCAAGAAGCACTGTTTACATTCAAATTGTTCACCAGACATTTAGCCACATAATACAGCTCATTTAAATCAATTTATTATTCATGATCAGAGAAAATAGGCAGACCTTGCAAGCTCAGCAAGGTCTTGCTTGCTAATGTAGAAGTTTTGTAAAAGGTAAACAGAGTAAAATTATGTATGCCATTGCTGTCATATAAGGTACGGCAAGCCACCATTCCACCATTGTAGACAGCAGTCCTCCTCAGTCTGTGAATCATTGATAACTTGTGTGCAGAGGTCACATCCCAACTGCATGGAGAAACAATGATTCAAAGGGTGACAACATTTCATCAGAGGGCAATATTTTATATGGCCTGTGATGTAATATTTCACAAAGGCTGTCAACATTTCCTGGGGAAGCTTCAAAGCCAGAGTAAGCCATACTTGCCTTTGGAGTTATTGATGAAGAGCAACTTTAGAGAGATGGATTATCATAAATAAAATGAAACTGTCGGCACCCTGCATGACCCTGATACAGGCCATGCTGACTGGTTATTACTCAGTTGCAGTGTTGGGTCAGAAAGTGTCCAGATTAAAGACGGCTGTTTGATCTAATGAAATACATCTATTCATTATCAGCGCAGGATTATATCGACAACACAGAGGGCAGTTACTCTGCAATGACTGTATCTAAAGGCACTGGTGCGTTTTTAAAGAGCGCTAGAGAGACACTTCTGTGTTTGAAGTCCAACGTGATGCCTGCTGCGTTTTATTGATAACTTCACTGCACAGAGTTCTTTTTTGCTGCAGGAACCACACTGTATAATTCCCCCTTCAAAGTCAAATCATCTGCCTCATAATGGAGCTGCCAGAACCTGTCAACAGACAGTGGCCCAATTTTTATCTCCGCATTGCCAGTGGATCATTAGCTTCTATCATGTTGCAAAAACTTTGCTGAAGTTCAGGCGCAGTCTAAATGGCTGAAGGAACACTGTTGCATTTTCAACTTTAACTGGCACTCCTCTCACTCAAGACGTTTGTCAGACTGAGGAAAAGGATTCTACTTTTGTGTTTCACTTCCCTGAGTATGGCATTACTTATTGAAACCAGGGGCACACCAAGGTGCAAATTCTACTCCATATTTCCATGAAATATGTCAACTGGCTGGTGAAGAAAAAATAAGCTATTGCATGTGTGCTGGGTTGTTCTCAGGATACAGCTAGATGCTAAGGCTTTAGCAAAATTAGCAATATGATTGTTATATCGACTTATATGTTAAAGTTGTCACTCGTATGGATGCACCCACTGAGAACTATCAGCAGACTCTGCTGTTGCCCTTAGATGTAGGTTGTCTTAGCTTCTTTTGACTCATTGTTTTGGTTTTGCGGCGCAACTTTATTTTTGTGAGTTAGTCTCACCGCTCTTGTTGATTTCCAGACAGCAGAACAGCACTAATAAACCCACTCCACACCGCCTAAGACAAAGATATCAACTAGCTTGGTAACATAAAGGTAGCATTTAGAAGCTAAGGAGGCTGATATCTTGCTCTAGACTGCTCTCATTTTAGGTCTTTAAGTACTGGCATGCTGGCACAGACACTGACGTGACACATGAGGCACCCTTGCGGTGGTGTGAGATGACATTGTATAACTACAATATTTCCCTATACCAAGCAGTTTTGTTGCCTGTACCCAACCAAGTAGTTTTGTTTGTATTTACAACATGAACTTGTTTAAAACTACGGTACGCTGACTGTCATAGCTTGACATGTAGGGTGACCCAGAGACTGCCATCGTGTACTTTTACAACCAGTGTCTGTGCGGTAGTGATTGGGCCATATTGAACCAACCAGTTGCGAGTTTGTTACAGGTGTCAATCATGATGTTTCAACCCACATTTTATAGCATCAAATAACTAATTAAAACTAAACTTATCATAAAAAATGAACACTTTAACATACATGGTTAGAAATACCTAAAACGACAGAAACCATCTTTGGGAAATAAAATTATTTGACTTGTACTTTTGATTTTTTAGTTTGGCCCATGTCCCATCCGCATCAACATCAACTGGTATTGAGTGTTATGTTGTTCAGCAATCAATTGTGTGTTAATGTAAGCTTGTTGCACTTCTCCTACATGTAAGTGGTTAAGAAATCAGTGAATGTAGCTTCAACATTCAACTGTTAGCACTGTATTGCTTGTAGCATACTGGAGCATCATCTGCTGGCATTTGGGGGCATATTATGCGCAAGAAAAAAAGTGGTTAGCTAAAGACATTCAAGAGACAGTGTTCCTTAGCTAATTAGTTTCACCACTGACCGTCGCAGCCATGGATTTTATGTGTGAGTGCTCCTTATAAAGGCCAACTGTCAGGTTGTCAGGAAATAGCCTCCAGAAACAAACCAGTGCAAGATGCAGATGTAGTGTAGCTGTTGGCTTTAGTATTAACTTTTCTGCACACACTGTCAGCATACATGTGTGATGTTAGACAAGAGAAATCACAAACATCAGACAGTAATCCTCCCGTAATGATCCACAAGTGGATGAAGACAGGGACAATATTTGCCTAATTGAAAGAAGCATACATTTGTTCATCTCATTAAAATGATGAAAGCAAATATTAGTCAGCCTGAGTGCAGCTTTACCGACTGTGAAGTTTATCATTCTAGGTGAGATTGCTTTTGCTTTATCCATGAGGCCATTATCTTGGTTTGTATTTACTTCAAAAGGAAATGTGTCACTTAGTAAGACGAGATTACAGCAACAAAAAGGCGTTTTCTCTGTCATGCACGTTGTCAAGGAACAGAAAATTAACAAGCCACTTCCTCGATGAAATTTATCATTGTTTTCCTGTGGTGCCAAAGCAGTCATCTAACATCATTACACACATCTAATGCAGCCATTATCGCAGCAATTTCAGTTTTGCCAAATGTATAAGTGCTCCATTTAATATGGCCAAATACCTCAATCAAATGTGGTGGAGTTATCTGTGAGGCAGTTTGAGGGAGGAGAAAAAGCCATATTGCCTAATAAGGGAGCTTCGGCAGTTTTATAAAACAGCATCTCAAATGCACCAAGCTCACAGTATGTGACAGCCAGAGTTTATATGGCAAGGAGCCACACATATAAATTGATACTTTAGGTCTTTTTTTAAAGTGTATTCATAACCCCTGAAGCCCGTTGTTGTTCAAGTATTATAACTTGTGCATGTTCTAATAAAAATGTCTCATATTCATTGTTATTCCATAATTTAATTGATATTTAATGCGGAGGAAATCAATAACTGGGGTCTTACAAGGTAATAATGAAATATGCATGTATGTGTGTATCCATAGATGAGCTGGTAAGTGACTGCCATTTATTTGCATATATTTCGGCATGAATTTTGGTGTTGCATTATTTATTAGCCTCCTCATTGTCATTCACACATCATTCATATGCAAGAACTAAAATTCTCCATGCTTTATGTACATTTCACATTTTTAAACCATATTTCCTGATGGCGCCTGTATTCTTCAGAGTGAATATAATAAACCACAAAGTAGCATCTGCTTTTGCTGTTTGCTGGCTTTATTTCAGCTCGCCCAAAAATGCAGCCAGAGGGGTCCATGGCTGGAGCTTCAAAATCCATATTCTGTATGACCTTAAAAGCCCCAATTTTGTTTGCTTTCGTGCCATTTCAGTTCCGAGGGACATAAATGCTTTTTGTATTTTAGTGGTATTTAATGCAGCAGAAATGTTTTTGTCCAGAGGGGAAATTCAAAAAATGCAGACAGAAAGGCTGTACAGCTGTTAAGAAGATTTAGAATCCATGATTTCCTGTAACACAGTCAGCTGTCGAATTAAATGGTCTGTCAGTCAATTTGTCAGTGAAAAATGTTTTTCCTACCATGATTTGTGTGACTGTTGTCAGGATGTTAGGATTAGATACAAGATTAAAAGATCTCCCTTTGGGTTTTTATTCAGGGAGGGAAGTAAACAAACAAAAGCTGTGTGTGATTACCATTTTCTACCGATGCAAACACATCAGTCTTTAACTGTAAATGTATAGTGTATCACGGGAAAAAGTTACACAACATCAAAAAGGCACTCTGAGATTAACAGAGTTTTATTTTCTGTCTGAACTGGCCAAGTTTTGTCTCCAGCTAATTCCGAATGATCTTGAACTCAGCACACAATCCGTCTTGGTAAGAACAAGTTTTCCAACAGAGCATTGGGTCCCAGGGTTGCATGCCCCTGAAGCCTTGCAGTATTTAGGGTGAAGTGTCCTTTTTCTAAATGTGCATGCATGCTTTATATTTGGCTGACAGCGCAATGGTTGGGAAGAAGGGAGCAGTCTGTTTTGAGAATTGCCCTGCAACATTTGTTTGCAGAGGGGTTGATTGGACAAGACAGGGAATCCTTGATTGGTTTAAATGTCAACTGGTCAATAAAAGTCGGGCATCCTGTCACTTCTCATTTGTACTGAGACAGAGGGTGCTATTAAAAATTTAAACTAAAATTACCAATCTGACATTTCCCCATTTACTCACTGTTGTTTCTCATGTCAGTTCTCCACTCTGTCCTTCGTGTGAACAGAAACCAGCTCCATTCAGATTCCTCTAAACGGTTTGCCTGTAAATTCAGACCTCGACAATTGCATTAGATGTTTCCAACAGGAGTCCAGGATATATTACATGTTATTATATTATTACGTGATATTACATGTCAGACTGTATCTGTCTTATTTCTTTGTTGATCGTGTTGTTAGGTGGCATAGATAGTAAACAACATCATTTGGATTAATCCTCATTTTTCACTGACAGACTAGGTGATTGATTGCCAATGACCGTCCCAAACGTCATATATGACCGTTCTATTTAACATTGGTATTGGCCACATGGTTGCAGTTTTAAACATGCTGTGGCAGCTTTAACACCTAACCATAACATGTGCCCATTCTGTTTAACGTTGTGAAACAGTCACAATTTTAAACATGTGGATGGCATCGGGAAATGGGACTACTTAAGGTGCAAAACTACTTGTTTAGGGTTAAGAAAAGTTCTTGAATTGGCTCAAAATGAGTCCAAAACTTTACTACTCTACATATGTAACTTTTTCACAGATGTAACTTTGTTAGAGACTTCCGCCTGTAACAAAAGCATTGACTTTTTTCACCTAGGACACAAACAGCGGTGTCTTAGAGGTCGCTGCCTAACAATCGTAAATATAGTACATATTAGTAATCTTTCCTTCTTTTCCTCTTCTTACCAGCTGCGACAGCAAGGTTGGTTTTGTTTTCACCTCGTCACAAGCATGCAAGATACAGTCAAGAAACAAAATGAAGGATGAGTTAAAAAATGGGTGTATCTTCCCTATGTGCAAATAAAACTGCTTAAAAATAATTATTCCTTTTTTCCAATTATTAGAATGAAAATACTATAAATGAGACGGGATAGTTCAGCATCAGGTCCTTGTCTGCAACAAAGACAGCTTTTATGCAGAATTCATAATTCACGCAACCACACATGCAAGATTCAAACTGCCATTCATCTGACATGAAGAGTGGAAAGTCTTTTATTCCCAGTCTTTCCTCTGAGGAGTTTGGTTTTTCAGTGCAGCGCTGAAAATGGTAACAATGAATATGTTAGAGAGTTCATATCAGGAAAATAATCCAGGCCATGGACATTCATGCAGGCTCTCTGCTGTCTACTGTCAGGATTAAATATTTGAATACAAGTAAACAAACAAACAAACAAACAAACAAACCAAAGAGTCAAGGTAAAGATTTCTGCTCAAGCAATAAAACGTTGTTCACTTCTGTTAATGCGCCAACACAAGTCAGGCTGTGGATGAAACGGCTCTGCTGTCGGGCTACAGTCAACGGACCAAAATTCATCCATGAATCTAGAGACAATGGCTTTCTGTTCAAAAAACGAAGACATTACAGTGTTATACTAAAATCCACCAAGCACCAGTTTAATATTTACCTGCTACTACACAGACTTTTAGGGCCACATATGAAATATATATATATATATATATATATGGACCTGGGGGAGGGGGGTATTATTTAGAGAAAAAGTTGCAAATTTATGAGAAAAAAGTAGCAGATTTATGAAAAAAAAAAAAAGTCGAAAAAATGGTGTTTTGTTTTACGCTCCCCATTGAACTACATTGCTTCAGGGTCAACACAGATGTTGCTGCATGCCGTGTACTATGTCTGCAGCAATTAAACTCCGTATACTGTGTTTTGGAGTTCAGAAAGAATGAAGAACTCATTGCTTCTATAAGTCTTGTCTGCTTTGTTACATTTCTGAGAAACTATTAATTGAGAGGGCACTGATTATACTAACTGATCCTCTTGTGAATGAATTTTATTGATCCATGTCTAAGTGACCTGTTGCCAATTTTCTCATCTATTCAGACTAATCTGAGTTGATGTTCCTTGAGTACTGATTAAACATCTGCTCTTCCAGCTCACTAAAAGTCTGATATGGTTTTTATCTGCTATCTGTTATTAGATAGAACTGCAATCAGAGCATACAAGTCTGGCAGCAAATAGCAAGACATGGTTCATTGGAACTGTCAGATTGTGTCTTTGCGTATGCATCCTTGAAAATGTAACAGCTTGGATACTATACAGTATATACCCTGAAAAGAAGCGCCAGTATTGAAAACATGTTTGCACAAATTATCTCTTGTGGCTATTCAAGTAAATCGAGTAGAATATCTTGGGACTTGTGTTGGAAGCTCAAACCACTTAAACCACTATATTACGGCACTGGTTAGTCTCTCTCTTGCTATCTCTCTCTCTCTCTCTCTCTCTCTCTCTCTCTCTCTCTCTCTATCTGTCTCTCTCCCTCTCTCTCCCACTTCTTTCTCCTTTTAAACTTTTTGCAACTCCGAGAACTCTGTCTTCATGCATATTTGGTACAAAGAGAAATTTTCAAATTGAAATGAGCATACTGTAGAGTAGTTGTTTGAAGTTGTGTGTCTCCTCCAAATCATAATCAGAATCAGGTTTATTGCCAGACAATTCTTGCAAGGAATTTGACTTGATTTGACAGTGCCTACATAAATATAAACATGAACACAAGCAAACTAAACATATGGCATTGAATTATATACATGAAATATAAGTGACTGTATTTGTATGACCAGTGCAGGTGGTAATGTGCAAGTTAAAGTGTCCAGTGAAAAAAAAAAAAAGGGGGGTGTTAATATAACACCTGTGATTTGGGTACGTTAATGTAACGTGTGAGTTCCAGATGTCGTTAATATAACGAATGACCGTTAAGTGTCTTTAACAGAATTCCAGAGCCTGACGGCAGAGGGGAAGAATTTGTTCTTGTGGCGGGAGGTTTTGGTCCTGATGGACCGCAGCCTCCGGCCAGAGGGGAGAGGTTCAAACAGATAGTGTCCAGGGTGGGAGGGATCAGCAGCTATCCTCCCTGCTCTCCTCAGGGTCCTGGAAGAGTAGAGTTCTGGGAGAGAAGGGAGGTTGCAGCCAATCACCTTTTCTGCAGAACGTATGATACGCTGCAGTCTGCAAATGTAATTCACTTAATTTGTCATATTGTATTTACAGTACTCCAGTGCTGACGGTAAAGATAATTTGATTATACCTGAAGTCAATAAGACAATTTAAGTGGCAACTAATAATTATTATTTCATGAATAATTAAATAATTCTTGTTAGACCATTTTTAAATTGCCCTGTTTCAGGGTGTGTGAATTGTCTGGCTTAGATAATCACCGACATGGCCTTTAGTCATTGGTGAAAGCGTCGCAAAAAAAGCTGCAGGACAGATGCGGAGCTGGCCATCTTGCTGTTGAACTAGTAAATAATATTAGCTGGCTTGGTAAGTCTTGTGTTGTTGCACTTGCTTGATGTTTGGCTGTGATAGCAAAGCATTGAATTACACTGGTATTGTAAAAATACCAATGATACGCAATGTTGCTTTAACCACTTTAAAATCTGCATGTCTTTGGTTCTTAAATCCAGTAGCAAAGAGTGAAAATTTCAGAATCATATTTCATAATAAATGGCCTGTCATATCAAGCAAACGGGCACATCTAATGCTAAAAAAAATGAGATGACTTTACAGATGGATTCTTTTCTCTCGCCTATATCGTCAGCACTGTAACTGAGGGAATGTAAAATGACAGCACAAATTGCAGGCGGTAATTCAATTGAGATGCAATCTCAATGTTCACTGCATTGGCTTAATATGCCGGAGCAGACATTGTTTACTATTAAAATCCATGAAGCTGTCACTTCAGGCTTGGCACTAGACTTTTATATAGAAAAGGTGAGTGTAGCTGCGTTCCCAGACCTCCCTCTCCTTTTGAGGACACTGACCTAGCAAAGTCAGAAATGGGAAACTGAATGGATTAAAATCAAGAGAATTCCTTTTTTCAAATCGAAATGATTCATCAGCAGAGAACGAGTGACATTCAGCTAAAAAAAAAAAACAGCTTAGAGAGAAAAGATTTGCTCTCTTTGTACCGAATGCCATTGTAAAGAGCACCACTTTTCTTTACAAGGAATTTCATTGTCGCTGCAGGGGTTTCTGAACCCAGAGGGTGGAATGATGGGAGAGATATTTCATTGTCAGTAGCACAAGCTTCATATAGTTTACCTACAGTAGCTATCTAAATCAAGTGCACTTTAAAAGCTTCCACAGCCAATTGGTCTGTAAAAAAAAGACATTTGATTTGCATTTGAGGGAAACAGCAAATCAAAGCTTCATGACTTACATTTTTAATGGATACTTTTCTTTGTTGCAGTCACTGTTATGCATATCTACGTGAGACTGGGTACAACTGAAAAACAAAAGCGCAGCACATTGCTAATAGGCAGAAAAAGAATGAGCAGTTTTCTGGGTTACATTGTGCCCTCTGCGTTTTCTGCAGACTGAAACTTCTGAACCTGGTATTGTGCCTTATTAAGTGGAAATTCCTGCATTATGCTCTTTCATTAAAAATGCTGTGACGAAAAAAATTCCTCTGTGGACTGAGAGAATAATTAAGATTCAGAGGAGTGCATGCACATTGTTATTGCAACAAAGGATTGCAGTAGAACTAATCAATGGGTTTGTTAAATTCAAATTAACTCGACTGTTAAATGAAATTTCAATTAGAAGTGATAATTAACTTGTCATAAAATATCAGGTAAGTTATGAAAATCAGTGGCTGCATAAGCGCCTTATATATATATATGCACTCAGACAACACCATTATATGCCTTCATATAGAGACTGCAGGGATGTTACACAACCCTCTTGAGTGCAATCCACAATTCTCATGAGTACCACGATGACTCACACAGGCCAATTCAAAGCTGAGATCACTGTGCCTCATGGCATAGTGTATGCAAGAAGATTAGTATCCCTGCACTTTGTATTAGGAAGCTTATAGAGCAACCTTTGTATTAATTTCGTACTACAATCACCATATTAGGTTCCATATTAATCCCCACAGGAAACGCTGAGCAGCACAATGGGGCTGGGAGAAAAGGAGCCACATAAGAAGTATCACGACTGTTTGAGATATTCAGCGAGAGGGAAAGGTGCATTTTCACACGAGTCCCACTTCATTTGAATCATCACTGTCTTCTAGAAAAATACGTTCCTATATCACAGAACTGCATTATCAATATGTTAACAGGGGGACTTTTTATCAGCATCTGGCGCATGTATGCAGTCGTTTTAAACAATTGGTTAACATTGTTGTGATGAAACAGAACTAAATTAGATTTGAAGAGTAAAATAGGTATGTTTGATACGGCAACTACATAACATAGATAAGTTAAGGACGTTACGCTAAATTACAATCCTCGCCATATTCTGCCTCTGATAGCACTTGTTGTCTTTGATGGCTGGCTTGGTTAGGTTTAGACATGACAGGTGAATTGGTTAAGGGTAATGTGTAATTACGAGATCCACGCTCCACTAAAATAGGGGACAGTATGTCACCATGTGCAAGAATTGTATTATTTAGATGAAACTGTTCAAGATTGTATTCAGTTAGACACAAAATAAATCTTGCAAAGAGCCACACATTCCCCCTGACCTCTCTACACAGACTTCCACAGATTTTGAGAAGAAATGTATTTGTGATTGTAAAATACAAACGTAATCCAGGATGAAATACGCTTCCCTCAAAACGTAATGGAGAATGTAGTTTCATTGTATGTCATTTTTAGGAGACAGGGCTGTGTGAACATGTAGGCTTTTTTTCCTCCTTTGTGGCTCATGCGCTGTGAAGTTGAATCTGGGAAGCAACTCTGATGTGCTTTCCGCTGACTAGATGGAAAGAGAGGTGCCCGCCTTAGGAGGAATCATGCAATGCTGCTGAAATTAGCGTCGGTGTTAATTTATTTATGCTACCAAAGAAACCTAATACACAGCCTTAAGAATAATCTCCCCATATGGACACAAGAAAAGGTGATATGCCTCTTCGTTTTTATTTTCAAAAAAATCTGGGGGAAAAGAGGTTAAACCAAGTTCAGTGCACAGCAATTGAGAATTTTTACTGAAATATTTCCACAGAAGAGAAGGTACAGTGGCAATTGCATAAGAAAAATTCTCCACTGGGAGTAGAAAAATGTCATGTAATAGCTACATTCCTCCGTATGAAACTGGCAACTGCTACTGAAAGCTGCATATGTAGCTAAGTGCTGTTCTGCAGAGGTTTCAAACAGTAAAGGGACATTGCAGAGGGTGATGCACTGCATATTAAAAGAGAGAACATTTGTATGAAACATGGCCTATCTTAAACACTGCACAGAATGTAATGGGATGGATGAGTATGTCATGCTGGTATTAAGGTAGTCCATGTCATCTGGTGTAACACCGTAATGCAAAGAGAGCTTGTTTGCTCCCTCTGGCTGAAAATGCTAGAGGTGAAACCTAGCCCTTCTCCCATGGTCAATTAGGAAAGCCATCAGGGTTTGTCTTCATCTCAGGACGACACAGTATTTCCTCTTAGCTTGCAATTCCTGAGATGGAAGTTTTTATCATCTGGCTGTTCTGCATATTTATAGAGCCTCTGAAATACAGGTAGCATAGAAATGAATAGAGAGGATGGGGCTGCAAATATGTTGTGTGCTGCAAAGGTGATGACTAGGACACCTCTGTGTCTTTCATCTAAATCCCCTCTCTTCTCTCTTAGTCTTAGTCACCTTTATTAAGCACATACTCATACATACATACATACATACATACACACATACTCACTGTGTGTCCGTCTTAAACGAGCTGCACAGACAAATGGAATCTGCATTTGAGACACACCGTGTCTCCAGAGACTTGCTCTGCCTCTAAACAGCACAACTCTGAAGCGTACAGATCCCCAAAACCTGCAGCAGCTCAATTTCTGTTGGCAGCACTCCAGCAGAGGAAGGTAGGAACTTCACATGGGATAATGATACAGCCTTGTGTTTGAGGGCTTATCGTAGAGAGTGGGTCTTCACAGCCAGACTGACCCTTTTTACTAATTAAAAGTTAAGCTCAAAAGAGCGGGCCTTGTTAAATTCGATTTAGTTTTTCTCCCAGGAAAAGAAGAGAAGCAATCCCTTGGAGATTTCCTGTGTAAAATTGTGACCCTCTCGACAAGAACAAAAAGATGTTTCATGGTTCATTTAACTGGCAAAATCTTTGACTGAGTTCACAATAAATCAGCCATGAGAAAAGCCTTCCAACCAGTCGCTAAGTAAATTATTTGTCATTACACTTTTAGAAGTCAAATAACATTGATTCTGTACCGTCACAGTCCTGTCCTTTGTGTAGAACCATCTCCATTGGAACTGGATAGTAACTCCTGGCTTTAACATGAACTACATGAGGAATTGAATCACCTGTCTGAGAAACAGACGAACAACCATGTCAAGCTGCACTGTTAACTTCTTTTAAATCAGCATCCATTGCTTGCTTTAAAAGTTGAACGAGTTCACCAGATGAAGATAAAAATTTGCATATAATTGGTTTTGCTTCAGGCCCGAATTCTCTGCTGAGAGTGCAAGCTAGGCTGTAGAAGCACAGTATACTGTGGCTGACCCCAATGATGGTGTGCATGACTTTTCTACACACTCGTATATCTCAACATCTTTTACATCCTGGAGATCTGACTCTGTGTAACTGTCTTGATCCTGGTGTGTTCTTCTTCTTTGACACCGAAAATGATATCCAAAGTATCAGACCAGTTCATTTAGCAGATGCTTAACACTGTACAGTAATGCCAGTTTCTTTTGGCAGAGATCTAATTTTTAGTCATAGTAGCAGCGTGGCTGTAGGGATGGCAATGTTGGCCCACCCCTGTGGTTCAGACTGAATAATATCTTAATAACTATTTGATTGATTGCTGTAAAATGTGGTATTGTTATAACTTTGGTGATCCCATGTCCACAGGCAGCGCCAGGGGATAGAAAGTAAAACAGAGCCCCTCCTACTGCAGTCTTAGCTCCACACTAGTATTAGGAACACCCAAGGGCCAGCTGGGAGACTTTCCAGTGACCAGCTTTGAGGCAAATAAATACAACTCATCTCTTTTTTGTGCATGTCTGCATGAACATTCAGACTGATTATAACACATAAACGCTGTGTAAGAAAATGATAATGACATGGACATAACTGTAAGAGTCGCCCAAGGCTACAGTTCTTCTGCCTGGTCTAACTTGGTGTTGAATTGGACTGCATTATATTCAGAGATGTCTTTTATGTTTACCCACCAGATTTACAAACATAAGAGGTGGAAGAATATTAGAATTGTATTTTAACATAATGCAGTCCAGTACAACACCACCACTAACTACACCCTTTAGATTAATTAACACCTCTCAAAAGAAACTAGAATTCATTAGAATTCCTAAATGTAATGCCCCCTTTGGGGTAAAAGTGTCCTCTGGGTTTGCCCTGTAGATAAAACATGATAAAGTCCCCTCTATAGTGGCCCACTGTGCAAGAACACAAGTCCCTACCCTCCTAGGGTAGCATTTCAGTGTAGAAAATTTCTACATGCTAGAAAATTAGCTGGCCTCTGTAGTACGTGCCTTTGTTTTAATATGTAATAGTGGGGTTTTTTTACAGAGGTGTAGTAGTTCAAATATGAGCCTCATAATGAAGCAGTTATTAAGGCATCACAACTCTCTGCATGCTGGTGCCCCACTGCATGCAACTGGGGCCGTTCCTTTTTTTTTTTACTTCACACAGACCACCACTGCTTTTACAGCACAGCTTTACAAATTAAGTCAGTCCTGAACATATTTGCATCAGTTGCTTCAATGATTTCTGTAATTTTGCAGCCGAGACAACAAACCCCTCTTTTTTTTTAGTTTTTTGTTGCCATGCAGTGCACCTGTGTATCATTCTGAACGACTGTTTTGACTGGGCAGGTCTCAAAAGATGACCCTGGCAAACACCCTTGATTATGGCGGTGATAAAAGGCCGGCGGACACATACAATGACCCTATTTGTGCTGAAGTAGTTTGTGTCCAGTTTCCAATCATCACATTTATCTGTAATAGCCATTGAAAGGTAGTGAAACAATCAGCATCTCAGCGTGCAGTACTATAGTATATATTAATAGCCGATCATAACGAGTATGGAGCAGGGGCTGTAGAAACGCAATGAGAATATAAATCTTTGTCTTTTTTACTGAAGGGAACTTCAAACAAGTCCAACAAAAAATAGGAATTACAGCTAAATATGCAAGCAGCAATGCTACACCACTATATGGGTAAAGATTAAGAGACTATTGTCATCATTTGCATTTGAGTGCTGATATAGACTAGGTGGTGAATACTAAGTAAATAGACACATGGCAGTAAGACTGAATTAAGTCAGACCAAGCTCATAGTGCAGGAAAACATCATCAGCCATCACTACCACTGTATCGTGCAGCAGACTTGGGGTACAGGAGGTCGATTCACGCATGGGAAATCTACAGTGAATCTTAAATAGTTATTGGCAGCCCTCTGGTTGGTAAACCTCTCTTGGAGAAGGAATTGATTGTAGGTCTTGTGCTGATGCAAATAACTCCGCAGAGCTAAGAATGTTTGATAAATGGAGAATCAGTGCTGAATGCAGGGTGAAGAGTTCAGAGGTTTAATTTGTAACAATCTTCAGGGATCTTGTTGATATTGCAGCCAGGGCCAAAAGGTTTCGTCTGTCTGCGCTCTTCGATTGGCAACAACATACTAATGTGTTTATTGATGTAGGTTTAAACATTAGATATAACCAGATGATAAAACGGCTGTCAATCATTAATCCTTTTGCAAAATGTGCGGTGACCATGTTGGAAGCTTGTACTTGACCATGTGTATTATTTTTGTAATGTGCATAGACTGTATAGAGATTACATTTTGGCTATCGCCATCTTGGGTTAATGAAACCGGACTTGACCATATTTGGACAAGAGGGTGGAGCTAGGGAGAATGGCGAACACGGTTGAAAATCGACACTTTCCCTAACTAGCTAGTTAGCTAAGGTGAGCTTTGTTAGCAAGTTGCAGCCGAAAGGTAACAACACCCGAAACAAGTTTACGGCTATTTTAATGTACACAGCACCATGGATATGTACAGTATCACTCACCACTACCAGGGCAAGCTGTCAATCACATCAATCAAGGTAGCCATGTCCTAAAGCAGTCACCAGAAGGCGGACTGCTCATCACAAGGACGAGTCAAGACAATGATACTAGACTGAGACTTACACTTACACTTAGACCTAGACTTCTCTTTATTGATCCCTTTGGGATGACTTCCGCAAGGAAATTGAACTTCCAGCAGGTTACAAGATTACAAGGGAGGTATAAAAAAAAAAATACAGTATAGGATAACCAATAAACTCTTAGCTAAATAAATACAGGAAGAATAAAAAAACAATAAACTCGCCAATCACAGCACAGTAGGGTGGGAAGAGGTGGAACACGTTGGGGAAAAAATAATGTTAGGGAGACAGAAGAGAGAGAAAGTTGGAGAGAGGTGAGTGAGAGAAGAAAAGGAGAATTTAGCCTGATGTGTTAGCTAAAGCCCATTGTAATACATAATTAGAGTAAAGTAGGGTAGTTGGATTCAAGATGGAGAGAAAAGAAGGTGTCCAGTTTTTGAGATGTGTTTTTGTTTATTGTCAATTTGGTTGACAATATGAGTTAACAAAAAAGAAGAAAAAGGGAAACTGAAACTACACTTTGTACACATTGAGCACTTTTCTTTAAGATGCACCTGTTTCCAAAGCTCTCTGATATGTATTTTATTTTGAAATGTAGCCCTTACTGTAGGTTACTTGAAATAAGAAAATAGCATTTGTTTATAGGAGTCTACTTATTATTTATAAACCCTTCAACTAAATGTGGAAATTGACAACTGGACTTCGGCTTGAGTTAATTTTGTCTAACTGGACCTCTTGGAATATTACTTGAATATCCCTGCCCTAAAGCATCCCCTGCTTTATAATCTATTTTTTTCTAAATGGAACCATAATTTACAAAATGAACATCATGTTGTATTGAAGAAGACTTGAAACTTCCAGTTGAGAGCATAACTCATTAGGAAAATGTTTACTGAGGTAATAAATCAAGTGATAACCTACGGTCATTTCCCCATCGACTTCTATACCAACTGACTTCTTTTTGCAACCACTGCTGGAAATTAGAAAGAATGCAGTTTTGAGGCGCTTCCGTATTGGCTTCACTTTTCAGAAACAGAAGCTACATCGATCTTAATTTTACAGTCTATGGTAATATGCTCATACACTTCCTTCAACCCAGTCTATAATGTAGGATATGTCACAATATCCATCCCATGTGCGTCAATATTGGCAAAGCTTCAAAGCCAGAGCTATTTGATCAAGGGGATAGCCTTTTTAATATTCAAGAAGAGATTCTGGCACCATGACGGATTGGGAGTAGCCCTGCTAAATCCTTTGCTGTCCAGTTCACTACATGAAGATAAATGCTGTGTGCATGACACTGTTGAGAGGTAAAGAGGAAAGGACAACTCGGATCCACCCAGGGGTTTGGTTTTTAGTCCCTAGCTGGAGAAAGAGTTGGGTGGCTAAAAGGCCTGTCAAATAAGGCTAGAAAAAATGCTACATTTGTATCAAACTTGGAAAAAGAAGCATTTTCATTTATTTATTTATTTAAATCTGTCCTTAAATAAACCTATGAATCAGCTATGACTTGTCATCTGTTATTGGTGAAGATGATATGGGATGATTCAGCTGCAAATTACCTGAAGACATGCAAATTACAAGGTTATATTCTGTCTCATTATTCATTCCAGTATCCATCAAAGCTCAATTTTCACACCCTTGTACCAACGCTGATGTGAAGACGCTTTAAAAATGCTATCAATTATGAATATTTTCACTGACTTCATTGGTATGATTAATTAGATGTGAAGGAGAATAGAGGGTAACTTAAGCACAGTCTCTAATAGTCGTAACCTTTATTAGTGGGAACCTGCAACAGTTAACACACTTCTCCTGCTCTTCTCCAGGAGCTCATCTAAGGATGCCATGGAAATCAATTAGAGACACATCAGCGCTGTCTGAGCCACCGGAGGGAGCCAGTCGAAGCAAATTAGAATGCTTTACCTTCTTTTTCACACTTTCTTTTTTATACTAAGAGGGGAAATTACAAGCCAATCTACCAATTGATCAACGGGTGAAATGTGCTGTTAACATCAGGACAGGCTATCATTATCGCTTTATCTACTTTTGGCAAATTCAGAGAAGTGCCATATTAAAAATAGAGAGGGAGACATTGAGCTACACAGTGTCAGTTGCCTTTGAGATATGTTACTCGTGCAGAGAGAAATAAATTCTGGTTGCCTAGAGTTGCTAAGCAGCGAATCGTGTTTGATGTGGGATGAAACCTCTGAAGAGATTAGTGCCAGATAAGAAACTGTAGACGACTTATATGGACTATGGAAGTCAGAGAGTGTCCCTGTGCTAACCTACAGACTGCTGGTTGTCATCCCTCAAGTTCTGAACAAGCCCAAGGTGGGATTACCTGGAAGATAACCAGTATGATAAGAAAGGTTAAATGTGTTCATGTGCTTACTACTTTAATGCCAAGGCTTAAAAAATTTAAAACTTTGGACACTATTGAGCCCTGAAGAGGAAATGTTTTTACATCCTTGCCACATGGAGGTCAGAAGTGAAGGTCACTTACATAAAAGAATCCCTGGAGGCGGAAGAAAAGCTTCAAGCTAAAATGGTGTCCATCTTAGTAACTTCAATTCACATTATAAAGCACAGCGGCCATCAGGCTAACACGGCGTTGTTTGCCATGTTCACCATTTTTGTCTAGTGTGCTAACTTAAAGAGGTTAGTAGGCTCTGCATTAGCATCAATAATATCAGAACTGGAGAGTGTTTCTTGATTGTAAAAAGAGCGCAGAGCTATACTGAAGGCTTTCCCCGATGCATAATACATTTCCGCTCTTCTACACTGGTTTCAACAAGAGTTTGACGGATGGTTTATCCAATCAGCTTCCCAGATGGTTCTGTTCTGCAGTCCTAAAATGATCAAAGATATAACATAATTTAAAAAACAGAATATTTTGCATGAAATTGGATTTGCATTTGATGTTATTGGTAAAACACAAAACAAGTTTCTTGCAGTGTTCTTTTGCATTGTTTACCTTCCTGTAGGCCTGATAAAACTTAAATGAAGCACTGGAAGATACAGAACATTTTGTATATGTGATATTAAACATTTTTGGAACTTCGGAAATTCTATGCCATTATGAAGGCTCAAGAGGACCGCCACCCTCTGGCACCGTGTGTCCCAGCATGCCTCTGAAGTACCCATGATTAGTTACCAATTACTACAATTCTTGGCCCGTTTGAATAGGTCTTATTACTGCTCATATATTGTGAAAGAAACAGTCCTAGCGCCAGAAATGGGACAGAGAGTGCACAGGCAGTTTGGTGTCATACAGATTGAGGGTTCAACTGAATGTCAGGACACAGAGATCCTCGACTGATCCGGTTGAAATGTATGGCTGAAACTGTGCTGAACTTCCTCTGCAGCCTCCAAAACCTGGAGTGGGCACACTTACTCTACCAAAGAATGAAAGAAAAAGGTGAAAAACATGCTATATAGCCGATGTATTGTGTGAGAGCATACTGATTGGTGTTTGAAAGGTCACTGATTTTAATGACATTTCTGAGAGGTTTTGTAATGGGGCCAACTGATGCATTCGAGCACTTCACCACACACTACAAAACACGGCGACACGCGGAGTGGAACATGTCTGCTAATTGATGCCACCCCCTTTCCATCTGTGCGTCTGTCTGTGTGTGTTTGCATGTGTGTGTGTGTATGTGTGTGTGTGTGTGTGTGTGTGTGTGTGTGTGTGGGTGTGTGTGTGTGTGTGTGTGTGTGTGTGTGTGTGTGTGTGTGTGTGTGTGTGTGTGTGTGTGTGTTCTTTCTGTACCTCACTCACTTTGTTCTTGTCACACACCTCATTTCGCAAACATTTGACGCTGAATGTAAAAGAGACATTTATTGACACGCTATCAGGTCTGAACAATGTCTTTTACTCAAGTTAATGACTGTCTCTGCTTTTATCTGCTGCTCAGCCAGTTTTGGTTGGATTGCACTCACAGCTTTAATTGTATAATTGATTTAGCTTAGTGTCATGGGTCTTCTGATTGTTTTCAATATAACAAGGTCGTAGTTTTGGGTATAATCCAGTGCGAACATGTTTATCATCAGCTGTTACATGGCTTTATTTGCACACACGCTGTTGACACATAATCATATCTCTTTCTGTTACAGACTTAACATCAGACATGTCATGCTCAACTAGATCTCACTCCGCTCTCAAATTGCGCACCACTTGCTCCAAAAAAAAAAAAAAAAAGCTGTCGTTTTCATCAGATGAGTGCTGCCTGCCATGAGGGAGGGGGCTTTGTCCATCTGCATGTACTGCTACGCTGCAACAATACAGAGACAAGCTCGGGCATGCTTGGAACGGTGAGGGCGGTTCCAAAGTGAAACTGGAGTGGGAGATGAAAGGTGACACTCCCACTTTTAAAAAATCTGCTCTGCGCTCCATCCAAAATCCTCATATGCTCTGCTCACATTCTCTGGTAGATAGTTAGCCTAAATAAATACATCAATGGTGAAAGAAGTGCTTATATCTTTAGAGTATTGCTACATTGCTATCAATGTAGCAATACTGTTACAAAAGTCATGCATTCAAAACTTTATTAAAGTAAAGGACAAAAGTATTATTGTCATTAAAGAATTCATTATAAATTGCCAAAAAGTCCTCCGACCCATAAATACCCAAGAAAACACAGGTGATTTGTTCTGCCCTCCAACTGATCATAGATTGTATCAAAAAGAAATGGACAAAGCTACCGTGACATCAGCCATTGGTTGACTACTGTTTTGAAGCCTCGAGTTTGGCATTTGGGCTGTCGTGACCATATTTCAAAGAAAGGGATTTGATCAACGGCGATTATTGATTTACCACAGGACCAGCGACCTCCTAGGTGAAAGTCCTGTTTGTTTTAGCCATCCATCCACACCGTGTTTGCCACGCGGACTGATTACCTGGTTTGACCCCTGCTTTGAATTAAACTCTGTTATTGCACCTGAACTGTTTTATGTGTCGTGCTATTGGGTGCCATCTTGTGAAACCTGACAGACAAAAATGAATTAACTAAAAAATGAGCTTTTAGAAAATACAAAATATTTCTGCCATGTAGTATGTAGAAATATACAACTGCTAATTTTCTAATATAAAATATTGTAAGCAGAACCATGAAGACTATAATACCTTATAGCCGTGATAAATAAGTTGCTATCTTTTGTGTCGAGGAAAGTGATTAATGCACTTGCCGCTGCATGATTTTAATTACAATCACAATTACAAGATCCTCCCTGTAAAATCAATAACGACATGATGAATACAGATGACCAAGCCCCAATGAGCCAGCAATAATCATTAAAGAGCCATCCTCATCATGAGAACCTCCCATTACAACCCACAAACGGGAAAACCCTGGCATTTTTTTTCAATAAATAACAAGTCTTTATGACCCGTGGCATTCAATTTCATGACTAGACACTTAAAGAAAACTCTGGATAGACTTTTGACATGTACGTGTTAGACCGGTGCTTAGAGACACGGAGGTCGTTTCACCCTGTGCAAGAACCAACACATCATTATTATCCCACGAGGGGCTGAGCAATGCTCTTATTGTCACCCAACTGCTCTCCCACCTCGTTTGCATTCCAAGAGCAGGATTTTCCTATTAAGGGGAGTTAATAACTTGCTAATACTCTGAAATTTCAACCTCAGCAAAAGGCCGCTCAGCACTTTAAACACACCAAAATACAGTGAATAAAGCCAACGAGCATATGGAGTGCACTCATCCAATGTTTGACCATTTCCACTTTCCCCTGTAATCTGCAAAGTTTGATTAACTGTAATTAATACTTGATTCTTGCTGCCAAGTGAAGGGGACAGAGAGTCATTTCATCAACCTTAGCCTGCAGGGATAAAATTAACTCTGTATTTTGTTTCTCAATGGAGCAAAGTTAGTGTTAGTGGAGAAACATGAGATGATTCAAAGTCCTTCCCCTCAGTCCCTTAGGCGCCCAATTAAAGTACTGCCGTTAAACATCCAGCCTTCCCAAAGGCTGTTGATGTATGTAAGCGGCTACTAGTGTTCTCTTCACAGCGTCACTGGACACATAAAAAGAGGCTGTGACCTTTCATATGGACAGACATGGTCTAACCGCTGATCGATAGGAGAGGAAAACACACAAAGCGGTGAAGACTGGTGCACTTTTTGCCCTGGGGGATCGCACACATCTTTACCACCCACTAAACCTGCCAGTCATAGCCTGCTCTCCTCCAGTAATGGCACTGTGCCTAAAAGGCCACACTGCAGGAGAGCACAGCCCAGTTGAGATACACTATGTGATGTCTGAATTAGGACAACAACCCAACTAAAATTACATGGACAGTAAATAAAGCATTCAAAAAATGTTGGGGTGATCTTGCTAAACATACTACATTCTTGCCTTTGGTAGGTTTTTTTTCAAAGAGAAACCCACAGAACAATTACTTCCCCCTGTGAAGAATGACCTGAGGATCACAGTTAAAGTGGATATGAGAGGGAAATTATTCAAATGATGCAGCACATTGTTATTAGACTCGTAAATTTCAATTTACACACTCATTTGAACTTCACAATTTTGACTTTTTTTGCATAGCTGGTCTATTATTAAAGGATTTATTAGGTTATTAAGGAAGAACAATGGGGGGGTGGGGTGGACCCACTAAAGGTTTGAATGATTAAACCTCAAGTTGCTTCTCTGGCTCACACATCTATTGTCCTGCAGCCTGTTGCTCCAGCTGTAAGTAAGTTCTAGGGTGTAAAGTCCACACTGCACGATACATTGAAACAACTTAGTTTGATACTAAAGTTGTGTTGATGTTTGGTTGCACCACGGAGACTTAAGGTCCACCTCAGTTACTCCAGTGTAAAGTCTACACTCATCTCTATGCACAATCTGTAGGCAACAGGACAAGATTTGGTTTACGGAAATGGTTTGGTTTCCATTTGCAGTCCAAGAAGTATTTACCAATCACGTTTGAGCATGCTTTGGTTGCATGTAGGTAAACAGTCTCTCAGTCTAGCTTGCTATTATTTATCTGCATTCATATGCATATATCTGTTTTTTGAGACACCGTCCCTTATAAGTCGTAACTAACATTTAGCAATTCTTATTAATAATTCTTATTTAAAACAAGTCATTTTGTGTGGGTTGTGATGCTCAAAAAAATGTATCCATGGATTTATAGACATCTCTTTTTACCATATAAGTCAATGAGAAAAAGTTATTTTGGGCCCATGGAATCACGTGACCGACAAGGAAGTAGCAATTCCACTACAATGTCAAATTGGCACACTTGGCACTTCCCGGGGACCTGGCACGGCCTCGTTTGAAAGTGTAATCATGTGTATGGATGAAAAGTTATATGTGCATAAAAGCATTGGATATTTACACAGTTAGCAGCCATTTGGCAACGGCCAAAAAAAAAAAAAAAAAAAAATCAGAGCTTGTTTTCTTATTCTCAATGCAATTTCAGTCAAAAGCAACTGGACTTGGTTATTTGTTTAGGAGGACGTTTCACCTCTCATCCAAGAGGCTTCATCAGTTCATGTACACATCTGACCAGGCTGGGACTGGACCAACTATCACAGTCAAAGGGTGGTCTATCTTTAGTTGTTATTTTTGGATTTTACTGTTTCAGTATCCGGATCAACATTTGCAATTTGATAAGAAAGATGTTGGCAGAATTTGCAACTGGGATTTTGACAAAACTGTATTACATGTATTTCAGAAATAAAGTACACTGTTCATCCATTGTTTTAGACTCTGCAATGCAATTTGTGTTACACCTTTTGTATTAACAAACTTGTTGCACAATGGGGCAGCTCTCCATCACCTCATAAGTCTTTAAATGGCTCTTCTGCAAGAAGTCATAAAGGTTTATGTCTACCTTCTCAAACTCAATATAATAACATCCCTCATAGGTGAAAGAGTTGTTCCCTCTGGTGATGTTAAACTAGTCTGAGCTCTTTTGAAGTTTGAGGGATCGGCGCCGGGAGACCTTTATTATTCTTAAAGAGAAATGTTGATAAAGATACTTTGTGTTGCACCTCTCCCTTTGCCTCCTAAATGGATCTGATCAACCCAGGAGATCCTGCACCCCGTACGGCGAGGAAGTGAAGAAGATCAGGTCTCCCACAAAGACCTAAAGGTCCATGGTTGAAATCTGTTGATGATTTCTCACACCTGAGAGGAGTAGAAAAGAAAGATTTTTTTGGATTCATGTTCAAATCCCTGCTTATCAGTTAGTACACAAATCAGGCGGCATATTCTTTGTATGTAACAAATCTTATTTTCAGTAAACTCAAAATACAGATGGATTTATATTGTATATGTTTCTCTGTATTACATCTGTTTTCACTTCTAAAATCAATCTGCTAATGTAAACAAAGTGGATCAAACATAGAGTTAATGTATTAATCAACTTACCAGATGTTTAAAGGTCACTTGATGTCAGTGACGTTTTGAATTCAATTTCAGTGTATAATAACTGTTACTAGCGGAAAAATGTTCACGGTTGTCTTCAAGTTCTCGAAGCCAAAACACAAGGTTGAAATGACAGAAATAGTGAAATTAAGTTTGACTGCTTTATATCTCATGTCATGTGTGATAATAATTCCTTTTCATTATTGGGTCGCCATTGTGGGGCACCCTTCCACAGCAGGCAAAATTTAGTGTTTAATAAAAAAAAGTATTGGCATTGAAATATTCTTAAAGTACCAAAAGTAAAAGTATTATGCAGAATGGCCCTCTTACGACAATAAACGTATATATTATTGGAGTATATTTACTGCTGCATTAATGTGTTTATCACTTCAATGTTGCACCTGGAAATTCTTAATCCATTATAATCCATAATAATTTACTAGTTGACTCATATTTTGTATTAATAATTTAATCTGGAAAGAAACTAGTACCTAACTAACTAATACACTTTTCAGATAAATATTGTGGAGTAAATCCAATAATATTTTCTTCCAAAATAGTGGAGTTAACATCTAAAGTTGACGTAGACATTGAATACAGTACTTAGTTACATTTCACAGCTGACCCTGGTAGCACTGATAAAATGTGTATGTGTAATGTGTAACACTGATTTAGAAATGTAAATGATGGATTTTTAATTAGAATATAATTTCAAGTAATACAACTACCTTTTCAATACTGAAAGTCCTACTATCCATTTACAGTGTATCTTTATTTGGTTGTATTTTGTTTAAAAATATAATTTTCATGGCAACAATAGCAAATATTTTTTTCATACAGTAGTCAGTGCACTGCACATGCCTCAAAACCTGATAACAACATTCACATCAAGGCAGCAGAGGAGGCTTCAGTATTTATGTTTTAGTAACTGGTGTATAAATGGCTTACTGAAGTGAACATTTGACTTTCATTTCAGAAAAAAGAAAAAGTTACCAACTTCTTTACTTTTAAAAGATTTTCCCACCACGGCTGTGTGAACAGTGTTGTAATTCATGTCTTTATCTCTCAGTCTGTCATGCTCACTGACTCCACTAAACTTACCTCAGACACTGCAGTGTTTTGATTATCTGCTGAATGTATCAAATAAACTGCTTCCCCAAACAAAGAAGCAAAAGTCCATACAAGAAAAACAACAACATTTTACACAGAAATGCAACAACAATCCAATTGTCAGGTGAATCAGGCATACAGCTTTTTAAATGTTGAGTTTAAAGTCCTTAAGAGCCCTTTATTGTCTGACAAGTGATAATTTCACCCTTTATTATGCATAACTTTAAACCTTGATATCATATAAGCAGGTGAGATAGATAAAAAAACTGTACAGTTGTCATAAACAGGGAAATTAAACGTGTTTATTTTAGCTGTAAAGCTGGGCGTTTTAACACGGGGGTCTAAAGGGATTTACTTGATTTTGGAGCCAGCCTCATGGCTGCACTCGATTAACTGCAGTTTTTGGCACTTTTGAAAGATGGCACGGCTAAATTGTTATACATTAGCACTTGGAAAGTTACTGTGCCTCTAATGACAACAGAATAGTGTGATGTATGTGGTGACATACGTTATAGTGTATATGCAGTAAAATGGGACATCCAAATATAAATTTGGAGTTATTTAGGGCAACTGTATGATTTCGTGTAAAAGTCAGAATTCCTCACACTATCTAAGTCAAAACTACTTTGGGGTGTTATTCCGAACTGTTATGACATATATGTGCAGACTCTGGTGAGGAGTTGGATAAAACACAAGTGTAGCTGTGAGCTGAGCGCTCTTCTGTCCTGTGGGTGCCTCATTAGTGGTGTGAGTCATCCTCAGCACAGAAATCCAGTGAATGCAAATGAGATATGATGGAAGGCATCTCCCTGTGTGGCACAGCTTGAGCACACCTCCATTGACGACTGTATTATAAATCATCCTTGTGTCAATGCCTTAGCGTTTATCATCAGAACTCCCATTAGACACCCAAACCTGTGCAGCCACAGTCATAAACCTCGGATTAGAAAAAGAGCACAGGAGAGCACCATGGCAACAATACAAACTGTGGATCACAGAGTGAAGAAACAAGCAGAAAGAAAATATTTTGTAGGCTCTATTGTTCTGGCTTCTGGCTTTGGAGTATTTTAAGGTAGTAACAAGGAGCTGGGATCTATTCAATAAAACTAACAGCTGAGAGGGCAAAGCGACTGCTTTAATGCTCAATATAGGTTCATTCACTTTGAAACAACTGCGTTCCAAAAATCCAAAGAGACTATGTTCGTAACAGAAAATAGTATGTTCTTATTAATGGTCATGAATCCACATGAACGTTAATGCAACATGGGGTACCTCAAGGCTCCATATTAGGACCTTTATTATTTGTAATTTATATAATTGATCTTGCTCAGATATCTAAATCCATAGTCACTTTGCTTTTTGCAGATGACACCAGCCTTGTTATCGCAAATCAAGAAGTTTAATACATGAGGTAAATCACAATCTTCGTAAGTATTCAATTTGGTTTCAAACAAACATGTTTTCTCTAAATGTCAAAAACTCTAATTTCATGTTATTTGCTGGAAATAAGACCAAATTAAACTTTATATAAATAATGAAGAAATTGTCAAAGTTTCATCAACATGTTTTTTTTGGTGTTATGATCAATGATAAACTCTCCTGGAGAGAACAGGTTGGTCTTGTCTGCATTACATCACTAAATATTTTGGGATCCTTAGAAAAATAAGAGGTTTTGTACACATACATGTTGGTTGCATGAGCAGTTGGATAAAACATTGCAACATTGTCTGGGCGAGTACATTTCCAACGTATCTGTATTAAATTGTGCTACTGCAGAAAAGGTTTGTCAGATTAGTGACCTTCTCTAAAGGTGTTGCACTAAGTGCACCACTCTTTCATAAAATGCAGCTATTTTCGATATTAATATTCTCCTAATTTGCACATTTGTTTTTAAAGTGAGATATAAAAGTACAGATTTACCTTACAATTTTAGATGTTATTTTGTACAAAGCTCCAAATTTCATAATTACAGTACTAGACAGGCTGAAAGTCTCCATCTCCCTCTGTATAAATCTTCCCACAGTAAGTTTTACATTAAATGTCGTGGAGTTCTCTTATGGAATGAAAACATTAACGTATTAGACTCTTCTGTCTCATTGTTTGCATACAAAAAGAGACTATGAAATGCTCTGCTGTCAAAGGCAAGTGTTCTTTTTGATATGTTAAGGATGACTCTTTGCTATTTAACTTTAACCCCACATATGAGCCCTACAATTACATTGCTTTGTAATATAATCAAAAATATGTATTTCATTGTTTTGTATTTGTTTTTTTAGGATTTAGTCTTTTTTGTGTTGTATTTTCTTATTCAAATGTTTTTTTGGGTGTTCTTTTTATACAGTATAAGCTTTACAGGTTTTCCTCTGCACCCACGCATGTACTTTTACATGTTATCATTATGTGTTTTGTACAGTGTACAGTATGTGAAGTAAAACTAAAACTAAAAACTAAACTAAAGAGGTCATGTTTTATTAGCTATGTGAAATGATCATTGATTTTTGTTTGTTGGAGCACAAAGCCATTTTTGTGTGTGTGAGCGCTGTATGTGTGACTGTGTGCACTCTGGGAAAGCACTATAAAATATATGTACAGAAGCAAATCTATGCTCATTTGCAGTATTGTCTGTAGAAGGAGGGATGCAGGACCTGAGCACGAGAGGTCCCTGCAGACCAGAGGTCACCAGGATCACAGTCAGCAAATTAATCAGAGTGTAAAATGGATAGATTAATGAGCAGGTATTGCCAAATTGTCACTAGAGCATCGCTATCTTCAATTATCATCATTAGCGAGGGCAGAATGACCTAAATAGTGATCAGCAAAATGGATAGGTCTTGTCTCCTCTTGTCTTTTAAAATGGCTTTTACATGTAACATGATTGAGATACTGTATAAGATAAAAGATGGATAAACGGAAAGGAAGACAGGGTTCACAAAGAGGATATATCCTAGCCTCAAGGGTATCTGTGACAGAAATGTCTCAGCACTGTGCTTTTTGTTAAGATTGTTCCCTGTAATCCATGCCAATTCCATGCTAAGATCTACCAGTTTATGCATTGTATTGTAGATCACAGTATAATGACCACACCCACATGTGTTTCTGTTTCAACAGCATTTATCCTGGATGCTGAGTATCAGTGTATTTAATCGCTAGAGGTCTGTGCACTGTGTCATCTAAATATTAATATTCTTCAATATTCTATGTGCTTGCGTGCAGGAACACTTGAGAATGCAATATGAAGATGAAATACCTCATCATGAATAAATCTTGTTGTACAATGATCTTTTTATCTGGAACACATACATTTACAAAGGCACTTAGGGTCTGTCATCCACCACTTCCCGAGATGCCTTTTTCACACAAACATAACAACAATGTTAAACCCTTTAGCTAACACATGAATGCATTAAGTGTTGCTTAGTAGTGCGTAGAGAAGATTTGCATGGGGCTTTATATGAAAAGGTCGAGTGATAAAAAACAATGAAAGTGTGTCATTGAGGTGTGCAGAGATGCTTTGTCACTGCACATCTTCTCCACATCACTCATTTTATTTCTTTATCCTTCAAACAGCGCCTCAGATCACCAACACACTGACCCCCACAAGGCTGAGTATATTCTGCGGAAATGTGACACCACAAGAGTTTTGTCTTGTCCTCAGCGTTACCTGAAGTTTTCCTCACAGTTGGATTGAAGTACCTCAGAGAGGGAGACGTTTCCTCTGTAGTGGAAAGAGTTCTTCTCCTGCTGTGGTGACTGTCATTCTTCAACGCAGTGTGACATTATTCAGAAATATTAATATCTACACAACACATAAGTTAATAACGTGATCTTCCAAGTATCCTGTGGTGAATGTATTATTCAGAAATGCAACTGAAATATCGGTTACTTGGCTGTGAATTTCAACAGTAACAAAACTGTTGTTGGACGTGAAAGACACGTATATATAAAAAATCTGAACGTGTAGAGCAAACAGAGGCAAAAGAAAAGATTGGACAGAATCTTTGGTAATGAGGGTTTGAACAATAATGATTGAAAAAGTCCTTCAAAAATAAGAAAAATGGAGTGGAACATTTGACTTGAATATTGTCTCTGTTATACATGAGTCAAGGCTTCGTGCCCTTTGAGTAAGTTGCATTGTCAGAATTATCAATGAGACCTAAACCCAATATAACTGAGCGTTGAAAGGGTCTGACGTGATGAATTTTAAAACAACCATCCCTTCGCTCACACACACACACACACACACACACACACACACACACACACACACACACACACACACACACAAACACACACACACACACACACAAACACACACACAGTCATGCAGAATAAGAAAGAAGGCAATATCATTTCACACTCCTATAGCCTACCAGTCAAGTCATATTTAGTCCAATGACAATGACTAAGGAGTGCAAAAGCCAGTGAGAAAGAGACAAATGTTAAGAAATAGTAAAGACACTGAATTCCAAAGTGAGCAAAACTGATGCCCAAAAGATTGTTTACTTGACAGGGATACAGCAACATCTGAGCAAATTCAGGGGAAGCCAATGGGCACCCATGTTACAACACATAGTGGTTTGTTGAAACTTTGCCTAAACCGAAAAATCACATGTAATGTTGAAACGTTGGGCACAGGTCTGCAGTAGGCCTATAACGGCCAAAATACATGGGGTGTGTACGCACGTGCGACAGATAGATAGATAGATAGATAGATAGATAGATAGATAGATAGATAGATAGATAGATAGATAGATAGATAGTTAGATAGATAGATAGATAGATAGATAGATAGATAGTTAGATAGATAGATAGATAGATAGATAGATAGATAGATAGATAGATAGATAGATAGATAGATAGATAGACTGGTAGATTGATTCCTGTGCTTAAATCAGAAACTATTATAGCAAATGTGTTTGTGTCTATGATATGACATGCTAAATAAATTAACACAACTTACATATGGACTTATCATTACACATCAAGCTAGCCACAACAGTTATTCATTTAGAACCATGTCCACTCTCATCAAGGTAACTTCAATATTCACACTCTTTCAGCTGTTTTGTTCTCTAACTCTTGGCTAGCTACCTGCGGCCAAAATGGACACTACTAATCAGAACAGTAAAGTTATGGATAGGACAGCTAACAAGCAGCCCCCCTTTACATAGTTTTCAGATTGTCATTTGTTTTTGATAGTATAGAAATATTGATTGTTGCTTTTATTTTAGCTTTACCAAAACCAAACCAGGGCAAAAATAAGGAATGCATTGAACAGAGTGGTTGTCTACTCTTACCAGAGCTGCGATCGTTAGCATGTGCAGCTAACTAGCTTATTATTGTGCTTTATGGTGGAATCTGCCAGCGGGTCATCATTTCAGCTGTCAAAATTTGACATGAGGAGCTGCTTTTTCTAAAATCAAGGCCCCATTGTTTCAAAGATTACTAAAACTTTTAAGTGCTATATTTGCCCTCATTATCATTGTAAACTGCTGTGTGAGAACAGAAGGGAATAGGTTTAGTGCAGGGAACAAACTGGTAAATGCAAATTGAAATAAATATGCAGCTGTTTATTTCCCCATTAGAAACTGGGTCATAAAATTGATTTGCACATTCCACCATTTAATTAGGTGTTAATACCAATTTCTAATTCATCTGCATCGGTTATTTGCTAATTTAGCATAATTTACTTGAATTAACTTTTTTATTTGATTCTATTTATCGATGAATAAATTAACAATTGCATCTCACTTAATTGCTCTCTAATCATCTTCAATCCTATCTATGCCATCCATGATATACAGTCCTTCATGTTTATTTGTGTTGGCCCCTGGGATTCTGCAAAAGTAGAGAGATAAACATGTTTGTACATACCCCATATAGGGGCAGAAGCATACAGTATACCGTATATGATGCACTTCAGGCTGTACAACCACATGCGGTTAATCACTAACAATCACAGCCGTTCTCATCAATTACTTTAAATACCCACATTACCACAAAAACAACAGCAGATCTTGGAAAATCAAACTGTATCTTGCAGAGATCCACCTCTGTGCTGCTGTGTATTGGAATTTCAAGCACAGTATTGATTTTTCTGAATTCTGGAAGTAGAGCTTGTAGAGGCTAAATACACAATGTATTATTTTTTCCCTCCCTAAAACCAGTATTATTGCTTCTGCAGGAAAAATAACTTAAGTGTTAACCCATGAAAATGTGTTTTGGATTACTGTGAAGCACACATCCGGGCACATGTTATGAAGTGCCTGATGGAAATTCTTTTACAAAAAATTTCTTTTCAATACACAAGGATTTCTATCAACAAAGGATAACATGTTTTACAAATCTTGCCACAGTGGGATGCCTATGGTCCTTCTGTAGACAGGTGCTTTGCCTTAACTCCCTGAGAGAGAACGCTAAAAAACAAATCATACATTCATATGCAAGTAGGCTGTGCTGCTATGTTGCAGTTTGTATTCTTCTCCCTGGTTGGCTGGCCTTTTTCTCATGAATATCAACGGGATGTGTTGACTCTGCATGACTGAGATCCAGTGTTTAATCAGAGCTGTGGTTTCAGGCATGGCAACAGGAGGAAGAGGAGAGGTCCTGAAGGAACACGCTCTATTTTGGTCTTTTTGTTTAACCCAATTATAATGGCATTGTGTGCTGACTGAACCAACAATAGTCAGGTGCCTCTTTTGAAAAGTGGGACAACGACGTTATAGACATGGAAATGTGATTCACCCTAAACAATTGTGGGCTGTTTTATATGTTGAGACAGGGAGAAAATGAATTACACTCTGAGCAGGATGAAAAGGCAGATTCGGGTTAACATACAATAACAGCTCAGGTTTCCCTCATGACAGCTTGCAACACTTTTCTGTGACCTTGGCGGCTATCATCCGTGTCACCTCTTCCATCTGCCAAACAAATCCCCGAGCAAAATAGACAAATAGCATACTTGCTTTCCACATCTTCATCTATTTCAGAATAAATGTATACTACGAGATAAGCTTTCAATAGTCTGGTTGCACTGACAATAAAAGCATAACACTGGTAAATAAATGAAGACACGGTTGCGCCACCTGAGGCCCTGTTGTCTGAAATCAGTAAGAGTTTCAATTTAGAGAGATTTTCTTTGCAAGTAAATGAGGTAATCATTCGTGAGAAACCAGCAGTGAGGGAGGATATGAAAACCTGGCTGCTTGTGGGAGGCACGGCTTTGAAAAGAATCCCATACATGAGTTGCTCTGTTTAACTGCACTGCTGCGCTTTTCCCTCAGCATCCACCCTGTAGCCATCCACCTGATAAAGCACTTTCGAAGTTACTGAAGTAGAGCAGGTGACAGTTTCTTCTGTGTTTCTCTTTTGTCACTTCTACTTTGTGGCATCATCTCCAGCCCTAATGCCGCTCTTAGATCCCGGATATAAATCATAGCATCATTCAAGCTGCATTTCATCACTCACTTCCAGTGGCAGACTCCTACAGCACTTCAACACTCCTGTGAGGCATAGGGTTTGTCAATTAAATTGCACATCATCTTAATTTAATATCAGGGAGGCAGGAGGGCCGCCTGTGTAATTAAGACATACCCAAGTTACAGAGAGAAAGTGAGTGTGTTTGCATGTATGTGTGTTACATTTATGTGTTTTCAGTATTTAACATCAGCCACACAAACATCCACTACTACTGCTACCACTTATAACAATGCAATGATATTTTTTTTATTGATTGCTAAGTGATATTTCACAACACAAAGCCATGCCTGATCTAATAATAATCATGTATCCATAGCTACAGAAAACTGCCAAACTCTCTTTACTGTTGTGTTCTGTAATGTGGAGAGATGTGCGGTTGTTGGGAGTTTTCACTTTTTGTGCCAGTGAAGTGAAGAGGTGGATTCTTGCTGTCACCTTGGTTTGGACAAACGTGCCGATGCCACGGACACGGTGTCACTGTGCCTCGGGGAAATCATTATCATTCCAGCTAACGCTGAGTGGTGCAGGAAGACTGGAGCGCAGCAGATGTGGGGACTTGTTAGGATCTTTATTTGCCATTGTACCCTTCAACAGACATCACTCCTAATTAGGTCTCCATGGATAAGACAAGGCATCTGGACTGTTTGCTCATGAACAGACTGAATGATGTCCTTTTGCGCTCTCATTGGCACACACCTCTCTAGTGGCATGGAGGTATCTGTGTTGCTGGGAGGCTGTTGGAGCTATCACTCCATCTAGTGGCTGATTTAACTCGCATGCGAAAAGCATGGGGTTTCTGCATTGCACACAGTGCACCATGTGTGCAGCATGACTGTAGTGCCCCCTGTGTTGCAAGTGCCACACATGTATTTAACCACAGTGATCCATCAGTCACCTCAGTCAGTTTCACTTTGTTGTCTATTCATTTATGCATTGACTCTGCACATCTGTCCAAACATGTAATTGATTACTCTGTATACAGTTTATATGCTCTCATTGGTGTGACCAGCCACAAGATGTAAAAATCAATGGAGCACTGAAGAGTGCAGCAGATGTTGTGCTGGGGCTGTTTAACAATCTGATCAGATGCAGAGAAAGTGCTCATAAAAAAGCTGTAAAAAAAATAAAGTTGTTATGAATCGTTCAAAGATGTAGCTGTACTCATCAATATTTCTACATTAACAGTGGCTCAAGTCATTAAGTGTAATGTAAAAGTTGTCTTTCTCAGCTCTAGGGAGATTTTTGGCACCTATCACCAACCTCATCATTATTGTTTCCAAATGTCGTTTTGGGTAAAAAAAAAAAAGCTTTTGTAAACCCACTGTATACTACCTCTGCTCAGAACCAAACAGTAGACACACAAAGTTAGCAACTAGCTGGTAAACAAGTGAAGCATTTAGCAGCTAAAGTGACAGATTTCCCCTCCCCTGAATGGATAACAAATACAGCTAGACAGAGTGAATGTTGATTCACAGATTGATCTGACATATGCCTACTATCTTAACTAATGGTGTAAAAGTGAGATGTGGTAGTGATTGTGGTTAGAGGTAATAATGAGTAAAATAACAGAGTGATGGCTGCATTTACTGTTCATGTCAGGGAGAGGAGAATCATGTTTATTATGCAATGAGTTTTTGTGGAAGAATATATCTTAAATACCCTCATTATGATATTAACAACCCAATGCATTTTTCATTTGTTTTATTTACATTTCAAACATTTGAACCAAACTGCATATAACACAATAACATTGAACATTCAGAAAATGCAGTACCAGTACCATGAAAAAAACCAATGTGGAATGAAAAAAACACAACATTAAGATTCACTTTGAAGTAAAGTGAATTAAGTGAGAGTTCGAAGGGATGTTAAAAATAAACACAGTTAATTTTTTTATGTAATTCAGCCTTGGAATGTATTTAGATGTACCATTGAGGTAGGTGTTTATAAAACAATCATCATTATCTGACTGATTTCTTTATTACATAGAAGAGCATGAAAGCATTAATGACATACTGAGAAAAAAGATCAGTTATCGGTGTTTTAGCAGTCTGATAAGTGTCTTCCCTACATGTTTTAAGGCACCTAAAACCAGACATTTACAAATGGCTCTTTGTTACAAGGATGCGTTAAAGGTTATACAGGTAGCTTTGAAATCTACATAATACTCCTTTAAATCAACACGCCTTCTCATTTATAAAGTTCTTGTGGCAGTGACATTGATAAAGTGCTCAATAGTAAACTGTGGTAACTCAGCATTAGAAGACAAATTTACCTCCATTTCGTAAGTGTTGTCAGACAGATTTTTTTTTTTTTAAAGTACCTTTCCATAAAATATAAAGCATCAGAAAACATAAAACACAGTGTTGAGAAATGAAGACCAAGCTGTATTCTTGAAGAGCATATGATGTTCTACTTTAGATGCTTTTCTACATTCTTTGCTCGCTTTCGTCTTTAAAACCAGCGAAGGAAGATTGCCCTGACAATATGTCATACAAGTGGTAGTACAGTAAGTCACAGACTTATTTCAGTACAGGTTTTCCTCAGCAAGTCCATCTGAAAAGAAACAGAAAATAAAATTAGTAAAATGTAACTTTAATACATGTATCCAGGAGTAAATATATCAAGGGAAAGGATTTCTTCAGTGGCTGGATTGTTTGGTAGACATTACCTTGCTGAAGGCCACTCTGAATATAGTGGTTGAGTTGATGCAACCCAGTGTTTTGGTCATGGCGTCCCGACTGCAAACGGAAGGGATCCATGGTGGTGAACTGCTCTGCGGGCAGCGGGTCCTCTGTGATGGTCGGGAAGAGACATATCGGCTCCTGCTCCAAATGATGGGACCCGCTCCTGCAGCGCAACAAGCCCTGCTGGTAGCCGTACGGTTCAACACCGGGGACGGACATGCTGCTTCTCCTTGTGACCATGTCCAGGTCTTTCAGGATGCTGTCGAACACGATGTCATCGAGGACCAGCTCGCTTTTAACAGGAGGGGCTGAGGGGAGAGGAGGGTGATGGGGCCAGTCGCAGGCTGAATGCAGGGCGATGGTGTTTGTAGATTGGGCCATGTTTTGAAGTGGGTTGAGGGTGTGACACACGGCAAAGCTGTTGGCTAGGGAAGAGATCTGCTGAGCCAGAATACTGATCTCTGCCTGTTCCCTCTCGTTGTAATGGTCAGACTCTGTGGATGTGGGGGATTGATTAGGGGTAGGAAGACTAGAAAGTGCGGGCAACACCTGGTTGGGGACATGATGCACTTCGACGAGGCAGCCCCCTTGTGGCTGCTCTAGGAGGCTAAAGTCATCTTGATGCAGAGCACAATCCACTGGGCTCTCACACATGTCCGACACCGACAGGCAGTCTGGAACTAATCGAGCATCAGCCGAACAAGTTTGGAAATGATACGTTGGAGATGAGGAGGATAGTGGAGAACGAGCGTTGAGCGTGCTGAAGGCAGCCTGGTCAAAGGTTTGCTCAGCGGCTGCAGGGAGGGCATCCGAGGGTGATTGGTGACAGGTGAGCCCTGCCTCTGGGTAGGAGTAATAGGGAGGAGAGCACTCAGGGGAGGACAACAGCTGATCTGTGTATCCATGCACATCTATCAGGAGGTCATGGCTGAACTCCTGCTGCAGAGAGGAGCCAGAGGAGGCCGGGCTGTAGGGAGGGGTGAAGAGAGCAGTGCTGTCACCCGAGGGAACAGGTGAGCAATTGCCTTGGGAGGAGATGCACGCCACATAGTATATGTCTTGCTCTGACTCCCTCCTAACTTTGGCACCTGGCTCCTCACTGTGGCTGTTAGACTCCCTCTGTCTTTTAAAGCATTTAGTGCTGCTGGGGCTCTGAGCTTGTGGCGACTGTTGACCTGCGAAATGGCACAAATTTGCCAGAGATGATGGCTTGAAGGCGTCGCTGCTGATTTTCTTCTGCAGAAATGTGGCCTCTGTTTCACTGCAAGAGCAAAACAATCTATTAAGACGGTGAAAAACATTGAAACTTTCTTTCACCGTCAGCTCAAGTCTGCTGGAAAGTTCGTCATACCTGATGATAAAGTTAGTGCAGCTTACGCCCTGGCACTCAGTGTCCTTGTTAGCTCGAATGTAGCTCCAGGTCCATGAGAGATCCTTGCACTGGAGTCTGAGCACCATCTCTACCTGGAAGCCTTCATCTGCCTGCACTGGACGGGACAGGAAAGAAACATTCATGGTTATTATTACGCACACTCACAAACTTTAAGACATGTACAAAACGAAACCAGCACTCCAACCCCAAATGTCTTACTGGAAGCCTGCAGAATTGACACAAAATTAAAGAAAATCCATTCAATTCATGGTCGTTGTTTACACATTTGTACTATGTAAATATTTAACATCTCTTACATCATTCAAATCTTTTCAGATGTTGTTTTAGATTAATATGGGGGTTGAAAATGGACCATTAGACTTGAATACTGTTTGCTTGCTGTATGTTTAAATGGCAGTAATTTGATGGTGTTAATGTTAAAAAATACTTAAAAATGTCCAATTGTGTAAAAAGTTAAACTGTCATGTCTTTTTTTTTTTTTTTTTTTTTTTTACTATAAAGCATGTTGAGTTGCTATATAAATACAGGGAAAGTATCCAAACACTCAATCCACAGAGAATTTTACACGGTTGTATTCAGAAACTTTGTCTTTAAATGAGCTGTCAGGACTTCTGTACAGTTGTGATGTCACAACTGTACTGTATATAGTGTAGTAGTAGTAGTATATACTGTATATTTAGATAAACAGTATGAGAAAGCACATTCTAGTAGAAACCCAAAATAGTACAAGTATAAGTAAAATAAGTATGAACCTCAAAATGTTCATGATTTGGGACTTTCAAAACAGTTTGGAGCCTTAACTTGTGTCTTGAAATAGGCTGTCTAAGTATCCAACCTGTGTAAATTGTACACTTACTTAAACTTCTGTGAGAATCTGCACTCAAAGAAAGATCCTCAGGGTGGACAAGACTGTACCACGATCGACCAGTCATTTCTTCTGCCGAATACCCCAAAAAATATAAAACACTGAAAAAGAAGGACAAAAATGTTTGTCAGAAACCAATACAAGCACATTCTTGTTATATTTGTGAAAGTGAGGACCTGTGAATGCACCTGTCTGACAGCTGGGTGAAGGTCATATCGAGTCTGTGGACACTGTTGAAGCTGTGACAGAAGTGGGAGTCAGAGCTCTGCAGGCGGTTGACCGTGGGGGTGCAGAGGGCCACAAACAGAGGCTGGTTGGTGGGACCGGCTGAAGACGACGGGCAGGGCTGAGGGAAAGACTGGAAGCTCCCTCTGACCATCATGGAGCAGCAGCTGCCGTGTTGCAGCTTGAAGGCCTTGGAGGTTTGCATGCAACATATAAAGCTCCTCTCTGAAGAAAGATAACACGTCAGTTTAGTCTTTCAGCAGTATGAATAGGATAGCAATTTTTAGAAGTTTCACTATGAATTAAATTATTTTTTTACTGAGAATACCAGTATTATGAGACTATGGTTATATTTGTGATAATTATACACAGTAATTGAAGTTTAAAATGTTCTACATTGTGCTAATTGTCAGATTCATTCTTGCCTTTTCTAGTAGAACATGTTTACATGCTTTAATGTTCAAAAAACACATTCTTTTTCTCATACTGTCTGTGTGAATATACCTGTATTCACCCTACACAGTCCATTTTAGCTTCTGTCCCTTTAAGCCCCCCTCCCGAAAAAGCCCAGTCTGTATTACCGGATCTTCTGCATCTGCTTCTCAACATTTCTGCACTGTCACTGCAGCCGGGGAATGACTGTAATGGCACTACAGCAGCACTTTCTATCTATATGTAGTATAGTTGTGACATCATGTACAGAGGTCCTGACGGTCTGTTTAAAGACACAGTTTCTGAATCCTGGCTGTGTTTTTATCCTTTCACTGTAATTATACCTCACCTTAACCTACTTTATCATTTAAAAAACACATGGAAATCTCACTTTTCACAATGAATGAAACCTTTAAAGTAACATTAAAGTCTTTAAACTTACCTGACGATAAGTTGTTTTCAATGTCCAGGTTTGATTTAACAATATCAATGTCACAGCCTTCCACCATGTCATAGAAAGTGTCTCCTTGAACCACATCTATCTGGAAAAAATAAGGTTTTACCATTAGATACAACACATTAACGTCCACATGTGCAGTAAATTAAACAGTCAAGCACCAAAAGTTGTTTATATTGACTCACCATGGAAAGACCGAGATATTCTGTTACATTCTCGGACACATGGACCAGCTTCCCCTGTGCGGTCGTGACCAGGATGAAGCCGTGCAGGGCTTGAAGAAAGGCCTCGTGTGGCAGAGAGCAGCGTGATCTCGCTCCAGCTGGGAGTCCTTGGGGAGGAGAGAGTGAGTTCAGCCTTAGTTACACTTTATTCATCTCTGCAAGTTGTCACAGCTTTTAATCTTTGATGTAGTCCCTGTGGTACTGCTAAACTAGTCCCGTTTAGTTTAGCAATGACGCAGACTGAATGTAGATTAGAGGATCAAAGATATTAAAGAGGTGTGAAGACTTACCCTGGAAGAGAACAGACTTCCTGATGTAGGCGCAGATGGCGGCCATGGAGTGCAGGTAGGAGAGACGCTCCTGGTCCTCCTCAGTGATGGGCAGCAGAGCGCGCATAATCCTGATCTCATTATTGATGTGGTCCCGTCTGGCTTTGGATGCTCCTTTGGTGGATCTGTGAGAGACCATGGTCACTGAGGTCAGACGTTGGACGAAAACTGAGACAACTAAACTTTGGCAGGCAAAGTTTTGTCTACTGCCACTTGCATTTCGAAAAAAAAAAAAAATCTGTCTAAGGCGATCCTCCTCTATGAGGCAAGTGTGGGACAAAGAAATCAAATGAAGACAAAAGGCGTAATTGCCCTGAACTGATTTAGCCTTTTTTCCCTCACAATTCAGCCTGGTGTCTCTTCCTCAAGGGTTCCTATGGAAACTGCTGATATGAGAGGCTGTCGTGTCTGCGGCAGACGCGAGGGCTCTCAATAGACTTTGTCTGTGTGATCAGTATCAGTCTGGGCCCATCCACAGAGAGCCCGGGGCTTTTATAGCTGCCAGGGCTTCAGCGTGGGCGTCACACACAAAGGGGAGGATGGGCTTCTGCTGCTCCCTTCATTGCCTTATAAAGTGGGTGTCCTCGGAGCGGGGCGCCCCACGTCACAAAGACACACAAAGTGCCACAAAAGGAGAATTCTATCATGATTGTACCTAAGCACTTTAATAACAAAGACCCATTCAAATGATGCAATTAATAGCACGTGTTTGGGATTTTTTTAGGGATACTCACAAATAAGTAGAAGTATTTAAGTCTGTCTATTGAATATTATACCACAATTAGTATTATTCTATATATTTCAGAAATGATTAATGGAGATGTTGTTCCAGGCTGATTATGCACCAAAGCATCCTGATAGCAGCTAATCTGAACCAGCTTGATTTGATTTTTTTAAATGCAGTAACAGCATCATTGTTGCCGGATTAGTAAACTATGTATCATACACAGTGCCAGGCTGCAGACAGGAGAAAACTGGATTAAGTACTCCCTGCGGTGCAAGCACTGCAGGCAGCAGAGTTGGGGTCTTCTCATTTTCTAAACAGCCATGTGTTGATTCATCCACTAGAGGACGTGGAGCAGAGAGGAGCAAGGGGGGCGTCACTGACCTGAACCTCCTGCAGAAGGAGCTGCGGTGATCCTCGGGTAGATGATGAGAGGTGCACGGAGCACTGACATGACATCTGCAGGAGTTGCACCAAATAGTCATTTTGACGCCGATGTAGCCACCTAGAGTAGAACATACAGATTCAGTCAGAAGGGTATTTCCCTGGTGAAAACACACTTGGAGTAAAAACTGATTGAATAAAGTTGGCCCAGGAAATTAACAGCAATCCCCCTGTGAGGAGAAAATACATTACCTCTGCAGGCTCTGGTCTGGATGATGAGTGTGGAGCCCATGTGCGCGTCCCCTCCTTTTATAGCCCCAAACCCGACACCTCTCATCCAACTCAGCCGGTGGGGAAGAAAAAACACTAGACGGGATAATGTTACTGGTTGTGACGCGATGACAACGATCGAGGCGGGTTATATTTAGTGAAGTGAGCCCTAAAATAATCCAGTTTGAACGCAGGATCCGATTTGGCGACGTAATGATGCGAGATGTCATAAATATAGCAGGATTGCGTTATAGTATATAGTATGATTTCAACCGTCTGCAGGTGTCGATCCTTGATCTGTGCAAACATTTTGTTAATCAATTAAACAACAGACAAATATTAATATTGTATGAAAATAAAACTTACCGAGTCTTGTGCGACAATTCATTAGTAGGTTAATTAGTTTACATACTGTATAAACGTCTGACACTGAGGGACTATTTACCCGGCGGAAGGGTCAGATGACCCCGTGTTTAAACATATACATTTGAAAACAGAACTAATATATATATATATATATAATGCTAGAGACGCCATACTTTTTTTTACCCATTGAAAAAAGAGGCTATTAAAAGTAAAAGTTCTAAATGTAAAATAGTACAGAAAAAGCAGTAGTATTAGGCTACCAGCTAAATGAAATATAGTTCATTATAGTTATAGAGTTAGAAATAAAGTTACTTAAAGCATCAAAAGTCAAAGTGCTTTTGTATAAAATGACCCCTGTGAATGATTTGTCATAATAAATTACATAATTAACACTGATGCATCAATGTGCAGCAGCTTAAAGACTTTATATACAGTTAGGCTCCTGACTGGTTCCCAAACTAGGGGTCAGGTCCCTCCAAAGGGTCACAAGATAAATCCCAGGGGTCATGAGATGATTAATGGGGAAATAAGAAAAATACTTTTCTGATACACAAAACTTCCTTTATTTTTTTCAGGTTTTTCTCTAAACTTTAGTTTTCAGTGCAATACTATTGGATCATTTCAACTGTTGTATGAATGAAACCCTTCCTTTTCAGAAATGTCCCAATCTTTTGTTTATTTTATTTGAATGTCATTTTATATGGGATTTAAATGCCATTGCTGTGTTTCTTTTCAATGCTTTTTATATTCTGTGTGGAACACTTTGAATTGTCTTGTTGTTGAATTGTGCTACATAAACTTGACTTGACTTGTGTGAGGTGAAATGTGTCTTTGTTCTGTCTCACAACAACTTGTATACATCTGAAACATGAGATTGCTTGAGGCCATGCAAACATAATCCTTACTTATTTCATATATTTATTCTTAAATATTTCATTAAATGATTGAAACTTAATATACTTTGTCAGTGCATGACTATTGCTATTTATTCTGAGAATAGAGCTGCTTCCACAGTAAAACAACTATCTCGTGATGCTATCTCATCACTCAATTCTCCAACTAGCCTCCCTATACGACAGGGATTGTATGGTTTTATTAACCAAAACTAAGACTGGGCTTGAGCTCCTCTTTTCAACAGAAATAAGCATATGAAAAACACAAAATAATAAAATAAGTTTTTCTATAAGAAGCTTAACATTACTGTAAATAAAATCCTGTTAATCTGCCTACTAGGATACTACCTGCCCCTGTCTCTCCTACACACATACTACATAAAATAGTTAGTAGTCAGTAAGAATAATACTACACACTAATTGCATGGAAGAAAATTGTAAGAATGGAGGCATATTATAATAATTTAAAATTATAATTAATCCTGCATGTTAAAGACACAACAGCCTGAGCAGAGCGTCAGAGTTCAAACTGCGATGCCATTATTATTTAAATTATTATCATTTGAATCTCTGCAGAAAACCAGCTTGATGCATCATCGTTTCATTTCTCAACAGATTTCTTCGGCAGTCATCTATGGCAGTTCTTATTCAAAGAGCTTTAGCTGCATGTGTTAGTCACTCAATTAAAACCCTGATGGAGGGGAATTAAGCTGCAGGTCTGCAAATGTGACGCACTGAGAGGCTGATTTTTTTCACTCACACAAAATGAGTTCCTTTACCAGATGAATGGATTATGGGCGTCACAAAACATGACAAAGGCATACTAGAAGCCTTGCCTTTCACAAAAGGCTTACAGGAGTTTTTCATTGTTTCTCAGTGTTGTGAAATGTTGACTTTCTTTTCCATCATTTCGCAGCCTCTGTCCTCTGAGGGCTCATGCTCTTTTAATGCCTCTTTTCTCAAATCCCCAACTTAGTGGCCTCAACGACGCAGCAGAGAACTAGAACTTGAGTGAGGGAATTGCACAATGATATGGGGGGGGGGGGGGGGGACAAGACAAAACAAATCACTCCGAACAAATCCTCAGTCTGATTCTCAAGGGCCAGTGGGATCGTCTTAGTCCTGAGGGGAAATTAGAGAGTAATTTGGCCAAGTGTCTCCTTGCATTAGCGCCTGCGTTACTGGCCGAAGGAAGGCTCCGGGGCCAGACAGATGGACCCAGCGTAGCCCTGCTTCCTGTGTGCGGCGGGGCCAGGCGGGACAGGGTGTCTCTGCTGCCTCGCTTTAAGCTGACCCTACGTCTGTGGCCTGCACTTAACACTGCAGATAACACTGGCTTTATAGCACGGGGCTGGTGACAGACAAGAACAAACTGCCCGGCTGCTACTGGTAGCAGAGGCAAAGATTGGAGCTGGGGTTCAGTGTGAGACACTTTCTAATGATGGGACCCCCCTCAATACAGCCGCACACGTCTCATTAGGTAGTCTGACAGCCAGTTTCGGGGGTGGGGGGGTGGTGGCACCATGGCTTCAGAGTACCCACTGAAGTAGACGATGAGGGCTATCAGACAGGCCTGCTGGGAAAGATTCAGCACTCTGGATTTCAGCAGGAAGCATAAACTGGGGAGCTGCAGGGTTCAAAGACCTGGTATCTATAAAGTGACACATACAGCAGCTCCAAGAGGAGGCAGAAATCCATAGATAAAGAGGTGGAAATCACAATGCATCTGACTTTTTTTTTTTTTTTTTTTTTAAACAATCAAATTCACTGAGTGGAAACATGTAGCTTGACATGATCATTTATGCGTTTGGTGGGACGCCTCCACAAGTCTAAATCCAAGTTTAGCTGTATGATTTTGCAGCTCTCCTCCTAAAAAAAAGACTGGATAAAAATAAAAATAGAGAAAAAAAGGACAATATTTAATAATTTCTTGGTCCAAATCTGGTACTCTTGTTCGTTTATTTAGGATCCTCATTAGCTCCTGCATTGAAGCAGCTATTCTTCCTAAGGTCCTTGTCCCGGCTGGTAGTTAGACAGGGCACTGTGTAGAGTTTTAGCCTCGAAACCAGAAAAATCTGCCAAACTCATGTTTCATTTATTCAAGCAGAGAGGTCTGGCCTCTCTCCCATTCAGACAGATTTTAGCTGACCTGGGCCTAGACAGACAAATCACAACCGTTAATTAATTTCAGTGTGTTTAAGACGATGACAGACAGCATCACTCTCCGGCCCGGCTCAGGAAAATCAGATAAAACCCTCAAACTAGGCAGCACTGATCAAATATGACTTCATATTCTGTAATTGTGTTGCCTATTTCTTGCATTAAATGTTTTCAGAAACACATTTTAGTGTACCGCTGTATTAGTTTTGTGACCCAGCTGCCATTTTCCAAAGAGCAAGCTCTGGCGTTTCATTGCTTTGATTGATTGTAGCTCCATCCAAAAGCATCCAGAGTCATTTTGCTCTGCACAGCTGATAACACCCTTTGATGTCAAAAATGAACTGAGAGGGCCCAGACTAAAATGCATTTGCAAATTAGTCTGGTGATGCCAGGCTAGAAGAGTCTATTTGCACTGGCAAAATATGTAAGCATTTTCTTTTGACTGTGGTGACACGGTCAGTTTAGTCTTCACCAAATCCAAACAGCTTAAAAAACACAATTTAACTCAAAACGTTCTGATAATGGAAGAAGTATGTAAAGAAACTGAATGTTTAACACATTTAAATTAGATACAAATGTTAACTCAAATTGTCTCAGATTTATTATTGATACAGTAATAAAGCATATTGCACAGGAAGTCCTGACCAACTTTGACAGTCCCCTCTGAAAAATGTAAAATATAAAATAAAAACAACAACCATAGGGAGCCTGCACAGTTGTAAAATGAATCCAAATACACTCCATACTTTGTTCTGTTTTTTCTCTCCAAGTATTCTTTGTTCATATAACTGTAAACCCTAAACAGAGAATATACTTCCTGGCATGAAATCAGTTCGGTCACATACCTCTGCTTGGCAAAAAATTACTGCTCACACTAAATAACTTTATCATGAGTATGCGCTATTATTTAATGGTGCACTGACAGAAGTAGATATTTGAAGGTTGGCATATGCTTTTTTGATAAAGCAAGTGTCACTCTTCCAAGTCGGATCAACCCTTTGCTAAGTGTAAATGAGAAATAACAGGAGCCTCACAAACTGTGGTAATACATAACTGCCATTAAAAATGTAATGCCAAATGATTTAGGCTAATTCACTAACACTTGTCATAAGCATTGCCTTACTGGAGGCAAGTGAGTGACCATCACTGAGGACATCTGTTGTGCAGGTATTTTATTTCTGACCATAGTGTCTACATTGTCATTTACTTAGCATTTACTTCATGTGATATTCCTGAAAAGTTCTTGACTAAAAGTACCATCACCCATAATCTCCACACACAAGTACCAAAATCCTGAAAAAAATGACTTCCACACCACACATTAGGGAAAAAAAAGAAAGAAGAAGGAATAAACAAATATCAGTTTTGCAGACGACCATTTGGGGTCACATAAACAGTTTGATTTGTTCACCAGTAGTCTTTTTTTGTGAACACACGATTAGCTTCCCTGTGGTTTCACTGCATCAGCTGTTGTATAGTCCAAGTAACTGGGGTACTGAGGAATATCGAGTGTGTGATATGTCCATGTGCAGTGTACAGGGCATAAGACTGAGTCACATTGGCACCACCGGTCTATAAATAATAGTCAGACTTGGTTTGGGCAGGCAAACATCTCAAACATCTGGAACTCTACCGAGGCAAAAAGCAGCATCGACATGTCTCCTCTCTGTAAGGCCTGACATGCCACGATTGGCTTTAGTGCAGTTATGTGGTGACTTTAACCTGCGTTTAGGATTGTTTACACTGCTTTACATGAAACACACACATTTGTAAACATTTACCATGAAGGTCAGTGTTGTCCAATCCTGATGTTTGGGACCTTGTAGGGTTTAATTCCAACCGCCTAATCAGAGACTGACACAGATCCAATTTAACCATCAGGCCAGACAGAAAACAGCAGCACACATGGTCCCAAAGACCAGGACTGAAAAGCATTGATGAATCTCACAAGTGTCTGGTTACACAATTTCTATCCTCATAATAATAAATAGGCAGTACAAATAAAACTATTTTGCCTGTATATTCATCCTTGCCAAGGGATTCATCACAATAACATCCCAAATGACTTGGTATTTTTAGTTTTAACATTTAAAGGGTAAGTCTGGCGATAGTTTGTGTTTTTTTTTTTTGTAACCAAAACTCATAAAAAGACCAAAACCAACAGAGTATTGTCTGTGTTTCCAAAGCTGGATATATCTTACTCCATGGACTTTCACTGGTATCCAAAAACTATGATAAAAACACATAAATGCGTCACAGAGTTAAACTAGGTGGCATTTTTCTTCATAACAATGACCATGGCCACATTAGTTCACTTTGCGTCGATCATAAATACGCCGCCCTGCTGTCGTACGTACTTGCAAATGCACTAAATCCTCAACTGAAAAAATCCCCTCAATGCTTTATTTATTTATTATTTATTTTCTATTTGAGTAACAACTCTTAAGAACTGCAGTGCCCGGTAGTTTGAGGAAATTAATCTTAGATTGTTACTGTTCAGTAGGAACACATGAGAGTCAGACAGCACAGGGTATGGAAGTGTGGAGAGGGACACATCACAGGTTTTTGGTCTTAATATGGGATTTGTTGACTATGCCAAAAATGTAGATTATCACCCAACCTTATCCTTTAACTAAAGTGGATGGAAATAAAAGCTTTAAAATAGACCACCACCACTCCTGTGTTATCAAAGTTTTGTTCTAAAATTTGAATTAGAATAAAAACACACAACCTGATCCTGATAAAACCCCAATTTGAGCTACTCCAAGTAATTTCCCAGCTGCGTGGTGAGTGTGTAAGCCCTTATGCGTCATTAACATCTGCTCAGGTTTAGCCTTGCTCATCGTCGTACACAAACACACGTGCACACTTTTCCGTTTTTTCACTGTAAATAAGCAGGTGCACGAGGAAAGTCTGAACGCTGTAGGATTGTCTATAAGAAGAACAACTACATTAGGCATATACGTGATCATCTTCCCCCACAACAACAGACCAACTGAAACAGGTGGGCTGGGATTATAAGTAGACGGGATCACGTGCTTACAAACATACACAGTATATATTTGCATCATGATTCCCTTCTACATTTGGCACCGAAAAGAAAAACTACAGCGGGAGGGGTGGGGAGTGGGGAGCAGGGGGCAGGTGAGTCGCACTCTTCTGACACTATAGCATTTCTTGGAAGAATACGACAGGCGACCGCAAATATAATCTTCCCTATAAAAAGGCTATTTTTCTGGGGGAAGTAGATGTCTAATGTACGGGGAGTCTTATTGAAGACCCAATGATACATGCTATTGGGGGAGGTAGATGGACTTGATTATTTTACAAGGCAGACAGACGGCTCACTTCAGCCGCCCTGCAAATCACCTTTGAGACAATTTGAGAGCAAGAAGGTGCTTGCCATGTGATGGTGAAGTTGGGAAAAGGCTAGGCAGTGAGTTATTCAAACAGAACCTTTCACAAACATAACACTACACACCCAATACTCTCCCTCTCTCTCTCTCTCTCTCCTTGCATTTAACACCAAAGTAATAAGTTAGCCATGTCCACTCCGTGTACGGTGTCTTCATTTCCGAGTAGACTTGGTAGTTTAGCATGGTTTGATGACCAAGTTATAGCTGCAAGATACACAAACTCATGACCATCTCAGTGTCTTTATATCTGGAACAGAAGGTTGACATTTTTCTCTTGGTGAAGATCTGTTGAGTGTGACATCGGGATGACATCCTCAACAAAGAGGTTAGCTGTCAAGACCTTTGGCTGAAGTTCTTGTCTCTTCCTGTGCTTAAGATTAGAAGTCTATGATTATCATAGGCTGATTGGATTTCTAGAAAGGCTAGAAAGTAGACAAAAAGGTGAACAGGTGTCAACAATTTCTGTCGCACGTAACCAGTGTCTCAAGGGTCCTTGGACATGAGAGCGCTCGTGGTGTCCAATGAAGTCATACGCAAGATATTTTGGTCATTAATAAGTTTTCACTTGAAGACTGTGGAAAATAAATCCCATACAGATCCAAACTCTACAAAAACAATGCGTCGGAGCTCAGTTGATTAGAAAGATAAAAGCTCATCGTCCTGAAACGGAGCAAGGAGTCCTGGTTTCTGCTTCACATTCAGCTGCATCAGCCATGGGAGGAGAAGATGGGCCGACTGATGTTGCTGTTGGTGGTCATGGCTGCCAGTTCCCACCTGGAGTGAACAACAAAAAGAATCAGAGGCAAAGATCTAAGGGTACTTTCACATATTTGGTCTAGTCCAAAGAAAAAAACTGTTGTTGCCTTTTAGTTATAGTCTGATTTTACAATTAATAGTCCAACTGGACCTTGGACTGCATAATTAATGACCAACAAATAGGCACAAACCCCCATTAATATTACGGTCCAGTCGCTTTTTATTGGGGAGCTGCTAAAATAGATGGGGTAGGAAACACCTCTGGTTTAAATCCTTTTCACTTTGTGGTAGATCACGGGAAATAAGTGCATGCTAAAGTGCCTGTGTGATACAATGGTTACCAAATGATCTGGCATTTATAAAGGCTATATTTAAAGAGCTCATTTGTAAAAACAAAAGCCATTCTAAAAATGAATAAACCAACAGTAGTTAGATTGTAACTCCCTCAACTGCACAAAAAACAAAAAAACAAATTGAGATCTCTTATCCAAACAACCCAACACCAGTTCGATTGATATTCCCTGGATTGGACACCAAATAAAATATGATTTAGTTGAATAATTAAAACAGAGATATCTGTGCAAATGAACCATTCATCTATTCAGATTTGGAGATCAGTCAGTTAAGGGTGTTTTTTGGATTTAATCTTTGGGTATATTTGACAGATGTCAGAGCAGAAATCAAGGAGAGTGAGAGAGGAGTATGACATGCCACAAAGGTCCTAAAGCTGGGACTTGCAGGTACTCCAGAAGATCACAAGTTAAGTGTGAAGGTACCCTTAATCTTCAGGAACACTAAAGGCTCCAAACAAAAGAATTTAGATTTGGATTGCTGTAGATTATGGCACTGTGGGCATATACGCTGGCTTTAAGATATAAGCAATACCTGATGTCTTTACCTCACAACAACTAGAAAACAGACATTTATGGTTTGAAATATCTAAGATGCTAAAAATCTAATAAATTGACAGTCAATCAAGCAACTGTGTGACATTTACTCTCACCCTCTGCTGGCAGCCCCCCTCCCCTCCCTGTCTGATTGAAGGGCTACGATGTGGACAAGGATGAGGGAAGGCCCTGCTGTAACACGAGAACCAGGAGCAGGGGCTGACAACACGGTCTAGTGCTGACCTGCTGACAGGTCAGAGGTTGAGCTCCAGATTGTTATCACTGGCTCTGGTTTCACACTCACTCCTTCTCAATTGCTTTGTTCGTTTTTTTGTTGTGCACGTGTGTGTTTAAGAGGGGAGATTGGCATTGAAGGTGGAGATGCCAGTGAGGGGCAAAGGGAGTAAACCAGAGTCTTGTGACCCCACCGAAAACCCTCTGAGGGTTAGAAACACAACTGCAAAGTGGGGAGTGTGCAAGGTGGCAGTGATGGTGGGAGAGTAATGAGAAGCTAAGAGGAGTAATTAGTATCAAGTTCCATGGGGTCCATGTGTACATTTCTTTTTCTTTTTTTTTAAAATCACAATAGTGCAACCACTCAATTTCACTTGTCTACTAATGAGTCTATTCATTGAGAAATGGCTGTGTGAATATTATTTTTATATATCACTGGGGAAAAAAGAAAAGAGGTTGAATAATTGCTGAAAACACTATTTTGATCATTTATTTTGCATTTGTATCTTTTCAACTCTTGCTTTAACACCGTTATTACAACTCCACCCTGTGCTCATAACGCCGCAGCGAATCAAAGTGATGCTCTCACGTCTGCGTCTCTTTCTGGATGTTATGTGTCAAAATGATTTTCAAACTTGTTAATGAAAGGGGAAAATTATGGATTATTAAGAAAGTCATTTTTTGCATTTTATTTATTTGTTGTCTTATATCACTATATTTCACTGGCTTCATAGCAAGCAAGTTGTTCTGTGGCTGTATGTGCATGTTTTGTGGAGTAGAAGCACAAAAATGAATCAATTCAGAAATGGCGATTTTTCAAAATTTTTAAAGAGACAAATTAACCAGTAGAGATGCAAAGTCCCTCCCCTTTTGGTGTCCCTCATGGGACCTTATTTCAGAAATGATATACGGCAGTCAATGGTGAGAGACAATTTTTTGATCCCATTTGAAAAGTGCCAAGAATTACACATACTATGTTTATCTATTTGAAAAGATTTTGGAGTGTGTAGTCCTTCTAATTACATATTCTAAGTCTTATACTTCAACAGTTTCATGTCAAACTGGGACTTTCTTGACTTACAAAATGAAAGTGTAATTCATAGCACCATTGAAGTGGAGCAAAAAATGATGTATCTCGCCGTTGACTACTATACATACATACATACAGTATATAAGAAATAAGGTCCACCGGAAGGGGAAGGATTCAATGACACAGAATGAATCAAGAACCAAATTGATACTGAACTCAGTGATCCTCACTTGGCCTGTTATTAAGTTATTTTTTGTCAGCTGGGTTGTGCTAGACAAGAAATTCTGACTTAACATTTAAAGTATAATCCTGATTTTCTGATTTTCTATGCACAAAACTCCAAGCTATTAGTTGGAGGATTATATAATTACTTACAAATTGTACATGTAGGGAATTAAAATAAAGTCAGACAAAAGCCTGAATAAAACTAACTGCTGGATAAATGGGAGGATAATGAGTCATACTTTGCCTCTATGAAAAACAGCCTCATTATTGAGAGAGACAGAGTGTTGGCAACAATGACGAGAATCACACAAACAGCATGAACAACGATATGTCAGTTCTATGACCAAATAGCTCTAAGGTCCGAGAAGAGGATGCATGTCTGACCTGATATCATGTGGGAGTCCTGACTGCTCCAGACTGTACTGAATAACAGCTATTTTGCATAACGTCTTCAAATTAGGGCCTGAAAAGAAGAGAAGGTGCAATGAGTCATAGACACCAATCATATTCAAAATATCCACTTCAGCTGTGGTAGTTCAAAACAGATGCAGGTAGGTCAGATCTAAGACTCTGCAGATGAAAGGGCTTTGATTTCCTCCCCATGGTGTAAAAATCACCATGTTCTGATCATGCCAAATAAACAGCAGCTGATACAAACAACAGTGTTCATGAGAGCATGCAGGACATGATGATGCCAGTGTTAAATAATCATAGTACACAGTATCATCTTATTGTTAACTTCCTCACAGTTATTATCACCGTCATGTCTGCTCCACCATATGTTCAGTGATAAACAGTGTGAAGGCATACGCGACTGGCACGTGGAAGCGTATGCCACAGGGGATGCCACTGGGTACTGCCAGTCCCTGTGTAAACCCCACCTGCACAAAAACTGTGACCCTACAGCATTACAGGCTTCCCCCGTACAGGCAGGAAATAACTATATTTGGTAGTCCATGAGACGGAAGTACCCCATGTGATAACACAGAGCAGGGCCAAGACCAGTCATACTAGTCCAGGTGAGAAATTAAGCAGTGGTGTAAGGAAGGTATGGGTTTTATAAAATTCAGTAAGGAGACCACCAGATAGTTTATTTAACCTTATTCAAGGCAGCTGAAAACCCTTTGCAATTTACAAAGGCAACCTAGGGTTGTATATGGGGATTTATGCATCTTACTGAATATCAACATATGCAGGTTACACATCTTAAAGGAAAAGTTCGGGATTTTTTGAAGTAGGTTTGTTTGCAGTACTCATTCATAGTCAGTGTATTACCCACAGTTTTTACGATCACAATTTGGAGAGGCAAACAGGAGGCACGACACAGAAGCTATGAACGTACTTTTGTGGACAGGGCCAGCAGCAAAATGTATTTTAGCCATCCAAAAAACATGTACGGTAAAAGTGTAGGCTATATTTAGAATATTTTCATTGCTTTACCTGCTGTGAGACAGCCCTTTCCGACAGGGAACTCTATGCTCTCTTTTATATCCACCTATGCTCTCTCCTCTGACAAAAACAGACATTTTTAAACCCTGATTGGTTTGTTTGGGTAATTGTGATATTTTGGTGTATCCAAACTATCCCTCTATGAACTCAAAAGGCCTCTCTGGTGGCAAGGTAAAAACATAGAAAATATTGTAAATTTATATTTTTTAGGTGGGCCTTTTTTTTTAAGAAAGGTGGCTAAAATACATTTAGCTGCTGCTGCACATTGCTTTGCTTCTGGGTCGAGCCTGCTGTCTGCTTCTCCTAAACTGAGGGTGCGCCAACCATCATCTACTGTGGGTAATACACTGACTGTATAAGTAGCTCATACACTTCAAAAAAATATGAACTATCCTTTGAAGCTAACAAGAGAGACATGGATTATGCAGGGATACTTACTGAAGTCTAAGATATACAGGTCTGAATGATCCATGAGGTTAAATTCATCCCCCATTCCTTGCTCTGGACAGGGGCTGTAAAGAGAAAAAAACTTTTTTTTTTGTAACTTTCAAAGCTTCAAACCAGTCTAGGAGGACAACAGTAACTCTTTAAACTTCCTGTCTGTTATCACGAGCATGAACCACACAACATACCAAGGTTGTATTTGCTAATGGGGCAAATTTATAGTTTTTACACCTCAAGTCATTCCTAGAACTCCCAACAATTAGTTACCAACAGACTGACAGTAGTGTACCTTATCATTGCCCCTCTTACCAGTTTTCTTCAGTCACTAAGCTTCATAATCAGTGAGTCACAGATTGTTCTCAAAAGGAGCTGTGCTCTTAACACAGTGCTCTGCTCTTTTTATCATGGGTTGGCATGATTAAAGCCCACAGGAAGTGGAGCACAGCAATGAGACGGCAGGCTGGCCGATGCTGATAGTCTCCCAGACCTGTGCATATCACTGCACATCTGTTTCCTGCCACAGCTCAACACACACCTGTGACACACCTGGTGCACCACAGCTTAGGAAAGCCTAGTATCTCTCAATCAAAATGCAAAACATGGCTACTTGGAAGGATACTGTATGAAATCACAACTTAAATAGGCTACGGCCTGTGGGAGTTCAGCTAATATCTTAAGGAAGATTTATTCCCACAAGGCAGTTAGTATACTCCTGTAAATGTACTAGATGCACATCATTGCTTTATATCCACAGGGCACCCAGAGACCTGTCCATATTAGTGGATAAAAATGCACTTAACAGTTTTACACGACCCAAGGGACAGTTTAAACCAGACAGGTGCATTCACCAAGCAGTTTAGTGTCTATAAATATCTTTCAAGGAGAATAACTGAAGGATTCTGGAGCCAATTTTGGTCCTTTAAATATAGCTTCACAAGATGCTTTCTGCTACGCATGGACTGGCCAGTGACTGGCATGCATCCAAACAAAAACTCAATCAGACACCACTACAGTACTGGTGGAGCAATCTAGCAGAAACCACTTAACGCTTTATACTTCACTTTTCCTTTAATATCTTTCCATTTTTCATTCATGCCCCAAACCGTTCTCTAAAATACTATCTCCTTCGCTCTCTAAACCCATCAATCTCTTTTCCTCTTTCCCGCTGTCCTCTCCATCGCGTCTCCCTTTGCTGCGTGTTCAGGATGTTGTAAGGGTTTTACGTTGCTAATCTTCCCTAAACAAACATGGTAGTGGCTTAAAGCAGCCAGGAGAGGTGCAGAGCACGAGCACAGTCATCCCAGGGGGCCAGCTGGGGAAGTCATTACGCCCCCTGCCCCCCAGGAGGTGATCCACCCGGGCTTATAGCATGTGCCTTTATCAGAATACCTTCAACCAACTCGACCCAAGCCCCTCCGTCATCATTAGACTGTCTTTTACTGGACCGGCTGTTCATTGCGTAGCTTGTTTCATAACCAATAGAATGAACACTGATGGCTCATAAATGCTACCTTTACGTGCAGAATTAAGCAATATATCCACTCGAGAGCATACATTAGACGTAATAGGGACTAATGCTGAAATTAACAGATTGCTACAAAGGCTTCATAGTGTACATATCAAACATCAAACTGGACCTGCATGAACACTGGCTAGAGACTTTCATCGTGACACTGAACCTTACGGTACATTTCTTGAGATGATATTTAGTGGACTTCAATCTGAAATGTCCTGACACACCAAGCAAACTGCCGCCTATTCAATGCCAATAATGTCTGTAGCAATGCGCATCATCATTTGCTTTAGTTGGTCCTCTTCAGTCGCAGGTCACAATATTATCTTCAATATTAACTCAAATATTACAACCTTTATTATCTTTTATGAATTTGGCTTTACATCTTGGCCGCATGCTAATTATTCACTACCTATGCCCATTGAACAAAGATAAAAACTGCTATGCCACATTATGAATAGAACAAATTTGAATGTTTATTGGTTGCATTAAATCCTGTATGTGTGGAAATGACACTAACATCAGCAGTCTGTCTCCATAACAGAAATAATGAACAGCAGCATCTATATCTATAGAGCACACTGCAGTAGCGGTCAACTACTGTGCAAGCTCACATGGAGAGAGGGTATAGGCCTTGGATGCTGACGCGTGAATGGGTGCAGATAAGAGGATGCTTTAACAGAGAGCAACAAGGGAGATGAAGATTGCATCCCCTGGGACGAGCCTTTCTCGCATGCTCATGGATAATGTCAGCCTGGGTGTGAAATTCAGCAGAACATTAGTGAATGGTAATGCTTTATTGGTCACCTCAAAAAGGAAGAGCCTTAAGGGGATCATAGCAGCAAGGGAAGGGGGGAAACATGGGTGGTAAGAGGTGTCTGATAGACTGGCAGTATTTGGAAGCGGGAAAGTCACAGTGTGCGACTTTATATGGCATCCTGGTGTTTGATGGGTCACTTTGTTACTCGATCAGCAAAGTATCACTATGTGTGAAAGTGCTCCTCCCCCTACAGCAGCAGTGGTTCCCAGTCTGAATGAGGCCTGAGTGATGCCGCTCCCCCACTAAAAAAAACACTGGTTGCTATTACAAACAACACTCAATGAGGGTGTCTAATCACCCAATTGCCAGTCCTCTCTAGCAATGCACTACCTGCTCATTATCTTGCAACCCAAGGTCCCAAAACGGTAGAAGAAAGAGCAGAACTACAGTCCTAAAGCTAATGAGGGAACAACACAGAGCCTGGGAACACTTGCAAGTGTCCAGGAATTTACAACAAATTCTGCACTAACGTGACAAGAAAGAGATTGAGCATTGGAAAAAAAAAATCATGGGCAACCCCTAAACACTCAACAATAAATCTAGAAACCGTCCTGTCCTGGGCATGTTTTAGTGGCTTCATTGGCCATATCCTCATTCTTGGAGTGATATAATCTGCTTCCTTTTCCTTTCTCCACTGCCTATTGAACTTTGGTCCTTCAGAACCGTCTAGCTCACAGGAACTCATCACACACTACAACTTCCTGCAGAGCACCTTATCAGGAAGGCCAGACATGAACGTTGGTATTGAGTGAAACGTTGGCAACAGGTAATAATAGTAGGACAAAAGAAAACTGACTTTTTTTTTTTTTTTTTTTAATAACATTTTAAAGAATATAAGATCGTGGCTGGACTGTGACATCATGCATGCATGCATGCATGATGTCACACAGTCAAGCCATTATTAAAAAAATAATTATTTACTGCAAATAGCCACACTTATTTGGTAATAACATGAATTGTTTGCCCTCTATTTTTACTGTCACTTTAAAGTAAAACAATTGTTTAAAATCACAAAGCCTACAGACAGGATCTGGTAGTAGAGGTTTACATGACTGTTAAGAATTCTGCAAGACTTTGCAACACCTTTTAGCCAAGCTTTCTTAAGCGAATCCAACAGACTTGGTTATCACGATAGATTCCCATCCACTTCTTTTGCACTAATCTCATCTGTCTCACCTCGTCTTGCCGAGCTATCTGTGCCCCCTCCTGGGCAGTGGCTGGACAGTGGATTAAGACCTGTAGTTGCCCAGACCTAAGCCCCATGCAGAGGGTGAGACACAAACTACAGCTGGCTCCCAGAGAGAGACGCTTGGCTTCAGATTAGACAGAGGAGATGCCAGCCGCTAGTAAAGCATGCATCTCAAATTGCAACCCCTATGGACAAAACGTAGTTGGACTTGGTGGTATTAGAGAGAAAAAAACGGTCCAACAAACACAATTGTAATCACTTCATTTAGGACAGGTTGTTAACTGAGGACAACATAAAATAGTGTTTCAGGACCTTGAACACAGCTGGTTAACATACAAGGGAAAGCCGAAATGGCTGGTCTATAACTGGCAGATTAATTTTGGAAAAATAAGTTACTTCCTGAAGACTAGTGTCAAGGTCAGTCACCTAATAGGAGACACTCACAATAGCAAATACTGAGGAACGTGCAGTGGCTACAGGCCATAGCTTTAGTACATGCATGGTAAAGGTTCATACCTTGTATACGAGTAGCTCATTAGTAAACTAGGTACTTTTGGACACCAAGTAATTATCTCTTCATAGTCTGCTTGTTAACTATTGCTACACCTGTTTCCTGTCATGTTAGTTGGTTCATTTTCTTTCACTCACAAAAGCCTTGTAGCCTATTTCACTGCCAAGAATGGTTGTTGTGGTAAATGCAAGCATGCGGTTAAAGTGCTTAAGCCCAGCTTCAATGTGCTTTAACATGTGCATATTAGCCTCCTCTGTATAAAGAACAGAAATGATCAACAGGCCACAGTCTTATGATGAAGCATTACTGATTATTTATTTCATATTGACAATATGCCAGTATTGAAGTGTTAACTGTTACAGTAAGAATTATGGCCAATGAGCTACTGTTGAACGTTTACTCTTTTCAAAATAAATGAAAATAATAATTCTGCATTTACACTCCTCGTGCAAATTGTATCTAAATAACTTAAATATAATGGAAGTAAATTCATCTCTGTGTGTGTATATTTATAAATATGCTGTTTTAAAAGTAGCAAGTAGTCAAATAGTGATAAAAAATAAATCCTGGTTAGAATTTATTTTCTTAATAATAGTTTTATAATCAAATTGTAGCCATCTGAATCTTAATTTAATCGAATGGTGAGGTGTCACACCCCTAACAAATAGCCTCATACTCTGTGTACTTCTCTTGTCACATTTTATTTTACTAGCATGGCATTGTTCCACAGCGTGAACCTAAAACCACCAAGAGGTGTTTGTGATGACAGTGGTAAATCACAAGTTAAACTACTACTATTTAGACATGTGACTTCATGTGGACAACAGAATCACAAAGCCTCAACTATGCAGGCTGTTTATTTGAGCTGCTGTGTAACACTCAACCCTATGACACTTTAAAGTATACAGCCTGTTAGTGGGTTAAAGAGGGTTAAGATGCAGATGAAATACTATCAAGAGCTTGTCTTTGAAGAGTAAATCACAGTGTTGCTGTGTTGCCCCGAGGTCCTGTCCCGACACGTGCGGGATGCCCCATATCCTGCTGGGGTCACCTCCACTGTTTGACAGGTTTTATCTTGGACATACTAAGCGTGCACACACAAGCACACAGACAATTAATAAAGGAAACTTCTGCAGGCTACCCTTTGACACTGAAGGCCAAACGACAACATGTGTGTGGCATCATAATCTATGGTGTGTTGATAGGTGCGTTTCCATGGAGCCAAGTTCCACTGTGGCAGATCTGAAGACATTATAGGGTGCAGGGTCTGCAGCCATAATGATATTTAAATTCAAGAGTTAATGACAGATGATAGGAATTTTCATTCAAACCCTGGCAAGAAAATCAAGTGTTTTAGAATAAGTTTTGCTTCAGTCCCATGTTGTGTTTAGTCTAACATTTGAACTGTCAGGTTCAACAATGATAACAAGCCACACTTTAACTGGCTGGACTATCATAACAGCAGCCCTTTCAGTCATTGATAAGGTGCAAAAATGGTCTTGTAGGTGATATCGAGGCACCTGGCTTTTGACCTTCCTGATCTACTAAACAAAATCCCTGGACTCTGCAGGAGCTCTCCGGCTCAACAACTTGCTGTTTTGAAATGACCAGTTGAATTCCACGCAGATTAAATATCATGGTGACATTCTGGTGGATTAAACAAGATGTTTTGGGGTGGGATGTTTTGGCTACCAGTGAGATTACCTGCTATGTAGTCTCCCTCTTGCTTAGAGTATATAACAGCAACCAACTCTCCCAACCTGAAAACTCAAAGATGGCAGAACAACTGACGAATAAAATCTATTAGAACTTTACACTGCTTATAAAACAAACAATATTTAGCATTTTCCACCTACAGTGCATCTGGAAAGTATTCACAGCGTTTTCACTTTTACCACATTTTATTAAGTTACAGCCTTATTCCAAATTGTATTAAATTAATCTCTGTCCTCAAAATTCTACACATAATACCCCATTATGACCACGTGAAAAAAGTATACTTGAGAGTTTTGAAAATGTATTAAAATAAAAAATAAAAAAAATCCTATTTACGTAAGTATTCACAGCCTTTACCATGAAGCTCAAAATTGAGCTCAGGTGCACCCTGTTTCCACTGATCATCCTTGAGATGTTTCTACAGCTTAAATGGAGTCCACCTGTGGTCAATCCAGTTGATTGGACATGATTTGGAAAGACCACACCTGTCTATATAAGGTCCCACAGTTGACTGCATGTCAGAGCGCACGCACCAAGCATGAAGTCAAAGGAATTGTCCGTAGACCTCAGAGCCAAAATTAAATAGAGGGAAAGATGAATGCAGCAATGTACAGAGACATCCTGGATGAAAACCTGCTCCAGAGTGCTCTGGACCCCAGACTAGGGCGACAGTTCATTTTTCAGCAGAACAACGACCCCAAGCACACAGCCAAGATCTCAAAGGAGTGGCTTCAGCACCACTCTGTGAATGTCCTGGAGTGGCCCAGCCAGAGCCCAGACTTGAATCCGATTGAACATCTCTGGAGAGATCTGAAAATGGCTGTGCATAGACGTCTCCCATCCAACCTGATAGAGCTTGAGAGGTACTGCAAAGAAGAATGGGCAAAACTGCCTAAAGAGAGGTGTGCCAAGCTTGTGGCATCGTATTCAAAAAGACTTGAGGCTGTAGAGGCTGCCAAAGGTGGTTCTACAAAGTATTAAGCAAAGGCTGTGAATACTTATGTAAATATGATTTCTTGTTTTTTAATTTTAATACATTTTCAAAACTCTCAAGAAAACTTTTTTCACGTGGTCATAATTGGGCATTATGTGTAGAATTTTGAGGACAGAGATTAATTTAATACAATTTGGAATAAGGCTGTAACGTAATAAAATGTGGAAAAAAGTGAAACGCTGTGAATACTTTCCGGATGCACTGTAGACTGAACCAGGATAATGAATCAGAAATAGACAAAAACATGAAGCATCAATGTTTCTTCATCTAATGTTAGTAATGGCATCTGCATGCTTTCCATCTGTACCAAGAGATCTGCATAGTGTGTGCATACTGCCAAATGGAACACAAGCGTTAAGACTGGCAGAGCGGAGCAACCATGTGCGTGTGTATGTGCACCACTCTGACGTCAGCTTGACAAGAGCTATGAGTCATTAAGTCATGTGAATACATAGAGTCACTGCAAACACACACAGATGGCACACTGCACCGGAAGTAGATCTCAGCAGTGACCTGATCCAGAGAAAGTGAATCACAGGCTTTAATAATCACAACATGATTTCTCATTTTCAAAAGACTCCAAAAATACCATGCACTGGTCAACATATTTGGGAGAGCAGCAATTTAAGATGTTGAGTGCAGCTGTGCCTGAGTTTATAAGGACATAGTGTGTTTAATGAGAACGTTGTTAATGAAATGTAGGGCAACTGTAGAGTCACAGTGCCAGAAAAACGACATATTCATATTTTTATTTTAGCCATAATGTAGTACAGTAAGAAAACAGCAGCTAACATAAGAAAAAGAGGCAGCGATTACCTTCTTTGACTGTAGGTCGGGACATCAACATGTCTTTATTTTCAGGTCTATGATGCTGCTACTACTACTCATCTCTCCTATAGGTGGCACACATTAGCATGTGTAAAACTGTCCTGTCTGACTGGACATTCATGCTAACCTCACCATCCTTTGTCTGAGCGTATATGAATTTGGATGAAAACTTTGGTTTCTTAAATAATTTTTCTTAATTAAATAAGGGTGACAGACTTTACCTGTGTCTGACCAAGCACAACAAAGCTATTAAAGACATTCATTCATAGTTAAAGGTCACTTTGCCTTTGTTAGACAGCCACTGGTCCCTGCTTCTCACAGTGAAAGGCAATTAAAACCCCTTTGAAGCACCCTTATTATCAGCAGTCCACACAAAGGTGCTGAAGGGCCAATAAGGCACAAAATCTCCACTTGTTTTCCCTTTTAACATTTACCAAACAACAGAAGAAGCAAGCCTTCAGTCACAGAGTAACATCTGCACACAAACAGATTATTTAAACCAATCATTATTATGGCCGTCAGGGAAGCATGAACACCATTAATAGTAGAAAATATATTGGTAAATATATATTATACATTGTTAAAAATATAATGGAATGAATACACGTCGTCATGTCTAAGTAGTTCAAGGGCCAGTGCCAGATTCGCCTTCGCAGATTCCAAACTGTCTGCTCCCAGCATGCCAATCTGTCATGTCCTTGTGCACATCCTGCCCCTCGTCGTATGCCCTGTTCCCAAGCTTAAAATTCTTCCAGATTTAGCCCAACCTGGGCTTGGCGTAAGCAATTATAAACAGAGTGTGATAAATGCCAACGATGACAACATATACTCTACAGGAGATCTATAATCTATACGGCACTGTCTTCATGTGCAACTCAATTTTAGCAGTGTTCTTTGGAAGGTGAGAGAAAAGTTACAGATGTACAGGATTTAGCAAAGTACGCTGCTCTTTGCCTGTGTGTGTAGGTGAAGGTCAGTGCAGGTGGAGTTAGTCATGCACGGGTCGTCCTTCGTGGGGCAGTGAGCAGGTCTCAGTAAATGAGTGTAGCAGAGGTGCTGAGGGTATATCAAATTGCACTCCGTGAGAAAGAATGCTCCCTAAGGTCATAAATCAGAGATGGGGCAGAATTTCGCGCCTTTCTGCAGCTCAGCAGGCTTGTTTACACTGACGTAAGTGGCACTCAATAGTGCCACTAATGTCCAGCCTGTCATTCATACATGCACACTCTGCTCATTTACCCTAAAAGAAGACCAAGTGTGTGCCTAAAAACATCCTCACAAAACAAAGAATATCGTGCATTTAATCCTGTTTAATGGCAACCAAATAAACAGCATCAAAATAGAGAAAGCCAATGTAAACATCAAGACTCATTAGATCTATATACAAGCATATCCTAACACTAAACACTTAGAGAGTTGAACTCATAATTGTGTATTTTTATCCATTTAAGCCTATATCATGGGGTTGGTGTTTGTTTTACAAATGTGTTTAGTGTTAACACACCTCAGTGTTATGTCCAGTCCAACGTGTAACCCCTTTGAAAGCAGAGGGCTCTCGGACTTAATAGTTTTAGTGTCCTTCACTAAAGTAATAAATTATTCCTGAACAAATTCCTGTAGGTAAAATAAATATCATAAACTGGGAATAAGTATCAACAGAGGGGTTCTGTTTTGGATCAATATGAAAGGACAACTAACCCTAGAAAACAAGATGTGGACCATAAATTTGAACACAATTTCCTTTAGCAGACCTAACAAAATGAGAAGCCCCCACAAAAAACACAAGCAAGATGTCCAGCAAATAATTCATGGTGACATGTGCAAGCATATGTCAGTTGCACTGAGACAGACACCAATAACTTTTTAGCCCCGTTAACTGCCCTCGTGTTGTTAGGTCATGCAAAAATAAACACAGGAGATTCAACAAAGGCTGCTTTTAAACCCAATGTTCACACTAAATTAGATGTGCATAATAAAACTTGTTAGGTCTAATATAAATCAGTGCAAATAATTGCAGGAATCAAAACACCTAGTGTACCTTCACAGGACAACTTTCTCAGTGAGGAAGAGAAAGCAAACAAATGACTGCGATAAGAAGCTGCTTGTTTGTGTGTCTTTGTATGTGTGTGCACGTGCTTATGGGAGTTCCTGTGTGTAAGAGGCTTAAGCGATCTCATGTAAACAACAAACGTGCAATGCAGGTCAAGAGAACCTGTGTGGCCAACTTAGCAAGGATCATGCTCTAATTTGTACAGTAACAGGAAACAACAACTTAGAACAACTGGGCAACTGCCGAACAACACTATCCTACACTTTACAAATAACACTAACAAAACAAATTGCTCTCCATATAAACTTGGTGTGCATTAATAAATATACAGTATGTGAACAGCTTAAGGCAGAAAAGTTAAACTGGCCCATTTCCTTAAAAAAACAGAAGCAAAAGAAAAACTACCCTAAACCTTTAAACAGGATGTTGAAGATACTTTGTGGAGTTTAATTTCTTCCTCTGCTCAGCCAGCACCGTCCATCATTCCAGTGAGCCTAATGACACTCCCTTTTCAATTCCAGCCCTATCTGCTCTCGACAGGAAATCATGACTCCTGAAAAACCCATCCTGGACTAATCCCGGTGAGAAACCAAACAATGCATAACAATCTTCAAAAACAAGCATCTTCTAAAGCTCTTGAGCTCTTACAAACATTTTTTTGCATTCTCGCTTCTGCTGGAGTGTAGTTAAAGTACTACATGTAGTTACATTATCCAGCTACTCTTAAGATATATCCCTTAAAAGTTGTTTTACATTATACTGTATTTATCACTGACACTATTGATGAGTGGGTCAGGTTCTTTTTTAATACCTGCGTCCACCCGACACATTATGAGAGCCAATCCCCACCGCTCACCCTGCAGTTAATCAGCCACCTGAAACTGACCTACAAACCGCAAACTTTGTTTTTATTCTATACATAGATAGCATCATAATAACACGAATTTCAGGGCTAAGACGAGGAAAGAGACAAATAGTTGTTCTTTCTGACCAGTTGTTGTGTAACTGTAGGGACTAACTTAATGGGGGGGGTCTTAATGAGTCACTGCATGCAATGTTTATGTAGATATGATATTTTTCCACAAATCCACCCAACCTGAAGGACCTGCCCTTTGCAGATCAACCCACGCATCACTATTAATTATGGTATATGCTAACAATATTGTATTGTAACAGTTTTGTATTTTGCATCTGTTATTGATGCTTTTGTTATTTATAATATTTGCTGCTGTGACCCTGTAAGTGTTTGCACTGTGGGACTAATAAAAAATATCTTATCTTATAACTATTTTAATTATGACTTTAATGCTGCTGCATAATGGATGAACCAAGATTATACTTGTGTATTAGGTCGGTTGCTCCCCATGATGTGGCCACTGGAGCAGTTGAAAACGATTCCTGCAGCAGCAGCCAGAGGCCTTAAGGACTTGGAGGCATGTAGACGTAGTGGGGCTGAGAGGACTCTTATCCACAGCCTCCCGTTCCCCACTATCAGGTTGTCCCAGTGGGGTTTGCCTGATAACACAGCCTTGCTGATAACAGCAGCCCAGGTCTTGGACTACTCTGGACCATGCTAATGTTGTTAGCTACCTCATTACTCTGCTGGCTACTGGCCTATCACAAGTTCGTCACCAGCCCAGTGGCACCTAATAAGCCACAAATCCCCAAGCAATCACTACTGTCTTACGGCCAACAAGGGAAACATCACAGACTGCTGTCTACAGGAGCCAGGCCCTCCATATGACATTTAGAAAAGAGATGAAGGTTTTCGCCACAAAGTTTGTCTTGAGAGTCTGCGCTTCATAATGATTATGGTGACAAACAATGAAAAGAGTGAAGAGTATATGAATAAAAGTGTAAGGAAAGGATAATTGGTAATAGTTCCCACCTCTTGCCAACCTCTGAAATTACTAGGCAATTTTTCTTTCTTAGTTGCAAACTACTGAACTATTCCTTCTTTCAGCAGAGATAGTTATGTTAATAGAACAAACCGCTTCACCTCATCTTCATATCTGTGTACATCTTTAGAAATAGTTTGTCCTTGAAAAACTAGCAGCTTGGTATACAATACCATGGCTCCAGTGTATTTAAAATGTGTCTTTCCCTTTTTAATCATTAAATAATTCATACCGGAGCCTAACAATGTGCGGACAATCGCTGTTCCCTAAAGTTAATTATTGAGGCAAAATACTCAGGTACAAGACAAACAGTGTGCACACACGCTACCTCTCCTATATAATTTCTCAGAATCTGGCATTTTCTATGAAGCAGTAAAAGTGTGAATCCATGCTAATATAATATATATATATACCAAGTATGCAGTCAAACAACTAAACAGTTAGCAGAAGTATTTTCAGTTTTGATAGTGGAACTTCAAGGCTGATGGAAATGCCGTGTCACCTTAGGCTAACTAGTAGTTTGACACATTAGCAATGTTCCCATAGTAATTCACTGTGGCTTTGTAATGGATTGTAAGTTGACATGTTGTTGAAATGTTTGTTTTTGGAAAGGCAAGCTGTGAACACTCTTTGAATTTAAAGTTTGACTTTAAGATTGTTTGGATATTTTCTACACAAGACTGGTGTAACTGAGAAGCTGCAAGCAGACAACACCTTATGAGTGGTGTCAACAATGACTCAGCCGGCACAAAGTAGTTTATCATCATGTGTTGTCAGCTTCAGCTTTTATCATGCACTCCTCTGTGGGAAATGGATACAGGGAGAACGACAAAAACAACTGTATATTAGAACACTGAAAAATTCAACAGGGGGATCTATGTCTGTTAAACCAAATTAGAATTGTTCCCCTCCAAATTATTAGGGAGAATTTGTATGTTTATGTGAATATATGATTATTAAAATATAATGTAGTATTTGTAGGAGTGTATGTGAGTGCACATGCATGTTACTCTGTGTTGGGGTATTTATCTTTATTTTCCTCCTCTTTCTCTTAGGGTAGGGGGGTTATTCGTGTGAAGATGAGCGTAGAAGAATGAGTTATATTGATTTGCCCGAATTGCCTGGGGCAAATAAAATGCAAAGTCGAGCTAGTTAATCTAGCATCTCACTAGACCGATTTGGCAAGTGGTAAAAAAATAATCAAACACATTGATTTTTCCAGAGATGATGCTGAAATAGCTAAGGAGTGAGCCATCTCACTTCCTCCTCATCTCTGTCGAGTTGCACATGAGCTGTACTGATCAGGAATTATTTACTGGAAGAGAGATTAAACGTGACAATTAACTTTGTTGGTATTTGTTAACCACTAATAAAAAAAGCTATTTGTATAAGAGCAAGTAAAAATTGACTTTGGTCAAGTAGATATTTAACCCATTTACCTGACCAGGCAAGTAAAAAACACATTAATGTTGAACCCTAAGCCACATGTAAATATATTTATATCCTTTAGTTGGAAAAATATATACAATACTATTTATGTTTCATAAATGACCTATTCATTGATAAAGAATTAAAGAACTTAAAGAAAAAATAATTTTACCACTAGAATAATCACTGGGGAAACCTAACCTAACCTGAGAGCATATTCGGGAGCATCCTTGATTACACTACACATGTAAAATCTTTAAACACAAAATGTAGTTTAACAGTACAGAGAAAAATTATGGTTCAAGAAGAAATATTTTGTGCCTCACCTGGTTCCTCCAAAGAGGATGATTCTATCTCCAACCATACAACAGCACTGCCGTCTCCGTGGACATGGTCCTTTCCCCTTGGGTTCTACCTTCTCCCAGGAAACGGCTTCTGTGTACAAACAAGACAAGAATAAAGTTCATATGGCGATATTTAGACACAATGATGGACAAATGACCGACTCTTTTAAAATGGACAAATCTCAGTTAAACTTCAGATTACATCCTTGCTCTTAATAGCTCCACCTTTTCTGTGTTTTTTCAATTTTGATCTGTGTGGGCTACATCACAGCAGCTACACAAACTCCCATGCACCTAAAGTTACATAAAGCTACTAGTGCTTCCGCATTGTGTCTGCAGTTCTTTCAGCTTCCTGCTATGTATAACCACAACGCAAGGCCAATGGATTAGAGAATGAAAAGGAGCTATTAAAGCAGGAACACAAAACCTAACCTTCATTTGAACATAAAACTTCACATTTCAGAAATGGAAACAAATCCTCTCCTCTGTGCTATAGAAGTGCAATATGAGTGACGATCTTGAAGCTCTCTCAGTTGCTCCATATAAGGATGAAATGTGTAGTCTCACACTCTCAAAGGCAACAGCATCATTACATCTCTATAGCAACAGGCCATTCACTTTGTTGAATAAGTGGGACTTTAATTGAAGTGCTGCCATCTAGTGGACTGTAAAGCACAGGTTTAACTGGTCAATGAACCATAAACAGCAGTTCATCCAGTAAAAAGACAGCTGGACACAAAAAAAATCATACAGTATGTAGTACTTCATCAAGAAAAACTATGTGATGTGCTATAAGACGAAAAGGTAAAAGATCAGTAGGACAAGGCTAACTGTTATGATACACATAACTATATATGCCCACTTTTTTGGACACATCATAATGTAAAAATACACCTCAGAGGATTCATAGTCTACCTATATATGTCTATATATATATATGTCTATATATATATATATATATATATATATGTATAGTTTATTTTTTAACAAATAATGCATAGGACTTCAAGCTACAATTTGGAGCTGTATTCAAAACTTTCAATTCTTCTATAATACAAAGGTAACCATATATATTGCTACTTTATTACCATATAAGGCACTGTATTGACGATAAATATACCCCAGGTGGGCTAGGTGATGGCAAAAGCTATTACAACAATGTTTTTTGCCTTGAACTGACTTAAGAATCAATCAATCTAAGAGCAGACAAAAGACTCTAGAGACTGAATTATTGTCAGTTGTTCATCTGCTAAAAAGAAGGTATTTATGTTTGAAAACTCGTCATAGTGAAAAGGGAGCAACCAGCCACTATCACATGACTGACAATGATGCAATGAGGGAGAAGAGGATTGTCTACACAAGTCTCTACAGAAGAAGGAGTTAAGTGGGGCAACATGAGTTAGCACTACCGGTGCTGCATTTTCTCTTTAAAAAGGTAAACAGTCATAAGTGCAGGTACACCTATTTTTTTTTTTACTATGCACTAAGCAAAGAAATGCTACCAGGGACAACACAATCATCAACATTGGGATGGCAACATAAATCGTTTTCCAATGTGACATAAAAACGGCAAATCACCTGGATTGAATTTCCAGAGGTCGTTGAAGTGCTGGTCCATACGGGCATTGTATCCTCCAAATATATACAGCTCCCCTTTGTAGGAAACTAAGCACAGAAAGAAAAAAAGAAAAGAATAGGAAGTACGGTCTATCATGCAGGTCAATGACATTTGCAGCAGAATAAATGGAACCATGCGAACAGTTAGCATAGCTGGATATGTTTAATCAATGTGGGCGAAAAATGCAATCTTGTACCGTTTATACTCTCACTACACAAACAATAAAAAACAAACCATGCTTGAGAATGAAATAGTGAAAGGTCATGCTGGAGAATGACTGTGATTTGTACACAAATTAATCATCTCTGTGAGAAACTCGAAAGTTCTCCCTCTTAAAAACATATTATTTCAAACTAAGAGAACCATATGTTTAATGGTACGTGCTGGATCACTTCCTTGCTCAGTTAAAATGGTGAAAAATGTCCTAACAACCACAGTTTATTCAGAAATGTGTGAGAATATTCACAGATGTTGTGGCTCACAACTCTCGTCTCTAAATGCATTATGGATTAAGTTATTTTGAAGAAGACACAATGAAGGTAATTTAGGATGTTGGTCTACTAAAATACAATGTAAGACTTTAAAAGTGGTGATCACAAATGCGTTTATCATATTGATTTTATGTTTGTGTCTTACAAGCTGAATGACTCCTGCGTCCCTCTGGCAATGGCTGTGTTGAAGGGGTGCTCAGCCAGCAGTTGGTCTCTGTGTCGAACACTTTGATCTTGTTGCAGTAGATCTCATTGTTGGAGTGGAAGGGGCCAAAGCGGTCCGCTCGGCCTCCAAACACAAACATCTTCGTCCCGATGATGGTGGCTGAGTGGAAGTCCCTCCAGCGTGCCGGAGTGCCCTGTGAAGAGAAAAAATGCATATGAATGTTATACCTTTACAGTCCATAAAATGGAAAGAGAAGATAAAGCAGTCTTCTCATGACAGACAGCAAGCACGCTGGATGTAACCTACATACTTGCATTCTTGCATAACCTGACACACACCTCATGAACTAGTTTTAGCTCAAAACTCTCCAATGCCTCCAAAGCATTCAATGATCATTGAGAACGCTGGTAATAAAGCCTCAACTTCACACTGGTAGAGATGAGGCTTCAAGACGAGCAACTTCAGGTAAACATTGCCATCTAGTGGACCAAGACAGCACCTACAACGCCACACTAAAACCAAACCACTTTAAGGAACCACAAGCCTTTCAAAAAAAATACAAAGTAAAATAACATTAACCAATCTCAGAATAATGACAATGTAGCTGATACTGGCTGTGGTTACTAGATAACTATGAGTGGGGGGAAAAAAATCAAAATAATGAAATGTGATGCGTTTCCACTGAATGAAACTGCCTAACAAAGACAAGCCTCTACTCCCTATGCATTTAGCTGGCCTATAGCCATAGTAAAGCCTTTCACATGCCTTCCTTTCCAGAATGTCCCATTGTTTTCCACAAATGCTACCCAGGCAAGCAGTCTTTAACTTGTTTTATAATTAGAGCAGTCAGGGAAAAATGCAATCTTGTAAAGCAGAGTATACAAATAATGTTTAAATTACAATTACCAGCTTTAAAAAGCTAATTATAATTATTAAAAGGGACTGTGAATCTAGGAAAAACAAGACTGGAGAGAATGCCAGGCTTGGTGAAAATTTAAATGAGAAATGAGTGGAATAATAGAGAAAATCTAAACATTACAGAAAACAGGTTTTGAGTTAAAGCAGAGCAGGTAATTCTGTTTTCTAAATGGAATGCAAGACTGAGTACATGCAGAAAAAAAATGTATTACTCAGTCACATGCACAACTAAATCTTTAAGCACCAAACTGTAATCTCCTTGATGACATTTTTTTTTTTATCGGCTAGAAACTAAAACTAGGGAATAGTGGAGTAAGTCCTTCCTTCGCCAGTGTGGACAAGAGTCTAAAATATACTTTACAAGAGTTTATCACATGAGCAGGTTGACTGCATACAAACACAAATGGCATTTCCCAAAAGGGGAGTGTATGTAATCCTCTGTGAGGCTTTTTGTACTTGGCCACCTACCAGGGAACTGCATTACATTTCAGTGCCTTTGTATCCAGCCAAACTGACCACTGAGTGCTCATGTCGCAGTACTGTCAACCCCAGTAATAACCAGTGGTTTGTTGATTTCCAGCAGTGCTTTGAATGTAGCTGAGTTGATGTTGCCAGTGCCTTCTATCTTTGTGTTTCTTTGAGTGAGCGCTTTCTGTCCAATGAGGACATGAACAATTAATGTGAAAGACTCTCTGTACAGAAACTTAAACATTTTAAACTTTGAAGAATTAACAACTGGTGGTTTTAACTCACTCTGGCATTGATTAATGACCAAACCATTGCGGTGGTGTCCAACTTGTGGATGTCATTGGAGAAGCAGTCAGCCTAAAACACAGCAGAGGAGATTCATTTAAGCAAATGTTAATGTTCAGAGAACAAGACCCACAGTGAAGAGTGATAAAGACTCACCAGCTGCTCATATCCTCCAAATATATACATTGCCTTCCCTAGGACGCAGGACGAGTGGCCATCCCTTGCCCCTGGAAGAGTCCCAGAAATCTTGGGTGTGAACCATCTGTGGGTGTCTATGAAGCAGGAACAGTTTATATTAACTCTCATTTTACAGTACTGACATGACGACTGAGTCATGTATGATAGAAAACAATCATCATATAAGCAGGTGTTACAGCTCCCTGATGTAAAACAGTTTTACATTAAACAGGTGCATCTCAAAGGCAACACAGCCTCAAACTATCACTTAACAGTGTGAGCTAGATACGGGTCTACTTACTGACATCAAACGCATAAAGCACATTGCAGGCCCCCTCTGTGTCGTTACGCCCACCCCAGAGGTAGATAATATCATCCAGCAGCACAGCTGTGTGGCCATAACGCATATATGGCACCTCACGGGCCCGTTCATGTCCTCCAGTCCTCACTGGAGGCAACTTCATCCAGCGCAAAGACACTGAAATACAGAACAGTCAAGAAAGGGTATGTTAGGTATATTATATAGGTTATTCAATACACACTTGAAAAGTAACTTATTTATTACATTCTGTTTTATGTTTGTGGATGTTTAATAAATGAAAACCTTATAAATGCATGAATATTATGTCAGATTAAGCTATAGTCTGACCATATGAACTCAAGACAAGCCGCAATGCCAAAAGTAAATCTACTACAAACAAACAATTGTAACCTAATTTTTTAAAAGGAATAAAACAATTAAAAGCAACAAACAATTAGTAAAACAACTGGGTGATGTAATAAATAGGTCAGTAGTAATATTTCACCATGCTCTTATGGAAGTTTAAAATAGCAGAAGACAACGAGAAAAAATGTGAAAAGAAAAAGGAAAGAAATCTAAGGACTTTGGAAGGCAACAGGCTCTGCTGTAAAAAAAGACATCAACGAGAAGGAGCACAAAGAAAGCGACAAGATAAAAATACTAAAACAATAGCTAAGGTGGCCCCGTTTCCATTTCAACCAGCCAAAGGCATTTTCATTAAGGTTTGGTGTCACAGATCTTTTCATGGAACAGCAATGGCAGGTAGGCTCAAGCTACTTTGGGACATAGTAAAACCCTAAAGCAGATGGCTGCTTTAGGGTTTTATAAAATGGGTTATGAGGAAGAAAAGGGAGCAGTTTTATAGAAGTTAGAGCACCACATTTAAAGAAAAACACCTGTCTGTGAGAAAGCAATAGAAAAACAACGACAAGAAAATGTCACAAACCACAATGGAAAGCTTGGGTTTTAAATGCCAGCTGTACAGAGTTACCGTTAAAGTGGTGAAGGTTCAACAAAATCTGAAACACTTATCCTCACTACAAAAACATTTCTGCTTCAGACAGATAGAGCATTGGGCATTAAAGGAGAAAGAATTTTCACACACTTAAGGTACAAAAATAAAACCAACAACCAATTTAGATCATTTTACATAAATATGTATACTGGGGTTCCAGCGTGGTCCTGACGTCAGAGTGGTCTTGAGACCTGCAAACTGGATTCTTTTTTTTTTTTTTAATTATGTTGATTTTCAGGTCATAAAATTATAAAGGGTTGAACAGCCAAATTCCCACAATAATTGAACTCACTCACAACAAAAACAGCAGGAAGCAACATATGTATCATGTATATTCATGACCTACCTGTGTTGAAGACATGCACATCAATCTGACGGAGTGTCTCGTAGTCCTCCCCAGAGCAGTAGCCTCCAAAGGAGTACACCTTGTGCCCCACCGCCACAGCAGCATGGTTGACTCTCCGCGGCCCTCCTTCTAGGTGCACAGACCAGCGCAACATCCCACGCGCAAGCACCTCTGTGGCTGTGAGTCCTTAGACCATCACTTTGTCACCTGCTTGGATCCCATCAAGCCAACACCATTGAAACCTGTGCTCACAAGAGGAGAGGCACTCTGCTTAGGAGGAGAACTAGGAGGGACAACCGAGGAGAACACAAAGGGCAACTGTTTGTCCTCCTGGGCTACGAGTTTCTCAGCTCTGCTGTTGCTGACAGGCTCACAAGCCCCCGTATTATCTAAGCTGGGAGGGTATTTTAAGAGGTGATTAGACCTACAGCTATCACTCCTCTTTCTTTTTGTTCCCTCTCATCCATGTGACCGCCCACTGCACTAAAAAACTTTTAAAAATAGAATCATATAAATAAATATGCACCCCTTTAGGGACTACACCATATCAATAATCATTAGACACACAGATGGTGTCAGCAGCCTTTTAACATTAGTGAGATCCAATTAGGTTACTGAGGTGTTATAAAGTGAGTGTTTCTAATGTATTGAAAAGTGAACAACAACAAAAACTGTCATTCAGCTATCTGAGCAGTTGGGTTTGCATGATTAAATAGTCATGCAAATCAAAAATATTTGATGAAAACTAAGGACACTAACAGAAAGCATATGTAAAAAAAAAAGAAGGTCTGCAGTATGATGGCAGCTTGTAATTCAGAAACACTTCCAGAGATAAGTTTCTAACTCTTAAACAAAACTCTTTAGCACTCTAAAATCTAAATTACAGGTTGATATGCACTCACTACCTGAATGTCTTGCAGAAAGCAAGTGAAACTGTCTCTTGCGAAACCCTATGTGCCCCTGCTTATTCTATCTCAATGACTCACTTACTCACTGACCTCCAACCTTTGTTTGCTTTTAAAAATAAACCCCCAGAAGACCATCAAACATAACACGAGGAGCAACGCAGGCCAGATCGAGGCAACAGGCGACTCGTAACCGTATTAGAGTAATTGCCATGCCTCACACTTTGTGATTGTTTTGGAGCATGAATGTAAAAGCAAGTCTCCACATGTGGAGTGACATGACGTCTCAAAACACATAAGATGAAGGCAACAACAACACATCTTTGCTGCAGTAAATCAGTTTTTTTCTACATAAACATTAAGCAACACTCTTCGCAGTTCTCATCCCGACTCTTTGTCACGTAAATGGGGCTGTAGCTTTTAAGCAGAAGGGCATGTGTGTCAGTTTCTACACCCTCCTAACCCACTGAACAGGATACTGTTGGTATCAGATGGCTATAGCCATGGTGGCACTGACAACTTGACCACAGTGGCTTTGTAGAAAATAAAACTATGCTAACATACAGGAAACCGATGGCACACTTCTCAGTTGGCCATGTGTATTGTGGGGGTACGAATAGTAGTAATAGATTAATAAAGCTAATGTAGACCCGGTGACATTGAGCTACAACGCGGTTAGTTACTACAGTCCATGAACGCCTCACACACAAGCTAACAGACATTAGCTGACAGGAGGAACAGACTCACTGACGGCTAGGGCTAGCCTGTGTCGCAACATCACCTTTAACAACAACCGTGGAAGGATGGTAGGGTCCCTGAGTCTTCGATAAGCAACTGTCCAGGAGGAGAAGCTGTTGCTGGGCTATGCTAAAGCTAGGGTAGCTACATTATGCTGTTAGCTAGTTAGCTGACGTGAACTGGTAAGACCGGTAAGAGTTATTATCACTGCGGCATTAATGTCCCACCGTAGTTACAAACTGGTTAGCTAACAGACATCAATGTTAACAGAGGAATATCATGTAGCTACCTTCAGTGGTCGAGTCGGTTGTGGTTAACTGGTGTTTAGAGAAGCAGTGCTGCTATCCACTGGGAGCCCTCACCGACTCCCTCGTGACGTGTTGAGTTGGGAGGAGAAGGGTCCGCTAGCGCCCTCTGTCGGCTGCTTCAATTCACTGTAACTCTGACTGCAGCACATTGCAAGGCAAGGCAGAGTTTTATTTGTATAGACCTTTTCAAAGTTGTAAACATAAACATCATAATTGTGTTTACATCTTTGAAAAGCTCTTTTGCAAGTTTGGTTTCCAACCGGAGGACAAAAAATGTAGAATTTGGTAACAGTCACCTCATTATTTTGCAAAAGTACTTTACACACACATGTCGTTTCTTAAAAGGTTCCTATTTTTGATGTATTTATAAATGAGATGAAACTATACCAAATACATGTTATTTGCAAAAGCTCCACATCTGCCTGAATATCTGTTTACTTTATTTCCTGATTGACCTCTTGTTTTATTTGTTTTCTTTAAAGATTTTTATTATTATTTAGTTTTGTCTAGTATTTATATATTTTAATTTCATTTAAGTTATTGGTGTCACTCGCTTGGTTGTTTATACTGTAAGTAACTTGTATTATCATATATATGATATATTCCTTTTTGATTGCAATAAAAATGTTGGTATAGCACCTTTCAGCAACAAGGTAATTCAAAGTGCTGGAAGTATTGGAAAGAAACACATATAAAATTACATTAAGATGTAAATGACATTCAGATTAAATAATTACAAAATTAAAAGCAGGCAAATAAAAAAATATAAATAAACTGTATGTAAACTTTTGATATTTTTTAACCCAAAAATCTAGGTTTTTCACAGGAAAAAACAATGCCCAAATGAATGTGTACCTAACGTGCTTTTAAGCCACATGGCCGGATTAACTTGTTAGGGGGCTTTAGGTTTTGTTGGCCACCTTCCACCCCTATTGTCTCAAAGTTTCCATTCACCACATTGCAAACCGACTACACATGTAGCTTCATTATAAGCCCAGAATTTCAGATAGCAGCCTGTGATGAAATAGCACTGAATAGACCCATGTTTGCCACGTGTCAGTTTGCGCCTCTCTTATTTAACACACAGATATGCACAATATGAGCTAGAAATAATTAAGGTCTTATAACTACATTCTGACACATGACCCCCCTACAAGTCAGGGCCAACAGTATAGCTAATAAAGCTGGACCCATTTTTAATTTAAGATCCCCTTCAATGAAAGTCAAATTTTTAACCTTGTTAATATGTCTATATGGGGACATATGAGCGAAATGTGTAGTCAATACCACGTCTGAGCATTTCTGCCTTGAAACTGCAGTGTACCAATGACGGTCTAAGGAACCAGTCAAATCAACTTATGGCTGGGACATTCCATAGCATAACTATCAGGTCCCAAGGAAGTGTGCTGGAACCTGCAGAAAATAGTGGCCAAACAGTGGAATTGCAACTACCCCTGGCCCAAAAGTACTATTTACCATTGACTTACATGACGCACAATTAAACCAGCTGGGAGGAGGCCCCGGGGAAGACCCAGGACTAGGTGGAGAGATTAGATCTCCACACTGGCCTGGGAACGCCTAGGGATCCCCCAGTTAGAGCTGGTTAATGTGGCCCGGGAAAGGGAAGTTTGGGGTCCCCTGCTAAAGCTGCTGCCCCCGCGACCCGACCCCGGATAAGCGGATGAGGATGAGATGAGATGAGATGAGACAATTAAGTCATAAAGGCCAAGTTCAAGTTAGCCAGGGTGCTAAACCGGAACTAGCCGTCTTGGCCGGCAGAAATCTGTAGTCGGAAGCAGTGCCGATCATTCTAGTCATTTTAGATGCAGCAGTTGAACTTTTTTTGGCTTCATGTGCCACTAAGCAACTTTTATAGGAATAAACAGGGCTCCACCTCGAATGCTGTATCCAGTTATCTTAATACATCCATGGTAACTATGGCAACAGTGGTGGGCGGGGTACTAAGCAGATCCAGAATGGAGGGAGAAGAGTAGATAGGCTTCCAGAGTTTTTAAAAAGAAATTGTTTTAAAATTGGAAAACCATTTTCATTTAAATATGAATTTAAAAAAAAACTTAATATTAATATTTTACATACTTTTAAACGTGTCTGAAGGAGGACTTTAATATTGTAGACCTACTTTAGGGAGTATGCCAATTTTTGGGGGGTCCCTAATAATTTTGCAATAGGTCTATCAAACAATTTCCATCAAACAATTTCCCCCTGGGATTATTAGAGTATTTCTGATCTGATCAGTAGGAAAAGCCCAGGTGTAAATAATAAAATGAATGATGACTGAATTGAATTTAGTTGCTATGGTTTCAGGGCCCTGGAATTATAGTTGCATGGCTCATTGTCACACTGTCATGGCTTATTATGTGAGGAAAGATGATGGAATGAGCTGACAAAACCTCTACCCTGAGTGTTTTCAGTTGTAGTAACCAAGACTATTTCTGTTACACACAATAACATCATTGCAGCAATAGATGGCGCTAACGCACACATTTTAAATTGCTCTTGAGGTCAGCAGGCTGTAACAGACCCAAACACACAAACCCAAAATGTTTTTAAGAATATGATCCCTGCCTTTGCATTACTGGTCAGTCACATAACATGATCATGTTGGTCTGGTTGAGGTGGGCAATAAATAATCTGAGCTGGCAGCTACTCATAAGGACTTTCGTTACCAAGCAGCATGTCTGGAGATCTCAATGTATTAGTGTCAAGTTGTTCTTCAGCATGCTAAGCAAATGGACACAGGCTGGAACCCAGCTCATCTGGTACATGGCTGATGTATTTAACCACTAAATAAGCCTAATAACCTGAATTTATTCCAGGATAGCATTGCTGTCAAATTTGGTTGAATGATTGAATTCATGTTTCACATAAAGAAATATCCTCCGTCTTGTAAACACTTTCAGCTCCATGCTCTCAATGAATAAAAATGTGCTCGTGGGCAGCTTGCCTGAATGAAATGCAGCCTTCATCTGACCCAATCCTACTGTTACTGTGGTCCAGGTGATGGGGCAAAGGATAAATGTGAACAACTCGCTATTTTGTTGAAAGTCTATCCCATATCGTGAATTTTACTGGAGCCCCTTAAACAGCCCATTTCACATGTCTAGACTGTAAACGGGACACATCATGCAACATGATTTTGCTACTTAATTTTTAAAAGCATTGAATTATATAGGACTGATTTTATTGTGAGCAGCCTGGTTCCAAATGCTTGTAGAGCCTTGTAAAAGGACTATGGCACTGAGGAGCCGTGTTACAGCTGCCATGGATCAGCCCGTATCACTGCCCAGGTCTGGTCCACTTAGGAGGGGCTTTGATTGATTCATTCTGTGTAGGCATTCCAACGCCATGCCAGCTGCATGTCATGCACAATGGTGAGATTGTGCCTGGGGCTGCCCAAACGACAGCTGCCCAGGGCTGCCCCTTGGAGATCTGATAGGTGATTATATGGAGACCGCAGACAGACACACACTGAAAAACAGGTTACTGTGGGTGCAGTGGATTCTAAAATTATGATCACTCAAAAAGTGAAACTCTGTGGTCTGTGGAATCAAGATAGATGTGATGATGTCGGTTCAATAAAAGTCTTGTGTTCTTGTGACAGATGAAAAATCTTCAAGGGGACAGATTATGCCCATTGTCATGTTCATACCTAATACTTTGGTACTTGTTTCATACTTGGTATCTACTAGTACATCATAACATTATTATTCTCATACTGTCTAAATATACCTGTATTCACCCAGGTCTTTTTTGCTCTCAGTGTCTCTGCACCGTCATTGCAGCCGGGGAAGGACTGTAACTTCACTGTAGAGGCACTTTCTACCTAAGTATAATGTTACTGTGATGTCCCAATCTTACGGAAGTCCTGGCACAGTATTTATATAGCATATCGACCCACAAAAAAATTAAAAGATACACTGAATTTTTTTTCCTTTTTCAACTTTTTTTTACAACATGGGACCTTTAAATGTTTTCTAACAGTCTGAACTGTAGATCCCAAAAATATTCGTACCAGTTTTTTCTTTTACATTACACAATTGCAGTTAGATGAATTTAAATGATAACATGCCTAGGGAGACAGGATGCTATTTGATGCTCATGTTACTGTATAATGATATGACAAACAGTATAACACACTAATATTATACTATGGCACACACACTTTCTCCTATTAGAGTTTGTACCTGCATACAAAACATTCTGCCTGTTCACCAATAAAGAGAAAACTAGTAGATAGTTTATTCCCAAAAACAACACTTAACATTATTTAGTTGTTCCAGACAATGGTTGATAATCTCATAAACATTGGAAGGTTTTTCTCTTGCCTGTCTCCTCTTTAGAGGGTTGGTATGTGTGAGTAGTAGTTACAAAAAGTGAGTTTCTCATCACACAGTAAGAGAGTGCAACCCAGCCCAGTGAAAGTAATCTCTTGCAGTGACGCCCAGTCTGTTGGGCCTAAAAAGTCAGGCTTGCCATCCCACCTGTCAGCATTTGAACACATTGCGTCACCCATCTGACCCCGCTGAGCCACTCTTTGACACATTTGCTTAGTGGTGTGTTTTACAAACTTTATAGCCAACACATGTGGTGTCTGTCTGTTGTTATGCCTTGACATAGAGAACAGGAGTTGCCCAACTGCAGCATAGCTCTGGCAAGTCAACAACAACTGCTCAAACCAACTGTTGTTCGGTATTCTTAGTCAAACCCAATGATGGAAGAGCTTTGCAATGCTTTGTGGCAGAGAAAAGCACAGCCTCTACTTAGAAATGGCTCATTTGGTTAACCTTCTTCTTTTTACCATGCATCGTAAAAACCCTGAGTGTGCTGTTATTATGAACAGTAAAAGAAACTCCACGCAAAACAAACCAATAAATGAAAGGGAAAGGGAAATAAACATTTGTTGATATTGACATCAAAAATAAGTACTGTAATAGTTAGTAAAATTTTGCAGCAATATTATCACCAGCTTCCATATCTTGGGTGGAAATGTCTTTATCATGTGTTATGAACATATTGCTGAGGTTCTTCCACAGTTTCCACTGTGTACTTCAGTTTCATAGGCCAAAAGTAAGGTATAAAGCAGTGTTGCTGTAGACCACAGTGTTGTGGCAAACTCTGCCTTCTTAAGTCTTTACTGTCATAATATCCAATACTTCTATGAAAAAGTGAATTTACCAGCTGAGGTCAGTGCCTTACTACATAAGCAGAGATAGTCCCCGGATTTAACATACTGGTTTCCGCTATAGCTGGATTAGGTCAACAGCATAAATCAGTCCAGAATGATGTCATAGAGCATGATCTAACTCTGTGGCCAGATGATTGAATCATACATTTTCCTTTAATTTGGGGGTTATTAAATGAACAGGGCTCCTCTCTGTGAGTTTCTAAAGAAGACGATTGGTATTTGCCTTAAGTCATTTTCTCGCTTATGGATCATTTGAATTTCTCTGAATTAGGAGTAAAATGACTTTGCAGCAGATTTTTTATTGGTTAGGCTATGTTTCTAATTACCAATTAACCAACAAGCCATACTTTATGAGCGAAGTCATGTGGCCGTGCAGGGAGGTTTTTGGACAAAGCTTTAAATCCTAAACAGATGAGTGATTTAATAGTATTATCATTTCCACTCTGGTGATAAAAACATGCAGAAATGATGTTAGGATTGTTGAGAGTAGGTTCAAACCCTTTTGACAGTTCTGTGCTTCACCTCGGAGTCTGCAACACAAAGTTGAGGGTTTGCGATGCTTCATTAAAACTGCATTTCTGCAGCTTGTTTTTCTCTTGTTGAGAGAGCACCCATTAGGCCGACCGGGAGCAGTTTTTTTAGTGTTTGTGGTGACTTTGTTTGTTTGTGGCTCTTTCAGGTCCACAAATAAAACCAAATGAAGGGTCAGTCCCCTTAAGCCCCTATAATCACACTATGAGGCCATGTTTTCCTGCATGTTTGCCATCTGAATAGTTAGACTCCAAGCTCCCACAACAATTTCATTCTGTTTGATTTTTGTGTCAGACAGTTTGGCATATTTTTTGTTTGCATGATTGTGATATTTATTACCATCATGTACAGCACAGTGGGTTGTAGTAACTACCATTTCACAAGGTCTTTCAGACTGCAACAGGAGCGACAAGTATTTTCATCTGAACCACTTTAATTATGTGGATCTCTTTCTATTTTTGCCCCGAGACACCCCCACCTCCTCCCTCCTTCCCCCCACACAGTTGGTGCAGTTGCTTCGTAGATTGTATAGCACCTGTTCTATACCCAATTGTTATCCCACACCCTATCTTAAGACACTTTCACCTGCTCCCTTCACCTCCCATATGATGCTTGAATAGTATAATAGTAGAAAGTTTGATGCTCTGTTTTCTCTCATTGAATACGTCTTCAACCTGGAATGTTCCAAGCATTGTTTAGTCACATGCTGTCTCTTTAAAGTTTGGTCTAAAAGATCATGGGCTTTTCACAATCCAGACATGTGTGCAACAGTCTATGCCAAAAGAGACAGCATTCTGGGTTATTCTACTAGTGAATAGGACATTGTGAGCTCCAATACCCAGCAACGGGAACAATTTCTGCTTTGTCACTGGTTCTGCAGTGAGGTAAAGGCTATTTATAAGTAAAATGTCCACGAGCCCTTTATGAAACCACAAAGTGAGCCTCTAAGTGCTTTTGGTGGCACCACAGATGTTCATGCACACAAATAATGACTGAACTGTCCAAAATGATATAATGTCCACTTAAAATTCCAATTTCCTTTTTATGCGTCGTAAATTCTTCCCTGGAGATAAATAACGTTCTAATGTTCAGTTGTATTTGTAAAAGTATACCACTGGTGTTAGTGTGTTTGTTCACGTGTCAGCTGCATTTTAGCGTCAAGAAGCTATGCATAGCACGGACTGGTGTCAGCAATGAGCTCATCCATTCCACTCCAACAGGAGGTGACATGAGTGAGGCAAACAATAACGCAGAACTTTCAGGTGGGTCCAGCTTGTTATGTAAAGCCCACGAGGCCACCTTGAATGTCAAAGCAGTGTGTGTGTGTGTGTGTGTGTGTGTGTGTGTGTGTGTGTGTGTGTGTGTGTGTGTGTGTGTGTGTGTGTTGCCTTTCCTGTATTGAATCCAGACTCTTGGAGGTGAAATATAAAGATGTCCTCATAGTGAGATAAAATGAGTGTTAACCCCATTGCTTTTTAAGAAGGTTTAAAAACATCTGTGATAGTTTTCCTAAGTTGTCTATGTACTTATTGGTATTTTCTTATTTACCTCCAATTAGAAAATGTCAGAGAAGAATTACCTCAACCAAAACATTAAACTAATCTGTAACGCAATAGTGGTGTTCAGAAATGACTCAAGATCTACGTATATTTTTCCATTTGCCCGAAGCGCTCAGATGAAACCGCTTTCTTCTGCTGTTTCTCTCCTGCAGTTTTGAAGTACATCATGATTACAGAGCAGATCCATCAAATGTCTGGACATGTAAATGTTGAAATGTAAATATGTAGGTTGGGGTTCACCTCTTTCTTGATTTCTGCATTCAAACTGTTTAACAAGCCTTTCCACTTGGCAACACTTGGCGATTTCGACGTCAAGCACGCAGGCAAGCAATATACTCCAGGCAGGCTTCAGCACATGATTAAAGTTCCTGTATGTGATTAATAAATCCGACCGCCAGGTCAACAGAGCCTCCAAATAAAGGTTTGAAGGCACCCAACCTGCCGCTGGAATGACATCAGAGGTCAAATGTTAATGTCTCAAGGTGATTGATACTGTTGGAGAGAGCAAAAATAAGGTGCAGCTTTTTTCTGTTATTCAACCTTTGATATGGGAAAATTGCTTCCTGCTGCTGGAGCAGCCATGGGAACCTATGATGTCACATGATGGAGTGACCTCATCCTGTTATTCAGCCTGACTGCCACCTGAGGGTGGCTTCAAATTGCACTAAGATATAAGTACAATAAAGGCCTGTATGACACAGTCTGCCTGCTCATTGTGCTTTACATACTGAAACATTGTTCTGCAGCATGGAGGAGCTGCACTGCTCTCCATGTGGCTTGTTAAGCTTTTAGCTACATGTTAATGTCAGGATGCCAACATGTTCACAATGATGCTGATTTTGAACAGGTTTAATGTTGACCATGTAAATCATCTTAGTTTAGGAGTTACCATGCTGACGTTTGCTAAATGAATAAACACAAAGTTGACCTCAGGCTAATGGGAAAATCATTTGTTTTGCAGATATTTGGTCATAAAACAAGCCTTTTATTATATAGGACAGACAGGAAATAGGGGGGGGGCATGCATCGAACTCGCGGCCACTCCCTCGAGGACCTTCAGCTCCTTTAAATGGGGCGATTGCTCTAACCACTCAGCCACTGGCTGCCCCCCAAAAAAAGTTAAGGGACCCCGAAGTTACTTTTATTCATTCATTCTCATTTCTCAACGCATCCTTATACCTGAATGACAGATATCACCGTTCTATTTAATGTTGTGAAACGGTCACACAGTGGCAGTTTGAAAACACATTTAATGTTGTGAAAAGGATTGGTACATTTAGGTAATATAACAACTTGGTTAGGTTTAGGAAAAGATCATGGATTAGCTTAAAACGAGTCACAGACATAACAAAGTTGGTTATCTAAAAAAAAAATCCAAATTGCCTTTTGGTTTCACACAGGATACGGATGCCAATCTCCAGGGTGAATGTCTTGTTAGACTGGATGTTGACTTTGAATTGCCAGCTTTTTTCAGTGAATGCCTCTTTTAATCTTTCATTATTGTCTAAAATCGGTTTCTCAACCACACTGCCTGATGTGTTTTTCTAATGTCTTGGCCAATTATTATGATAGGACAAGAAACCCATTTAAGAGGTCAAAACAGACCCTCTTGTCTTAAAGCCAGGTCTGACTCCTGCGTTTATATTTAAACATACTTACTGACACAAGGTTTGCCACAATGTTGCCAAAGTTTCAGGCTGAATGGTACAAATATTACGGGTTGCATGGAGGTATGCTGCAAAATGAGGCCTGAAATCTCTGTATCATTGATGTCAGTAGAGCAGTTACCTTTAAACAAGACTTCTACATTTTTGTTAAACAATGCCGCTACAGTTTAAATTATGAAATATATATGCGTCATGGCAGACGGTTAAGATTCATCATCTCTTCTTGCCTCTTCCTGCTGTGTGACAAACTTGGCACCCTGTCTCTCTAAACAATGACTAAGATGGCATTTTATTGAATATGATGTCATGGCTCTCTAGGGTTGTGATAAGAGTGGACGTGTTCAGATGGAACGGGTGAAACAGGACTCCCAGGATGAAGCACCGCAGGTGTGTATGAACGTCAGCTGATAAGCATGCAGTCTCATTAGGTCAAATAGCCTCAGGTGAGTGTCAAAACTATAGGCGCCACAATTATATTAGTATTAAACCAGTCATTAAAAGGTTTTGTACTTCAGCTGGCTGCAGCTTTTATGCTTTTAAATTAGTTATGTCATGTCAACTACGCTGCGACCCGTTCTACTCCAGCTGAATAGTTTGGGGTTGGGTAAAACTTCATGAACCCCATGTGGACATCATGTAGTAAATGTTGGAAATGTGTTTATATTTCCCTTTGTCCATAAACCGCAGCTGTCGTGTTGTTCTATTCAAGCACAAATCATTTCATTGTTAATGCTGTGTATTAGCTCCAGTGGCTGGAGTACAAAAGCCCACAGGCGAGCCCTCTGAGAGAGGCTAGGTCACTGTCAAGATGTGGGTTCAGACTTGTGAGCTAAGAGCAAAGGAATTTAAAGTTATTTAGATCAACAGATAAGCATTAATACAAATGTATGACTTCACCATTGCATTGGCACCAAGCCGTCGCTGCCTTGAAGTTTGTTTCATTGTCATTCACAACTTTAATTTTCTTGTTGTTTTTTAAAATCTGTTTCTTTCTGGTATAAATATGTTCATGTTGCTTTAACACTTTGCCAATGACTTTGTTTGTCCTAAACTTAAAAACAGGAAACAATTATTGGATTTTGGTGGTGATCCAGGCCCTTCCATCCAACATTAAACACTACAGTTTTAACCATATCTAGAAAAGTAATAAACAGAGAGTTGAGAAGTATCCAGTGTTAGATCTCTCTTGGTGCCGTCGACTTACTAAAAAGCTCAGTCTAAGCATGCCTCACATAACACATGTTATCTTTCTATTCCTGTCATATCAACCAATTATAAAACTTCAAATCTATTTTTTTTATCATGTTCCAGAGCGAAAACTCAATCTTATCTGTACTGAAACTTGACCAGGAGGCCGATCATGCCTCTGCGATGACATACACCAAGTGGAAAAGTACAGACCCCCTCTAGCTCCCATGCATGTTCTCTCCTCCGCCACAGCTATCACTCTCCTTTCATGCGGGCTGCCTTGGTGACATCACCCCTTGAACAAGTCTTCCAAGTCGTATTTACTGACTCCAATAAAATTGAAGATATCTAACAAGGCTGATCACCAACCAGGGCCTGTGGTGAGAAAGCATCAGGACTTTATTATCATCTTGGGAGGCAATGATATCAGCCATCAGGCCAGAACCAGCTTGTCTTTAACAGCCGTCCTCAAAGATGCACATAAAGGAAGATGGCACAAGTAAAGAGCTTTCAGATCAAGGCTGAGGTTTAAATCATTTGTAAAGGATGTGGGCAGCACGATTAAACGCTACGCACAAGATGTGGATGAGAGCTGTCGGGAGGGAAGGGGGACTTGCAGGGTAAACAACATAAGGAAGGTGTTACAGTAGCCTAATCTGACTTGGTTGGCAGAGGTGGGACACCTGGTTCAAATCTAATCAGACAATGACTGTGAGCAAACAGCTTTGCATCCTTTATAAATGTTTACAAGATAAGAGGAAAACAAGGGCTGTCCACACAATTCTTTTTTTTAAGGTCTTAGACTTTCACTGTAATTATTCCTAAAAGTGTACCTTTGAAACTTTTAGCAAATCTTACATGACGTTATGCAATGTGTCCATGAACCTGCCCACCCTTTTATTGTCTTTTTTCAAAGGAGAAGTTGAAAGGGATAGATTGATAAAGGGCAGACCTCATGAACCAAGACTTTTCTACAGTCATGTAATGTAACAGTTGTTATGGTGATGTATTTTGAAAACATAAGTATTTATCATCTGAGTTCCCATAACAGTCTGCAGTCTCTCCTCAGCAGCTACTGAATGTACTGTAAGGTCCCTTTCCCTCAAACATTTATTCTGCCGAATGATAGTATTCTGCATTTTTCCATCAATCCATATCGTATCGCTCTCAGTACTGAGCTTCATCTAGGAAGTGATTAGCTTAGCTTAGCTTATCGTAAAGACTGTTTTCAAAATTTGAAAATAAACCTACCATCACAACACAATGTGCCTATCAGTGAGGTGCTGATAGGTGTGCTTTCTTTTAGCTTTCCAAACTTTTTGCTATGCTAGGCTAATGGCATCCTGCCTCTAGCTCAGTACTCACTCAAATAACGTCATTTTTTCATATGAGACGCAACCATTGTCCAAACCAAAGTGGCTGGAGCACTACAGGCGATTGAAAACATAACAAGGTAGTTTTCAAATAAGCCAACAGCAAAGAATCATACTGAATGTGTATTATACTGACATGTTCTACAATGAATCATACTCAGTATTTTATATACATTATATACAATAATAAGTCATACTGAAATATAAGCATATAAGAAATAAGTAATCATTTTAAGAAATCATACTGCAGTGGTGCTGCATGACTGGAGTGCTGCAATGTTGCTAAAGGTCATATAGTTCTGTATTAGAGATACTTTATACTTACTATGCATACAACCAAGAACATGAGGCAACTTTATATGAATTCATATCACATCAGTAATTGATGCCACTTGTCCCGTGTCATATTTAGTTAAACGTCATATGATGAGACGAGCCCTCTCTCTTTCAGCACAAGAGCCACAGGGGAATTCAATGGAGCCTGAAAACTCCCTGCAATGAGACATCACCCTCACTCCCAGTCTAAACTCCTAAACTGGCTTTTGTAATCCTTTCCCTGTCTCCTATTTTGATGTATACCAAACATTACCTTTCCCCATTGGTGTGGTCTTTGTGACGTAGAGAAAATGCAGTTGAATATGATTAACTCACCTAGTTGGTTGTAGTAACCTTTAATGATCGTAAGATTGCTTCTGCTGACTTGAGCCAATATTTTTCCCATCTGTCAGCGGGGAAACTGTACATCCATAACAAAGAGGTTAACCTCTTCATTCACATATGCAAGTTGCAAAAATTATTTTGCATTCAATGTTTATGGTTTTTTTTTTATTGGTTAAGGGTACTTTATTATTATACTTGACCCCAACCTACCTCCCTACGCCAAGTTTAGCGCCCTGATTTCCTTCCTTGCTCCATGGATTACACACAGATTGCAGAGCATCACTTTTGCAGTTATATGTACGAACAGTGAATGAGGACATCCTGTCTACTGGAGCAATACACTGACCGTGAATAAGTACCTCATATAACCTCATTTCAAAAAACTGAACTGTTCCTTTAATGTTTTGGTGATATACTGTCAGGGTTAGAAAATGTCATGTGTTATGGTTTTTTGATTACTTGTTTCCAGTTGTATTCTATGCTAAGTGAGGATTGCGGTCTTCTCAGTAACATCTCCCAGTGGAGTGGTTTGCCTTAACACAGACTTGACAAAAAGATATATTTGTATATATGTCTTTCCGTCCAAATAATGATCCTAAATTAAAAATAATCCACATTTCGACATGTGGTGGTGTCAGAGTCACACAGTGTACCCACAGCTCACATAAATTGTACACTTTTAGAGCCACTCACCCAGCAATATGAGGAAATGGCATTTTAAAGTCAGCCAAACCCTTGAACTCCACCCATCCACCCTTCCGTGGACACCACCCAGCCTGCGCAGAAATTATCTCTGATTTCAAGCTGCAACACATTAAAACTCTTCTTCACATGACTTCATCACGAAACCAGAGCTGTTTTAAAAGCATCATGAACCATATTGACTCCTTTGTCATATGGAGCCCTGCTGAGGGACTGTTTTAACACTGGCGACTTGAGAGCACAGGAATGCACATATCTCTTAAATGTTTCTATTTCTAAATGTTATGCTATTTAATTACATGGGTCTATATTTTGGGAATTCCAAAAGCACTGTTTTGTCAAATGAAGCATGCCATTACTTCCGTTTCATTGTACTCACTTTACTATTTGTTGTTAGTGGCTGAGCAGTTACTGCGAGCCATTCAACCAGGTGCCGGGGTCAAGTCAGAGGGCAGATGAGCAAAAAGTGAGAGTTCCTTTTTTGGGGAAAACTTTCACCAGGGGAAGCAGATTCTTCTGTCTGCTCTCCTCAGTAATCCCCGCTCCCCTGACACACGCACGCCACCCCTGCCATTCCAATCAGTCAGCCCCAACATGTGTTCTGCTCAACCCTCACCACCATCAAGGAGTGGTAGGGGTCATCATCTGTTTGACTGTAATTTGCCCCCCCCCCCTTACACACACACTTGTCATGCCAGCAGCTATGCGGTTTAAGGAGCAGAGCGACAGGGCTGTTCCATTCAGCTGGAACTTGTGTGACAACTGCTCCTGCTGATTGGGAAAGGCTCGGAGCTGAGGAAAGCTCTCTCACTCCTGGACAGACAGTGTTCACATGAGCCTCTGAAACTTATTCTCTCAGTCTTCAGCTTGGATTTTTTTTTTTTTTAAAAGCCTGCTTCCTTTTTTTCTTTTGTCTTTTTTTTCATGCTGGAACAGAGCTTAACACCTCAGGGCTGAATCCGTTCCTCTGCACTTCAAGGTGGAGGTAAGGTAGAGGCAGTTTGGGTTTGTGTGTGAGTTTGTCTCAGCTGAGGATATTACCCCATAGAGGCTAAGCTGTGATTGAAGAGGTCTGACAGAGGTCTCTCCTTCTGACTCCATTACTCGCCTCTTATCTGGACGGATTTTCTGTTCTGGGTTCAGAGGGGAAGTTTTGACAGCCAGGCTTTACAGCCCCCATCTCCGCTCTGTCACTCCTGACAAAGAGAAAGAGAGAGAGTGAGTGTGTGGAGAGAGGTGGTGACTTCATCTCCTCTCTTAACCAACCCTCCTCTTCCCCCCTCCTTTTTTGAGCTTTCCTTTTTCTTTTTTTTCCTTCTTTTCTTTCGCGCAGCACAGTCAGGCAGCATGCCAGCAGTTTTCATCTTGCTGCGGACCCTGGTTATCAGGCTCCTCAGTAGCAGACTGGCAGGCTCAGTGGCACAGTTCATCAGGAGAAGCCTCTCTACAGGCGCTGCCCACCTTGGCACTGCGCTGCGCCACGTCTGGGACCGCATTCGATCCCAGGAGTCCAAGGAAGCTGTCCTGGGCTGTGTGTTGTGCATTCTCAACATGCACAAGAAGGTGGAGAACTGAGCTCTCCCTCCACTTTCTGTTCAACCCTCCACTTCCCTGCTGAACAGAGACTGGACAAACAGAACTGGTGAGTGAGGAGGGTGTACACAGGGATGTGACAGACTTTTTTTCACTGCCCATTTGGACTTCAGCATATTTCGTTTTCTTATCTGGTCACTGGCGATGTCTGAAAGCATTGTGAGGAAGGTCCAGCCCTTCACCATTGGGACGAGGCTGTCAGTCCCGGCTGTGCCAAAATGCCAGGAGTTTACAGATAGTTATCTGCAGAGCCAGAGTCTGGATAACTGCACTCTACAGCATAACCTGAACTCCCTCTACCTCAGTCGATCCCAGGTCTGCGCACGTGGCCCCTGTCTCGTCTCACCCATCGCCAAGCAGGTAGCCCCCTTGAAACACAACCAGGAGGACATGGCAGCTGAGGACCACCTGAACCAGAACGTAGCCTCTCCCTCCGCTGTCTCCAGGTCCATCAAGAAGATCACAATCTCTGGGAGTAGAGACAGAGCAGAGAACAAGGCGTCAATGGGACCAGCACAGCTCTCAGTGACAGCAACAACATCTGAAAACAACAATAACAACAACAACGTCACCGGCACATCAGATCCACATCTGCCCAGGATTGTGGGTGTGAGCTGTGAGAATAAACCCAGTTCTCAGTTCAAGGTACAGGACACATTTTAATAATGCAAATATAAACAAGGAAATAATACACACCACACAGAGGTGGGACTTCTTTCAATAGTGCAGTATAATTGAAAGGCAATTTTAGTCAATAAGGACAAATGTAGGTAGTTTATACATATTTTCAAAGATATGTGTAACATGTTACACATATGTTTTTCAAGTTTATGTTTTAAATCCTTTATATTTAACTGTTTTAACAATAACAAAAATATTGATAATGTACAAACAAGCAAATAAGTTAACCTCAAACTCAGCATGGAAAGTAAGAATTTTGTGCAATTTTTTAACATCGAGCAGTGTAGGCTGCGTAACTGGGTTTTCACTCAGTGTGACTTAGTAATTGAATCATTTTGGATTTATCACTTTAAAAGAATATCTTTATGACATATTGTTTGACAAATGTACCCCAACATAATGTTAAATATTGTAGTTGTTATTGAAAATGGATTGAGATATTTGTTTTAAGAAGTCTAAAATGTGGAGTTTCTTTTAGCCTACCGCAATTTCCCTGGTCCTGTCCAGCTTGTTCTCTTCAATCACAGCTTATTTTCAGCACTACAGCTGCTTATTTTCTTCTCTTAATACTGTAGGTATTGCTCAGAAAAGACAGTAGTGATGAACTTCAGGCCACGCAGGCACAAACCAGGCTGAAAATGAACAGAGAGAAACCCTTCCAACAGGTAAGATGCTAACACGAGCTTAAAAAGGTTTTAACCCAGTACAGGTAGGTTTAATTAAAAAGTGTAAAAAGAGTATCACATTTATATTGAGTGTTTTGTTGTTAATAGTGGTGCTATTTTCCCCAACTTTATTCCGACTGTTTTTGTTTTGCTGTGAGACAGTGGGGTCTTTATAGCCAGCTGTGGAGTTGATGGATCTCTTGGAGTTTAGGAAGTGAAGTCATGTGCTGTGTTCGCCAAACTTAAACACTTTATTATAGTATACATTTGGAGAAAACTTTACACCGAGAGATGGAAATCCAGTTAAGTTTTGGGAGCAACGTGCCTTTGAAACGCTGTACAAATAGCCTGTTGTGTCCTCTTGTTTAACTGTAATTTAATAAAGAAACCGTCTACAGAATAATAACAAGTGTATGAATATTGTAGGATATTGTTTAAAGTCAATGAACTGTTGGATTTGGCCTGTCTCTTGTTGAAGTCATCTGTGTGTGCAGACCCTGCAGAGGCCGGACTCACTGGAAAACATGAGGTCAGGGAAGATGTTAACAAAAGAAAAGGCTTTCTGAAGTCCTCGTGGAGGCTGCTTATAATAACACACTGGCACAGCAATGGCCTCATTTCTCCTTTAAGGACAAAAACACTATAGTACTCATCTCATCATCTCTTCTTCTGTAACCACAACAATACTTAGCTTTCTCTCCTCTCAGATATTTTTCCATGCAAATGCCCCCAAAAAAGGTTATGATTACATGTGAGAAGGTGGTGGTGCCTTTACCTGTTCAGGTATGAAAGAGTAAACATGATCTACCAAAGTCCTTTCATAGGGGATGTGTTTACATGTAAGGCTGACAGTAAAAAACGTCAGACATCCAAGGATCTGTCCGTTCCTGCTTCCTTCATGTTCCCAGATGTTTCCTGATTGGAGAGAAGCAGGAATGCTCGATTTGTCAAGTTGTGCCAGTCGTGTTCATTATATTTCGCGTAGTGTTGACAGTAGGTCTTTTGTTGAGAGGGACCGTGGGTCAGACAAGTTTATAATGTCCCTGGATAGTAAAAAAAAGAAAGAAAAGAAGTGCTATCAGCGTGAATGGATACTTAAATACGACTTCATGAGAGCTGTCCCTCCTTTTCATAGGTTTTATCAGAGGCAAGGTGTTCGGCTTTTTATTAATATTGCAGTTAAATTGTCATCATGTTTTTATCACCTCACACAGATTCCAGCGCCTGAATCGCAGAAGACAGAGACACAGAGGAAAGACAGTCATCTCCACACACAGAGTGAAGTGTCGGCAACTGTTATGTCCCAGAGCGACTGCTTCACTCAGTTCAACTCGCTCTTCAACAAAGAAGTGCTGCAGGTAAACTGTGGCATGCATTCACAATATCAATATCAACAGTTTGTCACGGTCAGTGAGAGGGTTTATAGGAACTCCTGCTCATGAAAAAGAGCTGCACTTTCCCTCATATAATTGGAAACTAATAAAAATGTTTGAGGAGGGTGTGCTTTTTTTCCACACTACTTTTCCAGAATATGCAGATGGAGATGTTTTAAATCATTTCTCAAATAAAACCGTGGTAAGCAACTTATCTCTCATCTCGTCTGATGTGAACATGCTAAATGAAAAGAAGCTGGAGCGGGTTTTATCACAAAAGCAACAAGTTATGCCGCTGAGATGACATCAGAATGGAAGCTGCCTGTCGCATGACCCTGGGAGGAGAACAAAATATGTACTGCTTCTTATTTAGTCCCGAGAACTGTATGAGCTGTGTTCGGCTGAGGGAAGAGAGGGAGGGGAAACCGCCACAAGTGAAGCAATTATTTAGGCATGAGATCATTGTTTGGCTCCATCTCTTCACGCCTATGGCCCAGAGAGACTCAGCCAAGCAGCACAAAAGCTTGTGTTATCTCATCGCTGCGTCCACCCCGGCGTACAAGGACATTTTTCTGCGAGTTCGGCTGAGGGACATTTTGTCCAGCGGTTGGCTTTGTCATCAACCATGCAAGTGATAGGCTGTTTACTTCCAGTATTAAGGAACAGCCTACATTTTGGAGACATATGATGCATGTATGTGTTGAAAAGAGCTCTGTAGCATGCCGTTAATGTTAACAACTTAGCAGCCCCTTTGCTCTTAAGTGAAGCTTGCGTTTCTGTTGCTTTTAGAGGAAATAGCCTTTTATATTTTAAGTTTATTTGAGGCTTTAAATTACAGGAGGTTTTGGTACCTGCGGGGCCTTGTTTTACAGGGATTTGGTTGACTGCTATCGCTGATGAAAATGTGTTATTTCAGTATTACATCGCTGTGGAAGTGGAAGTGAGTTTTCCAGCGAGATCCTTTTAAAGGCCCCTAATGTTTCAAGCTAGGAGAGCAAAGCAGGTCACCACATGGAGAAGCACGGCCTCGCTGAGGGCCATCTGTCTCCGAGGCTGCTCTGAAAAACATCTCACCTTTCAGCGTCTCATTTACAACGGCCGAGAGAGTCGAGAAACGTCCACTCCCACACATTACCAGAGGGGCTGAAAAAATTTGGCCTGTTGGTAAACATTTTTATAAAGTGTAAAGGTGTGCTGTTAAAATGCTAAAATTGGGTGGCTTTGAAGCTCATAGAAACTTAAAACGGTCTGAAAAAGGGTGGTTTCTGCTTACAGATTATAATGACCAAACATGGAGTTTATTTTCATATCTGGTCTCCGTAGACTGCAGTGATGTTTTCCTGTGTGTCCACAGACTTCAAAAATCCGAAGCACTGATACTTTCTGAACTTCATGCATCAGCTGTCTATTCTTTGTGGCTAGAATAAGGCTTCACTGTACATTTTGATAAACAGACAATTGTTGTGGAGAGCGGACAGGAAAAAACAAGGGAATCATAGACTTCCTGTATGAGGTCATTATAATGCCATGGGAGCTCGTATGAGGAGATAGGGGCAGGCCTGTTTTGTCAAACTCTTTTCCTTCTGTCCAACACAGAAATACCTCCACTGCACAGGGAAGACTGTAAAGTTAATGACCTGCCTCTCTGAGGAGAAGCGACGTCACATTTGTATTTTAAAGAGTTGTTTAGAGGCCGTGTCATGTGTGGTCTTTATTGATCCCAAAGAGGGGTTAGTGTGGCGTCTATTACAGTCATTTTCAATTGTACTAAGAAAAAACCCTTGAAAAATGATGTTTTGATGTTATAATAACTTCCCTCTGTGCTTAACTGTTACATACCATTCTACACAATAGCAACACTGTAGAAAATAAAGTTATGTTGATTTTAATAATTGTATGACTCACTCAGGATCAGTCTGAGAAGCGGGAGGGGATTTATTAATCCATTCAATTATTGTGAGTTGGCTGGTTGGGTCACTCACTCTTCCACACTGAGCTTTTTGCAGAAAACAAACATGTACTTTCCAACACTTTCTGACTTTGGCCACCTGGTTAGCAGTTCCTCACTCTATACAAATGTTGCCAGAATAGGCAGCTCTGCAAGACAAAGCCTTATGCAACAGAGCCCGGGCACTCGCCAAAAGAAACTTCTGCTCTGCATAACATGACATCAGAGAACAAAGAGCTGTTCTTGATGTGTCTGAGGCGTATTATTCTAAAGTCAGGGAAGAAAGTGTGGTTTGTTTGCTCTCCTGATGAGCAGAAATAAATGAGTGAGTAGGATGTAGATGAGCCTCAGGTGTGAAAGCTCTAGATATAGATTTCACTACAAAAGCACAATGAATATGTGTCCATTACAAAGCACATCCTAAACATTGTTGTTTGTTTGTAATGTATAGGCAGAGGCATGGATCAAAGGCAAGCTGCAGGACCTGAAGGATGGATGTAATATTCAGCGCTGCCCCCTGCAGGACTGGGAGGAAGCTTCGCAGACGCTTCAGAGGGACCTCAAAGACTTTGAGAACACACTTATTCAACTCAACCAGGTAACACAACAGTCCAGCGCTTTAACTGAAATAATACCAAAGTTACCAGAGCGAGCACATCACAGCAACCCAAATCCCAAATGAAATGTTTATTTGAACTTTTCAACAGGTAATGGAGATCTGAATACAAACATTAATCACTGGCTTTGGTGCTAAAATAGGCTGTCAGATCACATAACACATAACACATAACATAACAGTATTGTAGGCATTTGCAGAGAGGAAAGCAGACTCTCAGTGTTCCAGACGGCTCTGTCAAGCCGGTTTATACTTTCTACCTCAGGAGAAAATGTTTGGAAATGGTACATTGCTGATAATTAACCTCCCCTGACACTCAGGAAGTAGAGCCAGAAACATTTTCAGTTTCAGTTTTCCAACATCTGTGAAGCTGGCTGGCACATAAGCAATGACTCTTTCAAACTTGAAGTGTCAAATGTTGTACTAAGCCACTGTTCTATGTCAGTCTGGCAGCTTTGTCAGGCTGCACCTAAAATGAACAGCCACTCTCACTCTCTTTCATCTTTCAAAAGATGGGTGAGCAGTTGATCTGCAAGCTGAACCCCACCTCTGATCTGGTGAAGAAGCAGCTGAGCCAGCTCAGGGAGCAGTGGCAGACCCTGAAACAGACGGCTGCAAATCAGACGAAGGCCCTTAGTGGAGCCAAGAACCTGCAGGAGTTCAACAAAAAAGTGGACAAGCTGGAGGCATGGATTAAAGAGAAGGTAAAAAAAAAAAAACAGTCTTCTCTATTTCTGTTGATGGAGAGCTTTTTGGACCCCTTTTGTCATCCCTTTCAGAGCTAATTTGTTAAAGTATTGCATTTTTTGTAATGATATTGGTTGTTTCTCAGCAATTTGTGTTGTTTGGGATTTTGACTTATATCCGGCTGCATGATGCTAACATTTTCTAATGATTCAATTATGCTCATGTTCTCATTTTCAACTGTAACACTAATGTAAAACAGGGTGAAATTAGTTTCAATACCATGTGTTTACAATGATATGATATCCACGTTCAATGGTATCCAAAGTACTGAAGCTATGAAAACAAGCAGATCTATAATCAGATTTTCAACTCACTCCTGCACAGATTAAACAACGAGAAAGAAAAAAAACAGTGTGCTAATATTATAAAAAGAAAAACATATTCGATTTCTATCCGTGGTATCGAAACACGTATCAAGTCTCTTTTTTTACACAAGTACTGAATCAAAGTTTAATATTCTGTCACCGCGACAACCTTAGAAATGTTTAGTTCAAATCAAAGTTGTTTTTAATGTCTTCATTTAAATTTCACAGGCATTTTACTCTTGAGCCTTTTTCATAAATCTGATACTGTTCACATCATCTCCCCAGATTTTTTCCCCTGGTTTTCCCATTCATCTAATCAGAAAAGCCATCAAGCTCTCCTACTGTAACAAGTTAAACCAAAACAGTCGAGCCAGAGGCAAATAGGAGTGGACAGACAGCTCTGATCAACAGTTGTCAAGATAATTGGCACAGAAAAAGCAGCACTAATACAGGAAATTAGCTCAGTATCCTGAAGACATCTCTTGTTTGTGTATATATCCACCGGTGTAAAGCATCTGCCTGTCATTATCAAAATGCAGGCTGCGTTTTAGGCCTATGTTTATCTATCTGCTCATGTCCATGTCTGGCACAAAGGAACTGATGATTGATAATGGACCTGTGGGAATGTAATGGAGGAAGTTGCTTATGAAGTCTATAAAACATCCCCAGAGGAGACGGTATTCTCCATTTACTTCCACTCATCCTTTCTACTGTGCATTAGTATGACGTTCTTACCTGATGCTTGAGGCCATTTCTGTTCAGTATCTTCCTTGGTAGCTTTATTCCTTGAGTCTCTGAAAATAAATAATGGTTGGGTTCCTAACAAATGGGGGCTGTAAACACTGACTTTTATGTGTGCCAGCAGGAAGAAGAGCAGTCTCTGGTGAACGTCCTGGGGGAAAATGTTGACAAAATGCAGCTGACCAGGAGGATTTTAGATCTGAAACAGGTGAGAATTGTAAAAGAAGAAGCAAAAGAGCTATTAGTAATTAACAGAACATTGATTCAAAAACATTACATGTGCTTAACAAGGGAAAATTCCCATATGTTAATAGTTTATAATACCATTCTCTAGAGGTTTCCCAGTCATTTATGACGATACATCTGCAATTTGTCTCCCAGGGTGTATGGTAAAGACTGAATCTGAGGTCATAGTTGGATTGTGTTTCCCTGTTTTCCTGCAGGATGAGCAGCTATACAGAAACCTCCACGAGGAGATCAACCACTTGGCCCTAAAACTGGAGAAACAAGGGAAGACCGATGGCAAAAACATCTCCAGCAAGAGGAAGCACATCAATAAAATGTACAATTTGCCCCTTAAGTTGAACTGGTATGCTGCATGAAACATCTTGTAGTATATATAGAAAGCTGATCTGTGCGTTATCTCCTCTGTGTAGGTGGCTGAAGATCCAGTCTCATCTGAAAAACTACCATGAAAATCTTCAGCTGGCACTGGAGGTGTCCTCCTTCTACCAACAGGCTGATAATACGTTGTTTGCTATTAATAACATGGTACAATTCTCTGTTGGCTCAATTTTTTCTCCTCTGCTTAGAGACGATTATTCGAATTTCAATCACATTTACGGAGACATGTCTTCTCTTTCAGAGGAAAGGCATATCTGCATCCAAAGAACTGGACAGCTTCGGAGACAGGGAAATACGGGACATTGCCAGTCAAATTATGGTAGGAAACTTTTTACACGTAAGGCGAGACACTACAGGCAAATACATCATTTTTAGTCAATATTGAGATGTTGTGCCTATTAATAATAATGATAATAAATCCAAAATACCATCTAATGCACATTCAGGCATTTCTTTTACTACACTTTTTTGTGTCTTTAGGTTCTCCAAAATTCACCAAAAGTTAGCATTAGATAATGTCTCATTAGCACATTTTAACATTCATTTTAAGTTCAACTTCATTCTTGTAATACAAAAAAAATAGTTGTCTTGTAAGTGATCATGGAGATGTTTCATGATATTTATTCACCTGTAATGTCTTGCAAAATGTATGTTTTTTTTCCACAAAATTTCCACTTCCGTAGCATGTACAGTACAGTACATACAACAAATATTCCATTTTTTATTCTTATCTATATTTAGAATTTCTTTACAGCAAGCTTTGTTTAGATCTAATTTATAGCTTGATTAATAAAACACTGTGTTCCTAAAATGGCAAAAATAGTCGTGGACATTACTTTGTGATTTATTGGGTGATGAAAATTCCCTCCGTAAAAAAATTTGACTGAAAACATTTTAACCAAATGAAGCAAGAATTTGGAACTTTTCTGATCTGGGAATGTATGCAAATCAGCGCACATATAATGAGATAATGCCTAACTTGCATATTTTAACATAACATTTCATGAAACTTCTAATACGAAAAAAGAATTATCTCATTATAAATAATCAGCTGGGGAAGTTTATAAGGTGACATGTATCAGTTCAAATCTTTCCCCGCATTCACCTGTAGTGTGTCCTCATGAAAGCAGCACTGCTGGATCAGATCCTGACAGTGTGTTGCAGAAGCCTTTTACCTAACCTACAGGCCTGTGTGTGGTAGATACTCGATGTGAGCGTGTCCCAGGTGTCTAATCTCCACCCTGCCCTGGCTGCCGGCGTCACACAGAAGCAGAGCGAGGTGAAGGACTGCTGGACGCTTCTTCAGAAGGTTTTCAGGTAAGACAGCAGGCCAAGGATACCGCCGGCAACTTTGGTGGCCTTGTTAGTGAGTACATGCACCATTTCCCCTAGTAATTGGTCCTCCACAGGTTTCCACTGAGCTGGAACTGTATTTTTCTGTTATTACTCTTCTGGTACCCTACATTAAAAGTCTGCACTGGCAAAATCCAGAAGACGTTTTCCATTTGACGTTTGTATAAAGATTTCTCTCTCTCTCTTGATTAGCGTTGTTGAACTTGGGTTTGAATCAGTGAAAAATTATAAGCAGAGTGAAGGACGGGTCTGTCTGGATATCTGGAGACCAACTACCACACCATCACTCAACACCCACTGGTTCACTTTATAATATTCCGTTTTCTGCACTGACACGGACTTTGACCATGTGTTTGATTACTGTACGAGGTGAATAGTGTCTTGGCTCACTGAGTCCAGCTGGCAACACGGTTTGTTCTCTTCTCACGATTAAAACGCTGCCGTCACCTTGAACAGTCTGCTGAATCTGAGATATAACATGTTTACAAGAATATTTTGTAATCATGGCATTTATAAAACAAATTTATTGTTACTTTAATAGCCTTCAGTAAGAGTCCAGACTTTTACATCATTAGCCTTAGAAACAATATCTCCTTAATGGGTGCACATTTAAATGCTGTGGTAAAATGGGAACCAAGCTACAAAAAACAACCCTTGATTGTGCACTGTGGTTCATACTGATTTATTGACATTGGTTGCAGCTTTGCAGCCTGTATAGTGAAACATCTGGCATTCTTTGGAATAATATAAATATGATGGAATGTAATCTTATGGGAAACAAATCTGTATATTTTAGATTTTTCTGATGTTTCTTTGAGGTGATAGTGGTTTTCGAACTTTGTAACTTTAATTTGAATAGTGCTGTATTAATGAAGTTTATTATTATTATTATTATTATTATTTATTTACATTTTTTTATTATAAAAATGATGAGGATTCATCCACTGGGGACTGTGAATATTCAATAGTTTTCATGTTATCTTGTACTGGATTAAAGTGTTGGACTGGCTGACATAACATTGCAATCCTTATACTCTACCTTGATAAAAAAGATTTTCATAATAATAAATAAAGCCAAGAGTAAGTCCACAGTCCTGACATCCATCTCCCACATCTCCTGCTTTCCAAATATTTCTCAGGCGGAGAGCTTCTCATGTCTATCTATCTTTAGATCCAAATATTACATCATCTCGTCTGTCTTATCAGCTGCGTTTCATAGCTATTCAAACCAAATAACACAAACACTGGAAGAAAACTTCAGAGCCATAATTGGAGTTCTGAAGCTCGGCTGTCAGCACTGCAGTAACCGCCCGCTCTGCTCCTCCTGCAGGAGTGACAGGACCACACTTTCTCCCACTGGCTCTGCTTTCACAAGGGAAGATGCTGACCCCCTGACACCAGCCCGAGAACCCCAGTGCAACGTGGGAATGGAGATGCAAAGGATCATGGGAAAGGAGGTGAAGGAGGAGCAGAATCGTCTGAAAGGCTGCGTGGTGAGTGGCTTCAGTATTTTCATTCTATAACTGGAGAAACCGCACTGTGGCTTGTGACTGGGAGAGAACAGCACCATCAGCCTCTTCCAGTCCTACGACATCTGTGGCTGCACAAAGTGACGTACTTTGTCCTTTGGTTTGGAAAATGCCTGATTTACAATTTAAGCAGGTTTTTCCTAAATAATAGTGTTTTTGTAGTCCCTCAGATGTGCCGTAGAGCAGTGGCTTCTAGTCTTGGCACCAAACAGGCTGCTGGTTTTCCATCTTTCCAGCTAGTTAGTCGCACTTAATAACATCATCTGATGTAGGAGCTGTGAGGAAGCTCTCGATAAGATGGAATACTAGCATGGCTCTAAAACCCAAATACCAGAGAACAAAGAAATATGTACCCAGACAGTCTTCTCTATCTCCTGAAGAGCCCAGGTAACCTCCTGTATTACCCAGTAGGAGTCACAGGAAGAGCTTTTAGAGGTGTTATTTATCCTGGCAAAAGAATTCCCTCAGGTTTCCATGAAAATGTCATACCGTGACTGTACAACATGGCTGAACAGTGGGCCAGAGCAAATAAGCCTTTCCCTCTGACCCAAAATCCAACTTTATGGTAGAATAGCATCTTGGCTTTCAACCGCTCTAACAAAAGTACACAGTCAGTGGATTAATACTATATTAATAGATGGCCTGTGGGTCAGTCCAGGGTGAGTGCATAATCTGCACAGCATGTGGATTCCTCAGACAAAACATTCCTCATCTTGGAGCCCTACCAGCACTGAACATGTGGGCACTCCTATAGCAACCCCAATCGACCATAAACCTACAAGAAATACTGTTCGCCTCTTTTGGAAGAGGAGGTATCCAGTAAGTGTGTGGTATGTCAAAAAACAGTAATTATGTGTGTATTTAGTCTTTTAAGTTAGCACATTAAATCTCTTAACAATCCGTAAGGGAATGCACGGTGGCTATTTGCGTTCAGCCCAGAGGTATTTCATAATACAACACTCCTCTCCTGTTATTGACCCTGAGCTCTTGTGAAGTCCCTGCTGAGCTCCTGGCCTCGTTTTGCCCAGTGAGAAAGTACCCAGATGCTTGAGGAGAGAAAACTTCACTCTTTCCATTCTCACTGTGTTTCTGGTTGAGTTTATTTCCCTGCTTGGGTTTTTTAGGCTTTAACTGGCCCATGTGGCCTCGCCACCTGTGACAGGAACCCATCAGACCAGCTAGAGCCAGGCTCAGTTTTTTCTCTTAACAGACTCTGAGCTCGTTGGCATGGACGTCCCGAGCCCTTTCACTGCAGTTCGTTGCCTTTATTGCACTGGGAGTTACCTGGGTGCGCTGTGTTGTTGTTACTCTTTATGGAAGGACTCATAAGACACCAAACAAAAGCCTGGAGCACAAAGGCCAAAGTCAGTTTTACTGTTGAACCACCAGTTCAACAGTAAAAGAAATGTGTCACATACTTTCACAGTGTTTTTTCTCCCGCTGCCGGGTGAACTGAACTGATTGCAGTATTTTTAAAGGGACAAGATGCAGCTGCACAGGTATGTGGCTGGGTACTGACTCTAAGGCGTTTGCATATGTGCTCGTAGACAGCACATAAAGTGTATCTGATAACGTACAAACTGTCTTTCTCATCTTTCCCTCTCTGGTGCAATTTGATCCAGTCGATTAAAAGGTAGCGGTAAAAGGCTTTAGTGTCATTATGTGTATGGGTACATGCATTATAATCTGTATGTCAATGTCTGTGTCAGCGGTAGTATGGCCTCTTGTCGTTGGAGGTAAACATGGCTATCGTCTGTTTCTCTGGCTAATTGCAGCCAGATGCTGAGGCTGCAGACCAGATGGGCTTGGTGCTAAGTGATAGCTCTTGGCTGACATCACTTCATAGCACATTGCAGAAATACACACAGAGGGAGATCAGTAGAAAAAAGATAAGACTCAACAGAACCAAGACACACAGAAGTATGCTGAAATAGGAGATGATTGGATGAGGCCTAAAACACGGACTTCCATTGCCATAGCGAATCATTAAAGGGCTATATTTTGCTGTGGGTGACATAATTCTTTTTTCATATGGCAGAATGGGATGTTGAGCGCACTACAGGAGTTGTTTAGAGTGGAAGCCACTGTGAAGGATGAAGGACAGAAGCAAATATCTGGGTAGAAGACGTCATTGATGGTTATCAACCCTGTCAAATGAATCACAGTAGTTTGTTAATTCTGCAGCTTTAGCACAGAAATAGGCTGATAATGTGCCTCGAAGAAACTCAGACCGACCTATAAAATGACTGGCATGTTAGTAAATTATGTTAGACCCCTTTAATTTACCGCATCTCTATGGAGGCGACGCTTTTCTCCAGCTCTCTGACTCACTTCTTCTATAAGCCCAGTCAAAGAAAATAACATGGTTAAATAAAAGCTACTTCACAAAAACATTATAATCAATGACTGTTTTTTGCCTTTTGGCTTCAACCTTTCTGATTTTTTTATGTGAAAGCATTGACAGATGCATGTTTGCCTTGCTGATTGTTGCAGAGACCTTGAACTTGTGTTAGCACAGTTTTTACTGGTATATGTAAAAGACAGTATGTCATATATAACTATCACAGCATGGTCTTACACGTTTATGTATGCGTTTGAACAGATAATAGATAATATCAGCATAAGGGAATGTTTTACTAAATGTACAGTTCATTTAATTGTTTCAGATTTATGCTAACCAGTTTTGGTAAGCAAAGCAACTAAAACCTTATTGATATAGTACTTTTTAAAGATCCCATATTGTAAAAATGTAAGATTTCCATGTTTTTGATTATAAAGAATGTGGTTTATAAATACAGTGGAAGTATCAAAGCTCTCAATCCACAGACAATTATACATCTGTATTCAGAAACTGTGTTTAAATGAGCCCCAGGACTCCTGTACAGTTGTGATGTCACAACTTTACTATGTATAGGTAGAAAGTGGCGTTACAGCCATTCCCTGGCTGCAATGATGGTGCAGAGATGCAGAAAGTGCCGTTATGAAAGATCCAGAAATGCTGACCAATCAAAACAGGCTGGGCAGTATGAGGAAAACAGTGTTTTTGTTTAACATTAAAGCATGTAAACACTTTCTAATAAAAACACAAAATACAATTATGAACCTGAAAATGAGCAAAATATGGGACCTTTAAAACCTTTGTTACAGTGTTACATTTAGAACCAACATAAGTACATAAAAAGCAATGAAAACAACCAAAAAGGTGTTCAAAGTATGGTACATGCATTGTTGTATTGGCTCTGTTGGACCCTGCAGTACAGTGTTTGAGATGCTTGCAGTGGACTGTAGCTGGTAACCAACCATCAGGATATCCCACTGTGTTCTCTGTAATCGTCCAGATAGCTCTCATCGGAAACCCTGCTGCAGAGTCCTTTGGCCAACCTTTAAAGGACTCCTAGTTGTAAAAGAGGCTTAGTGGCTGTTGATATCTTTAATATATTTCCGTACATAGACAAGGTCTATAGCTCTGGCACTGACCTTGTTAAAACGCCGCTGCATAGTTCTAAACAGAGTCGGAGTGGTCGGCCATGGAAATCAGGATCTAAGGCTGAAAAAACACTGCCGCTATTTAATGGGAGTTGGGGATAGGGGATTTAAAAAGGGGTCATGTTTCCAACTGCAATAGCTCTTTTTAGTCATAAGAGTGGTTTAGCACATGTTGGCACTCTTGTTAGATTTAATGCGTTCATTCATAAAGCAATTATTATATATTTAAACTTTCGCTGCCATCTTTACTATTTTTATTCCAAACTTTGATGCTGTCAAACAGAAATAGCTTGTATCTTTAGTCTGGGTTATTTCATCGAGAAGGGCCAGCCTTTGTAAGAGAGCGTGCTTTGTGTCATTTACAGGAGAGGCTTTACTTTACTCTGGGCAGCTGTCCATGTTGTGCAGCTACACCGTAACATCCACATTAGCAGTGAGCTAGAGCAGTGCCTCATTGTCTAGTGACTGCTCACTGTATCAAATCCTCCATCTGAGATGTTTATGCATCCAGTCGACATTTATTCAATGGATGGCTGACAGAAAAAAAGCCAAACATTACTCACGTGTCGTATCAGATCTTAAAGACTTTTCACTCTTTTGTCCGCAGAGTACTGTTGAATGTGGGATTGGTAGGAGAACACCGAGCAACCCGTGCCAGGAGCAGCCATCAGTGAACCACAACTCTTCACCCACAGGAGACAGCCCTGCCTGTGCAAATGATGTCATCGTCAGACACCAATTGAAGGGGGAAAGGTGACATTTTGGCCTGGCTTCTCTCTTTTTCTCTCTCTGACTTACACAATAAAAGGTCTTTATGTAAGTCATAATTGGAGTCACATGTCCGTGTTTTCTTTGCAGCAGGAAGCCCAGAGCAGAACCCAAGCTTGCCACTGCCCCACAAGGCCACCCACAGCTTCACACACAGCTCCAGAAGTTCACCGTGTCTGCTGACAAGGTGACCTGACCCCTGCCAGGCACACCTGCACTTCCTCTGTACACCAGAAACCCCCGCTCAGATCCGCCCGTATTGTCCGTTGAACTAATCAACTATTACATCCTTTTCTTGTAACCGGCCACAGACGATATGTCACATATTTGAATTAGACAAAGCACCTGTGCATTCAAGTGTCACTGTGTATAGACTGGTGTACTTTTTCTTTCAATTGCTGGGGGTGTTAAAGGTCAGAATGAGAAACATGACCAGGATCCTGGTCATTGTGCTTCCTGTCATCTGTTCTCCTGTTTAGACATTCCTCTTTTAAACTGTTCATCACTTTTAAAGGAGAGTCCTGTTTTTTTAAGTGGGGTTGTATTAGGTACTTAATTAAGTTTAGTTTAGTTAATATAGTTTTAAAAAAGGACAGTGTTCAGAAACATTAGTTTTTTGGGGGAAAATAAAGAGATGCTTGCACCACATTTAACAGAAAGCTAATTTCCATCTGTAGTCCCAGACTCATCTTTCGAATACATTTCTATATATTGTCAAATTTATCGTCTTTTTAAAAAAACAAACAATCAATATCGCTATATTTAGAATATTTTCTTTAACTCATTCCTCATTTGTTGTCCTTTTTATCGCAGACTTTGTCCTGGCTGAAAGACAATGTGTCCATGGCCACACAGGTGTGTTCAATAGCCAGCTTTGAGGGTCTGGAGTCAGCCAGGAGGTGTCAACACGCTCTGGAACAAGAAATTCTCACCAACAGGGCCAGGATAGAGGTGGTCAAACGGGTAAGCCAAGGCACACTGTCATATATCAACAGTTACAACATAAGCACTGGATGAATGTCCTGAATAAAAATAACCCCCCACATATTACAAACTGGGCACCTCAACAGGCCTGGTTTGTGTATTAATAAAATAACGAGCTGACATTTCATCAAAGACGTCTCTAGCTACCCAAAGCTTTAGATTAGGTCTTTATTTCGCAACGTATAAATCCCAGTCCTTAGTCATCACATGCTCTCACCAGTTTAACGCTCCATCCTCAGGAGGGCCGCGGGCTGGTCCGTGCACAGCACCCAGGCAGCGCCAAGATAGAGGAGTTCCTCGGCCAGCTGGAAGTCCTGTGGGAAGAGCTGCGGAGGAGGCACCAGAGGAACGCTGTGTTTCTGCAGGCCTCAGAGGAGCTGGGCTTTAGGGTAAGATTCATAAAATATCTCACAACAGGCACTCCTCTTGAGTCATACTGAGGCTTTTGCTCACCTCCAAAGTTAATGGGGAAATTTATGGTTATGACGGATGATTCTGGACCAGTTCTCCCATTGGGAGAAGCTTTCTACTGGAGCAGAGCCCAGGCTTTTCACATACAGTCGTGGTTAGAAGCTCATTTACTTTCATCTTTACCATCTTAATTGGAAGAGTCTGCAAGGTATATTCCCCAAAATTTATGAAGGGTAATCCAAGGCATATAAATTGCACTGCCATGTAATTCGATTATGGGATGGAAAGAGGCTGAAAATCCTCCCAAATTGATGACTAAGTTGGAAAGTGTGAGTCTTTTATTACAGAAGATATAGGTCAGAGCATGATCTACTTCCATTAGGTAAACCTATTATTGTCTTCTGTGGACAGCACATCACCTCTGGTTGTTTCGCACTAAATCACTTGCAAATGACTCCAGCAAAACCTCTTCATCATTAGCCTCTCTGTTTCTGTACTGTGTAGGTTGTAAAAGTGCTCCAGGCCTTGGGCAGCTTGGAGGCCTGGCTGGAGTCAGTGGAGCTGTCCATGAAGGAATCTGCTCTCGCCGGTGACCCTGAAACAATGAGCATGGCTGAGAGGGAGAGCTGTCTGCTGGAGAAAGAGATGGCAGCACGCAGCCTGGAGCTCAGTGCTCTGAGGCAGGAGGTGGACCGCCTCCACAGCCACAGTCACCCACACACACACAGCCTGCCAGCACGCATGGAGGAGGTGGAAAAAAAGTAAGTTTGTCAGAGGAGGAGAAGAAGAGGTCAAGGGGTAGCCCCCTGATGTTTATCATTACTGAAGACTCATATTATAAATCTGAACGATCACACTCTGGCGGTTTCACTCGTCACTGTGGTCAGGAAATAAAGTAAGAAGTTTGTCAGTGTTTCCAAGAGGTCACCGGCAATCCAACATGGAAGAGTTTATTCATAAAATCCCCGCTTCTTATTGAAGATAAACAATTTCACCCCATAAACCACAAAAATATATATCCATAGAGGCTTTTTTCTCCAAGTTGGCAAAAAATACTCTCCATGCTCTCACTCATCGCAAGGCTCGAGTGCATTTATTTGTGATTCATGCAGCACTTAGCAGGGTCTACCCCACAGTCCTGACATGCACTTCTCCCAAGGTTTACAAAATGACTCCTCTCACTTTGGTTGGCCTTTAAAAGACAGGTTGTTGCCATGGTCTCTCAGTAAAAACCTTCTGATGTTGGCGGGTTTATGGACGTCCCTATGTCCATAAACACAAGTTCAGACTCTGTAAAGAGCACCAAGTTGACCAAAGAAAATAAAGAAATGGAAAGGGCTGAGTTGAAGTGTTTCCAGGGTTGGGGTGTTAGATGGGGCAGGGATGGACACTTGTGGAGTCTGAGGAACCATTGATGCAGGTAAAGGCTCTCACGAAGCAGCTGTAAGACACTTGGGATGATGTCATTATTTAACGCTGCACACAAGCAACTTAAGGCTCATTTATTCTGGAAAAAATAACCTTTGAAATTGCTCCCTTCACCATCTCAAATATAAACTCTGCACGGACAGGGTACCTTCATGCCCTGAAGTACAGGAAATGTTTATGTGACACATGATATATGATTACATAAACAGTGCTCTAGCATTGGGACATGCACTCAGTACGCTGCTTGCGGTCTCTGTAATGTGGTTCTGGAGAAGGATGCAGGCTTGTACTGTATATGTGGATGCAGATTACAGTTAAGGTGTATCTAGTCATTAAAACATTCCTGCTGGTGTGTGTGTGTGTGTGTGTGTGTGTGTGTGTGTGTGTGTGTGTGTGTGTGTGTGTTTGTGTGTGTGTGTGTGTGTGTGTGTGTCTCCCAGGTACCATCGTGTCCAAAGTGCCCTGACCCAGCAGAACTCAGAGCTGCAGGACACACGAATGCTGACTGAGTTCCTGGAGCGTGTGGAGCTGGAGGAGAGCCAGGAGCTCATCGGTAGTCAGTTCAGCCTAGGCCAGGTGAGACGCTGTGCACCAAAAGTGGCTTTTAAAGGGTCATTCAACCAAATATTAATATATATAAATTATATTATATTGTATTAACCTAATAGTTTGGTTTTGAGATATTCATCTGTGAGATGTCTGCCACTAACCCAGTATAGTAAAGGTGAATGGAATTTGATCTATGATGCTGAAGTATTACCGTTTTTGTCAATGGAGTCTGGTGGCTTTGAAGAGAGCATAGAACAGCTTCAGTTCCCCCCTTGTAAACTTTACCAGGGCTGTCTGACGGCAATGTTAAGTGATAAAAATATTTTAGATGGGCCTTTTCATGGGGGTTAAAATGTGTTTAAAGTGTGTTTTTCTTTCTCTCTCTGAAACCGACAGCCTCTTCACAGTGAGATCTCCTCAGCTCCTTCGTTGCTGGGACTCCAAAGCAGTGGCACTGGTGAGACCTTGATAGAAAACATAGGGGACCCCGTGGAGGAACTACGAGAGGCTGTAGAGATGCTGAATGACACCGTTAGGGAAAGAGGCCGATCGCAGAGCCATGACCAGGCCATCCGGGAGCTCCTGAGGAAGGTAAGAAGATAGGAGTCCGTTTACATTCAACTGGAAGCTGTAGTTCCAGTTCATTAGATCTGATGGTTGCCCCAATGTTTGTTAGATGATGCTGAAGGGTTTTGAAGCCCCTCCACTCCAGTCACAAACAGCTGTACAAACCAAAGGAGCCACATCTGGTTTCCTTTTCATCTTAATACAAGTACTTATGATGACTTTGTGCCTCACCAGCACACCAGCCTGGCGGTACATGTGGAGGAGTGCTTGTGCTACAGCAAGGAGCTGAGCCTGGACATCCTTGAGAAGGAGACAGACATGGCCGTCCAGTGTGAGCCAGACCGCTGCGGCCTAGAGGCTCTGCAGGAGAAGCAGGACCACCTGGAGGTGAGAAGAGGATGGCGTAAACATTTAAAAATGATTCACTAGTGCTAATACAACGCAGTATTTCAACTCACTGACTTTGGATTATTGACCTTTTGCTGCGTGCAATGAAAAAGTGGAACCCCCCCTCGCTTTCTCATACTCGCCTGCAACACATTGTTCCACAGTCTGTTTCCTGTTGTGCCAGATTTTTTCACATCTAAAAAAAAAAGGGGGGAGGGGGGCAGCCCACCCCGCTCTGTGCTGTTTAATTTATTATATAAACTGCACCACGCAATCACACACATACACACATAGAGCGTGCAAAAGTTTATTATTCACACGGGATATTTATTTATGCTCATGTGAGTCATTGTTCTGCTAGCTCTCAGAAGTGTGTGTGTGCGTGTGTGTGTGTGTGTGTGTGTGTGTGTGTGTGTTTTTGAGTAAATCTGGTGGGCTGTGTTCTGTTCTATGCATCTGGAGGTCAAAGGGCTGGATATGAGAGGTTGGTTAAGTCCTGTGTGAGTCATTTTTGGGTAGTGTTATGTTTATCACACGCACACACAGCTGTCTGGACTCGATACCATTGAAGAGCAGAAATGACCTAATCTCCCAAACTGAAATAAGTGTGCCGTCAGCAGACAGGCATCCACAACTCAGTGTTCTCGAGGCTTTCTGTAGCTCAGCAACGTTATGAAACGCAGTGAGAAACGCATTACTCCCTGAGAACCCTCAACACTATTAATTACCGCCTCGTCAAAAGATGAAAAAAAAGCGGCCCAAATTGCTAGCTTGCTATAGCGTGGCAGCCCATATGCGGACCATATGGGTCTTGATATGCATAAAGCTATAGAGATGAGGTCATAGTCATACAGAGACACAATTGGTACAGGCTGTTTGATTGATACCAAGGATGATGGGAGATGATAGATTTTTATTGTGATTCTCCACAGATTGACTATGAGGTCATCAGGGAGGAGGTAAAGGAGATGGAGAACCAGACTTCTCGCTTGGAAGAGCTGTGCCCAGAGAGGGTGCACGTACTCAGGGCAAAGATCCAGGCTGTGCTGCGGGGCTGGACAGAGCTGGGGAAGAGTGTGACGGAGAACAAGTTGCGTCTGCGAGAGTTTGTGCAGCTTCAGGACTTCTTCAGGAGCTACCTCGCCATGATGTAAGCAGGGCGTGGGGACGTTGTGACTCCTTTCTACCAGACGTTCTTTCGTAATCCTCACTGTGAGAACGTCTGCCCATTACAGTATCTTTTCAAGGGGGGAACAGGATGTTCTCGTCGTCAAACACAGGTCCCTGGTGAAATGTATAATTTAAGATGTGCTGAGGAGGTCAGGGCATGTTTCCTGGGCCGAGTGTGACAAGACGATGAATGTGTGTCCTATCAGGGAGAGTCTGGTCATTCTCATGGTCTTTTTTCAAATGTATGGCTTCTCTCACAGCCCTGTTCATTGTCTTCTCCACCATCTCCTTCCCCTCCCTCGCTCCTCCGAATAGCTCATGGACAGAAGACACCCGGTCGTCCATTTTCTCAGATACCGCCTTGCATCTTGGAAAAGATGGCCAGAAGCCACTAGCCGCCGAGCTTGACATGCAGATTGAGCAAAAGTTTGAGGAGTTTGATGAGCTGGCAGACACGGGGAGGAACCTTTTAGACAAAGAACACCACCTCACACAGATGGTGAGCAGGGTGATACACTCACTGCGATCCTTGAATGTATAGTTGGTTTTATTTTTTTTCTGCTTTTACAAACCCAGAGTGATGTCTTGCAGGTAAAAGAGCGCATGGAGGAACTGAGAAGTATGCTTGGCTGGATCTCGGTTCACTGGAGGGCTCAGAAACAACAGTGGCTTCACAAGAAGAGCAGACAGGAGCTTTCACAAGATAACATTTACTCTGAGGCCACAATGTGCTTTCCGTTAACCAAGGTAAATTACAGTAATAGTGGCAATTATTACAGGGACAGACTTGGGTCCTTTGGGAAAAATAAAGCCCTTGATAATCCAATCCTTTTACGTAGAAAAAGGACCTGTTAAAAAAAAGAAAATCCCAAACAATTTATATTATAGCCTGAAGTACTACTGAAGATTTTGGCATCAACAAATAAAATAAAACATCCAATAAGACAATAAATCATAATAGCCAAAAAGAATCATCATAAGAGGATAGGAAACATCAACAATCCTAACATATGTTTCCTGCTATTCAAACTATGAGTGGTACATATTCAATACTTATTTAGCAATGACATACTTTTCTTTCCATGGCTTCCTACATAGAGTTCACCTCCTGAGCTAGAGGCCCAACAGTCCCATCCATCCCCAGCCGTCCCCTCCTACGAAGACAAATTAAAGGCAGCAGGAGACAGCCAGCCCTCAGCCAGACAAGCTGAGCAGCAGGAGGAGAAGCAGTTAGAGGACGGGTATGAGGTCATGAACAGTATCGGACCACGGGGCGGTGAAGCCAGCTCCTCAGAGTCTCCCAAACCCTCCATCGTGGTCCTCAAAGAGCCCGGCAGCCCTGCTTTAGGGGGCATGGTCAACCTCATCCTTAGCTTTGGTAACACAGGGGACAGCCAGGTTCAGATGCTCGACCCGCCGGCTACGACGGACGAGGTGGTGGAGGAGACTTCTGAGCCCGTCCATAGGGTAAGAAACACACACATATCACTATAGTCACCAAACACCATAATGAGATGCCACTGTTATTGACTACATACACTTCTCCCCCAAAAGCACTGAAGCAAATCATGTTTGCCTCTGTTCCCGAAGGTCTATGCAGTGATTTCAGCTCCCTGTAATGACGCTGCATGGGATCTCCCTCCTTGACTATCTGCTTCTGTTCACTCCTCCCTCTCCTTTGGCCTTCATGCCTTTCCTTTTTCCCCATTTTCTCCCTCAGCTCACTGTGCCTCAATCTTCTGCCTATAAAAACTTTTGGAGGCGCTGCCAGGGGCTTTTGGAAAATACTTTGGGTAGTTTAAAGCGAAAGAAAAAGATTTATCGGCAGAGTGCAAACGAGGTAAATTGCGCAGTGTGAATTGGCGTTGCATGCGGCTGTGTCTCAAAGTGTGCTGGGACTGCATGCTGTGTGCAGTTGTTTTCTGGGGGCAGCATGCTCTACTAACCCCTGTTACAAGGTACAGCTGCAGCTTCCCTATGCTGTTTCTGTCTGTAAGCCAGGTATGAGCGTAAAAGGAAACAAGTCAGGCCAAAGTGCTATCATATTTGCACTCAACACCATCTCCGAAGTCACTGGAAAATGTACAGTTAATGTGAGAAAAGTGAGAAACGATAACAAACCATTTTACTGTCAAAACTCACAGTTTCCTACTTAACTTCAGTCATAAATAATCCAAAACCAAATAAATTCTATTCTTAATAAAGCACATTCTGTCGTAATGGGATGGCAAGAGAGAGGTGCTGCTTTTACAATCCATTTGTGTAAATATAAACTTAATGAATAAAGTGTAGTAATACATATGATCTCCAATCATATATAGGTATAGAGTCATTATGTAACTGCTATATTTGTAGCTTTATGCCACCCCAAAAAAATATGTAAGTTCTAGCGATTTATATTTATCTATTTTTTGATTGCAAGTTGTATTTTTGGACATTTTATCTAAAAGTAGACTGTGAATAATCAGTGTTTGATATTTAGAAGAGTTATGTGACCCATCATAATTTCAGCCTTATATTGTAAAAAAGGAGATTTCCATGTCAAAACGCATCAAAACGCAATTGACCGAGACTTCTATACGGTTGTGATGTCACAACTATACTATATATAGATAGAAAATGCGTAACTGTGCAGTAACAGTCGTTACCTGGTCGTATGAGACAGTATGAGAAAAATAATGTGTTTTTGAACATTAAAGCAAGTACACATGTTCTAGTAGAAACCCAAAATACAAGTGTAAACCGGAAAATGAGCATTTGTCGTACAAAAACGATGAATTATCCAAACAAGCTTGAGGCACTGGGAACAAATATGTGTATTGTGAATGTGCATTCATTTTTGCAATAATCGGTCAGTACTAATTTTGTCCTTTCAACTTGTCTTGCGTAAACTCAGATGAATGGTTAAATTCCCAACTCAAAATACAGACAATGAATCAGTATATTTACACTCCAACTTTCCTCTGACGCTAAAAGTTTTCTTGGAGCTTAACTTGTTCAATGAGCCAGGATTTAAAACTGGAGAGCACTGATGGCAAAGACAGAATGAGGGTGATGAGTAAGAAGCACATAAAGTCTTCTGCCTGCTGTGAATGTTGACGGAGGCTTTCTCTTCTCCTTCTGTCACTTCAACACTAGCCTGACGCACACACCTGCTCTTGTTTGGGCTTCTTTGCGGCTGTGCCTCAGTTGTGTAAAATAGGTTACCTCACCTTCACTTCCTATGAAACTTGTGCTCTAAAATGGCTCCCAGCAGAAGTGCATCCCAAACGGCATTACAAGCGCAATCGTTAGGCAAAGAACTGGTGCTGAACTTTTCATGAAAGGCCCCAGGACTGCACACCATGATTTATAGTCTGGGGCTTCCACAGAAACAAGAGATTAGTCACAGAGTTGAAAGGTCAAGCCAATACAGCTGCATATGACGGCATGTGCAGCCACATGTGAGTTTGATTAAGTCCTGCAAGTGTGCAATAGCATTTATGTCCATGTTCTTTTGTCCTTTCATCTAATTTTCTTTCGTGTGTTTAAAAGAAAAACAAAAAAACAATTACACTGTTGTGTGAGGTACATTCCTGAATCCATTGTTTTCTTGGATGTGTGGGATGTAGAGGAAAAGAGGTTGGTCTCTGTAAAGTAGCTGATTGTCTTATTCAGGTTTGCTCTCCTGTCATCATTCATCTGTCACACATAAAACCGCTCTTCTGGGGTTAACCATTTGTGATAAAGCATTTACAGCTCACACATGCCTAATATCCTTTTTCACTTTTTCTAGGTAAGTACCTACTTGCATGTCAAGGATAACAACTTGGCTGTGGCCCCTGTGTATGAGAGTATCACGCTGCCCCGCCAAAAGAGCCGCTCTGCAGCCTCAGCCTCCCCTACATTCTCCCCTCCCCCCTCCTCACCATCGCGGTCCGGGCCGGCATCTCAGACGGCCAATGTAACCTTCCATCCTTTGATGGGGAGCGGTAGCAGCTCCATCTTCAGCAGCCTTAAGAGAATGGGCAAGAAGAGAAAGAGAAAGAGAGATGCCCGCAGACACACTATTCAGAAAATCATGGGAGTGGAGGAGCAGAGTGAAGGGATGCCTTGTTATGACTGCGAGACAATCACGTATGACATGCATACGTGGCCTCTGAAAGAAGGCAGAAGGAAGAAGAGCTCTCCAAAGAGTGGGGATGGAGTAGAAACTATTGCCTATATGAAGAATCCCCTGCTGAAGGACATTGATACAGAATGTTCAGGAGAATACAGCATTATTCCATATGCTGTATCAGATGGACCAACCACAAATCATGCAAGAAGCCACTGCAGATTCCTCTCTTTGGGCTCTGTGCTGAGCTTCGACCTACCTAAGGACATGACCCTCATCCCCAGCATTCAGGACATCATCACCATCGCCCCTCCGGAGTCCAAAAAAGGAGCAGGGACTGATCCAGACCCCCACTCCCAGAGACACACGGCCCTAAGCTCTTTCAAACAGACTCGACCCACTCCTGCCGTCACGGATATCAGTTTTCCTGAAGCACGGACTTCAACAGCTGTAGTGAAAGATCTGCCTGATGTGGACAAGAGCTGCCAACCACCACCTCCACCACCACCTCTTTCCCCGGAAGAAGACGAAGATCAGACTGTACCATGTAACGACCTGTCTAAAACCTGGTTCAGCCTGCACGAGGATGCAGAGCAAGAGTGGGACAAACTGTCAACAGAGGTTAAAACCAGTTCAGCTGAAAGAGCTGGGACCAGCCAGCCTTCCCAGCTCCCTATTTACGTGAACCAAGCCCAAAGTACAGCTGTGCATAAACACAAATGCCCTAGTGTCCACACGCTCATCCGAGACCTAAATGGACACAAATACCATAAATGCACAAGATCCCAGGGTGCGTGCAACGAGAGTCCTGGACTTCAGTGTGTGAGCCAAGCATCTCATATGGTTGTGAATCTGAAGTCAACAGTGAGTGTGAGTGTTCGTCAGGACTCGGTTGACTCCGGGATCTCCACCTCCAGCAGCGTCAAGCTTTGCACTGATGCTCCATGTCCAGATAACCTTCAGCCCAAGGGCGTGGTGGGAAGGCTCGTGTCCCTTGAGGTGGGAGGTCTAGACTGCACTAAAATGAGGGAGAAGGCTGTAACATCGACTGGTCCATCAACAGACTCAGCAGAGCTAGATACAGAGCCCGTCCACCTCGACCACCAGCAGTTTGAGGAGGAAGAAGAAGAACTGGAAGACATCTGGAACCAGACTACTAACTACAGACAGAGTATTTGCTCAGACATCATGTACCAGACCAACCAGGAAGAGCCTGAACCCTCGGACCAATCCAGAGAGCCCCTTTCTCGCTCACCATCACCCAAGACCCCGGCTGTGCTCTACAGGAATCTGGTCACAGCCTCAGCCCCAAACCTCCTCGTGGCAGAGTTTAAACTGCCCCCTTACCTTCAGAGCTTGCTGGGTTATGACAACGAGCAGAGTACCAAAGGTCACCTCGCTCCACTGGCCATAGGGAACAGGAGGTCCTGGGCGGCCTTTCCTAACAGGGAACCAGCCGACAAGACCTCTGTGATAGTGAACGAGACTGCGTCGGATCCAGTGAAGCTGCCAGATGTGGGGGACAATCAGAGATATATTTATCAGTACAGAGAGGATGAGGAGGAGGTGGAGGAGGCAAAGGTGGGAGAGGAGGTCGATGAGCATGCAGGTTGTTCCAAGGTGAGGTCATCGTTTGGTATATTGTGATGTTGAAACCTTTGAGACTGGATCAGTTCACCCAAAGCAAACAAAACATATTCCATAAAAATTAATTTGTTTTTATTTGCCCAGGTTTTGAGGTATTCATCTTTGAGATTACATGGAAGGGATTCTAATTTTGTTTGAGAGAGATTGAAAAATTGAAAGAACTGACAGGTCCTATAAAACGATTGATGCCATGTTATGTGTAACCAGACTTTAAGGGTCCTCTATTGTCTTTTAAGGTTATAAAGCATGTTGAGGTGCTATATAAATACTTTGAAAGTATCAAAACGCTCAATCTTCAGAGAAATGCACACAGCCTGTTTTCAGAAACTGTGACTTTAAACGAGCCGTCAGGACTTCTGTACAGTTGTGATGTCACAACTATACTATATATAGGTAGAAAGAGCTGCTACGGTGGGGTCATTCTATGGCTCCAATGATGGTGCAGAGACCCGGAAATGCTGACCAATCAGAGCAGAGTGGGCTTTTGCAGGAATGGAGGGTTTCAGACAGAGGGTGAATACAGGTATATTCAGACACAGAATGAGAAAAATAATGTGTTTTTTGAACATTAAAGCATGTAAACATATTTTAGTAGAAACCCAAAATACAAGCATGAACCTGAAAATGAGCATAATATAGGACTTTTAAAATGTAGCACCGCAAAGTTGTTCTGTTCACCTCACCTAATATCTCAAACCTGAGCAAATAAAGCCAAGACTATCAGCATGTCTAGATTACACCAGGGTAAGCAAGAAAATGTTCATGACTAAGTGTTTTTATGTCATTTGGGTGAACTGAAACTGAAACTGAAACCCACCCTCCCTCATTTATTAGAACCCTAATAGTGATATATTTCAAGTATGTCAATTATCCCATGTATACGGTGAATACAAGCTATAGTCATTTTGCCCTAAAACTGGGGCCAGTAGCCTGTATCACTGTTCTGATGTTAAATGCAACACAACTGCATGAGCAACTTTTATCTTGTCACCAGTGATGACGGTGAAATCTTCTCTTTCTGAACAGGACCAGTCGATGAGTCTACTGTCAGTTCATATGGGATTAGATGGCGTCTGTCAGCAAAGAAAAGCCTCTCAAAGTCTGGACAACATGGAGAAGCAGGAAGAATCCATGGCCACAGGAGGGCACTGCAACACCCTGGTAAGAGTGACTGCAATTTGTTAAGCTCTCATTAGAAATATGGCTCTTATGATGATGAACCACAGAGAGGATTTTTCTTTCTTTTGTCTAAATTGTGTTGATTTAAACCCTCTCAGAGTGAAAAGCCTGAGCTGCAGTCTATGGAGGGAATGCTCGAGAGGAAGCACAAGCTGCAGCTGGGAGGAAAGAAAGTAAGAAAGGCTCCGTTTTATGTCTAAGCCAGCGCGGTCAGCAAATGTAAAGCCCACAGTCAGCAGCAGCACGCACTCTTATCTTATTTTCACAGGCTGCCTCCAGAGGCTGGAACTCCTACCATGCCGTCGTATATAGACACACCTTGTGCTTCTACCAGGATAGAAAGGATACACTGAGAGTAAGCAGAAAAAAAAATTACAACAATAAAAAGCCCCGGAGAACAGAAATGATAAATAATTGAATGGAATGGTCAATGATGATTAATCTGTGCTGCAGAGCTCTGTATGTGGCCTGCCGTTGAACCTCATGGGAGCTGAGTGTTCACCTGCACCAGACTACACCAAAAAACCCAACTGCTTGCGACTACGGTAAGACTGTGATAACCATTGAGTCACAATAATGTTTTGTAGATGATACAGACAGTTCTGTGCGTGACCTTCTGGTATTTGGAGGTTGTAATAGTTGTCTTTCTCTCCCTCAGGCTCCGTGATGGTTCAGAATACCTACTCAACGCCTCCTCGCGCTTTATGATGAAGAAATGGATGATGAAAATACAAGCAAACACAGGTAAATGTTTTATCTCAAAGATAATGTATGCTAATTCTGAGCTGATGTGAAAATGATGTGATTCATTTATTATGTTTTTTTTCATTTAAAAGGTCCGAGTGAGTCTTTGTCATCATTATCAAGTGTCCCAGTTGATCAAGACCTCCCCATCTCCTTGTAAGACATGCCAGTTTTAACAACTGTTATCTCTTGACTTCAAGGATTCTTCCGGTCTTTACAAACAAAATTGTTTCCCCTTCTACCTTATCAGAAAGCCTTTCCACTGCTCCGGTTGTCATGGTCTCGCCAAATGCCACTGCTCCTCCCATCATGATGCCAACACCACGTTCCCCAGGCGCAAACCACCAGGCGCCGCCCAAACCAAGGAGATTGTTGTCCTCACCAGAGAGTTCAGTCACATGCCGCAGAGTCATTTAAGGAGTGTGGATGAGCAGTTGACCATCTCATCCTCAGATGGAGGCTGCTGTGGTAAGGCCTTCTGCTGCACATTCACACTAAGCAGAAGCAATACAAGTACCACTCTCCATTGTTGGCTATTGAAAAGCCCCAACTGAGCCACTGGCGGTTAGTGGATGCACTCAGCTATGGTAGTTGTTGAGTGTTACATTTGCTTGCTTCTTTACTCTTGAGGCTACTGTACTAGATTTAATTTAGTAGCTTGTATAGTTTCACACTGCAACGATAAGTGCTTTAACCATGGAAAAAAACAGGGAATTACTCGTTGTAGGCACAGTGTGTTCCACTAGGGGGAGCTAAGGTATTGTCTTACATATTAAACAACTGGAGTATCACAGGACTGCACAGAGGCAGCTCATATTTGTTATCACAGTAAAAGTTTCAATTTTAGTCCCTCTGCTCTTCTGTTCTTGATGTCTGCTTTTTTATATTAATCTGTTTTCAATTTACCACATTAACAGTATAATAAACCTAATATAAAACCAGTGCCATAAAAAGATATGCATTGCATTTAACATACAGTACATAAATACATACATCCAGGATCACCAACATCGCTATCACCCGCAAAATAAAGATAGTTAGTAAATTTAAGAGATACCGTGTATGTCATCCCTGGATGTAACAGCTATGGCCTACCTTTCACGGCATAGGTTATTTTCTCCATAGGAGCATATGAATTGACCTCATTATTTATTTATTTAACCTGTATTTTTCCAGATAAAACATTAAGAACAGTTTCTTATTTACAATATCGATCTGGTCCGAGAAATCTCAGCAGGAGTAAAGGAATACAGAATACACAAGTTTGACTCACAGACAAATATACAACAGATATACAAGTATACACAGCCTATGTACAGACATAAAATAGAAAACACAAATGTACTAAAATGTGGGAAACTGGGGACTCAACAAGAGCAAGAGGGATCTACTAAAACATTGTTAAGTTTCTGCTTGAAGGCAGACTCTGAATTATGTTAATCATTATCCACTTAGCAATATTTTAATGTCTGCTTTGAATAATATTTTTTCCCTCTTTAGACCACGACGAAGACAGTTTAGAGCGGACAGTGACTCACAGATTGTCTGGAGCTTCCAGAGTCCACCTCTCTCCCTCCCCTCACTCCCCTGTCTTCAACAGTCAGGACTGGCTCAGCAACAAACGCCGCTCCCACTCCTTTACATCAGGTTAGTCTGCAGTTATTAACCTAAATGATCTGTAATGTGGCTGTGAATCATAAACAGCTGTTTTTTGGTCTTCTAACGTCCTCTCCGCTGGTTGCTCTCAGCAACGTTTCAGAAGATCAAACCTATGCTGCACACACCTGGAGGCAGAGGCCTGGAAAGAGGCTCCAACTACTGTGTGACTCTCGTAGTTGGAGACAAGCCGTCAGACAGTGCGTCCGTAAGCAGAAGCTCGGAGCCCCCGCTGCTGACCTTAGCTGGGTGGCAGCAGGACACCTCTCAGGACTCGGCTCTGAGGAGCTACGCCAGCCTGCCACGACCACGCAACAAGTCCGTCTTCAAAAAGTTCTTTGGAAAAAGGGACCTCTGAGTTTTTAAAAAGATATTTTTACTAAGAAAGGTTTTTACAAATAGTGTCTTATGTGCAGTGCACATATTTGTTGAAAAGCAAAAACAATGCTACTACTGACTATATTTATGATTATAAGAGCTACCATGGTTTTATTGTTGATGTGTTTTTTTTTTATAAATCACTTCACGTCCTTATAATGAGTGTTTGTATTGCTCTTACTTTATTTCTATTGTGAAAGGATCAATACTGTGTGAGTGTGCACCGTGTAGTTGTAGATTTGATTTTATTACAAAACACATTTTCTCGCCAGTCTTATTCATGTTTCCTTTTGTAGTTTGGATTGTTGAGTTATTGCGTTAACAGTTCCTGTAAGAACCTGCCTGCTCAGTGGAAAATCAGAAACCACATTTAGAGAATAATCCCAGTGATATCATCTTGTCTCAGTTATGACCAGGTATTGTCCTGAACTCATGACACTTACATCCCATGTACAGCATGTGGTGCACCAAAGCATTTTCTTCTTTATACAACTGTACTAAAAGCAGCAGTTTGATACTGCTTGAGCTTGTTTGATATTAACACTTTTTATATACAGACTGCTGCAAAGACTATTCTTAATAAAACACAAAAAATATGATTTGCTTCGTCTGTGATTAATGGATGAAGATATTTATTTTTAATAGAGTTGTGCGGAAAATGTCAAATGTGAAAGTGTTGTTATCATCTCTGAAGGCTTTGAAGAGTAAAAGGATTAGATGAAAAGGGAGATTAAAGGCCAAGCCAGGCGAAGAACATCTTCACATCATTAGCCCTCTTTTTGCATATTAAAGACATGACATCAACAAATCCAAAATCAACAGAAACCAAACATTCTCTGCAGACATTATGGCTGCATAATGAGTCGTGTGCATTAAGAGTTTGCAAAAGGCCACTGTTTAGCATTTCAAAATATTCAGCGATTCACTTTGGGATGTCTGAGGGACAGATCCGTTGCAGCAGAGAGGGAAATGGCAAAGAAATTGATCACTTGGGGCAAATTTAAAAATATTTTTGGAAGATTTGTAATACACGAAGAACCAGATATGATTACATTTTCTGAAGAAAATGTTAAGTGTGCGTGCTTACTCTGAAAATTGAAAGTGCAAACACTAAACCAGTAGAAATGTCTTAAAACATTGTTTTAATGTGTGATGTCATATGGGGGTTAAAGCAGTTGAATTGTCAGTTGAATTGTTGCACTCTCAGGGTTTGAACCGTATTTCGAAATTGAGAGCAAAGAGCAGCTGAAATTAGTGCGAACACTGAAAGCATTTGAAACTTAAAGGTTCCATATTGTAAAAATTGTGGTGCTATATAAATACAGTGAAAGTATCAAAACTCTCAGTCCACAGAGAAATAAACACAGCGCATATTCAGAAACTGTGTTGTTAAACAAGCTGTCAGGACTTCTGTACGGTTGTGATGTCATAACTCTATATGGGTAGAAAGTGCTGCTACAGTGCTGTTACAGTTGTTACCCGTCTGCAATGACATTGCAGAGACACAAAGACAGCAGATGGGCACTGGGCTTTTTCAGGAAGGGGTTTTAAAGGGACAGGCACTGAAACAAAGCGTTTCAGACAGAGGGGTGACAGACAGGATGAGAAAAATATTGTGTTTTTTGAACATTAAAGCCTGTATACATGTTCCAGAAACCCAAAATACAAGTATGAACCTGAAAATGAGCACAATATGTGAATATCAAGTTGAATGTATGTAAGCACTGAAAGTAGTTGAACCGTCAGTGAGGTGAGTGAAGAAGAAGTGAGCCGTTTAAAAGGTGAAAGCAATTGAAATTTCAGTTGAATGGCAGCGCCAACAATAGCTAAACCACGTGCACTGTTAGTAGTTGAAGCGTCAATTAGCAGGGACAGCAGTTGAATGATGGAATAATATGTCCCATGAATCAAACCTTAAGACCACACTATATACAGTACAGTACATGCTGATCTGCAACGTGACGTCATGATTAAAGTGCACTTTTCTCCCATTAACCACCCGCCTAACATATTATCACACTTTTGTAGAGCAGCGCTTTACAAATGTAAAAAAAAAAATCGCCTCCAAGTTCATATAGGACTGCAAAAAAGTCACAGTGCTTTCTTGGCACATATATCAGCATACACACATGCACACAGCAGCTACAGTAGCGTATGGAATGGAAACAGCTCGACAAAGCTCTGTGTTCGTGGTGAAAATTTGTCAAAAATATCCAACAGAGGTATTAATCATGGAAGGTCAGCAATCTGTGAATCATTATTGAGATTCTATATAGATGAATGCTGTATGACTCAGCCTCTCACATCACTCTGAAATCTACCCAAAGTTTGTTCACTTTAAATGCAAAGTCCCCATATAAGTCATGTCCATGTACTAATGCATTGATCTGTATGTTATTAGTGTAGACAAGTTAATAATCCACGATGACATCCAGGATATTATAGGCCAATTCACATAGTTGCTGCATGCACATGTGGCACCTATTTTCTTCTTCGCATGGCCTACAAACATTTGGGTTTTTCCATCCACACTAAAGACAGTTTCTGTGTGTTTTTCCTCTGTCAAGAGAGCCAAATCCTTTGCGGCCCTGAGGGACGCGGCACCGGCCAATCGATTGATCACCGTGCCCCCATGCTTTGTGACCGCGCTGACCTCTGACCTCCACATCATCTGCTGACAGCTCCTGACCGCTTCTTCACAGCAGTGTGTGTGTGTGTGTGTGTGTGTGTGTGTGTGGGGGGGGGGGTTATATGGCTGGGCAATGGATACATGGACCACAAAACACAACACCCACACACTTCTCCACACTCCACACTTAGGTTGTTGCATTTCCTCCGTCTAACCACTAATAACGGCCCCCATGACATATCCTACCAAAGGTGAAGAAAAGTCTATGTTTTGTTATGTAGCCAAGTAAGGAATGACTCATCAGGGGCTGCCACTGTCATTTAAAGAGATCCGGAGATCACAAGGAACCATTAAGGTAGTGTAACAGGAGAGGGATGTCCTCAGGCCTCAACTCCTCCCCTGCTGCTGATGGAGAATGAACCTCGTGCCTCAGGAAGGATGAATGACTCTTTACAGATTTCTACAGGGAATATGTGAATGTTTGCTCTTTAGTATCATAGTTGATGAAAAATATTAGATTTATTTCAGTATTTTTGAAAAAATAATACTAATTGTATGAATAACAAAGGCATAAATCAAGCAAAGGTTTTACTTTTTTTATTTTCTCGTGCTTCTTTTAGCTTTGATCCCAGGCTCAAAAGGTAGGCTTGCAGATTGGTGTGCTAGTGTCCCAGATACAGGCTTTGAAACCCAACACTGTCTGCCTGCAGACCCAGGGAGCCCCATGAAGGTGATGTAATGGGAAGAGCGGTTTAGGAATCATTGGTGGTGGGCAACAGGGTGGAATAATGGTTAGAAACCCAGATCATATAGCTTAATTTCCACAGCCTTCAGATCCCATTCAACATTAACTGCCCACCTGTCAAGATCGGCGGACTTTAGTTATGCCCAGAAGCACAATGTAGAGAATTAAAGGGATGGTTCTGATTTTTTTGAAGTGAGGTTGTATAAGGCACTTATCCATATTCAGTGTATAATCTACGCCCCCAGTTTGGAGAAGCAGACAGGCAGGCACGGAAGCTTGGAAACTCCTTTCGATAGGGATAGCACCTAAACGTATTTTAGCCAATTAAAAAAAGGCCCACCAAAAACAATCATCAGGTTAAATGTACAATATGTTAAGAATATTTTCATTGCTTTACCTTTTCGTCACACGGCCCTGTTTAAGTTTACGCGGAGGGAACTGAAGCTGTCATCTAGACTCTCGTCAAAGCCACTAGGATATTAACAAAAACAGTAATATAACCTTGCAGAGTTGCTGGTCTTTGTTTTGAGTTATTTTAGTTCCTAAACCTTTAAAATCCCATAGTTAAACAATAACCCAAATAAACTAACCGATCAAGGCAGTAGTCGACAAGCAACTCCGTGTTCTGCAAGGTAAAATGACCATTTTCATCAATGGAGTCTGGGGGCTTAGATGCGAGCATAGAACGGCCTCAGTTCCCCTCTGTGTACACTTAAACAAGGCTGTCTAACAGCAAGGTAAAGTGGTGAAAATATTCTATATACAGCACACCCCTAAATTTCTATTGATTTTTCAAATGCATTTAGCTGCTGCCTGCTTCTCCAAACTGGAGGCGTGCTGAAAACCATCTACTGTAGATAATACACTGACTATGGATAAGTACCTCACTTCAAAAACTCTTAACTATCCCTTTAAAATTAATTATAGCATTCTTGGAAATTATTTAAAAAGCCTGTGGGCCATGCAAAGCTTTATGGCAGTAACTGTGAGAACCTGCATACCCAGGATGATGAGAAATTACCTTGACTTAAGGAGGTACTGGCAAGTGCATACCATGTGCAAGCTTTGGCACTGAGAAATTGGACATTACAGATGCTAAGAAGCTTAAGTTCCACATCCTTCAATAAATCACAGATTCATCTTGGGAAATAAACCGCGAGTTTGAAGTCCAGCTTTGGGAAAGTAGGAGCAGGCATTTGTGTATCTCCCACATGGTCTTTGAACAATGTGTCAGATTTTCATCAGCTCAGTTTGGCATTTTGGCCAAGGGCTTCTCAGACAATATATCATAATATGTACCCCCCTCCCCACAGCTGTCATTGTGCCTCCTGGGCTGGTACCACAAAGTGCAATAACTGGAGAGACATGTCCTCATCTAAGCTCCACCTCCCCACCATCCACCCCACTTCCCCTCCCTCCTGCCAGCAATCTCCCTTTTGTCCTGGATTGTTGGTAAGCTCCTTGTATTTCTGTGTCCTCCATGTGTGGAGGGATAAAGGGTTACAGGGTGCCACATAGACATCTGTCTAGCAGATATGGTGCAAATGCATCTCTGCGATATGGAAATTGATTCACTTCTTATTCATTCAAGCTATTCTATATGGCTTAGGACGCATCAATACATTCAAGTCCCTTGACGGTGTATCCAATTGTTGCAGTTGCACAATGGTTATGGATAAGCAAACCAATGGCGCCAACATTGTAAAATGGTAGGCATGACGACCATATGTCTTTACAATGTTACCATGAAATAATGGAATACAGATGTTTTTGGAGCATGGAAGGGAGTTCTTTTCTGTGCAACAAAGAATTGAAATGGATCTTTATTGATTTGAATTATTTGCTACTGTATGGAAAACTGTTATGATGGTGGATTTCACAAACATTATAACACTGTAAATCAGTGGCTCCCAACCTTTTTTTTGTCAGCTTCATCAACAATATTTAAACTGTTTATCCATTACTTTTAGCATTTTAAACTGTTGTCTGGATATAAGGATATTTATTCAAATAAATGAACATTCAAATAAAAGAAACCACATTTTTTGTTATTCAAATAGTTGCGCTACTCCACAATTGTTCCATGTTCCCCCTGGCAACAGTATCCCTGGGGGGAATCACTGCTGTAAATTATATGCCCATGATAACACAATATGGTTGCTAATCACATCAGAACACATTAAATGTGTACACACACACACACACACACACACACACACACACACACACACACACTTTACTTGCTAAAATTGGCAAAGTCTCTGCCACTGTTACATAACCCATCTGCTACCCCACTGCAGGGTGCTAAGGATCACCTTCCAATCAGGAGAGCCCACTCTTTCAGCAGGACTGCTTGGCATTCCCCACTCCACCGTGAATCATACCAACTCTAATTGTCCGTTACGGTCGTGCCAACAATGCAACATTATATTTCCATGTTAGTTAAAAAATACGACCATTGCGATGTTGACTTTGAAGCCAATTCAGCGACTGTCAGTGCCAGTTGATCCAGAGGTACGTCAGCAGTGGTCACAGAACAGATGCTGGCACAGCAGCATGTCTGACGCAGATCACAGCTGGCAGCTCTCTCAGCAGCTAGCCTGACAGGCCACATCAGTTACGAGCAGTATTGAAAAAAAACAAGCCAAAAAAGCCTTCCGTGTATTTTTTTCATTTTGAAATGACCTAAAGATGCTTTAAAGTCAAAACAAATATCTTTGCAGGAGAGTTTCTATTAAAAACCTTGATACAACTGCCAGACATCGGAGGTCACGCAGTCAGTGAAATTCCACCTGGAGGGACTCTATATCTGATCTGGACTGTCCACAAAACTTGAATGCTCTTGAGCTACTTAAGTCTCTAAAAACATACTTATTCCTGATAAACCTGAACTTGGTAAGAACACTGCAGACAATGCGAAGCAATGGAATCGCACATTTCACAAAACAATTCCCTTGGTTTATGCGTGCATTTACATTCAATGGCTCAAATTTGTCCCCATAAAAAATACCTCTTCATATATACGTATGAATTGAGTTATCAGCTGCTAAAGTGTTTATACATTTTTGGGACGGCATGTATATAAGTATAAAGTGCGGTTAGTCATTTCCCGGCTGCAGCGATGGTGCAGAGATGCAGAGAGTGCAGATGAAGAAGACCCGGAAACACTGACCAATCAGAGCAGACTGGGCTTTTGCGAGTGGGGGGATTAGAGACAGGCGCTACAAGGGAGTGTTTTAGACAGAGAGTGAATACAGGTATATTTAAACAGACAGTATGAGAAAAATAATGTGTTTTATGAAAAAAAGCATGTAAACATGTTCTAATAGAAACCCAAAATACAAATATGAACCTGAAAATGACCAAATATAGACGCTTCACTTCTCTTCAAGTTTAATATGTGTTTTTCTATAGCTATGAAACACTTCAGATGCACTTTTTGAGCTTGAATATTAGAATAAATCCACCATAAATGCACTTAGACAGCTCAGAAATCCAATATTTAGCGATACTGTTTATCCTTTACTCTAATCTGACATGGACAGAAATGCCATTATCTCCCAGAATGAGCGTAAAATCCTTGAAACAAGAGTGAGGCATATTTATTTATACTGCCGATTATGAAAACATTGAAGCTTATCACCAGTTTGAAACCATTTGAAACTACTGAACAATTTCCAACTTTAAATATAAAAAGAACAAACAATCTCGTTGTTGAAAGACAATAACTGTTTATTTTTCTCCATCCTAGTAGATAAATAAACCATGACAGGATTGGACATAGCTGCACTGTAAAATATTGATTGATTTTCAATGAGCACCTCCTCAGGTTGACAAGACAAACACAAGGGGGGCTCACATAGCAAAGAACTAAATGTATAAACAGGAGCTTTGTTTGCCTCTCTCTAAAAAGAAAATAGCACTGCTTGTCTTTTTGAACAAATAAATATTACACACTAATAAATGAGAAATGCCTGCTGGAGTCTCTGAACCAATAGCAGAAAAAAATAATCCAACAGAGCTGTTCTGAGGACTGGAGAGCACGGGATATTTACACACTAACTGAACAATTCCCCCGCTGCGTTCCATCTCACAATCAATTATTCAGCATACAATCCATTTTGAGGCTGCATGAGTAAGACAAAAATGAAATGTGTACATAAATACATGCATGTGACACACTAACTCTTCCAGCAGCACAGTAGGCCTCTCGGGTTAGGTAAAAAACGCTGTTATGAAGCGTGTGTAAATCCACTCAACAGTCTGGCTGTGTGTACTGTATATGCACTCACACAAATAAAACTTGTAAGCACAAATATGCAGAAGTGCAGTGTCTTTCCATTTTAGTGGCTCTGGATCTCCACATTAGGTTGAATGCTTTAGACAACTTTGTAGTGTTGCTAAAATCTCTTGTAGAATGGCGTTTCTGTTTTCCTTAGATACCTAAGTGGGAAAAGAAATAGGCAAAAATCATTTAAGGTGGCAAACAGGTAGTGTGGAGATAATGTGAAAAGATAATTAACACGAGAACTGTGACAAATATCTCCGACAATACAGTGTCCTCTTTATCAATCACTTTATCTTGTCCTCAAGATCAACCACAGCCTGATCTGTGACCTACTGTTTTATTCGTGAAATTACAAGTGAAACAAATCTTTTTTTTTCAAAAAATGTTTACACTGCCACATAACTACTCCAGTGCAGGGAGTATTTTGCATGACAATATCCATAACTGAGTCTTCCGTGATAAATCACTTTGACATTTCAGACCACCCTTTGTTGTTGAATCAGTCACGCATGATTTAGAATTAATCCCGCAATAGGAGAGGGATAATGCAGGGCATGCCTCTTCTGCGTTAGTGGGCAGACTGACTGCCCTCCTAAGACTTACGTGGATACAGTGTAAACAGTGTCCTATAGCTATTGTGGGACTTAAAGGCTCCTAAACTGACCTAAATACCCCCACCCCCCCCCCCCAAGAGAGTGTGCTGGTGTTTGTACTTACAGTGAAGATCTTGACATCGCTCCTGCTCCGCACCTCTTCCACAAGACCCAGTGGTTTGCCTTTGGGGATGGGGATGGTGCCGAGGATGGTGCAGGAGGAGCTATCTAAAGTTTGTCTCACCGCCCTGATGAACGACTGGCTGAAGAGCTCCATTTTGCCGATCTCATCAATGAGAAACACCTTCCTGTTGCCACCATCTGTGGACCCTGCCTGGAGCCGAGCATGCATAGGTTTGTAACTGATCTTAGGTAGAACTGCAATATTTTATTGGAAGGAACATTAAGTGTACAGAAACACACAAATATAAATGATCGTCGCACTATATTTTGGTATTTTTCTCCCCAGCCCCCACCTACCAAACTCTCACTCCTTACCAATGCAAAAAGGTAACTATATATATATATATATATATATATATATATATATATATATATATATATATATATATATATATATATAAACAAATGAGTAAAAAATTGATAAATATAAATAAAAATAACAGTAACAATAATAAATAAAATAAACATTGACAATAATAATAATTCTAAATATAATAGGCAGAAATAAAAACAGTAAAAATAAGAAATAAAATACACTGACAGTAATAATAATTCTAAATACAAAAATAGTTTTCAGTTCAGACATTTATTGATAAGAACTATTAAACTGACCCCGCAGGTGGCCATGTGGTTACTCTAATGTTTGGAGAAAGCTCATTGTGTTAATGTACCCGACTGACAGTATACCTGTGATGGTGTTTGCATGTTACACACAACGAGTGATCAGCAGTGATTACAGAGGCGCTTCAAGTGAGATGAAAGTGGAATATATGCCGCCAAGGCACAGACACCTTCCTTTACAGCACATGTGCAGGCGTCACTTACATCCCGGATTAATCATGGTCAGTGACAGCCAGACGGCACCACCAACACTAAAAATGTCACTCTGGAATTTATGTGTTTTCAAGCTTCCAATTATTCCCTCAATTCTGAGAAAATCAAAGGTTTGATGAGTTGTCGAGTGTGGGAGAAAAGAGAGCGTTTTGCTTACTGTGATCTATTGATGAGGGAGAGTTTAAAAAAGCAAGCATCTTACACTTCTGAAGAGGGGGAGAGCCAGGTTTTCAAAAGAAGGCAAGTCAACCACATACTGCCCCACTGTGTACTCCCTTCTGCCATGAGAGGAACCAGCAACATCTCTGCAAATTAAAATACGGTGAAGGTTACTCAAAAACAGCACGATCACAGGAGAGCAGGTAGTTCTGAGAGGCTACCCTGGTACCTGATTCTGGACAGGTGGCCCCTCTCTCCTGTCACCGTGACAACATCAAAGCCGACTCTCCGGCCTCCCTCCCTGACCTCCTCGGTGTAAAACCCTTCAACTCCCACTCCTGATGACACCAAAGCCTCATAGGCTTTCTGGACCAGAGTGGTTTTCCCCACTCCTGTAGGCAAAACAAGAGACAACCACTGCAACAACATCATTTCAAATTATTGATGTAGTGTAAAGTGTGAGGATATGTTTAATCCATGCATAAGTGATAAAATAAGATAATAGAAGATAAGATACATCCTTAATTCATCGAAAGCCGGGAAATTCAATTGTTGCAGCAGTACAACAGAAACAACAGAAATGAATACAGACAAGTATTTACAAGTATAGACACTGGTGTGATTAATAGCAGTAGAGTCAACAGGTCTATGTAAAAAAAACAGACTCATATATGATATTGTAAAGTAATGGAACTCAGTCACTCAACATATTAACATAATAATATTGTACATCATGATATAGTTGGGGGAAACATACATTGTATAAGGTGCAGTATTGTGGTAATTTAGTATAGAACGGCATAGTCCAGAAATAAATATAAAGATAAATAAAACAACTAAAATAGGATTAATAAAATAAATAAATAAATCGTACGTTTGTAGTGTAACTAACCCGTGCTGGGAGTAACAAGTAGCAAACACCCTTATTGCTCTCAGTCTACTAAATTTACTAAATGTTAAAGCAATACATCTTTGAATTATTGTGCCATGTTGACTCAATAATAGTATTTAAAACTGTTACCGTTTATATGAGCGTGTCTTGAATGTGTGGAAGGACTCGAAGAATTGCATAAATACATACCATAAAAGGTTATGATGGGATATTAACCCGACAAAACTAGCTAAAACCATGCATCTATGAGCTAAAACAACAAAGTAAACAGTTAGTGCCCGGGTCACTGGGTTAGCATAGCTGACTGACTGCTCTGGATTTGCAGACACACTGGCTGTGGTGTGTTACCTGGAGGTCCCGTCAGAAAAACGTGTTTGAACATTTCAGTTTACAGCAGGTTTACAGCCTTCAACGCGCTGCAGCTGCTCTTCCGTACACATGGAGTTGACGCATGCGCGGTGAGCATATTCAGTGGGGAAGTGTTTATATCTTTTTATGTAAAAGTAATAACGCCACAGCGCACAGATGCTCTGTAAGTAAGGAAAAGTTCTGCATTCAAAATCTTACTTGAGTGAAAGTGGAAAAGTTTTACTATCAAATATTCTCAAAGTCAAAGTTTTTTAAGTATATCATATCATTGAATTATAATTATTGATGCATTCATTTGAACGTTACTTTAATGTGGATCTTATTTATTCTTCTTCTTATTTTTGAACAATATACAATGTAAGATAGCAGTCAAGTCTTATTTTCATCCACAATAATGCATCAACACTGTATTTGTTCATTTACATGTTGTGTATTCATGTGAATCTGCAACCTAACTAGTAATTGGAGGTATCGAATACATGTAGAAAGTAGAAAGTACATAATTTGCCTCTGAAATAAAGTTGCAGGAAATTAAAATTGTATTAAGTATTTAAGTATTTCAAAATTGTATTGAAGTACAGTACTTGAGTAAATGTACATTGTTTTTTCCATCACTGAGCATATTTTAGTTATTTAATAATCTTAACAAATTAGTATTTTGTTTATTTACAAGCACATGTAACATAAGTATGTAACGTGAAACACAAGGTCTAATGCATAACCTTCAAATATTTCAATAAAAAGGATCAACTAAAACCACAGACATTATTATTTATGAATCTAAAAAGGACAATGAGTGATGCCACTGTGTACTATAAGTCTAAAAAATTAAAAAACTCATTATGCAGAATTACAACTCTAAATGTATTATATTGTTTTATTGGACTAATATTACTATTGTATAATGTAACAGTTTAAAACCATAGCTGGTCATGGTCTAGTCTAATTTAATCTATGCACCATCATTTTGTGTGTATATTGTAAAACAATGCTGTTCAATGCTTATATAGACTTTATAAAACACACTCAGAGTTCAAGTACCTTTGAATTTGACTTAATTGGAGTACTTCAGTACATAATCTTAATGGTAATAATAATAATGATTTATGCCCAGTGCAAATTAATAAGGTTCAGCTGTTCAACTGAAACCCCAAAACCCCAAAAACACACCACACCGGTTTTTAAAATGAATCTCTTTTTCTTATCAAATAATATCAGGAGACAAATGTAAAGTAGCAGGTGGTACTTACAGAAAAGACCCTGAAATCATGAGCTCTGGGAGACTTTCAGCTTGTGACAACTCGACTAGAAACAAGAGCTTATTAACTTAAATGATTTGCATAAACGCTGTGCACAGAGAGATTTTTCCATCCTCTAATGTCACTTAAAGACTCGTGGTCAAACAATTTATGCAAATATCCAGTAGCCCAGTATTAACTGAGTGATTAAGCCTTAAAATGATCCCATCACTTCCACAAAAAGCTTGTCTTTATTTAAAAGAGTTGTCAGACATCATAACTGAAAGGAAAACTTACATATTGGCTTGATATGTACAACACATATTCTTCATCAGTGTAATAGTGTAGCCTTGATGTTACCATAGTGATTCTATATTTGTCTTTACATAGTGTAACCAGGGAGTTTGTTGGCCACTAACTCAGAGATATGCTGATACTCCTTTTTGAAATCCAGAGATCCAAGCTCATCCTCCAGTTCCTCTATCTCTTGCGGATCAAAGGAGGATACTGATTCTGCAGAAAGTCCTCGAACAGGGCCGCTGTTCTTGGTCGACCCACTTCTTTGATCTCTTGATGATATGAAACTCTCAGCACCGGAGCTCCTCTCCACTCTACTATTCTCTGTTGTCTGTTTTCTGGAACACATGGTTTGCAAGGAAGCTGACTCGTCTCTGTCACCATCATCGGAGGAGAAGCTGAGGGCGGAGGCGTGGGTTCGAGGTCGGATGATGTGCGTACCTCTCAGCGCACGCTGTGGAGATCTGGGGGCTTTGACGGGCACAGGGAGGACTCCTCTCTTTTGGAAACCAGAGTTAAAGAAGTCGGGGCGGACAGGAGACTTTGGGGTCTTGGCTCGGGAGAGCTCGGGGCTACTGGCGGGGTCAGGGGAGTAGGCATCGCTGGGCTCAAGGCTGTTGAAGTCGTCAGCATAGTCTGCCTCCTCGTGTTCTTCCCCGCTGGAGTCTGAAAATGAGGATTTTGGGATGCTGCATCTGCTGCTTCCTGATGATTCAATTTTCTCTCTGTGCCTGTCACATTCAGACTGTGATTGGACTTGATTTGATTCACTGTGGCGCTCCTTCTTGTCTTTGCTTTGACAAACATCACCATCCACCCTGGGCATGTGAATACATTTCAAGTCTTGTTCAGAAAGGTTAGGTTTTTCTGAACTTCTCAGAGAGTCTGTGTCTTGTTGACCATGAACTTCCCCGGGCAGGGTTTTCTGCTTTAGTGGGATTGTTTCTTGTAGTGCAGAGTTCATTGTGATGCTCTGCATCATTGTATCAACATTTTCATTTAGACTGGAGCGCAGATTTAACGCGGATTTTGTTTTGCTGGGCTTCACGATTTTAGTACTTGACTTTTTCCTTTCTTTGGCCCCACTTGACTGTGTTTCATTCTGTATTAAGTCCATGCATTCGTGACGCTTTACTTTAAGAGGAGAAATTTGCTTCAGTCTCAGGTTGAATGTTTTTGTTGTGCCATATACAAGCTTCTTCTGAGGAGATTTACTGGAGCTTTTACTTTCAATCAGAGCCTCTTTCACTTTTACAGTTGCAGGCCTAACTACTGGTGTAGAACAGTATCTGGGGGAATGTACATGTTTTAAATGGGGAGCAGTCCCTGGTCTGGCTTTCCGCAACAATTTTGTTTGTGCTGTTTGTGTTGTGTTTCCATGCCCAGCTGAAGGCTCTGTGGAAGAAGGCCTGTAAATCCAAGATAGATTGGGATGAATAGACAAGTTCTGCTGCGGGTTCTGGCCATTCAACTGTGACAGCTCGACAAGAAGAGCATTTAGTAGAGGCAACTGTCGTAAGGCTGCCCCGAGGATATTTGACGTCACCCCACTTGTTTCTTGGTTTCTTGATGTCTTTACATCATGTTTTACTCTCTGGCCCACCACTGGAGAGCTTCTACCTTCACTTTTATTTCCACTTGTCTCTTCCTCTGAGAACGTGTCTTCAAATGCAAAAACATCTGATTCTAGATTTAGTAATCTGATACCCCCTCTTTCATGTTTGCTTTTCTCCTCTGCAGAATTATTGTAGAAGAGATATGGCGGGCAAAATAGAGTTAAATCTTCTTCAAAGGTGTTTTCCGTTTCTTCGGGGGGGTGAGGCTTTTGGCTTCTTGGCTTGTGTTCAGCCTGCATGGCAACGCAAACAGCATCGCCCCGTTTATCCTCATTTATGAAGGTATTCTCAGTTGATGGTTTGTCATTTTGGATGTTGTTGCTCACGTGAGACTTGTCCGGTGTTTCTGTGAGGTTTTTCTCCAGGCTTTGTTGTACTTGTTGTCCTCTGTGGACACTGGTGCTTTCAGGAGCCTTCATTTCTGTGATATGTGGCAGCAAACTCGCTCCCAGACTTAGCAGCTTGTAACTCAGGGAAACTGATCCTATTTTCTCCCCCATCAGGTTGCATACACCAACAGCCCCCCTTTCACCATGAGACGAGGGAGTAGAGACACCATGCTCAGTCACATCCTGTCTGATTCTGTCCATAGCGTTAGTCATAGAGATGAGCGAGGTACCAACTAATTTGGGGATCTCTTCTTTCACACCCAGCACCATAGCATAGAGAGGGGTGTTGGACAGATGAGAGTAAAATGAGTTCAGGTTCATTTTGAAGAAACAAGACTTCCCTCTGTTAAAGGTGTATTCTCCCTGCTGATCTTTTCCATGATGTGCCTGTTGGTTGGTGCCACCACTGCTCTTTTGAGGCTGGTAAATGAGCAGCGTTGGAAAATCCAGCAGTCGTACTCCAACAGCCAGCTCGTCGGACACTTGACTTTCTTTGTCGAGTCGGATACTTTCCACCAAAAGCTCAAACGAAAACAGAGTCTCCACATTATCGCTATGTTGTCGTCCTGACATCCTCAAAGTGTGAAAACAAACCAACGGACTACCTATCTGGTAAACAGTACCTAAGCCCCTAAATCGAGCTTTAGCTTCTCGGCTCCATGGAAACAAACAGCTGTCGCGAGCATTTTGCGTCATGCAATACCCCGGGATACCTGGGAAATGAAGTTTCAGTTATCCTTCACGGATCGCACTGATTAAAAATGTTTATTTAATATCAATAATAGTCAAAATCTCGGCCAACTTTACATCTTTTCAAAATGTAATTTCGGAATTATTTTTAGTCTATCCAGTTAAGTAATACAAGTATTTATACAGCTGATATACTAGAATATTTTTAAGGAAATGTGTTTATATAGCCTACCTTTCATTTAAAAAAATATATATTTACTTTGTATTTATTTTTTTCATTTTTTTTACTTTCTTTTTTATTTATCGTGCATTTAAATACACTGTTTCCTAAAACACACACACTGTATATATATCATCATAAATAGATATTATATATGTGACAGTCATTTATATATAGTATATATAAATATATATATTACATATGTGTGTGTGTCTGTGTGTGTATGTGTGTGTGTGTGTGTGTGATTTCTTTTTTAAACAAATAGGGTATTATTGTAAATGCAGGTAATTAAGGAAGTCGGTTTCCCAATTATAAAAATCTGTAAAGGGAAATAGCAACTACAGAAATTTTTTTTTTATATGCAACTTACTGCAAGAAAACACGACACATGACAAAAACGGGTCGAAGGGATATGAAGATGACGATATATTCAGATATAGTTTGAGTGAGTAACTGTACTGCAGTTCACCAGACGGTGCCACTGTAGAGCTGAGCTTACGGACTGAAATAGTATTGTGGTGAACAGCAAACAGGCCAGTTAGTATGCCGGGCAGGCTCATTGTTCACATTTAGCCAGTAGTGGATAGTATGTGTGAACCCCTTAAATATCAACCTATAATAATAATAATAATAATAATAATAGTGTGTGTTTGGACAGGAGTGAACTGCAGTGAGTTTCTACAGGCGTCGGGTGGGCGGAGTCTTTTCCCCTGCGTGTGTTGTCATCGCGGAGATAGGTGCTGGATGCATATCGCTGTGGTCTGTGCCACTTCAGTCTGGAGGCTGAGACCGAGCGATTGAGAGAGATGCAACACTGACTACTACGGCTCCAACTCACTGGTTTTACCCGTTAAGGATAAACGTTATCAACCTCGCAGTCTGGACAAGACACCGCTCACATTTTAAGGTAAGACCCTAATGTGATTTTACCCCTCCGACCCGAACAACAAACTAAAAAGTAGGGCTGTAGCTAAAAGTGGGGAGCGCTAACACACAGTGAGAGTAGCGGGAGCCAGAGAAAGTCATTGGCACGTCGATGTTAATGGTGAACACAAAGGATAAAGTTACTTTCAGCCACCGACGCGGATGTCATTTGAGCGACAAACTGTAAAAGAACTGGAGAATATGATGTTTCAGCAGCAACGCTAGCCTATATAGCCACATATACATCTATTAACAACTGCTACTCTTATTTGTTTATTTCTTTACTCACTTATAGACCCAATTTAATGCAACGCACGTTACGTTTTCCATCCATATTCCCGAAAACAGTAAATAATATAGCTGGACTTTTAAGAAATATATATTTTTTACTGTTAATGATATTACACGTTGTCTTTTTATATGTGGTAATGGTGTGTGTGTGTGTGTGTGTATGTGTGTGTGTGTGTGTGTGCGCGCGCGTGTGCGCGAGGGGTAATTGGCAATTGTTCTGGATTTGCACAGACATATTTTTGAATGAATTTGTTCAGTGGATTGCTTCCATGCAACGTTGGGGGGCGATAAAGGCATCATTGTCCAACTGATCATGGATAATGAAGCCTTCACATGCTCACTGTAGGTGAGGCTCACAGCTATAGTCTTACAGGCCACATTTCATTCTTTTGGGAATCTTTTATGGTTTATTTAACCAAAATAATCACACACCCTGTCCACTGTGCTTCACTGTTGTATTGCATTTTTATTTGGGGTATCTTTACTTTTCATGCAGCACTGGGAGTTTGTCAGTATGTCCAGACAAAGAACAATTTGCCTTTACATCAGAGTTGTTTTGATTCTGATTACACAATATCTGCCACTCTGCTTGTACACAGCATGTACAATCTTGCTTCATTACTGGCTGCTCCTGCGGCCTATTCAACATACAATGTACTGTATACTCCACTGGGAGAGTAAACAAGTGAAACGCTGTTTGTCTTCCAGCACTGTATCCTTTGCTGTCTTCCTGTAGGAAGTTTAGCCTCCACTGTATCTAACTTCCCAAATAAAAGGGAAACAAATAGGCCCATTCCTAGGCTGATGGCTGGCTGCAGACACAACAAACATAGGTGCTCTTGAGTGTAAACGTAAGTTTCCATTGTTTCATTTTCAGGGCTCTGCATTTCTACCCCCCTGGATTCACAGCTTCCCATTTGAACAGATGAGGCATAAAGAGTTCTTTTCTCCTGTAGCTTTAAAATCAATAAGACACCATTATTTTTCACTGGATTTTATGTCTGGGAAAGATTAGTTTTCTGTGGCGCTGTGCTGAACTAAATAGGCACAGGAGGGTTTTAACATGACTCCAGTATGTTCATGCCATAGTATTACATTTAACATTTCTTTCCTTTTAACACCAAAAATGTTTGGCTTAACTCAAGCTGTCAGGTCTGCAAATCAGTGAGGCAATTTTTCAACTGACCCCTCTACTGAACGGGCAATGAGACATCTGTAGTGAGTGATGTGTGATTAATTGTCTATAATTGTTCACAGAAGCAACAAACAAGCCCTTAATCTGCCCATTTTCTCTGTGCTACTGCAAATATTTGTATTAGTTGTTGTCTTTTGGTGTCTATTGTGTGTTTTCCAAATGAGCTTGGATTCATGCCTTTCCTCGTGTAGGTGCACCCAGTACTTAACCTATGTGATCTTTGGTTTTGAGTCAATCCTACCTTGTTTGTGTTACATTACAGAAGGGAAGATACCCCTTTTTCCAGATAGATGACAGACAAGATCTTCCCTAATATAGATGAAAATGAAGGCTGCCTAGGTACTCCATCTCACCCACTGCCAGCGGCGCACTCCTAGAGGGAGACCTATTCAGCAGTCATGATAATGACAATGCTAAGGAAAGTCTTTCAATCTTAGTTTGAATGGATATCTGTTGCATTCTCCCATAAATAGAGCACAGGCAGACCCTGAAGAAAATATATGTTTTCATCTATTTCTGACAGCCCCTTCTGCATGGCTAAACAGACAAAGGGTAATTGAGCCGGATAGATATGTCTTTCAAAATAAAGTTATGTGCACAATGTGTGCTCAGCTGAACAATAAGGCACCTGTCATGATTGGCAGAAGAACGGCTTCCTGTGACATGCCTACAGGCTATATCCAGTTGTTATCATTGCAGAGCTGGTTAGGATGTCTTCTGGCCTAGTGGGCTTGGAGACGCCCAACTAGAGTTACAGCCAATATCTTGGGTTGTCCCAAAAAGATATTTCCATGACACAGAACTGTTTGGGGGAAATTACTTAACAGTAGTAGCTGGTTTCAGTTTTTTTTCACCACTCCCCCAGTGTGCCTGACACTGTTTCCTAGTCTTTTCCCTTGTTTGTCTCTGTTCCCACGGTGCTTTGCTACCGGTGTGCTGACTGGTCATGATTTGGAGAACAGTAGAGGGGGGGAATAACTGCTGAAGGACTTCAAACCGTTTGTTAGGGCTGATGCATTTCTCCTCATTGTACCATAGAAGCATGCCAAACCATGTGGCGCCCCCCTTTCCAACAGATCCCACAACCCATGCATGTGACGAGGATCAGGAAGCCTGGTCTGGTCTGTACAGGCTGACCGGCTGGCTGGCTAACCAGGATTCACAATAGGCCCCCCGACCAAATCCTGTTGCTTCAAAACCAACCAACCAGCAGACAGGGGATCACATGCTGCCTGCTCCTGTTGTGAAAGCCCAGCTCTCTCTCTGTCTTTTTGTCAGCCTTTGTTTTGATTGCAGTCTGGATTTATGGAAGGATTTAAGCCCACTCATCACTGTCAGGGAAAGCACAAATGCCGTCATTAGGTTGATGTTTTTTTATGAATTGATCTCCTGTTCCACTAGGGGTTTGTTTGTGATTGATGTGGTTGGTTAACTGAGCAATAATATGTTGTTGTTCTGATACCGATACCAGTGGCAAAAATGCTTTCGATACAGCCTAAAATGTTGGATTGGGATTGTCAGCTACTTTCATCATCAGCTCTGGAAAAAAGCAATTGCTGCTTCCAAAATGATGGAAGTCTCTAATTAGTGAGCGATCTTTTTCATTGATTTTGCGCAGGACAGTGGAGACTGTAACTTCAGCCAAAGGAAAAAATGGTATCGGAAGACCTCCTAGATTTGTAACTATGATGATCACTTTAAGAGCTCCAGAACTACGTGAATCATTAGTTCCAGCAATACTATCTATTAGTCGGGGATACAAAGCAACAATAAACCTTCTGGTTTCACCAAGGAAGGCTAAATGTGGTTACCAAAGGAACTTGCAACTTTAACTGCTCCAAGGTCAGCGTGTTGGGTTCTCTCAGTGTCATTCATAATTTTTGTCTGCACTGCACATTATACGACGTCTCGTGTGTAATCAGTGTAATAGCCTTAAGACGGCATGTTTAACAGCTAGCCTGTATGTCAGCACGTATGCCAGGGAACCACAGGAAGACGCCAACAGCCCTTCATAGCACCATATTTCTACTCTTTATGTGATATGCACAAATGAGATGTTAAAGCCTGTGGCATGTTTCTGGATGACATATGTGGAGTGACACCGTCTTGTGCCACTTTGCTTGTTTATTTCTTTATGCCTAGATGTGTTGTGGTTAGTTAATCCGATTCTCAGTGAAGTGGTTAAGCCTTGTTGTAGATACAGTGTAGATTAGATGCAGGTAGACGCTGTTTGGTCAGATGTAGTGCCTTCCATTTAAAGGCGAGATAGGCTTAAAGGAGAAATTGATCGATTGAGCAATTTCATGTTTATCTTGTTCAGATGTAGATTGTTAATGGTGTTAGTAAATTCTATTATCGGCTAAAATAGCTTCAACACCAGTCCATCCCTTGTGTCTTGTACATATCTGTTCCCACCCCCTTGTCACTCATCCAGTGGCCCGTTGTCGTGCCAGGCCCGTTTGAGTGAAAAAAGCAGTGCTATTGCTGGAGGGGAAGCTGCTGGATAGAGCAGATGGTATAGTGACAGAAGTCAAATGCTGATCGCACCATTGCTGGTAAGGTCCCTGTCAACCTCTGGTGACACACAGCACAGCGTCTGAGGACTGAGGAAGAGGTGTTCTGTGGGGGGCAGAAGGGTGAATAAAGTTTTGAGCCCTCAGATGACCCCCTTTGGCATCCCTGCTGGTTCGTGTGTAGCTATACCATTAATGAACGAGATTAGGCATTTCATAACATTAGTTGAGTAATGGATGATATACAGTGTGCTTTCCCATATCCTATATACAGCTGTTTTGAACCCCTTTTGTTGCAGTGCAGATGGTGAATAAGATGATACATTAGATCCATGCATTAGATATTATTACAGCTGGTCATGAAAACAATATCATATGACCCGCTTAGCTTGGACTTTACTGTGAACGATGACCTTTTGAAACCTTACACGATTTTCTGGTCTAAGCTCCATCCTACACATGACTGACAGATGGAGCTACATATGATCTCACATATGATGAATGGATGAAGGTGGCTTACAGATGTAGCCCTGGCAGTCAACAAATATGTAAATATTATTAGTTTTTTTCCTTCTATAAGAGAATAATTTATCCTGCAGATAATCTCTTTGATGTTCAGCCACAATGGCGAAATTTGGGTCATCTCAGTTCATAAAGGAGGAGAATCTTTGTCACATTGCCAAAGATTTGAAAAATCAAGACCTTTTTCTATTCATTCAGCTCACCCCACTGGTTCTCCATACTGGGATAACGAAATCATGCATTTATACCCTCGACTTATACCTCCCAAAATGGAGGCAAACCATCAACCTTCCAGCTTTTCACTAAATCCTTTCGCCTTGTGCCTGGTGTTTACACAATAGTTTTATTCAGTCATTTCTACCCAGTGGACATTAGTACAAATACCACTCATTAGAGCTGTAAGCAGGGAGGGATCACTCTTTGTTTCACAAACAACACCAATCCTTTAACATCATGTCCATGCATTATGGATTTGTAGTAGTCAAACATATAGGAAAATGTGTCTTGCCAAGATGAATTATGTCTGCACCTCCTGTTCCCTTAGGGACTCATTAGTGTCCATATCAGAAATGTTGGGGAAAAGGCTACCAAAAGTTGCTGACCCTCCTTACATGTTTTGTCTACATGTCTGTCACTGGGCCACAATGGAGAGAATGATTACTGGCCAGTCATTAACCCGATTGCCACTGAGTCCAAGGACCAGTCATGACCCATGGGGTTAACTCGGTCTGTGTTCCCCTCAGCGGGCCCAGACAATCGGGACAGCTGACCTCTGTGGTCGTGGCCAGCCTCCAATGGGAGATAAGAAGGGATTTGGTTTAGTGCCGATGTGCATACCTCATTCCTACTGTAGCGCAAAAGAATGGGCCTGTCTGAATAGGCAGACAGGACTGGGTGTGGGTGACACAGCCAGAGTCCTGACTGCATGCCATTGTGGCCTCTGTAGACTTTCTCTCTATGAATCTCTGTCTATTCATTCTTTGAACACCACTGTGGTAAATGTGTCAGGTATGAAACTTACAAATAACAGATAGTTGATTCAAAAGAGGTGTAAAATGTTTAACCATGCACATATTAAGGAAAATATGTAAATGAACCAATAAAGTCCCACCCTGCCCCCCCCCCCCCCCCCCCTTAATCAATTGCCTACCAAAATGAATAATAAGATAATGAAAAGAGAGTTGAGTTTGATGGATGGAATTGCGTCACACATAATTGGTTTATTGCTCTGTTTCCCTGTTTTATTCATAGGATTATTTATTTCCTAATCCCTTTTTATGTATTAGCCATTTTGGAGCCCTGGAAGGTAAAGTAAATTAAACCTGTAGTCATAAAATGTAGGCCAATACTGCACGAAGCCCTGCGTTTAAACATATGCGCCCTTGACTGTCAAATTGACCCGGGGTGAGTCAAGGAGCAAATGGCCATCGGATGAGTTGTTTTAAAGCGCAAAAGCACGTCGACTTGTTTCAGATAGAGGTTGATTGTAATTAACAAGTCAAATGGAGCAGAGCCGTGACAGATGTGCCATAAAGTGCTCAGCTTTAGGGTGTTGTGGGAGCCATTGAGGCATTGCTGCTGGAGCCAGTATCCTTCACTTAACCTCACCAGTGCACTGCAGTGCTTCCACACTGCTGTTGACGCACGAGTCTGTTGAACCTACATGAACAGCAGCATTGTTTCAATGGATATTACACTGTACACTGTAAGGAAATTTCCTTCAAAGTCCCATATTATGCTCATTTTTACCTTCATAGTCTTATATTGGGTTTCTCCTGGAACATGTTTTAATTTTTAAAAAACACATCATTTTTCTTATACTGTCCATCTGAATATACCTGTATTCCCAACATTTCCAGGTCTACTGTATCTGCTCATTGTAGCTGGGCTGTGTGCATTCTCTGTGGATTGAGCATTTTGATACTTTCAGTATTTATATAGCACCTCAACCTGCTTTATAATTAAAAAAAAAGACAGGGAAATCTCACTTTTTACAATAGTCTGTCAGCATTATTTCCTTAAAATATAAAGAGTAAATGGACCTAAGAATAAAGAAAAAGGTGTAGTTGAATTATAATGCTCTATGCTGTTTGACAGGCTGACGGCCTGTTCTGCTTTGTGTACGGTGCTGACGGGAATGTACAAGATTTCTAGGTATCAGCCTTTTTACAAGAAGGAACTTTCTCCTAAACAACCCTTTATCAATTGTGAGAAAGTGTCTGTTTTTTTGTTGGTTCCTTTCATGTTGCCAGCTCACTGACATGAGACAAATTAGTCTCATAAGTCTGGTCACGGTCTGTAGTCTGTCATTCTGTTTTTAAAAGTGCTGATGAAACATGTTGGGAGGAGGATGTTATTCTTGTTTGTGTTTCCACGGATCCATAAATCAGATGATGATTAGTTTAGTTTACTGAATACGGCTTGTGCTGGGAATCTTTGTCCACTTGCAGTTGTATTGTCAGTGTATGTTTCAAAGTGGCGTGATGTATTATTCTGATTGATTTTTGTTATTCTTTCATTTGACAGCAGCTGCAAACTGTCAATCTTTTAAGGGTTGTTTAGGAATAAAATCAACATTCTACCAAGAATGTTTCTTTCTTTTTCCTTTTTCTCGACCTTCATTTGCTTGAAATAAACATTGTACTTCCTTTCAATATTACTAGAAATGAAATATTTTATCCGTTAGTTCAGTTCAGATTGTACTTTTGAATTATGCACACCATTAAACTAGGACATCACTAATAGCCCTTGTATCAACTCTCTGAAGCACAAAAATGCCTGTACATCATGTAGCCTTTGGCCTACTCTTGTAACTTACTGTTAGCAAAGACATAGTTGTGACTATTTTAGACAAGCCTGGGATACTGGAGTTACTGGTGTATATGGGAAACCCTTTTACACAAAGTGGAAGAGAAGGCTAAAGCAGAGAGGACCTGAACTGTGCAGGGCTGGCAGTCGACTTGGCCTTTCCTTGTACTCTGGGCTGCTGCAGTGACGGTATGATGTGTTTAAGGAGCATCGGCCCAGCCAAGCAGAGCTAATTCGAAGCTAGAGAAGTATATTCCATCTCACTTGTTTTTTTTTTCCTCTTTGCAACATCATTTTGACTAGCCTTCCTTTTATGCGATTTGTAAAGGCTGTTGACGGAGGATAATGATCTGGAGTGACAGTGGCCTGATTTTTTTTCGTTTCTCTTGCTTCTGTAATCGCACTGTCTGTCATTGTGGAGAAGATCAACCGCTCTTCTCTGCTGAAGTGTATTGAAAGCTTCTGTGGAAGTTTGGAGGTTAGCCACAGGGGGTGGGATCAAAGCTAGAGGGGCAGCACATTTGTCATTGCATGCAAGCCTTCATATGGGTTTACAGCCTTAAAAGAAGAAGGAGCAAGGGAAAGGGAGATTGCCTAACAGTCCGACAAACAGTGTCCCAGACTCTATGTTAAGATCCTAACAAGAGGTCTCTAATTCGTACAATGCCTAGCAGCTACACTGTGTGTTCAATCACTGCTGCTTACCTTCCCCAGGCTTTGTTTACTGGAAGCCCTCGGATCCTCTCTGAAATGTAAACAGGACTGTAGGGCCACATACAGTTCAGCACTGAGCTGCGTTGGCTCGAGCCAAAACACAACCAACACACAACTGCTGGATACACAGCCAGGTGCTGCATATCTTACCACAGGAGCAGCTGTATAATTACACTGTTCTCTTCTGTCTTGAGATAATCTGTGTTTAGGTGGAGCACTCAAACACCAAAGGCCAGAGGTCAATGTTAGCTTCCAACTTGTTGATGGATTTACTTTGTAAGATGTGTACTTACTGAGAGTTAGTGTGCATGGCTGAGGTCTTTGTTTGTTTTATTGTTTTGCCTGCCTGGGCTTTATAATAGGTTTTCAGTGACTTATTTTACTGTCAGGAGTACATAGAATATAACAACATGCTGCTGTAATTTTATAAATGTACAATTATTGGTGTTGCCTATTCTTTGTCTCATAAATTGTTTTGTACCATGGTATTTTGTCCTGTTAAAGAGAGTTAGATGTGGGTTATTAATTCTTTTTGAAGTTAACCATTGGTATGCTGTTAATAAGGGTCCCCTGTCAATACACTCACAGCTTGCGCCAATCGTAGAGCATCTCACAGCAGAAATATTCAATATTATATTTTCTAATATCTGCTTATTGAAGAGTTACAGCAATTGTTTAAGCTATGCACCCGAATGGCGGTATAAGAAAAATGTATGTCATATCAGAAATTTAAATCGGTATAACCATTCATCCAGTATAACGCCTAGACCTATGGTTGCGTATATATATGCCAAGAATTCAGCTTTCTCAAGCAGAAATCTTCCTGATTTAACCAGATTAAGCAAACAGTGTCTTATTTAGATGACACTAGAGAAATCAGTTTGCTGCAGAAAGCCAACAATAATCAAGTTAGTTAAGTGCATGTAAACACACAGATTCCCATCAGGTCACACACGAAGATCCATTCTCTCAGTTGGTGACATTTGACATTTTCTGGGGGAGTGTAAAGAGAGAAATGAGTGTAGGTTAATTGTTTCCTGTCATTTAGTTTAATTTTCACTGAAAGGCAGTCTGAGTCTGGGCTCCCAGGGGGACATTTCCACAGACTCTACTCAAACAGAGCCAATTCCCCATTTAGTCCAAGCTGCTCTGTTTGTTGACTTCATGGATTGCTGCTGCACCATTGCGTTGTCACCTTAGGCTTTTTGTTGTCGCACTGCAGAATCAACAACATGCCCATGGCTAGGTTTACAATTTAGACTATGATGGGTAAACATTTTGTGATAGATGCTGAAAACCACTCACACTGATCCTCTGCTTGATAGGATTTTGCCCCAGGGAGTCCCATACTGGAAGACTGTGGTTGCTATTGATTTAATATGGAATAGTATTACTGTCTGTGCTTTCTTCGGGACGATAGTCATCGTGGGAATTCAAATATTTCAAGGTCACACTCTAACGAAATGCCAAAACAAATTGTGTTTCTCCTATTAACTACAGTTTGAAGGAAGTTCTTTATTTATCGCAACATCCCGGGGGAGTTGTCTGTGTTACCAAACCCTGCTGGATATAACACTGCATTTGCAATCTACTTACATGAAAGCAAGATTTTCCTCTTGATTCTGCCGGGTGACCCTGAGTGCATGTTGTACAGCTTCCAGTGCCTGGTGCTTTCTCCAAATGGTGCCATCCTAATGACATCCTTCAGAGCCTGCTGCAGTTTAGAGATAAGGAAGTGAGGAATAAGGAAATCTGTTTGTGTTTGGGAATACGTTGTAAAGTCTGGCGAACTCTGTGATTGAGGACAGACACCTTCCTGTGCGCATTTTTCATTTTGTGCCTGATCTCTGCTTGAGTAAGGTAGAAGTATATTTAAAGATGCTCTTTTCATGTTGTCCTAAATTACATAAATATTGATTCCATTTACACTTCCATGTACATTCACCTGTGAGGTCTCTGAGGAAATGTTGCCATATGGAATCCAACCATACTCCTTATGACTGTTGGAGCGTTTTTTCCCCCATCCCCTATTCTTTATACACTCCCTTCCCTCCTTCATAGGAGCACCTCATCAGATCGTTGGCCTCGATCAGTTCTAAAGGTCAAAGGTCACTCAATCACTGGGGGCCCGCACGTCAGGTCGCATCAGTGCACTTGGCTCCTTGTAAAAGGAATTCAGCCGCACTCATCTCCCTGGACACTTTTTCCTCATTTAGCATTCAGGAAGGGGGATGGTAAGGTGTTGGTGAGGGGATAAGAAGAGTGAAGATGTGGAGGCAAAAACAGAGCATTCATATCCCTTCCTCCTCTCAACACACTTTTTAAGGGGACATATGCTAACTTTTTAGGTTCATACTTATATTTTGAGTTTCTACTATAACTTGTTTACATGCTCAAAAACACATTATTTTCCTCATACTGTCTGCCTTAGTATACCTAAATAGCGCCTGTCTATTTAAGCTCCTGAAAAGGTCTGCTCTGATTGTTCAGCCCTCACATCGCCATCAGTCGCAGCGGGGAAATAACTGTAATAGCACTGTAGCTGCGCTTTCTACCTATCACAACCTTACAGAAGTCCTGACCACTCGTTTAAAGCAACGGTTTCTGAATATGGGCTGTGTGCATTTCTCTGTGGATTGAGGGTTTTGATACTATCACAGTATTTTTATATGGTAAATAGACTTGCATATATGAAGCAACATATGCTGCCATCCAAACAATGTCTTTTTCAGGGACGTCCCTGCTTATTTCAGCAAGACAATGCCAGCCCACATTCTGCACGTGTTACAACATTGCGGCTTTGTTTTAAAAGAGTGTGGGTACTTGATTGGCCTGCCTGCAGTCCAGACCTGTCTCCAAATGAAAAGCAACTGAAGCCGTACATCAAGCAAGTTTTTAAAGGTGACGTTCAGTATCTTGCCCAAAGACACTTTGAAATGTGGACTGTTGGAGACCGGGGTTCTAACTTCCAGGCTTCCCGGCCACAACTTAGGCTTGGTTTATAATAAAAAATGAGATGGAAATCTCACTTTTTACAGTATGTGACTTTTTAAATGGATCATGGACAGTTTGTGTGCATGTGTACACTGATGTTGATGACCAGTTAACTGGAGGAATAGGATGTGTGTAAGTACTGCATGCATTACAGGTTTTTTTTAATAATGACAGCTGACGCCTCTCCGAATGAGATGAAGGATGTGCTGCTGAGTGGCTGTAGAGACGGAATCACATTTTATAGTGAGTGCGGTGTTTCCCCTGATGCTTTGGTATGACCTTGATATTATTAATCTGTACATGGAGACAAAAGCAACCTGTGTGATTGTGAACACGTTGGCATCTGTGCATTTAATGTGCGCATTTGTGTGTGTGTTGATGCTTAGGTGCGCGTGTGTGGGTGGCTCTCAGTGGGAGGTTAGTCACTGACACCCTTTCAGCCGTCACACCTCCCTTAAACACACCCACTGCATGCCATGCCAGCTGCAGCTGTTGTGCCTCAATGTTAGAGATGTAGAAAATTCCTCTCACTCTGCAATTAGAGCTGCAGATTGCTGAATAGCGCACATTGCAATGTCCTAAAATTGCACTTGGTTCCCTTTCTACTTCCAAGATCACTGAGTAAATAGAAACTGATGAGGGCGAATCATGAATAAACTGGCCCCGTCTGCCTCCAAGTTGACAGATTGTGTTTTGTGCAAGCTGCTCCTTGTGATGTGCTGTTACCCTGGTTAAAGAAACCGAAGGGTGGAAAAAGGCCTCATTGATGGGGTGGGTTTCTCACGCCTGACTGAGAATGTTCGCTTTCCATCGAGTCAAGTGGTTCATTGTGATTCAACCAAAGAAATGCAAATATATAGAACAGATGTACTATTTCTTTTTGCCCGTTTGTCGGCAGGAGTAATCCCTCACTCTGGTGGAGATTGTGTGGGGTGCACTCTGGGTGCAAGACTAAAGTGTTAACAAGGGAAAAGCCATGTCACCCTGGCACATGTGATGGCTGCCTGCCTTTCAGAGCCTTTTCTCAATAAGGCTAGATGCTCAGGATAGATAAATGGAGGCTTTTGTGGCCCTTGCCAGACGGAGAACCACACAATGAAGGACACACACAGAGCAAGGTCTTTTCCAGAGAAAACAGCTAAAAGCAGCATTTCTACAGTCCCTCCTTCTTTTTCTCTTTCACTCCCTCCTTCACTTTCTCCTGTCCCTCACTCTTACTCGCTTCCTGAATCTTTTCCTCCTCCGTGAGAACTGAACCTTGCTCCAATAATGTTTCCATAAACGGACTGAGGGAATGGAAATAACTCAGACCATTTCCCATTGCCTCCCTCTATCCACTCTCCCCCCACTAGCAGTCTCTTAACAGGGCCGTGGACAGTACTTAAGCACACTTCCCTTAATGATGCACAGTGTTTTACACTGCTCTGAGCACTAGCAGAGTGCATATTTGAGCCCTCTCATACACCTTGGACACATCTGCCTTAATATAGCTGTGCTACTGCTACTTTATCAGGTATTACCAAGCCCATCCACTAACAGATTGGTCAAATTGATCTTCTGCCTGGGATTTAAAGTACCACTGTACATTTTTCTATATGGCCAGGAGGCACTGAGCTAGTCATTGTACTCCTCTTCCTGCACTTTATCCAACCACTGCTTATTATTCAGGTAAACTCCCTTTCAGTACAGCCCTATCTTTCCCATCTCTATTTGTCTTTTTTTCTCTCCACTCCCCTTAGTGACCTTTGGCATATTGTTGTCTTAACTGTCACAATGTGGCTGTCTGAGGTTTTACATGTGTATTTGCATGTCGGTTGTTGCCTACATCTGCGGGCCATTCTGCCAGGACTGGGTAATCTCTCATGTGGGTGGCTGCTCTGGGAACAGATGTTTTTGATGCCACTTGTAGGGGAAAAGCTTTGAAAGTGACTCCATAAAAGAGATGCCAGCTGGATGACAAACCAGGGCTGCCTATTTCTCAGGAATTCTATCAGAGCCATTTCTCTCTGGGCGCTGCTAACATGGCCTGTGGAGAATAAGAAGAGTTTTCACTTAATCAGAATGTTCCCTTTGGAGAACTTCATTAATTACAGGAGGAAGTTGCTGCACTGGAACTGGAACATGCTCTGGCTCCAGATGGCCACAGACTTCACTTTAAAAATAAAAGCTCCATCTTGTTGTTATAACTTTGGTACTTTCGATCTTGTACGGTGTTCTGAATACAGTCTTTCCTTTGTCATTGTTTGTTGACTCACTAGCCACACCTACAGAAAACAGGTTGGTTGATATGTTGTAATTGTTATTGGACTGCTTGTTTGTTTGTAGTGTTGCTTTCTACTTATCTAGCCAGTCATGGTGCATGCATCTGGCATCCTACATGGGCATCTAAAAGCACTGGCAACTTTGCCCATACTGCTGTTAACAATATGGTTTCCAGTGTCAACTTTCCTTTTGCTTCCTGACTGCCTGCTCCCTCTGCACACACCCGTACAGCGGCACCCCTGATCTGGCATCCAGTGCACTCTCCTCTGCCAAACTTCCAATAAAAAAAGCAGCTCTTGGACCAGTTATTATTCAGTGCTAATTTTAGCCCAAGCAATCGTCCAGAAGCCCTTATTATGTGCCCTATGGATGAAGCATGTCGTCTGCGCTGCACACAAAATGTGCTGAGCCGGAACTATTAGTGTCAACTTTAGTTTGTAGGTTGTGGTGGTAACGCTGGTACTCTTCCCTCAGGGGTTAGTTACAGATCCTAATCATGTGTTCATAGGTAATGAAAGAGAACGTGCAATACTTCAAAATATAAACGAGACTTGGATAAGCACTTAACTACTCAAGACATCCTAAATGTGCCAGTGGTGATGTTGTAGTGTTCAAAGGTTAATCCATAAGTCTGCTCTACACTGTGATTTACAGCAACACAAATGATGTTTATCTGATACAAACTGAGATGAAGTTTTTAAAAAAGCACTGTGTTTTTAAACTCCAGATTCACCAACTCTGACTAACAAATAGAAAGACGTGCCAGAACCCAAGATGATCCAGTTTGCTCCGGGCCGTTTGGCAGGGCTTGATTTTGGCTCGACTGTTTTCAACATGGCGGCCAGGTCACAAACTTTCTAATTTTAAATCTAAACAGTACACTAAAATATGTTTCTAAAACTATTTTAGGTGAGAAATAGGCAATGCAATTGCCTAGTTTGATTGCTTGATCTGAATTTTTGTAAGCCTAGTGCGTTGGAATAAATGGAACTTATTTGCAGGAAGTTGAAATTAAGTCATAATTATGGAAATTCAGATATGTGAATGGTCAGTAAACTCGCCGATGCCATATCCATCATGCAAAGCACTTCCTGATCTCCTGCTGCTCCATAAAAAATGAATAGGAATTTCACATACACCAACCAGGCCCCCAGGAAGTGTGCCAGGCTTTGAAGCCAGTTTGACATAGTGGTCAAAGAGTGGAATTGCAACTACTGAGTCTGTCATTTGATGCCCTCTGGCCAAAAAATACTTTTTCCCATTGACTTACATGGTGAAAGACATGTCTGTAATTCATTAGATACATTTTTGGAGCATCACAACCCCTGAAAAACAATTCGTTTCACTGTCAGAATTCGAACGATAACATTATAAAAGTGTAGAAGAGCTGCATGATTAAATCATTTAATCACCATTCAGGTTAGCCGGAGCGCTAAACCAGATGTAGCCAGCTCGCTTAAACTCAGCACTGTTCCTTCACCAAATCACCACTCATCTCTGTGTTATGCTCTCTGCTCCTCTCCGTTTTTCCCCCTCAACTTTCTGTCTTTCTATGAAGGGAGGTCTGCTGTCACTCAAGGCTGTCATATGCAGAAAAAGTTGCCTAGCAACAACATGGAGGGATGCAAAGCCGCTGTTTACTCTCCACCCCCTCACCTCATGTGCCTACTAGCCCCTACCCAGTCACTCTCCTCCTCTGTCGCAGATATGGCGTGGCATGGGGGGATAGTAGAGGAAGCTCAGCCTCCTGCTCTCTGATGAATTCAGACAACAGATACAGAACAAACCGAGAGGAGCAGAAAAGGTGAAGAAAGAGAAAAGGGGTGAAAGCGTGGAGGGGAGAAATGACATTCAGAGATGCTGTGTCTGCCTGTTGCCTGCCAGCTGCTTTTTTCCCTTCCTCTCTGCAGGAAGAACAGGCCATTTCCCTAAACAGCCCCTCTCCGGCTCTGCATAACTAAGGAGAAACCTGCCTTGCCACAGCATGCCGTTATCAGCAGGACTAAAAATACTGGACAGCAAATGTATCACATGCCTGGCTAGCGTCACACCCACATGAAAAAGAGCTTAATCTAAGCGGATACAGGTGCCTTTTGTTCTTGGTGGATTATTAAATGTCCCCTGGTGGAAGCAATCAGCCAGAATCTCTTGTTCATTATCACATTATGCTGTTTTAACTTGTTTAGTGATGTAATTATGAAGCAAGCCTCAATGCCCCCATACTACCATGCTGAGTCTTTTCAGGTTGGCTGTAGGACGTCAAGTGTCACCCTCAGGGTTGTTTTTCTGAAACAATAAGCTCCACTACAGAGATAATATAAGAGTGTATGATTTAGGGCTAGAATCTCCTGGACAATATTGAGTGCACATGTATTGTGATCAGACTAATCCGACTCTGCACAGGTAAGGGATTACATTGATTACATATTGATCTTTCCCAATATGATGAAAAAGTGGCACCAAAGTTATCTCTCAAGCATCTCCATTTAAGTTCTGCCCAGTGCTTATGCTAAAAGGAATAGTTGGATATTTTAAGAGATTAACACGTTCACTTTGTTGCAGACAGTTGGATGAATAGATTGATACCCCTGTCATGTCTGTACAATGTAGGGATGGGAATGGAGAACTGGTTCCAATTGAGAACCGCTAAAAAAATGGAATCAGAACCGGAATCATATGCCTCTTAGCTTATCACTTCCTTTTATTAATTAACGATTTATTTCTCATGGTAGTCTCGATAAAGCAAAACAATGACGTGAAACTTGCGGCTCTACTCTGATTCCTGGCAGAGAGGAAGAAACGGTCCGAAGCGTGGTGTCATGATAACATTTGTGCCAGGCTTAACAGATTTTATCTTTGAGAAACCTGAAAACCTAACTGTGTTGAGACTTAAAGATAATAAAAACCTGTATAGGCTTACTTTTTTCCACGCAGAAAATTTATCAGGAATTGATAAAGAATCAGACCAATAGGTAGAATCCTTACAGGCATTGATATCAATAAAATATTATCAGTTCCCATCTCTAGTACAATGGCTTTGAAGCTGCAGCCAGTTATATACTGTAGCTCAGCATTAGAACTGGAAATAGGAGGAGACAGTCAGCAGGACCTCAAAAGCTCACTAATTAACATGTTTAACACTAATTAACACATCTCTGTTTATTTCATACAAAATCACAAGTGTAAAAATGTCGATTCATGTTGTGGTGTTATGTGCTGCACTGTTTTTTCACAGAATGCAGTAATTTCAGCCTTTCATCAATCTTCTCATCTAAATCTCAGCAAGAAACCAAATTAGCGTATTTTTTCAAAATGTCTAACTATTCCTTTAAGCATGCAGTATGTCAAGTACATTAGGGCTCAGCGATAATTCAAAATGGTTAATAATCGTCATCCAATGGGATCAGTATGGTGAGAAAAAATCAAATTGGGTTTTTGTGATACAGTTACATTCTCTTAATTTTCAATAATAAGCATATTAAAGACACCCTATCGCCATACCGCACAGTTCAGTGGCATTAAAATCAGCTGGAAATCATAACCTGTGATCTCACATATGTGAGCAGATATAGTGATATATTGAGAGAAAGTCCTCCTTATATGGAAGAAGGAAGATATACTATATTGTCAAAATGGCTGTAAAACTGTATTGAATATATTTTTCTACATCTTTTCTATGGTGATGGACGATGCTTTATGTTCTGATATTTGCATGTTATGTTCCTTTTGCACTAAAGTTCTTATTACAGTGAGAAAATACTCTTTACTAAATACTGCTTTACATTTGTCAGGTATTAAATTCACACAGGAGTCTACGAAATAGGCTTATCCATGTGGATTATTTATTATATAAATAGACTATTTATTTGTGAAATAAATACCAGAAAACATGCGTTTAATGTATTGTTAAAGAGACATGAAATGAACTATATCAGGATAGAGGATTTGGCCATATCGCCCAGCCCTAAAGTACACAGCTAATTTGAACTATGCAAAGCTAACCTTTCTCAAATCCAAAGTAGATATGTTTCAAACTTCCTGAAAAAAGTCAATAAAGTCATAACATTATAAACAAAAATTTGAAACTATGAATCAACAAAAACTTTGTCTGGCTGAACATTCCCACTTACTATGTGAATTCCTTTGTGAATAAAAACAGTGGCTCAAGAAAAATACACTATTTTTGTTATATTTCAGCCCAAATGATCAGATTGAGTTAAATGACATTCAGTATATTTCTTTAAATCAGTCAAAACTCTGCACAGCGTTTGAAAGATGAGCTGTGAAAGATGTTTTTCTTAGGTGTTTGTGAATGTAGGTCGTTCTGCATTTGTATCCATTGTGTGTAATGACCACCCTTGGTATGTAAATTGCCTATCGTACCATGTGCAAACGAGCAGTGTTTGTGGGATTGTGTGTTTCTCCACAGGCTCTGCTGCACATGTGTGTAGGCTGAAGAATAGTTTGTCTGTTTGCTGGGATGCAGTGACAAGAACTCTTAAGTGTTACCTCCTGGGGCTTCCCACTCTTCAAATAAAACCCTTTCCTTCCCCTTAACTGGAATCAAAGCTGAGAACCTGCCTGCAGAGGCTAGATCAAAGCAGAATGTGGCACAAAGACCTGTACTTGCTGCCATTCATTCAGCTTGATTAAAGTCTGTCATTTCCTGCTATTAACATGCTCCTACCTCCAACCACAAGCAGACAGAGCAAAGCAGTCATCAGGAAGTGGTTAGAATGACACTGTTTAGTGTTTTTCCCAATTAAGCTCCCTGAAACTCAATTATGTTGCACTACACAAGAGGAGAAATATATCATCAAACTCATTTACCTCACAGAGTTGCTCTTTATTTAGCCTTTATGTGTCTTAGGGAGGTTGACTTCGTCATAAATAACTGGTTTCACATAAACATGCTTGCACATTTCTAACTAGTTATTGCAAAGCAATAATGTAGATTTTAACATTGGTCATGCAGTGGTTAAAAGGTGCCCTGCTCAGAGCAGTGGTTGTTGAGAAGTGTTTTATTATAGGGTCTCCACACTTGTGCTTCCTCTCATGGTTCATAGATTTCAACCACAAACCCTTACCGTCACAAGTGCTTAACTAACTCTACGTTAGAGCCATGACACACCAAGCTGACCTCAAGCAACTCACGTCAACAAACAGCGTTCAGATTAAACACTTAATGATGCCTTTGCCTAACGTTGCATGCCGTCTTGTTGAATTAGAACTCCACAGAGACTATAGCTTATGGCCAGCTGACCTGCACTTCTATAAATGGAAATCACCACTCTGTAGTCTGTATATATTTAAATAGTATACAGTATACAATTAAAAAATGAATTGAGAATATGTCTGCTAAAAAGTTGAAACTGGTGCTGTAAAGTTTGACCGCCCTCTGTCTGGCAGTCCATCAAGCCTCTTCTTCTTGCCAGTGCATAGAAGAGCATAGCAACCCTTTATATTATTGCATCTTTTAAATTGACCTTTTACATATTATTCTCCGGCATGCAAGTGCAGAAAGCACATCGCTGTAAGCATCCAGCTTACTGTCAGCTGTAGTCTCTGATACATTGCCTCACATCTTCTGATAAAAGCTGCACTTGAACACACTGCAGTCAGTTCTTTGGCTTGGTTTGTGTAGGCCTTTAAACCCACAGCTGTTTGCAGTGAAGCACCAGGGAGTAGCGTCCTGCAGAGATGAACTCCTTTTTCTTATACATTTTTCTTCCTTGCTCTTCAGGCGATCACAGCCTCTCCCCTCCCTGCAACCCTCCTCTCTGTCGCTCAGGCCTCTGCAGAAGGTAAAGATGTGCAGGCTCAGCATATGGCATGTGGCTGGATTATTAGTTGACAAAGAAGGGCAATTCCCCTCTCTGTCGTTTCTTTCTCCCCTTATCTTTAGTGTGTTAAGGTGGTCATGGTTGCTGACTCTGGCAGGCAGACCTTTTTACCAAGCTGTAGTTCATAGGACAAGGAACGGATAAGTGGATTCCTCCGTCTCCCGCCGCTCCAAAGTTAGCCAACGCAAGACACTTGGAAGGTCACAGGATTGACCTGGGCATCTTTCCCTGGGAACAATAGATTTCCCCCCTCTTTTTTTCTTGTCCTTCCTGTCAGCCAGAGAAGCTGGCATGGCCCACCCCTTCCCCCCAACCACCAACCACAAACACACAACAGACCACCCCCACACCCCCACCCAGCCCAGCCACCTACTTTCCTTTACATATGCTAATGTTGCAGTCTCATTCATTCTGTTGGTGGCTTTGTCACAGGGGGAGGGAGAGGGTCGTGAGCATTAAGGGGCAGCTGTATGCATTTCACTAAATTGACTCCCCGATGGCTGTCGTTATTTTACTCTTTTTCTTCTATCCTTCTCCATTTTCTCCCCAAACTAGCTATTGGATAAAGGAACCATAAGGAAGGGTTGCTGTTGTTTATTTTAGAGGCTTTCTGCTGTGAAGTGTGGAGGATTTCTCTCAACAAGTGGCTGATGGATTTAATGCACTTGGATAGTACCTCCACAGTGGGCTCATTACCACAGTGGCTCACATGGCTTTGAGTCCTCTGTCCTTAGGATTTATGGCTCTGATGAAAAAGGACTCACTTAACCAGGTGAGCATGGCAACAGTTGATACCTAACGTTGATTTTCATGTAATTGCCTCTTAGGAAAATATGTTAAATAATGCATATTGGCCTCAGTTTTACTTGCATTTATGTGCAGAATAAGCATTCAGTAGAGCAAGGGGCGTCTTGTTCTTAGACAATGATATGTTTGAATAGTCTAGCCACCCGTGGGCTGCATCACAGGAGGAATTTTTGAGTTTCTGTCTCTGGCAGATGTAGCACAGAAAGTTCTTGCAGGGTGAATAAACCAGTGATTCATCTGTGTATCTGTGCTTACTCCTGTCCTCCCTGCCCCATCACATCCTACGGTTGACTAAACCTTTATTCTTTGTCAGCTGTGGAGCCCCCAGCAGCTGGCCAGGAGTCCAAGTTGTCTCCAGATTTCTGTCAGCAACACCAGACCATATGTGGAAAAACCAACTTTGAAAAGAAAATGAGTGCCACTGAAGTGAGCAAAAAGGGAGGGTGAGAGATCCTCCATAGCATTGAGGTTGCTCTGCCAGTCACCTTTTATAAATACTGCTCCCTGACTGAAGTGTGTGAATGTGTCTGTGCGATAGTGTGTCGGCTCTCAATCTTAACAGTGTCACACAGCTTACCTTCTCTCCTCCTCTGCTACACTGTTTGTCAGTGATAATGTGATGATGTGGACTCTAACTGACCTCAGCAGAGGAGCGGAAGCACGGATGAGCTTTCGATCTGAACTCCTCACAACTCTTAACAGCTTCCCGTTTTCAAGCCGAGAGTGCTCTTCTCACCATTTCTCTCCTCCTCTCTATTTTCTTTCTCTCTCTTCCCTGTGAGAGTGCACTGCTGACAGGCTGTCTTTGGTATGGAGGTTGAAGGATAAGCAGCAGGCTGCTGGGAAGCGACAGAGGGGGGATGTTTGCTGATGGAAATAGGTGGTGGTTTATTCTGGAGGCCTGCTGGGCCACATCAACCCTGCACGTCCCTTGCTTTCTCACCATAGCAGTGAAGGCCGGTGTGGCTAGGCCAAGTTCAGGGGACAGATGGTCCCTTTTGGAGAAGGGCCACAGCACAGTGCTCTCTGTTCAAGGACCTCCACTGGAGCAGCCAAGAACAAACACGGTCTCCTTCTGTTGGAAACACACAGGAGCTTCAGTCTGCGAGACCTGCATAGGCTGTGGGAGTGACATCTAAAACTATGCATGTGTGTCTTGGGTGTGATACTAATGCTGGTTGCTACATAATGTTACCTGACATAAATCTAAGTGCTTCGTGATAGCACTCCTAGCCACATTTCTAATAACATGGTATTCCATTAGTCACATTAGTTGGTATTCATTAATTTTGCATCCAAGTGGGACTCTCTACCTGATCCTTCGCCAAGTTAACAACCTTGCTTAAATCTTTTAACACAGTGCATTGTGGGTCGAGGTTTGCCGCAGTGCTTGGTCTTCATTCTTGTGTGTATAAACAGGGAAAATCTGTTGTCCTGTCTATTTTGATTCTCAGATCACCCTGAAACAACTAAAGGACAATAGCAGTGTGCTGCCTGGCAGGCGCTGGGCAGAAAGCCAGCTGGCAGGGCCACAGGGAAGGAGACTCCCATTTTCAGTGGAGCCAGAAGGAGGCCTGCCTCTCTCCCACACTACCTCCATACAGCCTGCACTACCACCATTGTGCTGTTTTATATGAGACTCACTTCAGCTTCAAGAAGAGAACTTTTCTTTTAAAAACCTAACTTTGCAGCATAGCTCAGCTCTATATCTTGTCAGTGTGATTGTTTGAAGCTACGATCAGCGCTGTGAATGGGGTTAAGCTCCGACTTGATAGACTGCTGTTAGTAATTATGTTAATCTTGGCATGTAAAGGTCGTAATTCCAGAGCTGCGGTTGTAATTTTATTTTTATCAACGCCGTGTAATCTTAATGCATCATCTGACATTGGAATTTAGGAGCACCAGAACTTATGCTCAAAATGTATTTTATGTTTGTATTAGAGATACCTTTACAGGTTACTCGATGAATGAAGTATCTGCTTAGTTGCAACCAACTGATAAGAATCATGTCTCTTAAAGCACTTTAAGAACATCTGTAGTGGATATTTATTGAGCATATAGCATGTTGAAACACTACTGGCAGACATGCTGGTTGTTTTAGAAGCAAAAATGTTGTGGTTGTACCCTTTACATGCATAGATTCAAAACATGCTGTGCTTCACAATACAATCAATTCCTTTGAAAGACTCAATTGATGTTTCTAGAGAAACAGAGTTGAAAGATATGTGCCTTCATGTCGTGTGGATTAGTGTACATAATTGGATTTACAAGGACTCTCCCTTCCTTTTATACACAATCATGGTGTCTCAAACAACTCACTACTGGCAGACCCCTTTCCTTTGTCTGTAACTAAGCATATGGTAGATATTATGAGATTTGAATGTGTGCAGGAAATGAAAAGAGGTTTGCAGTTTCTGTTGGGTAAATACTTACTGTTCCCTGAACCAAGTAAAATGGAGTCGGATCACGGGTGACCCCTGCGCTTTAGACATTCCAGATGGAGCTACTGCTAGCACGAAGCAGAGCATACTCTGGGGTGCGCTGGTGTAGGAAAACAGACTCATGTTCATGTAAGTTGCCTCCATGATAAGACAATGGCTAGAAATATCCACCAGCCCGAGACTACAAAGTCCACTGCCAAGCAAACAGCTATCTTTTGTTTCATTTTACACGTGAGTGCACAACTGTTGACAGATGAGGTGTGGCGAGATGGCTGTTGGAGGGCAGTGACCTGGGGTCTATAAACACAGGAGCAGGTATCAGACAGTTCAGCTGAGAGCATTATAGCTACATCTCTGCGGCCTCTTTTAGTCCAGCTGTCTTATATTTTTGGAAAGCTGTTGAATTTTCCTACGCTGTTGGGGAATTATTGAAGTCTTATTCTGGTATGAGGCAACTTCCTTTTTTGCAGAGATTCCTGTCAAGTCTTCTCACCCAGATGTTGAACTGAGTTTTTATATAGATCAAGATGCAGGCAGAGTTTAAAGAGTCTTTTGAAGAATTGCTCATGCCAGAGGATAGAGTCCTGGATTCACTGCAGTGCTTGTTTGATAGAGGCTGTGTTCTTCTCCATATGTCTGTGCACCTGGGGCACTGACAGGGAATTGGGGAATTTGGGCATTTCCCATAGTGCATTGTGAGGCCGAGCGCCGGGCGAATGATGAGACGATGAGGGTGCATGTTTACTCTGCGATGTCTGACCTCCTTTTTTATCTCTTCTACTGATTGTTCCTCTGCTGTTGGGTCAACTGAGGTTTGTGTGCACTGAGATGTAAACAGAAAGTCCCTAATCGTCTCTTTGGTCCTGCAGAAGAAGCTGCCCCTCTCTTTTCACAAGCACACACTTATATGTACACACACTTGTCTCCTTTGTGGTATTTTTGTGTTTTCCTAGTCTCTGCTGCTGCTGCTGTCACGCCTATTGATGATTGTCAGAATGGTCAGTCTTGACAGCGTGACTCTCCTGTAGTGTTGCACGGTATACCGATACTAGAAAGGTACCGCGGTACCCAGCCGTTAAGAACGATACTTTTTCACGTTTTATTAGTATCGGTACTTTCTGAATTTTCTGCGACAGCGTGTCTGTGCAGCTTCTCTCTGCTTCCTCGCTGCCTGCAGACGGAGTGGGCGTGGCTTTACGGTGACAGACAGTCACAGAGCAGAGCGAGACAGACATGGCCGAAAGTCTCACGAGTGCTCCTGCCGACCGTCCGAGGCTTGTTGTAAAAGCAGACGCACGGAGCGAAATATGGAAATATTTCGCTTACATTGCAGACAGCGAGGGCAAGCCCACGGACACCACAAGGCCCGTATGTAAGAGATGCTATAAGTCGGTGATGACCAAGGAAGGCAACACGTCCAACCTGGCGAAGCGTCTCGCCGACAGACACCCCGATTTGCACCGAGAGTTCAAAGAGCTGCAGGTTAGCAATAGATAACGTTAAATATCCCCCGGATGAAGTCAAGCGAACTGTTTTCCCCATCAGAATTGCAGGAGGCAGTCAGGGGAGAAGCTGTTTAACAGTCCGGTGTGGTTCCACATATCTCTGTCTGCTGACGCAACGTTCACTCTGGTGACATGAACTTTACGATAACATGCGCTGGTGTTCACAAGTATGATAAACAACAACACTCATTTTAAGTCAACCGGTGCTAGTAATATAATCATAGCATGTACATTATTGTCAAAAATTTACAAGATATATTGTAATTTACATTATTAGAAAATGGTATGGTAAGAGCACAGACCTCCACCGGCTCTGGGTCATTTGTGTTATACTTTACTGCACTAATGTAGTTTGCAGGCTGATAATACAAGGTTTGAATTTTATCAACTTAAAATACTAATTGCAAATTTCCCTTTTGTGGGACGAATAAAGTATTATCTTATTTTATGAATTGCCAGATTTACAATTATTTTTATGCTGAATAGAACTGTAGTTAATGTGCTGTTATTTTTTTTCTACTACAAACACTGAGCTTTAAATGGAAAATCAGGTCATTAAATAATCTGTGAGAGCAAACAAGACAAATAAACAACACAAGACACTTGTCTTTTTGGACACAGAGATGCTTGTAACCACATTGGCAGCTAAGTTTACTATCAGCCTGAAATAATGATGATAATATTAGTAGTATTGAAGCATAAGCATAAAGTTCTGCAGCTTTGACAAAAATCTCTATATTTATTTTGACTTTTTAAGTTTAAGTGTTGTAATGAATAAAAATAAATAATTTTAAGTTCCACATTTTGTCATCTAATATTTTATTCCATTACTTTTGCTGATGTTTTAGTTTTCTGCCGTGGTATCGTTTCAGTATCGGTATCGAGATATTTTAGGCAGGTATCGTACCGAAGTCATAATTTTGGTATCGTGACAACACTACTCTCCTGTGCTTTTTAATCTCTGATGGACGTAGAGATATGCCTTCTGTGAAAGACGGATGGGATTGCAGATGAGTAGTAAAACATGGAGGAACAGATTACATTAAGAAAGGGAAATGTCATGTTCTCAGGTAATAACAGCAGGTTTGTCCGTGTACTGGGTGGGGCTTTGATTGATGCACTGTTTGTTGACCTCCAGTTAAAACGTATCGTGTTCACATCATCTCCAAGTGGTTCAATAATGTCATGTGATCAGTTTGGTGTCCACTTCGGGGTACATGTTCCCTGTTTAGCTGTAGTTTGTTATTTGCAAACCAGGTAAATTTACCAAATGTGACACCAAGTTGAACCATTTCAAGGCCACTTTAAAAGAAATACACCCGATGAATATGTTATCTGAATACAAAAAGAAATACTAAGACGGTTGTTGCGTTTTACTTAAAACTAATACAAAGCAGTTTGTCCATGGCTATACTTTTCACCGTTCATGTCGACTAGATTAGACAAGAAATACCGGTAAAGTACTCTTAATTTAACATTTACAGAAACTTACAATGAATCAAGGCAACAAACAAAAAACAGAATTTGAATGCACGTCTAATGCAATGAATTTGATGCGACAAGTTTAAGCGTTAACTGTTTTTCTGCCTTTTTAACAGGATAGTAAGTAGAAGACTCTTCACATCATAAAACTTGCTGGCATGCATTCCGTCCAATCTTGTGTTGTTAAGGGAACAAACATACTAGTAAACTCTTCTTTTATCGTAAAGCCGTACCAGGACCGGTTCTAAGGCTGCATTTGCACCAAATGGGCGGCTGTAGAGTGGGTGTTCCATACCAAAGAGCAGCCGCCCCGGCTCCTCTTGTCCACATGTCGAAGTGTCCTTGGGCAAGACACTGAACCCCCAAATTGCTCCCTGTGCTTTGCATGGGTGTGAATGGAAGTCGCTTTGGATAAAAGCGTCAGCTAAATCAAATGTAATGTAATGTAAAATCAAGTGTTGCGGCAAGTAGTAGTTTGTTGTGGCAAACAGTTAAAAACAATATCAACTTTTGGAGACGTCACGCTGTGGTGGCCAATCACGTAATCTACCAGTTGATCAGCCAAAACCCAATGACAACAGACAACCCTTTGCTAATCGCCACAACGCGAGATTTGGTGCAAAACTTAAATCAACTTCTCCCTCTGACATAAACTGTTAATTTTAGCTGCAGCTGGAGCTTGTGCATCTATTCATTTAAACCTTCACCATCAGGATAACTGACTTTATGTCTCTGCGACTTGCAAATTGCACCCTTTTGCATGGAGGGACACACCTAAGGTTAACCCTGAGCTGATTTGAGGACATGCCAAATTTGATTTCATATAGACTGTACTGGATAATGAAAGAAATAGAGTAATGGTGGATGAATTTTACTGTTTGGTTACGGACAGTCCTTGTATCCTCTCCAATGGATGATGCTGTCAAATTCCCACCCATCACCAGTCAAGTATTATTTTTAATTCTGCAGCTTACCCCCACTTAACCTAAATATATTTTAGCATCTGTAGTTGTTAAATTCTTATCCATGTGAGTATTTGTGAAGGGGAACTAAGCTGGATATAGTTTGCTGTTAGTTTCCACATATCAGGCTTGATAAGGCAGCTGGCTGGAACTCATTTCATTGGTTTCCTTACCTCCCACTGAGGGTGTGACCCTCCATTCAAACTAGCCATTAAAATACCAGCGTTACTCCCTGCAAGCAATATTGGCACATCGGGGTGTTCGGTTGGTGGTCTGACCACAATAAGAAAGGGTGGAGTTCGATGATTGGGTTCTTACCGGCTCAGATATAGGGAGTTATCCGTGTGTACAGGAAGGGGTGGGTTCGGCCATTAATGGCAGGGCTTTAGCATCAGTGCTAATTTGAATGTCAGCTGGCGAGAGATTCCTCCCTGTTGTTAGGTTCAATTGTGCCAGCAGTAGATGAAAGAGGAAGACGCTGAATTGGTTTTCTTTAACCCGTACTTTCATAGGATCAGTCGGTGTGAGTAGTGGTACACACTCACACACGCACACAGTCTTAACAAGTGTCCTTTCTGGTTATGGAGGCACTTGGGGAAGATGGTATGTCTGGTTTCCCAGGCCCCTGTAATGAACTCTCAAGGATAACATCGCCCAATTAATTGGTTCTGTGGTTTAATTGCAGGAATCTCTTTTGAGCAAGATTTGGCAAAATTCCCATTCTTTTTTCTTTTTTTTCTCGCTCCACCACTTTCACTTCTCTTCTTAACCTCACGTTGTCCTTTGCTTTAACCCAGTTAAGGTAAAGAATCGCTCCAGTGAAGCAGAAAAGCGAGTGTTTTCATCAGATTGGAGATGCCCGTGTCTGGTTGCAGGCATACACCCCTCCGTAACCCTCCTTCCCTGACTGAGACTGTGATGAGTATAATATCTATCCTGCCCAAAACCTTTGCCTACTCCCCTCCAATTCCCACTGCCAGGTTGAAACAGCTGCTCTTAATAAAGGATTGAAAACAGAGCTCCCACGTTGTTTTAAATCAACTCCTCAGAGGACAAAACACTAAAACCGTGTACAGCACGGACGTGATCGTATTTGAGTGTGATGTGACATGGAATGTTATTCATTGTTTTTACTGTGAGTTTATTGAGGAATCAAATGGTGGGCAGTGAAGCATAAGCAACGTGCCTCAGGTTTGTTTGCTTTCTGCTTGGACCTTTTCCTTCCTCTGTGTTAATGATGAACACAGTGTGACACGTACAAATGTTTGACTGGCTGCAGCCTGTCAATACAAAACAGTCAAAGGCAGGTAACAAGGAACCAAAATAAATGGGGTTGTGAATGCACTGAGAAGGACTTGTAAATTTGCTTCACACAGCAATGCTGCCTGACGCACTATATGATGAAGTCCATGAGCTGGAAAATTGGTGTAATCATCTTGGCCTCTAACCTACATTGCACCCTAATTTGGCTGCGAGAGGAGAGGACGGCTGCATCACAGCTTGGCCTCAGCTCTGGAGGTCGAGGTGTCTTGGGGACGAGGCCAGCTACTACTTCCTGCTTGCAGAGAACAGAGGAGCATTAATATGGCTCAATTACACCAGGCTTTATTAAAGATAATTGGCCATAATCACAGGTCTGTGTTCACCCCAGGGCTCAGAGTGGCCCAGCATCATGGTTGGGGCTAAATAAACATGTTTGACCTGAGGTGCAATAGGCTGGACACTGGAGGATATTTTAAAGGAATGTGAAAGGCGTGGCTAGAATAGAATTGCCTCAATTGAGAGCATTCTTTTACTTATAAAATGCTCTTGCTTCAGCTTTGCCAGTGTACTGAATAATATAATAACACAATGCTGTGTTATTGTGATATTCTGTAATCATGCACAATGTGTGTACTGGCAGAAACTTACAGTTAAATTGGGCCAAACATATGCAAATCTTGATATTTTTTGCTCGCATAATTGTGACTTCCAAATGACTTTTTTCAATTTTGATAGACAATTTGCTAAACCGTTGCAACACCAACTAGTTTATGCTGCACACGATATTCTGAAAGGTAACCTTAGGTCTAAGACAAGTGACAATTTTGGCTTTTCAGAGAATCATGGCTACCTGAAATGGGCCGTGTTGCCAACAAATCATGCATGCAGGAAAAAATCAAGAATATGTTAGAAAGGGCGTGTGACATGGCCCTGCTTTTTGAGCATCTAGTATGTGCCTAATTTCCTTAAGTGCTGTCAGCTTTGAGTGGGGTAATTTTTATAATGTGTCCAAAATCTGTTTGCAACTGGCATAGAGCTTCAGTATTAATTGCATGCAGTGCAGTTTTGTAGAACATCCTTGCATTGTGCCTTAATTTACATAAATCCCTTTTTTTCACTTTTAGCTGAAGTTGCTGAGGAGTGAAGGATTTCTCGATGTGCCATTCTACCAGTTTGATAAATCTGATTCTGTAAACGTGGATCATTTGGAAATCTGCAACCAAAACGCAACAAAAAGACAGTCCATGGCATTGTTCAGAGCGACTCCCTCTCTTTGAGCTCAGGGACAGTTGAGTGGGAGTTGTGGAAGTGACTAACGAGAAGTCAGTCAGTCTAGTGACTCTATCAGAGTTGGCTGACATCAAGCCGTGGGTCCTTCCTGGCTGAAATATCAGTCATATTGGACTATTAATCTCAGTATGGTGGACAGAACGTGTTCACTTTTCTGACAGCATATTAATATCTGCCGGGCCTTTAATCAGGCCACAATGTCAGAGGATTATTTTAAGACCTGGCAGAGCTGCTGGGCCACTCCTCTCTGGATGAACCAAGATGAAAGACAGACTATCCAACATCTGAGACAGAAAATGAGTTCATTACAGTAATTAGGCCTCTCTTTCTCTCCCATCTCGCTTTCTCCATCCCATTCCCCTGTTCACCAGGCCTTGTGTCTTAAACACCCATAATGGCAATGCATTACTCCGGTAATAAAGGGCTGTTAGCAAAGCAGACCGCCCGCCATCCATCTGCTGCCTCCCTTGCACACACAGCCACAAAGGCAAGGACAGAAAACAGCCTCCTTCAGGTCACACAGAAGATAGATTCTGCTGACCAAGTAGCCTGTGGCACTTTCAATTGGTTGGGGGTGCAGCAGGATGGATGTGGAATAAGACATGGTACAACTGTGTTCATTAATCACTGTCACAGGGAAAGTAGCTAATAGAAGGCAGGAAAGGGAAACATAGACCACCATGTTCACTGGTTTATTCTGTCCTGCCCTCAACGTGAAATAAAGGCCAGCTAACCCTTTCCTGACCCCCATGTAGCAGCACAAACAAGGAGGCTAGACAGAATGAACATAAATAGAGCAGTGTCCTGCTTCTTTTTTTCACATCGTTTTCAAGTCACTACCAGTGAGAAAGAGACTGGAGGTGAAACTAGGAAGCAAACTAACACTAATATATTCTCTTTACTTTTCATAGTTTATATCTTGACATTTGTCCCTTTTTTCCCTTTTAATGCAATGATATAATCCCGTTTCCTAACAGTAATAATCAACATTAAGCTCTGGTTGTTATTTCTTTGGTTCGTCTGTGATGACGGCATTACACCCATCTATCTTTTTTTAGCTGTTCAACACAGACTGCTGTGAAAAGTCATTCATGCTGTTTTCTGTTGTCATGCATTGAGATTACAGTATGTCAGTTTCTTTGTCCTCCTTGTTCTCAGTCATCCGTTAAAGCCTCTGTTGGAGTGTCACTATTGATGAAGCTGTTTGCACAGGTGGCACATTTTGCTGTCACTTTCTCTAATTGTGAGTGTGAAAGGACTGTGTTCAGTCAACGTGTGACATTTGGGTGTTGGTCAGCAGACTGCCATATAATCAACTCTGCTCCCTGGCATGCCTGGGTAAGAGACCTGAGATTTTGGTTCACATAAGCCCCATTCCCACTGCCTCTGCATTTATTCCTGGTACAAATGACTCTACTCTTCATGGGCATTTATTGGTTCCGATCAGCAATGATGGAAACATGACATTTAGGTGAACAGGCTAATTTCCGCCCCTTTACTGGTGCGATGCTCATCTGCTGTTTACTTAATCTGTTTTCCGGCACATTTGCGACATCCAGAAAAAAAACCCAGACAGGCATACTCTTCTACTGGCAACAGGAAAGGAGTCTATTGCAGTTTTACTTCATATAGTGGTCATTTTCCAGAAAAAAAAATATAAACATTGGTCCCTGCTTATTTGTATGATTCCAAAACTAGACCATATCAGTTATGGGTATAGCACATTTGAATGAGAATTTTGAAACTCAGAATGAATTGCTTCATGTAGAAATAATTAAACCAAAACCAACTTCATACCCAAATTCACCACTTTAGCCTTTGCAGACACAGATGCTGTCTGGCATTTGGCCGCCTAGCAGATATTCCATTATTCATAATTCTCCAACTGTAACTGACAAACATATTTCCCAGAACAGCACTCATCGCTACATTATGCATTTGCATGACACAACACAATATCTTGCTGTCCTCTCTTCTTAGCCTTGTTAAATACAGTGGCTCTACATTGTTGCTGTGTTCATAACCAAACCAGTCCGTAATGGGAGAGAGAGGACTGGGGATAGTTTAGCAGTAGAAGGTATCATTACCAATCTGTTCCTACACATTTGGGTCATGCATGTATTAACCCGTATTTGGCCCAGGATGAAGTGCATACTTTCTTATTACAGCTTTCCCGAGTCATCCCGGGTGTATTTGGTCTAGTCTGGCGGCCTGTAGCTAATCTGATGTGACCCACATTTTCAAACCAAAATAGTTTACCCTCCTCCTTAACAGCAAATGAGACATGTAAACAGTTGTCTAGGAACAGAAGATATCATATTAGAGGCCAGTGGACAGAGCTGAAGCAAAGCTTAATGTAACAAGTTCACATAGAAACCTCAAATAGAGAATAGCTTTAACAAGGCTTCTCATCTTCACTGAAGCAAAAAACTCAACAATTCAGTGCCCTTTTCTCTGTGAAAAATGGGGTTTTCACATGATTGCAGTCATAGGAGACATGAGGCGTACCAGCAGCCCCAAAGAACAGGAAAAAAGCATTTAGGGCAATGTCAGAAGACTTGTAGTCCCTATTGCGGCATGGTGTGGTGTGATCTTCCATGCAGAAGCCAGTATTTGAGAAGATGAATCCACTGCAACACCTCTGACCTCGTGTCACTTATGCTCACTGGCCCCTATCTAACTGGGCATAAATAATATCATGGGATGGGAACTCTTAGAGTTTTGCTTTCAGCGTCAGTGTACAGTACAGTCTTTGTTTGTTAGCGTCTCTATTATATTGTCCATGTCAAATTGTTATAGGCTATATAACCAACCCAGTGCCTATTTTAAAAAAGCCTACACGTGGCTGATATTCAAAAACATTACTTACACATAAAAATGGAAACCATGTGAGTTTGCAGTGTATGTGACTTTGGAAATACCCAAGAGGGGACTAAGCTGCTTTTCAGGAAAAACAGGCCACTGTTTTTGCTCTCCTTCTCTTTGTCCTCAGGTTAATGAATAAAACTGCTGATATAAGCTTTTTACCTGTTTATTAGTTCCCCAGTTGAACAAAACTAAACAAGGGGAAGGAATAAACTTGCAAACTTTCTTTCCTTTAGTTACAGTAGTGGAATGGACTACAATCTCATATTTCAAGTGAATGTGTGACTATTATATTACATTTTAGTTTTTTAATTTTCATAGCCAATTTACCTCATGAGCTTCTCTCGTTAATTTTCCTCCAAACCATCTACATCTGATAAAAAGGCGCATCGGCGTTTAAATATGCAAAACTATCCCTCCTGTATAATTTGCTGGCTTGATGATGTTGCAAGCGGTTGGATCAGATATTGGTACATGTGAACGTTCAGCTGAACATCTGCCTCTTGTTGCTGTAATTTGCTTCACTGCCATCTGTTAGGCATTGGCTGGAAGCACCAACAAAGATATACATCTATCTTGTTATAAACCCATACTGGCACCAGCTAGTCGCAAATACACTAATTAGCCATATTCAATGATCTACTCTGCATAGTTCCAAAACTAATACAGCTTTACATACCCCTTAGTGGGAGTTTATTACAAGATAACAGGGTACAAACAATTTAGGTCAGCAGTATGATCCTTGTTTATAGCTGAACTAAATGTGTTGTGTTTTGGGGTCATTTTGGTCAGGTTTCTCCCTATTTTTTTATGGAAAGTCTCATTTACGTTGTTCTAACCCGTTCGCCGTGTCCTAACGTTTTCTTCTCTTGTTTTGTTTGTGTATCATAGATCCAACTCTCCCAGCTGTCGTTCTGCATTGGCGGCACGCTGTGAGAAAAGACTCCACTCCGCTGTGCCTGAGCGCCCCTCAGACACTTGTCCTTGACATCCAAATGCTGTGTGTTGATCGTCGTGCCAGCCGCCTTCTGTGAGTTATGACGACGGCTGCTTCATTGACTCAGGAAAGAGGCTCCTCCTCCGCTCGCCAGTGAGCAAATCACATGATGTAATGAAGAAGGGTCCTGAAAGTCTGCTCTTCAAGGAGTGTGCCAGCAGGATATGAGTATTTTGAGTCCTGTGACGGATAACAAATCAAACCTCGTGGGAATTGTGGGAGGCCCAGAAGAATTCTCCAGAGCCATGCAGTCAGAGGAGCTATTCAGCAGGAAACTCAAAGCTCTGAATGGTAGCATAGGACCACCAGCCCCCAACATGCAGGGAAAACCTGAAGGCGCAGGCAAAACAAATGGTACTCCAGCCATGCCTAAAATGGGCGTCAGGGCCAGGGTCACAGACTGGCCACCAAGGAAAGATGGATGGGACGGACGGCCTTCACCGAACTATCAGAGTGTCATACCAGTATTTCAGAACGGCCAGCAAGAACATACCGTAGAAATATTGGAGCAAGGTGAAGCAGTTTGCCTGGAAGTAGACTACTCTGACAAATACAGACTGAGTGACCTCCTCTCTCACTCCCCGCTAAAGGGTCTACATCCTATCCGCCAACGCAGTAACAGTGATGTTACCATTAGTGACATTGACTCTGAGGACATAATGGACCAGAATGCTGTCAACCCAAACACTGGGGCCTCGCTTCACCGTGAATACGGCAGCACATCCTCCATTGACCGTCAGGGCCTGACTGGGGACGGCTTTTTTACCATGCTTAGGGGCTACCGAGTAGACACCCTGGACCATCGTAGCATACCACCTCTTGGTTTCCCCGAGTTGTTGCGCTGTGACGCCGCCTCCCTCTCCCCTAGCCTGCAGACAGCAGCCCAGATCGCCAGAGGTGAGATAGTCCACATTCCAGGCTACGATTACATAGACAGCTCTCTCCTCTATAGCCGGGAGCCGGAAAAGTCCTTCATGAGGCGTCTTAAATCGGAATCATCGGAAACGTCTCTGTTCAGGAAACTGCGGACCATAAAGAGTGAGAGTGACGCCTTACGGCTCTCAATTGAGGATGACCGGCGTCCACTCAGCTTCCAAAAATGCTTTGCACACTATGATGTCCAGAGTGTTCTTTTCAACATCAGCGAGGCGGTGGCAGGCAGAGCTAACCTGAGCCAGAGGAAGAATACCACTACTGGGGCTTCAGCTGCCTCAGCGACACTAGGGCCTGGAGCTGTGCTCCCTGGAGGTGGAGCTGTGGCTGGACCCGGAGCAGGGATAGATGGAGGAGCAGCAGGATGTAGCAGTGGAAATGCACCCATGTTTGAGTCTCCGCTGGGGAGCAGGGAGGACTTGAACCCCAAGGAAAATCTGGATGTTGATGAGGGGGATGGGAAGAGCAACAACTTAGTGCTGAGCTGTTCGCACTTTCGCAATGAGATCGGTGGCGAGGGTGAGAGGAGAATCTCCCTCTCGAGATCAAACAGTTCCAACTACAGTGGTTTGTCCGAGAGCTGCTCTTTTGAATCATCTTTAAGTTCCCACTGCACCAACGCAGGAGTCTCTGTACTGGAGGTGCCAAGAGAAAACCAGCCTATCCACAGGGAGAAGGTCAAACGCTACATCATTGAGCACATCGACCTTGGAGCATACTACTACCACAAGTATTTCTACGGGAGAGGTAAGAAATACTTATGACGAAGATATGGGGTTTTGACTTTAGAAAGAAAACAGCAGTGATGATACTGGAGCATTTAAATGACTCAGTGTTGACGATTCTTAAACTTTCCAGGCCAACTCAATTTCCTTGAAATGATGCATGATGCAGTGTGAGAGCAAGTTCCCAAATGGAACAGCCTCCACACATTCGGTCAGATATTTCGACGGCCCAGTTATTTATGTAGGACCAGATAAAATAAGGGTCAGAACAATAGCAGGCTTGTATTGGGTGCGAGGGTGTGTGTTTCACTTCCCCGGGAGAGGAGCGATCATGTCATCCCTGTGATATTGCCCTGAACCCCCGTGGAGAAGCTGTGATTAGTCATGTGAGAAGAGAGAGGTGAGAGAGAGGGTGTGTTGCAGCTGTTCCCTGTTGGGGGTTTCAGGGGTGTGAGGACCCCTCCTATGAAACTTTAGGGTCAGCAAAACTATGCCAAGGTCCCAAGTCCCCTCATTAAAGCACCTATGTGACTGACGCTGGAAATACCATGCAGACCCTGACCCATCACCACATTATACATATCTGTTTTTCCCACTGTCTGTCCGTCTGTGTTCACTGCTCTCAGCAGATTGAATTACCCATTCTTGAGCCTCCCCAGAAAACAGCTGCTTCACCTTTCACACTGAGAGATGCCTGACCTTCTTCTTAAAAAAAAAAAAACCCTCTGTATTAAAAATATTCTTCAGCATGACAGTTTGTAAACTCGCTCGAGGCTCAGGCTACATCCACACTAATACATTCTAGTTTTAAAACGCATATATTTTGCTACTTATACGCCTATCCAGTACTCTAATCCAGGCGCCCGTCTCACTCAGAATTATCAGTTGCCTATCAGTTACCTTTTGTGATTTCATCATTTCATTTTCCTCTGTGGATGGAAAAGGCTTCCGGTGCAGCTTTAAAATGTTGCCGTATTTGCTTTGCAACGACACCGCAGTTTTCCACCGCAGTTACTACCTTACACTTATGTGTTACACTTAATTGTTCCACCTCAGCATCTATCCAAGCAAATAAATCTCTGCTCTTATGTTTCTTCATTGCTGTTCTTCCTCCAAAGTATTTTCTGTATTTCAAACTATACATCCATGATTTTCACCCTATTACACCCACGCGCACATGCCAGGTGTATGCAAATAGTTATGTGATATTCATTTTTAGACATGTTAATATAATATAATTAGTTCTAATATGGAGTTAAAATGCTTGTGTGGAGGGAGATTTTTTAATTTCAATAAGTTTTAAAAATTGAAAACAGAGGTTTGGATGAAGCCTCAATATCTCAAGTTAACAAGACTCTTACGGAACTGCTCTCCTTAGAGTATGTTTGAATGTACCAGCTTACTCTAATATCATTTACTTTGAAATGTTGCCTTACAGAGTATTCTTGCACAGTGAATGCATCTCTGGTGTAGTCGTATGTATGTTTTTAACCCCTTTCTGCGGCAGGCCAATGTATTATTGAAATTCCCTGTGTCGCTGTCAGTTTCATTTTGTTGGTATAACTTTTATAGAAAATGCTTTTTTCACAGTATGTGAATATAGCCAGTTGCCCTTTTTTCATGAGGTGTTTTATTGGAGAGACAAGTCTGTCGTCACCTCTGCTTCACAATAAACACACACAGGCACACCAACACGGCCACATGTCACCACTTTAGGGCAAGCTTTTATCAACCTGGGCTGTACATTGATCCCGTTGATTGCCTGAAGTCCCCCTTCCCTTCGCAACAGGAGTGTTTCTCCCCAGGCTGCACTAATGGACACAGTGTTTCCTCCACACCCACGGGCCAAGACTAGTTACACACAAGTCATGGTGACATATATGTGGGCAGATATACAATAGAGGGTGAACCAGAGGCTTTCAGCCTTTTTGGATGTGAATCGATGATTGGTTCTTGTCAGATCATGTCTCTGCAGCCCAGTAGCCAACATTGTGCAGATCGGTGCCGGGTCAGTTTAGAATCACTTATGTAAACTGTGCCTTATATGGAGATATGACCTAAAAATAAAGTTTTAGAGCCACAAAAGTAAAAAGTAAGTACATACAGTGTATGACTTTTTGAAGGCATTTCTTCAGAGTGCAGTGACAGGAAAATGGGAACGAGGCATCATTTGACATGAAAATCAAAGTCATCCATTCTGCAACCTTTGGCAAATTGTCAAAATGAAGTGATGAGTAACAGTGACATGTCATAGACATGTGTTGACAGTGTCTTTCTCACTGGGCTGTAAGTATTCTGAGTCAGTCTAGTGGCTCATATACAAAGAGGGCACGAGGCCTCCTACCAACATTTGACCTTATGCTTCCCACAGCATTTCCCCTCAGTCCCCTGTCCCTGACAAGCCATGCATTCCTCAGGCGGTTAACCCCACATTGCCTCTGTACAGTTAATTTATTATTCAGGCTGATATGCACTTTGCCCCAACATTAATGTCACAATGACAAGAATCAGCACATTTACATTGTATGCTCTGCATGGCATGGATGCAATGTCAAAACTTCTGCAGAAAACGCTCCGCAAATGTCAGTGCGTTGAGTTCCTGCTGAGGTTTTTCTTTTGTTGTCTGCTGAATCCAGGTCTTTCTCCCTGGCTTTAGCCTGGATTAGGGGGTATTTGCTCAAGGCACTGATTTTTGTGTGCAAAGCTCTGCTCTTGTCAATGTCCTAAACACACACACACACACACACACACACACACACACACACCAACACAACATCAACCTTTATTAGGGTAACAATAACTACACGTTTTACAACAATAGATTAAGATATTCTCAATCTGCCCATTAGATTATTATATATTTACTGCACAAACTAACATCTTGACCCGAGGGTGCCAAAACCTATAGTTCATTGAATGGCCACTTGAGGCTGGCTCCAAAAGTGAGTCAATAGCCTATAGACCCTCATGTTCAAATATTCAGCTTTACAGAAATAAATATATTTACATCCTGGTAGAAAAAAAAAATGGTTTTGGACTCTGTAGCTAATCCCCCCATTCATAACAACTGTACTGACTGTGCAGAGATATTCTGAGCCTGACCAGAGGGGACATGCTGGTGGCCTAGTAGTTTAGGGCACATACCGTGTAACCACTGGGTTTAAATGTAGCCAGGAAACTTCGTCTGTTCTCATATATTCTTTCCTCCCTGCACAGTTATTAAATGAAAGCACTATGCCATGAAAACAAAAGCAAAAATGACAACAGCAGCCGGAGCAGACTGTGTATATGTAGTGGGGCGAGTCATGGTCCAGTGGAGGAGTCCACATATAAAAATCCCCGTTGATCTCTGATAGTTGTGAGTGTCAGCATTACACAGGTGGGTTTGTAGTGGGATCATACATTCATCACTTCAAAATGAAAAGCTAAAACATTAATACTAATTTTTTTAATCAGAGTCCCGAAATAATTTTTAATACTGAATCATGCTGGACAAAAACTTGCCTTTCTCTGGAATAATAGTACTTTGCTCTAGATATGTGTATATGGTGAGTCCAATCATGCTGTTGCGTAGAGTATCTGGGTCAGTGATGGGTCAAACTGTCCAGGGCTCTGTTTTTTTAGGTTTGTTTTTTAAATCCTATTGCTACTGCTCCACACCAGACTCTAATCCAAAGTGAATCAGTTTCAGATTTCCACTGCTGCTTTCTGTAATCAGTTTCACAGTTCACTCATTGGCCAATCCACACAGATTTTTTATTTTACATGAATACATAAATATATGGGCTCTATAGAATAAATTCATATTATGTTGATGGAAAAGCAGTGATCTGATAAAGATGTGAACAAGGTTCTGAAAAATCTGCTTTTATGTCGTTTTTGACAACTTTGCAAAAATTCTTGAAAATAGAGGGTTATTTCTCAGTTCAGTGAAGTTTATATCAATTATTAATATGATGCTTAATGTGTGTTAAATACTTGCTTTGCCTCCAGAGCATCAAAACTACTTTGGGGTCGATGATAATCTGGGACCCGTGGCAGTCAGTGTCCGCAGGGAGAGGCTGGACGACGGGAAGGAGAAAGATGGAATGCAGCACAACTATCGAGTCACCTTCAGAACCAGTCAGGTAACTATAATACACCCATGGGCACTTTTTTCTGCACTGCTTGTTTTCTTTAATCAGCGTAGAACTATTAGGGGTGTATGGTAGGAGAAACCGCTATATTAAGGAATTGACTGCAAGCCAGAACACGCTTTTAAAGGATATTTTTCATATATTTCATTCAGCAAGACATAAGGTTCATTCAAGCAGGACAGGAGTGCAGGAATGCTTCAGTGCCCCTGAAAACAAGACGAGGCTCCTCGCCACTCTCCGTTCCTAGAACCCTAATGTGTCCAGTGACTCTGTGCCAGTTGTGACTCAGTTGGCCGGCCACGCAAACACTAGTGTAGAATATCGGAGGCAGCGCGATCACCCGCGCTATCTCACATTCTTGCACGCGCATACACACACAGACAACATGGTTAATCCACAAACAGAGATGCATAGTCCCACTCTCCCTGGTGGTACAGAAACCTCTCCTTGATTGATGCAGGGTGGTCTCATCCACTGAATAATTCAGGTGCAACAGATGTGTCAGGCAGGGAAATGTCACTGATATCCAGTGCCATTCTTGGTGTAAAGCACCACTCCCACGATAAAACAATGTATCTGGGTCACTGTAGCCCAGCAAGTAGCACGCAGACAATGTTTTAACTCCCCAACCGCTGGAGCGCCTATTTGCATGTACTTCTATCATTTAGCCCAAGCACTCTCTGCCTCTGTGTCCCACTCTCCCTTGCCCTTTCTCTCTAAGTCTATTAAATAATCTGCTTTTCAGAAAGCCTCTCTGTCAGACAGCCATTGACTGCTGACATTCATGTCCACAGGCTGTGCGGATGGAAATGGGATTTATGGGCGTTAATGTGTCTGTGATGTTCCAAACAACAACACAGATATACAGAGTGGGTGTTTTGAAGCTGTTAGGGTCAACATTTACTGGCATGTTAATGACCTTACTAGTAAAATACCACTTAACATCCAGTGCTCAGTTAGCCTGTCTTAATTATTTAGAATGTGAGTTCCTAATGCCTTCCAATGGAGCTGTAATGGAGCCAGTGCCCTAAATAATATGGCATAACATCAAAGGATAGTATGCTCACACAGCAGCTAGCATATAAGCCTGGTTTTCATTTCCAACTTTTTCAAATAAAATATAATGGCTCAATAAGATCCAAATGAATACAATCACAGATCCACTGACATATTGACCCTCATGGAAATAGTCAGCCTTAACCTTGCACATTGTACGAGGGGAGATCAAGACCTCATAAGATACTTGACTTCATGGAATGAAACTCCCTCACCTGTCTTTTCTGTCAGTTGACCACACTCCGTGGAGCCATACTAGAGGACGCCATTCCATCCACTGCAAGACATGGGACGGCTCGTGGCCTGCCGCTGAAAGAAGTGCTGGAATACGTCATACCTGAGATTAATATCCAGTGTCTGAGGCTGGCCCTCAACTCCCCCAAGGTCCCAGAGCAGCTTCTCAAGCTGGACGAGCAAGGGGTGAGTACAGCGAGACGTCCTCAGAGTTTCAAGTGCTACCACAGACTTTTGCTGATGATGATTAAGCAGCACTGGAGCAATCTGTCGTAAATTGCCCTGATGAGGGACATTTATTGCTATGGAAATACACTAGGGAATAAGTCCGTGAGTGACAAAGTGTCTTAAAACCACAATTTTTTGTTGTTACTCTTCAGTTTTTGCACAATTAAAATAAATATAGTATGTTCATCAGTGAATTTAAGTGGTGCTGGCAGGTGGACTTTGTTACCTTCTGATGGCGTTTACAGTTATTATGCTAAATTAACATGCTTCTGGCTGTAGCTTCATATTTAACAGGCACATATGAGAGTGGTATCAATGTTTTCGTCTAACTTGTGGCAAATCAAAGCATATTTCACAAAATGCTCAACTATTCCTTTAAGGAAGGTAAAGTCGTAGTGCATTTACTCTCCTCCATACACATTTTTCAGTTGTTTAACTTTGCCATCAATGCCACACATAATGAAGGATAAACCTCTATTGATATTATGATATAGATCTTACTCTATAATAAAGGCATAGTTGTCTCTGTCTCTGACATTTGCATCAGCTATGGAAGGAAACAGGATGGATTAACTTCAAATAATGGAAACCTTTGTCCCATACGTGGGCTGCTTATTATAGATGAACACGGACAGTCTATATCGCACTTAAATAGAATCAATATGAATCCCACACTCCCTGTAGCCAGCTTAGACTTCTTTGAGACACATTTTCTGCTGATAGGACACTCAGACACAAGCTAAAGCATCCCACTTTTGACAACTTACTTCATCTGAGAGCAGGATATTTGGTATTCTGCCTGCATGGTGGAGAATGTCATCTTGCATTACCTCTGTTTCAATAAAATGGCTATTAGTGATATGGGCTCTCTATAGTCACAGGTGTCAGAGATGGATTCATTGTGTGATCTTAAGACCTTTTATTTCTCATCTAATGAAACTGCAAGATGAGAAGGAGTGTGGGGGGATTAGCTAGTGCTGCATTCCTTGTCCTTCTATCAGAGAATTGGCTGCTTATTAGTGTAATTACATTCATTAGCATGAGCCCATTCTTCCAATTGACAGGGGTAAGGCTCTTATAATAGAAAGTGTCAGCCATGTCCCTCTTGTATGATAAGATTTTGTTGCACACATAAACAAGAGCAGTGTAGTGTCCTCTCCAAAGCAAAAGTTAAATGCACTTAAGATGATGACGGACTATGTGTATCCAATTATCGCAAAGTAACTTGGAAAGTAAGTGCTCTAGGAAGTGCTTTCTGCCAGATCTCAAGGAGCTGATACAGGACTTTGTTCACCTGCCATAAAACTCCCCATGCCTTTGGTATGAGAGACTGTCTGCAGATACGAGCTTTGATATAAGACCGAAACTGACACATAGACAGTGAAAGAAAAAAGTGAGAGAGAAAAAAAAACAATAAAGAAACTACTTTCAGAGGAGGATCCCAGGCTAAGTGGGGCTCAAAGCTGTTCCAACTGGCACTCCTTCTCACAGACCTCAAACCAAAAGCCCAGTGGAGGTCAGTTTTAAATTTGGACATTAGTATTTTTGTACACCCCTGTTTTAATCATTAATGATGCCATACAAATGTTTAGTATGGCAAGCCCCCCGTAATTTTTAACTAATTAGACTAATGTGTTTGTGTGAGGAAGCTAATATTGGACAGGAAGAACTACATAAGAAATGGTGTGGTCTGCCCCTTTTTGTTTGAGTTCATTTTCTTCTACCGCATGTAGAAAGCTTTATCTGAGATTTTTTTGTGTGTTGTGCTCACTGCTGATGAGATGTTAGTCATCTGTTTTGTGCCTGTGAATAGGCTTCTTTTTGCCGTGAATGAGAGTATCCCGCAGCCAAACAGCCTTCAGAATAACCTCATGATCAGTTCTGCAGAAAGAATACCCCTGAAAGCAGCGCTGTATACCATGCTGTAATGGCCCTGGATGTAAGAAGAGAACGGAGCATATGTGAATGTATTTTAGATCACATTGTAGATCACTGTGAACTGACTCTTTGCAGATGGACTGGGAAAAGCATTAGGCGGTTAATCAAATTTTCAAGATGTGATTATAAGTGATAGAAATCGCGAATGATAAATTTTTCCGAGAAAGCCGTTGATGTGAAAGATTTATCTGTTGTTTCCATCTAAAGACTTAAATCTGGAAAATTACAGAATTCTTGTTTAATAGAAATTGTTTATCAGCTGCATCGGTTTCAATATTAAAAGTGTAATTTTAAGCTTTCATTTATAATTCCTAATAATACAAGCGGGGATGTGAACAAGATAAAGCCTAGCCAGCAGGTCTCTGCATGTAACGGCGCATAATAGTGTTTGGTGATTGTAAAGACAACATTGAAGAGGTCGGAGAAATGTTACTAATCTTTCCCTCTCAATTATGCTGAACAAATGACCTTCTTCCTAACTGAGAAAAACATTCTCACTGCAGTGCTCTCTGTATTATAACGTTACAAAGAATAATTGCATGACACTGCCCAATAACCAACACCGTCGATCAAGTTTACTTCCACTTGCCAACATGTAAAGCTTTGGCAGGACCATGAATCACTCCTGATGCCCACAGCGATAGCTCAACTCGTAAGTACAGTTCAGGAGTAAGTGAGATTTGTCCCACGAGTTCAACAGAGTAATCTACCACCTACTGAGACTGTAATCGCAGTGCCACAAAAGTCACCTCTTCCCCTTGTCAATCAGTCCCCTGTCATGATAGTACAACGTGAGGACAGACTTTGGGAAATTTTAGCTTTCCACTTTTTAGATGTTGTTGCTGCGGAACTTGAACACTTCTTCCCCAAAACAATGCTGGTGTTTGTGTAATGTTGCATGATGATTGTAGTAAGGTATTTTGTGCTTTCTTGCTGTATCAGGACACTGCAGTATAGGCAGATACCTGTGTTAGGGTACCTCTGTATCCCTCAGGAGCTCTCTAAGGGGAAGGTTGTCCTCATTTCTCTCTGCAGTCATTAAGTATCTTCCCATCTTTGCATTTTATAAGGGTTTTTGTTAAAGAGAAGGAGAGGGCAGACCATTTCCAGCACCCTTAAGATTAAGGGAGAGAAATATTGGGGGGAAAAGATGTATAAAGAGAGAGAACAGAACTGCCATCTAGCAGGTTATTGTGGAATATTTTAGCTAATCACACATCCATTAAATGAGATATGCCTCTGCTTTATCAGAAGCTGATGCCTCCAAAATCACATCAAAGGCAGTTACACAATGCGCTTTACCTCAGGAGCATTACTCATCTGTATATGTGTCCTGATGTGTTTGCACTTTTCAGGCAGAGACAAATTTGCAACGAAGGGCAACGTGATTGTCCTTGCCGCCGGCCAGTGTTAAGAGGAGCAAGAGGTTAAGTGAGCCCATATATAAATGCAGGATAAAAAATAGAAGACCACATCATTGCACATCAGGCCATTTCCACTGGACTTGATGGTGTAATGGCTTTCCGCCCACCGCAGAAGCTGTAGTGCAGGGCAGACTGCCGGATAGAGGAAGTCATCCTGACAACAGTGTCAGGAGCGCGGTGGGAACTGAGGGAAAAGACAATTCCAATTTGTTTCAGTATATAGATAAATTGTTGGCTTTCACATTCAGAGAAACCTTCTCAATTGTGCCGTATTGACGCATTTACCCTGGGTCAAGATCAGGATCACATTGTCTTCAGCTGTGAATTGTTGGGTAACAGGTGTCAAATGCAGAGGGCTATTTTTCAGCCATTTTTTCCCCTTTGACTCTCTTTCTTGGCTTGAGTCAGGCAGTTGTAAACCATGAGAGATTCATGTTGGCAGAGAGGGCTCTTATTCTCACTGTGCAAGAAAAATTACTCTGGATGTTATAATTCTTCCTGTCTCTTCGTGAGACAAGTTCATATTACACCTGTCGTTTCTGGATAATATTAATGCTTGCAGTGATAACCTGTGAGATTTGGCTGGCGTGTGTATGTCTATAAATACTCCACTTTGTGAAAAACACATGCATCTTTATTGAGGTGCTGAACAATGGCTGAATCACAGGTATAATTAGTGGGGTGTTGGTGAGATCAATGATGTTTTATATCCTAGTATTGTTGTACTGTACCAAACATAGGTGTCGCTTATAGAAGTCTTTTTTTTAGACAGGATTAAATTGTCATTGCTGGCAGCTTACGGTGTTCTCTGTCATAAGCCAAAGCTATCCTGCTATATGTCTGTAATTCACTCCCTCGTTGCTCCACAGCTGCTCTTAAGTAGCAGCTATTAGCTCGGCTTGATTTATGCTCTGCTCAGAGCTCCTGAGAGTTCATAGCCTGGCTTCACAAAAGGGGATTTCAGCTCCCTCCTAGAAGGCTTATGAAGACCTTCACATTACCTGTGACATGATGGAAAGGGGGCACTCACATACTTTGAGTGCATAATGTACAGTATGTATGAAAGTGGTGTGTGTGATACATAACGGCGACAGGAAATAATACTTACCCGCTGAGTGTCTGTGTATGTTCCTCATTCCAGCTGAGCTTCCAGCATAAGGTGGGAGTGCTTTACTGCAAGGCGGGCCAGAGCACAGAGGAGGAGATGTACAACAACGAGAGTGCTGGGCCGGCGCTGGAAGAGTTCTTGGATCTGCTCGGCCAGAGGGTGCGCCTCAAAGGCTTCACCAAGTACAGAGCTCAGCTGGATAACAAGAGTAAGCTAAAAGACACATCAAACTAAACATTCACAGAGTGCGAGCCCACACACTTCTAATCCTGCTGCGTGCAGATGCTCTGTTTCATGTTGCTTTCCTTAGGGCTGTAATGTTTTTAGGCCTAAATATCTTTAATCTTGATTTATAATGAAGCCAGAGACCTTGACTGCCCTGTCCTGTGTTACAGCGGACTCCACAGGCACACACTCTCTCTACACCACCTACAAGGACTATGAGCTGATGTTTCACGTGTCCACCATGCTGCCCTACACACCCAACAACAGACAACAGGTCAGTAAACTCACTGCACTCTCTGTCCCCTTCAACAGGCCACCATTTTTGCTTTACTGTGTGGTGAGCTGGTGTCTAATGGTGGTAATAAGTCCCTGAGCAGCTTCTTTTTAGGATATCTTCAATCCCGGCTCCTGCCAATCTTCCCCAGAGGCTCATTTTGCCACGGTAATGACCTATCAGTTGAAAGCACGGGCATTGCCATGGTAACTGTACCCCACAGTCGGATTTTAATCAATGCATCCCCAGGGGCTGGACCTGACGTGGTATAAGATGGGCCTCTGTGTCTGTCTGTCTGCACTAACAAGTGGAATTAAGTGGATGTAGTGGTGGACTGGCGAGCGATGGAGCGATAAAGCCGTGGTTACAGAGTCTCTGCACTGCTTGTGTGGAAGTACTTTTGGAGCCCATAATAAAACCTGCGGGTACAACCCTGCAGAGATATTAACAGTGTAGATGCTGAAAGAGGAGACACATGAGTCATAGTCAGGATCAGTGAAACGCTTCAGAGACCCTAATCTATCAAGTGCATCTAAAACGTCTGGTTCGGCAGGAGGTTGGGGATTCTTTCTCTTTTCTTTTCTCCTCTTCTAATTGTATAGTTTCATTTAATCCCTGGGGGTAATCTTCCAGTAGGACCGAGCCGAGCTCACCCCACTCATCTCTTTATCCTTTCCAATTCACCTCTGAACCCTCTAATCCTGCTTGTTTTGGGCTCTTGCTGACCCGCGCTGGCAACTTTACACCAACAAGGGAATGAGGTTAACCATCTGCATGATCCAACAATACATGAAGTCTGAACTGGGTTTTGGGAGAATATCTTCCTTCACCCTCAAAAAGCTGTTTATCTCGACTTTTTAACACATATTTCAGAGTCAGAACATGAAGCTGTGTCAATAAGTAATTCTAAGTTTAGAGTTCTGTAGACAGTTTGTTGTTCTACTTGTGGTGCTACCGATGCCACAGACATTTCATTCAATTTGTCACATGGAAATATTACGGGGAGTTTATTTTTCTTGGCTTGTCTACTCAAATGCTTTCAAACCACACCGAGTTAATGTGGGGTTCTCCTGTGGATTTGTCTCAAAAGTTACAGTTACTTAAAGCTAAGCTGTGCCTCAAAGCAATGCTATGTCATTTTTGCAAACACATTTTCCCGGTTACAAATAAAATAATTAAGTACACTTAAAGTTCCTGCTACACCTTACTTGTTGTGGTATGGCCAGTAGCTTGTGATGGCTGATGTTAGCTAATTTTTGATTCTGCTGTGTAAATGCTTACAAGACAGTTCGACTGCCTTTGTTAACCTTCTTGTCTTACTTACTTCGCTTTATAATTTACCCACATCTGATAATTATGTAGAAAAACCTTCATAGTCTCCGACTTTTAAGCCATTTGTTTTGTTTTAATATAAAAGAATGAATGTTTATAAATATGTGTACATTTGAACTACTGTACTGTATTCATCCTTTGTATGATGCTTTTCCTCCTTGCTCTATATTTGACTCAATTTCTCCCTCCTTTTATAGCTATTAAGGAAGAGACACATTGGCAATGATATTGTCACCATAGTATTCCAGGAGCCCGGGGCCCTTCCTTTCACTCCGAAACACATCCGCTCTCATTTCCAACATGTGTTTGTCATCGTCAAGGTCCACAACCCCTGCACTGAAAACGTCTGCTACAGGTAAAGAGAACAAGTGTGCGCCACGCCTTCAAGGCTCGGTGATGAAAAAGGAGAGGCTAAAAATGCAACATCTGAATTTGGTGGAATTGAGTCAACCCGCAAAACATTAGAGCGCCTCACCATGGTATAAGAAGCAAACTAACATCATCAAGACTATTTAGGGGAGTGCATTGATCTTTTGATGTTCATAAATGTCTCCATGCCAAGTGGCGCTACGTGAACTTTTAAGAGCACTTAATTTGAAAGAATAATAATAGCCTGCTGAATGCTTTCTGTGGTTTCTGTCATGACTTTATAATAATGTGCAGGGATCACAAGGCTCTTTTGATCTGTTCAGTGATGATACAGTTATTATCTTCAGAGACACCTTGAAATTATGACTAACGACTTTCTCCTCAAGTGTTTCTGAAGTCAAGACGCCTCTTGTTAACTTAGCATTTGTTGAATAGAGTAAGATTAGTCTGTCCTCTTTCTTACTTCCTGAAATAATTTCCCAGAAAGCCATATAGTTGTAACACCCTTCAAATGGCTGCTCATTATACGTACAGTTCAATACTTATTCACTTCTTTTCCTTTCTCTCAACTGTCACCACTGCTTGTGATTTATTTATTCTATCCTTTTTTCCAGTGTGGCCGTGTCCAGATCTAAAGACGTGCCGCCGTTTGGACCCCCTATTCCCAAGTCTGTAACTTTCCCAAAGTCAGCAGTTTTCAGGGACTTCCTGCTCGCCAAGGTCATCAACGGAGAAAACGCTGCGCACAAGTCTGAGAAGTTCCGAGCCATGGCGACTCGTACACGGCAGGAATACCTGAAGGACCTGGCTGAGAACTTTGTGAGCACAGCTACTATTGACTCTGCTGTCAAATTCAGCTTCATCACCCTCGGAGCCAAGAAGAAGGAGAAGGTGAAACCCAGGAAGGATGCACATCTGCTCAGTGTCGGGGCCATCACCTGGAGCGTCCGTGCCCGGGACTTTGGCCAGTCGATGGACGTGGACTGTTTGCTCGGCATATCCAATGAGTTTATTGTGCTCATTGAAGAGGAATCAAAAAATGTGGTCTTCAACTGCTCTTGTCGTGATGTCATTGGATGGACCTCAGGGATTATGAGCATTAAGATCTTTTATGAGCGCGGGGAGTGTGTCATGCTGTCTGCCCACGACAACTGCGGAGAAGACATCAGGGAGATGGTGCAAAGGCTAGAGGTATGATCCTTAAAGACCCAACTGTAATAATCTCTGTCATTTTAGAGGTCTTAATGTCTTCTGGATTAGACTGTAGGGGAGACGAGCTGATCCTTTGTAGCATAAGTAATGCCCCTGTCTTCAGTAGGGCTATGTATTGGCAGAAATCCGGCGATAAGATACTTGTCATGGGTGGTTGTCACAGTGGTTACAATTCAATATATTGTAATACTGTAAGCAAAGCCATATATAGCATTAAAAAAAATTTTTTTAAGGAAAACTGTCATATTATAGTCTTCAGTATGAGTCTCAAACCAGTGAAAACACTGCATCCACTTTACAGAGGGAGTCATTCATCCTCTGTGGGAGCTTATGTGGCTCGTTTTGCATCTAGTTTGTTTTTGATATAATGAGCATGTGATTGTAAAAACAATTAAGCCATCAAACCAGTGCTGTGTCTAAAGCGGTTTTATTGGATCAGCCAAGGTGCAGGCCAGGTTGGCCCGAATACACAAATGAGCACCAATAGAAAATCATGGCATCAACATTAGCCAAATATCCATGGCACCGTTTCCCATTCAGCCACAGGGCAGCTTTTGTGCACCAGGACAGCAAAAATGCAATCTAGGCTGCATATCCCTAGTCATACTGCTTTCATCTTCACCTGTTGCTCAGTTTGGTCATTTTGGAAATGATAAGAAAACATATGCGTTGTTCTTCTCTTTGCCCAGTTACACAGTTGTTGTTGTTGTCTTATCTCTAGTATGGCCAACAGCCAACTGTTTTGGTTAGTGCTATTACAGCTTTGGCCACTGATTAAATAGCTTTTTTTTAATCTTAGAAATGAAAAAGCCCTTCTCTGTTTTGAAAAGGAATTCACCAGTATATCCTGCCTAAAAAGAGACCTATTAGTATCTTTCACGAGTAGCAGTCTGTCATCAGAATTGCCCATTAAATCTATTATGACTGTGTTAAAGCTGCATGGCATGTGGAGGAAAATGGCTGCCTTTATTTGGTGCAGCGAGTAGCACTGTGGTAAAACAATGCATTCTGCAAGTATTGCTCTTTACTGCTTCCCAAAACCTTATTATTATGTTTGCATCATTATGTCAGCAGAGCTGTTGCTTGCCTAAGCTATAGGTCTAATATCTATCCTGTCAAGTCTCACGTGTTGCAACTAAACACTGAGCTTCTGGTATTTTATTTTCTTTCCTCATTTCTTTCACTGCCTTTTCCTCAGCATTCCTGATATAATTAACCCAAAACGTATTTGTCACATGAATGTGAAACCATAGAGGATTATAGACCTCATGTTGATAGCTTTCTTTGGCTCATCAGACAGAATCAGCAGAGATGTACAGTTAAACGTTTAGGTCACACGAGGAATGATGTTGTCCTGTGCTTGATCACGATAAACCATTATAAGGCGTGACTGCTTTTTCATTAAAAAACAAACAAACAAAAAAACAAAGTCGGAGCCACTCCCTGCGGCAGACAGTACATTTAATGTGAGTAGAAGATTAGAGATGATGGAGGAGGTAGCTTAAACAGGACAGCAACCCAGTTTTGAAGGGGAGGAGAGGAAAGAGACAGTTTTTTGGTCTAACAGACTAAGAATAGAAGACACTTGGCCCTGCTACTTCACTCCTTTTGAGAGCTATCCGCCTAGTCCAATTTCTCTCATCCATATTTGGTAGTTCCAAATTGGCCATCTGTATAATTCTGTGGCCCGGCTCACATTGTGTGATTTTTGGGGTCTGCAAGTCTAGAATTAGTCAAAACACCTGGTTCCTCAGCTTGGACACTGGCATCCGATGCCTTGTTTCCGCTCCTTGTTTTGCTGCGTAGGCTTGCTTTTCCTATTCTAGTTTCCATGGTTTGTTTACTGAACCTCTAATCAGGCAACCCTTTGTTTCCTTTCAACAACATTGAGGTTGAATCCCAAAATCCAAACCTGAGCTGTGCATGACCTTATTTCTGCCTGCCTGCCTGCATACACTTCTCCGCTTATCCCTCTGGCAAGCTCATCAATGGTCTCGAAATTTCCAATAAATACCGACACGCATATCATTGGTTTAGCCAACAGCATTGGAGTAACAACCATTTCCTGCCATAAACATAAGAAAGAACCTCATTCTTCTGAAGATTGCGATAGGCTCAGATAATTACACCTTTTTTATTACCACCTTTTGCAGTGAACTATTTCCAGAAGAAATTAGAACAGGCAAAAGTAAATGTGCACATGAGCACAAAGATTTAACAAATCCCAACCACCTCGGAAAGCACAAAATCCCAAAGTAGTATTTACCATAATTAATCTTTAAAGGACACGGGTGTCATTCAGCATCTACTCAACTTATCGTAAGAAAGGACAGAGCAGGATATATTAGCATTTGTGATTAGCCAAAGGACATCGCTTCCTCATTCACTATGCTAATATCCTCTCACTTTTACTGTCCATTTACCCACAGGATTTGTGAGGGATATTTCACATGAAAAGCTCAGAATAAGTATTAATAAGTGGGTTACTCACACAGACAGTGGAGCAGCAGTAGGCACATATGGGTATGAGCTGACCGTGCATACTTTGTCCCAAAGGTGTCTTTAATGTCCAAGGGGTTGACTTGAATCGTGTTTCATTGGGAGAATTTACAGGCTGCCGGACCTGTGATGTAATGCGAACCAGAGTGAACAGCTTGCCACACTGTAACACACAGAAGAGCCAAGTGCGAGAGCACAACTAAAAGCTTTGTGATAACGTCCTGCTCTCCAGGGTGTTTTTTGAGTTGGGTGGCCGCATATTTTTGCTTTTATTAGACATGTCATCTTTGCTCGGATGCCACATTTATTTTGTTTCCTGAACAAGGTACAGGCTGTCTCCGACCTTGCGTATGTTTCTTTATATACTGTATGCATCAGCAGGGCTACAAATAAAATCAAATTGCCGTATCTGTGATAGATTCAAGTGATATGGGAAGAGGCAAAGTAGCAAAATAGAATAAGCAGAAAACTGCTTGCTTTCCAGCAACAGCTATTTTGATAAAGGATTAATCATTTAATGCCATTTCTCTGCAGTTATACTTTGGTTTTAGCTTTTCTTTACTGTCAAATATGCAAGTAAATGGAAAATCTTTGGATTTAAGACTGTTGTTCAGATGAAATAAGGTATTTGAATAGATCAGATTTTGCAGTGGTAAACTATTATGGCCAGTTTTCACTATTTCCGGACATCTCATAGAAAATTGATTGGTAGACTATTGTATAATGACAAAAATCGTTTGTTTCGTTATACATTTATTAGTTGGGGCTGCAACAAATTATTATCTTCATGATCGCTCAATGGTTCGATCTACAGAATGTACAAACATTGTTTAAAAAGGCCCAAGGTGACATTTTTACGTTGCTTGTTTTGTTTGACTAGCAGTCCAAAATCAAGCCGATCAATGAGATGAAGAGAGAGATGTATTTGTCCCATTAGGCAAAATTGTGCCGTATCCCACTAGAAGCCACTGTCCTAGATTTGGTAATTGATTCACAAATATTCAGCCCAGAGGAAACAAGTGACCCTACATATACCAATCTGTGCTTCAGTTATTTGAAGTTCAGTGAGATGACAGTGTTTTGTCATGTCTGTGGAACATGCTACTAAAGACGGTGTCATCGATGTCAAAGCAACTTCTGAACCGACCTCTCTCTGCGGACCAACAGCAGCAACACTACTTGACAACAGATTCGAGGCTGATACTGTTTGTTTCTTTAGGGCAGTGTTGTAGTTTTATGTCACCAGTCGTTGGAGCAGAACACATCCACACTGCCAGGCTTCATGGCTACATCCTTCATCAAAATAACTTTACAGGCCATCCCTCCTATGAGATAATGGGTGTCTTGTTAGATTAAGCCATTATAGATTTGGGCCATTCAGAGGAGAACCTGGGCACATTCATTTTCTGGATGGACTGAATAAAAAGGCGTTGATGAAGGCATTTAGAAAGCTATTATTTAGGCCTAATGAATTTCAGACAAAGGGCAGTTTGATTCATCGTTCCTAATACCCAGTCCAATGTCTTCTTAAGACACAGGCCATTTACTTCCAGACTTTGCCCCCATAGCTTTTAGACTTCTCCAATTTCTTTTGCCCTTGATGTTTTATGCAGAGTGATTGTTTAATCTGTGGGCCATCTCCCCAAAGTACTCCTATAGTTTAATATCACTTTGAAAACTGCTTCTTTGAGCATGTATTTATCACAAAACTGAGACAGTGACTTCACTAATTTCACCAACGGGACAAGTCCTTTCCTAAACAAATAAAGTTTTAGGGTTGTGTCTCACACTGTGAGAGCCATCATGGCTGTCTCAGGTCCCCTCTCATACAGAGGGGTAGGATTTCTGCCAGTGTGAGAATTTGGTGGAGTGTTGACAGGCCATAGTCTGAGCTAATGTGTCCCTGAAGCCAGCTGCCTCTGAGGCAAAGGGAGGCAGTCCCCCACAACTGAACCGAGACTAATCTGATGGGTGATTAAAGCTCATTGGATGAAGTGTGCAGTTTTTTTTCCCAGTGGTGTCATAAGAGAACGTGTCCAGTCCCATCGTTTAGTGTAGCCTGTATACTGTATAAGCTCAGTCCCTTTGCGTCATCAAGATGAGCATAGATGGACAGGTTTCATCTTGGCTCAGTCTGGTGATTGCGAGTTTTACTTAAATATTGCTGCTGAAGCAAAAATGGTTGCCTGAACTTCATTTGAACCTGAATTGCATTAAAGCAGAGGCATAGGCCAAGCCACCGCTGAGCAAAGTGAGCAACTTAATTTGCATTCTAGTACATGATTGGACAAGAACCAACTTTAAGTTTCTTCCAAGCACGCAATTGAGACCATCCACCAAGTGTCAATGGGTGAAGTCAAGCCTCTTTCCAGAATTGTGAGGAAAAAGGGTCATTTTGTGTTCATCCACTGTCAGTTGATGCAGATTATGTGTTGGTGAATGAATGTTGTGATCCGAAGTCCTTTATAGAAGTTAGCTCTGGTGGACAAGTCCTTGTCTCAGGGGCCAAGCTGATCCTAATTCCTTACACAGCACCCACAGAACGTCTGTAGCTAAGTATCCAGACAGCTGTGTATCTGTGTGTGCAGTGCATGTGTGTTTTAGCTGCCTCTGTGCAGCTCTAAGGATAAAGCAGTTAGCTCCGTCATGTACCCCCTTATTAACTTCCATTTTGAGAGGTTCTTTGAATTAGCCAAACAAACATGCTTGTGCTCTTCAACTTTAATCTGCTCTTATAGTATTTTTCTTGTGTGTGTATGTGTGTGTTTCTTGCATAATACAATCCACATCTATTAGTAGCGATGGAAATCATACACCAAAGGCTGCTGTTGAAATATACTGTTGTAGCTTAGAAAGCTCTTATTAAGAGATATTATATTGTCCATCTAATGCTCATCTCATTTTCTGTTTTCTCAGTGTGATTGCATCAATTTAACATGTGTTTCATTTGGACTTTGTTTTCTAAAGCCCTGCTGTCTTTATGTTTCTGGATCAGTGCTAACAAGACAAAATCCATGTACTTTTTTGTAGATAATGAACAAATTGATTTTGATTCTGGTTTCAGATCACCACCAGAGGTTGCGAGACTTCAGAGATGACTTTGCGTCGGAATGCCCTTGGCCAGCTTGGTTTCCACGTCAACTTTGAGGGCATTGTGGCCGATGTGGAGCCCTTTGGCTTTGCCTGGAAGGCAGGGCTGAGGCAGGGCAGCCGCCTGGTGGAGATCTGCAAGGTCGCTGTCGCTACTCTCACCCACGAGCAGATGATTGACCTGCTGCGCACATCCGTCAGTGTCAAAGTGGTTATAATCCAGCCTCATGAAGACGGAGCACCCAGAAGGTAACCCCTTACTTCCTAATAAAACGTCAGAGAAAAGATGCTTACAAAACATTTGCAGACTCTCTATTGTCTTTGAATTTTGGCAGCTGTAGTTAGTGAAACAGAGAAACAGGTGCACCTCAAAAATCTATACTCATAACAAAAAGTTTTCTCATTTTTTTGCATGCAGCTGCAGCAAATTAGCATGACATTTACTCTCATGTTTGAGATGATTAGCATAAAGAAATGCTTACCTACTGTTTTTGTTGCAAAAAGGTTGATGTTGTTATCTGCTGATTTCTCTGGAGAGGAAAGTCTCTTTGTATTGATGTGGCTTTGTTGCAACAGAAAGCTCCAGCAGGGCTGTAGAGTCACGCAGACACGGACAGTCAGCGTTTCCCCCTAATGATAATGAGAGGAGCATTATGATTAATGGATCAACTCTCGCTGCCATTGTCTGACGGCTCACATTTGCAGATTGCTTTTTTTTTTCCTAACCTCGCCCAATCTTCCATTCAGCAATTAGGATGGGAGTGTTTGGCTTTTTAGAGAGACACACACACGTGGAAACTTGATCGCTCACATCATAAAAACAGAGAAGCATATTTCAAACGATCTTTGGGAAGGGAAGAGATGAAGGTTTGCATAAAATGATTATTCTGCTTGTTTTGTCTGTGAGTGAAAGACAGTCCTGTGAAATCATATCCATCTTTCTTTCACACTTACATTCAACATCTTTGTTTTGGTTGTGCTTCAGGCTGACAGATTTGTGTACCAGCAAATGCTTTTCCCACTTTGTTGCCGACAGCAGAATGACTTGACAGTGTGAAGAAAGAATACCTCCACTTCATCCCTTTTTTTCTGTTTATGATGTAAGAGTTGTTTGCTAATAATGAAAATGAAAAGGGTCAAAATTAAAGGTCCCATATTGTAAAAAGGGAGATTGCCAAGTCTTTTTTTATTATAAAGCAGGCTAAGGTGCTGTATTAATATTGTGAAAGTATCAAAACACTCAGAGAAATCTACAGAGAAATGCATACAGTCCATATTCAGAAAATGTGACTTTAAATGAGCCGTCAGGACGGTTGTCACAGCTTTACTATATATAAGTAGAAAGTGCTGCCACAGTCTACCGCTGCAATGATGGTGCAGAGACACAGAGAGTGCATTTGCGAAAGACCTGGAAATGTTGACCAATCTGAGCAGACAGAGCTTTGTCAGGAGGGGGGCTTAAAGAGACAGGAGCTAAAACGGAGTATTTCAGCCAGGTATATTCAGACAGACAGGATGAGAAAAAGTATGTGTTTTTGACATAAAAGCATGTAAACATGTTCTAGTAGAAACCCAAAAAACAAGTAAGAACCGGAAAATTAGCATACTATGGGACCTTTGCAATCACGATGTATGTTTACTGGTTGCATGTGTCATGGATTACTAAACGAAGTGTTGATCACTGAAGAATTTTGATAACTCGCTGTTGGGTGAGGGAATTTAAAGAAGATTAAGTCTAATACATATTTTTTGGAACATGATATTAATGGCAGCTTGCTAAAAATCCTGTATAAATATATCCGTAAACAGCTGTGTGTATGGACGTGCCATTATGTCAGACTCTATAGTAAGCACGTGTTCAAGTGTATTTCAACTTTTTGTTTCGGCATGGCAACACAGGAGTAACATATTTGCTCCCCTAGATAGTGGGTGAATATGCTTCGCCTGCGACTCCAACACAGCAACCTCTCTGGCAGAAAAAAAAAGCTAAGCCTCTTACCACGAGCTTTGATGATACATGATGATACAATGATGATCGCGGTTCAGGGAAGCAGAAAGCAGACAAAACAAACATCCTCCAAAACTGGTTCTGTGCCGAACTTGTGTCCAGCTCTGTGAAGATGTGGTTACACAGGCTGGAGGATTCTGTGAGGGATGCTTTTGACACAAGGTTTTTGCTAGTGCAAGACATCTGGCTTGGTTTCACTGACACCACCAAAGCATGTGAAGGTACTTTAGACAGACAATAAAAGATGGTTGTAAAAATACACATGCTATACAGCACTGTGCCCAAAAGTATACGTTACATCATGCTGTATGTCCATAATGGATAGTATGATGCATAATTCAGTAAGCTTGACCCATATATGGCGTTGCTAACAGATGATTCAGGCAGATTAGTAGGTATTACAGTAGAAGACTATACTGGTCAGAGCTGTTGAGCTGTACTGGGCGATTTCTCAGTCTTACTAAAGCACAGTTTCTCACCATCGTCCCATGAGAACCAAAAGGCTTGTCTTGGGTCCTGTGAATTTCTTCCAATGCTCAGACAAATCAAGGGGTGAGAGGTCAGGTGAAGAATCTCGAGGGCCCTCAACTCTTTTCGCTTCTGAGTCTATGAGTTGCTAAAGTGTTGCAGTCAACAATAAGTACTCCAGTTTCTCCACTATTATCTCAAAGGAAAGGAATTCAGCAGGGGCCCGAAGGCCCCAGTCAGTCCCCTGTGGCCAGAGAGATGGGGGTTAGTCTAACAATAATGGACAGGAGTCCCATGACCTCCAGACAATGTACCCTGGCTCCACACTGCTACCATAACAAGAAAAATGTTTTTATTAGCACATGCTGGGGCTAGAAGTTTGTTTCCTCTTTTTTGTTTTTAAATTGTCAGAAAATCAGTTAGTCGGATTAATGGGGTTATCTGGTTGCTAAGATTACTTGCTATGACATTTATTTTAGGAAAATAGGACCATTTAGGCCACTGTGTAGCACTGTTTTATGGCAAGCTTATTCATGCCTAAACGGATTTACCCTGCTCAGCCTGAAGCCACTGGATTATATGCCTTTAATATTAGCTGTACCTAGTACTATATTTATTTACATTGGAGGAAGGATGTGGTTTTAGCCCAGTGCAGTACCAGAGATTTTTCCCTCATCACTCTGAAAAGCTTTAAACAAGTTCAACATGTTAGCCTTGGATCAAACCAATGAGAAAAAGATGAAAACGATTAGCTCTTAAAAACAGGAATGCAGTATACAGAACATGGCAGTGATTGTATGTTTTGGTATATGGTAATTAGAGATGGAAGAGTAAACAAGAGGATCATTACAGTATGGACTAAAGTGGATGATTATTACAAGACATACAAATGGTAACAGAAACAAAAAAAAGCAACTGTATGGTCAGAGTAACAGCCTTTTATGTTTTTATTAGAAGATACTGTACATTTTAGCTTTTAATATCAAACATTTATGTTTAAAATGGCAGGTAACCTGAATTAAGTGGGTTCAAGCTGCACCAGTCCCCTGCTGATAATGAATATTGCCTGTGACATTCAGATGGCCACTTGTGCCCTTTCTCTTTGAAGTGTCATCAGACTTGTCATCATGGATTTTCATCTGGACTGAAGTTAAGCCGGATTTCTCACTTCCCATGCCAACACCCTGTGAAAGAGAGCACAGCTAAACCAAAACTCGGAGAACCTGCATCACAAATTACTCGACTTAATCCCCTCACATTCTTCACAGGAGGTGTTCCTTTCCTTTAGATGGGTTTCCAAAGAAATCATTGAAAAGAGCCAGTCCCTCTCTTTTTTGCAATCCTATTCACTTTTCTGCACACCTTATTTAATGAACCTCCTGACAATGTTCTGCAAACTGTTGGTGGAGGTCCCCACCTCGGTGGCTTTTTGCTGTGGTATGGACTCTACTGGTGTGACTGTGGGAATGGATTAGCATGTCCTTCAGTCACTGGCCATGTCATCAGAGTGACAGCTCTCTCACTGAGGTCTAAGGTCCTGTTGTCACACTAATCTATTGTAATTTATTAAGAGCCAATGGCTGAAGGAACTGATTGTTCACCTCCAACTGGCCTCAGACACTTTTATTTATTTTTGTATTATAAATGAGCAATGATGATATTTTAGTAATGTAACATGAAGTCATGGCGATTGTGTTGTCAAATGATTTCCTCCAATAAGTCAGACATACAGTAGTGTTTTTAGTTGACTCGATGTTGGTTTTAAGTTGTGGATGGTCTCCTTCTGTACAAGCTCCCATAAGTCATTGCTGTCTAATTTATAGCCCCTCACATTTAGCTGGAGGTTTGCAGCAGCAGTTCTTGGTGGAATCAAGAGGAAGCAGACAGTATTATTTCTCACCAGTTCCTGGCTTTCTCCTCTTCTGATGGCAGGCTGGATTTGTCTCCTCCAGCTCAGGTTTAATTGTTGACCAAACACCCGTTTCCTGCTGTTTCTCCATGATTTATACACAGTGAGTCCGAGTCCCCCCTATACATTACAAACAACATTCCACATACATCAGGTCAATTCGTTGGGTATTTCCACTCCCAGCTAAGCTTGTAGGGGCTCTAAGGGAGAATATTAGAATCACAGGAGAAATGAACCTTGTCAGTTCTTGCTCATTCTGGTGCAAAAAGCAGAGCAAGAGACAACGGCTGAGACCTTTCCTGTTGACAAGGTGTTAGCTAGGTTTAGCCTTTTCAGTGAGTAATGATGTGTGGCAACCTGGTATGACCACCCACACAGTTAATCAAGGTAATGAGTGAGTTAGCAGCCTTGTTAACAAAACCAACTGACTCACTGTCAAGATTTAAAGCTCTTGCTTGTACCTTTTGTTCTGCCATTAACAAAAAAGTTGGACATACCTCAGGTTTCACAATGAAAGTATAGCATAATTGTTATGTTAAATCACCATTCTCTAAACTCATACATTTGTTTATATGAACTCTGGACCAAATGTCTAACCAAATACGTTCACACATGAGGCACACAACAGGAGACGTCTTCTCACCTACTGGAAGTACTTTGTCTGATTGAGACGAGGTGGCGCCTGGGTAGAGCGTGCGGGAGGCAGGACTTGGCTGGGATTACACCATGGTCACATAGCTGGTAAACAACTGAGTCTCTTGCCGTTCCTTGAATTTGCCTGATGTTGTTGGCGTAAAGCCCTTACCAACAGAAGTTCCCAAATCTCATTGTCTTGGCAATTAGACATTTTTGTCGGCCTCTTCATGTAAATGACTCTATCTCGCCCTCTGGTGTTTTTTATTCTTCCAATTTCATGCAAGCTGCATGATCGAAGAGTCATCAACCTGCCCATTTGCTTGCTGTAAAATCTCACACATGGGCCCCATTGGACAATACACAGACTTTTGAACTAGGGAGCTGGAGGTGTAAACTCTGTTTGGTGTCCAAGCCAACTGGTTTTGACATTTGCATTCTCACATACAGCTCCTCGGGGTAATGTCTAGATAATTTCAGGTTTGCAGTGCATGTGTTAAAGGGGCTTTACAGTAGCTTCACCCAACAGGATAAATACATTTTTCTTTGTGGACCGATGCCGTAATGCCACTCATTACTCTCACTGTGTCATATATCAAACCAGTGCATGCATGCCACATACCTATAGTAAATAAATCATGTGAGCTGTGGAGGATGAAGACCACATCATTGATAGTCTTTCATCATGGATGAGACCAGCTTGCCGGTGACATTGACCAGATGTGAGGAACATGGAGGAAGCTAAGGATGCTCTTCTAGTAAGATATTATAACACCCACAGCCCCAGTGGGAGACCAGCTGTAAACAGCCTAGCCACCCATGGCCCAGTTTGATGAAAAGGTCTTTCTGAGAGGGATTATTGCCCCCTCCACCGCACCCTTTGCAATCAGCCAGCACATACTCCTCAAGCTCCGCTGTGTGTACATGTATGACCACAGCAGAGTATACACAGCTGTCCATCCCCCAGTGGATTCTGGAAAATGGACTTTGGAAGGGGAGGGCAGTATAGTCATAAGGGTCATGCTTGAGATGCATTTGGAGAGCTAGCAGAGCACCCAGGCTGTTTAACCCTGATCCACCACCCTGTAAGCCCCTCGTCCTTTCAGACATACACACCAAGCCTCTGCACAACCCCGAAGATTAATGTTGCATGAAATGGCATCACAGGCCTTGTCCATCCTACAGATCCTCAGTGTTGTTAGCAGTAATGGGATGGAGATGGAGGGAGGAAAAAGCCTCCTGTGTAGATCTTCTCAGGGGAGACCTACATCTGATTAAGTGGCAAGCTGAGATTTCCAGCTTTATTAAAATAGACAAACTGTTTTCAACTGTTTTCTACGTGTCTCCAGTGGGCACATGCAACTGTGTGTGTACGTCTATTGTTGGCACACACATGCTTGCACATTACACTATATTTAGATGTCGGCCTCTGGCTAAATATTTCTGACAGCATTAGTGTGTTTCGAAGTAGTCATGGTAATGGATGAACGATTCCCCTCCCCCCAGTTTTTACAGAGGATATCAGGGTCAGTTGTGCTGTACAGTAGTACTGCAACAACTGAAAATGTTCAACCTGTCTGGTAATGCAATAGCAAAATGTCATAAATTCTCAATTTAATGGGTGAAAAACCTATTAAGGCCTGTAATGTAACTCAAAGCATGATGTTATTTCATTGTTAATAATCATTATAACATTTTATGTGGATTTATTGGTTGATACAATTCTAATTTGATTTTATGTATTAATCTCTTCTTATTCTCATGAGTGCGTCATTCCATTTTCTAATGAATTGTAATTGTAGATAAATGCCCGCCGCTGCTATAGTATTAATCGTGGAATAATTTGATTTATTACTTTTAAATGGTTTGATTCATGATTTATCTATTGTTTCCTCCAATGAATGGTCATGCATTTTAAGATTGTCAATATGTAATCAATATTTTTTTATATTAATTATGCCAAAAATTGACGATGTGTAATTTGAAATATGTCATTCGCAGAGACGTATTGTAAGGAATGCAATCTTCAGTGCAACTTGAATGTTACTGTAGCCCTTTCATCCAAACCTCATTGCTGACTTTCTTCTTTTTTTTCTTCCACATCGTCCTTCCCACTCAGGGGCTGCTCCGAGCTCTACCGCATACCCATGGTGGAGTACAAGGTCGACAGCGAGGGTACACCCTGCGAATACAAGACTCCCTTCAGGAGAAACACCACCTGGCATCGGGTACCCACAGCTGCTGGGCCACCGCTATCCCGGGGCTCGCCCACGCAGGGTCCTGATCGCCTGCAGTGCCAGCAGATCCTCCAGCAGCATCAGGCAGCTATCCCACGAAGCACCTCCTTTGATAGGAAGTTACCAGATGGGTCCAGGTAACGCCATGCTATAAACAATTATGAATGTACATGATGAAAGAACTATTGTCCACTGCTTCATATTGATCCACACAATAAAAGAACACTGCTTAAAAGGGAGATAGAGATTTCAATGACTTTTTTTATGGATAATAAAGCAGCTTGAGGTGCTTGAAGTTTTTTTGTTGTTTTTAGGGCGCACTCACACTGTCTATTCGAATTTGTGCCCCGTGCTTTAGGGTGATTGTCCCCTCTTCCCTCTTCCCCCCGTTTGTACTCACATAACTTGAAATGACCTGGTCCGTGACTCCAATGCGTCTTGCATATACGTCATCACCCCTCTGTGATTTAGTTTTGTCAGTTTTTCAACATTTCATCTGTCCAAATCTGCAGTAAACACTTCACCTCCATCAGACCACCGTGACCCGTTCGGCAGTATCTTTTTAAATGTCCGTTGCGAGGAACAGACATATATAAACAGACATCAGGACCGCCATCAATGCTCACGCTCATGCTCGTACACATGCGCATGCTCGTGCCCGTATGCATGCTCGTGCCCCTTCATGTGCATCCCTGCTTTCAAAAGACCACCTCTTTCAACCCGGCCGCAGTTGGCAAGCGTGCCTTGCCTGGGTGCGCTACAGTTGTACTCACACTAGTCAAACAAACTAGACTTTAGCCGGGAAGCGTGCGTGGGCACAGTGCGAATGGACAGTATGAGCGTGCCATGGATCAAAATGCTTTATCTACAGAGAAATGCACACAGCTGGTATTCAGAAACTGTGCCTTTAAAGGGTCAGGACTTCTGTACAGTTGTGATGTCACTACTATACTATAGCTGTGTTCAAAATCGTTCCCTATCATAGAAGTAGTGCACTATATAGTGTGTATGCCATTTTAAAATAATGCTATTTTGCTCATTTGAGTGTACATATGGTGTACACTACATTTTACTCCCACATAGAGAAGAAGAAGCAGAAGAGGTCCTAACAGTAGCCAGGTATCAGACTAGTTCCTTGCAAGTTTACTGCAAGCATGTTCTAGTAGAAACCCTATATTTAAATATGAACCTCAAAATGAGCATAATATGGGACCTTTAAAAAAGATTTCAATATCTCACGTTTTATCTTTTGTACAAGTGAAAGTACACATATCATATGAAGATCAGGTCACAGCAACATTATTGACAGTGGTGCAAAAAAGTAAGTGAATTTAAATAATGAATATGCGTTAAAAACATTTTTGGAAGTCAACCTTTCTACTGAAGGTTTTTCAGAAACCTAAGCAGAGCGAAGCTTGTGATCAAACATTGTGACGCTCAAAAGATCCGATCCTTTGAGATTAAATCTTTGAACTAATTTAGAGAGAAGAGCCGCAGTAACACTTTGAGGGGCTGTTATTGTCTTCAGTTATTTGCATACACATAAATGCAGCATTTTAGTCCAATGAATTCACAGCTTCGCTTTCATCTCCCTTTAGATGATAAGGCCACACGGATTTTGTTCCTGTCCTAGACGGTGTCTCTTTTGGACATCACCATTGAGCCATGTAAAGCAGTGATTTGTTCATTCTAATGAAACCCCGACAGTCATGATAACCTTTCCAGTGTGTCACACCGACACCCCTACTACCCACTCCACCCCGGTGTTGCCTGTTATGACTATACTGGGATAATGGCCGCCTTCTCTGCCTAATCAGAGTCCCTGGCAGTGTGAGCACTCCATTGTCCCGCGTTCTTTTCTCTCTCCGTACCCCTGCGACTCCTCGCTCCCTCCCTCTTCCTGCACCCTGCTGAGGAGGTGATGGGGACACTGACACTGCTCAGCTCATCTCATCCAATTACTGTAGAAACAAAGACGGCACTCTTCTCCGGACCACGATATGTAGCACCCCAGAGGGACTGGGAGTAGAAGGGGAAGATGGAGGAGTCATAATATGATACAGTCACATATTCCAGAAAAATATATCAACATATAGAATAATTGATAGTTTTGGGGGTTTCAACATTTACGCTATAGCAGCATTTCCAACCCGAGGTACTTGTATCCCACGGGGTACTTTTGCAGTTGCCAGGGGATACGTGGAAAGATTGTAGAGTAGCTCAACTAATATAAAATAAATAGGAGTTCTGATATGATTTCACTTTTTAAAATCCACATACTGAGTACTCGTGTAGGAAGTGTGAATATAAAGTTAGTGTTAGCTGTAAGTGATTTATAAAATATTGAAATAGTTTGCTAACAGCAGTGGATATAAAGTTCAAATATGCAGCTTAATTAATATATGAACTGTATAAATACTCAGCTAAAAGTATATGATTGCTGGATTACAGAAACACAGTTGGAATACTTGAAACTAATGGATAAATGGTTGAAAAGTCCAGATTCTGCCACTTTAAGTGGTAGTATTATAAATGCAAACTTGACCAAAGTGATCTAAACATTTACGGTTTAATTATGTTAAAATTGTGTTATAACAGTATTTACTTTTAAATTAGTATTAGTGTTAAATGACATCCAGTGTAATATTTTAATTAATGTGTTTGGAACATGACAGGTGTTGTTAACAAAAGCGTACTTGAGTTTGTCTCACAGGGATGTGGGTGGACGTCTGACAAAACCGGTTGGGAACCACCAGTTTATAGGACATATGACCTTGATAGCTTAGAATGAAGCACCATCTCATCCACACATTTAGGTGAATCCAGACATGGCACTGTAAAATATGACACCTACTACGCAGCCAACTGGGATCGGCCGCTAATCACTGTAGCATCAAATGTTATTGCCGTGCAGAGAGAAGAAATGTCCAATATTCCCCCAGATCTTTACATTATATCCAAGAGGAAGAGACAGAGAAAAAAAGCAGCTGCTGCTGTTTCATTTTAAAGTGCCTGAACCAAGCTGAGTAGACTTACACTTCAGCCGGAGAGGAAATGTAGCGATCTTGCCAACGTGTTCGATGATGTGTGCGATGACTGAGTTGCTGACAGTTTAGTGAGTTTCCCATGGAGGTCTAGACAAAGGAAACCTGATGACAAAGCAGAAAGGGAAAGAATGTGATGCTTTCTAAATGGACGTTTGTATTGTGATTTCTGAATTATGAGGTTCTACTGGATTCTGAAGTGTACCATTATATTTCTGATCTTTGAATGTTCCTTTGTGCTTGTAAATATTAAAAGAAGTAGGGCAAAAATGCACATTTTTTGTCATCTGGAATATCAGCTTCATTCAGACCCAATCCTTATATCATTATATAAACAAATACGTAACAAAAAAAAGACACGGATATGAAAGTATACACTAAGTAAAGAGTATGCACCTAGACCTGGATGGAGGCTTAATGTGAAAGCCATCCTACCCATGTTATTGCAGTGTTATTTCCGTCCGATCATCTAACCTACTTTGGTGTGTTGGTTAAAAGGGAGGCCTCTAGGCAGCAGACATTACTCGAGTCCAGTGTTTTTATTTTTTACTCTAGACGGTAGTCCAAGTTTTCTTGACCTAGCGAAAGAAAGCAGAAACCTCTTGTCTTAAGATATAAAAGGTTGCATATTGTAAAAAGTAAGATTTCCATATCCTTTTTTAGAAGAAATGCTAGAGAAAAGCACAAATCCCTTTTGCAGAAACTGTGTCTTTAACGGTTGTGATGTCATACGCATAAAGAAAGAAGACAGTATTCAGACAGACAGTATGACAAAAATAATGTGTGTTATGAAAATTAAAGCATAAATTACTTCCTTGAACAGGTCATGTGTGAAAAGATTTAAGAGCCAAGTTTATGTTTTTAAAGCAGAAATCTCAAGCATCCTCTTACATTTAAAGGCTACCTCTGTCTTTTCCTCTACATACACACAGGGCTGCACCATCTGGATTACTCACTGAGGCCTATTACCGTAACTAATCTCTGTTTCTGTTTGTCTTTAGAGAACAAGACACCTTCTCCTTTACTGACAGCTCTCATGTTTTCTTAGAGATTATTTGCAGCGCTTTTCACTGGAGTCATGACACCTAATAATAAAGTCATTAACTCTGGACAGTGAGGGAAAGAAGTTTCCTCAGTTCTGAAATGTCAACTTCTAGAGAGTCTAATTTAGACAGTGAGAATAAAATTGATTCAAATATTAATATGTATAGAGTAGTGCTGAAATTATTACTATGGCAATGACTTGATTGACAGAAACCCATCGATCAACATTTTTCGTCTTCCTTTCAATTCCTTTTTTAAGTAATTTGCGGATTCCATCATATCAAAAGATGTCACTGCTTTTCAGTAATATCAGTAAAATCAGCAATGACATTTTATAAATGATTAAGCAATTAGTTGCAGCCCAAATTCAAATATATATAATAATGTCATATACAGCCCAGATGTTGGCCACCTTTAACAGTGTGTTTTACACTTGCATATCTTTTGTCCCTCTGTTTCTGCAGGACAAGCCAAGATATGGAGAACCCCCAGGTTACCTCATGTAACAAGGGAGACCAGCACTACCGCAGCTCCCCCAGTAACCAGTCCTCCTCCAGTGATCCAGGACCCTGCGGCAGCAGCGCCTGGTCCCAGCAGCCTGGATACGATGGGTAAGGCAACACAGCCCTGCTACTTCTTTTGAAACAGATGTAAAGAAGTCCCTCCAGGATTATGCAGTTTTGCGGTAATGAATGCTGCTACAACCAGTCGCAGCACTTTTACTGAGAACTTGCAATTTTGCAAAATGACAGCAATTTTTCCACATGAAATGACCAAATCATCAGCAGACTTTTGGCCAGTTGTTTTTTTTTTTTATTTTGCAGGAAGTGATCCAACAAAACAATATAATCAATGCTGTCACGATCTAATACCACATCCAAATCTTAAAATTAGGGAAGATGATGAAGGATGATGCGTTTAATGTACAACTTTTTTTTTTTTTCATTTAACATGCATTATAATAGTTTCCACTCAGTCATCCCAAAACCTCACTTTCATGATTTCATTCAGAAGAACATAAAGGCAACCTCAAACATAAATGGCCACTTTGTCCATGAAGCCTTTATGGCCATAAAAAAATCCAAGCCAAGTACAGTACAGTATTTCTAGTTGTAACATCTTCCTTCTTCTGTTCAGAATATTAAAAAGGATGAGCACTTACAGTAAGTGTGATAGGAAGTGATTATAAAGAATTATTTCTTGGTCTTCAGTGTAAACTACTGGAGTGCTACTTTAGAAAACTGCACTTTAATTTTGGAGAGGTCATTAAAAAAGACATATTTTGGTTAAAAAGAAAAACATTAAACAAAAAAGCAGGAGGAAAAGGCTTCAGCTGACGGACCTTTTTTTTTTCTATCAAGATGAAAGTGAAACCACGGTTTTCTTAGTGTCATCAAAGTTTTCCAGTTCATGTGTTTTGTCCCCTCAACAGTAAATATCAATATAGATCTCCATCTAATATTCTTTTTCCTGCTTTCGATCATATTATGGTATGCAGGGTTTCCAGCAGAATCCATCAGAGACCAATGTCTGTCTGTAAGTGGTTACAGCCCGTGACAAGAGACTTAGCTGCACACTGCTGTCTTTCTGTCAGAGGCCTCAAAAGTGCACTGAACTCTGGTGCCCTGTCAGAGTTCCACAATGCAAAGCAACAGACATGTTGACCGGCCTATTGATTTCCCGTTAGAGTCTTAGACAAAGATCATAATACACTGTGGTCTCTGCTTTGCTCTTTAAGGTTTAATTAAGACTCTAATTTAAAAATGTGCCGCTCTTCCCTTTTGTCAAGAGCTCGAGAGTGCCTGGCATGCCGAGACAAATGAAAGGAGATCTTGTCAGCCTTGTCTTTCAGTGTTGTCTGGCAGCGTCTTTATTCTATTATAAGCTCAAGTGATTTGACCTTAAATGATCTTGAGCTAATTGCTGTACATTGGTGGTAAATCAGTGGCAGCCTTTCTCTGACTAGAATACAGAGTTCACGGCCCATTTTCCCTTCTCTTTCTTTCTCCAGGTGTCCCTCCCCTATCCTTCATGAGCGGGCAGGTGACATCCAGGGGGGTGATGGAGAGATCCACAGGGAGCGGGAGCCCACCTTGGAGAGGACAAGGTCTGCAGGTGAGTCTGATGTTCTTTCGACAATGGTTTAAAGCCGTCTAATTCAAACCTTGCACTTCTTCACGCTCAGCTCTTTCTTCTCGGTCCATAGAGGCCAAATGGCACATCCCCTCCACCAAGATCCTGAACCCTCTGAAGCAAAGGGAAGGAGGGAAAGACTCGCCCAACAAGCTGTCCAGGGTAAATGTCTGACCTAGTTAGACTTCAGTCTGACAGAAGCTGCCCGCATGACGTAGAAAGGACGAAGAAATGCATTATCATTGTTTTGAAGGGTAAAATAACCACAAAAACGGGTTTAACGAAGCCTCCACGGTACGGGTGCTGTGTTTGTAGCAGAAGACCAAATCTGCACTGTGAGCCCTGTGTGTGTGTGTGTGTGTGTGTGTGTGGGGGGGGGGGGGGTCACCTTGTTTTTGTCCTTTGCGGCAACCAGGAGCTCAATTGGGGTATTCAACCTCATGTCATCCCCTCCAGCCACTCTTTGCACTTATCACTCTCCCTTCATCAGCATGCTAAAAGGCGTCTCATCTCATCACCGTTTCGGGTTGTCTCACACTTTTCTAGGACACTTTTTCCTAGAAGGTTGAATATATTAAGTGCTCGAGACTCTCATTTTCTCCTTTCTCTATATCCCCATTTTCTTTTTCTTCTTTTTTTTCTTTTTTTATTATTTTTGGCCCATTCACCATCCTCCTCCTTCACTTTTTCCTTTCTCCTTTGATGCTGGGGGCAACATCTTTTAGTGCTTTCAGCCGGTGTTGCATTAACGCCGACCAGTGGATAAAACATTTAAACAGTTCCCTTGGCATTCTCTTTTCCTAATGCACATAGCCTGTCCAAATCAGTGTAGCGGTTTTTGATGTGATCTGATTTAAGTCCCTTTCATGATTTAGCAGTGTTTAGCATAGCATAATGAAGAAAGCATGATGGGTCGTAATCCTGAAGTCTTAGTTTATACTCTCATATTTAGAGTTACTGTTAACCCCCCTTCAATAGAGGCTTGTTTTTGAGTCAGTACATTTCATTGTTAGAATGCTGATTCACATTGTGGAACGCTGAAGTCCATTTGGCCTGACCTTGTACAGTATATTGTAGATTTTTTTTTTTCAGCTTTATGATGAACAACTCTGATCAGAACTAAGCAAAATACAGTAGTTGATGAAAATATTATACACTCCTTCTTAAACTGGTTTCAGAACAACGAGTACCAGAACTCAAGAGGTCACAGTAAGTGACATTCAGCATATTCTGTTTGTATTCCCTTCTCTCACTATCAACATCAGTATCATGGGCCTCAAGAAAACTAGCAGTCGCCTCAGTCAGGGACACATGAACATGTGCTATAGCCCAATGAGTAAACCCATCCCCCTCTGGTGCGCCAAGCATGTTAAAGCAACCGTAAGAATTATTTGCATCTTCTGTTTGACCTCTTTTGATTTACTGTGTATCCATCTCCTTAAATCCTCTTGCTCTCTCTTTTTTTTCTACCAGACAGGCGATAAAAACTCAAGCCACTCAAGTAGCAACACCCTCTCAAGCAACGCCTCCAGCAACAGCGACGATAAGCACTTTGGCTCTGGAGACTTGATGGACCCAGAGATGCTGGGCCTCACTTACATCAAAGGAGCGTCAACCGACAGCGGCATCGACACTAATCCCTGCGTGGCTCCTGGGGCCCGGGTGATGCTGCAAAGCAGGATGGGGGAGCAGGGACATCCCTGGGTGTCGGAGCACCATGAGGATGGGGCGTCAGAAGAGGATCATGGGAAACTGTATCTGCCACAGGGCTACGCCTGTGCCATTATGTCTGGTCATGTGACGGAAGGAAGCATCGGGGACTTGAGCGAGATCTCCTCCCATTCAAGGTACAGAGCAGAGACAGAATGTATGTTTTATTTTACTTTTCCCTCTAAAAGACAGTTTTAGATGTTCAGATTCCAGTTGTCTTAGCTGCGTGTATCTGCTGGTGTGCTTGGGGTCGAGACAGAAGTGGGTGAGGTGTTGGATCTAAGCCACGGAGTATTGAAGCATTTCTGAAGGCCCGGCACTTTACTAGAAGACTTCATGTTGTTTTTTCCTATTTACCACACAACACTGTATACTCCTGCTAATGTCTTTCTTTCTTTTCTATGAGCAAGTAATTACTTATTGTTGGGGCTTAATTCTAGCGTGTTGGGTCATTGATTTTCCTCCTGAGAAAAAAATCACACCCTTTTCTTGGTATATGGCTGGGAGCGCAATCCACTGTTTCCAAACATGTGGAAATACATTCACACATACACCACCTCCAGCTATCTTTGGAGCCCATTATCTGTTCTATTAAACACACACATACACATGAACAAAAGGAGGGTTGCTGGCTGTTAGCTGACCTTTTCACCCAACCATGCTCCCTCACTCCTGACCCTCAGCCCGACTCATCCAGCTGTGCTGAAGCCGGTGGGTGGGGCTGCTGTCAGGCCAAAGCAGCATGGGGGGTTTCATCACACCGTCTTCCAAGTTCTTACCAGACTGGGACCCATCTGGGAGGGAGGATGAGTGTCAGAGAGGACTGGCCCTGCAGCCACTCACAGGCTGTCTCTGTGAAATAGGATGGGTATCTATTTGTTTATGCCATACAGGATTATGTTGGCACAATCTGTTGAGATCATTGACCTGTTTGAGAGGCGTCAGAGCTGTCCACTCCAGGACATCATTCAGAAATTAGTAAAGAGCTGATGCCATCACCTTGACTACTCGATGCTTTCCACCTTTTATGTAATGCTCTTTGACACCCGAGTGTCATCTGAACAAACAGTGAAGCAGCAGGAGCACATTTTGCAGGGTGTGGCCCAGATGGTCATGAATATGGAAACAGAGTGTGTATTTCTTCGAGCTTAAGCCAACTCTAATGTCCCAGAGGTTTTTAGAAGTAGGTTCAGTGTTTCAATGAAAGTTTTCCAACAAATTACAAGACCTTAGAACCAAAGCCTGACATCGTTATGGACCTGTGCAGTTTATCTAGCTCTGAGTCCAGTTAAGCAACTAACAGATGCATCCTAAGCAGACAGGTGACATGGAGCACAAACTGTCCACCATCATGGGGGACTTCTTGACATTGCAAAGGATTTTATGGAAGCAGTGTGATTTTAAATGGAGCAAAGACAGGCAGAGTGCTCTTTGTCTGATGCATGGCTCATTTTCTCATCAGTGTCAAATATGATTTATTCATCCTGCATAAATCTACCATTACTTGAATGAAGATGTAATATAAAGGATACAGAGTTTTTCTTAGTATTTTCACAAGTCTGAAACAATAATCATAAACAAAGAAAAGGTGATATGGATTTTGTGATGTACTGTGTATAAAATAAGCCAGAAACTCTAGCAAGAGTACAAGAATACAAGAGTATTTGATCATAAGTTTAAGGGTCTGTTTACTTGAAGCACAAAATAAAAAACATTTGCCACTTACCTAGAGATATCTAGCCATGCAGATACTTTTCAGTGTTTTTTACGCTTTAAGAATCAGAAATCATAGTGGTGAATAACTCAAAACCTCTACAAAGCAAACTGGCTAGATACCACTGAGTAAGGCAAAATATGCTTATTTTATACTCAGATGCACTGACCCTTTTAATCAGGTTTGTCAGTTGATATTTGACTGAATATTTAAAGGACAAAGTTCAGCAGGAATATGCACACAATATACTGGATGTGAATCATCTTCAATGTAGGTCAGAGGTGAACTAGCTTGACTCTACTACTATGTGGAGGCAATGACGTTATTCTTCCAACGGCAGTTAGCCTGAGTAGTGAGTGGTGGCTACCTTGCTAAAACTGCTGTGGATTGCACGTGCGTGTCCCCAAATGCAGCAGTTGCTGCTGCTTTCTACATTGAGTTTTGCTTATGAGAATGGCCATAAATAATAGAATTTTTTTCATTGCAATTGTCATTTGTATTTCTTTTAAACAGAGATGGTTAGGATTCTGTCCACAAAAACAGAAAGTATTGAGTTTAGTACAAATGTCTACATTTTGTTCATGTCAGTCACATAATCTCTATTATCATTGAAACTGTAGTGAAAGTGCTGTTATGTCAACATGATAAAACCCCTAGATGTTCCACAGCCTACATGTAGTCGACATGCAGCCGCGTCACACTGCTCAGGCAGGCAGTGTGGCTGCTCCAACCTGTTAACATGGGCGCAGAAATAAAAAGCAACAGGTTTAGTGACACAAACGCTGCTCATGCGAGATGTGTGTCCCGTGTAATAACTTCAAGTTCAAAATCACCCTGTCATCCTATCATCCTATTTCTCAACATGTGTGCCTGTTTCCTTGCTAGTCTCATTTTTTCATTGTTGATATTTGTTTATGCTTTCATGTTTTTTTCCTCTTCCTTTAAAATAATTAATTTTGGTCACCTTTAAGTTACATTATGCTTTATTTTTTTGCTGTTTGGTCAGTGGCTCACACCACTCTGGCAGTCCCCTGGCCCGTGGTGCCAGATACTGTATGTCCGCTGACTCCTCCAAGGTGTACACCATCCCCCAGACCAGCGGCTCAGGGCCGGGGCCGGAGCCTAGCTCAGAGGCCTGTGGACAGACACGCCCACAGTCCAGTTGCAAACTCCCAGTGGGCATGAAGACAACCGCTGATGAAGATGATGATGCCCACAGCACTGAGGGACCTCCCAACATTTCAGAGTGTGGGTGAGTGTGTGTGAGAGAGAAAGAGTAAGCAAGAGAGAGCATGTATGAGAACATAACCAAATCCACTCTTATACCACAAAAACAAGAAAAGTTAGTATACTGGTGCCAGCTCACATTAAGTCAACATTAACCATCATGCAAAGCTAGATGACACATTTTTTAATCACACTAAGTGGCCTCGTTGGCGCTGTTTCTCTCATTGTAGAGCTGTTTCCTCCCAGACTTGCTGTTGCACTAGAGCCAGAACCATTCCAATACAAGTGCCCCCCTCCCTATCAGCCCACCCAGTGTGCATAAACTGGCCTTGATTGAAGCCGACAGCCACAAAATAAATAAGCTCAATGAAGCCGCGGACATAATACACTTGGCACATGTCACTTGTGGTTATTGATTGTTCCCGTGAAGGCACGTCCCCGTGGACTGCCAGGCTGAGCCTCTTCCAGATCAGCGTCTCTGCTGGGAGCCAAGCAATGATCCACACACAACAACACACTGCTGTCACACATGCAGCCCAAGGACACCGGCCGCCACAGAATAGCCTCTAGAAGTATCGCAGAGGAAGAGGAATGTATGCAGCTGCTCAGCAAGGTTCATAATGTATACTCCCCTCAGACTTTATATGAACAGTGATGACTGACTGTATCTGTCTGATGATTAAATGGTTTGCTGTCGAGAACGGAGAGCCATTGATGGAGAAATTGAAACAGCTTGGATGATGTGTGTGTGCTTGTTTGAAGGTGTTTGCGTGCGGGCTATGGGCATATTATTTAGGAGAGAATGTGAGATTTGCCCTGGAAGAAGCCCCCTGCTCTAGCTACCAAGTAATTTCATTTATGCTGTGAAATTTGCCACTTAAGGACTATGTGATTGATTGCAAGCAGTGAAGTCATCTCCTGCCGACTTATGAAAAAGCTCTGTAATTCAGTTTCCCTCCCATTGTTTGTTTATATATTCTTACAGTTTTATTTCATCTTACATAACAGCGCCTCATGATGAATGGCCTAATATTACATACAGATATTGTTCTAACATAATGAAGTTTCTCTTCCCCTTTTCTCAAAAGTTTTCTCATTTGCTCTAACACTGTATGTAATGCAGAATGTGTATCGATGCTCCTAACCCTGGGCTGTATCTCTCTTGCTTCTGTTTCTTGATCCAGAGGAGCGGAGAGCTTGTTAGCATTCCTTCTCACAATGCTGTCTGAGCGTTCAAGGTACACAGTTAGTTAAAGTGAAACCCCGTGGCCCAGCCTGCTCCCCCACAGCCCACACCCTTTGCCCTGGACCACTGCCCCACTTGTGTCTCATGTGCTAGTCCTGCCATGTGGCACATGCTGTGAGTGGAGGACAGGAAGCTGTGCATCAGTGACTGTGACATTTCTGCTGTATCTCCTACATAATCCTACTGCTGTGCACTGTCCACAATACTCCCTCCTGCTTTTATCAACCTCTATAGAGATAGTGGGGGTTGACATGCAACAACCAACCCAGTCTTCACCCAAACCAAGGATGTTGTGGTTGCATGTGCCCCTTGATTTTTTGGGCCTTTTTGGTTGAGTGAAGGCATATAACAGCTATTGCCAGTCTGTGATTAATTCCTTGTATACAGTAGAAGAATCTACAAAAAACTGTAGGTCTCTTGTTAATTTGCTTGCGAATTTAAAACGGCTGGATGAAAAGTTCCTCTTTTTTTAACACTCACAATTAGGACCTGCTGCGCAAGAACATATTGTAGGCATTTAACAGAGGCTCCCACATAGCAGAATAACCTTGTATTTGCAAAGGTCAGGGCTTTAGCGTTGTTCCAATCTTCCCGTAATTATGGATCGATCATGTAAGAACAAACTGGACAAAAGCTATGTCAGGATACAGAGGGATAAGAAGGGGGTTGTTCCCGACAGTTTTAGTATAAAATCACCAGTTAATTGCATTTCTTTTTCCTGGCTGCAGCCTTCAGAATAGAGCAATTGTTTTTGAACCAGAAATCTCATGAATCAGTCAGAATGCATCTGGCAGGCACACTTAGATATTTGTAAAACTCGTCTATGTATTTAGGTCTTGGTTGCCATGGTGCCAAAAGCTTTAAACAGGGCAACTCTCAGCTATAGTGTCTCTAGGTAACCATTGCAGCCAGGCTGCCCATCGTCTCCCTGCATAGTGTATCCCCCTGCGGCCGTCTAACACCATGCCAACAGCACTCAGTGTGTCATGCTCAAAGGCTGCTCACTTAAAGCAGAGGTCTCACAGCCACACAACTCCACCAGCCAGGTCAATCACATCCTCCCTTCACTGAATCCCCCCTCTAAACACAAAATCTTTAAATGACAAACACCTAAAACAAAACATGTCGCCTCTTGTTGTTCTTTCTCCAATCCTGTCTAACAGCTCTCATGTCTTGTGTTGTTGTCTGAGCACTCCTCTAGAGTCTGTGGTTTGCACTTGTCTCTGGATGTAATTTCTGCCCAAACCCCTCTTTTTTATCCTTTCCTCTACCTCTACCTTTTCTTCTGCCTCTCCAGTGTGTGGCTGCATTCTTGTGTTCTTGTGTCTTTTCTTATAGTGAAATGGGACATGGTGGGATTGGTAATAAATTCCCTCCCTGGCTCCCCTTTCTAACCCTGTTACCCCACGTTCACCTGACTAGCATGGAGGCACCTGATGTTGGCATGTTAAAACAGATCCACCTGAACCCTTTGTGTGATACTGACATTATTTTCTAAATAGCTGGAGCCAAGCTGCGATGGCCCAGGGCCTCCCGTGCAGGACGTGGCCTTCCTGACCCTTCTGATGAGCTCTGCTCTTCTGTGTCCTCTGTATGGTCTATAGGCAGCTGTATGCACAGGAGGCCGCCTGCCAGATCCAGGCTGCCGAGCAAGATGGAAAATCACTGCAGAGACTTTCAAAAGAAGAATACCTAAAAATGATGCTGCCCGACAGCCCCCCGGGAGAAGACAGGAGTCGGAAGGTGAGGTCATCATGGCTGATTGACTAACCAGCCTTTAAATTGCTAAATAATTGTAATGTTGACATATAAAACCTGTTGAAGTAATGATTGATAGCCTGATGACATGACATCATTAGGATCGACTGCAAACCCTCAGGCTATTTTATCATGCTGACTAACAGGCGCAGTACCAACAAGGCCAGAACAAGAGCAGATAACCTCTTGCTGGGAACCAAGTAAAAGCAGGACTAGCATTTGCAGCCTATCAGCTGCTGAGTACCACAGCTGATGAGGCCTCGTCATTCCCGTCACAAGATCCTTTCAGTCCCCATTGACCGTCATCGAGCGTTTTGATAATTTAATTTATATCAGGGCCTGGGTTTGCTCAGTTGGAATGTCCTGGATTAAAGGCAGGGAGTTGCAGAGAGTGCATCGATGTTTGATGTTCCTGCAGACTCTATTAATTGCATCTTCAGTCCCCCATCCCCCATCCATTATCTAGCAGCAAAGGACCCTGGAGACATACAAATGGGTTATTTTTGGATGCTGCTCAGTTGTAATATAAGTGCACTTCATCCCTACAGAAGGCAGGCACGACCTCTGGCACAGGCAAGCCTCGTCCCTCACACGAAGCAGCTTGGTGCGCCGATCATTTTTTCTGTTCTGCACTGGGCTTACAGCAAATAAAATGTTATGCTCACAAGAGAACCAGGCAGCGTCGGTATCTAAAATGAAAGCAGGTGTATCAGGCCTGCACTGTGATTTCCTTTCGTTTGATTCTATTTTGTTTCCCACAGAGAAAGAAACCTCAGTAACAGGTACAAAGGTTCACAGTAACGTTTGTTGGATTCAAAGAGCAGTATAGTCTTTGTAGTAATCTCACTCTCCAGTCTGAATCAGTGATAATACGATGTGTGGAACAGCAGTCTGGGAGAGAAATGCACGGCACAGAGCCAGACACAGCAACCCTCTACATCTGATCCCAATAAACACATACTGTCCTTCTCTGGGACTGCATGTTTTCAATCATCAGCTGGCAAGAAACAAAATACAGTAATGAACATGTTGGATTCAATGTTGACTTATTTCATGTTAAATACAGTCTGACTTGTTCAATCACCTAAAGGTTAATTTGTGTGTCACTTGTGGTCGTCATCCGATGCCAGTCTTTGTGTTTGCGAGCAGGTGCAGAGAGATTTTCCTTGCCAGCCGCGGTGTCCGCTGAGACGCCCTTCCACAGACAGGCAGACTATTGTGTGGTTGACGTAAAGGAAAGGCCGCTCACAGCTTATTCTCCCACAACGTTCCTCTTTTGAACCTCCTGTGGGAAAGAAAAAAAGCATCTGAATAGGTGGTTGTCCAACACATCCTCCCAAGTGGCACGTCAAAGGGTTTCAGTGCCGGTTGTTGTCTTTTGTTCAGTGCGAGCAGCGGTGGAAAAAATGTCAGGGAAATCAGGAAAAATCATAGTGGATGTGTCACTGCTGCCTCAAGTGAAAAGAGCATTGCTGTTGTGCGGATAAATTCACAATAAAGCCCACACAAAGTGAGGACTATTGGCAAATGAGGTGGATTTAGATACCCTGAAATAGTCAATAATCTTGCAGGTTTGATTAAAACAATATTTGCGGAGTAATGTGCATCGGTTCACTTCACCAGTGCCAATAAGTGCTCAGAGAGCCCAGTTTGATGCTGTAGATGGAATAAATAGATGGCTTCTGAAAAAAACATTAAGCCCTATTGCAAATGGTTTCATTTGCGGTGACTCCATTTATTAGAAATCTTAATCTGTGCTTTTTTCTCTTTTATATGAGGAAGCAGCAAATCCCGTTAACGTTGTTTTGATGAGCAAGAACCTTATGGGGTCTAATCTTGTAAAGTTGGGTGGGAATACTTGCAATAAGAGACAACCTTGTTAAGTTAAAGCCTCTGAGATGTTCTTTAGAGGCAGTATGTGTGCATGCTGCATTGAATTAGAGTGTATATCTCCACTTTAAAGACGTTCTAGATGTTTGTGAAATTGTCACGGTGGGATTTGTGGGGAAACTGTCTTTGAAATGGAGATGGCTGGGTGTTGGCTTGCGGGGCTGCTAGTGAAGTGTTGGTTACAGCTGGAAGCCAAAGGCAGACATTTACCCATCTGGCCATCTGCCCCTCATATCATTTGTGGCTACTTTTGATGTCACTCTTGCAATATTTATGTAAGCTAAAAGGGACAATGATGGATTGGATTGGCCTTTGTGGTTTTGAGTGTTTAAACAGGAGATCATCTGTCAAAATTTTGGCCACAGTCATGAAACTCAATTATCCCTGCAGTGGTATACTGTGTAATTCTTCTCTGTGCACACACGACTTCCCCTCAGGACGATGATGCTTCGCCAACCCTCACAGCTTTTGTGATTGTCCACCCTGACCTTGTGTTGCCTTTTGACCCCTGCATTGCCTTGCATTGGCCTTTGTTATTTATACACAAAAAGCAGCAAACCAAGTTAATGCACAAGTACAGTATAGCCACTGCTTCATTCAACTTCTCATTGGTCCTTTGTTTGGTTTGTAAACAAGCAAACAAAAGAAAAAGTGTGCTGAGTTTATTCACAATGATCATGTTTTTAATAGAGCCCTGCATTAAAATGACTCCTACAGGAGCTGCACTGTGCTCTGTTTATCTGTATTGACAATCTCTGGATAATAGCTCATGCTGGAGTTTAGTTTAAAGGTCCCATATTATGCTCAGAATTATGCACTAGAAGAGGCTTTAATGTTCAAACACAATTTTTTCTGATATCTTCTGTCATCCTCTGTCTGAAACGCTCAACTTTAGCGCCTGTCTTTTTAAGTCCCCCTCCTGAAAAAGCCCAGTCTGCTCTGATTGGTCAGTGTTTCCGGGTCTTCCACTCCGGCACTGCTGGCATCTCTGCATTGTCATTTTGGACGGGGGAAGACTGTAATGGCAATTTCTACCTATATTTAGTATAGTTGTGACATCACAACCGTACAGAAGTCCTAAGGGCTTGTTTAAAGGCGCAGTTTCTGAATGCAGACAGTGTGCATTTCTCTGTGGATTTAACATTTTGATACTTTCACAGTATTTATATAGCAATGCAGCCTGCTTGACAATCAAACAAAACATGGAAATTGCTTGTTTTACAATATGGGACCTTTAAGTAAAATTGAGATGTCTTTCAACCTGACATATTTCCAATAAAATTGGCCATTGTGATCACATGGGTCATGCAAACGACTCACCATGTCCGTTTTTGAGATTCTGGGAAATGAGGACTCGTGCAAATCAATGTACCGTACCGTATTTTTCGGATTAAAAGACGCTCCCGCTCAGCGGAAAATGCATAATAACGAAGGAAATAAACATATATAAGTCGCACTAGAGTATAAGTCGCATTTTTTGGGGAAATTTATTTGCTAAAATCCAACACCAAGAATAGACATTTCATCTTGAAAGGCAATTTAAAATAAAAATAGAATACAGAACAACAGGCTGAATAAGAGTACGTTATATGACGCATAAACAACGAACTGAGAACGTGCCTGGTATGTTAACGTAACATATTACGGTAAGAGTCATTCAAATAACTATAACATATAGAACACGCTATACGTTTACCAAACAATCTGTCACTGCTAATCACTAAATCGAATGAACTCTTCTTCCTCTGTGTCACTTCTGAACAACTCCGCCAACTCGAAGTAGCTGGTAGCATCTTTTTTTTCACAGTGCACTTCTGCCATGACCCGCCCCCGCCAAATTTTGATTGGTTGACGTGTGTGTGTGACGATTGCTGATATACGCCTAGTCTCTTACGTGACTGAGATAAATAATAGCCCGGCCTATTATTTGATATTTTACAGTAATGTGTTAATAATTTCACACATAAGTCGCTCCAGAGTATAAATCGAACCCCCGGCCAAACTATGAAAAAAACTGCGATTTATAATCTGAAAAATACGGTTTATCAGGGAAAGTTTCACATGCTAACACTGGTATCTTTTGTGTATTTGTGACTTTCTTCCATATTAAATACAAATACATCTTTTGCTTGCCCTTCAGCTTGTATCGGGGCACTTACACTTAGTCTTCTCTGCCGTCTGCATCTGTTATAAGTCTGACGCAACACCTTTTCAAAATACGAATGTCCCGGTGCAAGCGCGCCGTTGAACAGCAACGACCGAACCTGTAAACGATTACAATCACTTTCTTCAGTGAGACACTTTTCCATGGATAGAAAAGGTAAAATGACAATTCCATTGTTTTTTTGTTTTTACTTAGATCTGTTCAAACTATGGTTCAAACAACAGGGGACACAGCACTGCGGCAGTGTAGAAATACAGGGCTTTGACCGGCTTGGGCCTGGATATAGTATTTTGAACGGGCAGTGCGTCACGACTCAACAGCCAGATAGGCTGCCCCAGTACAGTGACCTCCGTCACCACCTTCACAAGCCCTGTCCGCTGTTTTTCCTACTCTGTGACACTTTCCAGCTGTGCTCAATCCATCTGCATTATCCTGAGAGCAAAGACTGTAATTGATTCCTGACACTGCTCCCTGATGTTCCCTCCTTACCCATCCAGCTGCCCGTTCATGTAAACCTGCTGCGCCGAAGAAAGGCAAAGCACAAGGAAGGTGCAGCCATCACTGGGGGTTTGGAGGTCAAACAGCTCCATCGTTTGCATTGTTGGGAGTATCTATTGAAAAATTGTTCTTCTTCTTTCAGGTGTCGGCAGTGGGCAGTTTGTCCCCGAGACGCTCCCTTTACCGGACCCTATCTGATGAGAGTGTGTGCAGTAACCGCAAGGGTTCGTCTTATGCAAGCTCACACAGCTCCATGCTGGACCAAACCATGCCCAACGACATCCTATTCAGCACCACCCCACCTTACCACAGCACACTGCCTCCTCGCATGATCCACAACCAGGGAGCATCCAACCTAAGGAGTAAGTACAGACATAGAAACTCTCACTAGGCTAGCTTCTGCAAAAGAAACATCTAAACTGTGCACTGTCTTATTAAAATACCTCTTAGAGACAGGAAGGCAACTGTAGACTTTCTCTGCGTGTTGCTCTTGGATTATCATTCCTCTTCTCTGGCACCAGATAAAAGCCAGAAATAGATACTTGTATGAAGAGCCACTTGTGTCCTACCAGTATCATTAGCACAACTGGTACACACTCCAGCAAAACTCCTCAATATAGCCAACTAATTGGAACTGGGCGAGTCAGCGTGCAGCTTGCAGGGGGCCTGCCGCTCCGTCTGCATTAAGCAGACACCTGTCGTGCTGGCTAGCCTTCCCTCTCTACTGTTCTCCCAGCCTCCACTGAATATGTATGTCCTGCCTGTACCAATGCAGGTCTTTAAGATCTGCGACATGAACATGCCTATTTTTCCATCAAGAGTGCCACAATGTCTGTCATACATAACATTTCATTCACTCATAAGTCTCTGCCTGCCTCCCCTCTATGTCCCTCCTGTCTCATTTCCATACCGTTCCTCGCCCGTCTCTGGCTGCTGTCGTTAGATAGAAAATGGCTTTTGGAAAGATGTTTCTCTCTTTGGCCTCTTCTGGCTGTCAATCTGATGGGTCTCTGATTGTTTTGAAGGGTAGTTGAGAACACAGGCTCTCTCTTTCGCTCGGTGAAACGGCCCAATTTGGTAAACAGTGAATCACTCAAGCTCCAAAGATGCTGGATAAATTGAAAGGAGAGTGTCAGCATCACCTCAAGCTCTCTCTGTCTCTTCTCTGCTTCTCCACTCATGCTTTCTAAATGCCTCTCCGCAGAATGGGAGCTTGTTTATTGCATTGCCCGTCTTTCAGGGCTGACAGGGAGGGACGGCAAGAGAGACAGACGGGAGGGAGAGGAGATATTGATTGAAACATGAAGACATTCACTTAGACAAGTCATTTATCGCCCCTCAGACAGCGCCTTGCGAGTGCTATGCAGAGAAGGTGGTTTAAAGTGAGCCTGCCATGCTGTCACATAAACACAAAACTTTCTTTTCAAAGTTGAATTGTTTGCGACGATTAACATGATTCGTTATTTCGGGGCATCAAGATTAGAATTTGGCTCAGGTGACGGTATGATTGGATAGGAGCTACTTGACTGAGCATAGACTCAAGCCAGGTGTTTTGATGTGCAGAGCTGGATTTAGGTAAATACCATCCCTTTTAGCAGCAGCAACTATTTTGAATAAACCCCCTTCCTTCCCCCCTCTACGCCCCTCCTTTCATCTCCCAACCCCTCTTGTCTGCTCTGATGCAAACTGATGGGTGACTCAGAGATTAGCCCATAACTCAGGCCAGGCCTGGACACTGATCAGAGTGCCTGCCTGTCTCTGCAGATGAGTTTTGGTTCTCTGATGGCTCCTTGGCGGACAGGTCCAAGTTCACCGACCCGGGCCTCATGCCCCTCCCAGACACTGCCTCGGACCTGGACTGGTCTCACCTGGTTGACGCAGCACGAGCCTTTGAAGGTAACCAGCCTGGCTGAAGCTGCTGGCACCTCGTGTAACCTCCCACCTCCTCCTGGCTGCTTAGCGTGCGTGTGTGTGGGCGTGCATGCGTGTCTGTGTGCGTGTGTGCGCGCGTGTGTGTGTGGGTGTGTGTTTGTACGCAAGTACTAACTTGCTTGCATGTGCCGGTTTGTGTGCTCTTTGTGTTTGTGTTTCTTCTAGTGTCTTCAAATTTGTTGTAGGAGGGGACTTGTAGGAATCCTTTTTTGCTTTTTGCACCTCTGCTCCAAATCCCATTGTGGTTCCCCATCAAGTATTGTAGCCAGAAAGAAGAGCCATCATTTCTCAGCACAGACATGGGGCCAATTTTCACAGCATAAAGCCAACAAGTGGCCACTTAGGGAGAGTTCTTACAGCAATGCCTTTTACTCCTAAGCTCTTGGTTTGATAGTTTGTGATAATTTCAGCTCCTCTTTTTGCCTTTTTTGCATTAAATCAAACTATGGCCTGGAAGATGCTGGATTTACTTTTTTACAGACATTTCCTTGGGGCCCATAGTGGCAGATTCTCTCCTATTTGTGTTTTTTGTGGACTCAGGAACAAGTTGTTAAGGAATCGTGCGCTCAGATACATTTATGAGGTCCTACACTATGTTGTCTTTCTAAACAACATGAGTATTGTTCCTGTCAAAACTGAAATCTGTCTTTTCTCTCGGTCGCTCTATGTTCAGTTAATTAGCATTGACACATCTCAGCCACCTCATGTTCAGCATCATCACTTCTGTTCATTTTTTTTCCTCTGCTTTAAGTACTTTTGCGGCCACCACTCTCATTCCAGTCAGTGTATTTCCCCATCTATCACAGAAACGCTAACGTGCCTAACATGCAGTACTTTTTCCACTTGAACTCCATCTGACCCCGAGACCAACGAGTGGGCAACGGAGCATGTGACCATTCATTTGTCATAATTAATGAATCCTCTGTGGAGTTTCTTCTTTGATACATTCCCTGCTGCACAGCCCGCAGCATATCATTTAACAAGAGTGGAATCAGTGGAGATGATGCAGAGTCTGACTGGCAGCAAGAAGGCAGTCATCACGGCAGCCTGGCTGTCCCAGAGAAGTGCTGTGTAAACTGGAGCGAGCAGAGAGTGGCTCCAGGCTGCCATTGTGCCATGTATGTTTAACTAACTTTATGTAGAGGTAGGGCTGAAAGGGGTTGCCTGAGATGTTAAAGCATTTATAGCACTCATAACCTTGTTCATATTGATCCTGAGAGACTGCTAATTTTCAGTTTGGATTGGCTTGCATCATACACTGTGCCCTCCTAACTTTTGAAAGCAGAGGGCAGATGTAATTAGGTTTAAATTCTTGAAACAAAAGATTTGGTGCAATCTCTGAAAGCACTTTTGTCAACTATTTGGTAGGTTTTTAATATTCCCTCACAAGTAGGTGCAGAAAAGATTGTCGTGTTTTCTCCTGTGTTTTGGTTTGGTTTTGCTTTGCAGATGTAGTCCTGTAAATCTGGACACCCGGTCACGCAAAGATGACAAGCTGCTTTTCTGCGCCTGTCACTGCTTTCGTAGAAGTCTTTAATCTTTCTGATGCAGCCATTGCATATGAGTAAAATGTTCATTCATATGTAAATTAAAGCTTGGTCTCCCTTTCCTGCCTCGTCTGAACAACCAACTCCAGGCTTGATCAGCTTTTGTCTTGAAGTGGATTAGCTTTCATTTGGGGGCTAAATTAATGGAAGGGTTTCCTTAATCTTTTCTATGAATATGCAGATCCTCCTATCTTTAGTCTCAGACCAAAGGCTTGAGAAAGAGAGAGAGGGTTTCTAAAGAAAAGAGCATTACGTCTCAAAACTGAGCAGTCCCCAAGCATAACATGCCAAGTTTGGGTTTTCCATGGGGCTTTGAGCAAGCTTAAGGGCCTGATATGGTAAAACAAGCATGACTGGTGCCTTACAGCTCTCTGGGATCCAGCCCATTATGAGCCAAACAGCTGTCAGAGGAAGCTCAGAGGGGCGAGGGCACCAGAGCTACACCCAAGGGACTTACTTTATCTGTGATAGTCTAGAAATGCTCTGTTTACCACCTTGTTCCTTATAGCCCGGTTATAGATCTTCCAGTTTGGGAGGACAACCTTTGATGGCTTAAACCAGAACCGCTCATTCATACAAAGCAAGAACGATTCAGCCCATCCTGTCAGGAATGAGAGCATGCGAGTGTTTAGTTCTATTTTAGTTGCATGTTGACACCATGAAATGCGTTGCTGAACTCATTTCCTGTTTTCGATGTAAAGGGCAGATTATGACCTGTTACGTCACCTGTTCTGTCTCCAGACCAGCGCGTGGCATCTTTCTGCACCATGACGGACATGCAGCGGGCGGAGGCTCTGCAGATCTCAAGAGAGCTGACCAGACGGGTGGTGGAGGCGGAGGGAGCAGCACTGGAAGCAGAGTAGGCTTTACCCACAAACAAAAACACAGAAGCACCAACACTCCAGTAGCAAGAGAATAACTGACTGGCCGTCCCCCTGAACAGTGATTGTCCAATCATAGCTTAGCAGCCAATCATAGCTTAGCAGCCATAACTATTGGATAAAACCGTGTTCATCTGCTCTAATGTTAGCTGCATGCACAGCTACCTTACTACCTGTCAGTCAATGAGTGTTATTTAAAGGCGAGGGGCAAGTTCTACAGCTAAATGTTCACCCAAATCTGCATCAGATAGTGTTATGTTTGACTAACTCATCGCTTATTTCTCATTCTCAAATCCTTTTTCTTTGGTGAAACACCCTGTTTGAAAATCAGCATAAATCTAACCACGGTGTTGCTTGACAAATACCGTATGTTCCGTAAGTCCCACATAGGGATGGATTATGGAGGTGGACTGGTAACTGGAGACGTGTCAGTTCACCTCCTAAGCACAGACATCTTACCATTTGATGCGCATGTGCGTGCGTGCATGTTCGTGCGTGTGTGCGTGTGTGCGTGTGCGTGTGTGCGTGTGCGTGCGTTACAGTAAAATAACAGAGTGAAAACATTGAATATCCCCTTGGGATTAATAAAATAAGGCTAAGTAGCTCTACATTGCAATACACAAACAATACCACTCATATATTTCCATGTCCACTTAGATTTTAGACTTCAGTGTGTTAGCATAACATTAAGTATGTAGCCATCATGTGCATATTTAAGACATTTTACAGGCTTGTTGTTTAAAAACAAGTCAGTTTGAACCATTAAAGTAACAACTGCCAATACAGTTTTCAACTAATTAGCATTAGCTAAAGCTAGCTATCTAAAACTAATCAAATCAGCTAGTGGTCATCATCTTTTCAGCCAACAAACTCCAGGGGCAACTGCTAGAAATGTGAAGTCTGTTATTTGCCAGAACAGACAGGCATGGCAATGGTAACTGAAGGGGGCGGGGCTTAGCTGACTGTCCATATCAGCTCCTGTATCACAGCAGAAACGGTCATTGTGTTTTATTTATGGCATAAACGAGTCTTAATAACATCCTATCTGGTTTCCACCAACAGCGGCCCCCCCTCCACACTAACTGGCAAAGTCAACCAGTTGGAGGTGATCCTCAGGCAGCTGCAGCATGATCTCAGAAAGGTGAGTTCACATGTATCAAACACATTTCTTGATTCTATTTCTATCACCTTTTTTGCTTTCCTTATTCCACACCGGCAAGCAGTGAATGTCTGTGTCACGCAGCTCGGGGGAACAGACATTGAGTAATGAATGCCCTGCCGTCTGTGTAATACAAACTCGTCCACTTAATTCAATATCCTGCTTCCTTCCCTCATTGTGTCCCGGCCCCACATTTCCCCGCCAACTAATGTGCTTAAAATGGACAGAGGAAGTGCATTTTTATCAGAACAGAGAAAAGGCTGCTTTCCCATGTTAATGCCTTCCATTTACACAGCGCTGACGACAGACGGATGTTCTTGTAATAGAGGGGCTTTTATCAACCACTTTTCTATCCATTTTTTTTTTTGCCTCATGTCCCGGTGTTGATTGTGTCTGTGTTTTTGTGTTCAGGAGAAAGAGGATAAGGCGATGTTGCAGGAGGAGGTGCAACACCTGAGACAGGACAACATGCGACTGCAGGAGGAGAGCCAGACGGCGGCGGCTCAGCTCAGGAAGTTCACAGAGTGGTTCTTTCACACCATTGACAAGAAACCCTGAGAGAGCGAGAGATCTACAGAAAGGGAAAGGAAGATGGCCTTCACTTCTCCTGGGCTAACATTCAACTCCTACTTTAGACTCCCAGATGATCAACAGGCAAACAAACTATAAAACAAACCATTACCAGCCCCCAGAGTAATCAAGACTCTTTCAAAAGCCCCTGCATTAGGGACTGTAGTGCAGCCCTGTGTGGAGAGACTTGAAACCCTGATCCAGACCTTAGTTTTGGGATCCTCCTTTGTCTGAAGTGCAGGGCTGTTTCTGACGTTAGCGGGGTTTTTTTATCCTGGGAAACGAGACTCTTGGGAGACCTCCTCATCTCCTGCGCTGGAGAGGAATTGAGAACCGCCGGGGCCCCGCCTGAGTCCCCGGGATCTTCTTACAGTAGTGGAATGTAAAGCTCATTTACTGTAGTCAACATATAATCTACCTACGTATGTCACGTCAGTCTACTGTACTGTATACTCAGCTGTACTGTATCGTACTGCGCACACTGTCACACAGCTGTTTCTGTGCCGGCCTTCACGGACGCAGGAAAGGAGAGAGGGTGAGGAGGGGAGGAATGTACTGTACAAAATGAAGAGGTACTTATAGTCTGCTCGCACCAAGAGGAATCCACATGTGGCGGTCTCGACACATACAGTGGGGTGGAGGGGGGGAGGGGGGAAACGAATGTAGCTCAACTGAGACCCTTTTTTTCTGGATTTCTGGTTCCCAAAGTCCCAAAAGTTTCAAGGTTTGATGTTTTGGGTCATTTTTTTCTTTCAATGAATTCCACTTCTTCTTTTAGTCAGTGTTGTAATGTAGGGTCACATTGGCAGTAATTTTGGTGTTTAAAGGTGCTTTCCCTACACACATGTTCGTCAGTAGTTTTCATTCACTGTCGCAATGTCCTAGCAATAATGAAGTGGTAGTTACGAAACTGTGTTTTTTAAAAAAAATAAGAAAAAAGAAGTTAGCACAAACGTGAAGAGTTCCTGTCGAGAAGCAGTTGTACTTGACATGTATTTATAAAACAGGAAGAGACTGTGCCTAAAACTCTTGGTTGTAAATGGATTGTTTTTCTTTGCTTTAATTCTCTTTTATAAACACATGCCTTGTCTGTGGCTCACTGATATAAAATCCTATGTAAGAATGAGTGTGTGTGTGTGAGTGAGTGTGTGTAGTTTATCACAGCAAAATGTGTTTTTATGCAGTGGTTTCTAGAGCATTAGAGCAAGCGCCAGTGAACCACACTTACAATGCCAAATGTGTTTATTTCTGTACATATCTGCCACAGAAGTGTCTTGTATTTAACACTATTATTTAAGCTTATTTAACCTAAAGTTGTTTATTTTATTAAGGGTATTTTGGTTTCTTTTGTCCTGTTTTTTTCTGCACTAAGGAGAGATAAAGCTCTGTGTATGTTGTAAAGTGTGTAGCTTGCCAGGGCAAAAAAAACCTATATATTTAAATATATAAATGATGATTTTGGAGATTCCAACATTTGGATGCTGCTAGATTACAGTTTGCTGGTTTGTATGCTTTTAAAAATGGCTCTCTCCGTAAACTGTCTCATCCCTGGAGGGACACTGGTTGCTTTTTTTTTTTTTGTTCTATTTTTGTTTTTTTAATAAATGTAGTTGTAAAAATAAGTATTTTTTGTGTTTTTAATATGTTCTATTTCTAGCATTCTAAACCAAACGCAGTGATTTTAAATTTTACTGAAAGATAATCTTCTCATGTTGAAATTAAAAACCAAAAACCAGCCGTGTTAAAGAATAAATTCCCTTTTTTTTTTTTTTTTTTTTTTCAATTCTGATATAAAGAAATAGTTCAACATTTGCAAATATGAAAGAAATGTTTCTTTGCTTCCTTGTCTGGTGATAAATGACACACACATCTATTGAACACGAAGCTGAAGCCAGGAGATGGTATGGTTAGCTTAGCTTAGCATTAAGACTGGAAGCAGGGGGGAATAGCTGACTGTTCCCCCTTAAAAACAACACAACTGTTATTAAAACTAAATCAGATATGATCGATGAACATGTTAATTAGTGGGCTTTAAAAGTGCTGATCCAGTCTTTATGCTACACAAAGCTAATTGTTAGCTTTAGCTTTATACTTTCCATGCAGGTATGAGTGGTATCAAACTTCTCATTTTCACATTTCCCATGTAAAACTACACATTTAACACAACGCTTACATGCCTATATGGACATTGCTGATATAACTTTATCCCGTCTCCTCACTGGCTATGAAGTGACCCTCCAATTAAAGTAGATATCTTCCAAAGTTGCTATCTTTACCCCACAGCTCAGCAAGATTCACTGACCAGGGAGACTCAAAGAGGAAGTCTTACACTAAAAAGACTTTTGACACATTTTAACAGACAGTCATAAGATTTGGATGCCATCAAAAGCATTATAAATGTAATACATCCACATCTAAGGGATCTCAATTGTACTAGATAAACTAACCAAAGGAATAGAAGTAAAAACATTTCAGATGATAGCTCTTAAGTCTGTGCACCCAGATATGGGAATGAAGAGTATGTCCTCATCAGCCAACTGATAGCTGTTCTCCAGGATTAGACTAAAGACAAATCTAATTTTAGACGGTACATTTATTGAGCTCCCGCTGGAGAAGACGAAGATAACAACCTTTTCTATGTGACTTTTTCATCCTCTATTTTGTAAACAGCAGGTGTGCTAAGACATTTTTCGAATGGAAACATGAAACCATAATGTGTTTGTGACTTGATTCCCTGTGAGTTGGTGTGCTTTAAATAAATGACAGATGTTGCTTTCACTGCTGGGACACCAAAGGACTAGCTGAATAATTAATCATAAGCCTTTTTGGGTGCTGAGAGAAAAACAATTCAATTTGTTTGCTACTTCCTGCATAAACCCCCAGCCCAGCTGCTGGAGTGTGGTCCAATGTATTACGTCCTCTCTGGGCTGCTGGGTATATGCAGGTGCATTGGACTGTGGGTAGAGTTGGTTTGCCCATGTCTTTTGGATATGTTCTCATTCCCATTTGGCCTCACCTTTGAGGGAGTTGGATCCGTTGGCAGTTAGTTTGTTTGAATGTTTTTTTCTTTATTTTTCCCCCCTTTGTGTCCCCTAAGCTTGTCTCTGAGGTCACAAAGCAAATTTTATAAAAGCTTAATCCAAGTCTGACCATTGAATGAACCTGGAGGTCATATTATTAGGCAGCCTGTTCTGACCTCTCCATTAGGCCACTCCACACAACAGCTGCCTATAAAAATGCCTGGACGTCCATTTGTGTGTGGATGAACTCTGGGTTTTATCCAGTAGCAGCATGCAGTGAGATGAGGTATAGTTAATCTATGTGTGTGTGCAGTGCCAGGACAGCAGATGGGAGCTCACACTGGCACAAGGCGAAAGTGTTGCCTGTTTCAGATGGAGGAGGATTCCAGGGGATGTTGTAGAGGGTACGATAAGGAGCTCGACCTGTGACTAAAGAGAAATGACTTTGGCATCAGAGAAACGTGGAGAAAGATCCGCGGACAGAGGCCGGGGTCAGCAGCAGTATATATGAAAGATACGCTGCAGCATAAAGATGCATGGGACCAATACACACTATAAAGACATGTCGGTATTTTATCAGCCTTGCAAAATATGCTGACAAGCAGTAAAGTCCAATCGAATCGTCTGAAAAATGTACTCTAAACAGATGGGAGAGCTTACAGTCACGTAAACTATATTGATTTCTGATATTCGACTGTGTCAGCAGTTAACGGAATGAACGTTAGAGTTTCTTCACTCAGCAGTGACGGTCATCCTCCAACAAATCCTACTCACCACACATAATAGCATGCGACAGAGACACAGTTGTCCTGCTTCCACAGTCCCACAGCAGATGCTCCCCTGCTGTGAGTACCACCCAAGTCAGGATCATGTTACCCAGAATAGGGTTCAGTGTGCCCAAAGCGCAGCTGGCACAGAAGGAGGGAGGGGGGAACTCTATTGACTGCATGTGGAGGTCAGTCTGTAGTTACTGCTTGCAAAATATCAAATATCGGTATCAGCTTCCCTGAAACAATTGATTAGAACTTGTGTTTCCGTTAAATGAATCTACTCTTCAAGAATTGCAGGGAATTCTTCATAAATATCAAAAAATACCATCTATGCATTATTCAGAATGGCTGTTGTCCATGATCCTTGGTTTAATTAGTATCTTACCATATAATAAGCCTACCTGAGAGTTGTATGTATGAATCATTGACCATTATTCGGGTGTTAAGCAGAGGATAGTGAAAAGAGGAGAATTCAACAGGCTTGCCTTTGGTCTTGCAAAAATCTCAATTGTGTTGTGTGCCTGCGAGGCATAACGGCAGGATAAGCTCTCTCACCTGGTCTGTTTATCTTTGCAGCTCATCTCTCCTTTGCAGGCACTTTGAAATTCCCTCTCGCTCACTGGGGAGCTGCATCACACACACAACATAAAAGAAAAGGAAAAGGAGAAAAAGGAAAGATCCTCCAACCCAGCAGACAGTCATCTCTCTCCCCCATCTGCCTCCCAGGTCCCCACGGGCTGTCACTATCCGTCAGTCAAGTCACAGGTGACCACCCTCTCAGCTGAAAATATTGAAGGGCGACATTTTATAAGCCACTATCCTGCGTGCCTGCTTGGCCTCAATAGAAATCAGAAAGGGTAAGAAAAAAAAACATTTTCCAGAAAGGTCACTGTTGGCAGGAAAGCTTGAAATCTCACACATCTGAAACATCAGCCAGCCTCATGTTGCTGTAGGTGTGGGAATACAACGGAGGCTAGTGTCTGTGTGTTCTTTCACTGTCAAATTAGATAAAGAAGACAGGAACAAATAGATAAGACAGGGCCGCTGAATTATCTTCATTTGCCGAGATGTCCTTGTCTGTTGTCCCTTTCAGCCTCCGAGCAACAGTCAGTTCTGCTATCGATTCTCAATCGGCTGCTTCCAGTGCAAACAGCCACGGCTGTGAGGAGGCATTCAAGAGAGTTTGGGTAAGTGGGTGGTGGGAAGAAGGTGCTGGGACCCAGATCTTTACGCTGACATCCCCCTCCATTTTTTTTCTAAACTGAAGATATTGATTATGCAAAGTTCCATTGGTCTGGCCTGGCCTGTGTGGCTGAGTAGAGGGGTTGTTTTAGCAGGTCATGGGAATATTGATGGCTGGAGGCTGAATGGTAGGTGTGAAAGTGGGGGCGTATAACAAACAACCCCACTGACCCATCATCAGCAATAAAAGCTTAACTGGAGAAGCAATCGATCCTCTGTGTGAGAGGGAGATACAGAGACGCCAGAAGGTCAAACGCAAAATGGGTCTTGTTGGCACAGTGAGCTCAGGAATTACCTTCAGCCTGGCGTGCTCACATCAAACTGTAAAAACAGTGTGCATGTTGTGTCCATGTGCAAGTTGTAACAACAGGCCTTCATTATCTGAAAATCTGCTTTTTTGCCATTTTGGTGTTCTCACTTTCAACAAATTTGTGCTTGACTTTTGCTCTTTCTCTACACAAAAACATGTACAAGCTTTTGAAACTTAAAAAATTCTGTTTCTGTCGTTCAGTCTTCTTGGCGGTTCCATGCTTTAGTGCTCACCCAGTTTTTTCCATATTCTTATCTGGTTTGTTATATATCCGAAAGAGCAGATGTCCCCTATTTTGAATTGGGGAACAGATGTTAAAATGTAATAAAATCATCAGTTCATATCAGGAGGTCACTTCCTCACAGTAAATCTGTAATCTCTTTTCCATGTAGGCTATTGAACAATTTTGTATGACCTAATGAGACTCTCTCAAAAGTCTCCAGCCATGCTAGCAGTTCTTTGAGGCTGCACTTACAGAAAAGACAATGCTAACATGCTAATATTTAGCATTTAGCATGTACACCTATCTTAAACAAATGCAATCGAATCCAACAGTTCGATAAAAGTCCTATCTGTATGAAGGTTGTAGAGGTATTGATTCAACTGTAAAGATAATTTAGGAGGCTGTATTATGGCTATTATTGATTTAAGTGGGATGGACAAAATATTGTAAACACACAAAAAAAAGCAATTCAACAGCACCAGAAACAGCCTTTAAAATGATCCTAAAGCTGAATCAACACCTCTCTAAAATATGAATGTTATAATCTTCATGACTGCAAACATCCGTACATAATCTCACCTAATCCAACCCAATAAGTGTTTAAATATTTCTGATTGACCAACCAAAGTTGCCACCACAGAGCCAAGGTGCTAGCATGGCTAAAAATTACCTTTGTACAAGGTAATTGGCAGTGTTTACAGTGTCTGAAATGTTCTTGTATCAGTATGTTTATCAAACTTGATGTTCTGGGCCCCACCTGAGGGACTCGTGTCTCCCGTTCTCTCTCGCAGAGATGTGAATCAGGAATTAGTGTCTCCTGCTTCACATTCCAGATGGTGACATTTATGTCTATGTTCAGCAAATTAACAAAAGTAATAAATACTAATCTACGAAAACCTAATAAAACATTAAAAACCATCAGATTTTGATTTGTGATTTTAATTAGCCTGCTTAATGCCAGGAGTTTATGTTCACCAGGAGCAATAAAGCAAACACTGAACGTTGGTATTTAGCTGAATAGTTCATTAACCGGTTCAATAAGTACAAATTAATGTTCATATCTTTCCTCTGCCAATGACAGCTCAGTGTTTATGATGTGGGAACAAAGCTCCAACATTAGACCCAATTGTGATGATGGATCAGTTTGGTTTAGATTACTCAACTGACTTTGCCATTAAAATAACGTGTGGTCATAGACTTTTTAATATGACTCACATTCGCTTAAACAAAGTGTTTAATCACAATGTTTATAACATAAACTTAATATATTCATCACATTAACCTGTTCAACTGCACTTATTTGTACATTGATCATTTTAATACTAAGATTACAAGTAAGCTACTATGCATACATTATAATAGTATAGTGTGATATTTGTTATTTAATGTACTGTCAAGCCTATACAATAAGACGAGCGAAGAATAATCCAGCTAACACACACATTTGTGGACATCATGTTAGGGTTGACATCTGACTCCAGCCATTGTTTTGGATCGATTGCTTGCGCAATCAATAAGGTACAGCACAATAAGGTTAAATGCATTTGCATAAACAGAAATCTCAAAATGAACGACCTTTAATCACATGAAAATAAACTCGCACCGCTCCAATCCTCAGTTGTGCAGTTGTGTGTTATTTACTTACTCACTTATTTGTCTTTGTTCCCCGGAGCGACATAACACTTTGACAAGTTCTCACCACACTGCCTGTGTAATTTATGTGTGCAATAACAAAAGTGCAAAGCTCTGGTGATCTATACGTCAAAGACGAGCAAGTCAGCTTTCAGTCTGCCAGGTTCCAAAGATACACAGTCTCACCTCTCCATCAATTTTACTATTCCTCCATTTAACACCCGCCTCCTCCACCTTGCTTTCCTATGCTGTATGCTTTTCTCCTTTTAACACTTTTCATTTTTCCCGTAAATTTTGTTTCATATAATTTTTGTACTGTACGCCTGTTTACCTGTTATAAACCTGCTCCTAGTGGCCACTGTATGAACTGCGATTTTTGGCACTTCAATATTGGATCAACCAGGAAGTCGCTGTGGTAGGGGCTTGTCAATAAGGTATGAATAGAACTGCATGTGTGTCCGTGTGACTGTAAAGTATGCCCATGCCTTTACTCAGCTTCTCTGATTGCCAGCTTAATGGCCATTTTAATTTGTCAATACTTTAGTTTCTAACCAAATGCTTGCAAAACTAATGACATTCCCCTCAGCCAGCTGTTCATGTTTAGAGCTAATTAGCGAGTATTATCATGGTAACACGCTAAACTAAGATAGTAGGCTTAACATTATACTAACTAGAAATGCAGCATGTTAGCATTGTTATTGTGATAGCATTCTAACATTAGCATTTAGCTCATGGCTGCAGACTCTTGGTGCAATACAATTTTCTGCCTCACTGCAGGTCATATTATTACATATGATAAAATGATGGATTTGAAATCTGAGATAATATGATGCAAGGTTCAGAGGAAAATGGCATACAGAGGGGTTGAGGATGGAGGTTTTCTTGTTCCTCTCTTTCTCCTAATGCTCGATAGTCAACAAAGCCAGGCACCAATCTGCATTCCTTCCACTGCATGTCTCTGTGAAAAGCCATCCAGCCTGGATATTCTGCAGCTGAATGTTTTGCGGTCTCCAGCCAAGAAAAGACAAACTGGTTTTAGTGACACCTGCTTTTCCCCAGCTTGTGGTTAGTGTAATTGTGCCTTTTCTTAAGCAGTCTCTAACTAGAGACCATATTGCGATGGGATCACACCAGCCGCGATGCCAAATCGGGCCAGGGGTGTAAAGTGGTGGGGAAATTACCCCCACCCCCACACCCCCCCACCTCTCTAGTTCCACACCACCACCACCAAAACTTTCTACCCCTCAACTTCCACTACCCTTGCTCGGATCACACCCATTCACAGCCTTCATTTTTATCTTAGTTAAACGGTTGCGTCTCTATCATGGTAACAAAATCTGTCCACAGACAAACAGAAATACAAATACCTAGGCTACTGAAAACAACCTCTGTGGTAGCTTCTGCGACAGTAGGTTTCTCCAGGAACACATTTTGCCATAATCACGCACACGCACACACACACACACACACACACACACACGCACAGTTTAAAACAATACCAGCGTCACTGTCACGGCATCATTGACCCCTATCTGCACACAATATCAATGGGCCAGGGAGAGGAGACAAGTACAAGACTTGTGGCAGCCTGAGTGTCTGCAAGCAGCTGGAGGAGCTCAAACCACAACATCTGTGAGGAACGAGGTCAGGTTTCTATCACACCACCCACAACGCATGTTGTTAGAGTCATGGAGGGCCAAAGGCTGAAATAGAAATAGAAATAAGTGGGCAACACGCCAAAATGATATTACACATAGTTTATGTTCATCCTAAACCAGACCAAACAGTTGTTGAATATGATTCCCAAAATTCAGATTACTTATGAGTTTGCGCGTTTGATATGTTTTGCTGAATGTTTGAGATGATTCACCTGGGCTGAAAGCCAGAAATGTCTGTGTGTGTGTGCCCAACTCATTATATTGTTTGCCATCAACCGTCCACCTGTCAGTCTCCTCTGGTTTATTGTACAGCTACAGCAAACACAGACAATGAGCAAACAGCCCAGACATGCACCTTACCGGCCGTTTTAATATTTACACCATTCAGAGAATAAATAAGAAAGGTTTTCTGATTTACTGGCTATAATTATTGTTAATTTATGCTTGCTCCAATACATAGTTAGTGTGTCTCATGGCCCTATAAAGAACATTTTGTCATGCTTTCCATATGCACTCTTAATGCTGGAACTTTAAAGGTGCTGTACCTGTAATGTTGAACTAAATTCAGTTTGGGCTTGGATTGCCTCCACACGGCTCTCACCAAAGTTACCATTGATTACCATTCACAGTCTGGGCCAGAAATGACTTCACACGGCTATTGCCTCTGATTTGACGAGCAAACGTGGAGACGACTGTGCCATAATGGCAGCGGCTAGCACTTCTAGCAATGACATTAGTGCGCCCACTGCCTAGATAATGTCGTGTCACTTTTCACTGTGCCCTACCGTGGGAGATAAGTGCTCATACGGAGATTACCTCTGATCAGAAGATCACAACAGGTGGGTGACTGTGGAAGAAATAGGCAACGCTAACAGAAACAGTGCTAACAGAGCAGTAGTAATAGGAGGTTAGTTAGATCCATGGTTAACTATCTCTAAGCGGGAGAGCAGTGCTTATCACTGGTTGCATTAACTGTCCAGACCAGGACTCCTTTGCAGTTGGTAATGTCCATTACTTTGCATTTCTGGGCCCAGTTAGATTTGTGTTTTATTCCCAAGAACAACTGGAGTTTGAAAGAGGAGTGGAGTGCAATGCAGCAGGATACTTGTGTGTTAGTAGTTAAAACCATGACTCGTTGTTTCTTCCTTTGAAAACCTCAACAGTCCATCAAACTACTCCACTGTTGCTACTGATAACACTGTCTGTTGTTATTGCACTTTTCACCCAAACATGGACACTAATCCACTGATGAATGAACAAACAGCGAGCATTTTGGGGTGTTTGGGGTAAAAGGCACTCTGGAAAATGTGGGAATCTAATGAGGTCATATGGGTTCATCATCATAAGCAAAATGCACCATGATTTGAGAATGACGGGTTGATAATATGGTTGTTCATTCAAGGCTCTGCCTTGCAGCTTTGCTCATGATTAAGTTCAACTTCAAGTCAATAACATTCGTTCAAACACTACTGTACACTACTACTGTACACTACTGTACTGTTCAATTTTTGATTGTCTTTGAAAATCAAAAATTGAACACCAGTAGTGTTTAAAGATGTATCTAGTGGTGCACATTACACCCCACCCCTTGCATACAGGGATTTAAACACCTGAGGTGCTAAAATAAACATTAGGCCTGTTGGTCTTTAAGTGAGCAAGAGCATGACTTAAAGCAAGAACAAAACAAAAGGCGACAAATCTTCCCATCACACTCTAGTATCACTTTGTTTGCCAGGCACTCAGGCCCTCTGAGGCATGATGGAAGCATTATAAAGGGATGAAGCTTAAAGTCTGGCTGTTGATGTAAACAAACATCTGCCCTACTCCTCCTACGCTTCACACCAAACATACAACACACAAGATCTAATGAACCACCATCTGGTGCTACAGCAGACCTGGGCCTCTGCCCTGCATGGGCAGCTCACAGAAACAAGTTCCCAAGATGCTTCATCGCCAAAATACTAATTCACAGTGGCAGTGTGGGTTAGCCCTAATGTTGGCAACCAGCTCAGGTTGAAAGAGATGCGTTCAGTATTGTCATAATGTAAGAATTAAAGTATATGTCTGGGAGCTAAAACATCAGTGATGCTTGTTAGCTGCAAAACAGGAGTGTTTCTAATCAAGAGCTCAGGTTTGTCCATGTGTCAGCATTGTGTTAACATTTACGGTGCTACTAAATGCTTATTTATTCCATTTGGCTGTGTAAAAAAGGGCAGGTAATGGTAATGCATGCTTGTGCTGTAATAAAAGAGCTGAAATGAATTTCTCTGTGTGCATAAAGGCAAAGTGATGGGAGATCACGATATGGGCGGCTGAAGGTTTGCACACACAATAGGTCTAATTCAGCACACAAAGGCAGCACATTGTGTAGAGGAGATGTAAGCGATAGCAAAAATGAATAGCAATTGAAAGGTGTGAATGGCATCTCTCATTGAAAGCAAACACGCAAGAGGCAAATAATCTTGTGATCCAGACTGTTCATGCTTGTTTTAGTTGCACTTTCACACTGCTTCCACACTACTGTCAGCTGCAGAATTACTGCAGTGGGAGTTTTTTTGTCATGGTGGAAAGAAAAGGTATCTTTTTGTCTACCTACCCTGCTGCCAGGGCGGAAACGAAATCTCTTCTCTTATATGGGGGTTTGTTGTCACCCTTCAGGCTCAGCCGATGCTGGGTTTCCACGGCGACGGAGGTGTGAAATGTTCCCCGGTAGCCAGGCTATACAGTATGAGTGGCCGTTCTGTCTCATTTCTTTGTCTTCTGTCCATTCTGGGAGGCATGTCTGGCTCGCAGCACCACCACACAAATCAATACAGCCTGGCACACATACATAGTGTAAATTCCTACAAGCTGCAGCACACTCTCTGGAGCATTAAGCCTTTTTTGAGTTTTTCCAAGGCAGAGATAGGAAGGTGAAGGGTCGACAGCAACACGGATCAAAAACTTTATTGGTTGGAATTTTAAGATCATTCCGATCTATTTATCTATGTCTCTATCTTTATAACGGCTAAGAATAACACACGATAGAATACTTGTCAACCAACTGTAAAACCACAAGTACTGAACCAACAGAAGTCTCTTGTTGTTGACTTTGTGTTGCCTGGGTGTGTGACTGTTTTCCTTTACAAACCACCAGCTCAGCAGTGACTCTAATGAACTGCTTATTGTCTTTGTGTAAGTGCCTGCTGCTGATTAAATGTGGTCATGGTTACATGAGTTGTCTTGACTTCTTGGTCTTTGCTAGCTGCTTTTCATTGAGTCTGAGCCCTTCTACACAGACCTATTAGCAAATTCTTCTGCAGGCTTAATGTCACTTCTGAGCAGTGGGCGCAGACGTAATTGCTCATATTTGGGCATTTTTCCAAAAACATAAAATATCACTGTGTAAGCCATACAGGATAATCCTGATTTAATTTTGGTTGGCTGATCAACATTCTGTGTTGCTATCTATTTGCTGGAGGTTTCTCATGGGGGCTTTGTTACATTTTAAGCATGTTGAAGGTAAGAGATTTAGACTGCATTACGGTGTAACTGATCTGATTTTAACTGGGAAAGTCTCTCTCTCCCTCAAAACCTTCCAGAACAAGAGGGAGAAATCTGAGAGCAGTGTGGTCATTGCTTTATTATTGGTATCACTCCAGTTCACCTTGATGAGATAAAGTAGATTAAAGTTGGATGGAAAGTTACATTTTTTAAGGTTGGTATGATGAAAGACACGAGAGCTCTGATATAATTTTTAATCAGAAACAAAAGCACAAAACTGGAGGGGATGTCAACTATTGCTTCGTCTCTTGCTGTAGTAAACAAGATTGAGAAGATTGATACCTCTCTCAGGGCTACTCTTAATATGAAGTGTAATGAACGTCATGTGGATGGATGGAAAGTTATATATTTACACAGCTAACAGCCATATTTAGCATTCCAAAAAATGGTTTTCTGAGGCATTTGTGAATGTTTGTTTACATTAGCTCAGCTGTGTTCCCAGGTCTTATGAGAATTTGTCGCTGAGTCAGAAAAAGGTTACTTTTTTCCTGATCTATCCATCTGAAAAATACCATTTTGGTGTCAGAATGTTAAGGAGATATGTGGCTTGTGAAAAAATGAGTTGAAAATTTACTTCAGTGACTAGGGCTAAGTGTAAGATCATAATCTGTGTTCACGTTCACTTCTCCGATTGGAATCGGGACCTGCTGCTAGTCTCCTAACACACATAACACACGTAACACACGTGACACAGATATAGGACATGACTATGAGTTGATGAGCACTGTCTCACTTAGGAAAAGGGCATACATGCATTTGTCAAAAATATTCATTTTCATAATATAATTTGGCAGGTTAAAGATCCCGTGGGAGATACTTTTATTATCTGTATTGTGCTTTGAATGTGCTCATGTTTTGGTTAACAGTGAACTGAAAGTATCTGTTTAAATCTAATGAATGGAAACGCTTGTAATGAGGCTTACGCACTGGGTTTTACAGCGCTAAAGGATTTACGCCACCCAGCATTTCAGTTTAAAGAGAGACTGCGCGTTGACTTTGAGACAAATACATCTGTGGTTGCTTATAACTTGTATAAATGGTTGGCATTGATAATAAACACGGATGTGAATGTATTGAAAATGATGACTAAAGTAAAGTTGAAGGCTTTAATGAGGACACCTACGTGTTCTGTTGCAGTCACCAGTTAATACCAGCATGGCAAGTGCAACTGGCAATTCATATAATGCAGTTAGCGGTACTGCTGAAAGCAGTTCATATGAATATTTAAAGGAGTTTTGTGAACAAATGAGTACATATGCTGTCGTTCATTCAATAGGGAAGTAGGCAGTAGGAATGAAAAACAATAGCTCAGAGCAGCTCATTAAAAAAAGAGAAGAACTGAACGCAAACTAGTTCATTTTAATTTGTGTGAACTGAACTTTGAGCCAGCTCTTATATCTGTAAAGACACAATGTGTAATACTGTAGTTAATGTGATCTGAAGATTTTGGAAATAGCAGACAGGAGGCCAAAAAAGGGTTCACCCATGGCTAACTATTTTTAAATGAGTGTGGAGTCTTCCAGCTGAATGAGGCTGGGAGAGAGAGAGAGTAACCCGTGAAGACAGTTGGAAAGAGCAGTCGATGTTCTCCAGCGTTGTGTTATGATGTGGCATCACAGGCACTTCTCCTCTACAGCCCAAATCTACAGAGAGCCTGACTGTGACAGCAGAGCAGGGGAGGGAGGGAGCGGACATCCACTCAAGGACACCGCATCGAAGCAAGCATTTGTACTCTGAGCCACTTTACAGTTTTAGGTGGATGACTTTGCTTTCTCTGTCTGTCTGGCTACTTCTTTCTCTCTTTGTCTTTCTCTCCCCGGGGTTCTCGCTCTGCCCGAAGGCAAAGCAGAAATGAGCTGATGTCTGCACAAACACAATGACCCCCAGGCCCAGTGTGTTCTTGAAACGGCCAAGAAAAAGACAACAATGAGAAAGGAACAATGCAGAGAACGGAAAGAGGATGAGTTGTTTGGACAATTGGAAAAAGCGCTCAAGGTAGCATTCCTGCTCTGTCATTGATGGTGCATTCCTAGACAGCATTACCAAAGGCCCCTGATGATTTAAAGTCTTAGCTACCACTACTCATAAAGAATGTCATCCCAGCATGTGTTTCAAGAATAAGGGGGTTCATCACATTTGGAGTTAACTGATGGATGAGGACTAGATAAAAATGATCATATATTGGAATCCTGTCAATGTTTCAACCACAAATGTTCTGTTATGTAAACTTTTGTCTCCAGTTTTTCTTTTTTGTCAGTTGTGTTTTGGTTTGTTGACACAAATGGCAGAAGAGGCCCACAGGTACATGCACTCACCTTTATGTCACATCATATTTAGGTCAGGAGGGTTCAGGTGAATCAGCACAATGGGTCACTAACCATGAACAAATGGACATTTCTGGATTCATCCAGCAGCGTGTAGATGGATGTACATGACAACTGTGCGTTTATATTTGCAGAGAGGGAAACAACGGTCTAAGATACTTTTAATCCATGCACACTGTTTGCTGACATTGCTGCGGTTGGGGGCATTTGGGTGCAATGCAATCGTACCCACTCACCTTCGCACATAACGGAGTTTAAGGATGGCGTGCGAGGTCAAGGGTTAATGATTAAATCACAAAAGGTCTGTCAGTCCACCTAACCATTGAGACTGACTGATGTAGGTGCGTTGACGTCACTTTGTTTTGAAAAGAGATTACACTTTTTTCAAATAGAACTTCCACCATATAACACATCCTGGCATAGACATTGGCCTAATGTTTTTTTATGTTTTGTTTTTTTTAAACACTTGGTGACAAGAAATAACGAAAGCCTATGAGATGATTAAATATTTCACCATATCGCTTCCATTTCTCCCCATAACATTGTTGAAACAGTCATCCAACATATAATTCATACGAAGTATGTTCTATCCTCTATCCTTTTGTTTGTTTTTTTCTTTAGCATGTTTAAACTAACTTCAATGTCTCTTCTGTCCTTCTGTCCTCTGTCAGTGTGACACTGCTTCCATCCAATAATGTGAGTAATGCAACTCACATCACCTGTCATCATTGAATTGTCATTTGTCATCATTGTCACATTCTATTTTTCCGTACATTTAAAATTATACCTAAAATAGTAATTAGTGTTGGGGACAAAATTGGATGCACAGGTGTCTAAATCATTGTGTCCAAGGGTCTCAGTTTTTGCCTGTCCAGACTAAAACACAACCCTGGGGTTTTCAAACTAAAACAGGCTCAGCAGCGTTTTAGGATATCTCTGTTTCAGGGGCTGAGAAACCATGGTGTAGTGTGGACACAAGATGCAAAGATCAACATAAAAAGACATGCTTTTTAAACGCAAACATAGTAGTGAGGATATATACCCCGAGGGTTCCAGACTAATAATTAGTCTAAATTAGTCTGATGATTCCAGGCTAGATATAGATAAGACCCAATCCGGAAGCAAACTTTGGTCTCTGCAGATGAAGTGCGGGGTGGAGCTCAGGTGAGGGGAATGAGGTGATAAGGCTGGAAAACGGGAAATGAGCCGATTGGCTGGAAAAGGACTAATGAGGCTTATTCAGAGCAGGTGTGTAGATGGTGCAAGGAGGGAAAAGGAAGCACAGGAACACATGAGGAAAAACACCCAGATCTCAGTCAGGTGTGTTGTCCTTAAGAGTCCTGTGTTACTCAAGTGCAGGGGGCTGCTTTGGCTGGGGTGTGTTGTTTATGTTTATGAAATAAAATCCAGAAGTCCACTTTGACGCTGAACACGAGCAGGGAATCCTAATTGTAAAATGTGGAATCATTCAAAGTGAACATTGTAAACACAACATTTACCTACCATCCCCTATAAAGTTTATATGGTGAACAGTTGCTAAGTAACATATCCAGTAATTACTTTTTCATTACCATTCATTTGGGGTCGTGTTTCCGGCCACCTGATGGATGTTAGTCTAATGTTCTCTCTTTTTTTTAGCTGATTTCGTTCTCCACCATCTCTTGAGGGAGTTCTTCAGCTGCTCTAAGAAGCAGTGTATAGGTTTTTCTCCCATCTTGTGGTAAAATGTATATTGCATTCAAACAAATAGTGCCCTCTTGTGCCTCACTTTTTCAAGCGTGCATTGCAACCTGGTTGCAGCTACGGTAAGCGCTTTGGGCCGAGAAGCTGTTTACCCTTGTTTTCTGAATTTGCCGGTTAAGTTGCCTTCTTGATAGTCCTTTTTGCTTTTTTGGCGACAAGGATTCCTTTTCCTGTAGCATGGCCTAAGTATGATCTTGCATTATGAGCAAAATTGCAGTACAGGTTTTCAAATTTGCCATAGTCACGCTTGCCCTGAGCGAGCGGTACCACAAGGTGCTTTATGTCCCCCTTGGCCGTTCATAGTTTTTTATAGACCAGATGGACATAGAAGCCTCCATAGTGCTTACCCGTCCTATGTAAATACAGATATGAAATGATTCGCTCAGGAGGATAAGTCAGATTGTTGGCAGCGGTAATTGTTGTACACCAGTGAGGACTAATTTATGAATGAGGATGTTGATTTGAGGTAATAAATTACTTAAAACGCTACACAGTGTCCCTTTAATGCTCCACTACAGCACCCCATAAAGCCAAAGTCCATCTTCCATCCATCTTCAACCGCCTTTCCCTATTGGGGTCGTTGGGGGGGGGGCTGGAGCCGATCCCAGCTGACATCGGGCGTGAGGCGGGGTACACCCGGGACAGGACGCCAGTACAAAGCCAAAGTGCAGTATATAATTTAACAAAAAAAATGGCTTTAAAGTATATTTATTGTCCCAGCAAATGAATAGTTATAATAGCACATCGATGATGGATAAGGGTTTACTGGTTTGCCATGGTTGTATCCAAACCTATCCTAACCTCCATACTTTCAGACCTAAAATTGCACCAGCGACTGTGACTGCTGAGTTTGGTGCTAAGCAGGCAGTGAGTTTGAGTGGGTTTTTTAGAGTGTTTTCATTCTGAACAGCTGCTTGCGTCAGCCAAAAACAGTGCTAATATAATTATAGTTATCGACTATAGAGGGTAGAGGGTTGTTGAATAGACCTTTGTGATATTGAGTTACGTACATAAATAAAATTGTCTTGACTTTATTAGTTATTGATTCTAATATTCAGTGTTTCTTAAAGGGTTTCTTAAAGGGCTTTCTGGAGCCCTTTAAGAAAGTAGCACAGCTGCAGCAGGACGGGAGGATCTGTTTTTACCCAACTGTAACACGCCAGGTCAGCTGTCATCGGCTCTGAAGTTAAAGGTTATCAGGGCATCTCACCTTAGGGCGTCACTTTAGAGAGTGATGAACTGTATCAACAGTCTTGTCTCCATGTATAATTCAAACAATGGCTTTTCCCACCAGAAGAATGACACGCTCAACAAAAGTGATTCATTTACCTCCAGGGTTTGTTTGGGACTGGTTAACAGGATGTGTATTTTTGGAAGCCCCTATTTCTAGGATTTCTCACCATAGTTGTGTCTTTTCTGGTTTTATAGCGAGCTTCGCATATCTGCTGCTAGGGAGCATACAGTATCTACACTATATACACTGACTGAAATTTAATCAGCCTGTGAGGGAAGAGAATCGTGAAGAACATTCTCATCTGAAGGACAATTGCTGAGATAGGTCCTGCCGTTTTTATACTGAGAGTAACTGTCACTTCTGACCCATGTGTGCTATTGTGTCTTGACTGATGTGTTTACCCATGTGTCCCTTGGCTGGATGAGTAAGAGGACAGACTGTGCTGCGTTCAGGAAGACAGAGAGGGATGGAGGGAACGTGTAGATTGTGGGCTGTTGGGTCAACTGTAATCCACTGAGTCTGAGGTCTGGGTTTGATTCCAAGGTCCCAACAATGAGCACCTGACAAATGTGTTTCACTACCGCACGACCCAAAAACACACACATAAAAAGTGTAATCAGTCAGATGACATACTTGAGTAGTTGCAAGTGACAGTGTTTTGGACGACAGTTTCAACTGGCCAAACAGTTTTTTATCAATATTTTACCTGTGGTTGTTGTGGGCATGGAGGTGGAGCAGGTTTCATTTTCTAGGCATCACCTTCACTTATACTCTGAAGTGGACACAACATTCATTTCACCATAGACTTTTTTCTGAGGTAATTAAGAAAGTTTGAGGTATGAAGGGAGAGGTTATTTCAGTTCTACCAGGTTGGCTCTATACTCACCTTCTCAATAACTGTCCGCTTACGTGATACTGCAGCTCGAGAAAAAGCAGCTAAAAAAGACTTTTGAACACTTACTTGAAATATGAACGGAACCATAAGCTCTTACAAATTCGCAAATAATGATTGATATAAACCTTTTAACCTCTCGCGCCTTTTATATCAAACAAGATCCTGCATTTGACTGACTTTACAGTTTTTCCAGATATTGTACCTTTTAGTTTGAGTGTTGACTGCATTTGTTAATGTGAGAGGGATGCACTTCCAACTTTTGATGACATCTAACTGTAGCTTCTATCAAAATGCACTTACTGAAAATTGCTTTGGATGAAAGTGTCTGCAAAACAAACATAATGCAACATATAATCTTTATTATCATTTTGTTTGTCTTCTATTATCCCCTGTGTTATACTCTTTCCCGAACGGCACACTGTTCACAAAGTGGTTAACCCACCTTATGATTATTATTATTTCATTGTTATTTTTTGTACAGCATAATGGTCATCCAAATCTCCAATCACTGATATCAGACAATAGAAGGGCTTCTATGCATTGGCCAAATGTATTAATAACCATAAAATTGATGTCCTTTCACCCTCATCAGTTACTGTTGTAATTAAAATATTCAACTACAAAAACGGAGTGTCTTATAGCTTACACTGGAGCATATGAGAATGTCCATGTTGAAATGTAACAGTTTGGGGTTTTATTGTTTTTTTATTGACTTGACTTTAATGTCAGACTATTTCTTCTTTTTCTTATACATCAGTCAGAATCTCAGGGGACACAACATTCACTGTCTCGGTTATTGCAGTCCAAGCCTCTTTTCTGTTTTTTCTTTTTCTTTTTACCATCGTCACTTTTGAGGAAACACTTCAGAAAAGTGTGGCTTTTCTGGCTTCTACCTCGAACACTTTTGTTTTAGTGTCTTCAGCTGTGAAATGATTTAGCTTTCAGGGACATGCTTCTCTCTTGCAACATCTCACTTTTCTCCGTGATACACCTCAAGGTAAATGTGAGAAATTGGGGTGTGGCGGAATACAGATCGCAATAAGACTTAGATTTAGACTTAGACTCAGACTTCTCTTTATTGATTCTTTTGGGATGAACTCCCGCAAGGAAATTGAGTTTCCAGCAGCTTGCAAAAACACAAGGGAGGTATAAAAAATACAGTATAAGATAACCAATAAACTCTTGGCTAAATAAATACAGAAAGTATAGAAAACAAAACAGTAAACAATAAACTCTTAGTTAAATTTATATGAAGTAGATGTAAGAATACAGGTAAAATAAAATTCACGGAAAATTAAATCAGATAAGTTAAATGTAGAGAAATTGTATACGAAAAAATATGTATGACAGTATATGACAGAAATGAGCAGTAAGATTAAATTATTGCACTTAAGTGGTGGATAAAGTTATTTGCACAAAAAAAATTAAAATAATAATAACCACAAAGCGGTCAGAACAAAATTGGTAACTTTGCTTGTGCATTTATTTTGTGAGCAAAGTAAGAACAATTCTATGCAGCCTACATATTAGTGAATGAGGTTGTGATTTTTGGAATTGTGATTGTTGGTTGAACACTCCCTTTTTTGCATGGACTCCTGCCTCCAGGGCCATTCATCAATTCAATATCTTTATTTTCTAATCATCTCCAGAGACAGCACTTAAAAACACTCTCATTTCTCATTTCATTACAAGTAATGCTACAGGATGACTTTGTAAAATGGTGTGCCTGGGTTTTTCCTTGTCAACAGTGACTAGGTTATGTCCTCTTGCTTGTAATTTATCTCCATCTTTTTGAACAAGTGATAAACACTTTATAAATAGCTTCACTCAAAAGAACTCTCATCTGATTTATCTTTAAAGAGGTTTGGAAATGTGCATTTAACTAAAGCCAAGAGATTTACTTTTAAGGTGGAAGATAACGTAAAGCAGACAGAAAGGCAGTGATTTCACATCGAAACGATCGCTGTCCACCCACACAAAGACGGCAGGTATAATCAGTAGGAGCAAACGCATTTCACAGTCAGACTAAAATAAATGCAGGTCATAAACTTGTGCATGTAGGTCGACAAACACCAGCAACAGCATGCCAGTGGATTATGGATAGGGACACCCGGATCCATCTCCGTGTTGATGCTGAGAAGGTGTAACCGAGTCCTCCTGTCAGAAGTATAATCCCTCACAGGGACCGATTTAGCTGCCACATCCCATCAAGCTTTCATCTGAGTCCAGAGCTGATGTCATCAAGCCCGCTGCCCTTACTAACAGAGTTATGTTAAGAGCAAACAGCCTCACACCTGCTCGGCAGCACCACTGTGCTGATGCCGCCGTTACAGGAGATAGAAGACTGTTAAGAATATTGAGTTGAGATCTTAAAGGAGGCTCTTCCCTACAGACTATCAGGGAAGATTTGGAACAGGTCAATTTCCAGATTCACACACTGTCAAATGACAGCAGGTGGTTTGGTGATGAAGAGGAGATCTGAAGCAGCCTCAAAGCTCTGATCAGTCATCCCCTCTCCAAACCCCTTAAACCCCCTCTGGTGCCTGCAGGGCCGTCTGCAGACACCCTGCACACCACGAGCAATTACCCTTTAAGCTGTTCCCATGTACAATTACCTTTTGCTCCTTAGGAGAGCAACACATGGTACTGCAATAATGTAGGGAATGGTCATTGATGGCTGTGAGGAGAGTTGAGTTAGTAATACTACCCCTTTATCCTGTCTCCCGGTTGGAAAGACCAAACTGTGATCAAAGTCTCTTTGAAGATCTGAGTCTACAGAGGTTAAACAGCAACTTTACTTAAGTTTAAAAAAATAAATCTGACTGTGTTTTATCTCTTATTGACGATCTGCCAAATAATCCTATCATCCTTAGCTGTACTTTGTGTTAAGTGCTATTCAGACTCTAATTATTGGCCAATAACTCCATTATAAATAGTTTACAGACTGCTTGCTTGTTAAACTTTTATCTGAAGTACTTGCTTTACTTGCGTATAGTTTTATTGACATTTCAGGTGTACTTGCTTCGGGTTCAAATAAATTGGTTTGGATAATCTGATAAACTGTTGATGACCATCATTTCATCTCATTGCTAAAACGGAGCATTTCAGACAGAGGGTGAATACAGGTATATTCAGACAGACAGTAGGAGAAATTAATGTGATTTTGGAACATTAAAGGATATAAACATGTTCAAGTCGAAACCTAAAATACAAGTATGAACCTGAAAATGAGCAGAATATGTCCTCTGATGACATATTCTGTCCACAACTTTGTAAATGGTGTGTGTGTATACAGTAGGGAGTGTAGGGCTGAAGTTGAGAGGTGAAAAGGGCTTTTCCACTCATGCATGCACTTTTCCACATGCACTTCCTTTGGAAGCTCCACGCACGGCTTGGTGCCATCAATTATCAGAGATGGTGAAGTGATTAATTTCTGTGTCAGGTCTTGGGCTGATTGGACAAGCCTTTGGGGAGAGTTGGATTGATTGGGTGGTTCCTGTTTCTGTACAGATGCAGTGGTGTGGGGTGAGGAGGCACGTGGTTGCTCTCTCTCTCTCTCTCTCTCTCTCTCGCTCTCTCTCTCTCTCTCTCTCTCACTCTCTCTCTCTCTCTCTCTCTCTCTCTCTCTTTCTCTCTCTCTCGCTCCCCAGAGATCTGCCACAAATTCATACAAATCAGAACCCTCTTCTCTACCCAAGCCTTGTCGCTCACCTTCCCCCCAGGTAGGAAAAAGGAGAGAGGACGATGGAGCAGGTGCAGCCAAGTGCAGAGCAATCGGAAGAGAAATGATTGGAATATCAGCGAGTGAGTGCTTTTGTGCTTAAGAGACAATGCCTGTGTGTGTGTATGTGTATGTGTACAGTATGTGTTTGTGTGAGAGTGAGAGAGCGAACAGATGAAGAGCAGATATTAAAAAACATTGCCAAAAAGCCCTGGAAAAAAGATATGAGTTTCCCGTTTTGCTGCTGACACATATGTTAGTATAGATCTGTACTGTACTGTATTAGATAAGCATCCAGACAGATGTTAGAATTTTTTAATCTTCAGCTTTTTGATCAAACCTCATTCACATACGGCAGCTCAACATATTGGTAGAATCCAAATTAAGAAGACAAAAAAATGTACCCATGTGAATAAGTATGACATATTCAGTGTATGTTGTCATATGAGGCCACACAAAGAGGGCACTGTTGCAGTGCAGTGATGGTGGCAGAGTGACCCCTTCTGGTGTAATGCCCCAGCACTGTATGCTCTACTCTTTGGACAGTGTTCCCAGTTCTCCCAGTCTGACTTGGTGCTTTGTTCTTCTGGTGTAATGTTCCCAGACTCTATCAGAAGACCTTGATGACTCAAAGCCATTTTCTGTAGCAACTAAATAACTATCAGAAGCGTCACTTCTGTTATAAAATGTGTCTTTATGCTGCTCCGTCTTTTATTGTATGTGTGTTTCTGTCTTGATTCTTTCTAAATGTGAATCGTCTATAGTGTGGGCATTAGTTAGCATTTAACTGCAGTGTAGACTCAAGGCAAATATTTTAATAATAAAAAGCATTTCAGGGCGTTTGACACAAGGAATATAGAATATTTAGTGCCAGTTTCTCAAATTCCCAGTGGACGCACTACTTTATGATTAGCGTTGCCTAAATGAAATCATGTAGTCCATTACTTCTAAGTGACACTTTGTATTGTTTAACATCAGATCATGTGTCAACTGATACATCAGCCTCTACATTGAAAGCATTTATTGATTAAACTCTACCCTGGCTTTTTTCTTTTCATCATTGAATTACAGCAAAGATCAAATTTTCTGGGCAGAGCTCTATTGATCTTTCCATCATGTTACATTTTTTAAATTCACCATGCGATCCTCTCCATTTCATTAATAAGGACTGGCCGCTCTAGTTCGACCACTGAACCTCAGACATCTGTGGGTGTTGTTTGTGCCTGTGGAGAATGTGGTATAATACGTTTTCTTAACTGTGTGAAACCTGGTGTGACATTAATCCTCGGGGGACAATAGTGACACTTCAGTTTGACAAATCCTTTTCATCTCACTTTCATGTTATTCAACATGTTATGTCATCGTGGAGAGCACCTCAGATAAACCGTCGACTTTAGCCCGCGTCAGTCCAGCTCTGTGAGAATGACCTTGGACAGTCTCCTTTGATGCAGCCGACACATTGAGATTAGCAGGCTGGTGTCTGTGTGCCAAAGCTCATCTAAGTCAGGCAGCTTTCTCTCTGATGATGTGTGGTGATGTCTGAGCCACAGCTATCAAAGCTCTGATGAATTACAGTAGGTTGCTATGCATAAACCATGTACTGACTCACAAAGAAAAGAAATATGCTAAGATTGAAGTGCTTTTACATCAATAATCAACTGAGTTTCCTGTGCATTGCTGTCTCAGCTAATATTGTCTCTATGTATGGTCCTGCAGTGGTTAAAGTGTAAGTCAGGCGTAATTGGACCCCACGGTCTTTTTCAGCATGAATATATATCAGATAAGCTGTCGAGACAAGATTTTGGTTGTTGTTTTTTTGATCACCTATTAACAGAGAAATCCCAGAGAGACGCTAACAGCCAGACATGACTAACACTGATTAACTTGGGGCAGAGCACCAAACCCATCCAAAACGTTTTTTTTAACCACTAATATTGCTCAAAATAGCACCAAACCTCTGCAGTAGCATTAGAGTCCCTACACATAAAACAAAGCACCAACGATGTAGTTAGTGAACCCAGAGTTTATTAAAAAAGACAATTTTACATGACTACAAGCCCTAGCAGCCGGCTCTGTTCATATTAACAGGCAGCCCAAACAAGTCCATTACCGAATGCACTGGAGTTCAGTTATACTGAACTTCAGTAGAATTGAACTCTGTAATCGAGTGGTTAAAAAAAAAACGTTTTGGATGCATACATCCAAGTTAATCAGTGTTAGCCATGTCCGGCTGTCAGTGTCTCTCCGGGATTTTGTTAATAGGTGATCACTTGTCTTGACGATTAGCAACTTGGGATGCAAGAATGGAGTTGGAGGTGAGAGACGTCTACGATTCACTGACTTCCTGTCTGACAGGACGCAGCATGTGAAGCTGGGGAAGCACATCTCCAGCTGCCTGACCATCAGCACCAGTTCCCCTCAAGGCTGTGTACTTTTGACCACCTGGTGACCTGGTGCAGACAACATGACTTAGAGCTCAATGCTCTAAAGACAGTGGAGATGGTTGTGGACTTCAGATGGAACGCAGCCCCACCCTCCCCCATCACCCTGTGTGACTCCCCGGTGGACACTGTGGAGTCCTTCCACTTCCTGGGTACAGTCATGAGCCAGGAAGCTGAGCCAAATACCAGCTGCATCACCAAGAAAGCACAGCATAGGTTGTACTTCCTGCAACAGCTGAAGAAATTCAACCTGCCAAAGGCAATGATGGTGCACTTCTACACCTCCATTACTGAGTCCATCCTCACCTCCTCCATCAACATCTGGTATGCTGCTGCTGCTGCCGCGGCTGCTGCCGTGAAGGACAAAAACAGACTGCAGCGTATCATCTGCTGTGCTGAAAAGGTAACCGGCTGCAACCTGCCATCCCTCCAGGACCTCCACGCCTCCAGGACACTGACTCGAATGGAGAGAATCATGGCAGACCACTCCCACCCCGGACATAGACTCTTTGAAAAACTCCCCTCAAGCAAGAAGACCAAAACCTCACGCCACAACAGCTTCTTCTACTCTGCAACTGGCCTCTTCAACATCAAGGCTTGGGTCCGCCCATTGATAAGCACTCTACCTCTCACTGAGGCATTTTGTCCAATAAAATTTGGAAAGTCTAGAAGATTACAGAACTGCACGATTATATAATTAAATTCTCATTACAGTTAGCAGAGTACTAACCTGAAGTAACCATCTGAGCTGGGGAAGTCTCTAGTGTGGCCGCTCTATAGGCCCAACAGTGCAGAAGTATGGCAGAAGTAGTGCAGGTCATCCGGTATTTTTAGACTTGGCAGTTGAACTTCATGTGCTACTGAGAAGCTTTGGAATGAGGGTGGGCTCCCACTTGAACGCTGGATCCTGTTCAGATATTAATGGATTTTCCCACTTATTCTTAAAGTGTAATTCTGGCGCACAATCATCCTAGGGTCTTTATCGGCAATTACATACATCAAATAAACCATCAAGTGTTTTTTGTGTATAAACTATTAACGGAGAAATCTGGGAGAGTCACTAACAGCCACACGGGGCTAACACTGATTAGCTTAGGGCAGTACGGTGAAGGCCTTAAAACGGAAAAAAACTGTCTCGATGGCTTATTTCATGTATGTAAGTGCCAAAAAAGACCATGGGATGATTTTGCGCCCGGATTACACTTAAACTGAATAATAACAACTCTGAAAAACAAATATTTCTCCTTGTATACAGCACATATATTTCAACAAAAGGATATCCACATTCACAAAATATTAGCAGTTAAGTTTAATATAAGGTTTGGTCCTAAAACACTTTTATTATTTCATTTCATCAAAGCTTGTGCCGCTAAGTTTAGTAAAACACTAGTTTAAAACAAGCTATTTGTTACTACAGACTTGGTGGACACAGGAAGGGGCCTGTGTAGGGGCTTGAGGCTGACTGCTGTCATGGACCCACTTGTAGCCCACCTTGGCCCCATTAGTGACCCACATGGGCAGACAAACTGTATGGACAAATTGTTATGGGCCCCAGGGCTCAGACTCAGTATCACATGTGGGGCTCACATGGACATGTTGGTCATTTAATGCAAATGTTCTTCCAGTGGACATTCACTTTTGTCATTCACAATACTTAAATGCAATCAGTGTATCAGGGACCACAGATCATTTGCTTTACAAGGCTTGATTAAAACCTGTCCTCATTCACAAAAACAGTGTGTTTGCTCAGACGATAATGACTTGTATGTAGGTCAGTCTGTGTCTATTTGTCCTAACACAGTTTTGTCAAAGCGCACGTGTAAATGCAGCAGCAGGAGGACTCCAGGGCTACAAGTGTGTCGTAGAGGGATGCTTTCAGCCTCCCTTGTCCCTCTTTAACTCTCCCCTCCTTGTCTGTCATCATCCACAGAGCATAAAGAAGCACTCAACTGACCATTGTGCATCCCTCTATGAGCTCATGAACCCTCTGTGCCCCCGAGGAAATCTACTGTCCAGACTGGAGCGACACTAAAGTTAAGACTAATATGTCAAAGATCAGTGTTTTTTTAATTCAATACAATAAATCATTTAAAACAGCCTTTGTGTTTAGATTTTGGTCCTCAGGATGCTTTAGGGCTACAATATGGCCTATCCTGGTCTCCGTTGCCTTTATCTCAAACTGAATGAAATGTGGCTCATAATCCTCCCTTGAGGCTATTTTTTCCCAATGAAACCTGTATGTCCACAGGGTAGAACTCCATGCAATCACTCTTTCCCTAGGCACCTCTAATCACCTCTAAATCAGATGCCTTCAGCAATTTCACAGGACAATAGTGTTACCACTGTTAAACCCTGAGGCAAATCACCATACGGAACAAGAGCAGGAGGTATCTGTCGCAAAATTGGAGCACCATATGTTTCTCAGAAGGTTTTTTGATAATACTTTTCTCTGATATGAGCGAACACACACACACACACACACACACACACACACACACACACACACACACACACACACACACACACACACACACACACACACACACACACACACACACACACAAACACACACACACACACACACACACACACACACACACACACACACACACACACACACACACACACACACACACACACACACACAAAAAGAGAGGACAAGGGGAGAAAGGGAGATTTGCTCACCAGACAGGCTTTGCTGATGAAAGCCATCTAAGTGTCACTGTCACACACACACACACACACACACACACACACACACACACACACACACACACACACACACACACACACACACACACACACACACACACACACACACACACACACACACAGAAGACATAGCTTTGGGCCAGCATTGACAGCAGAGAGTTTAGCAGAGAGTTTTGGTTAGCTCATAACTTGGCTCCACATTAGCTGTGGTTCTTTATCATTTAAGATTTTTTTCAGTATTTCAAAGATCCACTCCAGACACTATTATCCTGTCCCTATTCTGGTTGGAATAATAATGTGTATCTGATATGGTTTAACACAAAACTAGAATCACTGCATTGTGTTTTTTATGCCTCCGCCAACCAGTCCAGTTGCAGTTTACATCCAAACTGTCCAGTTTGTATATTTTTTGGTGAAACTCAAACAGGCAGCAATTCAGTGTCCAGCTGAATATCTCCCCTCCTGTACCTGTATTATGGCGTTGAATAACAGCCAGAAAATTATTTTTTGAAGAACATCATGATGCCACAGTGAAGTTGACCTTTGACCTTTTGGAAATAAAATGTCATCATGCCATCATTATCCTATTACACATGTGTTTGAAATTTTGTCATAATTTGCAGAGGAATTATTGAGTTATGGCCAAAAGGTCACAGTGATCTTGACCTTTGACCTCCAGGGTCTCTTGAGATATCACGCTCACACAGAGGCAAAAGTTTAATTACCTGTTAAAAAATAACAATAATAATTACAACAACTTCATTAAAAAAATTCAGAATCTGCAAATATACAAATATTGTTCGTTTCAAAACTGAACAAGACACTATGTGTCTCCTCCATTGTTCCAGAAAATCATGCTTGTACGTGCATGTTTTAATCATATTGAAGCCTGCAGGTCAGGTAGCCCAACTCAAGTCAGCGCTACACCTACTGCTCCCACTGCGAAATATATTGATTGCCCCCTTTTGATTATAGCAGCGTACTTTTGCTATAGCCTGCCGCCACACCACTCACTGGAAAGCATCCAAGAATTAGTCTTTTTTACACATTTCTTACAGATTAAACAACTGAGATGTAACATCTTAATTGAGCTTTAGAGGTGCTAGGACGGAGCCGTGCTTGCTGTTTCCACATTTCCAGTCTTTATGCTAAACTAAGCTAACGAGCCGCTGGCAGTAGCCATATATGCCATATACCCAGAGACATGACAATGGTATTCATTTTCTCTTCTAACTATTGGGAAGAAAGCAAATGTGTGTTCACCCAAATGTTTAACTATATTCTTACTATTAAGATAGTGTCATGGACAACTCTCTGTGTGATGCTTTCAGCAACAGTGAGTTGATACATTAATGTCTTGTGACAGTTATAGCAGAAGGGATCTGCTGTCACTCTGAATGTCTCAGCTCAGCACTACAGGCAAAAACTAAAAAACTCTGTGTCTCAGTCTGTCTTTAATAACAGGTCTTATCGCACAGCAGCAGGGCTAATATTAATTATTAAAAGATTTCTATTGATTTTTTTGTTTGTGTTGTGCCCCATTGTGATATCACAATGAATTATTCTGCCATGGCAAACAAAGCTATGGTTTTGAATCGAGAGACACTGGCTGGATCTGTAAGAGGTGAAGGTCAGAGATGGGCACATCCGTCATATCCAGACAATGGCAGCACTGGAGAGCACTGGCTTGTGCTGAGGAGGAGAAAGCCTCAAGGATCCCCCTTTAGCAGATGGGGTTGTGTTATCAGGGCAGAGGCAATTAGGCCAGCTTTAATCCTCCATCTGCTTTCCTCCATTGCCGTCCCCTCAGCCAGAAACAAGACTGCCCCCAAACCCAGAAGACCGGGCACCTACCGCAGCAAGAAAACCCCTGATGGAGCGCAATGAAACTAAATAAACTACGTCAGCTATTTTTCCTTTTAACTGCACTTGAACACGCTCTCTTCCGCTTTTTTTTTCACCTGCTTCCTTTCAGGTTCTCTTTCAACACGCAACACTTTCTTCTCTATTTCAATACTTTTCTTCACTTTCCAGAAGAACTGAGCCAAAGGCATCTTGTACCTTCATCTTAAAGCTATAGTTGGTAACTTTCTGTAAAATATACAATTTTTTTTCCTATTTGCTGAAATTGTCACTATATCAGCACTGGGGGAAAGGGGTTTTGTATACCACCACATCATACATTCCGTACCTCCACTATCTGCAGCGGCCAGCAGCCCGCGGATCCTCATCCAGCCTAAACCCCAGCAACGGGAGTCTGATCCTGTACCATCCCTGACTCCCCAAACTAGCTGCTGCCTCTACAGGACAGCCGCCAAGGTCCATCTGCTACAGAATGTATTAATGAAAGCAGCATGCTTGGAGTCATTTCATTGTTCATTTGTTGAAGCTTGCGGACTGAATTCAGCTATGACGCTGGCTGAAGGCGAGCTGAAGAGAGGTGAGGGACTCAACCTTTACATAGAAGTCAGTCCACAGGCTGCTATAGTTCCACTTCCTCAATATGTTGTAAGAGCGAGAACAAAATGTATTTTTTTATGGCAAAAAGCTTCTAGTTTTTGAATTGGAAAGACATTTGACTTTTTGATTGGATTAAATTGCCGTTGAACTAACCTCAACTCAAGCCACCATTGTTACAGATGAATGTAAATGCTGCACTTTTGCTACCTGGTGTTAGATTCAGGCAAATGTTGCTCTGGATGTAAACCACAGAGGAAAAAGGTAGTTGCTGTTACTGTGCACATACTGAACATGAAGAGACCATCTGCTGGAATCTCCTGCCTGTCTGGAAAAGACATGACATTTTGCTGGTTCATTTGAGCTGTCTGTCACTTGAACTTTTCTTTTACTGTCAAAATGTCAGTTACAGTGAGTATGGATTATGTCAACTATGATGTGCTTCAGTGGTTCAAATTCAGTATATAAGTGACTTGTATGGGTGCTTATTTAGCCATTGTCTATATATATAAAAGAAAAAAGGCTAACTAATACTGAGAGGACTTGATAATTATAATTTTGTACATGGCAGCTTTAAATCCAGGCAGTGCAGCTGAGTCCAGAGAGTATACTGTAATACATGCTATACACACTGCCTTGTGGGAGCAAACATAGATACAGAATATATTTTATCATGGGACATACATCCAGAGTTGTCAGTAGAACCAGGGTAGCCTATATATCATACAGGCTGCTTTCTTCACGCCTACCTGCCCCAGGGAGAGTGTCAAGCAACAATACATAAGTGTTGCCATTGCCACCAGTGGTGCGTTGACCTCTGCAGTGCTAACCGGTCACATAGAATACAGTTCTTGCCTCAGGACTAATCCACCAACAGCCTGACACGAGGAGACGGAAAGAACATACCAAGCATTACCATCAATCTAAAGAATTGCCTTTGCATCAACTCCCTATTTATGTTCAAACTAATGCATTCTTAAATCAGCAAACTCACTGCACATTCACTGGAATGACTAACTCCCAGAGGAGATGAAAAATGACGCTCCTCTATATATATATATTTTTTTTTTTAAAGCGAGCTCTCTTATGTGTAGTCATGTTCCTCCTCTGAAAGAAAAGGGTTTTTTTCGGAGCTGTATGGAGGTTTGTTCTCTCCAGCACTCTATCCGGGGGCATCGGCCTTACTCTCTCAATGGTCTGCAGGAACACATGTCAAGGGGTCAGTGCATTAGCAGCATTCTCTGAGTCTGCAACACAGAGGGAGCCAAGAATAAAGCTAGATGCAGGAGCGGCTATGGTGGAGGTAGCATACTTTTTATGCATTATTTTATCAGCAACATTTTCAGCCACAGCAGGCAACTAAGACGTCCAGACAAACCACTGTAGGTCACAAGGCCATTGTGACACCCCTCCCATTTTCTCAGGGATTGTTAGCTGACTTGAGAGGCTCCTCAGCTGATTAGTCTCACCTGGGCCCCTACGCTAAAAGCTAACCCCTATGCTCACTCTTTCTCAAAACAGCTCACATTCACTCTGCATTACTTGATTTTGGTTTTGCACCTTTAACACCTCTGCTACCACCCTGCTTTCATTGCTCATCAGCCCACTTAATTATTGGTTTTGTGTTAACCTCAGTTTTATAAATTAGTTAGTTGTGACACCCTGGACAAAGTTAGCCACTAGCTGGTGTACATAGTGGAGCATTTAGCAGGTAAAGAGCAACATATTTCCCCCAGGAGTTGGTTAAGGCCAAAACGGAGCTACTATAAAAACAGAGTGAATATTGGATTGACATTCGCCATATACAGATACAACTCAAAAACAAATGCTAATGCTTATGTTTACAGCTTTTTGCCCCCAAGTGGGATAAAAATCTCTATAAAATGTTAATATAGCATGTCCAGAGCCTACCATGCTAATGTTAGCAACATACTAATGCCCACTGACTAAAATGTGTCAGAAGTGGTCAGAAGTGGTTTCTATTCAAACAAATACAAGAAGGCTACACATTCACGCAACATATAAAAAAGCTACAGCCCAAACTATTTATAAAAGATTTTCAGGAAATTCCCAGAATTTCCAAAACTTATATACAGTGACATAGTTACATAAGTGACGTAGTTACTTACATCACATAGAAGGCAATGTATACATTATGTACATAACTTACGTAAATAAGTTGAAATAAGTTAACTTTGGCTTTTGGTTTCCAATGAGATACGTGCTGCAGTATCCTGGGAGAAAGTCCTGTGTTTTTGATCCATCCATCCACTTCAACCTCCTCCCTTTATGGAATTTGTCGCTCTTTACTTATTCACTTATTCACCTGGAATTTGTCGCTCTTTTTACTTATTCACCTTCCTCCTTTGCTCCTATCATGATTAATACAACCATTAGAGGTCACCACCACAATACTGTAAATATGGGTCGTAATAAGCTGCTTGTGCATAAGACCTATGTTTTTGGGTGGAGGGGCAGACTCCATGACATGGTTATGTTTTTGATATTGTTTAAATCAACTCCTCATGCAAGTTTGAGTTGTAAAATATGGTGAATTTGTAGAAATGCAGTGAGACAGGGACTACATGAGCAAATTGCTGTCTATTTTAGTTTTTGAGTGATCCATCATCAACAGCGCTGCTAAATGTGGTGTAGTTTACACGCTTACATTTTCCAGAAGTAGAACCATATATCCAAACGGTCCTTTTGGCACAGGGAGAGAACCGTCATGTAATAAATATCAGTCTTATGTATATATCTGGATTGATTACTGGCAGAGCCAACTGGCCTCCAGATAGAAAGAAAATCACACGTGGCATGCACTAGTGACTTGGGCAATCAGCACAGCCATGGCCTCACTTGATGAAATACCTTCTGAAAAGGCCACCTCTTCACATTTGTAAAAGTCACCTTCCATTATCTTCCAATTGCGGGAGTCGGGTGTTCTTTGAGCTCTGTAATGTTATCTTTTACAAGTGTGGCAGGACCAGCCTGACATTTGTAAACAGTCACTTTACTTCCTATTCCTTGGATTTGACGTCTTTATGACCAATCAGATACAGCTCCTGTTCTCCTGATGATGGGGCTGCAGTCAGCTAGACGAGCGGTAAGAAGCCTTCCAGAGCTGCACTCATCTTTCCAGCGAAATGCCACGGTGTCACTGCACTGGTATTTCGGCTCCTCCGAATCATGTGTCTATGTGTCACTCCACTAAATGTGACTGGATTTCGATGAAATACACTGGACTGATAATACCATAGCAGCGTGACCGGTTTGGCAGTTGATTTAAGCAGATAACGTGTGTGGGTGAAATGCAATGTGTAATTGGCAGAGAGAATTGGAGTGTGTGAACTGGAAGTGTGAAAGACAAGCAACAGTCCTCTAAGCATATTGGAAATCTGCAATCTGTTGTGGTTTTAATGGTCAAGCAAGAATCTGAATTTACATTCTCATTGTATGCAGACTGAGGCAGTTTCTTTGGACATGGTTCTATAACCATTGCCATATGATGATAGATTATGTTTCATAAAGGTACCTCTGCTGTTTTTCATACTTACAAGGTAATTACAGGTGTTTAAAGGATCACAGACTGTTGACAGTTTAGCCTTTCCAAAGTAGAGAAAAGCAAATTATTCCAGGCCTCTGGGAAATAGCTGTATACAGTTTATAGCCTTAAAAGATCACTCTCTGCATTATTCAATATTTAATAATGCAGACTGTAGTTCATGGTGTGCAATTGACTAGATTTAATGATTGACTTAATAAGTAACAAGTTCAAAAGTCACATAGCTTTAATCAACCCTTTCTCTTAAAGAATTCTCAAATTTTGAAACAGTCGTAGTTTTAAACTTGTACTTAACGCTATGAATTGAGATAATGGTGCTTTCTAGTTAGAAAAAAATGTTGTTGGGCCGTAATAAGTATGCTTATTACATAATTTAAAGGGACTGTTTACCCCTAAATCAAAAGTACTGGTTATAGCAGAATAAATTTACAGTCCCCCTCCAGACACGTATTCTGTAAAAAATTGAATCATGATCCGGCCTCCACTCCGCCCACCAGCAGTGCTCGTTGACCATGCAGTAAAAGAGCAGTGCTAGCCAGCAGTTTTGCATTTGGACAGATTCAGCCATACATGTTTGAGACTGTTGTCCACCAAAATTGACAACTAGCAGATGTATCAGAATGGTAAGTGTAGTTAGCATCTATATGTTGTTTGTTAGCTTGTTAGCTTGTATTTGGCAGTGGCTGACGCAGGGGTTAGTGGTTCTAAAACAAACAATATCTGCTACAATGTTGCAGCGTTTTCATTCTCTGTACTGACAAGTCCACTCTGCACTGAAAGTGCATTAGTGATGCATCTAATCCAGCTTTTAGGGAAGTGCACAGACATCTCTTTCTCTCTCCTTTTCTTCCTCCCCAATCGGTCAAGACAGATGTCCATCCTCCATTGAGCTTGGTCTGTTAGCAATCCTGCCAGTTAAAGGGAAGGTGTTTGTTGCCACTGTGTGCACAGGATTGCCACTCATGGGAGAACTGTTGGGTCTATATAAACCATAAATAACTCATAGAGTGTGGTATTTACCTACTCCATACGTAAAGCGTCCTGAGATAACTTTTGTTCTGAATTGGCACTGTAGATAAAATTGAATTGAATCCCCCCTTCAGCAGAGGAATGAGAAAACACCTCTCTAGTGACAAACGTTGCACAGACACAAGTCAGTAGTCAAGGTCAGACATTTTAAGACATGAAAAGCCCATTTTTGAGTGGATGAGTGCATTAATATTACAAACCATTATCACAAAAGGATTTTGAGCCTTAAAAATACCAAGAGTTAAATCAGCTGCTCTCAGTCCCATATTTCTACATTAGTGAATGCAGCCCAAGCCATGAAAGAAGACAGAGTGGGGTAACAAGGACTCAAACCCACAACATAATAAGTACATAGTTTAGACCCCAGCTGACTTTTTCACCACAACACCTTCCGCCCGCCAAAATAAGTTCTGTGAGACGCTTGCTCTGAGGGGAAGTGGAGCCGTGTTTCTAGCAAAACCTCCACTGGTAGTAGCCAATGTAGCATGTAGAACCCGAGACACGGTCTGCATGTGCCGTCATTCATTTCCATTATCCCTGAGTGGGAGCGCCAATGGAGATATCAATCAGTCTGTGGATACTCACACTGAAGCTGTCATGTGCCACCATGCTGGAGAAAGCTATGACGGACAAAGATGGATGACATTTCCTGACGCAGGGAATATCCTTAACAGGAGAATAATTAGCCAAATGCAAGCCAAGCCATGCTACGCATTGGGTGACTTTAAAAATTTGTAGCTTGGAGTGTTTTTTTCCTGGGTTTGGTTTCTTTCCACACAGAGAAAAACCCAAGTGAACCCAAATGCTTCACTACAAATGTAAGAACGCTCACACTTTCAGATGCGTCTGAAAGTAAGAAAGTAAATACAGGAAGAAAGTCTTGTGTTCTGGACTAATACATACGTATACCTGTGAGAGACTAGCTGCTACTACTACTCCGCAAGCTGCTACAGTTTGAGCGTCACATTCCAGAATGCAAAGTCCACCTGGCTACAGGGACCTCTTAGCTCAAACTTGAGCCACCTGGTTGGGTCGGATAAAGGTCGGATCATGTTCCCACCACAAACCTTTTCAGTTTGCTTGGGAATGGACCAAGACCACCTCATCAAAGGGTCCACACCTGAGTGCGATTACTGTGTTCAAAACAACCTAAATTCTTGCACAGGATACCAAAAAACTACCGATAAAGCTCAGAGGAACAGGTGAATGCCCATCTCTGAGTTGTTAAACAATATGAAAAGGATTCGTAGAGTGATGCTGCAGAAAAACTGATAACGATGATAACTGTCCTCCTGTTGGTTGTCTCCATGCATACTCAGGTCCAACTATAGAAGTAGGCCATGGTGTGGTAGAAAAAAAATCAGTGGCTGGCAAACAGGATCAAGATAGTCTCGCTGGAGCCCTACAGCTTTGATGGAGCAGCGTCAGGTGTCTTTTGTAAAGATTTATAAATAGCACATAGCTGCTCCCGGAGCTGCTGATCTGCCTCCCTCTCAGTGTCATTAAGCCCAATTGGAGCGGTAATTGCTTATAGCGAGGCAGTCAACCACATCACTGATGGATGGAAGGAGACGACAAGACTATTTTTGGCAAAGCTGCCACGGCTGTGGATGGCGGCATCGGGACACCTTTTTAGCAGCAAACCATTTTCTCATCAAATTTCACCTGACAGGTGCTGCCAAAGCCCAAATCGAATTTCCTCATTACAGCGTTTAATGTATTTATGCATTCTGTTTCACTGTATCATTTCCTCAGTATGTGTGGCATCAATATCACAGATCACAAAGTCTTATTTCTGACCCAGCCTGGGAGCCTTCAATTGATGAACTATTATTATAGCTTCTCTTATTGTTTTTGTCCCAAACATTACACCAACTAGCAGCAGGCCTTTGAAATGAGAGCACCCGTCAAAAAGAAGAAGAACGATGCCACTCTCTCTTTCACTTTATTCTCTTTGCTCATGGTTGTTCCTCTATTTCCGGCTCCTCAGAACAACCAGCCAGAAGGTTATTTATCAGCTCGCCACCTCACCTGCCGCAGTCTGCTCAATGACAGATAAACCCAGTAGGTTTGCTCTAAGCCTTGTGCCTGCAGATGGCACGGCGGTGCTGATGGGGCACTACTGGAGACTGCATAGTGGGGAGGGGGGGGGTGTTGGGGGGGCTTGCAGAGTGTGAGTAATAGTAGCACTATCTATGTGTAATGGCAAGAAGAAAAGTGAGGAATGGATGAGCCAGCGCCATGGCAACAACAAATAAAGGAAGGCAGCATAGCTAAGGCTCCCAGTCGACTGTTCATGCTCTTTCTCTGGATTTCCCTCAGCACCAATAACAAGATGTTAAGAGCGACTGATGGTTCATTAACGCTAGAGGGTCCAATTGTTTTTTTTATACAATATTTCTACATTGGCTGCGAGAATAAATGAGAAACAAAACAACACAGAAGCTGCAGTTTGAACATTTTTCCCATTACAGATAATTCACAAATCTAATACAACTTCTATTGGATGCAGAATGAATTCGATTCAGCCTGAATAATGATTTGCGAGTGAGTGTGTGTGTGTGTGTGTGTATGTGTGTGTGTGTGTGTACCCCTGAAATAGTTTATTACACTTTTTCAATGCCTTTACCCTTCTCACTTTGTAATAGGTGAAACCCAGTGGACGTTATGCAAGCAAAAAGATTTTGAAAAAAATAAAAAAGAGAGCAGAAATTGGTAAAGAGTGTGATGCCCTATTTTCAGACTGAGGTAGAATGCAGTTGTACTGTGTCCGTAACCTCAGGGTCACACAGAGACACATTCCCCTGAGTGTTTACAAAGGACTCCAGTTCTCTTCCTACACTGTGGGAGGAATGGATGCTTTTGGAAACCTCCTGGGGAGATGCAACAAAGTGACCTCATGACTCTGCAGTGGACAGACTGCAGTGCAGAGCAGGATATGGCAGCCCCTCTCCTCTGTCCCTCTGCCAGCTGTATATTATTAGTCTGCCAGCTGTATATTAATAAACCTCAAAGACTGCATCGTATAGCGCCACTGCATGTTTGCTTGTTTTGCCCTTGAAACTGCTGTGGTCTTAATTCTTAATGTTATGTTCCAGACTGGACAAGGGCAGTGAGGTACAAGGATAAACTGCAGTTTGTGTTTTTCCATGCTGCTGCAGATAGTTGGAGGGGCTCAAACTGAGGTCATTTTACAGAGATTTTGTTTACTGAGTTCCTCCAGACCTTTTTTTATCTGAAGAAACACGGGATTCTCAAGTGGATAACCACGTGTTAATCACCCCTATTCTACCTTTCCGCATGAACAGAAATATGCAAAAGCACAAGGGGCACTGGAACGGGCCTAGTACACTAAGAAAGCATGCCTAATCATGTAATGTTGCCATTCCTTTTTAATTCTGTAATTTTATCAAAGACAAAACCACTTTCACTGTTTATTGAACATTATTCACTCTCACTTTAAAATTGATAGTTTTGTTAACTTTCTGTTCATTATTCTGTTTTCTGGTCCTGTCTTTTGCCGATTTGACACGCAACTTTGCTTTTATGTTGTAGCAAATATTTTATAGGACTAACACTTGAATCAAGAATAAACGTCTACAGCCATAGCTCTGGTACACTAAAGTATGCTAACATGCCCACAGTGACAATGCTGGCCTTATGTTCATCCATAAATACATCAACGTCATTTTAAACTGATTGTTTTTTGTTTTTTTTTACAATTGCCAGGTATGAATTTATGATGCAGGATACCTGGTCAATTTAAAAATGCTGGTTTTCATACCTAATACCTTATCTTGTTTTGATTGTAACAGTAAGCGGCTTTACGCCTTAATATAATTTAAATCGTTGTGGTATATAAACATTCACCCCAGTAGTAACATAGTAGCGTAAGTCTTAACATACAGTCAAGAAGAATGGGTCCATAATGTGTCCCAAGATGGCAGCAGTTTACTCATAAACTTTAAACTCAAATAAAATAAAAACTAGCCTGGTACACCCCCCCCCCCCCCCCCTCCTCCTCTGTGTTGTCTTGGAGATAGGACCTAAACATACAGACTACAATGTTTTTTTATACCAGGCGTTAAATAGGTTTAATTATGTTGGGAAAACGGCCTGTTAAATATGGGGACCAATGAGAAATTACTTTATTATAAAACCTACCCCTAGTGGACACTCTCTGAACTGCCGTTTTTGGCACCTCCATATAAGAACCAGGAAGTCCCTGTGGTTGGGGCCTTGATCCCAAGCTAACGTATTGGACACGTTGAAATTATGACCCTGATGGTGATAGATGAAAAGGCCCATCCTCATCATCAGGAGCAGAAAATGACTGTTTGAAGCAAAGAGATAAATCCATAGAGCCATGCCCCCTAGCTGAGCTAAAAATCTAAACACATGTACCGGTATAAAGACATGGACAGCTAAAATGCTATAATGCTTAGCAGCTTATGGATGTTTATGTGTTGAGATCCACATTGAGCTTCCACTTGCAAATTAAAGACTACATCATTAACGGCCCATTTAATTCTAACTATGAAACACTAAAACACATCAAAATAAAAACATAAAATCATGAATCAATTACAGAAGAACATATACTGTATATCAACCTTTGTGACATGGTTAGAGATCCTGCTGAATTCAGGAGCGAGAGCAAAGCTTATTACTCAGTCTGTGATTACAGGTTTTATTGGACATCCACCAGGCTCGTGGCACGAGTTCAAACAAAATTAAGTAATGTGTCAGAACAGACCGAAACGCTTTAAAATTCAGGAGCAGCTGCTTGTCCTGATTCTAGTGCAGTTTGGAGAAGCTATGTATCTCCAGATGTTAAACAGTTATTCAATGTTAAAGGAGTGTCATGTGAACATGTGGTGTCTACTGTCATGATTGCACCTTAGGATCACATACTTTATGGAATTACATACACATTACCTTTTCTTTTCTTTGTTTTTGTTTTATTAATATATATAAATTATATATATATAGTATATATAATATTATATATATATATATATATATATGTGTGTGTGTGTGTGTGTGTGTGTGTGTGTGCATTTTGCAATGTCTCTCTTGAATCTCATATGTAATACTTGATTGTGTTTTCATGAGTATGCCCTAGATTAAAAGATGAATAGATAGGCCTTAGCAATAAAAGAAAATACCCATAAAAACATGGATTAATATGTAAGTGTGACATGCAACCAGCTTACAACACACGATATATAGTATGTGACCCTGAGGTTAGAACAGGGTTAATTGAGATTAAAGTGATTTAGGACATGCATTTGGGTATTGGAAATGTTTTGTTATGTTTTAGACCTAATCTATAAATGTTAAGTGCCACTCTAATCAATTGATATACGGTAGGCACGATTCTGAGACAGCCGCCCGTCGCAGTTTTAACAGATCATCTTTACATTCAGCATTTTAGTGCCCCTGAGGCTATTTATACAGTTCTGAAAGTTATTGGAGCAAACTAAAATATGAAGAGGAACCACTTCAGGATAAAAACACTGTCAGGATGATTAAATTAAACTAGACTAAAATAGGTTAATAAAGCTCATTTAAAGCCACAGGCAATTTTTGTTTTTTCGTTTTAGTCTATTTGAAACCCAAATTGAGATTTACAAGTTTGTTTTGTATCTCAAAGAAAAAAGAAAAAGGAAAAACTACCTCTAAAGAAAATTCAGTGCTTGAGATTGCTTTGTCAACCAAAGTTTCTGCCTGGGGTCAAATCAGAGCAGAATATTAAAGAGGACATAACTTAAAAACATGTTTGTGCATGTACAGCGCCCACCAACCCACAAAATGTGAAACAAGACAACCAAGTCAGTTTTTGTGGGTTGCTTGGATCAGAATACAAGGGATTCAACAAGTCATTCAGATTTTGCTCCATTTTCTATGTCACACACAGGATCATTTGAATATGCCTCCCCCTGAGTATGCATCAGACTGTCATCCAGAGAAGACCTAACTTTTCATTTGTTAGAAATTAATAACGCTATGCCAAAGAGTTGCTGTATAGTGGGTTGCATCAACTATAAATCCCAAGACACTGATCTTAGATTTGTCCCCCTGCCATGACCTAAAAAAAAAAGATCCTGATAGAAGGATTTATGGCTCCAAACTATAGACCAATTCAGTGTTGCATTAAAGTGTGTCCACCTGTCAGAGTAGTGTTTCCCTCCTCTTAAAGTGCTAGCGCCCCTCTCCGTGGTTGAAGTTAGGACGTAACGTTTGGTTCAGGTTAAGGTGGGGGACCATATCTTGATGGGACAACCGTAGTCAACACAACATAGCCGAGGCTCCCTTTTGGGGGAAAGAATCGTGGCGTCACAGATGGAGAGAAACAGCAGCATGCTGAATAGCTGTTGTGTAGCGGTTTAACAGAGGCTTTCACACTGATATTTGAGACATATAATATATGTGAATATTCTCTGTCAATTTGTTAAATGATGCTGTTGACAGTTACTTTACTGATGAAGCTAGCTTAAGTGGGAGGCTGCTCCAGTAATGTTACGGTTATAGAGTATAGCATATACAGTATACTGTATATAAAGACCATCTGCTTCAACTAAATCTCACCCTACAAATCAGACATTTAGCTATTAACATATTGGTCATTTACAGACACTCATTCTAACCTGTATTCTAACCTTCTAACATGTTCCCTTAAAACCAACTATTCTGTCAATATACTGAGCCCTCGTGTCAGTGAGCATAAATCTCCAAACATCAAACAGATCTAAAGTCCGTTTGAGATATTCACTGTCCGGAACAAGACCCCAACAAACACACAAAAATGTTTTTTAACTTGCCAGCTGTGATTGGTTGGTTTCATGACACAAATTGTGTCTTTAATCCGCTCTCAAGCGTTGTGATGAATATTGATGTTTAAATTTATCTTGTCTCCTGTAGAAGTGAGTCTGCTTATCTAGGTTTACCACTTCCATTTCATTTGAATGATTAATGCAGGATGGTTGTCAAGCCGATGTAAGCAGCTGTAAATCCGAACATTTGTAGCTGTACAATTTGATTAAATAATTCATCTAGGAACAAGCAGAAACATTTCGGAACTTCTTTGTGTTGTTGGCAGAGAGGCTTTGCATATTCCAACAGGCATCTAGTCTCAGATGTGTGTTATAGTCTGCATCTTTTATAGATATACATCCTCCCCTACAGGAATACTCAACATCGTTATCTGTTTTCCCTGTCATTCTCCATTTCTTCCTCTCTTTTTCACCCTGCTTTCATTTTAAATTACAAATGGCACCAGTGTCCTGGGGCTGCTCTTCATCGTCTGTTTGTTACGTTAGTGTGCTAGTGCCGAAAAGAATGGGAAAGTTTAAAAGGGCCATATAGCTGTTCTTGACACATGTATTAAAATGTTGCACGTCTCAAGGCTAAATTACTATAGATAGTGTGTAAGTGTGTATGTGTGTATGTGTGTGTGTGTGTGTGTGTGTGTGTGTGTGTGTGTGTGTGTGTGTGTGTGTGTGTGTGTGTGTGTGTGTGTGTGTGTGTGTGTGTGTGTGTGTGTGTGTGTGTGTGTGTGTGTGTGTGTGTTTGTGAGAGGCATGAGTGAACACACACAGATCTACCCATGATTCTGTATCCAAACTCAAATTGATTGGTAGCATTTGAACTGAATACTTTCATTAAAACCAAGAGGATATATTAAGACATTTTAATTCTCCAGTATCAGAGCCACAGGACCCAGACGGTGACCCCTTTCAACTGGATATGCAACTTAAGTCCGGTGTCAACCAAGGGTCAACACAGTCATCTATTATGTAAAAGGACTTCACATTAATAACATTAATATCAGGTCACAGAGGTCAGCAGAGGAAGTGTTTAAAAATACATGGCAGAATAGGGACATGAGAGAAGGACTGAAAGTAGATAGAAAAGCATGTTAGAGGAACAAATTCTGAATAAAACCCTATTAATTCAATTAGCAACTTCAGCGTAAAGTATTATTAGCATCATCTCTAAAAAAAACCCCACATGGGTCACATCCTACACCATAATACAATGGTTCACACAACCTCTTTCACATTACATAGTCATTTGATCCATCCATCCATCCATCCATCCATCCATCCATCCATCCATCCATCCATTATCTGTAACCGATTACCCTCAGAGGGTCTTGGGGGGATTGGAACTGATCCCATCTGACACTGGGCGAGAGGCAGGGTACATCCTGGACAGGTTGTCAGTCAATGACAGGGCTGATTCAAACAACCATTAATGCTCAGATGCACGACTACAGGCAATTTAGATTCAATTAACCTATCTTGCATGTATTTGGACTGGGGGGGGGGTCCTGACATGTGGGAACATGCAGACTCCACACAGGAGGGCAGGTTTGAACCCAGAGCCCCTTGCTGTGAGGCAATAGTGCCGCCCTCGTTTGATCCATTATTAATATCAAAATATTGATAAGAGCAGCTTAAGCTTTAATCAGGACCAAGCACAGAGAGACTACAGTTATCTAACTTGGAAAAAAACAAAACAACCAGCAGTCCTGGATTCAGAACCACACCCTAACAGTGAACTTCCAATGCTGTGCTGATGTGTCATGTCTTGTGTTCCTTGTCCTCTGTGGGTGCAGGCTGGTCTCGACAGACTGACAGCTGCTGAGACAAGCATCTCACAACACCACGTCCCTCCCCAGGACAGGAGCTCCTCTAAGTCTCATTAGGCCAAACTGGCAGCTCAAGTGAAAGAAGGCCACGCGCCCAGCCTCCCATGGCAGAAACCTCCCCATCGCTCACAGGAGCTCTCATTACTTTCTCCCCCTTCCCGCCGTCCCTCAGCCCCTCTTCTAAAGGCAGCCAGCTCCATCCATCAGATCTATCGATCCTGTCTCCCTCTGGTGTGGTACCTGCCTGTTTTTGAGACTAAGTGGGAAGGATGGCAGAGCTGGCATGATATTTCAGCTTTCCAGTGACAGCTTTGTCCCCTAGGAATCTTACAAGGTGAACCAATGTCTGGGCTTCTTGGAGGAAGTGCCTGACCGTAGATCTAAATGAAGGATCTCTCCCCGGAGGAAATACTAACAATATGTTTTTCCTGCTTGGACAAGGGAGTAATAATCAATGTTTTGCTTCCGCTGCTGGTTCCACTGCTTGCTTAAAAAAAGGGGTATCCAATCCCTTGTGATAATACACATGACATGGCAGCACAAACATCTATTCGCTCAGACCAAAGCCTCTTTATTTTCCTAACTGTTGGCTAAGGTTTGACAGTGACGTCTCACAAAGAGACATGGATACTGTCAATCCTTCGAAAGAGATTTGATGGTGTGTCACACACAGTTCCCCTTGACTTTGATCTTATTACTCTGAAGGCTTTGGGGCAGAGAAGCAAGATTAAGCTTTTAAAGCGATTGCCTTTGTGAAAACCCATTTAGGAGCAGTCTGACATGAGCGCTTGATATACTTCTAATACACTGACACCATTCAGAAATATTTGTTTTTGAATCCAAAATGTGTTTCTTCAAGTTCACTCAGAGTTAAATTGAGACAAATGTACTTATTTCAAGACACCAAAAATAATGTATCTAAATTGGTTTTATCATCGCACTATGCCGCACCAAAACTCAAGAAGAAGCCTAGCTGAGAACGCCATTAGAAACACCATGCATGTTTTTGTCCAATAGTTTTCCTCCTACAATTGTACATTATTTACAAGAGAAAATCAGGGTACATCTAAGAATGGATGAACACATATCATGCAAGAATTGCAGGTTCACACGAAAATCCATCTGTCAGGCAGTTGCGAAGGTCAATCAACCAATCTTGAGGACATAAGAGGTGATCGCTCATTCAAAACAACAACGGCAGTTCCTAAAGAGGTTAGCATAGATGCTGCAATAGCATCCGTTTTATCCGAAATGGAGAGTATTTCTTCAATGAAAGAAGAGAGTGACACTGTAGGCTTTTCTCAATGTAAAACATTTTTTCACTCTTCTCCTGACTGACTTGTCAAGAGTTTGATAGACAGATAGCATCCAATCACCTGCTACGTATGTTTTTGAAAGTGCCCTTTCCCGAACAGTTTATGGATGCCCAGCACTTCATTGATTTATTCCAAGAAACTGAAACTCAAAAATACATCACTTTGTGTGACAGCCAAGTTGCTCTGGGAAAGAGCTGAAGGAAGATGGGAGATAAAACATGAAAACGGTTCAATCACTGTTGTGATGTATGTTCTTCAACTGAAGTTGGAGTGGGGCTGTAAGAGCTTATTATTGTAACAGTGGTGCTATTGAACCGTCATGTTCTTAAATGGCCTTCTACTCAACACAGTATTATCGTCATACCGTTTCCTCTAGTACTTCTTCTCAGAGCCTTTCATTATTAAGGAACATCAGATGCTTGAATCATCAGTGATTTAAATATCTTTTTAATGTGGCTTTCTGTTATTTTTCCCTCAGGTTCTTCCTGCTCAGATGGATCACATTCATGCTAATTATCCCAAGTTCAGTCTGAATGATTAAAAATGTAAATGAGTAATATTTCTGATTAGGTACATCTCTCTCTCTGCACTTGCAAGGATACATGTTACACGCACACCTTCCACTTCTGTTCTCCCAAACTCCTGGGTTTGGGCTCTCACTTTTTTCTGCATGTCCTTTCTGAAAGGGCAAGCGCTGTAAATTACATATATTAAAATAAAGATAAAAGTATACATGTACTTGTGCCTCTGAGTGCATTTCCTCTAATCTTGTGATTTCTCACACAGCCATAAGTGATGGAAATAGGTCTCCAGCTCCCACTGGCACAGTGTTTATAATTCAGTGTGATTTTCAACATCAGCATCAGACCACAGGAAACAGAATAAGGCAGGCTATTTCCTGTTGTCTCTGCTATGTTTTCCATTTGTGCCATTCATCCTTTATTGGTTTGGCAGAAATATGCAGATTTTGAGTTGGGAAGACTTGCAATTAAATTATTTAAAATGCCTATTAATTTCACAGGAATTTCCTCCCAATTTAATTGCTCAGTGCTGAGTGAATTTGAATGAGTTCCACTGTAATGAGTTGAATAAAAAGGCCACTTGCAGGTGACTGGGAGTTCAGTGTCCAGTTAAGCTCTGTACAAAAACAGGTCTCAGGACAGTTAACTTCATGGGCTCAGTGACCAGAACTGACAAGCAGTTGCTCACACATAACAAAGGTGTCATTTTCAGAAGAGCATCACAGATCTCTGAGGATGTGAAAGGCATGGATGAAAAAAAGCCCAATTTGCATTCATTAGCAGTGTCTGTGACGCTGGCTGAGGTGGTGCGAGAGGAAACTCTGCAACACCATCTATGATTCTCCCCTGGTTCAGAGAGTTTGTACATGTACCTGTCAGACAACATAACAACTCAGCAGGGAATCAAGTAAACAAATCCAAATCTCAAACTCAAATCCCCTGATGCAGACACACACTCCTAAAATCATTCATTCAGCCATATGCAGTCATGAAATATTATTCATAAATCCAGAGAAACATGTGAGGAAGGGGTGGAACATCACTTGCATTTAGCATTTCATTTTTAGATGCTAAACAATTTTTTCTTTTTTCATCTGTGTATTCAACCATTTAAAATCTAAAAAATGAATATTAGTATTGGCAAAAAAACGATTTATTTCGCCCCACAGGCACATTTTCTGTCAATATATCGAAAAGGAGAAATGTTCCATGCAGCATGAAAAAAAAACTGCCAAGAGACTATCCAGCTGACCATTTCCCCAAACAGCGATTGTCCAATCATAGCTTAGCAACCGTAACTAGGCACAGCAGGTCTGTCAAGCTTTGGATTTCTCCACATGTGAAGTCAAGTGGTTTGCATGGAGCTGTAGGGATGCGGAGTCTTTTAGCACAATGGCATGTAAAATATCATGCAAGTAGCCATCTAGTGCATATTTAATACTCATTTTTAGAGGGTTCTTGTTTAAAGCCAGCTTGAAACATTTCTTTTTCAATAGATGGCTTTTGTCTGCCCCTATCTGAAATCAAGGACCCATTGTGTCCAAAATAACTATATCTAATCATCTGAATATCAAGTGGTAGATCTGCTGCTGTCACCAGCAACAGCAGCTAAGAAGAGGCAGACTGGACTGTATGGAAAGAAAACCGATTAGAATATGTAATATCATAGCAACCACATTGCAGAGACAAAGGACTTCACACAGCATGGGGCTTCATTTTACATCAGGAAACATCTCACCCTGCTATAACTGCCATCTGGGCTTTTCTCTGTGGCCATTTTATAAGCTGAGCTGCCATGTGGGGAACAGTATGGCGCAAGCACAGATTCAATTATGAGGTGGGGGTGTTTGGCAGTAAGGTGTGCACCATGCTCTGTCTGCACGCCGCCTGAGCCTGATAGATGTGGAGTCTTCTGGCCTGGCAAGTGGTTTGCAACCTGTCAGGCCCATTGTGCTGCTGGAAAACACCCTGAGCACTCAGCTGTGTTTACAGCCCAGAGCACAGGACTGCAGACACGCCTCTGAGGATCCCTCAGCAGCCCCCTACACCAAAAACACTGGGCAGAATCACATGGAGACAAAGCAAAATCATCCCATTTTCCCCACCATGTCCTCTGTGAGGCTGCCTCCCAATTAGCCACACCACCGCTGCTGAGGCGAGATAACAATAGAAGCCCGTGTATCCCCTAAAGACCTCACTAGAGGACCTTTATTACCGTACTGATGTCTCCTACATGTCGTCACTGCCCTCACTTGCCTGGCAACATGCCCACACATTTTTTTTTATTGGGAAAAAATAATCAGAGGGGCTGTAACTCAATACAAGAAGAAAACAGCAGGACACAACATTAGGCTGGATGGTACATGCTGTAATTAGTGTGATGCTGCCAGGAATAAATATAAAATATGATACAGCCAGTTCAACTGCACAGTAAATTAAAAAAACATGATTAATGGGTGAAAGAACAGAAATCTTTCTGGCAAAAAGTCAAGTGACACCCACGGGAATGAAGAAGAAGATTCTGAGCTGACAAAATAAAAATAACACATAATCATTGGCAGGTACAAATATTAAACAGCAGTTGCAAATACTTCTACGTATGTGTCCAATGATATTTATTCTTTAATATTTCCTATATGCATGAGACACAATTCGATGATGTCTACTGTGATGGATGTTTTTTAAAACACAGAGCATCTCTCCAAGCATACAGTGCTTTAAGACAGGGAGGAAAAACATCTAAATATTGCATTTTCCACACAAAGAAAAAGATAAAGTGTTCAAGTTAGCTCACATTCTGCAGCACCACAAATGAGTTATCGCTTCATGGACAAAATGACATGTAACTTTAGTCCAATCGTACAGAACACACACAAAAGTTCCTAGCTGTCATAAAAAAAATAAGCACACTTTTTAGTTTATGTGCAATACTTTTACCAGTAAAAGGTGTTTCGATTGTCTGCTTGGTCCTCGGCCAAAACTCAAACAGGTGGTTGTGGTGAGATTGGTGATTTTTCAGCTTCAATTTGCTTCCAGGCTCACTATTTAGAAAATAATACATTTCTTTTTTTTGTCAAAGAACTGATGAGAAATGCAACAAACCCCTGGTCAGTTCAATCCACCCGAAGGTTTTGAGGATACAGCTTTACTGTAAATATGGTTGCTAATGTTAGCTAATATTAGCAAACACTGGATAGATATTGCTGTGTAACTGGCTTATGACTCCCCTTACTGTTACACTGGGTTTTACCATAAAACACAAGTTGAAGTGTGGTTGTATGAGGTATCCATAGCCAGTGTATTAGTGTGATCAGTGTGACGTTGGTGAATCAGAACTAACTCTTTTAAAACAGTGAGAAAAAAAAGAGAATAACACAAAGTTGACCAACAACTCCTGTGTTCTACAAGGTAAAATTACCCTTTTTATCAATGCAGTCTGGTGGCTTTGAGGAGAGCGTAGAGCACGGCTCCAGTTCCCAATCAGAAAGGGCTGTCTGACTGCAAGGTATAGTGGTGAAAATATTCTAAATATAGCCAACTCTTAAACCAGTAGTGACTTTTTTAGGTGGCTAAATGTTTCGATAAGTACCTCATACAACCTTCAAAATATCCAAACTATCCCTTTATGACATGACATGAAAATCTGTATTCAAAAACATCTTGATTGAAAAAATAGCCTCCATGTTTGCTCGGTGGCCTAAGGCACTCTTTACCTGGTTAAACCTAAGCTGGCAAGATTTAAGGAACTTCTAAAATTTGCATTTATATAAAAAATCCTTCATGTTTTTCCATTTTTAGATGGATACAATATTACACAAGGCTTTGTGCTGGAAACTTTCAGCAGTACCACAGAGGCTGCTTGTGAAGCCCTATGAATGAGGCTTTACAGTGAATGGATGGGGTCACTCCTACTGCAAAGCTGAGTTCAGGCTCTCTGTGCGTGTGAGTGGTCATAAAACACTAAAACACTACAGGCATCCATTTCAAATGTCCCAGCTGTCACTGAAGTATTGGTCCTCTTCTTCCTCCTCTTCCTCTTCTTCTTCATCAGTCCCATTTTCCACGAGGTCGTCGTCGTCTTGTAACCCATTCACTCCCTCTTCCTCCTCCTCTTCTTCCTCCTCTTTGAGCCCTGCGAGCATGGTTTGTAAAGTGGCTTTTACTTCCTGAACCTCCTTTTCCAGCGACTGTGCAGTGTAGGTTAAGGAACGCTCTGATGCTAAAGACGGAAACACATTAACATGTAAATAAAAAAGCATGTCAGCAAACGAATGTCTGGGCAAATGTGACACTTGTGGCCCTCAATGGTTAATAGTCATAGCAGAAGACAGCCATAACCTGATGAAGTCATCAATCTCCAATTTGGCCACCGATGGGATTACTGGGAAAGATCATCAAGTCATACCCAATTTGACCCCATCCAATTCACTATTCATGAGCTCATCTTGTCTGTGGAGCTGGGTGGCACTGTGGGGACCCAAGCAAACAGACTAACCAACTAAATTATTCATAAACCATTGATGAAACTGGATAGAGGCTGTCATCAGTGGGAGGGGGGGCGGGGGCTGTTTAACCTGCTTAGAAACTCAAACTAATCAGTGAGTGTCCATCTTAAGTGGCAAATCAAAGGCGTGGCTTTGATGGCAGATGGGGCCTGATGGCTCGTTTTACTGTCTGAATGGACACAGATTGTCATCATTCATAATTAACCAGCCGTAAAAAAAAAAAAGGGCTTCCCATGAATACTGCAGACGGTTCACAACACTTTTAAGAGAAAATGGTCCAAATGGGACGATGGACTTCAGCATCTCGTTGAAGACCTTAAAAAATAACCACAGAAATCAACATAATTTTGCCTATTCATCTTTTTTTTTCAATTCCAGTCTCTGTGGTTGTCCTTCCACCTGAGAGAAGGGACTCAATTAAGACCCTTAGAGACTGGAGGTTTGATCTTCCTGTCACTATGGCAACAGTAGCATCATCCCGACTTCAGTCTCTGTTCAATTTCTACATCCCAACAACGATGTTGTGCTGTATCTTCAATGTCCTCTAGTGTCTGCGGCGCTTTTGCATGAGTGCGTTGCCTTCAGAAGGCTGAGATGACATGTAAGGACACTGCATCAGAGAGGTAGAGAGGAGCTGGCCAATCTGTCTATCTCCGACTGTCGAGCTGTATATCATGCAAACAGTGGTGGAGCCTGTACTGACCCCTGACAGCACAGCGGGGGACTGGAATCTCTAATCAGATGTGAAAAAAGTCCTGCCATACTTCACCAGAGAATGAAGGAGACTGTACTGCATAATACACAGCTTTTTGAGATCCTAAAATGTTCTCATCGGATTAGGGATGTATTTCTGGTGTTCAAGGAGGAGACATAGGGCATGGCACAAAATAAATATATGAATAAAACAGGCAGACAGATTAGATGGTAAATTTTCTTCATCAACATGTTGATATATCACCTTTCCTATCCGTCTTAATAAGCCCACAGTGTAGAGGGGAAAAGTGGAGTGAGAAAAACACACTAATCTATTTCCAATCAGCTTTCTAATTAGTGCGGAAAATGATGTATTGTGACCTGCAATCAGCTCCAACAGTTTAATTTGAGTCATTATCATGGATATTGTAATTTCCTCCGAGCCAGATCCAGCAAGTGGAAGTGAGCAGACAGAGGAGGGAAGGAAAGAGAAAGGCGGGGTCAGCAGGAGGATGGACATTTAGATATGACGGGAGCAGAGTCATTACTGTGACATTCCTATCTGTCCAGGCGTGTTCCTGTCGGCCGACTTTAATCTCAGCCCATGGTGACTGGCAGCCCACATCAAGCGCCCTCTAATAACCTCGGTTGGACTTTTACCATTTCATTTTTCAGTTGGCACGTTCAGCCTGTCAAAAAAAATCCTCTGATCCTAGTTTATCTTCAATTCCCTCCCCGAATGGACCCGTAATGTCACATCAGACAGGTTGGTTCTACCTCGAAAGGTAAAGTTACAGAATATCGGTCAGCCTGAAGGTAGTTTGTGTACTTTTGAGAGTCGGAAGGCCTTGAGGAAACTAGGTCCTTAAGATGGATGGAAAGAGGCCGAAACACACATACACCCACACACACACACACACACACACACACACACCCACACACACACACACACACACACACACACACACACACACACACACACACACACACACACACACACACACACACACACACACACACACACAGACACACACACACACACACACACACACACACACACACACACACACACACACACACACACACACACATAACGATTGTATACAGTCAGTTAATATTATGTATGTATACTTAGAGAGCAATCAAAGGATATGGGTGAGAGCCTGATCCCGGTTCAGTATGGCTGTCTGCAGTTCATCTTCCAAGGTCATCAGTCTGTCACTGATCAGCTCACAGTGCTCTGTCAGGTCTGCAGCCTCGCTGCACCCATCCTGGCAAGGAAAATGGATGTAATGATTGGTGAGGAAAGTCAGTGAAGATCAACAACTCCAGCTGCAATGGTTGAAATGAATGGGTCTGATATTTAAAAGGATTAAACAAAAACGCGTCCTACCAGGAAAAAGGGAAAATTATGGGTTTTTTTTAGTCCAACAACGTGCAACTGTTGATTGTCTCAATCTGGCAGTGTGTCTAACTTTTAACATTAACAGTTAGTCATTAAAAGTTTAACATTAACATTAACAACAGTGTGACTACAGCATGGCTATACCTTAGTACTGCATATCACTCAAAGGAGACATATTTAAAAGAAAATATGAGGTTCATTAGTCGCCATAACTATGCAGATCCACAACCCTTGTCGTGTAATATCTCATAGGAAAGTAATCACACTTGTGCTTTTATTTAACGTTATGTTGGACAGTGCTACGCAGTTAACACCTGTGCAACAGTAGCATTACTGTGTCATTTATTCCATCAGATGAAAAGGATATTATATAACAGTTAGTTCTGACCAAGTAATTTGATTGGACAAGATGCTGACGGAACAACGTCACTGGGACTTTAACTATATATGTATCACTCTGCTTTAAAAGCGTTCTAATAACCTGAATGGTCGTCAGTAGAGGACAAAGGTAAGGAAAGAAGTCTGGATACTTCGGCACAAACCTCCAGGTGTGCCTTTATGACGGCAGTTATGTGAGCCTCTGGATCCAGCAATCAAAAATGAAGCTAACACTATCAAAATATAATAATAATAAATAATATATAATGCAAACACTGACATTCAGTCCAGAAGAAGAAGACTGAGTTGAATATATTCTGTAAAGTGTGGGACAATGGCCCTTTCCTTACTTCCTACGCCATACTTCTGCCGCCATTGCTTGGATCACACCCATTTTATAACTCCGTGGTTAGGTGGCAATGCTATAGATACGACAAAATATGTACATAGACAGACAAACTGACATACAGATAAACACCTGGCAAAATACTCAAAACTGACTTACTCTTTACACCCAAGAATAGTGAGTAAATGGTATTATATTTCAACTGAATTCATAAAATGACTGATTAAAGGTTCTGCAAAGAGGCCTACTGCAGTTGCAGTGATTGCTGTTATATAACCGTTAAGAGGGCTTAAGATAACATATTATAATGTCATCTCTCTGACACTACATCCTTGACACTGTTGCAACCAGACACAAGTCTGAAGGGGGAATATCTGCATAGACAAAAAGATACAAGGCTGCCAAAATGTTGTTTGGTAAAGCGCCAAGGTCATAATGTACACAGTACACACCGGGGGGGCAGAAGATTCAGCGATGTGTCTGCATCATCTGAGGATGCTGTGATGGGAGTGTGTATTGGTGGACGGTGGGGATGTTAGGGTGGTGGAGGAGCAGAGTGCAGTAGGGCACAGCAGTCAGAGAGCAGAGCTGACCATAATTAGAACAAGCCCCCTTTTCAGACACCGTGCCCTAGTTTCTTAAGACTTATCGGGTATAAAGGAGACAAACACATGCAAGAGTACGCAGACCCACTTCAAGCAAATACACACAATGTTCTCATCAAACAACACATAGAAAGTCTTATCTGACTCAGAGCTGCAGGTAGAAAATATCAACTCCCTGCAGCTCAGAGGTGTCAAAACAATCACTGGAAAGTCTCATCTCCGGTCTCTGTCCTGGAATAGCTTTTCCAGATGATGCAACACCCCAAAAGAAAAGTACAACAGGCCTGAGGCACAACAATACATACAAATCCTCCCTGATGCAATTAAAGACTTAACATAACAGCCCACAGGACAAAAGTCTTAAAGAAAACATTGTGTGTGTGTGGCCTTAAATGAACCAACAATAACTAACACAGGTCTGTCCTCAGGCATCACCTTCTGTGATGCTGGGATCCCAGTCACCGTATACCAAGGAGCAAGAAAGTCAACCTATGATTGACTGAGTAGTTTGTCTGTCAAGGTTAGGAGCTTCTTCAGCAGATAAGAGCCTCGTGTTTGTGCAGCTGATTGATTCTATACTTTACAGCCTCCAGACAGCATTCATAAAGTCAATACAACCACAGGATAGGAGACAAAAGCTCACTGTGCAGAAGGACACTGTTGAAAACACCCCTCAGTACAGAAACCTTTTAAACTATTCAAAAGATGTTTTTTTGGCACCTGGTGCCAAAACAATACAAATGACTTTCGCTGCTACATCTGTCTTTGGCGAGAAATAAAACATGGGAAATGAGATTTCAGCAGCATGTCAGTTTGTATAATAGAATCTCAGGCATACATGTATTGGCATGTTGATTCCTGATGCACATTAGTGCTAATGTTATAGAGCAAAAGTAAACAAAGCAGACTGGAGAACAGATCATTGATGTATGCACTGGTGTGGTTATTTAAGCAATAATGAGTGAGAGACAGCAGGTAATTGTGCGTGTTCCCACATGCGCTGTTAGGCCCTACACTTTGTGCCGGGCGGGCGATGATGTTGCACTGGTATTACACTCAAGGTCATAATTTCTTGCAAAAACAATAAAGTAGCTGAATTCATTTTACACTCAAAAAGAAAACTAACTTAGCTTATAATTAACTAGTTCCTTTGTTATCAGCGGTGCCCTGTTAGTGGAAATACTATCAGTTTCCAGGACCGTCTGTAAGGTAAATTACAAATATGTGCATTGACAGTATGAGGTGTTACCGTCTGTAGCTGTGTCCCAATTCTGTCCTGCACACTAATTCAAAGCAGGTTTCAAAGATGTAGAGTTCAGTATACTCTAAAGAGTAAGTATGCAGACTACATGACACTTATTGTGTTTTCGGTCTCCTGAGGGTCTGACCACCACCACCTACAATTGAAATCGTACTCAGTATCTACTCTGCTCTACTCTACTCTACTCTACTCATTCTTTATAGTTACAATCTTTTAGATCTTTTTGGCGATAAGTGGTAAGGTGTGTTTTTGAAGTTTCATTGTCTGTAGTCATCGCTCTTTTCTTTGTTTGTTCGGCCATCTTAACCGTTTACTCGCAACGCTAGCAGAGAGTGGAAAAAACAGTACGGCACTAACGACACAAAAAAGGAAGTTGAAGAGAAAGTATATAGCTCCGGCAACAACCTCTGGCAGGGCCGTAGGCTCAATCACCATTGTGTTACCTTGTTCATTATTACTTTAAGAAGTTAGTATACAAAAACTAACATACTTTATTGTTATATACTTACAGAAAATGATACAATACACGCACCTTTAGACATCAATCAAAGTAAGGCTTGAGAATGTCACTGACAATTAAACTTCACAAAGAGAAAGCACAATGTTCTTCTAAAACTGATTATTTTTATTTAACTCTTTCTGTTTCTGTGTCTCCATTTACGATTCACTTTGATGTTTTGCATTCATTGTGGGACAATGGTTTTAATCAACAGCACACTCAAGAATCAACTATTTCTGTCCACCAGTGCACAATTATCCACAATTGTTCACAATCTTTGGAAAAATATAAAACTTTCTCTTTGTGAAGTTTGAGTGGCAGTGGCATTTTAAAGCCACGGTTTGATTGACATCACAGTTACTGCACCTAATCACCTGTCAGTTATTACTGCAAATGACATACTGTGTTAATATGCAGTAAGCATTTGTGACAGAGCAATCGTCTCCTCGAAACAAAACTACCTGATTAATAAATCTAATCAAAAGCTCTCAACATTTCAATTTAATAATGTATCTATACTGTGGGTCAGTATGGAGAGGGGGATGTGAGGACCTTCAGAGGATAAAAGAACAATTAGTAGAGATTACAAGAAAATAAAGTAGTGCTAAAACACACACTTGCACACACTTGCACACATACACACACACACACGCACGCACGCACGATCACACACACGCACACACCAATCAATCTCCATTGTGGCAGCAGGGCAGCAGCTTGGCAGCGGCTAAGTGGAAATCATTTACTTAAAAGTCATTATGGAAAGGAGAAAGAGGTCAGACGCTCTGTGAGACAGAGAATCCAGCTCCTCCACAGTGCTATCGCAACACCATCGAGACGAATATATCAATAATATTTAAGAGACACCATACCACTGGGCTCAGTGATGCATCAGTCTTTATTGTAACTGAGGCATTTTATGTCTGTATGTAGGTTTTCAATAATTCAATGTGATTCAAAGTTGGACACGCACACGCACACGCGCACACACACACACACACACACACACACACACACACACACACACACACACACAAACACACACACACACACACACACACACACACACACGTATACACGTCACTGTCCTATACACCTTGTGTATTAGCACCGCTCCAACCTTAGGTACTGCTACTAAGCCTGTCAAGTTTTATAGTAACGGTGGTAAATTTACCATCAAAACTCTTGGTGTTTTTTTTTTACAATGGGTCCCTGAGGTATACAAAAGCAGGCTTCTTATTTCTGGGCCGTAGATTTTGGCAGCTGAAAAGGCAACCGTTGCAAGCCAATTTGATAAGCTGTACTGTAGTGAATTATCTAATTAAGCTAACTTAAGCTTCTAATTGGGTTAAAAAACTGTCACTGTCTAAAAAAAAACAAGATCAGATTTGTATTTCATTGTAACATAACCCTGCTTGCACTGATGGGTGAAGTATTCAGCGTCTTTACTTAAGTAAAAGTATTAATATCACACAAGTAAAAGCCCTGCATTGAATGTTGTTGTTACTTCAGTAAAAATATGTTAGTATTATCAGGACAATGTACTTTTCTTTCTAGATTTAAAAGAAAAAGTACTCATGATGTAGAAGAATCCTCATATTTGAGACATGAAAACTGACTGAAATGATCAAAATACTTCTTCAGCTGTACTAATACAATAGGCCCATACATTTAAAAGGGTAGTTTCATTTATAACAAACTATAACAAACAAATCCTAGTTTATAAACTCCACGTTTGTGCGCTTAATTTGCATTGTTCGTGTTTGTTCTCATTTTTCAATTGAGTTTCCTGGATTTGCTAAAGTGGCGTTGTGAAGTATCGCTTGGTTAGGTTAGCTAGTTAGCCAGGCATTCTAACATTTGCCGCTTTGGACATAAAATCTATTTATTACAATTACCACCCTCCAAACTCTGAGTATCATTCTTTCTACAGCATCATGGACATCACTTCAATATGTGGAGAAATACAAAGTTTACAGTTTGGCTGTCAGGTGTGAATGAGTTTAAATGTGTGAATTTAAAGCAGGGAGGCGCTGAAAAGAGAATACAAGCTCAGCAAAACCCTCCTCTGTATAAATTTGTGCACACTCAGACACTCAGTGACACCAGCCGATGCTTCTCATGTAGATCAGTATTGATCCGACAGTCAGAAAGGCGGCAGAGGTCATGTTTAAGTTAAGGTCAACTAATGGATTGTTCTGCGTCCCAGTAAGCCCAGCGTCAATGCAACTGACACTTTAATTACATTGATAACATTCCAGCATACTGTCACAGTGTTAACATTACCAACCTCTGGGTGATTATCCTCCATGCAGAACAAAAACTCCTCCAATTTCTGCAACAAAAGGGAAACATTTGTTGAGGCCACACAGTCATAAACCTGCTCATGAATTATTGAAAATGCAATTATGTTGGCTGTGTACTGTATGTGTGCAGCATCATCATAATGAGTAGAGGTTGTAATTATTCATCACCAAAAACTGACAAGGAGAGAAAGATTAACTGGCTCATCTGTATACTGCGGGTTCCCTTTGTTAGTATTCAAAGTGTGTAATTGTACATTCTTCACTAAAGAAGGAGGTAATTACTGTACCTATTGGAGGCTAACATCATGTTTGTGGCTTTAGGGTAAGTACATAAGAAGGCAGAGTAACAACAAATCATAATCAGCACATTTTTAATTATTTTCTAATCAAAATTAATTGCATAACACGAACTTCTTGCCCTCATCACTATGCTCTCCAGTGAACACAACTTTTCGTACCAGTATCTGAAAGCAAATTGTTTACAACTTTGAAGTAGTCACAAAAACTGGATTGTCTTTGCTCTCTCTAATTACATCCATCTCACAGCATGTTATCTGTCACATGCAGTTTTCTAGGTACAGATTGCAAAGGTTTCCTGGCATCCATTTGATAAAATATTCTACTTTTGTCTGTTGCTTTGAGATGGAAAATACTTTTGACATGTACTGGAAGATATAAAATGACTGAATTACGTATAATGATAATATGTCTTATATTTTTCTGTGGTTTTTGCTTCCCCCAAGAAAAAGAGCTGTAGGAAAGTCCACTTTATGTGATGCTATCCGTCTCTTCTCTTTGATGAGAAGTTAAGTATATTTTTTTATTTCATTTTTACTTTCTTTGTGACCAGGGAGATATGCAAAGTTTCATTGTGCAGTGTGACGTCTGTCTTAACTGAACATATGACAATAAACATCTTGAATCTTGAATTACAGGGTGCTTGTTCTTATGATAAACATGTTAGATGGTTAGTTGGGCATCAGTGTGTTTTGATGTTACAAAGAGCATATACAGTACAGATTGCTTCTCTGTCCATGAACGCCATAGATTCTTTGTATTTTGTGCAAACAAATTCAAAGCAAACAACAAAGAAATACTTGAGGATTTATGCTAAATTCTAAAAACCGTTTGTTTTATAATTGCAGCCACATGAAAAACATTTTTGCCTGATTGAGCTCCGGGGTGTCTAGCTTAGAGGACAGAGAAAATAAAGTGCACAAAACAGACACAAAAAAGAGAAGTGGTTGGCTGTCTCACCTTTTAGTTCCTGGAGCTATGTTAGGAGGGGCCGGGCTTTAGGAGGAGAAGGAAAAGCAGAGAGAAACAAAGGGAAAGCAGAAAATGGATCCATGCAGTTCGTAAAAATGTGCTCAGGCAGGGCAGGAAAACAAGACAATCGATGCAAAGTTTATATTAAGGGACGCACAGAGCGAGACTGTGAGAGAATGTTAAAAGGATGCATATAGGAGAATTAATTATGATAATGACAAGCCACAGCTTCCTGTTTTAATGCATGCAAGTGGAAATTCGGCTGATAGCACCAGTAAAGATCATTGACAAATGTTTGCTCATGGCCACAGTCCAGTAAATCCATACAGAGATAAGTACATTTAAAATTCAAAGTATCAACTAGGGTTTAAAACAGCAAACATGGTATAAATCACAGTCTCTGAGCCAAACTAGCAAAATATAGTCTCACAATAACACGTCTGGGAAGTGTGCTATTTTTTATTAGTGCCGGCTCTATTGGCTTTGTTCCTAACTCAGACTACGTGGGCGGAGGAAAGTGTGAGCAGAGGATGAGTTGGACTCTGCCCTGAGGCGGTGGACCTCAACTCACTGTGGGATAGACCGGCACAAAGCGTTCACACACACACACACACACACACACACACACACACACACACACACACACACACACACATACGAGCATACACACATGCACTCCCACGAAACGCATGCAATCATGCAGAAAAAGACTCTCTGCAGAATGAAACTCTTCAGGAAAGCCAAAGTATTTCCAAATGGTTGCCTCCTTGAACACCCACATTTTCCTCATTTAGAAATACCTCGAGCAAACGTGCTAATAGAGCTGCTTCTCATCTCGCTGTAGACAACAGACTTTTATATTCTGACAACAGCTGAATGTATAAACTGAAAATGTCAAGTCTCCAGTCAAGTGGTAAGCTTGACCGAGCAGGCACACTTGTTGTGAGTTCACATTTTACAACACAATAAGATGAAAAAGAAAAAGCAAGTGAATTTAAAAAGGCTGTTCTCATTTGACCTTTCAATTGCAAATGTGTGTGAAAAATGTAAGACTTCAGCAATGGATAGCCTCTAAGGGCCATCTTCTATATTCAAGACACTCTAATTGTGTGCCTGCACATATCAGTCTGTCATGCACGCTGCTGTGAAAGCGTAGGCATCTGTGAATAATACATTGTGTATTGTTAAGAAGACATTGTTGTGTTACCTTTGTGAACTCAGAGTTCTGTAAGTTGGCCTCAGGACACCAGCGCCCTCCCAGCGCAGTCAACATGGCGCAGTCTTCCTCCTCTTTCGTGCTCGGCTGGGTTTGAGGATGAACTGCTGCAGGAGAGAGGTCTTCCATGTCTCCTCCACTGCAGCTGGGAGTCCGCAACTGGAGGCCTCGCAAGAACAGGTGACATGCTTCAAGGTCGGCTTCCCAGATCCGCTCCAAGCCTGGGCCGCCACAGCTGTGGAGAGAAACAGACCAGTATGTTATACCATACCATACAATGCAATACAAGATGCAATATGATACGATAAACTACAATAAACAACATGATATAGCATATGATATATGATATATAATATGACAGAACATGAAAGAACACCAGACATAACAAATAGCCTAGGCTATGGGAATAATATATTGGACTTAATAATTTAGGTGGTGTTCTCCTTTAACCCTGTGTGTAACCACAACTTAAACGATGTAGATTACATGTTCATTTCTGACCTTTTGAGGGGTTGGCGGGTGTAGTTTTGTATTTGAGAGATAGCCAAGCAGCTGCTTCCACTTTTTGCTAAGCTAGGCTACCTTCCTGGCTGTAGCTCTGCACTAAATGGACAGAAATGAGAGGGATACCGAACTAACTCTCAGAAAGAAAGTGAATACAATTCACAATTGAGTATACATTTCTAAGGCTATAATGTGCTAAACAAATAATATATTGTGAAAGGATGTAGGCACACTGGTGACTAATATCTGTTCAACCTCACATGATTATAAAACTAATGATACACTGAGGTACTGTATGCACATCATGGCTGTGAACTGCTGCATGAGGACTGGGCACAGTAGTTAAAGGACATCTTTAATAACATCTCTAGAATAAAGCGCTGACAAAAGAGTGACAGTGAAAATGAATCATTCAAACATTGTAATTCCACTGACAAAGAGTAATGAGCGAATGTCCTTGTAGGCTGCCCTTTCTTCAAAGAGCTGCCACAGAGACAGAAGAGAGAGCCTGGATGTGTTCATCTCTGCTGGGGTCACTGAGCAGGAGTTCAGGGGGAGGAAAGGAAGATTGCTTTTTGTTTATCTACTCAGTGAGTTACAATCAGTCATCCTTTACCACTCTCTCTCACCCCTGACCCTTGTGGTATTCCAGACGCAAGCTCCCAGTGCAAAAACAGAAGAGCACAATTAAAGCTGATTGAATGAAAATGAGCACTGACCAGCGGAGTTCTCTGGTCACCGTTCTATTATTAAGGTTAAGCTTGTCACTGTGAGAAAGCAAACATTTACGGTCCACATTTACTGACAGTCCACCATGGGGGAGGTACCTCTGAGGGCATGAGAGTGTCGACGATGAATTATGAGCAGGTCTTTTTGGCTTTCCAAAAAAACTGTTTTCCATCGCCATAAAATGAAATACTCCTCTACTGGCCTCTGACCTTTAAAATATTTATATTTATTCCCCTTCTTCTTTCAGTGACCTTTAGAAAACAAATCATGCCCAAATAATTGTGGTCCCAGGTGACATTTTAGGAGCCAAATCCATTGATCTTGTTAGAAGTTTTACATTTAAAGGTCCCATATTATGCTCATTTTCAGGTTCCTACTTGTATTATGTATTTAAATATTTCTCTGTCTTTACTATACAAATAACATGCTTGTTTCCAGGAATCTATCTTGTGCAGGAAACAAAATAAATCTGACAGGATGTGTAAGACAAATATGAGGGATTCATACAAACAGTAAGAGATGCATAAACATCTTAAAGAAAGAAATGTCGTCAAGCTCTCTGTGCCGATTTCCAACCCAGGAGGAGATTCACTGTCACAAACACTTATTCTCTCACTGACTGAATTTCATACTCCAAGCGCAAATATACTTAGATATGAACCCCTTTAATATATTCAGTATTTTCATCTAGAGAGTGGCATCTTGCTGCGCAGTTAGATTTGAGAAATTGCTTCATCATACATAAACAAACTCAAAGGCAAAATGCGCCCAGACAATATTGTTTAATCTCTCTCTCTGTTGCTTCCACTCTCTCTCAGTGATGAGCCCCCCTGAAAATTGAATGCCACTTGTTTTCCAGCCCATCTCCTGACTGAAAAGGCTGGCAACCTCTGTACCCTGCCAACGCACGCCTCTCAGCCGTTCTGTAACCTTCATTTGGCGCACAGACAATAGAAAAATTGCTCTGCCCAGCCCCTCTGCCCTCGCCAATTCGCTACTCAACGCTGCCGCTTCTGAATTCTGCTATAGTGGCGACGCAGTGAGCCATGCCATTGTTATTTGTCTCTTCTGAAGTGGAGAGGGACACACTCACACACACACACACACACACACACAAATATGGGTGGGCATGCGTGTTAACTTGCACACATACCCATAAATCATTCTCTGTAGGGATTCAGTGTTGTACAATCATAAATTCCCCTAAAAATGTCAAAGCCGGCCTCAACCGTCACAAAAGCTTCTCTTCAAGCAACAACCACAATTCATTACAAAGAACTGGCGTTGGCATTAGGGATCTTCTGTGTTCTGAAAAGGCAGAAAACATGTCAGTTCCCAAAGCATCCCTGTGATAGTGCCCGCCGGTACGAACTCCGCACCCGGGGGTTAATTGGTGGCAGCCGCTTGGCTTGCCATCTGACAGTGGCAGGGTGTGGGCGTGCTGCTCCGCTGATGGCCCAGTAATAAGAAGGAGAGACAGGCAGGCACACTCCTTCTACAGTCTCTCAGTACCCCTGTGGGACCGCTGACTGACAGGACTGCTCTTTCTCCTCAAGGCATTGCGTACACACAGACAGAGGAAGGATTATAAATATAACTGCTGAACGAAGGAGCAGCGGATCGGTCCTGCTGGTACCGGTAGGTTGAGTTAGCCCCGGAGTGAAAAAAAACACAAAGCGGGGTGTGGCAATATTCTGAACTCTACCCAGCATCAGGTGTTCAGCCGCATCTCCGGACCTCACACATGAATACCAGTGACAGACAGACTGTGAAAAACCGCCCCTATCTTCAGTCACAGCTGGAGTTTTTTAGCTATCCAAAGATCAGCCATCTCCACACGAAATTACTCTCCTGAATAAAATCTTTCACCTGAAGTCTCATGTCAGAGCTTCTCATAGTTAGGAACCGCCAAAAGTCGTCAACACGATGAGAATTCACACATTAGAAAGCAAAAAGAAGATGGTAATGCTTTCCCCTTTAACACTGAGCAAAATGTGAAATGCACCAGCCAGGAGAGGTGCTAATAATATGGTAAAATGCAAGCCGGTGACTATCGGATTAGGTGTGATGGTGAACTGTTTGTAAGGTAGGGGGCTTGATGTCTGGGGATGTTTTTACAGAAAACAACTGAGCAACCAAGTCTCCTTTGTTACGTTTTTCTTATATATATATATATATTCAAGATTGTTTTTTCACTCCCTACTTAGAGGAGTCTCGTCTTGTCTGAGTATTTTAATGACTTCTACACCAGTTGCATTGTATTCATTAAATATGATAAAGGACATCCCAATCTCAACAGGAGAATGCATAAATGTAGGAAATATTTGAGAGGCAATTTCTAATGAAACATCCGCATAATGTATTAAACAACTATGCTGCTAATCTTAATGAAATGTTTTTTCTGTTCTGGTGACACACTTACAGCAGATCTGCGCTGCTCTAACACTATGTTCTAGTCTTTAGCAAGGAAGAGATAATTGGTTTTTTCAACACCATCCGTCTCCACGGAGACCAGACATCTCACCAGCACTACCCCCCACCCCCTCACCACCCATCACCACCCCACTCCATCAACAGTAATGTACATTAGAGCTGACTGATAAAATTTACAGTGGATGATGGGTGCGTGTGTGTGTGTGTGTGTGTGCGTGCGTGCGTGTGCCTGTGTGTGTGTGTGTGTGTATACACATGTGGGGACAATTGCCCATTCCATCAAGCTGAATACGTGTCACTGTGCCAGACTGGAGCTGGAGGAAGCTACTGGTCCCCACCTGAGGGCAAAGCCGTACTTGTGATTTGATCCGCCTCTGACCCGAGGGTGGAGAGACATCAATTCATATAGAATGTGATGAGCAAGAAAATTAGTTTACAGTACGCAATATCCAAGAAGGTGTCGTTCAATGTGATTTTTCTTTCAAAGGTGATGTGGTTATTGATCTATATAATCGGGGAAACTAAAAGATAGGATTACAAAATATGGGAGCTCCACAGATACAAAGTACACAGACATTCAATTATGTATTTTTTGTTTTATTGATATTGGTAGTCTGAAAGGAAACTGATTGCAATCTTAGCATGAAACTGTTTTATAGTGTTATCTTTATCGTGACGGCCTCAGGGCTGGCCCATGATTTGCTTCCCCTGTTGGCTGTTTTGTCTTCTCTGCCAGGTGGGTGGATCTGTGGCTGATTGAGGGGTGCACTTGAACACAGCTCAGATGTCACTATGCTATGTAAGCAGACCTGCCACAGATGCTCTTCCTCTTTTAAGCAGATCTTCTCTGCTGACTAACATCATTTTTTTTATGCTTTGTTTACACATTATGTTGAACTATTTTGTTTACTTTATTTAATTAAAATGTGGTTAATTACGTGCAGACTATTTGTGGTCTCCGTTTTGTCACATACTTTGAGCCAGGTAGTGACATTATAGTTATTTAAGGGACACTCCACGGATTCACACATGCAGTTAATTTTACTTCTTGAGGAGAATTACCCTGCACGTGGAAGCAGTTTTACAATGTGGCTCTGGAGGAGCTTTCCAAAAAATGAAAAAAATAACCTAGATGATGTCATCAGGACAAAAAGTCTGTGTTACAAATTGGAGGTGTGGATTTTGAAAGACAAAGGCATTTGCCAGGCAGTTTTTAATGAATGGTGACCTGAATTTTAACATGAAGGAAACACTATTCAACTGGGAAACACAACACCTGTTCTGGCAACGAATTTGAAAAGACACATTGTGTTGAAGCATCCAGCTATTTCTTCTTTTTTTTTTAAGGGAAGAAATAAGCGTGAACTAGTTTATTTGTGTGAACTTTGAGCTAGCTCTTGTGAAGCGTAAACTTGCACACAGTGGCATCATGGGAACTGTAGGATCCATGAATATGTTAAATATATTCTTTATTTTTTTTACTTGTTTGAGTCCTCTAATCAATTAAATTCATTATTATTTTATTTATAGTGCCAAATCATAACAAAAGTTATCTCAGGACACTTTACAGAGTAGGTAAAGACCACACTCTATGACTTATTTGTGATTTACAGAGACCCAACAATTCCCCCATAGAGTACGGTGGCAACGAAAACCTCCCCTATAACAGAGACAGACCCAGCTCTATGGAGGACAGACATCTGTCTTGACCGGTTGGGGAGGAAGAAAAGGAGAGAGAAAGAAAGAGAAAACGGACAGATCGATAGAGAGAGACAAAGAAAGACACAGAGACAGACAGACAGACACACTTCTAGAGATGCAAGCAACCACAAAAGTAACAGTGACTATAGTGATAGCTAAAGCAATGTGAATATGACTTACAAGTTATGGCAGTTAATACAGCAGAACAGCAAGAAACAGGCACAGCTAGAGTGACAGAACATGGCAATGATAATAATGATGGTGGCAAACGTGGAGTTGAATTAGTTACATGCACTGATGAGACATGAATGATACAGACAAACAGGATAAAAGCTCAGAGCATCAGCAACAGGATTATCCTCCGGCAGACTTGGTCCATATTTGCTGTAGATGTACATTTTTTGTGTGCACATTTAGGGCCCATCCACATGGAGACGCGTTTCCCTATAACCGCACAGCTTTAGTATCGTTTTGGTCGACCATCCACTGAAGCCGGCATCATCGGGGCCTGAAAACGGTATATTTTGAAACCAGAGTCCCAGAGTGGGAAGATTTGGAAACGCCCCCGCAGATATTTTCCATGAGCGAGGCTGTGTGGACGGAAAACTTTTTAAGAATGACAGAGAAAACAAGGTTGTTTTCGATAGTGTGGAAGTACCCTTATTTTAAAGATTCTGTGTTGGAGGCTTGTAGTGTGTATACAGGCCAGGCCTCTTCCAGTAAGTCAGACAGGTACTGCCAAATAACTCTCAAATCAAACAAACAAAACACAAAGCAGCCATCTGCCCTAGTGACAGAAAAGGTCCTGAGCCTTGCTCCCCTGCTGGGCACTAAGTTAGCAGCCATGTTGCTCCTTGAGTATGTGATTGACTCCTGGCTCCCATCCAAAGTGGTGACCCTGCCTTTCTAAGGATGCAACACAGAAAGCTGCCCCCTCTCACTCATCCTGGCTCAAAGTAAGTCCAGGAGGCCTAACCTTCCTCCTGAACACAAAGAGTAGAAAGCACAGCTCATATGGTGTACACAAAAAAAAACATTATTAGCTCTATTCATCCATCTGTAGAACATAAACCGTTCCAAAATACTGCCACAAAAGAGGCGATCACATTGCAGCTGCTCTGTGCTGTTTGTGTTGGTGGAAACGAGTTAAGCAGCTCTAATCTCCATAAGGAAGCATAAACACACGTATGGTGTCAACAGTTGACTGGGTTCAACACCTGCTGCTCAAAAAAGTCAGCCACTCAGCATATCTCAATCCCGTTGTGTAACTCACAACCAGACACCAGATCTGTTCTCAGTGTTTTAGAGACGCAGATAAGAACAATGGACACAAAGAAAAATATATTGTTTTGTCTGAAAAGGATTACTTAGAGGGAGGGGTGGACTGAGCTAATGTGGACGTATAAAACGTATAGAAAATATGTGAGAAGGTGAAAGAAGGGAGGCAAATTGTGCAAGTGACCGATGGAGTGAAATGTGAGAAAGGGCCTCTGGGAGACAAGAGCATAATAAAAAGGTGTGAGTGCATGATGTAGTGGGTGAGGTGACGTATTGGGGAGATGGTGTTCTGGCGAGTGGACAACATAGGGGAGAGGAAATTCCTTGGACACTGTCCCTTGTCTCCTGTAGAACATTGAGTTTTGTCTGTACTAAAACTAGAAAGACAGCACAAAACACTCTTACCTGGGCAATCTGTCCTCCAATAGCTTGATATACTTGGTAGTGTTCTCTTTGAGCCGGCTTTCTGTATGGAGAGAGAAGCAGAGAGTACAACAGTCTGTCACTTGCACTTTCATTTACCACTTTTATTAGCCATGATGGAGTATCCTAGCAACAAGTCACAGCTCTAATACCATTAAAAACAAATGTGTCATTAGCTATATTGTACATGGGCTCTGTTGGGATAGGTAGTTGGTGACAGACAGTTGGTGATGGCCTTGTGCTGAAAAACTGCTACAGTACAATTCAGTATAAAGGCCCAGCTGGCTCTCTCTTAAGACAAACACACAGTTGAGGAAAAATCATCCCCACTGCTCTTACAGGGGATACAATTGGAGACAGCCTGAGGATAAAAGGGGATTCTAACATGGCAAAGGTCCTCATACTGTGCCAGATTTTTCTGTGGGGCATAAAGTTGGATGGATAGCTTATGTTTCTTCCTGCGCCCCTCTGCCAGTAGTGAGCTGTGCCTAAGGAGACAGACACAGGCTGGCTGAGTGTTATTCAGGATGGAGAGGAGGGCAATCTGAGCGCTGTTAATGAGCTCATGTATGAAACATGAGAATATGCCCCCCCCTTAGAGGCTTCTTTGAAAACAATAGGATGCACTTATATCAAATTGCGTCTCATATATATGTGCACACACAAGCTATAATGTCCAATACAACCATCCTCCTCCACACTGAAACACAAGCGCGCGCGCACACACACACACACACACACACACACACACACACACACACACACACACACACACACACACACACACACACACACACCTGGCCTCATGAATCTGCCCATCCCCAGCATCTTTGCAACTCAACACTCTTTGTGCTTTCCCATAGAGGTTCAGTTAAATCAGAGAGGTTGTGAAATGATTGATGAACAGAAATGGGGGAAAAACACAATATTCTCTGCTTCACAAAATTGTGCATATTTCAGACTTTTAATATCATTGCTAATTTTTGCAAGTACTTTAAACATTTACCTGTTCAGACATTATTGAACAATCGATCGAAGAAGATCGATACCACTCTTGCATCTATACATTAAAGGTTGAATATGGAGAATGAGCAGAACACCGTCATCTAATGTCTCAAGATCATAGTGACAACAACAAAAAATAATTCCACCACTCAGGTTGACAGGTTTGTCAGACCCAGTCCAGTAGTCTACAAGAGACCAGAGTCTGTTTGAGCCTGTTTGAGCCTGTTTGAACCCTTCCCCTCCGGCAAATCACACCATAAAAACAAGCATTGCAGAGGAGTTTGACTGACAGTTAAAGTGAGCCATTACGGCTAAGTAAACATGAAAGTTAGCTCATCGATCAAGGAGAAACGTGCACTTGGTGTGCATTTTAATGCCGTTGAACTCCTTTCTCTCAGTCCATGGAGTGAATGCTTGGCCTATATTAACTCTTGTTTCTGCCCGTCTCGGTCACTCAGCTGCTGGGACAAATAAGCAGCGGCAGGATTGGCAAACTCCATTTTACCCAGTGCCAGCCTACAGTAGCTGCACCCAACAACAGACAACCCTGGCAACCTGAAATACCCAATGGTATTGGCTGGTACAATGTAAACAGAACGTGATAGAAAGTCATTGTCAAACTCGTTAAAAAAAATCAAATTCAAAAAACAAGTGTAAAAATGACACATTGTGGTTTAATGGGGGTTAACTGCTTCTTAGCCATTACCAGTTACTTCCATCCAGAGGAGACTCCAGAAAGTTACTGCGCCCAGCCAGGTAATAAACTGGGAACTGATTTTTTGTTTAATGTGTACGAAAACCAAAGTATAAGTGTACTATACTTTGGTTTTCGTACACATTAAACAAAAAATCAGTGAGCTTTAGAAGTGCTGGTTTGGCTTTCTTTTTTTCAGTTTTATGGCAAACTAAGCTAATCAGCAGCTGCTGGTAGCTTCATATTTACTGTACAGACATGAGAGTGGTATCAAACTCCTCAGTTAATCCCCTACAAGCTAACAGATCACCATAATTCCTAAAATTATGAATATAGACATTTAGAGCGACATACCGTGTTAAAACATGTGACAAAGTCACAACTACATTGTTTCATTTTAAGGAAAAACAAACAAAAAATAGTTGGAAGCTACTGCAATGTAATGCCACTTAGCTTGCTCACACAGAGAGAAAGTCACCTAATTGGGTGTTCTGAATCACAATGAGGTTTGAAGTATAATTTCTATCATTGTCTTGATGGTGGTTATTAGACGGCATCAACTCTAGTGTGAGACAAGCTGGGCGGCTCGCACAGCTGGAAGAAAAGGAACAAACCTTAGACTAAGTGGCTGTGACACACACATACATATTCCTGTTCATACTTTGGGGAAGAAATGAGATGGAGATAGTCAGGTTATTTATGGGGGATGCAAGTGTGTGTCAGAAAGAGTGATCTTGCCTTAGAGTCATTTTCATTCAAAGTGGCCAAATCTGCTCAATCAGAGAGAAGAGGGAGGCCGCTGGAGTAGCTATCACATATCTGGAGAGCCGATTTGCTGTATGTGGACCAGACAGCTCACTTACCACCCTTCTAATTGCTCTGTGAGATCCTATCCCACCTGACAGTCTTCCATGTCAACTTCCATACATGCCGACTCAGTTAGGCAACGTGCAAGGAGATAGCCATTGAATAATTCAGTGGGACATTAAGCCTGACTTCGGATGGCACAGAGCATGTACAGATGCAAGATGACTCAGTAGGCTATGGCTCAAACAAGAGTAAGAGCCAGTTTTGGAAATAATATACTGTGAGGAATAGAAACAGTCAATGCAAAAGACATGAGTGTATTAACTGCTAACTTAATATTTCTCTGATACTGAGAGGCAGTGTGCCATCCTGTCGCCATGCCAACGGGTAGCAAAACTAGTGAGCCTCTTCGGGCGTGACAGATGAAAATGATCTTTTCGTTATAGAATGGGACAAGATATCAAGCAGCAGAGCCTCCTCCTGCGCTGAGTAGAACCAGAGCACTGAGTGAAATTACCACTTCCTGTAAGTCTGCGGGACACTGCTGTCATTGGCAGGCCATGTGAATAAAATCTGCACTAAAAAGCCCATAAAGAAGAGAGCCAGTCTGTTAGTCCCTGATACATGCGGCAGTATATTTGGTGTTGAAGGAACCTCACAAAGGAGTTCACAGAGCCTGCACTGGAAAATTCATGAGCTCAGCCTCCCTTCACACCAGTGATCTCAGCAGGCGCTAAACAGCTCTGACTGCTGCCAAGGACCCCGGCCAAAATCGAAGAGGTCATTCATTCATCCCACACACAGAACTGAGACACTATTGAAAGATGATGAGAATGTGTTACTGGATGTTGCAAAAAAAAAAGCCATTTGCTTAATATAGGTCAAAATACTCATTCATTATTCTAATGAAGAAATAATTACTTTAGCTAAATAGATGTAAAGTTGATAAAAACGACGAAGCGGATGATTACAATCAGTAGTGTAGACAGACAAAACAAATGGAGCAGAGATATTGCACAGTGATGCACAATTCCCGATGATGAAGTTATAGGCTTTAATGAGCCTGCAGAAGTTAACGATGGCAAGGTATTTGGATTTGCTGCTGCATTATGAGCATTTGAACGGCTCTCTAATTGAAAGTGAATAATGCAGTTATTTCTTCATTGTCTTGTAACAATATAAGCACACAACATCTGTGAGGCCTTCCTGTTGTCAAACAAATTAGAGTCAGCTCCGTGATAACGCAGCACCACTGATGTGCGTGTTATAAAAGCCTGCGCATAATAAGGCAGAAGAGAAATTGTGTGTCTTGTAATTGAGTTGAAGACACCGACTGTGATTAATGTGTTTAAGCTCGGCTCGGGCTGTTTGAGTGCAACAGCACTGCAGGTAACACAAACACACTGTCAGCATATGCACCACTTACATTGTATCTAAACTTACAGTAGCCAAGCAGCATATAATGAAGGAGGAGATGCTTTTAAGGCTGTGGGATCACAAACATAGAAGTACACAGATTGCAGCTGGCAAGGCGTAACATATTTTGGCTCTGCACAAATCCACACCAAAAGGAATTATTTGACCAAAAATTGGCTGAGTGTACAAAATGGGTGCTATATATTTTGGTTCTGGATGCGGAATTGCTCTGACTGAAGTGTTAGACATGCTCACTGTCATCATAACTGAAATCAGCAAGCAAAGTTAGTTTAAAGGCGACTCTATTACTCTTACTCTCCTGTGTGCTACAAAATATTATTTCTTTCTGATGGCTGAATCTGGGAAGCACTAAAAGGCTCAACAAAGAGGAGCTCTCCCAAAATGTGCTTCTACAAAAGCTCTAAAACCACCGTCTCACCTGCTCCATTAAACTGGTATCTTATTAGTTCTTCTGCACCCTTTGGGGAAACCCCATTAGCACAAGGCTAATACTTTTTCCACAAAAACACATTCTGAATTTGTCATCACCCTCTCCACTGAAAGGTTTAGTCTAAACCAGCCATGCTAGCTGGTAAATGCTAATGTCAACACGTTAACATGCTAACAATGACAATGTAAACATTACAATGTTAGCATTATGAGTACAGCAACACCATCGATACCATCTTAGATGTGTTAGCATGCTCTCATTGGCTAATTAGCACTAAAAAAAAACTACAGCTGACCGGGATGTCATTAGTTTTGAAACTATTTGGTCATATCCCAAAGTGCTGACCACCAATTGATGGCACAAGATGGAAAGTCAAATGACAATCCATCACGAGCTATTTGCGTGTGGACCAAAGTGACTTGCTGCTAGCGTGACTAAACAGACAGAACAGACAGCTTTACTTGGAGGGCAATGAAACTTAACCTCCTCTTAAAGGGCACATACCAGATCATCTTCAGGTTCATACACACATGCTACTTACATACTATTTAGATTTTCTGTATTATAATTTGACATGATTTAATGTTCAATGTCTGAATAAACCTGTCTCCAGCCTCTCTCTCTGTCTCTCTGTCTCTCTGTCTCTCTGTCTCTCTGTCTGTCTGTCTGTCTGTCTGTCTGTCTGTCTATCTCTCTCTCTCTCTCTCTCTCTCTCTCTCTCTCTCTCTCTCTCTCTCTCTCTCTCTCTCTCTCTCTCTCTCTCTCTCTCTCTCTCTCTCTCTCTCTCTCTCTCTCAATGCATATATATATATATATATACTTTTTTATTTTCTACAGCACCTCAACCTGCTTTATAATAAAAGATGGAACTCTAACTTTTTACAATACTGGACCTTTGAGTATATGGAAAGGAAAAATAATTGATTGATGCAGTGGTGGGAGCTATTGCAGTGGTACCTCTATCAATTTCCCTCTGTTTTTGCAGTAATTCTGACTGGACGCAATGATACTCACAATGGAATGACATCCTCTACTGAATCGCAGGAAAAATGAACACTGCCAAAACTTCAGAGACAAAAACCAGGAAACATTCTCCTGGGTCCACTTAACCATTGCAACGCTCTCAATCATTCAGACACTCTTTAGGAGAAGAGCTGTCATACGTTCCATCATGTTCTCAACAGAAGCATCCTGAAAGAGGCAAAGTCATGAATAAATCATATATGTCCTCGCCTTTACTATTGGCACTCCATTAAGCGGAAATTGCATTTGTTTAATAACACGGAGACAGTATTTTTGATGTACACTTCAGCTGCTGGACTGGTATGAACTGTTGAGTTTGGAACTCAAATCCTGCCAAGAACCAAAGAGCACAGAGGTGACTCTGAAGTGGGAGCTGTATGAAGAGAGACTAGATGATGGAGATGCAGCTTTAAAAAAAACCCTCATTAAATATGTTCCTGTGGAGCCATGCGGAGAAGACAACATACTGTCTTTATCACGCCAAATTACCTGACTGCTACAGAATACACCGCCTACATACTAACACTAGTTAAATAAGCATTGGCAGAATACGTGGATAAATCGAGAGGAACACACACTGAGACTGCCTCCACATTTGAATGTCCTCACTCCTGGGGGTCATTTACTCCTGTTCTTCAGCTCTTCAATTATTTATTTGTAAATTTAGTATCACTCCAGATCTCTCTTGGGGACAAAATTATACTCTCAGCAGGGAATCAAACCTCCGGCTATAATGGGTTTGGTATTCATCAGCACTCAAGTCAATGGCAATTAGGAATTTAATGGCTCCCAGGCCAAAAACCCCCACACCACAAAGTATGCTGGGCGGAGATGCTCAACAAGCTGAAGCTGTGTAATTTAAGTGAATGCATGTGCATGGATCTTGTCAAGGATTCAGCAGCTCATACCATGACAATAGACCTTTTCAAGAACAGGCGTATGGTCTTCTTCTACTAAGATGACACCAGGGCCATAAGGATGTTGTCAGAAACCAAAAGGATGGCCATCTTGACTTTGAAGTATACTGTAATTTCTAATCCCTTCGAGCTAAAGAAATGCTAATGTGCTGTTTGTGGGCTATCAGTTTCCAGCTAGCATGTGCCAGCTCCTTATTACCAAATAGGATGACAGTTTAATGAGCCCCTTGCTTGGTGTCAGCAATGCATTGTTAAAATGCGCCTGCTGCCATATTGTCCGCGCCCACTTGATCATTTGAGCAAGCCGCGTAACCAATCATTAACGTGCCGTCTCTTCCCACATTTGGGACTTTTTTTCTCACCTGATTCCCGTTCCTTTGTTTAGCCGTGCATCTGCGTGTCACTGGTTTCCCAGCCTCCAAGTCCCTAGGAGCTGCAGTATTCTGTGCGAGCCACACAGTGTATTTAGGATGTTGAGGTGAACTTGAACATGTCTTTGGTGGTTGTCAAGGGAGAGATTAATGCTATCCCTGGCTGTTTAGCAAGTCATGGTGCTCAGGAAAGTGTTTCAGCAACAAAAATCAGGCGGGTGACTGAGTGTCATGAACATAGGTGAAAGGGAAAAAACTAATTTGCAAGTAAAAGCAAATGTTTTCTACTAGAATTATATAAAATATTGAAACATACATGAACAAACATACCAAGTCCATGCATTACCATAAACCTCATAAAAACTCAATGCAACTCTGCCCTACTACAACAATGAAAGGGTGCCCCCTAGTGACGGCAGAGGGTGCATTCAAGACAAGACACTGGGTTGACACTAATTGTGACGTTGCAGCCACGGGCCGTAATGGTCTAGATAACAGTGTATGTAAGATAGCTGATTGCATGCCTTTGGGTTGCTGCTGGAGCTGGATCCAGAGCTCCAGTCTCTGGTCATTCACTACCTGCTCCGGCCGCATCACTTCACCATTCTCCCTCCCTCTCTGCTTGTTCCCGTCTCAGCGCCTCAGAGAGTGAAGCAACCTTTTTTTAGAAATTTCTATGTGACTGATGGACTTGAGAGAGTAGCACTGCAGGTGGTGCTGTCAAAGTCCATTTATCACACTGCCAGTGCCAGAAGCCCAAACCCTTCTCACCAACGCCCCCCCGCCCCCCCACCAAAAAAACGAGCCCTTTCTTCAAGCAGCATTCAGATCTCCTCTAGTTGTAAAGTGTGCGGGCACTGATACATCATGTTTGCACTGAGTGGCTCGGAGGTAATTGGATACTTCACACAATCTAAAGCTCATTCCCCTTGTACACACCCTCCCGTTCCCCTCAACAACTGCCAATCCTGCCGGTAACTCATTTGATGCCGACTCCCCACTGACAGCAGATCACTTCTCCTTCGTTTGAGAGAAAAGTCATCGTCCATTGATGTCCTCCCAGTGTGGAGCGACATCAAGAGAGCTCTCATGATGCACGTTTGAATTGAAATTTAAAAGGTGTATTCAAAGAAAGGAAAGAGAAAGGCACCTTTCAAAAACAGAACAAACGTTTTCCAGTCTCAGCGGGCAAGAAAACGTTTGTCGTGTGTTCATTTTGATAATGGTGCATTTATTTAAAAAAAATATTCAAGTGCCAAGTGCCCAAAAACAGAGCTTAAAGTATACTGGACGTACATTCACCAGATTGCCAGACACATGACTTTGAATGAATGATAATGCTGCTTTGTAATTGCTGGATGTGTGTCAACAAATGAACTTAAAAGGTGTGTGTCAGTGTTGTGTTTACAGCTTGTTTCCTCTGCCCCCAAGTGGCCAAAAAAACATGTTAGTGCAGGTTTAAAGGGACAAAAATCAATTATTGATTGCCCCATGAATGGCTAAAAAGTTAGGTTTTCTCTGCAGTTTGTGGGTAGGTGGAATACACAACAGCACACAAGGTAAGAAAAAAAACTCCAGTCAAAAATTCTTACGTTTTTACAAATTTGAATGATAATATGGTCTAGGAAAGTAATCATATCACCCACAGCAGCCCAGTTTCTCTTTATTATCTTGATTTAGCCTGGCCTCAGTGACTCACCGTGCTGGGCCTCCCTCTGCTCCAGCTCCTGCCTGAGCTGCTGCTGCTGCTCTTTCATCCTGGCCAGCTCCTGGCTGCTCCCCGAGCTGAGGCTGTGCAGCCTCTTGGCCAGAACATCCAGCCGGTCCCGCTCTAGGTACACCACCTTCATCTCAGCCTTCAGCTCCTTGGCACTGCTGAAGTCATTACCTGCACCAGTGCACCACAGGAGGACATTAGGCTTACATCGCCCATTAATGAGCACCTTGATCATTAATAGCGTATTTAAGTGAGGCTAATGGTGGCAATTCAAGTAAATGATTTAAATAGAAGACGTTGAACACAAGAAGGGTTGAATTTGGGTGTGGTTGAGCGGAGGGTTACCTGAGATGGCTGCCAATTTGGCTTCATGCAGTGCCAAAAGCTGAGTTTCAGTCTCGCTGACTTTCCTTCGCAGGCTGCTGCCCAGCCTCTGACTCATGACCACCTGGGGAAAAGAAGGAGAATAAGAGGCTGAGGAGAGAGTAGGGGGGGATGGTAACTAACAAAACCTTTGCAGACACATGGATCCCACAGGATGCATAGCTCATTTCCAATTCCGCTTTCATTTTCTCTTTGACACTCATTCTTACAAGACCTTACAGATTCATTTCCGTCCATCTGTGCTCGCCCTGCTTTGAATACGCAGCAGAGTATCAACGCTAATGTGTTACCTTGTCTATAACCTTTAGAGAGAAAAAAGGTGTGTCTCCTTTCACTTGGCCAGACAGAGAAATGCGAAATCTCCATAAAAGATGCCATTAGAATGTCAGAGAGTGGAAAAGGCCCTGAATGTCAAGGTCCTGATGGGGATGCAGCCCCTAAGCTCTGCTGTATTCACAGAGGAGTTGATGGATTCAGATACATTCTCTCTGGCCCTCATCTGCCCTCACTCTGCCCTTTAAACCTCTGTTCTTTCCAATGTATTCACTTTGAGTAACAGCCAGATACAATACCCATGATGCGCTTCCTTCTTTGAGGAACTGTTTTCACCACTCAAAGGGATGTGGAGCCGGATTTTCTGACGCATTTTCTTCTCGAATCTGACACAGTTTTGTGCAACACTTGAAAAGGCTGTCAGATAAGTTGGTATTTCTGAGGCAGAATATCTCCAGGGAGTTCTCTTCCAACAGAAATACAGACAATAAAAAGAAATATATTTTCAAACAGGCTTGCATAATTTTGTTTCACGCATTACATAAACTGGAAACTGCTCTGAAGTGCCTTTCAAACTGTAGAAATTACATGTTTTGATTTGATTTCAAAGCATCAGGCTACTTGTCAATTTCGAAAAAACTCCATATACCAGCAATCATTCTGTCACAGCAGGTGTGCCATTTTCCACATTGTGGATATCTCATTTAGGAAACTTTTCATTTCAACTTAATAATGGACAATCATGTGACTGAGGCCGAAGTGTCTCTTTGTGGAAAGCCTACATGTTTCTTTGAGGTTCAGTTGCAGCTCGGGCCAACTATTTGATGACAGCTTTCATAGGGAAACACAGTGAGCCACCTGTCTCCCGCTGTGTCTTTCTCCCGCTATCCTTAAACCAGATTTCCGCTGCTTACTTTTCAGCTGCGGACATCTATGTGTAGAGATCAGTGAGAGGGAAAAGCAAAACCCTGAGAAACAAGGGGCAACTCCAGAGACACAGCACATATTGAGGGAAGCGTGCCAAAGCCATTCACACACAGAAATACACCTGTGAATACACCTGTGACACGCATAGAAAACCCACCAAAGCCATGTCAGTTCAACAGAAAAGTCATATTAAAACTACTACAATTAAATCACTGACTAAAGTAATAACTCAGTTGGTTATTTCTCATCATAAATAATAGATGTTTGTATTTTTCTGGTGTTGGATTGGTCACGGAAGATTTTTAAGGGGGATTTTTTCAAAATGACAAAGCTTACATGACTCTTACATGCAACTATGGACAGTTCCCTGCCTTGTCAAATAAAAGTATGCACATGACACTGACATTTAGCATGCATATTTAATACACTGACGCTGGCACACAGTACATGCTTTCTAGTTTGACTTACTACTCATTAGAGATTCAGTCATTGTTGGCATGCTGAGGGGAGGCTGAGTTTATATGGACTAAATCGGGTCAGAGGAACAGTGACTTACTTTAGCTGTGGCTTCCTTGATGGACAGATTCAATGCCTGCTCCTGCTCCTGGAGTCTGCAGAAAAGGAAATACAAATGTTACAGTAAAGTACTAAAAGTGATTTCAAATGAAATCAATAGGTGTCAATGAAAGGTTTAAAAACCTAACATCTGACTGCTAAACACGGAGAGGTTTAACCATCAAGAGAGGTACTGAATATTTTAGAACTTTTATAAAGGAATGTCTTATAAGATCATGTCAAAAGGATAAGAGCTAAAGAGCAGACACTAATTATTCAAGTCTACGTCCTTGTATCCGCAGTGGACACAAACAAAACCTGCAGATATGCACAACCAGAATAATCATTTACATACTGCCTAAAGTTGATTTAGACTGATATTACTGCAAAAAATGCCTCATGCTTCAAAATTCACATTTGGAACCAAAACTCTAACCAGTGACTCTTTTAGGCATTAGCTAAAAGAATTACAAACGATTAGTCAATTATATCACATAAATCATTTTCTAAAGGTTTCTAAAGATAAATGAACAGTTTCATATGTTGTAAAATATGCTTAGTTGCCTTCTTGCAGAGAGTTAGATGAAAAGATTGATACCTCTCTTGCATCTGTCAGTTAAATATGATGCTCAAGCCAGCAGCGCGTTAGCTTAGCTTATCACAAAGACTGGAAACGGGGGGATAGCTTGCCTGGTAACAACTGGAACAAATCCTGCCTTACAGCAACTCAAAAGCTCACTATCTGACTATCACTGACAAGTCCTGCCTGTGGTTCATTCTCCAGTAACTGCTCTAATTTAGACATCTTATAAGTTTAAAAAAATATATAAAAAATCCAGCACGTCACATTTCTAAATGCTACATGTCATATTAGGAAACAAGATAGTAATGTTTCTAAAAGCTCATTTCTTTAATTATTATTATTATTTTACTGTTGTTTACATAATGAACTCAACTGAGGAAAGCAGCTTAGTTCAAAACAAGGCTGTGAGATGATTTGTTTCTTGGTCACAGCTTCAATCTGTCATTTCAAATTGACCTGTGACACAGCTTTTAGTTGTCCTAGATAGGTATTGTTCTTACAACTGGGATGGGTAGTTTATTTTTGGCTATGTTCGGCAAAAAGACAAAATCACCAACCAATAATCTTTCATCATATTGTAATTCTTGTAAAAAACAATTGTAAAAATTCTTGTAAACGTGCAAACAGGACAAACCATTAAGGTGACATTATTTGGTATCAGAGATATAAATCCATTAGTAGACGGTTAAAATGAGTATAAAATCCATTATGTACGACACAGTCAGTCACCTTGAGATAGTACCAATAGACATTCTGAGGATGTGTGGCTTTTCTAGGTATATTGACAATAAAGGTGGTATTTTGAAGGGATTTTAACCATTATTTTAAATTCTTGTGCTGTAAAATTGTTAGCACCATATCTGTGTAACCTATAATAGATCATGAGAGTCACTTCCATCATGATGTTCCAAACATTTATACACCCTAATCTTCCAAATCTGAATAAGGGCCTGGCCACACACAATGTTTATTTCAGATTTATAACTAGAAAAAAATGGGTCAGGTTCCCAGCTTTCATGTCACCACTTTTACATAACATCTACTGTTCCTTCACCCCCTTCAAAAGGTAAAAAAGCAAACAGGACGAACCATTACAGTCACCTAATTCAGTGACAGAGATATTAATCAATTAGTAGTCTGAAAAAGGAGCATACAATTATGCGCAACACAGTCCCAATCATCTCATATGACAAAAATATGTATGCCCTTTTCATGTTATTCAAGCTGATGCTCGGAGTGAGTCAGAGTAAAATTGTCACTGAACATCAGTGTCACTGCAACATGTGGATAGTCTGGATTTTTTTAAGCCAGTACCCATAAGAAAATAAATCTTGATATGGGAAAGAAATGTCCTGTGTTATTTGGAAAGGGAACTGCGAGCAACACAATCGTCATGATGACCCAAAGCACGCCACCCGTTGATGTGCAGCTGAATATCCAATCAGAGGTCGCAATTTCAATCAGTAGCGAGAATAAATGCGTTCCAGTTGGGGTGAGAATATGTCAGATATCAAATTATGCCTGTGATGGTGGGTCACGCCACCGAGAAGGCGATAAGTACAAATTACATGTCTTTCTAATGAGCGGCAAGACAGAGAGGCTTTCCACGGTGCTCTGTTGCACGCTATTAACTTCAGAGGATATGATGCAAAGTAATCATTTGCATCTGAGAAAAACCATTAAAATTCAAAGCAGGTTCAAGCAGGTGTGAGAGAAGAGGATTGAGGGCATAGAAATAAAGAAACAGGAGTTTTGGCTGCTTGATACACCGTCTCTGAATCTGAAAATATACACATCATTCCTCATGAAGTCTTACACAGTTATTGCATTACATTACACTCATTTGGAAGGCCCTTCTGTTCGAAGCGACTCACAATAGGTGCTTTCAACCTCCAAAGGAGCAAGAGTAAGATGTCATCAGAAATTGCATGTGCATTCCCCCTAAACAGCCCGAAGTGTGTGCATTTTTTGCCTTTTTTTGAATGTGAAAATACTATATCTGTATTGCCTCCTTTAATTGTCAAAGCTCTTCAGTGTAATTATTTGAGATGTTAATTTTTAAACATGATGGCATGCTTTTGACTCAGTTGTACTCCCTTGGCATGAGACAAGACGATGCTGCTGCAACATTTATTCAAAATGCCACTTTGTTGGTTGGAGGACGAATAAAGCTGGGAGGCAAAGATTTAGCAAAATAGAAGCTCTGCTCTGACACATCCTCCTCCCGACGAGCTAATTTAATGATAAGAAAATACGTGACTTGATACAGGGGAAAACATTCATGGACTGATGATTGTTGTGGTTGTATTACAACCCACAGCTTTCCAGCAGCCCCACCTGGTGACTGGCAGTACTGCAACGTTCAGACTCAACCAAAGTTTGACTCATGGGACAGATAGAAAAAAACACCACAATAAGGTGTAAAATGCAAATGTATAATGTGAGAAGAGGTTTTCTCACAGAATACTCCCAAAGCACAATTTGACATTTACACTTTCCACATACATCTGCACATTTTTCACAGCAGCACATACACTTTCTGGACAGCAAAAGCCAGTTATATATACACTATGTCAGAATGTCAGTTTCCTCATTTGGATTTGGCTCTCTTCAAGAACTCCCCTAAATCGAGTCCTATGCCTGGGAACAATAGGTTTGATTCACTAATTACCAAGAGGTTTTTTTATTAAGCTTAATATTTCATTAATAATGACATAAACAGACTAATCTTAATCTGAAAACATCTAATGCAATCACTCTAATGGGAATAAACCTTGGTAAGTCTTGTGTCTACTTGTGTGCAGCTAGTATTTACGTAAGCATTTAATCAAGCACTGGACGTACACGTGCAGGTTTTGTAGCAGCATTTTTGTAACATTGATGTACACAAAATAATTTTGTGTAAGAGGAAAATGAGATATTCCTCGTACGAGTACGTATGTGACCCTGACCTGAGCATGGAGGGTGAAGGAGAGACGGAGATCTGCGTGCGGTTTTCACAGGTGACGATGTCCTGCAGAGTCCGGCTCATGTCGCAGAGCTGGGCCGCAGTGCAGCTCCTCAGCACGGAGCCCTCTAGCTCCTCGGCCTCCACCTGCTGCTCCTCCTGCTGGATCTGCTGCTCCAGGCATCGACTGCGGTCGTTCAGCTCCGTCAACCTCCGCTGCAGCTCCGCTATCTCGTCCTGCACAGGTTTTGTATTTATGATCCTTGCATTAATTATCAGGTTTTACTCATGGTTGTTAGTTATTTTTCTGCTCTCTATGTATGTTGGGCATGACATTGTTTCTATAGTAGTTGTGATTGGGAAAACAGCCCCTGTTTTAATGAAGCTAATCAGCATCAAAACAGTGGTACTTGAATTATCCAAACGAGTAGACTTAGCACTATATTCAAGTACTCTGAACTGAACTTAAAGGTCCCATATTGTAAAAAGAAAAAAATGTATATATTTCCATGTCTTTATTATAAAGCAATCAAGGTGCCATATAAATACATGAAAGTATCAAAACGCTCAATCCACAGAGAAATGCACACAGCCTGTATTCAGAATGCCTTTAAACGAGAGTGGGCTTTTTCAGGAGTGGTGATTAAAGAGACAGGCGCTAAAACGGAGTGTTTCAGACAGAGGGTGAATACAGGGAGCCTCGCGAGACCATCCTGATCTCGCAATCTCCATTGTATTTTACTCGCAGATCAGTCTGGTAAAGTGTGGCAGAGAAAATTTGGAGAAGTTTGCCCGAGCGACCGGACCAACAGCGCTGGTTTTGAGGCGGCTTGAAGTGTGACGCAATTACTGTTCAGTGTAAACAAGGGTTGAGATGAGCGCAGCTATAGCCTCGGCGCTCTGCTAGTACTTCATACGCTTCGTTGATCTGACTGGTTGATTCGGCCTGTCTATCACCAACATAGGCGGCGATAGACAGATGATTTATCCAATCAGCAACCAGTATTTCCGCCCCTTTCCAAAAGATTTCCAACTGAGAGTTCCCAGGTGGATATGCAGAGCAAAGGCGAATTATGCCAATCAATCCATCTGGCGGAGTCAGGTTAGAACACAGGTAGATTCAGACTAGTCTGGATCATCTGACTTGGTTTGCAAGGGCACCATCCGCTTAGCTCCACCAAAGACGATTATGATTGGTTTAAAGAAATACAAACAACATGGAGTGTTTTTAACCCTATCCCAGAACGATAAGCCGGTGTAGCCAGACCATACTCCAGCGCTGTTGTCAGACAAACATTATAAGAAAAATAATGTTTTTTGACCATTAAAGTGTGTAAACATGTTCTAGTGTGAAACTGAAAATGAGCATAATACGGGAGCTTTAAGCTGCAAATATAAGCACAACTATGAGTCTTTCTTATAAATTATTAGCATTAATCAGAGTTATATTACATACACATGTGACACACAGTGTGAAGAAATGACCTTTGTAAGCTTTATGACATAATATGAGCTGAATTTACCTCCACCAGCCGTTTCTCTTGGATGAGGCGATTTCTTCGATGCAGTGGACCCTGCAATGAGTCAGACCGCTCCCCTGCATCAGGGTCTACACCCTCCCTGACAACCAGTCACAAAACAACACAGTTACTAGAAAAGCCAGTTAACCTTCATTCACATTTCAGGGTCCCTTTGCTCTCCTTTAAGCGAGTTTTTATGCAATTACGTGAGTGCTTGGACATTAATACGTAGGACTTAAGCTTGTTTGAACCCATTATTCTCTAGAAGGACATTCTGTGCAGCGGTGACCTTAAATCTTTCCTGTTTTTTTGCATTTTAAAAACTCTGATATAGAGGTATGTGTGGAAAACACATTTACATCACATTGCTGCAAGAGCTTTAGGTTATATTTGTTCAGGATACCCTCCAGAGAGGCCCCACCTGATTTCCTTCCTGTTGCAATAGCTATTTTTGACACACTCCCTAACTGCTCTGTCCTACAGAATTATAATGGAAGATAGAGCATGGTCATAATCACAGGACAAAGCTTATAAACTTGATTTAACAACACAAAGCTGTGAAAATTCAAAACAACCTTTCGACTTCAGCACTGCAAACCCAGTAGGGTTTGTGTTTAGCAATGCTATGCTATTGGTAACCACCATGTCATAGTATCAGATTGTGATTTACAATAGGAGGTTATGGCAGTGAACAATCCTGTTGTCTCAATAAATTAGTACTGTCATCAAATGAAATATGCAACATAATAGGGAATGTTTTTTTATTCAACCAAATTTCATATTAGCATATTAGCACTTGTTTCACTTAGCCTTGCTTTGCCACACCCTATTCTCCATAAATCAACATTATTATCTGACAACATTATTTATTATTTACTTTACAAATTAATATTTTTAGACACACTATTTATTTTAGCTTATAAAATATATTTTGTTGTAAAAACATTTTATTGTTCCAGCTTCGCAAAGGTGAAGATTTACTGCTTTTCCTATTAATATTTCCAATAATTTGAATGTATTTTTTAATATAATGTTGAGGTTTGGACTGGTCTTACGCTGGACTCTTTCAGAGCCCTCCATCTTGTCATGTTCCCCATGTGTGTGTTAACTATTTATTTTAATTATTTTTTTGCTCTTTTGTAAACTTTATTTTAACACATTCACCTCTCTACTTCCAGTCCGTCCCCTATATGTTACACTCTTGAATCCATACTGCTGTCCCTACTACAAGCCTGACTCAGAAGTTGGAACTTCCCAATTTTCTGCTGTCAGCAGCATCGCTAACATAGCGGCTTATTTACATTTAGTCGCGAATGTCGCCTCAGACACTCAGATTGGAATAGCAATGGCAAGTATAAGTGCTTTCATTAGTGGGTCATATGATCAATTACCATTATTTTAACTCACTCTTTGATAGATAGTAACTTAAAAGGCAATTAAATAGATGAGCACAAATTAATTTTTACTTAAGAAACAGAGTTACAGTTTCACAGTGTAGTACTAGTACCCGTATTTTAAACAGTAGCTTGTGATATAAATTTTGATGTCATAAAAAATATAAAAACTGTTTTTTGCTAATAACAGTACAGTAACAGTAACAACAGAGCATAATGTTCATTTCCAGCTGGGTGCAGAATGTGAGTTGTGTATACACTAATAATGCATCTGGGAGTCGTTGTTGAGCGACTGACCTGCACTGACTGTAGTCTGCCCTCTGGATGGCGCTGTGCACCACCTGTCTGAGCCGCTCCAGGAACAGAGCCACGCTGGGCTGTCTGGAGGGTAAACCCAGCTTCAGAGCACCTCGCTCCCTGCACAGCTCCTCCAGCTTTTTCCCAAATCGCTCAGCTGAAAACACACCCGCACACACACTTAATAACATTATAAAGTTCCGTTATTAGCACCTGGCTTTAGTCAGAAAGTCAATGTAGAAACTTGTGACGGTACACAAATCAGATTACTCACTAGGTCATCATCTACGTAGCCTACATTTAGTGAAATAACATGTCACACACACACATCTCTCCGTACTCAATTAACAAATTATATCTTAACTAGAAGGCCCTTAGAGCGATCAAACATCTGTCAATACTAAACAGTACTCTACTTGCTGTTTCCAAGAACACATAATTCCCACAGAATTCATTTAAATCTTAAGAATTTTCTTGACCCTGTAGGCACCATAACCCTTCTGTTGGGTTTGTGGTTAAGAAAATCGAATCAACTGTCTTCTGTCAGAACTTCCCTGGCAGAGTTTAAAATGTCAGAGAGAGAAAATATCAAAAGGCAAACAGAAAACCTAACAAGACACACTGACCCAAATAATCACTCCACTTAGAAAGGTCTACAGCAGATGATGTATTTCTTTCTATCGCAAGGTCCAAGAAATGGGTCAGAATACAGCCCTCTTTTGAAAATAAACTGTACTCGGGCCAGCTAGAACAATATGCAATTTCTTCTAGAGACAGATTCAAAATAAAGTCCAGATTAAATTTGTTAGGTCGGAGAACTCTTTCCCATGCAGTCTTCAAAGTTAAAATATCAAAAGCTGAACCTGAATGAAGGAAAATAAATTAGCGTTCACACAGCCCCAGGTTTTCTTGTACATAAATGTGGATTTTGTTTCAGCTTAGCCTGCTCTGTGCCTCTGTCAGTTGTTTCACAATGTCCAGCTTTTAGTTTAACCTGGCTGATTGATCTGATGTGGTGAGCACTAACATGTAGACATTAGGACTCAGCTCAAGCCTTCAGGCTATGACAGAAAGAAACACCTATATTAAAGTCAGTGCCAACCCAACTGTCAAACTAATCATCAAAGCAGGAGGTGTCATTTGGATTAATCTTCCAAAAACAGACACTATGTGTATGGGCCATATTGTTGAAAACAAAACAAACTAAACCATCTTGCGATCGGATCACACCAGCTGCGACGCCTCAAGGGGGAAATGGGGGCAATGGCCCCTTCCCTACTTCCTATGCCACTACTGTACTTCTTGCGCCCTTGCTCGGATCACACCAAATTTTCTCAACCTTCATTATGATCTTAACTACATGTAAAGTTTCATGACTACATCTTGCACAGTCAGGATGCTATCACAGTGACAAAATCTGTCCACAAACAGACAGACAGGCATATGAACACCTGGCAACATACTCAAAACTGCCTCTGTGGTACTTCTCACTAGTAGGTTTCTCCAGGACCACAATTTGTCATGATGACACACAAACAGAGACTCACAAGGTGAAAAGAATACCAGCATCACTGTCACTGGCTGGTAATAAATATTTTTTCTTTTTTATCTATCACAGTAAAAAAGACTAAACTCTGTTAATATAATGTGAAATGTTTGTCAGGTTCATTCAAGAACCAATAATTTCATCATGTGCAGCCTCACATGCTTTTTCAGCCATCTCAGAATGATCCAAAACCAATTCAGTTAGCAGGAAAGCTAATAAGGAAACAGTGTGGGCTTGCTATATCTGTCCTCATCTTAACCGACAATGTCAGGATCCTGACTGAGCATGTCAGGGATACCTTGCATTAAATATAGAATCCCACAGCAAAAAAATATCAATCACAATGTTCTTGAGAAGGATAGACTAATGTCAGCACAAAAATTGATTTGCAAAACTATCAAAAGACGGGCATGAATCATGTCAGAAACTCAGGTTAGCTCAGGGAAAGCTCTTTCGATCAATACACAACAGAAGCTGAAATGACCTACTTATTAACGCAACGGCTCACATGAAAGTCTTAGCTCACCTGCGTCATAGTCGTCATCCAAGATGGCTTTCTGCTGGAGCCTCTGCAACTTTAACATCATGGACTCAATCTGAGAAGGGAGACACAATAGACAGAAGACAGAACAGATTACCCAACGGTACAGAGGGCAATGCCCTTTCAGTCACCACAGGCCAAATAAAAAAAAGTGTGGGTGCAATGACCATTATTTCAGAGAGACACTTTGGCAGCAAGTTGAGGACTGAGTATGAAGTTTAAAACATCATCATTATTATTAACTATGACTATTCTGACGGCATCTCATCAGGGAAGACTAATCGACCCTACATGTTTTTAAAGTTACATTTTTCACCACCTTCTTATTTGTCTATAAAGGACAATTTAAGGGATTTCACCTGTTTAGTTTAGCATGTGAACTTCTGGAATTGGTTCTCAATTCTAGGACAGACCTCAAAGTGTTCATGGGATTAAAAAAATAAAAACGAAAAAAATAAAATATTGCCTCATTTAGGAAATTTCTCCAATCCTTTTTTCTTGCAAAATACTCCGTAGATTTTCTTCTTCTAGCCTATGAATATATTTAAATTTAACAACCTGAGAAGGGAAAACTCACTCCTTACTATCAAGTTTTGACAAAGCCTTGTGAGTCAAAAGTCTCATGTTGAAGCATAGCAACATTATAGCGTAGAGCGGCAGATAGATAACATTAGCAGTTAGCATTGATATGTGTTGATCTTTGAGATGCATACTGTTTTCCTAGTTTATTCTAGTTCTTAAAGATATTTGGATATTTGGGGAAATACGATTATTGTCTGTATGCTAATTATGAAACTAGAGCCGGCAACTGGTTAGCTTAGCTGGAAAACAATGAATACACACAACTTTTTAGGCTTCAGTTTTTGTACGGATTGAACAAATAGAATATGATGTGTTATTAATGAGCATTAGCGTTAGTTAGTTAGTTAGTTAGTTAGTTAGTTAGTTAGTTAGTTAGTTAGTTAGTTAGTTAGTTAGCTAGCTGGTAGGCAGATTTTGTCACCTTCAGATAGAGCCAGGCTAGTTGTTTCCTAATGTTGAGCTAAGCTAACCGGCTGCTGGCTGTAGATTAGCATACAGTTATAACAGTGCTATCAATCATATCATCTAACACTTAGTAGGAAAGCAAATAAATGTGTTTCCAGTTATGTCAAACTTTTTGTTTAAAAAGAATACTGATGTGCTTTGAGTCTTGACTAAACCTGGTCTTGGAATTGACTTAGCCTACTCAATAAAGGTGATTGTGACAACAGTCCTGCATCTTAACCTCACATCAGTCACTCTTGCCCACCTTAGTGTGAGCACGGTTGTTTTGGAGGCAGTCTTGCAGCACACCCTCGTACTTCTTTACCAGGTTGTCCCAGCCGTCAGAGGCAGGTGTGGCACTCTCGTAGCCGGAGGTGACAGAAGAGGCGGAGGCGGTGTCTGAGTCCACAGACAGCGAGGAGGTGATCTCTATGTCCACAGATTGGGAGTCACAGTCAGACAGGTCGGGCGTAACCTCCCTGCCACCCCACAGACACTCCCGCCAAAACCTCCCACCTAATGACAGCTCCTCCCTCTCCACCGGTCTGCTTGGGGTGGAGGAGGGCAGCGATTGGACCGAAGTGGACTGCTTTGATACATTGTGCTCAATGGAAGAGATTGCTGGTTTTGTTTGAGGCAAGCTAGGTGCTTTAGTTGAATGATTTAGTGGTTCTGGCTCCCGGGATGGTGTGACAGAGGTTGCGTCTGTCCTCTGGCTGGAGTTGAGAGACTGTTGAATGAAACTGAAGCTGGAGTTAAAGGAATCCTCACCTCGAGCCAGGCTTGGACTTAACCTGAGTTCATTGTGGGGCAGACAGGTTGGACCCCGGTGGCTGGATGTCTCATTAACAGCCCTGTAGCCCGCATGGGGAAGAGGACAGGAAACAGAGCAGAGAAAACTCTTACTCTTCCAGGATCTAGATGTGAGTTCATCAGGCTGTTGCTGATTCATTAAGGACATTTTGGCAGCAGGTGTTAGACTCATCCTCTGAGCGCAGGTGTCCGCAGTGTGACGTCCAGGTTTTCCATTCCTAATGCAAGTCCTTCCTTCCTCCTCCTCCTCCTCCTCCTCCTCCTGCTCATGTGCAGTGCTCTGTAGTCTGGGCTGCTCTCCTCTCATGTACCCTGGTCTTCGGTGGAGCCTCTTACGCGCGGAGTTGCCAGCTGTCCCTGATGCTCTGCCACCTGTCGATGCAGAGATTAACCATTAAGCTGGACAACACGGTCATGATAATGAGTGAGCTCATAGAACTGGCAGGATTAACTGTGCAATCATGGGATACCCTAGGAAAATGGGATGCTGATGTGACAAATACACAATGTAAAACATTAAATATGATTTAACCAGACCAAAATTACTTGTCCCACCCCTCTGCCCCTGAAGCTAGCATTGCTAACTGGATAAAACACAACTTGAGGAGATGGGTCTGACGTTTCCCAGACTTCTGCTCCAGCTGTTGGGAAATACCAAAGCCACACAGTCATTTTGAATTAAGGCACGCCTCTCTGTGGAGGAGTGGACTACATAGACAATACTTCCGGAAGTTACATTTGAACTGGTTAATCTTTGAAAACACAGCTATGCTGCCCTAAACCAGATGTCCTCACACTGTGGTGTAGGCCTTGGTGCAGGCGTGGAGTGAAAGTAAAGCTAAATGACTCATGTTGGAACAAAAAACAAACAAAACTGTTCTGATGCCAGCAGGACTGTTAAGATTCAAGTTCATTTAAACAGCAAAATCACAAGCTCTATTTTGAGGGCGCTACAAAGTGTTTAATACAGGTTGGATTGGAAGAAAAGCAAAACGTGCATCAAGCAAACACATCAAACAAAATCAATATGATTGAAGCATTATTACTTCTTTCTTTGCCACTTGGCATGGGCGTATCTAGACTTTTTTGACTGGGGTGGCCCAAGTGGGGCCCTGACTTATGCAGGGGTGGCATGTAGTTTGTGCACACACACGTCAGAATAACATTAAACTTTTAACGTTCCAACTGGCCCCTGACAGGCCTATTGACTATGTCTTTCAGAGGCTGCAGTGGGCTCTGTTGTAAACCTAGAGTAAAGATGTTTGTTCAATGCCCTAGCTCTCTAGGTTGTGGTTGTACAGTTTCACGAGGCTGTGATTATCCTAGAAGTCACAACAGCTCAGTTTATACACAAAATACTCTCACTACAATGAAATGGCTACTATGGGGACTAACATCATCACACATTAATACAATTGGGCTCACTGAATCCACAATAGCCTCAGCTCTATAGCCAGACCCAGTTTATGACAATCAAAACTGTTTATGGACCCAAGCATGCACAAATATTCAAAAACACAATTTTAGTATAGGCCAAATAACACATTTGTTTTTCAGAAGAGAAAAATGCATGCTTTTTTTGCCCCAAACTGTCTGGATTATCATAAAGTCCGTTTGTCTGTAAAGGGGAGACAAGTGGGTATCCGTAGAACCCATTTCATTCAGATATCTTGAGGTCAGAGATCAAGGGACCCCTTTGAAAATGGCCCTGTGAGTTTTTCCCTTGCCAACATTTAGCCTAACTTTGGAGCGTTATTTAGCCTCCTTCCAGACAAGCGATGTTGGAAACGATGGTTTCCTTAGATCATTTTGCTTCTTATGATATGCATCCTAGCTGGAAGCTGGACCCTGTTACAACCTCTTAAAGATGAACCCACAGGTCTCTGACTGGAATGGCCTATCAGATTTTCAGGGGCAGCCCTGCAAAGTACAGCTGGAGCACTAAGAAACCACCAAAAACAATAATTTAATCCCACCCCTGAACCGGTAGTAGCTGCCCAGTCAGCATATAATAAAAAAAAGGCATAGAAATCACTTTTATTTACAATATGGCACCTTTCAAATCAATAAGCCTATCTCTCAGGGTCACTGTCAACATTAGTTCTTCTTTATAAAAAAAAAAAAAAGTTTGGGAAAAGTTTATCTTGAAACATGCAGCCGGTGTTCTTAATAATGTTACTAATATTTTTACTGGATAAAAGAGAGGTGATGAAACTCCAGCGCTCTGAAAGTGGAGCAGGTTGATAAAGGTCAGTTTGTGTTCAGAGCTGGACACCTGCTACAACTCCACGTTATTAATAATACATAAAATGTGTAGGATTCAGAGAGGGAGACAAGCTGAAATGTTGGGAATCAACAGCCCCTTTGTGTACAGCTGTGCCCCTCTCTTTCACTTCTGGCTCTCAATTTTTGCTTCCCACTCACACACACACTTAGGTCACACAGAGACACACTGACACATAGACTTTTGTACTGAAAACACTGGGCTCATTCATAATAGTGTCATTGTAAAGCCATGTAACACAAAAAAAAAAGAAGCTTAATGACACAATTGTACATTAGTAACATTCTGTGTCTAGCTGTGTGTCAAGACAGGAATGCAGGGCATCAAACAAACTATGACCACTACAAAGCAGCCACAGCCTTCTGCACAACCCCCAGGACCCCCAGTGATGTCACTCCTAAGCCCTCTCATGTGACTGGAGAGGTAGACACACAAAAAGACACCACTTAAGGGAGAGTTGGGTTGTTAGACTGATGGGAAGGCAAGGTTTGTAGTGAGAGTAACGTAGGGGTGTTTCCATTGTAGCCGGGCTGTGTGTGCATGTATGTGTGTGTCGAGTCTTCTGTCCACTGGGACCACCGCACTAAAGCTCAGGTTACATACAGCTCCATTAGTGTTTCTTTGCAGACGTGGCCACTGTTCCACAACCAATTTAAGAAACCTAACACTCTCCGTAGGTACCGAAAAAAAACATCCACCATCTGGTGTGGTCAAGAAGATATCATGTACACGGGCAAAGAGCTCAGGAGTGAAAGGGGCAGGACTTGTTGATAGAAAGTGTTACTGTATCCTCGTCATGCTTCGATTACACAAAGACAGCTCCTCTCAGTAAAGGGGAAGGAAATGCCTCAGGGCCCATTGTGTGTGTCTGTGAGTGTGTTTGGGGGGCATCTACTACTCGGATGAAGCCCTTCAGAGGTATGTAATTTGCTGCTTCCTGCCAGGCTTTGTGCTGAAATAGTTTGCCAGGAATTCCGGCAGAAATGGCAAAAAAGCAAAAGGAGACCTAAAGTGGTTCAGCACCGTGGGGCTGGATGATCCCACTGCAACAATAACAGCTTTCTCATTGCAACTTGTTGCTAATGCTGAAGGACCTCTGCACAAAGTGTGGGAAAATGAAGCTTCTCATCCAGAAGAGGCCAGATTATTTACCTTTGGAGATTAAACAGACCTTCCCTCTGAGCCCTTAGGTTAAACACAGCATCCCATTGGTCGCTGAAAGTGCTTTGGCCAAAGAGCAGAGAAGGGAATGCAGCAGATCTCATAAAAACACAAATGTTTGAGGAACAAGCTCAGCACCCTCACACACACACACACACATACCAAGAGATCTGCATGTCAGCAGCCTCCTGAGAAGCAGCACTGCTCGGCAGATGTGCAACACCTCGCCACTCGTGACACACCACAGCAACAGAAAGAGGGAAGCGAAAGTCTTTTGACCATAAATCTCTGGAAAAAGGCCTAAATGGCTGATAGGGAAACTCAACTATAATGTATGACAACCCAGATTTGAATCTCTGCTCTGGTTGATTCTTTTCTATGGAAACAGCTTCACATTTCCTGCATGGTCACACGGGCATCGTAAACCAGCGGAATATGGTTGAGCTGTTTGGAATGAAGATACAAAAGCGAGTGACAGAATACACCCCACAAACCTAAAATACTATTTTCATTTTCTCATAGCACAGTTGAAATGGCCTTATTATCACCTGATGCTCCCTATAACATTGTTTATTTGATAAATAGATTTAACTTCGAATGTAAACAGTGTTTATCACACACACTCAATTCAATAAACTGTTAGATAATAAATTACAGTAATCTTACCAGCTGTTTGCAGTGGGAGTTGGGTAGCTGTACATCCATGCTCCCTTTGGTTACATGTTTGCTAGAATATTTGTTGTAAAAGATTTTTGAAGGGAAAAAAAGATGCTTCACCCCATCACTGTTGTAAAATTGTAAACCAAGTAGTAACGTGGTCATAACGAGTTTCAATTGGACCAGATTTGAATGAGCAGCCCGTCAGAAACAGTAATATGTCACAGAACAAACATGTATGCAAGATATGCAAGTAAGTTATGCGGGGTAGATAATAGACGAGGGAGTGTCATCACATGTCTTCACATTGTCTACATATTCAGAAGGCGGAAAATGATCTTTCACAAGTATTCAGTCACTTTGCACTCATCACTGAAGGATAGAGAGCGTTTGACCTCCATGACCTGAATGATGCAAAGACAGGTCCCATAAACAGTCCCCAGAATCGGGTGAATGTCAGAGTGGAGAACCAGCTGAAGGACTCAAAAACACACAGATCCACCTTCAAGTCAGACAGACACTGTTGATTCAGTGCCACTAAACATCACAGAGCAAATAGCAGATCTTGTTTTGGATGAGTTAACTGTTAACAGTATTGAATTCTTACATTATTCTCATCACCAGTGACTCACCCCCCAGGTTCTTTCTAATCATTATATTTATATACATTTTAAAGTGATATGATGTTCATGATGGAAACTCAAACCAGCCGTCGTCCTCTATTCTGCAGATCTTCCCATGATTGTTGTGAGAAACAGCAGTTGATAGCAAAAAATAACGGGAAAAAAGATGCGTCTTTACCTTCCATGACTTCTCGGTGGTGAAGCAGAGAGTTACTGTGACATTCCAGCCCCATCAGACCAGCAAACATCTTTCCATTAGCAACAAGCTGATTGTGGGCAGAAGTGAAGAGAAGATCAGATCCCGGCACTACATGGAGTTACATCGACCATGTTGTAGGAGAAGTGGAGCCAAGCAATGGGACTGATCTCATTTCCGTTGTGGAAAAACGAACCCGGGCTGTTATTTTTTTCCCCCAGTTTGCAATGACGTGTGAAACCGGCTTTCTACACGCGCTCCTTTGTCCATAATAGACATTTCCTGACACAAGTATTGATAATCGTACTTCCGATTGTTATATATCTCCTCTGCGGCAAACAAGTGGGTCCGGTTGCGCATGAACAGACTGTCTGGAGAGAAAAGAGCTTCTTATCATGTTTCTTGTTGGAGAAATGAAAAACATCCCACGGTGTGCTGTAACCGAAGACGTAACAAATATAAATCTGTGTCTCATCGATGAGTTGAGCTGTAGATAATCCGTTAGTCGCTGCGCCCCTGCGTCGTGCGTCGTGTTGGAGCAGCGTAAGGAGCTCCTACGTGTGCAGGAATTTGACTCTAGTCCAGAGTCTTTCAGACCGCCTCATAACCACAGCAGCCAGAGCGCCGATGACTGCAGCGGCGGACACATCAGCTGCTGCTGTTTGCATGGGTGCAAACAGCAGCACCCATGCAAACAGCTGTGTGTCATTTATTTTAGTTGATAATGACTCCAGCTAGTGGAGGAGGAAAGGGTATGTTAAAACAAAGGAAAAGTCACAGGGGCAAAATCCTTAGAAGAACATTTGCGCAAACTTAAAGGAGAACACCGCCTAAATGAAGCATTTTAATATGTTATTTCCACGTCCTAGGGAAGTTCAATCAATATCTGTGAACATGAGCTACTGTGTCTTTGAGAAGTGAGTCCCAAACTTGGGATGCCTTCAGGTATGAAGTGTGGAGCTGCTCCAGAGACAAAGAATGGAGACACGTTTTTTTATATATCCCTAAATAAGCTTACTCCTGTCAAACAGAAAATGTCCCCCTATACTAAGAACATCCCCCTGAGTCCTCTCAGTGTCATCTATGACACCTTTCAGCACTCTAGTTTTAGCACTCTAGTTTTTGAGTTTTAGTTGTTCATGTCCACTAATATCTATGGACTGTTGTAGACCATAGGAAATACATGTGTGGGTTTTGAAAATGGGCGTTGTTCCCTTTATTATTGTCATTGTTTTTGTATTTCTTTGGCACTTAAACAAATTTAATTTGCCTCTCTATTGCCTAAACCGGTTGTTATAGTATACACTGTGACATGAGTTATGTTTTATGTTATTTTGTTTTGCAAAGAGAGCCACACTTAAAGTTGTTACTATAACATCTTTCGTTGTATTGTTGTTGTGTCAAATGTAGATCTTATGAAATATTTAAACACAATGTTAACACTATATGCTGGCATACTATCCAAGAGTTCGGATCGTTAAATATGTAGGTCAAGTAATTGTTTGTGTGCAAACATGCATGTTATTTTTGCACATTTTTAGACAGCTCTATCATCCTGATTTAAATACAAAAGTCTTCCTTTGTTTATGCAGCGAGGGGATGAATAAGAAGGGACCCCACATAGAGCAGTCTTTTCATCCTCCTTCCCACACATCCAAATGTTCCTTTCATTCAGCGTGGCTGGCTGATGGACAAGATTCAGTGATAAAGGGCTCAGTTCAGTTGACAGAACAGAGTGCAGCCTTTATACTGCAAAGCTACACAGTGGAGGGTAAGAGAGCTGTGTGGCAGAAGGGAGGAAATCCACAATAGGCCTGTGCTGTAGAGTGGGATCACCTGTCCAATAATAAAGATTACAATTACATGTCATTTGAGAAATAAATCAGCCGACTGCCTGTCTGTCTGTCTTTTTCTTTCTTTTTTGTGGAAAAAAAACATTTTTCATGTCAAGTTTTATAAACCGCAAGAACTTTTTCACAGCAAACTTCAAGTTCTTAAACAACAAAAAATGGGATTTTAAAGTTCCCATATTGTAAAAAGTGAGATTTCCATGTCTTTTTTTATTTATTATACAGCAGGTCGAGGTGCTATAAAAAATACTGTGAAAGTATCAAAACGCTCAATCCACAGAGAAATACACACAGCCCGTATTCGGAAAAAGTGCCTTTAACGAGCAGTCAGGACTTCTGTACGGTTGTGATGTCAAAACTATTGGAACAGCAGGAAGTGCTGCTACAGTCGTTCCCCGGCTGCAATGGCGGCACAGAAAGACAGAGAGAGCAGATGTGGAAGACCCAGAAATACGGATCAATCGGATCACACTGGACTTATTCAGAAGGGGATGTCAGACTGACGATATGAGAAAAATAATGTATTTTTCTGAACATTAAAGTAGTAAACATGTTCGGTAGAAACCAAAAATACAAGCATGAACCTGAGCATAATATGGGACCTTTAAATAAAATTTCGTTTACAAGGATTTCTCAGCAGGGGGAAATCATAGGACTGAGCGATATTTTCTTTGGCATGGCACACCATATTGCTAAAGTGCTGCATTGCTGACTTTTTCCATAGTAGATAATTTGGCATTTCATAGAAGGAAAAGCAGGAAAAAGCCCATCAAAATTGGTTGAGCACAGAGCCTTTCTGAGATGCATCTGAATAATATTGAACTGTAACAGAAAGTATATAACATCGAATGCATATTTTACTTTATTGGATTGCTGGATTTATTTTCACATGTCTCTCAGATTACCGTAATAAAATTCAACAGCTCATCAATTAAATAATTCATGAATAAATAAAATTCGACCTAATTTTTTCAAAATATTGTGTCATTCCGTTTCATGGGAAAGCATTCCCTCATAGAAGATTCAGGTTGTCAATAGGTAGTACTGACATTGACCACCAGGTGGCAAACTTAAGTTACATTCTAACCCTTTCTCTCATCAAGAGCACTGAAATTACATAATTGTATTTATGGATAGGTACGAAACTATTAACCAGCAAAATACCAAATGTCTCACATATGTATACAAAAAGCAGTATTAATCAGAGACACTTTCCTGATTCTCAGAGACGAGGGATTGCAGGCTGTTAAACACAACAGCTGCTGGAAAAGCTACATAGAGGCATTCAAGCTGTGGTTTAAATATTCACTCACAAGTAACACCTTCTTTTGAGTTAAATCAGACTACACAATGTTGTTACCTCAAACACAAATAAGAGCTTGCTACTGATTATAGACTATGCAGACAATACTCCGTGGCCATCCATGAACACAGATGAACGTCTATCTGGATGATAATAATTACCACCATCAGATGAGGAAACAGCAGGAAGATATCAGTTCTCTGCCAGGAATATTTCTGAGCGCTCTCTAAATTAATTTACGTCATTGCAAGGTAGCGAGGATTGTTTAAAGAGGGTAGAATGAGGGGGCAATGAGTTGTGTTTGCGCGTATGTGTGCCAGCGTGCCTGCCAGAGAAAAGGCACGTACAATGTACAAAGTTCACGTTGCTCCTCCACACACTATGCAGTGAGTGCAGGCAGCCAGTAGCTCAACCTAAGATTATCTGTGTGTGACAGAGAGAGGGGAGGGCAGAGAGGAAAAATAAAATAAACACACATTATCAAAGCAGCTTAAAGACTGGGAGAGCATGACATATTTGGTACACAACTTTTATTCATGAATAACAACTGAAGTCATCAGATCTTTATCAAAGAAAAATAATCCATTGTCTATTGTAACACTGTTTTTATTGCAATAACAAAAACAAAAATTGACAAGCATGTCACGAACCATATCAAACATCTGTCAAACCCCATTAAAAATACACACAAACATCAAACTGGAGTAAAACTAAAACAGACAATGACACCACAGAGCACATAAACACATCGTTAAAGCTGTGGAGGACTTAAACCACACCCTCCTCGGGGTCGATGAGAGCGGTCCTACTGGAGAACACGTCGGCCAACATGTGTTTGGGGATTTCGGAGCCACGGACGCGCAGGGCGTAGCAGGCATCCTCCACTTTGCCCAGGCTCTGTCGCAGTGTGTGCAGCTTCTTGGACACCTCGTACGGGCCTGTGTTCCCGATGTAGGAGAAGCCGTCATGGATCTGCCGCAGGAACTGGCTCAGCTGGAAGGGAGTGTCAATGTCACCGTTGCCCACGCTGCTGATGCACATGCGCATCAGCTCTCCGGTGAGGTCGGCCACGCCCAGCAGGTAGTCAGAGGGTGTCACCTGGAAGGTCAGGACTTGACCTCCCGGCTGCAGGGCTTCAGGTGAGTCCTGAGATGAAAACACAATGACAAAGATAAAAATCAAAACAGGAAGGCCCACAAAAAACAAAGATTATGAACACTTTTGGGCAAAGAAATTCTAGTTCCAACAGGATTTATTCATTATTATTGATGGTGATTGACAACAATATTTACCAGCCGTGACAGCAATGCCAGTATTGTTATAACCTTGTGAGTCTGTATGTGTGTGTCATCATGTCCTGGAGACACCTACTGAGCAGGAACTACCACAGAGGCGGTTTGGAATACTTTGCCAGGTGTTTACACATGTCTGTCTATGTAGTGTGGACAGATTTTATCACCGCAACAGCATCACAACCAAGCAAGATACAGGTGTTTAGTTGACATCAAAATAAAGGTCGAGATCGAAAGGTCGAAAAAAATATGTTAAACCATCACAGGATGGTCAATATGTCCCTGCTGTGTTCTGTTATGTAGCTCTGCTCCTAGTAGAGGCTTGGGCTACAAATAAGAAAAGTCCAGTTTTTCACAAACATGATGATGCTTTTACTAAAAAATGGTTCAAGCAATTTTGCCTCCATCATCTATGAAAATAACAGGCTGAGTGGATGAAACTACATAATGAAACATAATGCTGGTAAATGCAGTACATGGTAACACGGTAACAAAGGAAAACAACAAAATTCATGGTTGTGAGTAGAAGTGGCGTTCTATATAACCTTCATTTTAAGCAGTTTAAAGTACTTTATTCAAAGTCAAGCACTTTGTTTTCTTTACATTTTTCAAAAGGTTGTCTTTTGAAAAAGAAACAAAACACCCAAAAGATAAGAATAAAGACATTTCTAACTCTTCTGTCTGTAGTGCTGCCATGACATGGCCTGAGACTGCATTGGTTTTGCTACATGACATGACCAAACAAACTGTGCATGCAGCCTAACCACAAAGTGTTCTTTAAAATTACCTTAAGATCTTCCTTCTCTGTTCTTATGAACACTAGTCTGACATTGATCTCCTCCAGGCTGATGAGGCTGCGATGACGGATATAGTGCAGGAAAGAGACGGCCTCCACGTACTCCTGGATCCCTAGTGCATGAAATGAAACTGAAATTAATCACCACAAAACATTAAGAAATCCATCGATATACTTCACTGCTCCAGCTGTTGAATCTAAATATGTTTAGGCTACAGTGGGTCTTTATGTTCTCCATTTGTATTTAGGATTTACTAAAAATGACTACCGTTACTAAAAAGGAGGTCAATTATGTATCAAAAGAGCACAACACGCAGAGTGCGTATAAACACTGCACGGTATCTGCACAGTTTAGATCACAGATGTGGATAGTGATTCAAATAAAACCTGTTTCCTGTCGCTGTCTTTTGATTGAACAACAGTGGCCATTTTTTGCAGGGGGCTGGGATGACCCCTCATTTGTTTTCTGGCTCTGTGTAAACAATAATCAAATAATCACAGGACGGAAGACTTTGTGTCTGAAGTTTACTTTTGGAGAGGCACTTGAACTTCAAAGGGCCTCCTATCTCAGCGTAGCTAACTGCAGAGGGCTACGGTGAGACCAGAGTGTGGTTCATCTCCACGTCATTTAACCATGACTTGACTTCAATGCTTTAGTCACTATGGAGCATTAACAGGCCCCACTTGTTTTTACTCTAAATGGAGTCCGACACAGACATTTTCTGTGTGCTGGTTTCAGATGAGATTTCTGTCATCAGTGATCGATAGAGGATCATATGCCTATATAACGCAATCAGTTACATTTATATCAAGTCGAGCAACTAAAATCTGGTTTTGCAATTTATTACTGAGCTATTGCTCTGCTAAGTATCTTTTTAATATGCATAATAAACATGAAGTGGGAACTTCAAAATAAAGGTGCATCATCCAGATTGATGTATTGTTACACCCCTATTTTATATATCCTGCAGCATCCGTGTGCTATTTTTAGCTCAGGGAAAGGAGTGTGTTCGTCAGGCTAGTAGCACAGCACCTGGCAGTCCTTGAAGTTTTCCCAGGAACTGCACCCTTGGTAAGCAGATGAAGGCATGCAATATTTGGCTCTGCTCTTAATATCTCTGATGCCAGAAATGTTTCATATGCTAATTGAGCAACACCACAAATCCCATATTGTAAAAAGTGAGACATCCATGTCTTCTTTGATTGTAAAGCAGGTTGAGGTGCTATAAAAAAATACTGTGAAAGTATGAGCACACGGCCCGTATTCAGAAACTGTGCCTTTAAACAAGCCGTCAGGAACTCTGCAATGACCGTGCAGAGACGCCTGGATCGAGGGTGAATACAGGTATATTCTGACAGTATGAGAGTCATGTAAACATGTTCTAGTAGAAACCCAACATAGAAGTATGAACCTGAAAATGAGCAAAATATGGGACTTTTACTGTTAAAGAGAAACATTTACATGCCAGGGTCTTTAAATCAACTGCTTATTGGAGGGACCATATCCCATTTTCATGTGGTAAGCACTAGTAGTCATTTTGGACAATTTTTATATACATATATCAATAAGAACAAGCATCTAAACATTGCCGGTGGCCCAGCAGCTGTTACACTGTCCAAAGTCTGAGGTGGACAGGATAAGACATGAAAAGGTTACACAGGCTTTGAGGCAGGCAGGCGGAGTTCAGTTCCTGAGTTTACTGCCAGGAGCTGTTCATGTTATGTAGTCTAAAGCAGCAGTTACCATTTGTCAGTGGTCACTGAGGCTGTGGGGGAAAAAATGACTGTGGATGTCTACACAATAACTCAAGGAAAACCAATTGGAAATTGGAGGGATGTTACTGGCACAGCAGTTGGAAAAGTTGAAGGTGTTGAGAGTGTTTCGCCTGACTTGATTGTTAGTTTTAATATTTCAACATACAACAAATACAGTATATCATATGCCTACAGATTATTTACAAAATCAATTCAGCTTAATGTTTGACCACAGGGTGGTTCACTGAGTTACAGGTGAATCCAGAACACTTGTCTTTCCACTGTCTCATAGCTTCTAGCTGGGACAAGCTGAAGAGCCGCGCTGCCCTTTTATCACTGGCAATTACGCCCACATATAGCCTAAAATATCTGTAATCGTCCTTATATAAAAAAAAAAAATTTGAAAAATCAGACCCATTTCACATTCATGGAGACTTCTCGTCCAGCCAATATCATCTGGAGAGCCTGTGCAGCAAGCCCAGTCCCAATCTAATAAAAAACAAAAAATGAAGCGCCTAATTGGTGGGAACTGCAACTGGTCACGTCGCAGAGGATGCAGCAGTGATTTCTGAGTGACCACAATCTAAAAATGACTTCCCCAGCTGCTAGATAACAGCTCGCCCTCACTCCCAGTAATGTTTTTCTTCAAACGCTGCAGACACTTTGGCTACGCCAACAAAAACTGATATTGATGCTAGTGGGAAAACAAGTTTATCAGAGGGTGTGTCTATCATATCCAGGCCTGCATCAAGGTTACGCTCTCAAACAAAAAAATCAGTGACTTTGAAACACACCTAAAGCACAAATAGGTAACAGAAGCACATCAGAGATCATTTCTTGTGAAAGTTCCTTATTAAGTGTTTGACTTCAGAGTTCAGACTAATATAATGCTGACGAGACAGATTGGGGAATGTGAAATAGGACGTATCAGAATTTGATCAAACTGGGAGGATTTTTGAAGTATATTTAGTAATGAATGACTACATAGAAGGTAAATAAGATAAAGAGAAGAAGAAGACCAAGTCAGTTAAACGTCAGGGATACCATTTCCCCTTCAGGAAGCACAAGTAATTGTAAATTGGTGCAAATGAAAATGTCAACAGGTGCAATGGAGAGGCAAACTCCTCAAAAAGGGAATAGTTTTGTATGTGGTGACCACAGAATTGCTCTCTCCTCATCCTTCCTGACTGATTCTTCTCTAGTTTTGTGTTCTGCTAGTGTCCTTGTCACTACTGTTAGCATGAGGCGATACCTGCAGCCCAACCAGGTGGCACAGGTAGTTCAGCTCCTCCAGGATGGCACATCCATATGTGTGTCAAAAGGAGGTTTGCTGTGTCTCCCAGCACCGTCTCAATAGCATGGAGGGGATACCAGGGCACCGGCCGTTACACAGGTACAGCTGGAAAGGGCCATAGAGGGGCATCAACCCAGCAGCAGGACCTATCTGCTCCTTTGGGAGCACTGCCAGAGCCCCAGAAAATGACCTCCAGCAGGCTACTGGTGTGCGGGTTTCTGACCAAACCGTCAGAAACCGACTTCATGAGGGCCTGACGTCCTCTAGTCTAGTGGGACCTATGATCACAGCTCAACCCCAACAATCACATACCATCAAGGGCTTGTTTTCTTTCTTAAACAAAAAAGGGATCTACGGAAACTCACCTGCCGTGAAAGCTCTGTGGAACTGAAATATGTCCTCTCCTCTGAGCTCTTCAGCAATTTGCCCTATTTTCTGCCTGACTGCATCCAGTTTCAAGTCTGCTTCATTGAGAATATCATCTGCATTCGGTACACTTTCAATCCAGAGAAAACACACAGAATAAGAAAAGTTAGAAAAACAAAATACGCAAAACTTTAAAATCCGCTCTTAAACAGAAGCTACATTGTGTAATTCCAATGCTTTTGGACGGTCCCTATGTGCTGACACATGCAACTGTCTCCTGAAAATGGAAACAACTTTCTTTAAGCCCATTGAAAGCAGAGTTCTGTAAAAGCCACTGAAATAGGATGAAAATCATCAAATTCTCCTGTTAAATCTGAATGAAGTGAGAAAATCTTTTATACTCCCCAAACTAAATTACAAAAATTAACTTGTCTTGTTACAATAGTACATACGTGGTCACTCTGTGTAAAAGGAAAATGGTCCTCTTGCTTTCAATGGTGACGTCTCGACTGAGCTTAACAAGGCGCTCATATTTGTCGTGTTTGGTGTCGAGCTCCTTTTGGAAAACTTGAAAGACAGGAAAAAAATCTTAGTTGAGCACTGATGTCTAAAAACAAATAAAATACGGCAAACATGTGGGTGGAAAATGCAATCAAAATGCTGAGGATGCAGTCACCTTTGAAAGCAGCGATGACAGGTGAAGATGGGTTGGCACTCTCATCACGGCCCTTCGCTGCATCAGCATTTCTCCGAGGACATCCTTCACCTGCCAGGAGGCGGAAAAAGTAAGGTGATACTGCAGTTTGTCATCAATAATAAATTCCTCTTGTTGCTGTCATTTTTCCTCTGAACTGGCCTTGTCAAATTAAAGAGGCACTGGCACTCCACCGATTTTCACGTAAAGATCAGTTTAGCCGTTTATCCTGAAGTCAGCAGCGTTGCTCTGACTTTGGCTGAAGACTTTAATAATTAATGGAAAATCTGTGTTATAAACTGTGGATGTGGAGCTGGAAACACATGAGCGTGGTCATGGGCCCCTAGGCTCCTGTTTGTTTGGGCCTCCCCACATTATTAATCATGCTTTATCAGAAAAAAACCCTACTAGAACAGAAGAAGACCTCCGCAACCTTGAAAAATCCTGTCAATTTAGGAATTTTCTTTAGTAGATCTGGTCCCACTGTTCTTTCAGACATTGTGCTTTTCTTTTTTTGTGCTCCACCATCACATTTCCTTTCTGACATTTTGACGCTGTACTGTGTAGGAACAGTGAGTGATGTATCATTTGACAACAAAACTGACCTTATGAACGCGGCCACATGATGGCAGCTGATTGGATAGATATGGGACACATTTACCCAATCACTGACTTCATTTTTAAAAAAATATTTCTAAGGGCCTAATAGAAGGCATCCCCCCCCCCCCCCAGTGTAGCAAACAAAAAAATAAAAAATAGTCTGGCCAATCTGGGGCCAGCCTGTGCATTAATTCGCCTCTGAGCGTATGGCATGGGGGACTACCAAAATACACTCTAGAGTTAGGGTTGCGGTAATTGTAGGATCTGGCTTAAATCCTTTTTGGTACTAATATCAGGATACATGGGCCTCAGCTGCATAGTCTTTGACCATTTTATAAATCTGTCCCTCCCATTTCCACGAACCTAATGGAAGTGTAATACTAATACAATGGAGAAGCTCCGTAATATGTGAACTACAACTGAAACGATAAGCCGATCAACACTCAAGTATTAATTTACAATTTCAAACAATGTATGGCAGACATTATTTCAGAATCATATCAGAAATACTTTGATAATCCCTGGGGGGAAATTATTTTTGTTACAAAAAATATTATACAGACTAAACATATTAGAAAAAAACTCAAATTTAAATTGACAGAAATTAATATTTACAGTACTGAACTACATACAAGATCAAAGACTGTCTGTGGTTGAGTCCGCATTACAGAGAGGAGGCGACAGACTCCTAGGGATGCATTGTATAGCTTAATGACCACAGGCAGGAGAGATTTCCTGTGGCACTCTGTGGTGCATCTGTGTGCAAGGAGTCTCCTGCTGAAGGTGCGCCTCTGCTGGGCCAGTGTGTCGTAGAGAGGGTGGGAGACATTGTCCAGGGTAGACGAGAGCCTGGACAGCATCCTCCTCTCTGCCATGGTTGTCAGGGTGTCCAGCTTCGACCCCACGACATCACCGGCCCTCCTGATCAGTTTGTTCAGTCTGTTGGTGTTTGCGACCTTTAGCCCACTGCCCCAGCATGTGACAGCGAAGAAGATCACACTGGCCACAACAGACTCATAAAACATCCTCAGCATCGTCCGGGGGATGTTAAAGGACCTCAGCCTCCTCAGGAAGAAGAGTTGACTTTGGCACTTTTTGTAGACAGCCTGTGCGTTTCTGGTCCAGTTCAACGTATTATTGAAGTACACCCACAGGTGCTTCTACTCCTCTACAGTGTCCACCAGGACCCCCTGGATGGAGACAGGGGTCACGGGTGTTTTCACCCTCCTCAGATCCACTACGAGCTCCTTTGTTTCAGTCACGTTGAGCTGCAGAGGATTCAGCTCACTCCAAGTGACAGAGTTGCCCACAGTCCTGTGCTCACTTTCATCCCCGTTTCCAATGCAGCCAACTATTGCTGAGTCATCAGAAAACTTCTGAAGGTGGCAGGACTATAGTTGAAGTCTGAATTTAAAAAAACTTAACCTAATAAAAAAATAAAAATAAAAAAAAAGCTAATGGGCTCTCTTCTCATTCAGCTTCTTCAGTAGTGTTTTTACCCCCCAAATACATTTCAGTGATGTGTAGTACACCATCAATTCTCTAATGAAGACCACCAACAAGGGCTGTGTCTTGATACACTTACATTTATGGATGACACGTGTAGTTGTCTATGACAATTAAGTCACTAACTGACAAATCGAGCGATTTGAAGGCACAACTTTTGAAAATCAAATTATTAATACATCTAAACGAGAGAATAGGGTCTGAGCAAATAAAATAAAAAAATTCTACTTCTAGCAAATGAATCAACTTGAGCTACAAAGTGGTCTTGGCAAACAGTGCTGTAACAAGAGTAGAGCAGCCTGGCTGGGTGTTAATGTCACTATAGGAATAATGTGACTGCAGTTCACTGTTAACAGCTAAGTTAGCACACTGCATGCTCCCTTTCACAGGTGAGTTATCCCATGCCGCTAACAACAACTAGCAATGCTACTTGCTGAACACGTTGTTGTTCTTAGTTGAGTCTCAAGTAGGACTTACCTTCTCGTCTGTTCATGCCTTCGGTGTTGTAATATCTTCTTTAAATAAATGTAACTACTCTGCAGTTGGTTAAGTTTGTATTTGGGCCGTTTTCTCCACTGGAGTCCGTGCTGCCGACCGACTGAAACGAGGCAACGCACTTTGCATCAGTCAGGGATTATCGCGGTCACCAGACAAAACAGCTCTGTTTGTATATAAAGGTTACCATCTCTGACTTATAATAAACACACTGGATAAAGTCTGAATGTCCTACAATGCGAAATAAACCCGTCTTTACTTGTTTTTACTGACAGGCATTTATGTGGTCCTCATTATTCGGGGGGCCATCGCGCTATTTTCACGCGTAGCAGGGAATGAAAGGTGCATTATGGGAGATGTAGTAGTCTTACATAGCAAAATGTGGCATTTCTTTCTTTCTGTTACAATATTTTCACAATTTAATTAAGTCATGTTTGGTGATTTTTATTTTTTTCAAATAATTGAAACAGTCACAAATAATTTAAACTATAAGGAGATCACAATTAATTGTTTATTTTAAGGAATATAAACAGCAATTTAAACAATTATATAGCTATAGCTATAGTTGTGGTAGTTGTGGTATTTTGTGTGTGTGTGTGTGTGTGTGTGTGTGTTGGGGGGCTATTAATTTTTTTATGAAGCATTCAGTGTCATTCAGTGTGTTTTGCAGGTATAGCATCTACTAATTAAAGGCATGTTCCTGTGTAAAATATATTCAATAGAGTGACAAAATACTTTCTGTTTCAAGTAAAAACCCAGATTGAGCAACCACACATATCTAGACCGCCACCATAGATTGTCATGTGTCGTTTGTTGCTATTAAAGTCGCTATGTTTCATCCAACCTTTCTTGATCAGATTACTCTCTTCTCTCCTGTAACCCCTCCTCCAGGGACTCCTGCAGACTGTGTACGTGCCACACAACTGGTGCCAACTTGAGTTTGCGCTTTGCCTCTGCACAGCGCAACCTCTGTCTTTGATCAGCGATAGACACAAACAATGTATATAGTGATATATTCAGCAGCACGTAAGTTTATTCTGCATAGAAAATCGAATCAAAATGTGCTACATTATGCATTCCGATAGTCGATTTAAGTCCCACTCAGCCGCAACCATGAGCTTCATAACCGCCCACTGACTCATTACTCAGTCTATTATAACACGAGCAACATCTTTATACACAATATTCTTTTGTTGTGTGAAAGGAATTTCACACATGCGACCCAGGAATGAGGGCAACACCACGGGCAAAACACACTGAAGTTGACGTTGACTGATGATGCCTTCACTTGCTCCCTTCAAGCTCTTACATTCGGGCTTTCAACTTGCTGGGTTTCCCCGGTGCCTCTGTTTTTCAAGAACAGTCGTTCTTGTAATACGTTATTTTGTAAATCAAGCTGCAGGAAGAACATTTTTCTTACACATGCTCTAACCCAAAACTGTAATACATCACTGAGCTGCAGACACACTCCATATTCACAATCATATCCCCAAAAACTTACTTCAGGCACATGTCTATGGATCATATGTAAATTAAAGTCCTTCCTTTATTGTGCAAGTTTGGTAATTGTTAAAAATGGGCCTACACAGACCCTTGATGAAAGGCAACCAGAATGAACATATGTTTCGTAATATACATTTTATTTTTCTGACCTATACAATACCAGATTGTAACTATACTTCATAACACGTAAAAGTGCTGCTTTCAGACGTTCACTTAAGTATAATTACAGATGTATTATCAGCAAAATGTTCCTAAGTATCAAAAAGTACCCATCATGCAGGGAAATCTATTTCAGGCTGCTGAATAATTGTTTAGCCTAAATCTGTATGTAGCATTGTAGTGAGGTACCTAGTAGCCTAGGTGGAGGTAATTTGAAGAAAAGAAGAAGAAGAATACAATGGGAAAATTCAATCTTCACTCTATCACTCATTTTACACACACACACACACACAGGCCCGAAATACACACACATGCACAGACAGGATCTATATACATGCAACTAATGGAGAGATGTTAGAGCGAGGGGGCTGCCAGTGACTGGCGCCCAAGTAGTTGGGGGTTCAGTGCCTTGCTCAACAGCACCTCGGCAGTGCCCAGGCACCTCTCCAGCCACCAGTCCACGTTCCATTCATGGTCCACACAGGGACTTGAACCAGCGTCCCTCTGGTTCCCAGCCAAGTCACCTATGGACTGAGCTGCTGCCGCCCCTAATTTATATGAGAATGGAGTTTATTACCAAGTACACTAAGCATATTTAAATTAAATGAACATTAAATAGAAAGATTACCAATTAAGCCTACAATGTGAAAGTTTTTATATTGGAAGCTGTACCATTTGTGTAGGATGTGTGTGTGTGTGTGTGTGTGCATAAAAAATATATATTGTCTTAGTGATGAAGAACATTTCAAAGGGACGCACGCACGCACACACACACACACACACACACTTACATTACACTAATTTTATATTGCTGGATAATTACATAAATAACAATGAATCCGCGTTTATAAAAAAATAGTAGCATACGTTGAAATATTCAAGTAAAGTACAAAACCTCAAACCATACCACACACGCATACCTTAAAATTGTACTTAAGCATAGTACTTGAGTAAATGCACTTCCCACCCATAGCTGCATGAAATACATTAACGACTTCCACGTGTGGCGAGCAACTTTATAAACAATCATTTGTCCGAAGGCCCGCGAAAGCAGCGCGGGAGGGGGCGGAGCTTGTGCGCGGACGTCACAGCAGGCTGGACCACAGACAGGCTGAGCACACACGGAGCGGCGCCATGCACTACCCTCGGACCCACGGCTAGCCAGTTGAAATGCCTCCCGAAGACCTCAAACCAGCCCGAAATGCTCGGCCCGGGGCGCACGCTGTTGTATTTTTGCACTGATACAAGACATGAAGAGGGAGTAAGTGGGATAAAATGGCGAGGTTTTGAGTCTTAATTCCCCGTCTCGCTCGGTGTAGCGTGGCAGAGGCAGTGGATCGTCTCCAAAGTTGTCGGTTAGCAGGGCGCGTGTGAAGGATCGGAATTAAAGGCGCAGCGCACCCCACCGCAGCCGCAGATATGGAGGAGCAGCAGAGCGATTTGGACCGAGAGCGACAATACTGTGAACTTTGTGGGAAAATGGAGAACCTCCTCAAGTGCGGTAGGTGCCGGAGCTCCTTCTACTGTAGCAAGGAGCACCAGAAACAGCACTGGAAGAAACACAAGCTCATTTGTAAGGAGACGGACAAGGCGCAGCTTGTCAAACAGAAGTCCGAGCAGCAGCCTCCGTCGTCGGGGGACGACAAGGCACCGGAGAAATACCGGGAAAAGATAACCCCCGAGCAGGCGGACAGCGCATCTTTACCACAGACCACAAAGACAGAAACACCCGGAGACGGTGACGGACTGGGAGAGGACGGGTCCAACAACACCACAGCCACACCTAACGGACAGACTAGCTCATCCCCTCAGAAACTTGCCACGGAGTACATAGTCCCGTGTATGAACAAGCACGGTATCTGCGTGGTGGACAACTTTTTAGGAGCAGAGACCGGACTGGGCATTTTAGATAACGTTAAAGCCCTGCACAAAACGGGCAAGTTCACAGACGGACAGTTGGTGAGTCAAAAAAGCGACTCCACTAAAGACATCCGAGGGGACAAAATCACGTGGATAGAGGGGAGGGAGCCCGGCAGCGAGAAGATCCGCTTTCTAATGAGTCGCATGGACGACCTGATTAGACATTGTAACGGCAAACTGGGAAACTACACGATAAATGGAAGGACAAAAGTAAGTATTGCAGCAGGTGGACACGCTCTGAATGGGGGGTACGTTTCATGCCTGAAAGCCAGAGGTTTGCAATGTCCTGTTGCTCTGCAGAATTACACCTGTCACACAACACGGTGGGGTTAACAGCAGCTCTCTGGCTCCATGGGACTTTAATGGAAAGGGTAACTTTTGCAACTATAGGACTGTGTTTTATCACTCAGAAGAAGTCCCAATAAAGCTGGTCAAACATTGAGCGTTCAATCAATCCACTCAGTCATCAAGGCACCGTTACTTTCAATGTATTGGTCCTGATAATTAGACCTGACTTGGAGCGTAAGAGGCTACTGAGCCCCCTGTAACTCCAGCTTAAAACTTTGCTAATGCCTTGGGTCAGAAAGGTGGGTGATTATTTCAGCACAAGTCATTTTGTTCATTAATACACCAGGGTGGGGCTGCTGTAATGTCTGTTTTTTTTAGTACAGCCTTTAATCCTGGCCTATAAATTGTCTTTTAAAAAAAGCCGATCACAATTTCTTAAACCTCAAGTTTAGTCTTCACATTGATCGGATAGCACAAGGATTTTTCAAAAAAATATTCACAAAAGACAAAAAGCAGCAAATCCTCCCAACTGAGGAAGTGCAACTAGGTAGATTTAGGTATTTGTCTTTTCAAAAAATGATTATTCAATCATCAAAGCAGTTGCAGGTTCAGCTCTACATGGCTTTTGGAACACACTGCATTAGTTTTAGCCATGTAAACGCTACTGAGTGTGCAACATGTACAAGCATACGAAACTGTATAATGCTGACAGTGCACGTGGTATACTAGACACGTGCTGCTGCTGCTGAATGCACACACAGAAATAAGGAAGAAGACATCCTGCTCACACATGTCAAAATTGTTCTTATTAGATCACACATTTATGCTTTCATTCTGAATATAGTAAATTTACAAGATGTGCGTGGAGAAGCTGCAGCCATTTGGCCAACAGTGGGATGATAGTGACCGTGTCTGGCAGTGTGAAGGCTAAAGTGCTGCTGAATCATCTGCAGGGACACTGTAATGTCGCTGACGGCGACCCCTGACTTCGCTGTAGCGAGGCGGCGTACGAAGGGTTTTGCTGCAGTGATGAATCAGTTCAATATCACAGACACACAGTTGGTTAGGCAGAGCAGTCTGAGGTTGAGAGGATGGTCTGTATGCCTCAAAGTTGGCAGTGCGTGGGAGAGGAAACTGGGCAGCTTCTGTTTCAGTGAAATGAAGTGATGGGTAGCCTCCTTTTCAGACTGAGACAGTGAGCATCGAGTGTACTTTTAAAAGTTGTCCACACACCTCAGTGTTACGCTTACTCATTTTCTAGCTGCTGCTTTAAAAGATGTAATGTCATCCTTGCTCAGAAGTTTGGTTGCGTGTGACCCACAACAGATTTGGTCACCATGACCTTTTGGCCTGAGACTGACACAGGAGGAGATGAGCTGCTCTCAGCCCCCCCCCCCCCCCCCCCCCCCCCCGTAACCCCCCCCCCCCCAATCTCCTTGGGGGAGAAGTAGGCGTTACACACGTAGATCAAACTAATGCAGTCTGATACAACTGTCCTGGAATACATCCGTCCTTGTTTTTGTGAATGAACATTTTTGGAGGCTGTAGTTTGTGACGTGTTATTGTTGTAGTATTTTGTCCAACTTGGTTGAATGAATGAGGGTAGATTAAATATTAGAAACATCAGTCAGTCTAAAGCAATACAAGTCAACCACAAACTACAGCCTTCAAAAATGACCATAATGTTGAATCAGAATAGTTCAAACAAAAACTGGACATTATCACCTTGGCAAAGTCAGGATTTATCGCAGGACTGCAGATGTGGTGTCTGTAATTTAAAACAGTTACTTCATGCGCTGATTTGTTCACTTGTTTTTAACACGTCAACAATTCTGTTTTCACATCCGTTTGATTTGCTCGCTTTATATCACTTTTATTTTTCTCTTGGCCCCTAAAGATGTTAAAATCCTAAACCTTGATAGATACCCTGGGACTTTAAGCTAGCAATGGTTTTGATCTTGGCGCATGGTCGGGGTAGAGAGTTCAAAGTCAATCCCTAAAAGGATTAGGATTAGCACATAAAAAAAACTAAACTCCTGAACACTTCACTCAGGGTAGTCAGTTTTTTATGTATCACCTACCTTACCTTATCACGTTCTGTTATCACTGTGCTGACATTTAAAGGAACTAGCAGTGAAAGAACAGATTTCCGAATCAGAAATACTTTAATAATCCCAGGGGGATATTATTTTTTCCGATTTGACGGCGGCTGTGGCTGTTGCTCGCTTCAGGCACTTTTGGATTTCTGTGCTGGCACAGAGCTCTGATCGCTGTACACTGCTGTTATTTGTAGGCTGCACCTCCCGTCCAGTTGCGTTTTTTTTCCACTGGTTGTTTCTTAGTTTCTTCAGTATTTTAGAAAGCACATTATTTCAGTGAGCGGTCAGATATGTGGAGTAGATCCACGCAGCTAGCCCCTGAGTCCAACTCTGTGGAGAACTTGACTTCCTCACCTACTGCCCTAGTTGCTTTGGCAAACACGCCTGGACTGTGACCAGGGAAAATCAGCATGACTTGCACAAATGAAGGGCCGCCAGTATCAATGGCTCAAAGGATACAACACAATGCATGCACAGCTCACATTGGGAAAGACAGAGGAAAAAGATTTTGCCCAAATAGTTATTTAATGTCATTGTTTCCATTTCCCCTTTTCACTTGATAACATTGTGGGAAATCACAGGCAGCAGGACATGTTTGTTTCTCTGCAGCTCCAGCATGTCGAATACTTGCTGATGCCATTATAGCATTATCAGGGGACACGTATAAAGAAGTTTGTAGCAACAACACGATTGTCTTGCCACTGACTCACTGATCCCCCTCTCAATGTCAGCTTATTAAAATAGTAGCTTACTAAGCTGCGGCTGCATTGTCAACATTCTTACCACTAGTGTCTAAAGCCAGTATTTATAAAGATATGTTGTTGTACATGAAACATGATAACTCTAACTAGCATGCCATTTTGGTGCTCGGCATAGATTTTAAATAGATATACTGATAGATCTGCTATTGTTTGGGTGCTAGAGGGAGTTCAAACTATATAATGTAATCCAATACAATAGTAAGGTGTTTGTCTTATTTTATACACAGGAAAGTTGCATGAAGAAGACAAACTTAATTGACTTTTTCCACTTTGTTGTCATTATTATACACCGGCCCAAAATCCAAGATGTCAGAGCGAGGGCCCATTGGACAGGCACCTCGAGCACTTGGGGCTCCGGTGCCCAGGAGGTGAACTGGCTCCTTTCGGGCTACCAGTTCACACTTGGCGTACGGGGACTTTCAGTTCACAAGTTCCCTCCGGTTCCTAAGCCAAGTCCCCACGGACTGAGCTACAGCGGCCCTCATTTTTATATGACACATTATACCCAGTATAATAAAACAGCATTACGCACACATAGAAGCTAGCTGTGTGATTGTCACAGCTGTAAAACAAAAGGCAGTCATGGAAAGATAAATTCCCCTATGTAAACATAATACACACATATTGTGTGCCGTGTTGATCCCTTCACAGTCAGTCAATGATTATAGAAAATATCAAAAACAGAAATTTAATCTGCCACTAAACTAACAATTGAACAATTGATTTTTTTACATTTTACTAAATTCAGTCTTTTGGTTATGGACTGTTGGTCGGATAAAACAAAACATTGAAAGCTGTCACCTTGACCTTTTTGGAACTGTTTGGCATTTTTTTAGATGTTTTATTTACCATATCAATTTGATTCGAGAAAATTGTCAACAGATTAAGCAATAATAAAAATAATTGTTTGTCAGAGCCCTGAATTCAATAGAGGGAACGGTCAAGGACGGATAAAGGCTATGCTAATTTGTTGGCAAGAACAAAATGTGTATTGATTAAAATGAAATGTTTTGGAAATTCCATTGAAAAACAATGTAGAACTGTCTTTGGTTACAGTGAATTAAACATCTGACAAATCAAAGCTCTTTATCATATTCTGTGTATATATCCTTTATTTGCACTAATTTGCCACAGTGCTACAAAACCTTGCTACCAGAATTTCAAAACCCCTATTATCTGGCGGCATACGCGTATATTGTCCTGTCATTCATCACAGTTTGCCAAGTCTCTCATTTCCGGTGAAAACTGCTGACAGATGCTAAGAGCAGCTGAGTTTTTATATTGTTCCATGTGGAGTTATTTGTTCTGTCATTTGTAATGTCACAGAGTGACTGTGTGGACATGTGTGCTTTCATAAGGAAGTTGACCGATGACCTAAATCTTAAAGCGCTATAGAGTAAGTCGGCTAGAGGAAGTCATGTGGTGGTGGTGGTGTTGGAGGCAGCCATACATTATGCTATAGGCTGTGTGAGCTGCTCGTTCCTTTCCCTCCTCCAGTACCTGCATGCCACCTTTTTCCTGCTTATTGTTCAACCATCACACAGTAAACAATGAATGTCATTGTTTGGGAGTTAGTCAGAGCACAGACTCACCCATCATCCAGGGTCAAGTGTGAGCCGACCTGCTGCTACCGGTCCTGTCTTTAAGTCACAGTGTAATAATCTGTGGGTGTCTACTGAAGGGAATAAAGTGAAGCATTCAATGACATGTGATTCAATCCGTATACATTTCATTCTAACTTTGAGGACACGTTTTTCTCTCCTTTTACTATGGCGTGACTGTCTAAGGAGCACCTGGCTGTGATCCATGTGAGGCTTTGAGAAAGAGGCCTTCTGTTTTTGACTGTTCGCAGCTGTATAGTTGAAGACAGGGAGGATCTATGGTGGGTGGAGCATGACTTTGAAATAATTTGCATTTTTTAAAAACTGTTCATAAGTTGACGAGGATAGTCTTTATTGCATCAATTCAATATGAATGTTTTTGAAAGATATCCGTTAAGTAATTTATCACACCACAGGAATGATGTTATGCGTATACCAGATTATGCAGAGTGTTTGTAGCCGGTCTGTGGTGCTGAACACCATGGCAACAATAAACAATATGTTATAGCAGCCGTTTACCTTTTTGGATATTCGTTTTTTCCTTTCTAGGTTGGCAATTAGCAAATTAACCTCATCACAGATTTGTTTTATACAAACCTTTTTGGACCCTTTTTTCTGTAAAGACTTTTCATAAAATATGTATGAGCAAATTTAACTTGCACTGGCACTGAATTCTGGCAAGATCACAAGTGAATTGCTGGATCACGTTATCACACAAATCCATCATGTCAGGCTCCAAGTAATGCACCCAATCGGCATCCTGTGAAGAGCTACTAGCAGTTGAATGGGGGGCGGGGAGCTTTTTCTTTCATGACATGCCATGAAAGAAAAAGATGGAGCCGGTGCAGACAGCTGTATAGATTAGAATGAGAGTGCCTTGGGGTTTCAAATTTTCAGGCACCAAGCCTGATTTCAGGCATAGAGCAGTTTTAAATTCATATCATTCTTAATTCAATACATTGTACACATTTCCTCTGGGGCATCTTTTCAGGCTCACACATATTTTCTTGCTTTAACCCCTAGCGTATCTGTTGCACGAGATTTACATGTAAAAAAAAAATGCTTCTGACATGATATAGTCCAGACACAGGGTTACAGTTTTTATTGTTTATAAATCATAATATAAAGGTAATCTGATGATTTATCGAACCCTTTTTATCTACCTGCACTCGGTTTGAAGGAAAAACTTTTTTGAACTTTGATTCAAAATGGCATATCTGTATCATTTTAAATTTTTTTAATACAGTTTTTCCCAAGTGATATTTCTCGCTGTGCTCAGTCTTCTACTACTGGCAACGAGAAAGTATCAGTGACTGATCCAATTACAGTGTGAGTTCGCTTGGCTCACACAAAGGCACTATGGAGCCATTCAGTCAGGCTGAGCAGTTACTGCACTAAACAGACACATCACTGTAGATATCTGCTCTTAGCTCTTGGTATATATGAAGAAAAAAACAGCATGAGTGATTGCACACAGATTTGAAGATGAGCTAATGCTCTCTGATTCTAAAAACCACAGCCGGTTTATGTGAGCGGATTCCAGCACTGAGTTAAGATGAAGCTTTAATCAGAGTTCAGTCTATGCTCTTATCTCTTCTTTGTCAATGAAAGACACCAGTAGAGTGTGCTGGAATCTACAAGGCCAGCGACTTTACACAGTCCTCTTCAGTGTATTTGCTTAATGATACCAGAAACTGTGCTCATGTTTTCGCTGCAACATGTTAAAGGTGAAGGGTAGCGCTGCTGCTGTGTAGGTCCCTCTATTGTTCACAGCCTACAGTAAAGAAGAAAATAATAAACTAGGTTGTTACTTGAAGCAGGGATTTCCTCTTGAGGCAGCACCACTGTCTGACAGATAAAACAGTGAGCTGTCTCGGGCTGGGGCCCAAACCGCCTCAGTTCCCACACTCCCCTGCACTAAAAGATCTCCATCCCAACTGTTTGTACTTGTGTTTGGATAAGCATCTCTTCTGTGATGTGAGCAGACCCCTTGCAGCTTTTCCTTTTTGGCTCCACCCCGGTTCATGGCTCACATCAGTGCGTGAGCCGGGGCTACGCTGATAGCATCACAATGATCAGTATATCCCTTGATCAAGCCAGCGCAAGGTGAGAATTATCTCAAGTTCTGTTTGGATGGAGTTGTTTTAACAAAGAAATATCTTTTTATAGCATGGCTTGACAGAATAATAGTCAGAGTTCATAGTACCATCTGATCATGTGACTCGGGCATGCAGGTGATGTTCCACACCCCTATCTATCGACAGTTGGTGGCAGTAACTTGCCAACAGCCACATGGTTTCATATTCTGTTATTGCAGTTTGCACATGTTTCATTGGGAAATAAATGCATTGCTGTTGTTAGATCTTAATCATCCACACAGTGAGGTTTTGTAAGAAACACTGAATGTATATCTTATCTGTTGACTAGAAAGCTCAACAGTTATTGGTATGCTTTACTTAATGCAGATAAAATTAAAGGTTTGGTAGCATTCATGCATGGGAGAAGCAGGCGTATAGCAGGTGGATGGTTGATAGTTAACTTGAATCAATGGTAAACATTAAGAAGTATTTTGCTCCATGGGGGCGTCAGATGCTCGGTTGGTGAAGTGAGTTATCAACAGGGTTGGTGATTTGATTCTTCCGTCTGAATTTTGTAGCATCCTTGAGCAAGACACTGAACCCCGAACTTCTCCTGATGAGCAGACTTTTACCCTACATGGCAACTCCACCACCATCAGTGTGTGGGAGGGTTATTTTAAGACATTCTAAAACACCCTCAGGTTATAAAAATCAGTCAATTTCCCATTTATTGTGTGACTGATGGAGGTGACAGAGTGACGGGGTGGATACTGTCCAGGGAGATTTTGTAGCACCTACAGCTAGACTTTCTGGTGAACATTGTGGAAGTTGCTGGTTGTAAAATGTCCACTTTTTGTCTGTTTGGATACTAATCATAATAACATACATAGTTTTAACAAAAACACTCTCGCTTAATGAAGATGATTAATGATAGAGTAGGTGCATAACATAAACATCTAAATGATTCAAATTAAAGGATTATCTGGTTCAGATACAGTTTCCATTGGAGATGGGCCTTAAATAGAAAGCTAAAACTGATTTTGATACTTGCCCTTTCTGTCTGACCAACCTCCCTGAGCAACAACAGGGCTGCTGACAGGCTCTTCACTTTTACACCACTTGGCACAGCTTTTTAAATCCATTTGATTTCATAATGGAATTTCCATTATTTATGATTCTGGGGCGGTCGTGATAAAACTACAAGTGTACCCCAGTCAGCCATCGAAGCAGACACACTGAGGTAATCCCCAGGCACCACAGACTCATTCATACACACAGTTTAGTTCTACATCAAGCGCTAAACATACAGCTTTGCATTCTGGGCAAGAGATGGAAATTCTTAGCCAACAGCCCCTAGTTGACATCAAAAACACTAACTGTGTAAAAAGCATATTTTGATGCTATGGCAGCTGGCCTGGAGTTATTGTGCATCCTGCTGAGTGCTGGTTTTTTTCCTGCTGCTTTTTCCACTGACTGCACTGAAATGTCTGTTCAAGCTTTTCTCATTTTAACAGAAGGTGTTGTGTTCAAACATGCAAGATGCTCATTGTCACACATGTCCTTTTTACTTTCTCATTATTTTGAATATAACACTGTCTCATTTTAATTGTGTGCTCACTGCCAGCAGTTGAACGTACTCACTTGCACTTACCATGGTAACACTGGAAATATGGAGAACTTCATGAGTATTTCTCGACGAAGTGATAAGTTGTCTCGCGATAGCAATACATAAGTGCAGAGCAGCAGCAAGCATGACAGAGTATGGCTTTGACCTCGAAATTAGCATAGAAGATCCTTCCTCTACTATCCTTTGTGTGGCAGCATTTTGGACTCCCGGTGGTAACGATAAACGGCAACAGTGTGACAGACAATACATGTACAGTAGGCCTATGTAAGCACTGTAAGAAGAAAGCACCATAACGCAAACACATGGGGCCCTCCCGCAGCCTCTTTAACATTAGTCTACAGGTTATAGGTACAGTGTCAGCACGTAAGCGGTCATCCAATCTGACAAATCCGAAGCCTCCATATGGGCCAAGTTTGGAGAACGGTTTGGTCTGCTAGAATCAACCGCGCTAAAATCAACCGCACAAAAATATTGAAAGTGAATAAGTGTTAATATCTCCTCTCATTCCCGTGAACCCTATATCGTGTATCGTTATGTCTCGTGAGCTGAGTGTCTCGTCCATAGAATGTATAAAAAATGGACGTAGCGTCTCCGTCGAGGACCATTCTCTCAACTTGATCCAATCGTACTCACCTACAGGAGTCGCCATGTTGTCAGACTTTAACTCCGCCTTATAATCCTCTTGGGGGGGGGGGGGGGGTGCACGTCCATCTGGCTGACGTATACCTCCGAGGTGAAGTGAGGGCCAGCGGCTAGCTGTCACTCAAAAGGCTGCACCCCTCCCCATGGTGAGAGAGGGTGCAGGGACCTGAATAAATAATGTAAATTTGAAAATACAGTAAATGTGTGGTTCAAATCTCACGCATAATGTTTGTTTCCCTGTTCGTGCTCGTGTGCCATCCAGTTTATGCTTAGTTTATTTGAGGTTTGAGTTGCTCCTGTCTGAGACAAATTAAGAATGAGGAACAAAAACAAACATTACTCTCACACACACAGAGGGATTGTCTGTCTGTAATCTCCACTCTGGATATTTAGAGCGTGCTCACACTGTCCTCCCGGACCACGACCCGGACTTTAGGGTACTTGTCCCCCCTCCCTCTCCCCCCCGCGCCCCAGCCCCGTTTGTACTCACACTGCCAGGGCCGGCCAATGCTTCTTGCTGTCCATACGCCATCACGCCGTAACACGTCACACGCATTGATCACGTGTGTGTGGCTTTGTTTACAAATCTTTCCACAGACGTCGGAGTTTTTGTGCGTCTTGTCGACTGTTTTTGAATCTTTTCATCGACCAAATCTGCAGTAAACACTCCACCTCCGCACCACACCAACGTGAACCTTTCACCGCCATTGTTGTTGTTGTTAAATGTCCGCGCATGGTCCGTCCTTCTATTTACATGTCCGAACAGGCGGACATAACGCTACTGCCGTAGGGCTCGTGCTCGTGCTCGTACACGTGCGCAGCTCGTGCTCGTACATGTGCAAACGGCTCCGCTAAAGCCCACCTCTTTCAAGCGGGCCGTGGACGGTCCTCTGGTCGCAGTTGAGCGCGGAGCGGGTGCACTCACATGGCTTAAACGTACTAGACTTTAGCTGAAAAACCGGTTTTGGCTGCGGCCAAAAGGACAATGTGACCACGCTCTAAGGGATTGGGTCGGTCCATGTATCTTTTGGTCATTCGATTTTCAATTCACAAACAAATATTAAAAAACAAAAAATGAGTGGTTATTTGATTTTCGTTTTCAAATACTAAAATCAAAATTGAATTACAAGGCGTTTTATTTGGTTTTCGTTTTGTAGTTATAACAAAAACTATAATCACAAGAAGACAAAAACTGAAAAATTTCCCCAGCAAAGCAGCTCTGAGGACGGTGATGTGTTCTTCTTTGATATTTGATCTTGTGACAACACATCGTTAAGGTCCTGAGGGGTTTGACTGTTGGTAGTTGTGATTGGTTTTGTTTAAAAGTTATTCAGGTAACGTTGACAGAGTACCATTATTATTATTAAATAAAATACAGAACGACAACCTATAATACTTTTTTGATATGCTAAGAGCTATAATTAACGTTAGATATAAGTCCACATAAGCTTTATCGTGGCCTTAACTTATATTAGCTTAATCTTCCAAACAATAATAAACCATGAAACCCTTTTTTCTGAACAAAACCTATTACAACTAGCAATAGTCAGACCCATTAGAATAACTGTTATCGATGTGTTAAGTTATTTTGTCAAAGTTAGAGAAATGTAAATTATCCACCAAATCCTGATACTATTTTACCTGTGTGGGTAAATGTCACCTAAGCATTACATTTGCTATGAAAGCTGGGTCATGACCGAAAGAACAAGGTCGCGGGTACAAGCAGTCAAAATGGGTTTTCTCAGGAGGGTGGCTGGAGTCTCCCTTAGAGATAGGGTGAGAAGTTCAGCCATCCGTGAGGAACTCAGAGTAGAGCCGCTGCTCTTTTGCGTTGAAAGGAGCCAGTTGAGGTGGTTCGGGCATCTAGTAAGGATGCCCCCCTTGACGCCTCCCTAGGGAGGTGTTCCAGGCACGTCCAGCTGGGAGGAGGCCTCGGGGAAGACCCAGGACCAGGTGGTGAGATTGTATCTCCACACTGGCCTGGGACCACCTCGGGATCCCCCAGTTAGAGCTGGTTAATGTGGCCCGGAAAAGGGAAGTTTGGGGTCCCCTAATTTTTGTTATCATTCGTAGAAAATGAAAATCAGATAAAATGCCTTTTAATTCATGTTTGATTTTAGTATTTTGAAACTGTAATCAAAAAACTCATTTTTTGTTGTTTAATATCCGTTTGTGAATTGAAAATCGAATGACCAAAAATTAAACGGACCTAGGTCAAATAGGTTTTTTAAAATGTTCTTATTTATTGAATTATTCTGGATGCCCAACAACTCATTATTATAGCCGGAGCTATTTAAGTGACTGTGGGTCATTGTAATGAATGTGATTGTCACCTGTCTGTCAGCAGACAGACATGGCCTGAAATTAACACCAGTTCACTCTTTGCCTGTAAGTGCCAGTGGGCCTCCGAGAGCTGTGCCTGTGGAATGTAAACAAACAGCATGGCGAGAGAGGTCAACCTCCTAATGAGGGCCACCGAGGACCGCGGAAGAATAAGTGGGAGGAATGCACGCATAAATGGGGATGAAGGTCAGAGGTGAAAATGGCGAGGAAGAGAACCCTCCTGCAGTGTAGAAGTTGCCAGGCTGGGATGGAGTTTTAGACGCTGGTAGTTATTTTAGACCATGTTATGTTAAGATATTTAGTTCTGTCAGGATTATATCTCAGTATCATGTTTAGAGTTTGTTATGGTGCAGTCAGAGAAAGGGAATATTAGGGATTGACATGCCCGAACACATGCAGTAGTGATTAATGTCTGTTTTTTTTGTGGAGAATCAGTGAAATCGCTGCACTCTGATTCTGTCTGTGTTACTGCTGCTTGCTGCATTTTTTTTATCAAGGTCTTTATGCCGAGCCATCTGTGTGGATCAAAAGTGGTGTCTCTTGTACTGTATCTCAGCTTGCTGGGTCCTCATGACCAGATCACATGAAAGTCAAACTGGAGGTTGGCATTTGCAGATACTAGATAATCTGCATTCCAGTCTCGTGTTTTCTGTTGTAAATTGTGTACACTTTTGCGAATGCTGTCACTGTGATATGATTTTTGGCTAGCCCGCAGCAAAGCTGAGCGATTGATGCATGAGGTAACACCATTGGTCAAAGTAAGTGACACACCATTGTTTGGTGGAGTTTTCTCATTGGCCGTGGGTAATGTCTTTGCCTCCGGTATAGAATCGCCTGATCCTCTTCCTCAGTACATACACAGTTGGTGTTGCTGTGCCCTGCGGTTATTACTCTAACTGCAACTGTACCACTGTTATTTTCTGTATACATTTCTACTTTCCTGTTTCAATTTTATATTCATAGGATGTTGACAAATGCCATAAGAGTGTCATAAGACACTCTTATACTACTTGTGTTCAGTAGTGTATAACGTTGATTTTGAATTATGACCATGTCCTTGGGTGGGGCATTGCCACTGGTTTCCCAGTTTGATTTGATTCCCCTCTCACAAGGTCCTGATTTGATTCAACATAATATTAATTTGATTAGGGATATTTCAGTTACAAATGAATTAAGCTTGGATATGAAGGAGATAAACTAATGCTGTGAATTATACAAGGAACCCTCCAAACCTGGTGCATTAGTACATTAAAGAGTTGACCCAACCATCAGTTAAATTAATGTACTTTCTTTTAACATGAACATATTACAGCAGTCAGCTGTAAACTTTTGCCAAACTTTTGCCTAACTTTGGTGTGTTATTTAATCCCCTTCAAGCCAGCATGACATGGCAGCAATGATTCCTTAGGTCTTCCAGTTTTATAGATAACCAAGAAAATATGCATTTTTCTTTTTATGAATCAATTTGGGGAAAAGTATTTAGTCAGCCACCGACTGTGCAAGTTCTCCCACTTAAAAAACCCTGGAAATCCCATCGTAGGATTTTTAAATAATTGATTTGTTAATTATGGTGGAAAACAAGTATTTAGTCAATAACAAACAAGCAAGAGCTCTGGCTCTCACAGACCTGTACCTTCTTCTTTAAGAAGCTCTTCTGTCCTCCACTCATTACCTGTATTAATGGCACCTGTTAGAACTCATTATCTGTATAAAAGACACCTGTCCACACCCTCAAACAGTCAGACTCCAAACTCCATCATGACCAAGACCAAAGAGCTGTCGAAGGACACCAGGAACAAAATTGAGGATCCTGCACCAGGCTGGGAACAGTGAATCTACAATAGGCAAGCAGCTCTGGGTGAATAAATCAACTGTGGGAGCAATTATTAGAAAATGAAAGACATACAAGACCATTGATAATTTCCCTCGATCTGGGGCTCCATGCTATGGCTATAACGATACACCAATCTCACGATGCGATACGATATATAATACGATACACACACATCACTTTCTGAAAGATTTAAAAGGTACAGTGGGATTTTGATGACATCTTCTTCGTGTTACATTTACTTGGATTGAATTAATTGAACTGAAAACTAAAAACATCAATTACACAACATGTGTCTGACTGGACGGAGAGTCTGCAGCTCGCAAATGCTGGACATGTGTGAACAACCGCCATCCATGTCCAGCAGGGTTTGTTTTGGGTAATGCCGCAGCTTTACCTTGTCCGGATGGAGACGTTTTAGGTGGGCTCTTAGGTTGGTGGTGTTTCCGGAGTATTTCACGTTTGTATGACACAGCTTACAAACCGCGATGCTTCTGTCGAAGTCATCACTTTCCTTCTTCTGTTTAAACCCTAAGTGCTCCCACATGTCTGCTTTCAAGCACAAAGGAAGAATGAAGACCTACATCAAATGTTGGACCTCTGTCATTGCAATACAAAGGCTTTATTACAAAGTATACTTATTTTCCACCATAGTTTACAAATAAATTCTTTAAAAATCCTACAATATGATTTCAAGGATATTTTTTTTCACATTCTGTCTCTTGTAGTGGAAGTGTACCTATGATGAAAATTTACAGACCTCTGTAATCATTTTAAGTGGGAGAACTTGCACAATCGGTGGCTGACTAAATACTTCTTTGGCCCACTGTGGGGGTTTTTTAAGGACAGGTGCTGGCGATCTGAGCAGAGAACATTTGGCAGTAAAGTTGCCCAGTGGTAATATATATAGTGTAGGTTTCAGTTTGTCCATGAATAAACAAAGTTCCTGTGTCTTGTTTCCCAACGTCTAGCATTTTCATAAGTGTCATGGGATGCCACCTAGGTCTGGTCTGTATAACAAAGTAGTACAAACCATTGCCTGTCTGCTATGCATTGACATGTGACTGAAATAGAGCAGTAACATTATGGGAGTAATCTAGAACAACAAATTGTCAAAAATAGTATGATTGTGTTGTTGAAGTTATTAAAGCACAATTATTTGACCTAAACTTAGCTTAACTTTGTCATATGGTATACCAAAAAAATTTTGCAGATGGACATTTATTATCCAGGAATTCATATTATAGACTCTGACTGTTTTTGTAACCATTTCGGGCACAATTTAGCACATTGACCATACACACTTCGGCCATATACTGGGTTTTAGCCTAGACTTTTTGGTTTGGAGAAGTGCCAGCTGGTCCAATGGCACATTCACCAAGAAACCGAGCTTGCTTTTGTTGTATATTTTATGGCGTGCTCACAGGTGCATAGTTGAACTCAAGTTTAGCTCCCTGCAGTAAATTAACCTTTATAGAGTTTCTACAGCTGTCCAGTCTAAGGAAATGAAAGGTGAAACTGCTGTGTCTGGGTTTGTGTGGAGTGCCAAGGTTCTAACACCTTTAGTCAGCGCTCTCTCTCTCACACAAACACACGCACACACACATGCACACACACACACACCAACCTCACACTTCTGAATCCACACAAACACTCTTTTCCGAGCAAAGACTGTTTACCCATCTCCAGCCTTGCAGCGTGAGCCGAGCAGTTAAGGGTGGGAGGGGCGAAATAGCCAAGGATCAGCCAACCTTCCTCACGCTCTGCACGTAGCACAACCATTAAAATACTGCTCCCTCTGGAAGAAAGCCAGGAGTCAAAGTTTAAAGCAGTTCACTCCTCTCTTCTGCTCCAGCCCCACCCCTCTGCTTTCTGTCTGTGCCTCTCTTTCTCAGTCTCTTTTACACACACTCGCAGCAAAGCTTACTGTATCGCGTCTTACCAACAGGAAGCCTTTTGTCAGCTTGACCCCCCAACCCCCTCATCTTTATGATGGAGTTTTGTTGCTTTTTGGCTTTGAAGGCCCTCGTGCACTGCAATGGTAACCTGCATCACTCAAAAGATGTGACCACAATGTGGACTGACGCAAGCAGCTACGGTCAGATACACAGGGAAAAAAGATTCAGACGTATGTGTGACGTCGGTGCTTTTTTTCCCCACTCGCAGCTTGGAAACAATTTGCACCTACAGATTTTGCAATAGTTACTACAAAGTACAGTACATTTCCAGAAGCTTCCATATTATTAATTCAGTGATTCTGTTACACTCCTTGAAAAAATGTTTTGAAATGTAGCATATCCTTTCATTTCTCTGCAGACAGGATAGTTTTTCAAGATTCAAACGTAGAAAATCTGACATTATTTCATTTGACACGTGGAGGAGTTTAGTCTGCTCTGCCGTGAGTGTTTATAATAATATTGCTGCTGTGGTTTATGTTGATCCAAGTGCACGGAAGAATGTGGAGGAACTTGCTTTTTGTTTGTCAAATCACAGCTTAGACACGATGCATGAGGGCTAAATCTGCTCTCTGTGTTTGTGCACGTTCACCACTCACCTCAGCTCCTCTTTCAAGTCACAAAACGCACACAGTTGCACGGTGTCCATCAAGTCCTGGTTGTGATTTCCAGCGCCTACGGTCAGATATGTGATATGCAGTCTGATAGTGCAGGCCGTGTAAGAACTGAGTGATTTAAATGATGAATCAGATTTTTTTTACTCTCCACAATTTACATCATGGCTTTCATGGAAGTCTTTTTTCTGAAGAAAAGCAAAGTGTTCTGTCACACTCCCTCAGTGTGCACAAGTGAGTCACCACTTGTGTGTGTCTTATTTCCGATGGACTTTCTATACTGTTTACATCAAGAAGTTTACAAAGGGCTCATAGGGGTTCATTGCCAACACCCAAGCAGATCATGCGAGTCTTAATAGAGCAGGAAAAGGCATGGGGAAGTTGACATGCTGCATGATATCTCCGGTTTATTTTCTCGCTAGTTTAAAGTTTATAAAGAGGCAGCTGTGTTGTAAGTGGCCACTGTTTATATCAGTCTTGGACATTTAACACTCTTGAAGGTGAGACAAGGACAATGCCATCTAGCTGTGCCAAGATTGTCTGCTGCATTCATTTTTACTTTAATTAAACCACATTTGAGAACAAATTCTCATTTATAATGATGACCTGACCCAGAGGCAGCGGCAGGAGGCAAGTAAATACCAGACATTAAAACACAGATACAGCCAGTGCATTAGACACATTTACAATCAATCACAATATATACATCAGAGCTCTAACTTGAGTGTTCTAGAGAAGCAGATTCAAAAGCAGGTGCAGAAAGGGCTATGGAGGCATATGATTCCAGTTCTAATTAGTTCATTGGTTTTTCAACTGGAACCGGTTCTCGATTCCCATCCCTAGCAGTGTGGTAGATAACTGGCGTCCCGTTTATTGAGAAGATCACAGACCAACAAAGGAAATCTAAGCTGCTGCATTTTTCATCAACGCACAAAATTTGAGCACAACCTTGACTCTTCCTTCTTTATGTTCATGCCGTACTTCTGTTGACTTGTTTCATGACACATGATCTAGACACTGAATGTATTATATGTCTATCTGTTTTCACTGATCATGCTTTTTCATTCCCCTGTATTCAGGCAATGGTGGCGTGTTACCCTGGAAACGGAACAGGATACGTGCGCCATGTGGATAATCCCAATGGCGACGGGCGGTGTGTCACATGCATATATTACCTTAATAAAGATTGGACTGCCAAGGTATGTGAGTGATGTATGGAGCAATGTTGTTCATTAGTACCAGATGATTATTCCAATTTGCACTTCATTGGTATCTCTTGTTTATAATCTGCTTTTTTGTTGTTTGAACTTTGATTCAATTGTGGTCTCTGAAATAGCAAGAACTATACTAGCAAAAAGACCATGTGTCTGTTGTTGCTGTCAGAAGCATATGACAAGTTAGCGTAGCTCTTGTCTCCATGGCAGGGTCGTCACCCTCCATCCTGCTTTATTCCATGCTCCACCCAGGAGCACAGTCAGTGGTAGAGGTTACGTGTCAGTACGTGCTGTTCGGCCACTCTCCCTTATTATAATCCCATTAAAACGCAGAGATCCTGTTAATCCAGCCACACCCAGTTAGGGAGAAGAGTGCCCTCATGCTACTTTCCACACATCCACTGTCCCTCCTGCAGGAAAGTGAATACACAAGCAGAAAAAAAGGAAGAGATGAGGTGTTACTGCAGTGGTTTATTACTCACCCCATTGCTTTGAAAGAGCCTATGAGCCTTACTTTCACTGTCACAGTGCATATTCAGTGACATTGATAACATTTTTAGAAGCTCACCAGGTGTCAGGGGAAAAATTAATTAACTTATTTGTGCGCTCAGATTACTTTATTCATGCTCTCAAATTAAAAATCAACGCATACAAATTAATACAATATAACATTATGCAATAATATATGTGTGTATACTGTATATAGAATTTTACCATCTATTTTATGGATGTCAAGGAAATCACAACTCTGTTTAATCAGTACAATACTAGTTAAAATTACAACAATGTATCTCCAAAATTGTATTAAAGTTGTAATCTGTAGGAATTGGGATATGTTGTTTGTAACAGGCACTTTGGCAATAAGATGTAATTGCAGGCTGTTCGAAACCGAACAGTGTCCACTGTGTGACGTCAGTAGATCGGCAGCTGGGTGATGCCTTGGCAGCTGTGTGATGCTCTCACTGCTCCACACCTATAGGACGTCTGAAGAGAGAAGGGGAATGGCGTAAAAAACCCATTACTTACTATGAGGGGCATTTGATTTTAGCGCAGGAAAGTCACCACAGGCACTCGTGATCATATTTACTTACACCTCATCAAAATAACATTGTCTGAGCGCAGTCAAAGTCGGCAAGTCTTGCTGAAACAACATCCACCACAACTGTATAGTGACAATATAAAGGCGGGTAATGACTTTGCTTTAATTTTGCAAGTTTGATGGTGCAATCATATTTGGATGATTTGTGTTCATTTGTGTTTCTCACGTTATCATGCCGACCATGAGCTGTGGGTACCAACGTTTCTTTCTGTCATCAACGATGGCCAAAATAACCACTGTTGCTGCTTTGTCCTGGTTGTGGAAGTGCCAGATATGTCAGAAAACCAAATGCTGTTGTGTCTGGATTAGTAACACAGCTATGTAAATTTCACTGCCTTCAGGAAGTTACTTTACGTATGACTGCCCGTTCCAGATCTTAGGTACCAATTTTACTGCGATTTAATGATGAAAAATGGATCAAAAGTATGCTGAAATAACTACATCATGATGAAGATTTATAAAAAGTCTGAATTCGTACTGTATTGGGTCTGTCTGCAAGATGACAGGCAAACAACTATCGTTAAGTGTGGTTCGCTAAGGGCTATGCTAACAATGTGGCTGTTTCATCAACAATAGACACATCGTTTTCAGAATTTAGGACCTTTGTCACCCACAGACAGCATAATTTTTTCCTCCATTGCTGAGTCACCAATATCAGGACATCAGGAGAACCTAAACCCTCAAAGACATTCGCAACACAGTGTCACAAATTTCTCACTTGAAATCCGCATGTTCGTGTTATTTGCTATAACTAAATAATGTTTCGGCTCATTTGTTTTTAAGCCAGCACGCCTGCCAGGCCCCACATTTTTGTCACAACATGCACGGATAGAAGATAATGTAGGCTACACTCTAATGTGCTTTAAATGTTTAGTGGTAAAAGTTATTGGTCAGGTAGTTAAGGGAACTTGCCTCTTGAATATGACATGGATAATCAGGATGCTGCACACCTGGAAAGAACAACACTCTTAACAGAAAGTAGCAACTGTAAGGTGGGAAGATGACTTTAATGCTTCTCTGGGGAGCCTGTGACATGGCAAGACACATAAGTAGACATGAGATTATCTTCCAGACTTCCTCACAGTCACATACTTGACCTCCAGACCTGCATAAGAAAATTACGTAATTACAGGAAACTCTGTTTTGCCTCTAGATGCTAGTTTATGGTAGAATGCAGGCCATGCTGGAGTCTGTCTTCTGACTCTGCATGTTACTGTTCAGAGGATGATCAGTATAAGCTGTCATCAAACAAGTTCTCTGTGTGCCCGTCTTCTGCAATGAGAGGGTAGACAAAATGACAAACACCTAATTTAACAGTATTTTAACTGTTAAATTACTAAATCACCATCGCAAACGCTACTACTAAGGTTGAGTATTTTACAGTCCACTTATGTACTGCATTTCATTTCACTTTCATCATGTCGATGTTGAGTTTGAACCTGTGACTGCTGTTACCACACCACACCTCTTTATAGCCAAAAGATGCCAATAAGGAGCATTCAACCCCACTTTTGTAGCAGTGTTTTGCATTATATTATCTGCCCTGTGTGGGGCCCTAGCATTTGCTCAACAGAATCGCAGTTTTTATGTGTAGACAGCATAAAAGAAGTAGACTTAGCCTTCAGGTCTGAAAAGTATAAAGCCAATGAAGAAGCTTCCTAAATTTGCATTATGTCCAAGGAGAGGATTCTTCGCTGGTTGCAAAAAGACGTCTGATTGTATAGAAGTCTATGGGAAAATGAATCTACTTCTCACTTGATTTATTACCTCAGTAAACCTTTTCCTAATGAGTCAATCCAGCATGATGTTTGCAGAGTAAATTATTGTCCCATTTAGAGTAAAATAGACGATAAAGCAGGGGATGCTTTAAGGTATGGCTACCTTGCGATTGATGAATAGCTACCATGGCAACCTGTCAACCAGGATAAAGGCTTAGTAATGGTTATCCTCGGTACTGTGTACATTTAAATAGCCGCCCTTTGTTGATAAGTTCTGGAGTGACGGCGAGCTGGTTTGTTTTTTTGCAGGTCCAGTTTTTCCCCTTTTGTCAAAGAACCTGTATAATGAGAATTTATTCCACACATTTAAAACAGTATAAAGCAACAACACTTGACAATCAAACCAAACCTGAAAATGAAAGCATACCAGATTTCATATAGAACACAAAGTGTTAAAATGATCCCAAGTGTTTGTGCGTTGCTATAAAAAAAACGTACCTGTGTCTGTCTGCACCAAGCTCAGGGTTTTGTCTCCTTCCTCTCCAGGTCTTATTGTGCACACAGCATTCTGGGAATCTTCACAGACAATGAATTGTTACAAGTTGTGATAAACACAAACGATACAACGCAGGTCTGAAGACATTTTTTGGCGAACTACAAGAACAAATGAGTCCCAAGTTTATCGTACCTGTGTCTGGCAGTGCACCGTCCCTCCTGCTCTGGGTTTTGTCTCCTTCCTCTCCAGGTCGAGTTGTCAGAGTATTCTGGGTCTGGGTCTTTTACATAAACATGAAAAGTGTAAGACTCCAGGATCTTAACATCAACAGTAAATGATGAATACATGGAAGTGATATAACACTTACCTTCTGATATCAACTGGACTGACATCCTCACTTTTCCTTTTATTGGAAGGTTTTCGTTTGTCTGTCAGAGTCCTCTTGACAGTGGTGGACTCGTCCTTGGAGAATATGGCAGGACTGGGTCTGCTGTTTGTCCCGTTCTCAGTTTGGACTCGAGCATCACGCTTTAACGTCCGCTTCACTCTGGTGGTTGGACCAGCAATTTCCATGGGGCTGTTATAGGACCTGGTTGGATGAGTACCATTGCTCCTCTTACCAGGGGCCTCCCTGTTTTTGGCCTCCAGAGTATTTTTCCCTCTCTTACACTGGACCTGATCATTACCATCAGTCCATGGGGCGTTTACAGAACCTGGGCGTAAAGTACGTCTGTTCACTCATACCATGGGCCTTCTTGTTTTTAGTCTCCACTGTATGTTTCGCTCTCTTTGATTGGACTCTAGCATCACGGTTTAGAGTCTGGACACTGGTGGTCAAACCATCTATTTCTATGGGGCTGGTACATGTCGTAAAGTTTGTTGGCCCAATTATGGTGCGCCTGGCCATGGCTGAAACATCAACATGACATGAAACTGTGTTAATAATCTCAGGGCTTGACAGTAACATTTGAAAGGTTGCCAATGACAACCATTTTGAGGGGGCAACAGTCAACAAAATGTCAGTCATTTTTTTTATTATATTTGTTGCCTCAGTCAGGTAAATACTGTGAAAAGTAGAGAAAACCTGTAGTATATTCTGGTACTAATGCATTTCTCTTTCATTCAGATGATGTTTGGGCCTTAGGTCATCTTCAAGATCAACTTTTAAGACCAAACACAATCACTGATGTCATACACACCGTACACTAGTTACACATCTGATGGTCAATAATCATGGTTCACTATAGGGTGAGAAAAAAACGATCAGAGACCTTCAGCAGGTTAGAATGAGGTGCAGCCATTCAATATAGTTTTACTTTTAATAACATTAAATGTTAAAAAATAGATAAATATTGAAAAGATTTCTAATAGCAATGTACAGACAGAGCACTGCAGCACAGATATCAACGTCATCAGTTGATTGGCCCGCAGCAGTGGAAAATAAATCAATAACAACAATAGTTACCAGTGGTGGAAGAAGCAGGCTACTCAGATCTGTTACTTAATTAATTTATTAAAAATTAATACCCCACTCAATTACAGTTCAAAGCCCTATAATAATTATATATCCACCATTATATATTCAACATATAAAAGTACTAAAGTATTAGTATAAATATATACTAAGTAGGTTTCCCCAAATAAAAGTATTCATGATGCATCCTGACCAATATCAGAATAGTATTGGATTGTAATAATTGATGCAAAAATTTGTTATACGCTTTAATGTTGCAGTTGGTACAAAAAGGAACTTATTAGTCATATTTCATTAATGACTACAGTTGTGTATTTAAACATAGAATAATACAGAATAATTGATTGTATTGAATATTAATTTACAGGGCAGTCATTGCCAGAATAATTAAATGTTGTGATGTGTAAATATTGAAAAAAATATTTACTAGACAGAAGTTTTGTCTTTAATATGTTTTACCTTCAGTAATAATACTATAATCATAATTTTAAAATAAACATTAGAACAATACAAACAACATCAGTAACAACACTTTTAAAAAGTTGTCTGATGTAGTGGAAAGAAAAAAGAAAACATAACTGTAGAGTATATAAATGTGACAGATATTTTCAAATTCTTTGTTTGTTTGATTGTGTTGTATAGCTCAGGGATTTCTGTGAACATTAAACGATTCCATGAAGGAGGTTAAACCGCGGATTTAGTGGGTGAATAAGTTGTTGTTAGTCTGTTTTCTCCGCAGTGTAAACAGGGATCTGGTCCATGCTAATGTATTCAGCTACAGCCCTGTTCATCTTCTGTGCTTCTGGCGACTTGGCTCCATATTATCGTTGCTGATTAAATAGAGTTGATATAGTAGTCTGCCACTGTTTCTGTTGATGCTTGTTGACTTTTCAGACAGGCTTTGTGTTATTCTCTTAAATTAACACCTTAACGGTAGACAGCAGGACTGATGACGTCAGCAGGATTGACGACATCAGCTGCTCAGCTCCGTTGTCCTTTCCCTGGTCAGTAGCCTTGCATGCTAAATACTTCCCAATGGCACTTATGCTTTGTTCATTCTCTACTAAACTGGTAGTGAAGGTCTCCAGCAGCAGTGCTAGCTGTGTTCAGTCAGCTCAGTGTTGTTAACATGATGAACCAGTCCATGTGCTCAGAGAGACGAGATGTAGCTTCTGTCTTATTTTGTCTGCAGCGCTGCTGGGTAACGTTATGCATCAACTGGAGGAGGCGGAGGCTGCATTGTTGAAAGAACCAATACTTTTGCAAGTTAGGATCTAATCTGATACTAATTTTTTTTTGTATCGATTATTTTCAGAGTATCGATTTTTTTTGACAACCGTAGTTCCAAGTAAAAATAACTGACTGAAGTCCCGTTCGAGCTGAAGTGGACCAGAAGAAGAAGAAATAATATGAAAGCAAAGTCCCTTTTAAAGAAGTCTGAGTTAAATTTGTTTAAAGAGGACTATATGTGAAAACATTCAGAGATTCCTCAGGTCTGATTGGTTGTTTTTCTTCAGACGCAGTGGAAACTAGCAGGTGCCATTAGGAGCACATGGCGAGGGCTGTGGGAGCAGACAGGAATAAAAGATATAAAACTTTTTCACAGATCTGTCTAATTGGGCTGTCGGGATATAGCGATAATTTCAGCAAATAGGAAAAAAAAACCGTATCTTTCAAAGGAAGTTACCAACTCACTGGCCAAGGTTGCGATTGGGAACTGACTGCTGTGTATGTAAACACAGCTTGACTGCGTAAGTTCCCACCCTTGGCGCTTATTGGCTAATCAATAGTCCCCCCGCGATGCTCTTTGGCTCATACGTGTTTTCAGCCAAGATCCTGCAGTTTCATATCACAGTGCCAGACAAATCAATCAACTCAGGGGAGTTGGGGTATTCACAGGTCTGGACCCCGGCAGTTATGTTATTCAACTAAGCTGTTGCATGATTTCTATTGTTGTGTTCATGCACAATTATTCAAAAGAGTGATGATCTGGGACCCCATTGGACGTGTGAGAGATTTACGGCTGGTCTCTCTGATTGGCTGTTTATTGGGCGTGTGATGAGCTATGTTTTATAGAATGTGGTTGCCTGGATACGGGGGCTTCATGAGAGAATGACTTTGGAATGTTCAGGTTCAGTTGTTCCAGTTATTCACTCACGATTTTCAACATCATGTCTCTTCAAATGATTACGTCAAAACAAAATCATTTGTAAATGTAATGTGTGGGTTTCAAGTTAGCTGTACGTATACTGTACATCAAAAATCCGTCTTTTTATAAAGTATCAATGCTTAATAATTATTGAAGTCTGTGATACTGAAGTATTTGTTATATTCTCCAGTCTCCTGAAAGTGTTGTACATCATGTACTTCAGTCATGCATGACCAGTGACTACTTTTGAATGTTCCCCATGCACCCATGTGACAAAAATAAAAGGAACAAACCACTCTGGTGGGAGGAAAAATATACAGGCCAGCAAACGTAAAAGTGGAAGAAATGAAATCGCCCACTGAAAAAACTTTGCTTCCTGTTCTGAAAATATGAACCCTGATAACATGGAGGGACCTTGTAACTGCTGCTATTTTGGGAAACACTGCACTGAGTGGAATAAGATACTGTATGTTAAGATGAGATGTTCTATACACTAACCTTTTTGCTAGTGCTAGATTTAATATCAATCCATATCTGGCTCTGGGTTGCAGTGGGTGGGCGTGTTTCCCATAGTGCATTTGGTGAGAGGCAAGGACAGCTCACCAGTTTATCACAGCTGGCACATACAGTAGAGACATGCAGACACATTCACACCACTCGTTATGTCATTCATTGGCAGTCATGGTTACAGTATCCAGCAATTAGTAGTCATCAGTCCTGTTGTTTCTTCCAGAACCATCCAGCCTTCACCCTCACACATATCACGAATGAAATTGTTGAAAGTAACATTTCTTCTTTATCTTGCAATGAAAGCAAGTTGCAGTGATTGTTTCCAACTTAACCATACTGTTATCTGTGGGTACACTATGGGACTAGCTTTTGTGAAACGTGCAAGTGGGGGGTTCTGGCGACCACTGTTTTCACTACCCACTAGGGGGGAAAAAAGCTCTCAATATTGATCTTTTAGCAATCTTATAGCATTTTAATATCCACAGTGATACCGATAGATATGTGAGAGACCAGTATGGATCTGACTCTAGTCTAGATAACATTTTTGTTTAAATGCCAAACCCTCCTTGGGCAGCTATTTTGTCAGAAATACACCTAACAACATCTGGTGTATCCGTTTACAGTTCCGTTAAACAAACTGCGTTTGCCAGTCAGTATAATTGCAGGAGTTCTCTGATTTCGTACTGCACACAGTGCGGGTACTTTTCAACACAGTAACAGGAGTTGGTTACCTTGCTGAGGAGTCAGAGGTGCAGCCTGCAGCTCTTCATCTATCAGCTCTCTGTGCCTGCTCATTATTGTATGATTAGTCTTTCTATCATCACGTTTCCTGTGGCTTCTTCCCAACAACAGCTGCCCGGCGTTTGCCCGTTAATGCTTTATAACTAGCAGCAGTAGAAAATGTTGGGTTTGCATTAGCAGTCACTTAATTCTGCTGTGATACGGCTGCAGGAGAGTGAACAGTAAACACCGAGGCTGATATCAATAAGATAAAACTAGAACAGTAACGCCTTGTGTAAGTCATGAACCAAGTGCAGGAATGGTGGATTGTACATTAATAAAACTATGCTATAGAGAGGTAATGCATAAACGTTAATACATTGCAGAAAAATAAATAACAAATTGTATCAACTAGGGATCGACTGATATGTTTTTTTCAGGGCCGATACCGATTTCTCTCTCACCAGCCTTAAACGATGAACGTTACAGACTGCCGATTTTCTTGAGCCGATACTGCTTTTGCTCCATGAATTTAGATCATAAAAATGACACGATGATAACAAACGTTACCAGTCTCAATTTTAAAAGAAATTAAAAGGGGAACATTTATTGGACTTAAAAAAGGAGTCTTCGGAAACACAGAGCTGCCTGTGGACGCCTGTCTGTAAATAATGCCTGGAAAAATCTATCGGCGAACACAGCAGCCCACAGCGGCCGATACCAATAATATGGAAAAACGCAAATATCGGCCAATAATATCGGCCGGCTGATGTATCGGTCTATCTCTATTATCATCAATGGGATTTCATAAAAATCTTGAAGGCTATAAAAGAAACGTTAGAAACATTCAGATACTCATGTAAATCCATCAAGTACATTTTGCATCCATCCCATATTTGGGTTGTACATGTTGTCATTTGACAACAGTCCAATTCAGCTTGATGTAGGGCCGCACTGAATGCCACCAGTTTTGAGCTACGTGCAGACAATTGTTAAAATCAGTGCTGCTTGAGCTGCTTGTGATGTTCTCCTGTCTTCTTTGACCCTATTGTTCTTAATTTAGTTTGGTCACACCACCGGTATTCCCCCCCATTCAAAGTAGTATAAATGGGAATAGCATTTACTTTTCCGACAAAGGGTGTGAACCTTTTTGCTCTGCTGGTTTGCGTGTGAAGAGAGGGGCATATCATATCAGCTGTGTGAGAGTTTCAGCGGCACGCTTGCAGCAATCTGCTTTTTCACTCTCAAGGTCCTTTATCCAGCTAGAGCAGTTTTCCTGTGGGTTATTCTTCCTATCCCTCCACAGGAAAGCCGTCCCCCCGCTGCTGCTTCCGATCCTGAGCTTTCCTCTTAGCCCTTGGAGTTGGACAACCCTTTTCCCTGACATTGTCGGGCTGGGTACATAATTTAAAAAGTCTGACATAAGATATATTGAAGTAGATTTACTACCAAATGCAATTTGTTTTTAAACAATTCTTTAGGATACTTCATCACCTTTCCCTGAATGAACACGACAGTTTGCTTCCTACAGTCTCTCCTTACCTTCCTGCTATTGCCTTGTCCTGATTTGTATACATAACAGGGTTTTTTTCTTCTTGTTCTACCAGGAACACGGTGGTCTTCTTCGAATCTTCCCAGAAGGAAAGGCCCAGTTTGCCGACATAGAGCCCAAATTTGACCGTCTGCTGCTGTTCTGGTCTGACAGACGGAACCCTCACGAGGTTCAGCCCGCGTTCGCCACCAGGTCAGCATCCAAAGTCTGTCCGCCGCACACGCTCTCTGAACATCGATGTGTTATGCAGTGACCCATGCTCTAATTGTATCTGCAGGTATGCAATCACGGTGTGGTATTTTGACGCAGACGAGCGAGCCAGAGCTAAAGAAAAGTACTTAACGGGTAGGTTTTGATGTGAACACGGCATAATCTTGTTTCTATTGTTTCAGGCCCTCCTTTACACCATCTCTTGTGTGTTTGTGTTTCCTCTGAGTGCAGGTGCCGGAGAAAAAGGAGTAAAGGTGGAACTTGGCAAACCATCAGATCCGAGCTAGTGGGGAAGCCTGCGTCCGATACAAACCGCCATTAAGTGCTCTGTCCTAAGAAAGTGGCCTATAGAGAGCATGTGTGTGTTTTACATGACAATACAGCAGACTTTTGCGTGTGTGTGGATGGAAGATCCATTCTTATGGAGACAAAACAAACAAAAAGAAAAAACTGTGATCTCGGTTGATGTTTGTTTTTTCAGCAAACCAGAGCAACCCAGAGGACCTTGAATGTCATGACATTGTACTGAAAGGGATTGTGTGATTTTGTTTTTTTTCCCCCTTTCACCTCTTTGGTGGAGAGCGCTGACTTAACAGCTGACGTTTTCAGAAAATCAACAGGAATTAAGCTTCCAGAGAATCTACATCTTTTGCATATTGGTTTTTGCAGTTCATTTCTTAAAGGTACAGTGTTCTGCATATGCTTAATGTGTTATGCTTTTCACATGGAATCGGCTGTTTTAAGCTACTGTATTGCAAAATGTACTGGAGGTGGCAATAATATGAGGAATGATCTGAATTAAAATCACCCTTTTGTCTGACAGAAATGGTTTGGTCATAGTTTGAATTCAATCATTTGCAGCACAGTTCACGCAGACTGTGTCATTTGTGGTCTTGTTTCTCGTACTCTTTAAATAAAATGAGATTTAATGAGAAACTTGCATCTGACAGCAGTGTCATAACTGCCTTCCAAGCTGGCCTATTTGCACCATATATAGTTTCATGCTGCCCTCTGCAGGCCTACAGTGTATTGTACCTATTTTGTCTGATTTTCTTTAAAAAGATAGCTATGACGAAAATAAAGTTCTTCACACTGAGAAATGAGAGGAGAAACATACATGATTTAGGACAACCATCAGCAAATTCACACACCCCCCCCCCTCCCCCATCAATATTTTCTACAGGGTTGTCTTTACTGCTCTGAAAGCTACAGCATGTCATTGATTAAACCACCATTAAAACTGAAAATGTGATTAAAATATTTTAGTAAATTAATCAAGTGGTAAATGACACCACCAGCCAGTAAATTATTGTATCAATGGCTCTGCAAATTGATTGTTTTTCTTGCGCTATTTAATGTCCTGCACTATGTACCAGAGTTGCCTGTTAGCTTCAGCCTTTGATTTATTTCATCAATGGCTTTATATTGACACTTTCTGCATTAGATGTTAAACAAATCAGTGCTCTAATAAAATGAGTCACTTCAAAACCAAAACAGACCTTTTCCAAGACAATCTCTTAAGCCTCACAAACCAATAACAATGTCCCTATATTGTAAATGGACAACAAATCCCTTTCTAAATTTTAAAGCACAGTCTTCTGTTCATTTCCTGGGTACATAATGTATTTAGTACTTTTTTTTAAATGCAACCATCTTTGAAAACAGCTCATCAATAAAATGGGGAGAAATGCGAAACATGTCCCGACTGCTGGTCTTTTTGTTCTGCAACAAATTCTAATGAATGCTCCTTAATCAGAAGGATGTTAGAGAATCTGTATGTTAGTTATACACTAATCTTTATTAATAGTCAGCACTTTTATTATAGAGTCATTTTGTAATATAAAATAGTGGTATGGGAACCTATTTGTGGTGCGATTCAGGGCTGAAAGATTTGTCACATACAGAAGTAATCTGCAGTGAAATGCAATGTACAGTGCTCCCAAGGTTGTGCTAAATGATATATAAATATAAAGGAAAATGTGTAAACTGTCAATTTGTCATTGGTGTACAATTGAAAATGAACTGTCTTTCACAGCCTTTAAACTGTTTTAATATGAATTAAATGAATATATCCTCTATATAAACACATCTGTATGAAAAAGAACACAGTACATAAAATAGTAATATAGAACATATTACAAAAGTCAGGTAATATATTAAGCAGTATTCATATAATTCAATATAAACTATACAATGAAAATGTTTAGAAGCAGTCAAAATTGGATCACTTTGTACAAGGAGTGTGCAAAATTAATGTCCCATCATTGGACCTTCATATACTGGCAGAAAGTTCTGTTAGTTCTTCTCTAGACAAAAAAGAAGACCGAATATATCGAGTAGAGGGCGACTTTCAGGCCCATGTGCCTCTGTCACTAAGAGAGACTGTGCAAAAATATACAAATAAAAACAAAGCCACAGATCAGCAGGAGTCACTGTTAACTCCAGTCAGTAATGGCTGAGCTCCTCTGGAGGAGGTGGGAGGTGGTAACTTTCGTCCCCTCCGATGTAGGCGCAGATCCCGCTGCTGCTGCTTTGGCTCCCCCAATCGTAATTGTCGGCAGCCAGACTGAAGATTCAAATAAACAAACATCCATTAAAGGTCCCATATTATGCTCATTTTCAGGTTCATACTTGTATTTTGGATTTCTATTAGAACATGTTTACGGGCTTTAATATTCAAAAAACACTTGATTTTTCTCCTACTGTCTGTCCGAATTTACCTGTATTCAACCTCTGTCTGAAAGTTTAGTTTCAGCACCTGTCTCTTTAAGAACCCCCCCTGAAAAAAGCCCAGTCTGCTCTGATTGGTCGGCATTTCCGGGTCTTCCGCATATGAACTCTGCACCGTCAATGCAGCAGGGGAATGACTGTAATGGCACTACTCTACTTTCTACCTATATGTAGTATAGTTGCGAGATCAGAGAAGTCCTGACGGCTCCTTTAAAAACAAAGTTTCTGAGTACAGGCTGTGTGCATTTCTCTGTGGAGTGGGTGTTTTGATACTTTCACAGTATTTGTATAGCACCTCCACCTGTTTTATGATCAAAAAAGACAGACATCTCACTTTTTACAATATGGGACCTTTAGGCAATGCCATGTGACCTCTCTACCTTTTGCTAAATTCCTACGTGATGTACAGTATTTTGGTGACTTGATGGTGGTATTTTTACCTTGCTTGGATGTTTTGAGGCATGACGCTCCACGCCAGATCATCGTCACTGTCATAACGCCGTGGGTTGTCAAAGAAATAAGCCCTAGAGGAGAAGACATGACCAGGAAGCCCAGAGCCACTCTGCAGGACAAGCCACACAAACAACACACTAATAAACATAATAGATCATATTATGGCCCAAGACACTTCTCAACCTTTTGCCTCATTTTTCCTTTTTACCTTGACAACATTTTAGAGGCCTCAACTGACAAAACTGTCCAGTATTTCACAAGACAAAAACAGAAACAAGACATTTTGTTTATCTGCTGTCCTATAAATCATCTCATGACCCCCTGAAAACGTTAGAGTACTTGCTGGCTCACCCTGTCTAGGTCGGGCTGTCGAACTCTGAAGAAGAAAACCAGGAGAGAGGTAGGGAGCAGCTCCCATACAAACAAGATCACTCCAAAGACGATGTAGCCTGCGTCGCCCAGAGTCGACTGTAAATCTGCCTGAAAAACAAAACGCAACACACACTTTTACACAGTGATGGAGGGAACTGTATTACCTAATCACAGTCATCACCAGGGAAACAACCACTAATGAGCCAAACATTTTGCGAAAACTTTCAGTTTATGAGCTTTCTCCTATAACAGCAATAACTCATAGAAATTGGTCTGAACAGAAAACTAATGCTCTATTAAAGGTCCCATATTGGAAAAAAAGTGATATTTCCATGTCTTTTAATTATGAAGTAGGTCGCCATAAGAGATATAGGAGGCGCTATTTAAAATAAAAAAGTATCAAAACGCTCAGTCCACACAGCCTGTATTCAGAAACTGTGCCTTTAAAGGAGCCATCAGGACTTCTGTACAGTTGTGATGTCACAACTATGCTGAACATAGGTAAAAGGTACCGCCACAGTACAGTTATTTCCTGCAATGGTGGTGCAGAGACGGCCTTTTTGGGAGAAGGGCGCGAAAACAGAGCATTTCAAACAGAGGTAATACAGGTATACACTGTATACACAGGTATGCAGGTATGTTGTGAACATTAAAGAATGTAAACATGTTCCAGTAGAAACCCAAAATACATCTATGAGCCTGGTAATGAGCCTAATATAGGACCTTTAAGTCATAAATCTTAAGGCATTATGACCTCCGGTGGTTCACCTGGTCTGAAACGTTGTACCAGTCGTAGTCAAAGGAGTTAATGCTCTTGTTCGAGAGTCCCAGAACGACCAGATTGTAGCAGGCCCTGGAAGAGTACAGCAGGATGACGATGGCTCCAATAACCGTCACCTGGCACACTGAGGTCCCCTGCACAGTTGCAGAGTTGCATTTAGAAATTGCATATAATTTACCTCTAGGAAATAATGAGACATAGTCTGATTAAAACAATTATAAAATCCTTGCAAAGTACATGGAAAGTGAAATGGAGAATAACTAAAACATTTCAGGGGCAACCTTTCATTTTGTTGGCTTGTGAAGTACAACCAGTCACGCACAGGAACAACAGTGTTGCTAGGAAACAATCACTATGTAGGAAGCATTAATTATGTGGAGAAGTGCTTGTTCGCCCAAGGGTGCTATAAACAGTGCACAATTATTCTGTTGATCCCAGATGGGGTTTAAGTGCAACTACTCATCTGTAATTTCTGCTTGTTTCCCCCCAAATATCCTTCTCAGCGCAACACAGGGCGGGGAAGTGTTTCTTACTTTGGATTCCAGGTAAATGTTGGCCAGTGACATCTTAGCGACCTTGTAAAGACACAAGGAGAGCGAGATGGCACACAGGACAAAAAGTGTGTCATTGATGGCGACCCTCACAAGCACGACGGTGTGAGCTTCCGCAGAGGACATCCTCACCAGAAGGGCACACACTAAGTTCACGACTAAAAACACCAGGCTGATGAACAGGAAGAGCAGGTACAGCGGCAGTCTGTGGGCCAGGAAACATATGAGTCACCAAAATAGCTAAAGGTCAAATTTCAGCTATTTTTTTAAAACTTTAGCAAAGATAGTTCATGTATTTTTTTGCCAAAATAAAAGAAATAATTGAATGGCAAATGAGATCTTGTAAATGACCGAACTTACCTGTATCTCAAAAGCTCTGGTGCATATTTGGACTTTGCCTTGAAAACAACCTGTGAAAAGAAATCAGTTACCGCATTAATGCAAATGCGTCATGCTATTTATGAAGACCGTTTTCACTTCTGTATTCTCGCTCTTCGAAACAACATTCTTCTGAAACAGGAACCTCACACTTGAAAACAGCAGAGTTTTCATCTTTGGATACACAAAAATCACACACGACAAACTACAGGGACACATGTACTGTAACGCTTTGTGCCGTCTCACTCTCAACTCGCATCTGTGACTCAAATCAGCACAAGAAGATTATGCTAAAAATAAACTCCAGGTAGAGGCCATATAAGCTTTTAGTGTATTGGATATTTGGATTAAGTAAGCAGATGAAGGAATGTATCAAGTTTCAACCATGTGCCCAGTCCTAGTCGAATGTTTTTTAATTTCTCTATGTGTGAATGATCGTTTACGATTATATTTCATGTTATTACACGAAGCCAAGGCAGGTTTAAAGACCCGCTCCAGACACGTTTCATGACATATAAGAATACTCTATTATCTACTTTTTTGACCTCCTTGAACAATCCAGAATCTATGAAATTAAATGTTTTATCTCAAAAGTCCGATTGCTGGATGCAAGATGTCTCCAAGTCCATTCAGTGTACAGTGCACTGGAGGTTTCAAATTTCCTCACATATGTGTAAGTTGCTTATTGGACCACGATTGGCTTCCAAACTGCTTGATATGTCACAAAATCCTGCTGTAGACTGCTTCACGTCTTGAACTGTGATTTAGGGTAGTGCTGTGAGGTCCAGAAAAGTCATTTTATATCTCAATATAGATATATATCACAATATGTTTTCTGTAATTCAATAGTCCGTATGAAATAAACACATGGTACAAACTATTTCAGTATGTCCTGTGTGAATTAAATACGTAACAAATGAAAAGTGCATGTGGATTTTCTCACTGTATCAAGAACAGTAAGAATAACTGTATTAAGAATAAAGTTTCGCCGCTGGTTTTTCAACATTGCATTGAAAAGATGTAGAACTGAAGACCATCATGTGATGGAATCACACCGGCCGCAATACCAAATCAGGCCAGGGCTGTGTGTGTGTGTGTGTGTGTGTGTGTGTGTGTGTTAGTGTGTGTGTGTGTGTGTGAGGGGGGAGGAGGGGGGATCACACCCAATTTTGATCTCAACTACATACCTGTAAAATTTTGAGACTATTTTGCAGTCGTGATGCTATTCCGGCGACAAAGTTTTACATTACATATAATATAATATTAATGTTATTATACATTACATATAATGTTAAACACCTGGCAAAATACTGCCTCTGTGTTAGTTCTCACTACAGTAGATGTCTCCAAGACACACACACACACACACACACACACACACACACACACACACACACACACACACACACACACACACACACACACACACACACACACACACACACACACACACACACACACACACACACACACACACACACACAGTTGTTGTCTCAGTATATCATGATATCTGCTCATGTATGTGGAGTTATGTAATCCAGTTGATGTTAATCATATTGAACTGTGTAGTAATTGTGTGATTCTAAAACTATAACTGCCATTTTCCAAATAATAAACCCCTCAGGTATTTCAGATCACATTTTCTGAGGAGGCTGAGTTAATGTGCTTTTTATTGACAGTTCAGACAACATGGGAAAGATGACACATCACCACTGAATGATCTCGCACCATGGTGAGCACAGAGACGTATTCACAGTGAAGGTCAAACATCCAGATGGAGAATAAGAACAGTAAGTAGAAATCAAATCAGATCAAGTCTCACATTTACAGAGAAACAAGTGCACGTAAGTGATTAAAGAGACGCACTGCTGCCACTGTATGACACCCCGGGCTGTATTTCAGCACCCGGGCCTGCTAACTCACCTGTGCAAAGTAAAGGTTCATGAGGCTGAGCGTGAAGAACTGCAGGCAGACAGGGAAGCAGTAGAGCAGCCAGAAGGGAAACGGGCCCAAAGTGTTGGCTGTGACAAAGTTCTTGAAGTAGAAGGAGAAGAGCACGGTGCGCAGGGCCGACCACAGCAGGCACAGGGACAGGAACACGGTCTGGTAGCTGAAGCGCTTGTGTCGGTACCGCAGGACCAACCAGAGCTGGACGTAGATGAAGATGAACAGGAGGGAGTAGAAGACGGTGTACGCCACAGTCAGACCCAGAGTGACGTAGGGGGGCACGGCAGGGCTCAAGGTAGGCAGAGGCAGAGACGTATCCATCGGCGACGGCTCCTTCTCCTCCACCGGGGCCTCCATGAACCTGCTCTGGCCGAGGGGAGGAGGGAGAGGAGCGGAGAGGCGTCTGCCCGGGTTCGGCGTCACAGAGCCAGCCTCTCGGCTCTCGCGTCCCTTGGAGTGGATGTGAGAGCCGCAGCAGCAACAACACAAACTGAAAAAAATAGAAAGAAAAGGAAGGAGGAACTAAATGCTCTGAATGCTGGTGTCAAGAGGAGGGAGGAAAGAAAAGCAAGGGGAAGAACACAGGGCTAACTTCCTGCTGCGCAGCCGGAGACAGCCAGAGAGCGAGGCACATGATCAATGATGAGAAAGAGCCGTTTGTGGAGCAGCAGCAGCAGCAGCAGCAGCAGCGGAGGGCAGGAAGCTGCTCAGAGCTGCGGCGGCTACGAGCTGGAGCTCAGCGCGAGGACCAGCCCCCGCCCCCTCCAACCCCTCCGCGCTCATTACGTGACGCTGTAGGCATCAGCTGACGCACGCTAATGTACCTTTAACCCTGTGATGGGGCTTCCCACCGCTGCACCGGTCCCAAGAGAGCATCCCGGAGCTCTTCAGTTGTTTTTTTTGTTTTTTTTTTTTTTGCATGTGTGATGCATGAAAAAATATGAAAAATCATCATCATTCAGCAGTGGCCTATGTAGGCCTACAGTAAATACAGATATTTCAACGGTGCACTCATTTAAACACAAAATGGCACAATGAAATATATATTTATGGCTAGTATAAAATTATATTTGTAGAAATAAAATAGCTACAATTAACGTTGAATAATTAGTCATAGTGAAATATTTTAACCCTTATGTTAGGGTTGGCTGCTCTTAAGAACTTAATAAGTTGATTAAAAGAAAATGCATTTAAGAAAAACAAAATACTGATATGCTATATTAGAACTGGAGATAAATACAAAAGCTGGAAATAAAAACAATAGCTTTTTTGAACAGCCTTCACTACAGAACAACATGTGCTGCTAACTGCATAGGATAAGGATAGTCGGAGTGTCCCTGGTTCTCCTCGTCTCGCTTCACTATTAACTATCAAATAAAGGCAAAAAGTCCAAGATGTATCTTTAAAAAACACAAACAATCAACCACAGGCGTTTGTAGTAGCAGAATCAAACTTATTCATGAATAAAATATCCTTTATCATTAAACGTATATATTAAAAATGTATTAACTTTTTATCGATGAATTAATGGAAACTCCTCAGAGTGAAGCTGCAGTTTCTGGGGCCCCTGAGGGTCAAAGTTTCAAAGGTTCAGCGTGGTGAGAAGGAGAGTCTGCCTGAGCAAGCAGTGGCCCGCTTTGTCCAGTTGGTATTCCAGCCTGGATACAAGGTTGAATGATCAAATTATGGCCAAATTAATGCAGCTGAGGTCAACATATTAAGACTTTTGTCCCTAATAGCAGTCAAGCTCCAATAATACTGGATCCTACAAATACAAATCCTTAGCATTTATTAATAAGACCCTCTCTGCCTGTGAACCACCAGGGCTGTTTTCTTGGACTTTAGAAAGCTCCTCTAGTAGTAGTGAGCAGTTCTCCTCATGATGAATAAACTGATCTTTATGAGGCTTGTGAATGTTCTCATTTGTCCAGGTCATCGTTATCCTCAAAGCAATTTCAGTCCCAGCCTGGTCAGATGCGTACATGAACTGATGAAGCCTCTTGGATGAGAGGTGAAACGTCTTCCTAGACAAACAACCAGTCCAGTTGCTTTTGACTGAAATTGCTTTGAGGATGATCTTTATGAGTAAAATCACCTGGGTTCCCCTTTAATTACAGTCAAGACTAGACTCCAGGTCTGGTTAGAGAAGCAGGTTTTGTGATCCAAGATGACGCGTATCTAATCTGCTCACAAACCTCAGTGAAGTTTGTTTTGGTTAGTAGTGGTCGGGGTTTTCGTTTCACAGGACTAAGGCATGTGAACATGAGGAAGGCCAAGGACGAAGGTCACTCCAGCCTCACCTTTGACTGCTCCGATACATTCATCTTTTCACACACACACTACCACCCAGGCACCACACCAAACAGGGTGCTGTCAGCATTAAAAAGCTGTCTTCTAATGTGTAATATATACTGTATGTATGAATTCACTGACATCATCGTGTGCTTTGTTTCACGTCTTTGTTAAGAGGCACTAAATTTGTGTATATAATAATGGCAGCGAAAAGCGTAAAGCCTTTTATGTTTCAAATAAATGACAAAAATATGCAAAATAATGAATGGCTCATCTTGGCTCCAGCCCTTTGAATTGCCCATGTCTCCAGCCTTGTCCGTGAATAAAGAAAAGAATGATAATAGAGTGGTGATGAAATAGCACTTCAGTCTGATTGTCACGCTCCTGCCACAGACACATCAGAGCCAGGTCCACTGTTTCCAGGCAACACAGACTCACTCAAACACCAAGTCACAGCTGATGGGCTCACCGGCCCCACGGTAAACATCCCATCAGCCAGAAAGAGTCCAACAAGGGCCCCATGTTTATCACCATTTAAGTGCAGTGAACCCTGACAGTGTTGTTCAAGAGGTATATATGAAGTTGTTAGCAGGGGAACTTTTAGTTTCGTACATAGAAGCACTGTTAACATGCCGTGCACTCATAATGAATGGGATTTCTGCTTTCATATCATTCCATATAAATTAGCCTGTGCTCTTCAACATCCTTGAAAAAATATACATACAAATATACATCTATGGTGTTAATGTAATAGTATATAAATGTATATAAATCTCTGAAAACCTTTGAATTCTATGGAGAATATATTTAGAAACCAGGAATGCAAACTTGATAAAAAAAAAAAAACAATGACCAGAAGGTGGCATCGTTTATCTGTATAAAGATGGAAAGGCTGGGGGATCCAAAGCAGGAGAAATAATGTTTGTAACATAGGGTACTAAAATCAGATGGGACAAGTAAAAAGTCAGTAATACAAAGGAAATAAATGAAGAGCTCTTTTCCAAAACGAGATATAAGCCAAATTTAAAAAAAAATGAGTTTGTCATGCCACTTTGCTGTATACAGAACCTCTTCACTGCTTCATCAATGTTTCATGCCAAATCGCTATGTTTCCTTGTTTAAAATGGTCCTCAAGATGCAGTTCCTTTCCAAACCGCGACCAGCGCCAAACCTATTTTTAGCCTAAATGCGATACGTCCTCTCGACCAATCAGAACTCAGTGAGCGTTCTATGCGATCCAACATGGCAGCGCTCTGAAGCGGGAGAGTTTTTTGCATCGTCCGTCCGTTCAACATGTTCAGACTGAGCCATACACCATTTTGACAAGATACATTGAATATTAACCAAATGTGTGGGTCTAGGTAAAAAATGTAATTTTCCTGAAAACTCTTAAAATGGATTTATAGCGTTTTGGAAAAGAGCTCCTCAAATATAGCGTGTTTAATTCACTCATGAATGGCCTCTTTCCAAAATACTATGGTATCCACTTAAATTTTAAAAATCACTTTAATGGCACGCAGAAAAATGTAGCTGCATGGTCAATTAACTTATAAAAAGGAACTGGTTTATAGATAAATGTCTTCAGAAAAAGTATCCTGATGGTGGCCATGTGATTTTGAAACCATATAAACTTTGAGCATCCTGTAACCTAATGCTCAGCGCTATTCACTATTTACTACCAGTATGGTCCAAAATCTGCGATGTAAAATCAAGTTTTTAAAAGGTGACTGAGACAAAATGTCACATTTCATTTGTTGCATAATGTCTGTATATGTTGGAGTCTCGACATGAAACAATTTGAGAACATTGGCAGCTAAAGCAGATTTATGAGTTTGACTAAGATCCAGATATTATGGGTGTCTATGTTTTATGTTTCAACACAGCATAGCAAGATAAAGCACCACAAGATGTTGAAATGTCCATTACAACACATTATTATGGGAGGGGGAAAAAATCATCCTACCAGAAGAGGGTCTAAAAATGGATGCTCGGCCCTGAGGGTGATGCGAAAGAAAAGTCACGAGGATTTATCTCCATGGCAGCATAAATGTGTTCTGTAATATGGCCATTATATATTTTGACCTGAGGGTGGTGCAAGAGGGTAGCTCCACAAAAGGCTCATCCTCTAGGGCAGTGATTCCCAACATATCTGCCTTTGTGACCCCTTCAAACAGCCCAGTGGGGTTGGGACCCCTCATCACAAGTTATGGCCTCAGTTTGGACGTAAAATGTGAACTACTTGAAAAGATTCCTTTGACTAAGATTATTTCACTTGAGGTATTAGAGGCAATAAGCTGGAAAATGACCAGCACTTCAAAGGCAAAAATAAGAGAAAAATCTGAAAATATAACTGTCATTATCTGCAAAAAAAGAAATCTGGCTATGTATTTTCATTCTCACACCTTTACAGGGGCACTCTACCAATTTCACACTGAGGAGTAGTACTGTTGTGTGGGTGTTCACCAGGCGGGGAAGGATCCATGATACTTAATCTGTACTTTCAGTTTTGATATCGCTTGTGCATTTAATCATCTTGGCCCGGTGGCAGACGTGGGAAAAGGTCAGGGGGTCACCAAAAACATTATTAATCATCATCTGGAGGTCATGATTGTATGGAAGGCCATTTCCGCCGGTGTGATGAGAAAAAAGATCCTGCAAGTCCATCATAACGTGAAACTTTCTTGAAATAATAATGAGTTAGTATCTCAAAATGATGAGGAACTTTCTCACAATAATGACTTAGTATTAGTATTACATAGTATTATGTGGTATTACTGTTAAACTGTTTACATATTTTGTTGGTTTATTTTGTATATTGTTTTATTAAAAGTTCTAATTATTTTGTTAATATTTTTTTATCAATATTGTTCTCATTATTTTGAGATACTTACTCATTATTTTTAAGATACTAACTCATTATTTTTAAATACTAACTCATTTTTGAGATACTAACTCATTATTTTTAAGATACTAACTCATTATTTTTAAATACTAACTCATTATTTCATTATTTTTAAATACTAACTCATTATTTTTTAGATACTAACTCATTATTTTTAAATACTAACTCATTTTTGAGATACTAACTCATTATTTTTAAATACTAACTCATTTTTGAGATACTAACTCATTATTTTTAAATACTAACTCATTTTTGAGATACTAACTCATTATTTCATTAACTTAAAATTTTAACTCATTATTTTTGAGATACTAACTCATCATTTCATTATTTTTAAATACTAACTCATTATCTCATTATTTTTGAGATATTAACTCATTATTTTGAAACACTAACTCATTATTTTTAAATACTAACTCATCATTTCATTATTTTGAAATACTAACTCATTATTCTTGAGATACCTCACTCACTCATTTCAATGAGAATTTAATGACTTAGGGGATCTTTTAATGGGCTTCCATGTGATTGTCCATACCAAATCTAGTGGAAATGTTGTCATTCATGTAGAGGTCATGTTCAAAGTACATCATTATGAACCAAAGTGTTGGCAAAAGACATTTTTGGCTTATGTTCTTGCCAAACAAAAGGTCAGAGGTCACAAAAAATCATTAGGGATCATGGGGACCCTGAATACCCATATTAAAATGCCATGGCAATGTGGCCAACTGTTGCTCAGATAAGTGGACCAAAGTGTTGGATGGATGACTGACCATCAGTTAGCAGGGCAGAAACAGCTCCAAGTTGAACCATATTACCAGCATGCCCCTCATTATCCCAGCTGGAGTTGAGTCTGATAGCCACAGCGGGATGCCTCAAATGATTAGTGTATGGTACAGTGCTCTGTGATATTGTCCTTTACATAATATTTCAATCAAACCGGCCGTGGGGCTCTGTTGCTGGTAACCGGCCCATGCTCTGATGTCTATGCTCTGATGGCCCCTTGGCCTGTATCCAAACCTGCTAATACAGTCCAGTGAGGTCCCTTTGGAGACTCTTGGACCTCCCACACAGTGGCCTCTGTGTTATAGTACCTTATCATCCAAACAGTAATGGCTGCTTTCCACTGTATTGGCAATATTGGCACGTTGCAAGTCAGAGTTTAAATCAAGGGATGTGATGTGAAACTGACCTCAGCGGCTACTTCTGTCCTCAATCAACCCTTATCACTGCATTTTTGTTTTGTTTTCAAAGTGGGCCAAACGCCATCCGTGCAGATGTCTGGTAAACTGTGCCAATGAAGTGACCCAGAGCATGCCTGCCTTCAGTCATTACCACATCACTTCAGGTATTTGTTTAGGTAACAGAATGAAAAGAAAAGTATAGGCTACCCTCTCAATTCTCTCTCCAGTGCTATATTAAAGCAGTTCTCAGCGCCCCTCTCAACTCCGCCCCACGTTTCCCCAAACTCGGACTGAACTTTCTTCAGTGGAGCCTGTGCGTCACTCTCCGCTAACTTGGCTTGGAAAACCTCAGGACTACTCAACTGCTCCTGAAACAAGAACAATGGGTTGGCAGGAGCAAGGATGGCTCCTCTGTGCGAGTTTTCTCGTATTTGTGGCGTCGGTGGAGAGCATAACGCGGGGAGAGCTTTTCCCCTTCGGTCCCAGCGTAAGGGACCAGTTACTGGAAGCAGGGAATGACCAGACGCACCGACTTCAACTGGACAAGCCTGTGTTGTTTTATGATGGCTCTTTCGACAGCATCTTTGTAAGTTAACTCATAAGTTGGTACACTATCATTGTCCTTTCGATACAAACGCGTGGGGTTTATTGATCAGGGTAAGCTGGCCATCGATCTTGCGCAATTGCGCATACACGTTGTACGTGAAAGGGGTCAGTAGTTACAACCTTAAACAATACCTGGAAGTTGCCAAATGTATGTGGGGCAGGGTATGCTCTGGAGTATTTGTAAATATTGATTTACTTATCACAGAGGCTGCTATATCTTGTGGAATGCATGTGTCCACGCATTCTTACAGCTTCCCCCGAGGTTATCATTTCACTGTTGACACAAGACCAGAGTACTTCTTTTGCAATCCAACAAAAACATTTACTGATGAGTCTATTTCTCATAACTATGTGGAGAGATGCTTATATGAACCAGTTAATGTTAAAAATGGCTCTCCAATACAGTGTGTAAATGGCGAAAAGGTGACTTTAGGGGTTAGTCTGTGACCTAATTAATTATTAAAGACATCACGTGTATCATTTGCTATTACCATGTTGAGCTTTTAAATGAGTTGGAAAAAAGGCAAAGCTTCATTTTGCTAAAAGCTGTCCCATTGTATTGGACAGACAAACAACCCTTTATTCATTGGGATTCTCCTTTTCAAAGAAAAGTGCTGCATCTCTGTTTTAATTGTGCTGCTTTTGGATAATATGCCATGACAGAGTAATTATATACAAAATGTATTTGATGTAAAAGGCAGGAACTAAACATTTGCCCAAGAATTTTATGGTCTTTTTTATAAGTCAGTAGTCTATACTTGATGATTATTGGAAGCAGTAATAATCATTTCTGTTTTGTAACAACAACAGTGAATTTATATTTGTTGTTTCTGTTACATGTCCAATCTCACCCAAGGTGCAAATCTATTTGAGGAAATGTGCAGTGAGCCTGAGGTTGAGAATAAATATTGAATTCCTTATTAATTCAGTTTGGGGGGTCTCGCTGCTGAATACCTCCAAGCTATTCCTTTATCAGTCACCACAAACATATTTCTCTACTGCAGTCAAGATGGCCTAAAGAGTGTTTTGTTCTTCATTTATGAGCCAGTCTAGCCTGATCTGTCTGTGCCCTGAAGGGGAGCAGTAATGTTTTTCACACCAGACATGGTTATAGAAAAAAACATTTTCTCTAATCATTGCAAGGTTTTATCATCTCCTCCTTAGTGTGATTCATATCCCACAAAGCCCTGGCATCCTCTAACCTTCAATGGATAGTTTGGTTTTGGAAGTGGGGTCCTAATTCATTGTCAGTGTAGATGGCGGTTCAATGGTTCAAATCCAGCCTGGGATATAACTTCAAATTTTGTTAACTTATTATCACCGCAGTTTTGTTAGATTGAGGCAACACAGCTACAACGTTAGGTTTAGGCAACAAAGCTACATTTAGGTTTCGGCAACAAAGCTACATAGTTAGGTTTAGGCAACACTGCTACATAGTTAGGTGTAGGCAACAAAGCTACATTTAGGTTTAGGCAACAAAGCTATGTGGTTATATTTAGGCAACAAAGCTACATTTAGGTTTAGGCAACAAAGCTACTTAGGTTTAGGCAACAAAGCTTCCTGGTAAAGTTTGGTCAACACAGCTACATAGTTAGGTTTAGGCAACAAAGCTACACTTAGGTTTCGGCAACAAAGCTACAAAGTTAGGTTTAGGCAACAAAGCTACATGGTTAGGTTTAGGCAACAAAGCTACATTTAGGTTTAGGCAACAAAGCTAAATTTAGGTTTAGGCCACAAAGCTATGCGGTTAGATTTAGGCAACAAAGCTACATGGTTAGATTTAGGCAAAAGAGCTACATTTAGGCTCAGGCAACAAAGCTACATTTAGGTTTGGGCAACAAAGCCACTTAGGTTTAGGCGACAAAGCTTCATGGTTAGGTTTAGTCAACACAGCTACATTGTTAGGTTCAGGCAACAAAGCTACACTTAGTTTTCGTCAAAACAAAGCTACAAAGTTAGGTTTAGGCAATCAAGCTACATTTAGGTTTAGGCAACAAAGCTACATTTAGGTTTCGGCAACAAAGCTACAAAGTTAGGTTTAGGCAACAAAGCTACATAGTTAGGTTTAGGCAACAAAGCTACATTTAGGTTTAGGCCACAAAGCTATGCGGTTAGATTTAGGCAACAAAGCTACATGGTTAGATTTAGGCAAAAGAGCTACATTTAGGCTCAGGCAACAAAGCTACATTTAGGTTTAGGCAACTAAGCCACTTAGGTTTAGGCGACAAAGCTTCATGGTTAGGTTTAGTCAACACAGCTACATTGTTAGGTTCAGGCAACAAAACTACACTTAGGTTTCGGCAACAAAGCTACAAAGTTAGGTTTAGGCAATCAAGCTACATTTAGATTAAGGCAGCAAAGCCATTTAGGTTTAGGCAATAAAGCTACATTTAGGTTTAGGCAGGAAAGCTACATTTAGGTTTAGGCAGCAAAGCTACATTTAGGTTTAGGCAGCAAAGCCATTTAGGTTTAGGCAACAAAGCTACATTTAGGTTTAGGCAGCAAAGCTACATTTAGGTTTAGGCAACAAAGCTACATAGTTAGGTTTAGGCAACAAAGCTACATAGTTAGGATTAGGCAACAAAGCTACATGGTTAGGTTTAGACAAAAAAAGTGAAAATAGCATACATTGATATATGTACCTGGGTGAAAATAGCCTTTGCAAAAATATAAATAAATCAATATCAGTTGCTATAAATACAATATTTTAAAAACGTAACCTTGCCATCAGACAGCCCTGTTTAAGTTTATGCGGGGCGTAACTGAAGTTATCTATGCTCCGTCAAAGCCACCAGACTCCATTGACAAAAACAATAATTTTACATTGCAGAACACAGGAGTTGTTGGTCCACCCACTCCTCCTTTAGTTAGTTTTGTTATTGCCTATCCCTTAACATAACCAACTAATCTATAGAGGCAGCAGTAGACCAGCAATGCCATGTTTAAAAAAAAGCTGTTTTGTCTACGGAGCCTTGTGGCTTTGATGAGCCATAGAAGGGCTTCAGTTCCCTCATGCAAACTTAAACTTTGGGTGGCTAATATATGTTGAACGAATACCTCCATCCACAGTGTATTGCTTAGCTTCTGTGTAGGTACTCCTGTCGGCTTGTCCAAACTGGGGGTGTGCCGACCGCCATCTACTGTAAGTGATTCACTGACTGTGGATAACTACCTCGTACAACCTCACTTCAAAAAAAGTCTGAACTATCCCTTTAACGATCTTTCTTCACTACATCTATGAGATCAGATTCACTGATCAGTTTCCCAGCCCTATCTTGCATTTTGGCAGGAAGTTACTGTAATGTAGATTAGCGTACAATCTTTGGGCTCGCTGGGGCTGCTCGTCAGGGGCAAGGACAGGAAACAGTGTGGCCCAGGCCAGGAATAGTGTTCTTGTTTTCCCCTGGTCAGGAAGTGAAGGAGCCCCATGTGCAGAGTGAGTGTGTGTGTGAATGTTTTTGACATAAACCCAGCTTTTCTTTTTTACAAGCCCTGCATGTGTTCACGTTAAACCTTAAGTGTGTAAAATTGGTGAAATGTCATCTTGTTTGTTCATTAGCGCTTTTGTAAGACATAGCAGCTGACTCAGGTCATTAGTCTAATGAGCCTGGAATAAAGATCAAAGTGGGTCAGACTGGACTGGGTTTGCCTTTGCTGTAAAACTGTTATTCAAGTGTTATTATCCTAGTTATTATAAAGACAGTCATACAGTGCTACAATCATCTCATGTCTTGTTATCCCCATTACCAACTTCAACTTTTAATTTCAGATCAACACCAATGGTTTTGTTGCCACAGCAGAGCCAAGAGGAGAGTCGACATATCTTGGCAATATGCCCCCTAAATTTGGCATGCTTGCAGCTCTGCTGGGAGACCTGGACACAAGTGATGGTGTAGGGAAGGTTTTCTTTCGTCAAGACTCCAGTCCTGATGCCCTAACTCAGGCAGCCCATTACATCAACAGGGCCTTCCCAGAGGATGACGAAGTCAGCCCCACCCAAACTGTGGTAATCACCTGGGATAATGTTGCCACCCATGAACCTCAAAGTAGAGGAGATGGCATTGAGAAGAAGGTGAGCGTCACATGGTTATTCAAGTGATCTGTTGGTGTAACTTGTCATTTACATTCTCTCATATATTTTACTACACAGAGAAACACCTTCCAGCTGGTTATTGCATCCCTGGAAACTGCATCATACGCTATTGTCCTGTATGCAAGAGACATGATGCAGTTTTCCTCCACGTCTGTACAAGGGAACAGTTTGATCATGCATGCTGGCTTCAGTAAAGGTTTGGTCCAAGGTTTCCTGTTTTCCAGTCAGGGGCCATACTACCGCACCACTACTGACGACGAGGCATCCATTCGGGCTTTACCAGAGTAAGTCAACCAAATGTTGTCAGCACAGGAATAATAAGATTTTCTCAAGTCTTGCAATATAATTGAGGTTAGGGGTTAACTTTGAATGGTTAAAATTAGGCGTTGACCTCCAATGGTTAAGGTTAGGCAGTGACCTCGAGTGGTTAAAGTTAGGCATAGACCTCATGTAAGGGTTTGGGGTTATGATCAAGAGTCTCACCAGAGTGTTCGCAAGTTTTTCAAAAATCTAGGGTTACCATCTAGACACAACCCTTGATAAGAAAAGTGACTGTAAAAGCCTAATTTCTCCTCATAGAAAGACCAACTCTGGCCTGCGGGGTGTATGGGTGTACGAGATTGGAACTTCTCCCTATTTTACCAACGTGGCTCCAGGTGAGGTCACTGACCTGCCCACCGAGGCCACGCCACAGGGGCCCCCTGAGGGTGATGAGGAGGCCATTGATGCAAGGGGGCCTGTGTATACTAATGGCCAAGAGGAGGAGTACCCTCCTTTTGAGCCAGAAGGGGCGCAGATCGAAGTCCATCCAGTTCAATACCAACCACATCAGCCTGACAACCAAGAAGTCTTGGTGGTGGACGACACAGATATAAATGTAGATGGTGAGTCCAAAGGAAAAAGGTTCAAACTGAGTAATAACAGTATAATTTTGACATATAATCTTAAAATCCTTGCTTATTATGGAAGATTATTTCAATAAGCTGTTCCTGACACATTCTTACCATGCCTTTCCATGTTTTCAGTGTTCTCATACAACCTGGGGACATGTGCGAACAATAGAAATAAGTGCTCCCAGTTTGCTGACTGCAAGGACTACTCCAGTGGCTACTGCTGCAACTGCAGACCTGGCTTCTATGGCAATGGCATACAGTGTGTCGCAGAGGGTAATGCTACACTTCGGCTTTAAGTGGTTAACAAGATTGAAACTGTAGCATGTTTATTTTACTACTGCTCCAGGGAAACGGTAAAGTTTGGTTAAAATGCAGAAAAATATGTCTCTATGGCCAACTTCAGACAGTTTCATGTCACATTATATGAGACTAGAGCTAACACTATGAATTTTGAGCTGTATTATAACTGTACACATATAAGACTAAGACATGCTAGTATATTTGCTGCATTAGTATCCAAGACTACAATGCTGCGATGTGTTTCCTTCGTAAAGTTACCATTTACTGATACTCACAATATCAGTCTGAAAACACGCTGTGCTAATTCATAGGTTGGCATTCATAAACGTACTGTATAAACTGTTGAAATTTGACTTAATTGGCTTAATAGCATTTAATATCTTCACTGTTCTTTTTAGTAACTGGCAGATGTGGAGATGTTGGGCAAAATCTCTTAGAAGCTTAGCAATTTCACTTGTTGTGTGCAGAAACTTTTCATAATTGTACGTTACTTTGTTTTTGCAGGGAAGCCACAGAGGATGAATGGTAAAGTGTATGGAAAAGTACATGTGGGCAACTCTCCTTCTCCAGTGGAGTTTACCAGCAATGATCTCCACTCATATGTTGTGGTAAATGATGGCCGTTCCTATGTGGCCATCAGTGACATCCCTTACACCCTTGGACCCTCACTGCAGCCCCTGTCGGCCCTGGGTGGTGTGATTGGGTGGGCTTTTGCTCTGGAGCAGCCTGGCTTCAAGAATGGCTTTAGTATAATTGGTAAGGGAATTATTTCTACAGTTGCACAATATCTGATAATGTGCCTTTTTTTTCATTTGATTTCCTCATGTTTACTTGGTTAAAAAATGACAAAAGTGAAGTATAAATCTGGGTAAACAAATGTCAATGCTGCTACAAGCAGTTTGCCATACAGCTGCAGTTTTACTAACTCGGTCCAGCTGAATTCCCCTCACACTACTTCAGCTGTGACAGAAGGCAGTGAGCCAAAGTTCATCCAGAGCCATGGTCTTAAAGTTAACCTCCTCTTCTCTGTCCTCTGTAGGGGGGGAGTTCACACGGCAGGCTGAGGTGACCTTTTTGCCAGGGAATGAGAAGCTTACCATCAGACAGGAGTTCAAAGGGATCGATGAGCACGACCACCTGGCGGTGAGCACCACCATGGAAGGTCGGGTCCCTGAGGTGCCTCGTGGCTCCACTGTGCAGGTCGACCCTTACTCTGAGATCTACCAGTACAGCAACAACTGTAAGATACAGCTTGAACAGAGACTCACTTTGTTTTTTGATGGAAATGTCATTGGCCTGTTTCTGCACCTGTTTTTGTAATCATATCTAAACAATTAAAGGGATAGTTCAGATTTTTTCAAGTGGAGTTGTATTAGGTACTTATCTATAGTCAGTGTATTACCTACAGTAGATGGCAGTCGACAAGCCCCCAGTTTGGAGAATTTGGCCGAAGTGCCGACACCAAAGCTAAGCAATGCGTATTTTAGCCACCTAAAAAAAATCAATATAATTTTAAGTGTACACTTTATAATATCAACAAAATCACACAATAATACAATGATTGAAACATCTGTAGACCAGCAACTACTGCGCAGTTACATTACTGTTTTTGTCGAAGGAGTGTGGTAGCTTTGAAAAGAATATTGATGGATATAACGACTTAAGCTTCCCTGTCGGAAAGGGCTGTCTGACTGCAAGATAAAGCTTTAAAAATATTCTAAATGCAGTGAACATTTAAAGTGATCTTGATTTTTTTACGTGGCTAAAATCATTATGCTGCTGCCCCCGTCCACACAGTACATTGCTTAGCTTTCATGCCGGTCCTCCTGCCTGCTTCTCCAAACTGGTGGCATGTACACTGAATAGGGATAAGTATCTCACTCAACCCAGTGGTGATTGCTCTAAGACTGCAAAAAATGTCACACAAAAAAAAAAGTGGTTAAATATGTACTGCTGTGTACATTTCATTGACTAAATACACGCTAGAATGCCTTCATCTTTTGTTCAGAATCAGCTACTTACCACAGATAACCGGCACAACTTCCTTCTCATTCATCCCCACAGCGTCACAGCGCTTTACACAGTAGGACGCTCAGCTTCTACTGACTTCACTGGGTAAACGTAGAGCGGGTTGTTCCACTGCAGCCAAACTAGACGGTCATTGGATAAATACTGGGCCTTGTTCCCGCCCATCGGACGCTCAGCGTCTCTGGGGGTCTATGGGACAGTGGGCTGGCCCAGAAGCTCGGCTTCTGCATGATGATTGGATGAGCTGTCTGAGGCGGAATCCTTTTCCAAGTTTTTCATTCCGTTGTTCTGAACTGATCCGGAGACTTTACCGATCCCCAGCCACTTTGACTTTGTTAAAATGACTTGCGTGGTTTTTGGCGACTCTGTTCTGTCACTCTGCTGTTTCTTTCCCAAACGAGCAGCGGCAGCTGCGTAGCTTCTTCCCCCGTCACTCACACTCACACTCACACTCACAGGCGGTCACACTTCACAGTAGCCTGTCGCAGCAGCCTAGCTCTGCTGGCCATTGAGAGGACACTTTTCAAGTCCTTGGAAAAGACGTCTAGTTGGTACGACAAGGTCACAGATAATTTTCTTGAAAAGGAACAAAGGGTAGAATTTACATATGAATAAATAAACACATTTATGATGTAGGCCGGAAAAATGAGTATGATACGACCCTTCTTCAAAAAGTCTGAAGTATCCCTTTAAGAAGCTGAGAAATCATCTACTTGTTTCTTAACTGCATATCGTACTTTACAGTGATCACTTCATCCTCCACTCGGGAATACGTAGTGAGCTTGCCTGATGGCTCCACTGATACCAGGAAGTACCAGTGGCGTCAGAGCATCTCCTTCCAGAGCTGCCAGCATGGCGAATCTCTGAAAGACATGAAGCCTACACAGATGCTCAGCGTGGACCAGGTCTTTGTCATGTACGATGCTAATAATGAACTCATCCGGTTCGCCATGAGCAACAAGATCGGGGATGTCAATGGTGAGGTCATGGAGATTATTTTTGTCTTCCTGTTTTGACCTGCGCTCACTTCCTTCCTGGAATACCATATATAACATCCTGACCAAGGACAGTTTTACTAAAAATAAATGCTTTTGTTGAATAGTTAATAGTTTTTTTCTTGGAATCAGATAAATTGATGATAGTGGTAACACTGTCCTAAAATGAACCCATAATTCTCAGGAGGGCAGCCACAGGAGAACCCATGTTTCACTGGAAGACACGGCTGTGACACCAACGCTGTGTGCCGACCTGGACAGGAAACTCAGTTCACCTGCCAGTGTGCTACTGGCTTCAACGGCGATGGCCGCACATGTTATGGTAAGAATGACATATGATATAATATTTGTTTCTATTGCTTGGGGCAATAAAGATTCTCACCATGTATTTCTTATAAATCACACACATCATTTAATTTACCCAGGCTTTCTAAAGCCTTCCTTCCTGGGGAACTGGGCAATCTTACCAATTAGCAAAGGGAGTTCCACATGGTAAACAAAGTCTCCCATACTCCCAGACCCGGTTAACATATATCTACTGTGGTCCTCATCTGCAGTCCATGCGCTACACAACCACCAGTCTTTTGCATTGGAGACCAGACAGGAAGAGCTCTGAGGCACATACAGTAGAAAGAGGAAGGAAGTATCTCAGACAGATGCTATCTTGAAACATTTGTAATTAAGAAACCCAATCAAGCTCTCTCCTCTGATCTCCATCTGATAATGAAGGACACTGATTTGACAAATCCAGACTTCAGAGCCTCAAACTCAAACACGACCCTAATGTTGTAGTTATTAGCATATGGTAATTGGCTCTTCTCTTTTTCAGACATTGATGAGTGCAGAGAGAATCCTCAGATCTGCGGCTCCCACGCTATCTGCAACAACCAGCCCGGAACCTTCCGCTGTGAATGTGACGATGGTTATCAGTTCGGCAGTGATGGGCAGACCTGCGTTGGTAAGTGGTGTTTGTGCGCTGCCAGGTACAGTTACTTATGTCGGAAATCCAACCTGGCAGCTGGGATGTACAGAATCAGACATAAACTGTAATAAAATGCATTAAGATATGAAGTAGACCAGAGTGAGGGAGATTAAACACATGCAAGTGCACTCTTACAACTTTGAACTATAATTATAATTTCAATGAGATTAGGTTTTAGGTCTGCATTGTGTGTGTGATCATCAGGCCTAGGTCAAATATTACACCCACCACACCACTTCAGGACAGTTCAACATTTTGATCAATACCACTTTCACAACTCTCCACTTTAAATCTCCCTTATTAAAGGGGACATATTATGCCAATTTTGTAGGTTCATACTAGTATTTTGAGTTCCGACTAGAACATGTTGACATGCTTTAATGTTCAAAAAACACATTATTTGTCTCTTATTGTCTGTCTGAATATACCTGTATTCACCCTCTTTCTAGCAGCTCAAAGTAAAATTCCAGTGTAAAATCATCCCAGGGTCGTTTTTGACAAATTCGGTCACCAAATAAGTCATTGAGACAATTATTTTTGTGTATGAACTATTAGCGGAGATTTTTTTCGGAGAGATGCTAACAGCCTTCTGCTGCTAAATGCTAAAACGGATTAGCTCGGAGCGGCAAGTTGAACGCATTAAAACCTCTTTTTTAACCACTAATACTGCTCCAAATAGGACCAAACCTCTGCAGTAGTATGATAAGAGTCCCTACACATTAACCGAAGCACCAACAACGTAGTTAGTGAACCCGGAGTTTATTAAAAGAGTGTTTCCAAAGACGAACCTACTGGCCATGGTACCAGCTCCTCGTAGTTAAGTTCAAATGCAATCCAAAAGGAAGGAGCCCATTGATGATTTATTCTAGCAAAACACGTCAACGTTGTGGTTTGTGGCAGTTTGGTGAAATATCTTTACCTCCAGTCTGTCCGTAGCCAGTTGCTGAACTCGTGGAATGGCATTCTTCTTCAAGCACGCCTTCTTTGGGTTCTTTGAGTCAGAAGCTCTTCTAGGAATTATGAAGTGGTCCTTTTCCAAATGTTTGCTGCAGACACGGTAATCCTTCTGCCTAAGCGCCTCGTTCGGCGTCTCAATGTCCAGATTCAAAACAATAAACAACAGGTTTATCAGAGCACGGTCATCGTACCGCAATGGCAGCCTATGAAAAGTTTCTGGGTTGTAAGCTTTCATTTTTGTTTCGCAGCCGGGGAAGATACAAACATGAACCATTCTGTCTCTCTTCACTTCAAGTTGGAGGCGAGTCAGCTTTCCCAGTGCTTGCACTCACTGCTATGCTGTTTGTCTTCTGGCAACACACGCCCCATGCCCCATGAGATCTTGCATGATGTTTTGGAAAACTTCTGTCATGGACTTTTCCAAACCTTCTACCATCTATTATTAACTTATATTTAAAAAAAATTGCCACAAACCACAACATTGAATAAATCATCAATGGGCTCCTTCCTTTTGGATTGCATTTGGACTTTACTACGAGGAGGAGGTACCAGACCGGGGCCAGTGGATAAGTTTTTCGAAACACTCTTTTAATAAACTCTGTGCTCACTAACTACATTGTTAGTGCTTCAGTTAATGTGTAGGGACTCTTATCATGCTACTGCAGAGGTTTGGTGTTATTTGGACCAGTATTAGTGGTTAAAAAAGATGTTTTAATGCATTCAATTTGCCGCCCAAGCTAATCCGTGTTAACCTTGGCAGGCTGTTAGCGTTTCTCTGGAAAATCTCCGCAAATAGTTCATAGATGAAAAAAATAGTCTCAATGGCTTATTTGATGACTGAATTTGCCGAAAAAGACCCTGGGATGATTTTACGCTGGAATTTTCACTTTAAGCCCCCCTCCTGATAAAACTCAGATTACTCAGCTCTTCCGGGTCCTCCACATCTGCGCTCTTGGCATCTCTGGAACATCATGTGGACCATCTGTGGATTGAGGATTTTGTTGTTTCAGAGTATTTATATAGCATCAAAAACTGTTAGGTACTCTAAAATTCAACAGTTGTATCAATCTTCTCATCTATCACTCAAGAAAGTGAACAAACACATTTCCCAAAATGTAGAACATTCCCTTTAAGATAGAATATGACCAAAAGTATTGTAACATGATTTATCAAATGTTAAACTATTTAATAGTTCAGTGTGATATCTGATCATTTTGTACATACTCTGAACATATCGTGATCTCATCGCAATCGCTCTGTACCAAAATAAAGTAACAGTATTTCTCCTTCTCAGAGGTTAATCGACCTGTGGATGCCTGTGAAGAAGGAACCCATACCTGTGACATTCCTGAGCGTGCTCAGTGCAGCTACACTGGAGGCTCATCATTTATCTGCTCCTGCCTGCCAGGTTTCATAGGAGATGGTAGAACCTGCCAAGGTACTGCTCTAGGGACACTCAATATATGCTTGTGCTGAAGAATAATTACAGGAATAAAACAGCATTCAGTGTGTAGGTTACAAACACAGTAAAATACAGCGTTCTTAGTATAACAGAACTATTTAATTTTAGTATGTAGCTTTAGCATTATTAGCATAGCATTAGACTTACTGTACAGGACTGTATCAGTGGTTTTGTATATTTCAGTTACTAATTGTTGTAGCCATTCAATCTATGTAAGTTTTAAGATTGTTCCACTACCTTACACCACACAGACATGTAGTGTGCCTAAATCACATGAATGACATCCGGGGCCATATAGCAGCAGCTTTGATTGGCCAGACTGAACTCATAGCTACTGGCCAATCAGAGACCCTGTTGCTGTTTTGCGGGTTGAAAGTCGATAATTTTCCTGTAGCACACTGCTTATACATCTTTAAATTAAATAGAGCCTTCTTTAAATTAAGAAGGAGAAAGAATGGCATAGGCATTGGTTATGCTTTTTTAATAATTTAATTAATTGAACTGATTATAATTAAACTATAAAAGCCTATATATTATACACCCTTGGCACACTCCAGGCTTTATATTTGTCTGCAAGGAGAAGGTGACATTTGAGAGTTGGCTGTCAAAAAGCTTTGCATTCCTGAGCAATGTTGTTAGAGGAAAAATATGACTGACAAAGACAGAGTGCTGGGATTTAAGCAGCTTCTGGCAATGAAAATGTTGTCGGAAATTCATCCTCAAATCTCGAGTGTCAGAGTAACCTTTGTTACTCTCTTTGCAACTGCCTTATCATGTGTGAAAACAGGAATGTGCTGAAACTAACGACTGCCTGCATGGTTTTCTTTCTATTGAAAATCATGTGACATGTTCTGAAAATGGTTGGCAGCAACGTCAAGGTTTTCTAGTCAACGGGCTAAATGGAAAATCAAGTAGTCCAGATTTCAAATCCATTACATGGACTTTAAGGCTATGACTTTTAAACCATCTGCTATGGGCCGGGGGAGGTGAGGTGGCTTACATAATACATCTGCAGCGATTGAGCAGTGAAACATGAAAAGCAGATGGAGGTCCTGAGTCGGTGTGTAGTTTTTTTTTGGCTGGTCCTCAGTAGCCCTCATTCATTCATTCTTTCCATGCCTCTGCTTAATGTTGTTGCGCACAGAACGACCCAGATCACACTGTAGATCCCTGACCATAAAAGGACACGGAAAATTGGACATGCATGGAAATATTTCAGCTTCTACAGTTGATGACTGATTCTCCTCTGTCCTAACACCCCCTTCTCTTCTGCCTGAAGACATAGACGAGTGCCAACCAGGCAGGTGCCATCAGGACGCTGTCTGTCATAACACTCAGGGATCATTTACCTGCCAGTGCAGGCCAGGTTACTATGGTGACGGCACCTACTGCTCTCCAGGTAAGTCTTTTGGTCGCTTTTTGACAAGCAAACCCAATATCTTACTTAAACAGTTCATAGGTGTCAGTATGTCAGTAAACTTGATTTTATATCCGCTCCGGTAACTTTCAGGCTCCTGCAAACTTATTTTGGGAAGTCGTGGGACTTTAGAACGTTTTGGTAATAGTTTTCTTTGATTCAGGTGCAGACTAGAAAAAAAAAGGATCATTTTCATTCTCAGCATTTTTTATTCCTCCCATTTGGGCAAGAGGAGTGTTTGGAAATTAGTTCCTTGTCAGAGTATATTGCCAGCTGGAACCTGTTTTTCATTGTCTTCTGGATAGCAAAATGAATTTGTCATGCCTTATGAGGGATTTGTGTAGCTGAATTTCAAGCAGGAGACAAAAGGAGATCTAAAGAAGCTTATGAATATGTTTGAGGCATTTTTGCAGGGTATCAGTCTTCGCTAATCTAGAGCTCATTCACTTATATTTCTCTCCAGAGAGGACAAAAACGCAATGTGAGACCCACAGAGACAGTCTCCAAAGTGGGACGCAGTTTGGTCCACGGGGCCCCCGACCTCCGGTTGGACAGTACATCCCTACGTGTGACGAGAACGGCGCCTATGAACCCATGCAGTGCCATGGCAGCACAGGACACTGCTGGTGCGTGGACCGGAACGGGCAGGAGATCCCTGGGACTCGCTCTGGGCCTGGTAGCAGACCAATGTGTGAGTAAATCTAATGCGTTAAATGGTTGACAACAAAAGACCAAATAAGCATGACCAATGAGCAACCACAGACACTAATAATAATCTACTAATCTACATTTTGAGTAGGGATTCTGACAGAAGTACCTGTCTGTTGCAAAACTGATTTAGGTTTGTTTCCTCTCCACGAGACCCCTGATTTTTCAGTGTTTGTCTCCGATAGGTATCGACAACGGTGGTGTGCGACCACCTGTTGGGCCCACCACTAGACCAGATGTCCACCCCCTGCCTCCAGGAACACACCTGTTGTTTGCCCAGAGCGGCAGGATAGAGCATGTGCCGCTGGAAGGTTATGATATGAAAAAGGGCGATGCCAAGGCTCTCCTCCATCTCCCTGTAAGTTGCTCTAAATAAACGTGTCTTGTAGAGAAGTTTTAAAGTTTATTTTAAAGTTATATTGTTTAAAGTTAACATGTCTTCAATCAGTATTTCTATTACAAAAATTTGTAATTTCTGTGACATTTTAATGAACTTTTGTGTGTATGAAAAGATCTTTGGTAATACATACGGAAGCCCTGAGAGGCAAGTGAGATTTTTGTTTTGGAAAACCATTTTCAAAATGATTTTCTGTGTTCTCTTCTGTGTCAATGTTTTTTTTACGTTTTCTTTTTTCATCTGTGATACTGATAAAAACAAAAATTCACCTTCCAAAAAAAAGTTTCTCATTTGCTTAACAGGGCCTCCATATAGTTATGACATATAAAAGGGAATATTTTCCTGGGGTTATGTCTGTTCATGACAGACAAATGCTGATACGATCTTAGAATATCACAGCTGTACCATAAGCACGTCCAAGTAAATAAATCACAATGAAGATGTGAGTAGTCTTAACTCTTAGTTCATCTCAGGCACAAAGTCAAGTCAGGAATTTTTGGAATTTGTGATCATTTAGATTATACGAACAAACAAACGACCAAAAAAGAAGCTACAGTATGTTTGGATTTCTCACACAAGCTGGGAATAACATTTGCATTCTAGCTCTGCCATTTCCCTCATCTGCTTTGTGCATTCACTGCTTGCACTTTATTTGAGGCACATGGTGACATTCACGCTAATGACTAACATCAGCCCGACATCTTTGGAATTGCGATCTGCATTTCTTGTTACGCTGATTTTCAAAGCAGCTGGTCAGAGGTCTGGCTCATGCGGAGTGTGTGGCTTTGTTTGTTTGGATTCATGTCTAGACGTTAATGGCTAAAAAACCCAACATCTGCTCCATGTTTTTATCCCTGAGCACTGCTGTTTGAATAAAGTGCACTTCAAAGATTGTTGGTTGCTCACCCCTCGGCAGGAGAAGGTAATCATCGGAGTGGCCTATGACTGTGTGGAGAAAATGGTCTACTGGACTGAAATCACATCTCCCTCAATCAGCAAGGCTAGCATCCAGGGAGGAGAGCCCGTTGAAGTCATTCGATCAGGTAACTGTTTTACCACTTATCTTTCACTCTTGCATGAATCAGGAGACTGATGCGCAAAATGTAACCTCTTAACAGATCTGGATAGTCCAGAGGGTATCGCCATCGATCACTTGGGACGAACTATGTTCTGGACGGACTCTGTGAAGGACCGCATCGAGGTGGCCTCTTTGGACGGGTCTCAGCGTCGTGTCATTATAGACTCTGGTCTTGTCAACCCCCGTGCTATTATCACCGACCCTCCTAATGGGTGTGTATTGTTTCACATCAAACTTTTACGCTTTACTAGATTGTTTCTTCATCATACTGCGAATGAGAAAACTTGAAACGCAAATTTATTGGCGTGCTGATAGACTCAGATCGGACCTTCAACAGCCATATCAAATCAGTCACCAAATCAACTTAAGAGCATATCCAGACTTAAGGGTTTTATGTCCCAAACTGATCAGGAGAAACTGATTCATGCTTTCATCTCCAAGAGACTCGACTACTGTAACAGTATCAAACAGCTGCAGTTTGAGTTTTAATCAGAACAAAGAGATCCGATCACCCCAGTTCTTAAGACCTTACATTGGCTCCCAGTCAGCTACAGAATCGATTTTAAAGTTATGCTACTGGTTTACAAATCACTGAATGGTTTTGCTCCAGAATACATGAATGATATGTTAGTCGAGTATAAACCCAGTAGAGCTCTGAGATCTACTGACTCAGGTCAGTGGAGCACAGAGTTCAAACTAGACATGGTGAAGCAGCATTTAGCTGTTATGCTGCACATAACTGGAACAAACTACCAGCAGACCTGAAATCAGCCCCAACTGTGAGCACTTTTAAATCCAGGTTAACAACATTTCTCTTTTCATGTGCTTATAGCTGACCTCTTTTTAATAACTTTAACCATTATCTATTTTCTTTTCTTTTCCTTTTTTAAAATGTGTTTCTTTGCTCCTGCTTTTAACTTTTTGTTTTGTTTTTTTGCTGTTTTTAAAAAACATGTTGTCTTTATGTAAAGCACATTGAGTTGCCTTGGTATGAAATACGCTGTATAAATAAAGATGCCTTGCCTTGCCTAAAACCCAAAATGTTTACACCTTTGAACAAAAAAAGATATAAAATGTGACATAGTGAGCTTTTGAGGTGCTGTTAGGGCGATTTTGTACCTTTTGTACAGAGCCAGGCTGACGGTTTCCCTTTGCTAGTCCTCATTCTGAACTCTAAACTGTTGGCAGTAGTCCTATATTTAAAGACCAGACATGAGAGTGGGATTGATCTTCTCATCTAACACAAAATAAACATACATCCCAAAATATACTCCAAAAAGCATAACAGTTAGTGGGAATTTTATCACATTAATCAAACATTGTCAGTCCGAGAAGCTTAGCAACAACTTTGGTTAGCTTCTGCTAAAAAAATCTGATTTGTTGCAACAAGAGTAACATTTCTGATTTAATTAATATTGTGTATAAAATCTACCTGTATTTTAAAAGCTCTGATCGAAAAATCTGTTGAGTTTGATAGTGAACTGACTCCACACCTGTCTTTACAACAGTAATCTGTACTGGGCCGATTGGAATCGTGATGCACCCAAAATTGAGACCTCTCACATGGACGGTTCCAACAGAAGGGTACTGGTTAAAGAGGACCTCGGCCTGCCCAACGGCTTGACTTACGACTCTCAGAGCTCTCTGCTTTGTTGGGCAGATGCAGGTACTGTAGATTTCTGACAGATGACACATATGAAATGATGTGTACCTTGTGATCAGCAATACTCTGTCACCTGTAGGCACACATAAACTGGAGTGCACACATCCTGGGCATGGTGACCGCAGAAAGGTAATGGAGGGGCTTCAGTACCCTTTTGGAATCACGTCTTTTGGGAAGAACATCTACTACACTGACTGGCAGAGGTTTGACTTTTTCTATCATCATTAACATTTTTTAAGTCTATTTTAGTCTAGTCTAGTTTAAGTGAATTAAATACTAGAATGCTTTATGTTTGAATGTGTAATGTCTACATTATTATTAATATTACACACATATTTAGTGGTAGTGGTTCAGTGTATCTTGATGCAATTTGCATAGTTGGATTTTTAGCATAAAGGACATAATGGGTCCTTTATCCACAGTCCGCTGTGCAATGTAAGAGCCCAGATCTGTCAAGGTAGAGGAAGGAGAGGTTAGGTCAGAGGTGAAAAAACTCCCCACACTTCAAGCATGGTCCCTTGATGTTCTTCCAGACCACTCTGAAGACTGTGGAGCTTTCTTCCCATGCGGCTGATTCTGTATGTTAGCCACTGCGAAAATGCGGGGGTTGGGGTGTCTATTTGTGTGTGTATGTGGGGTGAGGAAGCATCTTAAAAAGTGGCAGCTGCTTGCAATTTCTCAGCCTTAGCGTCTGTGAGTGACCCACCCAGGGCCTCCCTCTGATCTTGCCAGGGCTGCTGTAGCCACGCCGTAGAAGGTTGAGAGGTGGTGGTGGTGGGGGAGGCGCACAAACTATGTCAGTTATGGCTAAGAAACCTACCCTGACCCTTACTCATTCTCGACAGACTTTATACAAAACACAGGGAGGCAGGACGCTAACATTTCTCAAACTGGGATAATCCCCGGATTGCTAAACTCTTGTGTTTATCGTGCTTACAACAGGGATGCCGTGGTTGCCGTGGACCGCTATGCTGGCAAGGAGTCAGACGAGTTCCAGCCTCAGAAACGGACTAAGATATACGGGATCGCCACAGCCTATGCCCAGTGTCCGTCAGGTAAACATGCCAGTTGGGAGGGTGCAACATGAATTCCTCTTAAAAATGTTTGCTCTTGAAGTCCAAAAAATATGTAGCAATTGGTGAGAAAAGACCCCCACTCCCACTACGGAGCCATTCCTAGAAATAGCTTGACCCTTGTACATTTGGGGGCTACCTATGAGTCAGGCTTATTATTTATTTCCTTTTACTCTTCAGGACCTAGCAGCCCAGTTGTGTGACCCCTGTAAAGAACTCTGCTAGTATTCATGATGAAGTGTAGGGATGACTGATGTTACTATGCAGCACCAGGCCTCAGCCTCTCTTCTAGATAAGGCTGTATGCTTAAAGCCAGGGAATGTGGAGTCAAGGGAGAGGGGCCTCCAACATCTGGAGTTTGCTATGTGTTTCATTTAAGTATGTATATATCTGTTGAACAAACAGTGAGGCTGTTTCCTGTTGTTTCCTGCTATGGTGGCTTATGATTTCTACGAATACCCTGGAATGTCCCCCATTAATAAGTGTTTGTGTGTGTTTTTCCTTCCTCCAGGACAAAACTACTGTGCTGTGAACAACGGGGGCTGCACTCACCTCTGTTTAGCAACCCCTAACGGCCGCTCCTGTAAATGTCCCGACAACGCAGTGGGGGTGGGCTGTGTGGAGAGAGACAGCGGGTACTGAAAGGAGGCGGCTGTGCTCTGAGAGTTGACACTGTTTGGATGTTTTGACCGCAAATTAGGAGCCACTCAGCATTACTAAAACTATAGCTGCTGAAAATGCCACTGAAATCCAGAGGTGAACTTACCGTGCCTTTTATTGCTCAGTGTTATGCTTATCTACATTTTTACATTTCCCTTTATAAAATCACAACTGCCGTTGAGAATTGTAAATACAAACACTATTGTTTTTGTCTTTTTCCTGAGTGCACATAAACTGAGAATAAAGCTCAAGGGATGCATAATTTAATGTGAAATTCATCACAGCAACGCATGAATCATCTCATGTGAGTTGTGCTACACTGTGGCATGTTTGGATTAGTTTATCTTATCTTGTGAAAGTATTATTGTGGAATAGGACGAGTGTCTGTACAAGCTGGTGGGATGAGTTTACATGCTGGGCAGCAAAAGAATAAACATTTTTTCTAACATGTTGGCCTGCTGTGTGTGGCTTTAGTGTAATAACAGTGACACCGTGTGTTAGTTATGGTTCATTACACATATATGTGATGGTGTGCTGCAGTGGGTGGCACTACAGTAAACCCTGTCATGTTCACTATCTCCCACAGTAATACAAATTACATGTCGGAGGCAATTTATATGTAAACATGTAGAATATCTAAATGTTTGCAAGATCACATTTATACATGTAATATAATTGAAAATATTTCTCTAGGAGTTGAGCTTGTGGCCCTTTTAAAATGACAGTCCTATTATTGTTCAGCCCCCTTGTTATATTACACAGGATATCATATTCCCACATTATCATTTATTTCTAAGTCATTAAAGAGAAATGTACTGGAATAATTGACTCAGACTCCTGAAGAAGTGAAACGTTACACGAGGTGGATTTCATTTCCCAGGACACTGGATTAATGACCAAGCCCTTCATCATGTCAGATCATGTTCCTTAACCAGTCATACTGAAACCTGTCACCTGCCTTTACCTGCGGAAAAACAAGCGTTTGCTTCATTGTTCTCTTTACTTTTAAACTTTTTTATTTTTTTAGAAATCTTTATTTCACATCAAGTAGGAGCAGACAATCAGCGATCAAGGCCTGTTTCCAAAATACAATGTGGCAGTTCCATGTCGTTTCCGCTTTGATGCTACACAGTGCTGCAACCTCCCACTGACGCAGAAAGGGGAGACACCGACACGTGCCTACGTCAGTGGTGCATTAACTGGCTCTTGATAAACTCGGAATATGGTCAATTTACCACATGAGCTGCAAACTTGTTGAAACCACATCATTCCTATCAGGGTGGAAACTCAGTTTTCATTGTTGATTCATGTGTGTGTTGTCATCTATAAAATGTCAGAAAACTATACATGAACGACAAGTAGACCTAGGAAATGTTTCCTTTATTTTTCAAAAATGGATAAGTAATACTCATACTTACACTGGATTTATACAAGCATGTATGTGGGGGGTTATATAGAAAATATTTTTGCCATAGTGCATTGAAAAATGAAAATTAGTTTATATAAAATGAAAGGGTCTAAACATGCAATGACTGCATGGGTTACACAGGGCTGCCAGTTGCTGTTGTATTATTAGTATTAGTATTTCTTGTACCCAGACATCAAACGCACCACCATTGTTATAGGAAATGCTTTGATTGACTGGGGAATTAGTAGTGTTTTATCCAATGGGAAGCCAAACACAAGTCAGTGGGCTTGACACCGGCTGTGAGCGCTTATTATTACGCAGTGATGACCCTCAAATTTGTCTGCGAGGATTATTTGTACCCCGGTCAACAAGCTTTTGGATAAATGCATGCGAGGCAGCATCTTTTTGTTCACTCTTACATGATTGATCACAGTTTGACTTCTACTTTCCAAAGGGGAGAATTCATTAACTTGATATTTTTGTGACTGACCGTCATCACAAGATATGTTCGGCGTGTCAGCCGGTGACGATATTAACGGCAGGCAGTGAGTGGGTTTGTCTTGCAGTCAGCACTGAGGGCAAAATCACAATGTGCCGGCCTCTGCTGGACGAAGGCTAGCTTTAGCTGCTTTAATTCATGGGAAACGAAGGTATGTATGGAAATGAATGATCTCCTCTCGAAACTGGGTCATCTCAATTAAAGAAAGGTGTGTCTATAGCCGGACCATCTGCTTATTTAGGTGAAGGCCTTTAAACGTGTGTTGGTTTATATCTGCAACACAGTTTTGACAGCTGCACAGTGCGATGATGCGGTGCAACAACAGATCACGATAGGATTGTTTATAAGAGAACTAAAACTCAGAAAAACATGTTTTGTTCATTAAAATAGAATGTAGAAGCCATTAGGTATAGCGGCTCTGAGACTAATGGGGTATTTGTGTAAATATTCTGGTTAAATGAATCGCGCTTTCTTGCTGCTTCTCACGGTCAAGTTACCTAGAACAACAACCAAACAACTGCCGAGCAGAACTTTCAAAATAAGACTTTTATTGCACCGCTTTCTGAAGCAATTCATTCCTCAACTTGGAATGAAAAGTGTACATTACAAACAATTATGTAGTTAATATCAATCCTATAAACATGTCACAACAAATTTACGAAGAGGAACTCCCAAATAGGGTGTATAAAAGAGAGCGATACACTTAAGTATTACATTATTATGTTTTGTGATACTGTATTGATTCTTTAAAACAGTGCGTCGACTTCGAATCAAGCCTCTGAGATCCTGCAGGACTGTCGTCAAGTTCTGCAGCAAACTGTTTTTAAAGGGGATGGTTTGGCTATTTTGATGTGGGGTTGTATGAAGTACTACAACAGTCAGTGTGTTACCCACAGTAGATGTCAGTTAGCACACTGCCAGTTTAGAGAAGCAGCAGGAGCTCCTTTATTGAAGCTATGCAATGTACTGCTGTGGATGGGGGCAGCACGCTTAATGTATTTTAGCTGCCTTTAAAAAAATGGGCTCGCCAAAAAAATCCATTTCAGTTAAAGTGTACGCCATATTTAGAGTTCCAGTGACCCTCTGCAAAAGTTCTTCTTCTGTAAACTCTGGCTCTTAAAGGGTTCCTCCTCTTGTCTTCACAGTGGAATATCATTGTCGCTATTATAATCACAATTTTTTTCTTATCTTGTAGTTGTTTATTTCATAAACCACGTAATCCTGACTCTAAACATGTGGCCCCCTGTTTTTCATAACATTCTAAATACAACTTTCTTGCATATTAAAATCTGTAATATAGCTATTTTTATTTCTATTTCTATAAATGTGAGAAAACGGTAACTGCCTCTCAACTAAATGCGGTTGTGAGGATTGTAAGCTCTCAATAAATGCAGTAATTATCTAACTGTAACAGGGCTTCCCGAACCCCGAGGGGGTCCTCGGAGTTACTGCAGGGGGTCCGCCAAATTGTTTGATGATCTTTCCAATGTCTTAAAATATACATTAACATGAATGCAATGTGTTATTAGCGAAAATATATTTGTGAGGAAATAAATAAATACATTTGCACAACCTTGATGATATTTTACTGGCTTATAAGCAAGGCAGCCACTAAAGTAGCCATGCACAGATACTATCGAGCTGAAGGATTCAATGTGCCTTTCAAATGCATGTTTAACATTAACACATGATAGGTATAAATATTTGAATATGTTAAAGTTGATCATTATAATGTCTTAGTATTGAATACACCATAAAAAGCTGTGTGTATATGCTTTAGGTCACCATAGCTGTTAGGCCCGATTTAATAGGCAGCTCAATGTAAATTAGTAGAAGGGGGTCCCTGCTTCGTCTCTCTTTCAGATAAAGGGTCTTTGGCCTAAAAACGAAGAAGACCCCTGCTCTAAACAAAATGTTTTCTAGTGATATTGTGCTTTTATTTTGAAAACACAATCCCTCGCCGGAAACGAGATGCTTCAACCTGCCTGGGCACTTGACGCAGGTTCTGTCAGGGACTTAGCGTAGCTAGCTAGCTGAGTGTGTTGCTCAGTAGAGTCCGTTTTGTTTTGGTTATGCTACAGTGTGTCAAGCTCGTCTTGAGGTTCGGGTTAAAGTCAGGTTCAGGACATAAAGCAGCTGACCAAAAGCGGAAGAGCCTTCGCCAGCCCACTGTGTTTTGCTAACCCTTCGGTACTTTGTATCTTTCTGCAGAAGCACACATTTAAAAGTGGCAAAGCAAGCGCGGTGAATCATGCATCTGCTATGACTGACTCGGGAGAGCTTTTGGTACCGCCCGGGGCACTGTCAGCCACCTGGAGGATCGAGGAGGTCACCGAAAGAAGAACTTTGTCATCCCCAACTCCCTCAACACTCTGACTGGTCTTGTACCTGGAGGTGTGGACGTCATGGCCAATCCACTGCAGACTGATCTGTCGTACGCGTGGGAAAAGTACATGGATTGTAGACTGCAAGGAGCGGATCTGCAGGTAGGCGATGCTGGCAGAGTCTCTGTAGGCGGGAGAGATGTGTGCTATGATGGGATACAGGCTCAGGGGCCCTTCTCTGGGTGGTGCTGATGCTTACTTTTTTAGTTTACAGGAGCACAAGGCAGTAGGCCTGGGGAGAGAAGCCATAAGATCCCTGAAATGTCATTGGCAGAGTCATCAGTGTAGTTTGGTATATTGTGTTTATTCTGATGGATACAAAGTATTTAGTTTCTATCGTGTTTAAGTTGCAAAACTGGCCGTGTACAATATTGACTTTGAATTCGAAAATAGAAAAGTATACATAATACAACGTGAAAATACAGAATAATGGTCACAGTGGAATAATGAGGGTTTCGTCTGTTTAAAATGTTAATTTGACACACCATAATCCAAATATTACTCATGGACTCCATGGTGCTGGTGTCCTTATGAGATTGGCTCAACAATAGCAAACACCGTAAAGAGCTTGTTTTAATCCACTCCTTCTGCCTAAATGACTCTCCTGTTTTTTGCCTCAGCTGTTCCACACTGAATAAATTGTGCAGCTGTGGGAAATGATGCAGTAAACAAAAAAGACATTTGAATGTTAATTCTTCTCTACATGAATTCTTTAACAGAAATACAATAAGGGATATGTGGAGTTTAGGTACAGTAAATAACATTTGTGTTAACTGTATGTAAGTGTTTGTACTCTTAACTTAAACGTTACTTAAACTAATTCAAATACCCCCAAAAACTCCAAATGAAACATCTGCACAGAGGCACACAGGAGACTACAGATGCATGTTTTTATAAGATTTCCTCCTTAAAATCAGAGAGATTGTTTGTCTTCAGGTACAACTTTTTTTGTACAGAGTTATATATCATTTTCTGAGGTTGGTAACTGCAGGGTTGAAAGTCACTCGGTATGTGTCATTGTGCTATTGTGATAGGAGCAAGCAGTACAAATAACTGAAAGAAAAGGATTCCCCTCCTTGCTTGGATGGTACATGCCTTGAATCCTCCTGCAAGTCCCTGGGCGCCACTTCTCAGAGCCAGAAATGTAACTGGTACACAGGACGCGCAGGACTAGCAGTGAGTCACTGCAAAGAGGTGGAGGCAGGTGTAAACCGCAGATTGCTTATTATGAGTGTTGCGCAAGTGCGCTTTTGTTCCTGTGTGTTGGTGTATTAGTGAGTGGCAGTGGTTCTGAACTCTCCGTCAGGCCACTGCAGCTCTTTTCACCACCCCCTCCTGCTGTCAGAGTACTAACAGCAGCTAGATCACGAGACTTGGATTAGGATCGGACTGCAGGCTGCCTGATCTGTCCTACACACACACACACACACACACACACACAAACACACACACACACACACACGCACACACACACACACACACACACACACACACACACACACACACACACACACACACATATACTCACGCGCAGATGAGCTGATTTAGCCATAATATTAGTCCATTATTTTTGATTTATCATGCGTGAGTTGTCCTTAAAAGACAGACCTGCTATCATTCTTAAAGCTAATGAGTGCTGAGGAAGCCTGTAGGGTTTTTTCTCATTCTTGGAAATAATGGCTTCCTTCCTCCTATAGTCATCATGTCTGTGATGGCCTATATGCTTTGTTAATTGTGTTGGTGTGCATTAGTATATCAGAAAACGGTACTGGCTGGTTCTCAGTTGTCATAGCTAACGCTTGGACCGCGGCAAGCAGGCTCTGCCTTTCCATTCATGGTAACTTTTTACGTCACTTTTTGTTGTGACGACTGCCTTGGGGTGACTGTGTTTTGCTCCTCAACTTGTCACCTTCTCAGTTGTGAGTGTGAGTGTGAGTGTGAGTGTGAGTGTGAGTGTGAGTGTGAGTGTGAGTGTGAGTGTGAGTGTGAGATGCATAAAGAATAGAGATGCTTACGTGAGCACAGCTGTCCTCTCTAGTTAGCTGATACAGTAGCTTTCCCCCCTGATTGAATCTGATGGGGACGCACAGTGACAGGCGATAGCACTGGCGTGGATACTGTTGCAGTGCTTTCACGTTATATTTTTCTACAGCTCATTCTGCCAATCCAATCAGTGCACAAGTGTGTAGCGTATATTCCTACCATTTGTGGCGTCACTGCAGTCAGTATACAGGTAAACATGATTAAGTGATCATAGAAGCTGTCCACGGACTGAAAGGCCCTCGTTTTAACGCCCACCAGGCAGCGAGACTCTGCCCTGCAATTTTGGTGATCTCACCAAAATACTTTTTTGTTCTCCTGCAGCTGTATCAATAAGATTAAAGATGCCACAAACATGTGTGGGAGTGCTGGTGCTGCAGCCTCAGTGTTTTTCTCTACCCCCCTCACGTTTTATTCTTTGCTTTCTTGTCTCTAATCTTGTTGATTTTTTATCTGTATCTCTATCAGGATTAATCTCTTGCTCGTATTTCTGTCACTTATTCACAGTGCAATGACCTGGGATGCCTTGGTTGCTTATTGGGAGAGGCTTACACATGACCTCATTCTTGACCGTAGTCTTCCTATTTCTGTTTCCTGTTTTGACAGTCCTTCTCGAATCAATTGATACTTTTTTCAGTGCAATTTCCACTTTCTTGAGTAGTTTTTTCTTCAGTCATAAAGTACTCAAACGGATTTAACCCCCCCCCCCCCAAAAAAAACCCCCCGTCAAACAGGGAAAACAGGGACAAACAGGAGACTAGAGATTTTCCTCCTTAAAACCAGAGAGATTGTTTGTCTGTATGTCAGATACAACTTATTTTGCTCAGTGCAATGTAATTGTCTGAGGTGGTAACTGCAGGGTACACAGTCGTTCAGCACGTGCCATTCTGCTATTGTGATACGAGAGAGCATGAAAATTATAGATGAAAGTAAAAGTAAAAAAGAAGAAGAAGTAAGAAGATTGATTTGCACTGTCATTTTAGCAGTATGGTTACCTAGCCAGGAGCAAACTAAGAGACCAGACTGTAATGCTTGTGGATTGTTCAGTTTCATTATGAGTTAACAGGATGTTTCAAAACACCTAAAAGTGTGATGTGTTTGGAACACTTCGCTTTTCTGCTCTTCTGGTTCCAAGACGCTCCAGCTAATTGATCTTTGCAGAATTGGATTCAATCTTCTGTCACTTTGCATTCAGTCAGTTGCAGGGTTTTCTTTTTTTTTTTTTGCTGATGTTAACTCTGGTTGAATTGAGCTTTTTTTTTTGCATAGAAATGGCTGACCTGCATTTGAAAAGAAATGTTCCTGCAGGGGCATTAGACTCATCTTGTAAGTACAGTTACTGTGACATTCATGTTTATAATCCCGGTGAGCTGTAAGATAACTGTTTATTGTCTGTACATTGTTGCTTAATCTCTTACAACCGATACTTGTGTGTAGCGCTGATCAAAAATAGTGGTTTTCTGAATTAGGACAGCCCCGGTCACATATTCCACTCACATCACTTGTCATTACCTTTTCTAAGCTTAGTTCTGTGCTTTACGTTCCTTCTGTGGTAAAGCCCTCAATCCTTGTCTAAAGAAGATTAAACTTGTCGAGCAAAGCATAACGTGAAAGGTAGTGAATACTAAAGACTGTGCTGTGTATATTATCTCTATGAATGTATTATCAGAGACATTATGTTGTCTAGTTTATTCGTCATTATGCTCAGATGTGATATGTGTAAGTGCTCTAGCTATCTTAAGCAATTAATGATAATGTGTATGGATCATATTTCACATCTGAGAAACTAAGAGCATGGATAATGGAAAATCATGTGGGTAAATAATTGCTATGTTACAGCTGCAGTAGGTAAAAAGGAAAAAAAAAACTTTTCTTCGTTTGAAACAGACTGAAAGGTCTTTCTGCAGCTCGCTCTCTCTCTCTCTCTCTCTCTCTCTCTCTCTCTCTCTCTCTCTGTCTCTCTCTGTCTCTCTCTGTCTCTCTCTGTCTCTCTAGTCTTGCCACAACACTTGAATTACAATTGGACGAAAGATTATTCTGGATTATTTTGCCCAACATTGTCAAAAATAAACTGCCTACCACAGGTTTGATTGGGCTCTTGTCATTTTCTAGTCAAATGGATAAATTGGATGACGTTGACTAGCTCATATCTTACATTTATTATCTGCATAAAGTCAGTTTAAGCCTGCGCTCATTTGGTATTGCAGGATTATTCTGAAGCCATTTCTTGGACAACTTCTGTCAAATCAGGTGCCGACATTGTCCGAGGTTTCCCTTTCTCAAGTGTAGCACACAACAGGAGATGGACACATTCTGACTTCCTGGAAATACTCTGTGGTTAAGACTAGAGGTGGTGCAGGGTAGAATGTGCAGGAGGCAGGATAAGACATGGTTAACACTGCAGTCTCGTAGCCAGTTTGAAATTTGGTCAGAAACAATTAATTAAATGTTTTTAAATTGAATTTCAGCGCCTGCCCTTACTGATGATAATGAAATGATACTTCACCCTGTTTTTTGAAGGTTGCAGCGCATGTGTTAAAGGGGCTTCTTATGTGGATAGTATCATAATGTAGCCTAAAGGAAGTCATTTTCTTTTCTTAGCAAAACAAAAATGGACGTACAGTACAGTTACATTGCCAGTCTTGCCAGTCACTATTTTAGTGACTTATGGGACTTTTTCCAGATAACTAATTTCTAAAGTAACCTAAAGCTGCCTCAGCCCACATGTTTTCAGTGTTTGTAATGCCTAACCCCAAGGGATGTGGGAGTTTCACACCAAAAGTTCTTCTTTCATAACTACTATGTCAAAATCACCTGTACCACGACACATTCAAGTTCTGAGAAAACATACACTAGAAATGATAGGCCCACTAACTTTAAACATATGGGGCAACGTACTGTTGTGATAAAGCTGTTTCATTGCCTCCACAGCCATTTGTTCTTAATATTCCTACAATTTTTAAATTATTTGACATTGCTCTTTGAGTGACATTCAAGTGCAGTGTGCAGTAAGGCTCTGATCATGATTTCTTGTGATCATCACATATAAAATGTTGTTGATCATTTTCATTTTATGTGGTGTGACTTTCATGATTTCTAGTATATTGTTTACCGATATCTCTTGAGCGAAATCGCATTGTTATGCTGGCTAGTTGACCACAGGACTTATTTCACATCTGCATTTATTGTTCTGTAATTACGTCCAACCTAACTCCTACTGGCTCTGGTCTCTGGGGCTGTTCCAAACGACTAAATGGATGAATAATTCATGTCTTGTCTCTGTGTTGAGTCCAACCACTGCTGTGTCTTTCCACCCAGCATGTTATCAGCTCAGATGTCTTCCTCAAAAACAGACTCTCAGTCCACCAGAGGACAGGATGCCTAGAGCCGTCTGCGTGGATTATAATTTTAACCAACACCAGCTAGAACTCCATCTCCCTCTAATGAAAACAATGATACAAAGAGTAACACGTTTTCATTTCCTGCACAGTGCTCGACTAAAGGTCACTGTCTGTCACAGTGTGGTTCTGATGAAAAAAAAATAAAACAACACACTTGCTTTTTCATGGTGGCCTGTGGACATTTTGTTGTGTGTCTTAATGGGTAAAAAAAAAGTTATTTGTTGTGTTATGCGAAGCAGCTCTGCTCTCTGACTCCAGTTTGGGAGGAAATGCGGAACGTTAGGGGCTCCTCATGATGCTCATCACCTAAATGTCAAATTAGATCAGTAGGGATCTCAGACCGGAAAAAAACATTACATAACCAACGCCCCACATCCTCTCTCACGAGGACAGGATCACATCGCTTTCACTGCCTCTGCCAAGTTGTAGTCTACCCAATTATACAAAGAAATCTTAAGAGGAAAGTCTGTACCAGTGTGGGTGACTCAGCCATCAGACTCCCATGACTAGGCCTCCCATGATTGCTATGTTGGATAAAGGAAAGGGAAAAGGCACAGGTCACAGCCACCGTGTCGGAGCAATTACGGAAACTTTGGTCGCACTTTTCAGTATTTGAATCTCTTATGGTAAGCCACCCTCTGATAAAATAAAAAAATAAAACCTACAGACTTCAATATACAAACAAAGCAAGTGTAAGCAAATGTGTTTCCTTCTGAGGTGTCCTTAAGCAAGTAGCTGTAGCTGAATGACCTCTGACCTTCCTGGACTATGCAAGAAAAAGAGCAAGAGTGTTGTTTTCCTCATTTCTGATGAAATTATGCTGTTTGTGTCTCTCTTATCATCTCACTTGTGTACTTTTGCAGTGAGTTAATTTCCAGACGGCCTTTACAGTAGGTCTGCATATGTCTACATGACAAATGAGCAAATAAAGAAGAGGGAAATAAAGACCTTTCCTCACTGCAGAGGAAAGGTCGATGCTTTCGTTTTGTTTGTGTTCTCGGAGCCTTGTGCATGGCTGATGTCCCCCTCCAAGCTGTATTAATCAGTATTGGCAGTCTTTCCATTATCAAATCACCCTGGCTGTTTTGTGCAGAGTGCATTGTAATATTGGATTAGACCCTCAGAGGGAAAAAAACAACCCTGTTGCTTGGAAATTAGTGTTATCGTGAACCACTCAGTTTCCCTTCCCTATGCGAGGAATACGGCCACCACAGGTACACTGATAAACACAAGGACAAACCAACTCATTTTAGGTGCTCATTTTTGGGAGATTAACTTTAATAGACTGAGTGCACAGCTCTAGCATATAGCTCCAGGGTTTATTTATTAAGCTAATAATAGTTTTTGGAACCTTGAAGCTTTGATTTCCTGCTGTCACTCCCCTTGTTTATCTTTGCTCTCATTTGTTGCTGCTGTTGTTTCTTTCACCTTTTATGTTCTTGTCAGCTTTCATGTTTTTCCTCTGTCCTCTCCTGTCTCTCTCATGATCCATGCATTTCTTTCTCTTCCTCTTTCCGTCTTCCCTGTGTGCTGTTGTCCAGCCCCCTGGTGTGCAGTGACCCCCACTCACCCACCTACCTACCTACCCACCCATCCCCTCCCTGCTGCTTGGGTGGGCTGTTACCTCAGCTGTTGAAGCATCACCCTCTCTGCCCCTCCTTGACCCCGGTGAGTGTAGTCAACTCTGCACCGTCATCACCTGCAACTTAAAGTTTTAGGATGCTTGACGTGAGTGTCTTCATCTTTTGTGAATGCACCATATAATATTGTGTATTTGCAGTTACAAATAATCCCCTTTTATGCCATTAATGTGACAAAAAACATGCTTTGACAGTTGTGACACAGGAAGGAAGTAGACACAGCACGTAACTGTACAACAGAGCTGGGTTTGGTCAGAAGAATAGCCTCGGCCCCTGTCCTCACTGTGCCGGTTAGAAGCAAAAGCGGAGGTGTGACAAAACAGCAGACACCTGAATAACTGATTTCAAAGTTTCCGTCCTGTGTTTTAGTCATGGAGAGTGAGTGAATCAGTCTCACAGATGCAGTCATGTAAAGAAGAAAATAATCCATTTGCTGTTTACTACTACTAGGTTGACTTTTTTGAGAAATCCAAGGGTGCAAACTAATGCTGGTGCAAGTAAGATGCAACAGAAATAATAATACATTATTATCTGTTTGATGGCTAGTACTGGACCTCTATGGATTTTTCTTATAAATAAACAAAAGTTATGTAGAACTTCAGTGTGTATCCTTGAGTTCTATCTTAAAATGATCTATTAATCTTTCCTCATGAAACATTTTGTAAAGCTAGTGTGTTTTTGATATCCCTTTGATGTCCCCTTCTTCATGGCTTTTGCTATCCTTTTTCGGGCGCTACCGCCAGAAACTGTTGATCAGTAGATCAGCGTGAAACGATCGGCGAGTGTGTACCGTGTTACCCGCATGCTCATGTTCGTGCACGTGCGTTCTTCTGTGCAGACATAATCCAAACTAAAACTTGAAAAACTATCGCTTCATAGCACCACCAATCATCAAAAACTTCACAGATTAGCTTTAATTACAGATTGTTTTAAAGTGTGCAGAGCACAAGCTGAACACCACCAGTCGTAGAGCACAAGTAGGAAAACAATTTAAGGTTTTTTAAGGGTGTCATTAATAATTGTGTACGCATTTATTTATATATTTTTCCAAACCAACTTTCTAATGGTGAGTTTATCTCTCATTTTGGCCGAAGCTCAATGGAGAGGTAAAACAAAGAGAATTTTGATTGGTTCATTTCCCGAAGTTTAAATTATAGCCGTACAATTTAAGTTTGTCCAATTAAAAACGTGTCTAATGAAAAAGGAAAATTTCTGCTTTCATTTCAAAGACTCATATGTTGCCTCACATCAAAGGGACTAACCGTTGGAGTTAAAAAATAACGTTTGATATTGATGTCTGACTTAAAAATCGAAAAGTGTGCGTTGAATTTGCATACTATTGACTAAGATTACAAGCTTGCCAGATTAATTGTGAACCCATAGAGGTTTTTGTATGCTGCCCTTTATAAGTATAGCCCTCTGATCTTAGATAATTTTATGTACAGACTGTTTTTTTCTGATCCTGTCAGTATTCTGTCAATGCCAACGTAGGTCAGACTGTGTAACATGAATGGTACTGTGTGGTGTCTGTTCTTTGGACTTGTGACCCAGACACTCAGCACAGCCACATCAGTCAGGGATCAGTGTTGTCTCAATGAATCCAGTCAGTGGTTTCAGATTAGCAGAGGAGTAAAACTAGCTCCTGGGTGGCGTAAGGGAAGGCAGGGCGCTGGTTTAGAGAATCGCACGTCTGCCTGGAAGATATTAACACACTACCCTGGAGAAGATTAATGCGGTTAAACGTGGTCAGGTCACTTTTATAGAAAGTCCTCATTGCCTTGCCAGCTGTGGTGGTAAAAGATTCTTTGAGTGCTTTATCATTCTGCCACTCTGAACTATGCACTACGTCAAGGCTGATCGCTTCTTTATAGTCTTTTTTTTTTTGCTCCATCTTTTATTGCTGATTGCGATTAGAAATTTGAATATGCCGTCCTGTCTACCAAATATTTTTCATAGTAATGACTCATATGCCTTTAATTTGACTAGAAACAGTGGGAGTTTGTTCAGAAATAAAATGCAATATCTAAAATATGACTTGTGGCTCTGGGCACTGACTTCTTTTGTGTCATTTTTATGAAAATGTGAGTATAAGTACAAACGGGTGCTATTTGGTTCCATTGTGTTTTGGATTAGGGGAAATCAAATGTACCCAGCACTGCATCTGACCTGATAAATCAATATTGGAGCAGTAGTTCCACATAACGACATTAGAGGCTGTTGCATCACAATCTAAATGACTTTACCATCCTCTGTAATGATTACAGACCTTACAAATTATTGAGAGTAATGTTGTAATGGGTTATCAGCTGAAAGGTTACTGTTTTTGTGTAGTGTGATTTTTCATTTCAGTTCTTGTCATATGAATGTAATAATCCGTGTTGGCCTTATCTGTCTCTCATCAGGTCAGCCTTCAGGGTCTGGAGAATTTCCTCTGTCTCTTCCACTATGTGCAGCATCACCCCAACAACAGTAAAGATGCACTGAAATTCTGGTAGGTCTCATTATTATTTAAACATCTTTAACTGTACTATTATGAAGGTTTTGTCTTACTAAAGTCGAGTAACATATTGGGCTCTAGCAGCATCACAAACTGTAGCCTTACAAGTACATGGTGATGAATCAACACCTCAATGACAGAACATGACCTGTAGCGTCGGCTTTGCGTTTTTGCACTGAACCAAATAAACGCTGCCAAAACGCAGCCTCGGTTGTGATTTTTAGATAGCACGCCGGGCGTGACATGTAACACATCAATGTCACCTTCCAGTGTGTGTGTGTGTGTGAGCCAATACGCACTGACTCGTAACCGGAACTTTTATACAGACTGCGAGGCTGAATGAAGGCCTAACATCCCCCCCCCCTTGACCAGGCTTTCTGAAACTGATTTATTCTCAGCATTTTTATGTCTCACTACTATACTGCAGTAGAGGTTGCAGGCATTATGTAATCATGCATTAGCATTTCTGAGTATCTTGCTGCAAACATTTCCATATTGATGTGGAAAATTGTAGCCATTAGGCACCTCAAGTGGCTCTTGTTTGCGTTATGTTGGCTGTAAATAAGTTACTCAACACATACACGCTACCTTGACTTAAGTGAGTGAATTAGCATACGTGAGATATGTGTTCCCTCAGCTGAAAGGTCATTAGTATTAATATGGTTTTGGTTAAAATGCCTGAAACAATGTCCTTGTTTAAAAACAAGCGTATGGCAGTTTAATGTTTGGCTTTGGTTGTGTGATCAACCATCCAATGTTCCATGTTTTTAATTTTTGGAGCTTTTATCTGTAATTATTGAGCACTTAGCTAACAAATGCTGTAAAAAATGGAACAGTGGGTTAGTCATTGTACTGCCATAAACCCCCTTTGGCTTCCTGCATTTTTGAAGATGCTGGCAGTTTCACCACGTTAAAGCACAGTATTTTATACTTAGGTTCATGGTTTATAGTGACTTCTACTACTGTCAGGAATACATGCTATGAGGTTTAGTCATGAATGACTCATTTCCAAAAAGTGCTGCATTTGCATGATTTGTTGTAGGGAAACTGAGTTTTACAGATCTGTCGATAAATCAACTAATCGCTTTAGTCAACAAAATCGAGCACGGTCAACTAAAAATTCAATAGAGCGAAAAATGTGCAAAATGTTGGTTTTGCCCTTTTAATAAAAGTTGTGCTATAAGAGTTAGTAAGAAGGGTATGCAGCTAATAGGGGTCACTTCTCAATACATTGATAGCTTGCTCTGAACTTAGCGCTCTGAACTTAGCGCTCTGAACTTAGCGCTCTGAACTTAGCGCTCTGAACGCAGCGCTCTGTACGCAGCGCTCTGAACGCAGCGCTCTGAACGCAGCGCTCTGAACGCAGCGCTCTGAACGCAGCGCTCTGAACGCAGCACTCTGAACTTAGCGCTCTGTACGCAGCGCTCTGTACGCAGCGCTCTGTACGCAGCGCTCTGTACGCAGCGCTCTGTACGCAGCGCTCTGTACGCAGCGCTCTGTACGCAGCGCTCTTTGCAGCGCTCTTTGCAGCGAAGAATCGTTTGTATTTTGCTGCCTGTTAATCAATTACAGCAATTGTTACAGCTATGCAGGATATGAAAAATTAATATAATATGGTAAATGCAAACCGGCTCAGCAGCACTAATATGAATCTTTCAAACCTGTGTTAATTAAAGGGCTTATTTGGCGTCAGTCAGAGCTCACGATCAAAAAGTCTTCAGTTTATATCCTCCATTATCACAATGTATTCAACTGTAATTGTCACGTCCATCACAGTTCTTCAGATTAAAATTGATCAGACAATACAAACTGAAGGAGTAAACGACCCCCAGTAAATAAAATCACTCAGGTAAACATCTTGTGCAGGCACACTCTTTCATTTCTTATTGTTTGCAGTAGAACCAGATACTGTATATTGATGCAGTTCATCAGGTAGATAAACCACGCTTGCCTCTGTGAAATCATTATAGCTCTTGACACTCTATTAACAGTGCAGTGTAAACACAGGGAGCCTGATTCAAGACACCAGGATGATCCATTGATTTTTGTGTCCTTTAATCTCTGCAAATCTTTTGCTATGACAAGATGAAGTCTCTATTTCCTTATTTTTACCCACACCGAAAGGAACAGAGCTGAATAAAGCCTGAATAAAACATGTAAACAACTCATTTGGAGTGAAGAACATAATAATAATTGGTCCAGAGGGGAAATGTAACTGCAGGGGAGAGGTGTCTTTTGCAGCAGAATGATATGATGGAAACCATTATCTCTGTTTGTTTACTAAAGCTCTAATCACTGTCTTGGGGGAATGATAAAATGACTGAGAGAGGGATGGTGGTATGTGGGTGGGGAAAAAGATAGTTCAATAATGCTTTTAATATTTGACAAACAAATAACTGTGTTTCAGAAATCTGTGGGACATTTTTTTTTTAAAGGAACAGATCAATAGACAAAATATCAGCTGTTTGTTTTGAGGTCTGTATCTAATGTAATAATATATTTACACAACACATTTCTCCTAGCCTTATAATTGAGGCTTGACGCATTCAGTAATGTAATAACTTCCTGAAAATGTAATGACGGCTGAAAATGTAATGAAATTTGCATTTAACCTGAAAATGTAATAAAACCCAATTAAAAAACACCTTGACCAATAATGTAATTAAATGTCCTGATATTGTTATCTTATTTTGTAATGATGATATTTTTACCGGTAGTTTAACAAGACTGATGTTCATTTTGGAAATGTTAAGTGTGCAATTATACAAAATATATAATACAGTTAGTGTCATGTTAACCTACTAAACACTAACATTTGTCACTGATTCCATGTTTGGAAATGTAAGCCTTACATAGGCTTAATGTAGAGCAGGTGGCAAGTGTTTCATTGTTATCACCCAAAGATGCATTCAACTAAAATCCCTATCAATGGGAGATGATCCCACCCATAGATGACTGACATTGTTATTATTATTACAATATCAGTCAGGACTTTTAATTACATTATTGGGTTTTATATTTCCAATCAGGTTAAGTTCAAAGGTTGTTTTTTTTAAACATTTCCTGGAAATTCAATTATTACATAATTATAAGGTGCTATAAGGTTATGTATGGCATAATACGATACAAATGAAAGTGGTCACATTAAGAAGTCAAGCCCTTCATAGCATGTCTAAGCCTCTTAGATGTGTGTCTAGCCACTCCGAGAGTGACCTGTGACCTAAATAAGCTCCATTCAGTGGACAGACGTTTCACCGAGACGAGAGCTGAATTATGATGGTGAGCTTGAGTTGTTGGTTTGTGTTTTTGCTACATATTTTTATTGAAAAGCTGAATCAAGATACATGAGAATGGGTGTTCTGTACGGTTTAGATTTCAAGCAAAGAGAGTAAACGACAACAACAAAAACAAAAAACAGCTTGAGTTTTAACACAATGTAATGTAACAGCATTCAGTAGATCGTTATGGTACTCATTTATTAATATCAATATTTAAAAGAATATCTAAAAACCATAATAACCCAGTTTCAGTTTAAACTTAGCTGGGATCATTCATGTTGGACATTTTTCATATCTTTCTCAGCTCTTGCGGAGTTTACATCGGTTGTTCTCAAAGTGAATTGTCCACAGAGGGAAAGTTATAAAGCTCGACTTACCGTATATTCTTTACTGAAGTGGCGTGATATGTGCGGTATAGGTGCCTCTGGTGTATTCATTGGTATGTAAAGGGGATTTTCTCTATGTGCACCTCCACAGGTCGTTCACTCCAAGCTGTGATTGGTTTGTTTTGGCCACGTTCTTTTTCTTCCTCTAGAAACTTCAGACCATCATCGTCTTCTGATGTGATCTTCTCCGGTTCAGTTATCCTTCACAAAATGAGCTTCTTATGTGGTAACCCCTATGTAGGACTAAAATACTTTATTTTGCATCTGCGGCATGGAACCTGTAAAGTGTAAAGTGAGAATTCAGGTTTAACTGTAGTGGAAATTTCTGAGAAAATTATCTTTTCAAAGGGTGGAAACATAACACGACGTATTTAGCCAACTATTTTGTAAAAACCTTGTGGTCTCAATAAAAGTACAAATAGAGCTGCATTAAAAAAAAATAGAGTTAACGTCGGATGTAATAAAAACGTGGTTTGTACATCATTTTGTACACTTTTATGAAATTAGTTCTAACAGATTCGATATTTTTTTGGGAAACTTTCAATCTTAAAAAGGAGACAAGAATATAATTAGATATAACAGAACAACATTTTACAACACACTGTGGTTTTCATCTACGTCATATCATGTACTTAAGGCTTTATCAAGCCTAACTTTGTCTTTGGGGCTTTTGTTAGTTGTTCCAAATAGGCATGTTAATAAAAGGAAAAATCCCAAAACGGATATTTTAGTGCCGAATACAAACGGTGTCACTGTGAATGACGGTTGATTACAGAGGTCTTCTACAGGACACTGGAGGCTCGTTCAGTATTCCCAAGGCCAGTCCCCTTGCCATGTGACATCACATGCTTTCATGTGATACGCTGATCTGCTGCGAATCTGGAAAGCTTCCATTTGAAATTCCAATTTAATGGAATTTGCGCTGCAGAACAGAAAATTCAGTCAGCAGTCGTGTGAGGAGGTATGCAGATACAGCCAGCAGAGCTACAGTCATGCTTGGAGCAAACACAAGATGACTGGAAGGAGAGCGTTCGGCCCAGTAACATTTGGTAAGATGCGAACAACTATACATGTATATTACAGGGGCTAGTGTCTGTCTTTTTCTCTAACTAAATACCCGTAGTAGATTAAATTAACCTAGCCCTCCTCTTTTATATTATACCATTGTGGTGTAAAGTGGTTTTGATCACAGCATTGAATTCAGGTTGACCTGTGTAACTGGGGCGGTCCTGTGAAGGGTGCGTGTATCTTCAGTGAATGGGGAGAGATGTGAGGTGTGTGTTTTGTGTTTAGACCTACAGTGTATTGTCAGTTACATTTAGAAGAACACATGGTTGTGGCCGACATGAGCATAGTAGCTTGAAGGACCTCCTATGAATGACCAATAGTTTGTTTTGCTTATTGAGATGGACGTTTTTGGGATAACTTGATAGTCTAGATGTCAACATGCTTAGACTTTTATGAAGGAGTTGCCTTTTCTTTATCTCACTGTACTTGCATCTTAGATGGTAGGCTGGCAGTTGGTTTATATTGACCCCAACAGAATCACTGATGTGATGTGATTAATCTCACATTAGTACCATTACAGATACAATCCCACACCAACTTGCACATAATCATCACTAAACTGTTCCTTTTGTCAACTTTTTTTCTTTTGCTGTTCAAATTTGACAATCATCATCTCAACATACTGTTGCATAATGTATTGTTCTTAAACCAAGTGAGCATTGAATAAACTGAACTGACAAAACCAGTGATGAGCTGTATCTGTATCTGCTGCTTCCAAATTAATATGCATTCAAGTATCATAGACGAAGTGTGGTCATTATGTTTTATTTAAGTCTCTGAGGTGAACTCTTAAACTTTCAGGTTTTCCCTAAAATGACTTCCATAACCTCAGCTTTCCACCTTACATAAATTTGTTTACTTCCACTGCCAAAGAATATCTCCATGAAGAATCAGGAGAAACAGAGTATGCAACTATATATTTTGAAGGAGGTGGTTTGGCCGTTGAAGTCTGTGAAGATGATTTCACAACTTTTCATCATTATTTAAATTATTAAGTCAAGCAGCTACGCAGAAATGACAACGTATTAGACAACCTTTAATGGCACATAGTAAATTTGAGTGTGAATGCAGACTTGCTTGTTCCACGACCTGATGACGTTTTATCTCTCCTGTTGTAGCTCAGACATGAGTGGGGCCAGTAACACACTGGCGAGAGAGTTCCTGACTGATGTACATCAACTGTGCAGTGCAGTGGCCCAGAGAGCGGAGGCACGGGAGGAGGATGAGGAGGAGAGTCACATGGTGGCACTGGGAGAGTACCTGGTCAGGGGACGGGGCTTCCTGTTGCTCAGCACCTTAGACTCCATCATTGACCAGGTGAGGATGTTCAAGGCCACAAATGAATCATCACGAAAAGAACCTCCATATTGATCAGTCAAGATCAGCAGTCTTCCCTCGGTGGCCCCATCATACAGTATGGGCATTTAAATTGCAGTTCAGCAATGGGGGCTGCGGCTATTGTCACACGTTTATGTAAGTGCTACTACTGTAGTTCAGTTCAGTAATAGTCATACTAGGGTTGCACCGATTGTGAAATTCTGGGCCGATGCTGATCTTTAAAATAGCAATTTGCCCGATAGCTGATACTGTTTTGTTGTTTTTGTGGGCTTTTTATTTTTGATTCCTTCTTTTGTGACAGGGAAACCAAGAAATCTTCATTATACAACATAACCAAATAGTTTTAAAGTCATCATCCCTTCATTACACTATATTTGAATGAGTACAAATGCAATCATACAAATTTCTGAAAAAGAATTGATTCAAAAGCCCCCACAATTAACGTTACCTACTCAATGATTATCATTTTTCAGTACTTGCATGACCCAACAAAACATTTTGTAAAACATAAATTACATTTAAATATAAAGAACACTACAAGCGCAATCAAATAATATGAATAAAATTTTACATCCGGGGAGTGTAACTCTGCTTTAATCGAGTTAAAGCCTTTGTCAGTCCACTGTTCCATGAGGCTCAGCGAACTCACAGTACTAGCATATATGAACTAACGTAAGGTCATGAGTGTGCGTGGCCATAACGTTGTAGATTTTGGGGGACAGAGTGTAGGCCTCAAAACGCCACGTCCTCAACAACAGAGAAAGGCTGGTCATGTAGTGCGATAAACTGCATCACCTTATTAGTAATCCCTTTAGCTGTGGCGCTGTCAATATGACATTTTCTCTTTCTCGTGGTTATCAAGGACTGAGTCTTGTCGATGGCTTATCTTGCCGATCTTTCTTCCACACGCTGTACTCTCACACGGCCTACATTTTCTTGCTGTCCAAGTCCAACCGCAAAAATAAACACTGGCCACTGGCACCAGCGATTACCGTCTTATGATGGCAGTCAACGAGGCAAATATCAGCCAATACGATACTTTGTCTATTCTGATAAATGGGCGCATCCCTAAGTCACACTAAGCTTTAGGCCACTGCATTTAGTTTCCGATTCGGCTTCATATTTTTAAATTAGTCTGCAGCTGTTTTCATTTCCACACATAAGCCTTTGTAACCTCCGCTGTGACTAATCTCATCTCATCAAAAGGAAATTACAGACAGAGTTTGCAATAGAGATACAGTATGATGCACACACATGATAAAAAGATACAACGAATATGCAACCATAACATCAGACAGACATCAGCCGGTAGGATTAAAGGAGCATTTAATGACCACAATGCAATAAAATGCCTCAGTGAAAAATATAGCACATAAGTTAGTCAATGTTGTCTCTGTATATGTTAAGTGGCTGGTGTTACTGCATCTTGCTAGGGGTCCATATCTAATAGGAAATCAGCTCTCAGTGCCCGTGTGTTGTTCTGACTGAAAGTTGGTCTCTTCGTTTTGCAACTGTTGCATTCTAGATGTTGATGCTGATATGCAAATCCATTTAGAACAGTTAACAGCATGTTGTTTAATCATACACTGCACAAAACATGTCAGTATTACTCTTGTTTCCAATGGATTTTACAGACAGGATTTGAACTTGGTTTGGCACAATACTGAAAGAAATACTGGACCATGAAGAGCAAAGGTATCCAGTGTGTTTGTATCTATGACATTGAGTTGTGAGCGTGTTATTTCGGTGCTCATGTTTAATGGGAATGGCCTCACAGAAGCAGGTAGTGTTTTCTTTGTCCTTTGCCTACACATCAATGTACTAGTCTGAAGACTTCACCAGCAGAGCCCAGGCTACACTGAATCAGTGTGTTTATGTATTGATCTGTGAGTGTTTTTTAGGTCAAGGAACAATCCAGAGTGAATAATGAGGCTTTCACATGAGAAGTCGACCGCTGCACACAAAAGGTCAGCAACCAGGACAAAGTTGAAAATGATATGACCTCTGAGCGTTGGCATCAGACATGATACCAGCACTGCTGAGCTGTCAACCTGCATTAAATATAATGTTTTAATGAGGTTTTCAGTGCTTTGATGCTGACCACTTAAATTCAGTGAATAAACTGGCTCACAAATGCCAGTGCTACATTGTGTCGCGGCCATTGAGGGGGACTGATAACGGTATTTTACGGCTTTTGACATAATGTGGGTAGCAAGAGGTAGGTCGCAGGGTCCTTGGGCAAGACACTGAACCTAAATTGTAAAGCGCTTTGGATAAAACGCATAATGCAAATAATGATCTGTTTCTAGAAAGGGTCTCTAGGCTCCGGAGTGTGATCACTAAGTTCAGTTATTATATATCAAGCGAAGAAGAAAACATCTGCAACTAACGACTATTTTCATTATTTAATCTGCTGTTTATTTTCGAGATTAATTGATTCATCGTTTGTTTATAAAATTTCAGAAAATTGTGAAAAATGTCCATTTCAGTTGTTCAAAATCCAAGGTGATGTCTTTAAATGTTGTTTTGTGAGTCCAAAACTTCTAGATATTCAGTTTAATTTGATAGAAAACAGACAAAAGCAGGAAATCTCCATATTTGAGAGGCTGAAAACTGCATGAAAAATTAGTAGCTCGTAATGGATTATCAAAATAGTTTCCGATTTATTTTTCCGTTAATCAATTAGTTGATAAAGCCTCTATGGATCTACTCTGACTTATAGTAAAAAATGCATTATTGAATGAAATAATTATAATGTGATGAATGTGACCTCTTATTGTGTGTGAGGCCTCTTATTGTTCACATCTTTCAAATAATTTCACACACATTAGCTATATTTTCTCTTGTGATGGGAGCCTTCACTGCAGACATTTAATGCATTCATATGCTAGTGTGTTATCACAAGCTCCAGCTGTGTGTGTCAGCTGTGTGCGTCAGCTGTGTGCGTCAGCTGTGGCCTGGATGGCCTTTAGTAATAATCATGACCAGACACTTTATAAACATTTATTTATTTGCTGTTAAACACTCACACCGTGTACCACCTGGTCTCCCTATTTAGTTCTGATACTGTTTGGATCACTCCAGTCCATCCCAGGAAAAGTGTCCTTATGTAAGACTCTTATTCAATATGACACTAGCAGAACTATTACACACATAAACAATATTCTTATCCTGATGAAAAAACGTAACATAAAATTGATTATTTTGTAACTGTCAGCAATATTTATTTATATATTTTTTCAACCGACCAAGTGTTAAATGTCATGCAATGGTCATCTCTGGATAAATCATCAACTGAATAATTCAAATGGAAAATGCTTAGCAACGCCTACTACCAGATAACGCTGTATAATTTACAGTCAGAGGGACAGCAAATAATCAGCCAGGCTAATACATTTACCGATATTTACTTTTGGAAGGAATATTGGTGTCCGTACTGAAATGCAAAACGAGGTTTGATGTGATTTGTGTTACCGTCAAAAGTGAGCACTGACAAGTTTATTTTTACACTGTAAAAAATCCTGCTCAGTATGCAGAAAAACAAAGCTAATTGACCTGAATCAATTGTTTGTGTTTTTATGTTTTTAAGACAGTCCATTCTAGCTGGTGTCCTTTGTTGCATATCATACCGCTCTCTATATCTCTATCGCTCTCCCTGTTTCCACTTGGTCGTATATTGCTATCAGATACTGATATCAGTACAGTATCAGCTTCACAAATCCAATATTGGCCAGGCTATAGTTTTAGTATCCAAGAACTATTATAATTAATATTATTATTTGTATTTATTATCTATTAAAACATAGAGGTAAAAGTATTTTGTGAAATATCTAACGGAAAGCCTTCTTGTTTAGTAGGACTGGAATATTCGATCGTTTGGTGGGTATTCGCTTTTCAATTATTGGATTCTGATATTCATCGCTGTCTGTTCTTTTTCTAAATGTAGGCTAGCAATGAAGGCACAACTGCAAAATGCATTTTCAGCACATTCTTGAACTATATATATTTTTTTAATTCCACTGTTAGAATGTGTAAATATATCCCTTCTCATCTTGGGCGCCTCACATCCCTCTCAAATGTCTGGCTGAGCCCTTGATGAGAGGTGCTCAGCATGAGCTTTTAATACTCGCTGTTGATTAGTACCTAAGCTCCAGAGCCAAAAAATGGTATTGGAGATAGCCCTTTTGATTAAGGAGTAATATTGTGGAAATTTGTCTGCAAATCACTTCAGTGTAAGTCATTTCTGGCAGCCATTGACTGCATAAACAACACAAAAGTGACAGACCCATTACCTTCAAGAAACTGGACAACGTGTGATGATTTAATGCAGTGAAGAAAACACTGTTTTGACCGTCTTGTAAAATCAGCTGCCTGATCATTTTTAATTAACACATGAAGGAGTTGGTTCTCTCTCTGCTGTGAGGTATGTCCTGGATAAACAGGAGATCCCCAAGGTCTTGGTAGTAAGGCCATCATGTAGACGCTACATTGCTCCCTGGCACATTTCCCGGAAGACTAACTAACTAACTAACTAACTAACTAAATAAATAAATAAATGCACACAAATGAATAATATTAACATTTTTTGGGAAACTGTGAAATTCAGGAACAAAGCTATTCTTAGAGTAGCTGAATTATCTTTGTTGAAACTTGTGAAAGGGACATTTGTGACTGAAAATGGACAAGAGTTTGTCTTGAAGGGAGTGTCTGGGTGTGACTTCAGAGTGTGATCAAAGGGAGAGGGGCAGGAAAACATTCTAGGTAACCTCAGTGTGTTTCGTTGCATTCTCAGGAATTGACCTGCCGGGAAGAGCTGCTCACTCTGCTTCTGTCTCTACTACCACTGGTCTGGAAGATCCCTGTGCAGGAGGAAAAAGCCCCAGGTCAGTACCCACAAGTACTTACTCTATTACTTTTTCATGTTAATGTTGGCGTTAGCAGAACAGACCTGCCACTGCCCGCTGTGATGGAATGTGACCACCCTTTTATTCCTGCTTTGTAACTGATTTCAATTTACGTACTTCATTTTATGGGTGTGATAATTGTTGTTTTGCATTACAGTTCTCTGTGATTTGCAAACAATAACACTGTTTGTACCGACTAAGTGAAATGCAGACTGCATTTTACATGCCAGAAATGTTCTCTAGCTTGGTTTATTCATACATTTCTTAATCTTTCATCTTTTATATAATTGTTTACCAAAGCCATGTTTCAGCATTAGCTTTGGTGGGTTTACGTGAAGGCAGTGGAGTGTGTGCATATTGCTTTTGACTGTAAATAGTGTCTATAATCTTCTCATATTTATTTTTATTATAGACATGTACAGTGTACTGCGCTCATTTTGAGATGACAAATCTTTTGTTAACCTTTTAGTCAATGTCTCCATTATGCATGTTACAAACATAAGTAGCCACACAGCAGGAGTAGATTGGTGTTTGCAGAGGCCTGTGACCTCATGATGACACCGGCATTTAGTACAGATCTGCTGATCCTATCTAACATGGACCCGAGACATTTTTACTTTAATTAAGTCTTACTCACTGAGTGTGTTTTAACAGAATGGCTGCCGACATGCAGCCAAGGACATGTTAGTCATTTTACAGATTTTTTATTTTTTTATTTTTTGGGGGGGTCGTCCCACATTGCTGGTGTTTGAAAAAATGTTAATTTTGAGTCTCGATTCCTAAAATATGACATAAGCAGACATTAATCCAACTGCAAATCTCCAAGCTCATGTTTTATTGGCTCTGGCAGAAATGTCTCGTCCCTCTCTGCTTTGGACAGATTTTCAGCCGTCCAGACCTGGGCCATTTCTCTCATTTTTGGCTTGCACACCCATGTCCTGGGGACACTACAGCGAGCACAAACCTAGCTACAGAAAAAGGATCACTGTAGAGATATTTTTAAACAACCAAGAGGGCTGCAGCCGATGTGGAAATTATTGTTCAAGTACTACAGTAGTTTCAAATTCTGAAGGCAAAAACGGCAGACCTTCTTCAGACATATTGGTGCCTTAGTCTGTCACTGTGCTAAATTACATGTGTCGGTACTCTGGCGCCCCTCGGTAATAAAAAAATGAACTGAGAGGTTGCAGACTAACTCGCGTTTGTGATTGTTTCTTGCGATGTCAGGCTATAATCCAATATGACCTCAGTGACAGCACTGTATGTCGTGAAGTACATTTGGTATGTTGGTCTTCATGAATGTCCAGAATGACGCTGAAAGATTTCTTTATGTTGACAGATTTCACCCTGCCGTCCCTATTGGAGGTATTCCTAGGCTGGGAGGTGAAGGCCGCCCCTCTCAGAACAGGACAGAAGGCTGCGACGGATGAACAGAACTCTGGGAAGAGGTCCCGTGTTGGCAGCGGCAACTTGAAGTCACGGAGGTCACGCAGAACAGCGCAGAGATACTCTGTTAAGGATGCTCGGAAATCCCAGCTTTCTACCTCCGATTCAGAAGCCAACCCTGAGGACAAAGCTGTCCCCAGCCCCAGTGGTGCAAGGCGCCGAAGGTCGCATGGCTCCACCATCCGGGTAAGCTGTCAGCATCATTGTTCTGAGGCCTCACATTTAACATCCACTGCCACCGGCATCATAGAAACCATGAGTGCACCATATCCACACCCCAGAGCCCCTGGGTCCCAGATGACGGACACTGAAACCCTGACAGACCCAGCCGCAATATCAATCTTCAACCGCATGGAAAACTCACCCTTTGATCTCTGCCATGTGTTGCTTTCGCTGCTGGAGAAGGTTTGCAAATTTGACATGAGCATCAACCACAACCCTGGACTGGCAGTCAGTGTTGTACCTACTCTCACTGAGATCTTGACGGAGTTTGGAGATTGCTGTGGTCCCGGGGGAGGGATAGGAGGTGGAACTGGGGTCCTTGCTGAGGACCTTGCTGGGGGCTGGACGGAAGAGCCAATCGCATTGGTCCAGAGGATGCTTCTACGCACCATCCTGCATCTGATGTCAGTGGATGTGAGTCAGAGTGAATCCCTCCCAGATAGCCTGAGACGCAGCCTGACGGACCTGCTGAGAGCAACCCTTAAAATCCGGAGCTGCTTGGACAGACAGAATGACCCTTTTGCCCCTCGACCAAAGAAGACCCTGCAGGAGGTCCAGGATGACTTTTCATTCTCCCGCTATCGCCACAGGGCACTACTGCTGCCAGAGCTTCTAGAGGGAGTACTGCAAGTGCTGCTGGGTTGCCTGCAGGCTTCCACACCCAACCCCTTTTTTTTTAGCCAGGCGCTGGAGCTCATTCATGAGTTTGTCCAGCACCGCGGCCTGGAGCTGTTCGAGGCGACAGTGCTGAAGCTGGAGGGACTTGGCAGGGCCAGGGATTCTGAAGTGGGAGGTGAGGCTTCAGAGAGACTACGAGGTCTCATTGCAGGGGTCTTTAAGATCATCAGTGCTGTCAAGAAGGCAAAGTCAGAGCAGCTGCATCAGTCCGTGTGCGCCAGACGCCGCCACCGCCGCTGTGAATATTCCCACTTCCTGCATCACCACAGAGACCTGTCAGGTTTGCCCGTCTCTGCTTTCAAGCAGGCTGCTAGACGCAACCCTTTTGAAGAGGATGGAGAAGGCAAGGAAGGGATCGATGGTGATACCGTGCGTTACCCCGAGCGCTGCTGCTGCCTGGCTGCCTGTGCTCACCAATGTCTGCGGCTCTTGCAGCGGCTGTCCCCCAGTGGGCCCGCTGTGTTGCAGGTACTGGCTGGGGTGCAGGCTGTTGGAATCTGCTGTTGTATGGACCCCCGCTCAGTTGTAGTACCCCTGCTGTATGCCTTCCAAGCTCCAGGTCTACGTAGTTACCAGTCTCATGTTCTTAGTGTCCTGGGCCGACTGATCCTCGACCAGCTTGGAGGGGGACAACCCTCAGAAAAAGCCAAGCTGGCCTCCTGTAACATCTGCACTCTGGACAGCAGCCAGCTGCCAGGCCTGGAGGAGACACTGCAGCACGGGGAACCTTCAGCCATTTCTACAGGTTTGTGCTACCGCTCCCAGGGTATTCTGCCAAGTGGAGGGGGGGCAGAGGACATGCTGTGGAAGTGGGATGCTCTGGAGGCCTATCAAGAGCTAGTGTTTGGTGAGGACTGGCAGCTGAGCCAGCAGATAGCTGGCCATGTGTGCCACCTGACTCTGCGGGGCAATGCTATAGTGCAGTGGCAGCTCTACACACACATCTTCAACCCTGTGCTGCAGAGAGGGGTAGAGCTGGTCCACCATGCTCAACAGCTGGGCGTTTCCACTGTCTGTACTCAGGTGTGCAGCTATCACACACAGTGCCTGCCTGTGGAGGTACTACTCATTTACCTACAAACAGTACCTGCCCTTCTCAAATCAAGGTGAGTGGTTACATCAGTTTAAGATGTGTTTTTCACGAGTCCCACTTTTCCTTGGTCATCAGTCCTTTTCTCAGTGGTTTAGTTTGTCCTGTAGTATAGGACATTATTTCAGGGTTCTGCTAAAGGTTTTTTAAATTTTACATTTTTTTAGGTGGAAAGATGTTTAGCTGAAAGCTGAAAGTTTTTGGGTTAAGTAAATGTGCAGAAGCATTAATAACATGTGTTTAGATTTAAATATTAAAGGGATGCAGGTGGTTGTTTTGGAGAAATAGAAAATTGGCAAACTTCTCAAGGAAGTCAAGGAATGGAATCTTCTCCTTTTATTCTACCACATAAAGCAAATATAATCAGCTAGCTAAAAGTAGACACCCAATCCTCTTGGACATTGTTTGTCATTAGATCTGTCTCTCTCCATGTCATTGCTAATTGATGCTCATCCATAATGTATTAGAGTACAACTTTGTGGACTGAGTGATAGGTGGAAGATTATATTTATGTAAATATGTTACAAGTACAGTAGTCTGCCTAAAGCAGAATTTGTATATTACTGCATTAATGGGGGTTTGAGTATTCTCAGTTGGATATTGAGTTCTCAGTTTTGAGGTAATCCAGGGGCATGCAGGTTAAGTGAACACTGAAATGCCTATACATGGGAATGTGAGTGTGAATCTGTCTGTCTGTCTGTCTGTCTGTCTGTCTGTCTGTCTGTCTGTCTGTCTGTCTGTCTGTCTGTCTGTCTGTCTGTCTGTCTGTCTGTCTGTCTGTCTGTCTGTCTGTCTGTCTGTCTGTCTGTCTGTCTGTGTTAACCATGGTGACCTGTCTTGATTGCATACCTGCTGGGCTCCTTCTAAATGCATGCTAGGATAGGTTGAATCCCTATGTGACCCTAAACAGGATCGGTGTCTATACAAAAATGAATGGATGGATGCTTTGAGGGAGTCTGTCAGCGGTGGGTGGATAGGATTCCTTATTGAAATTCAGGATATGTTCTTCTGCTCTCTGCAGCTTTGACTGGCATTCAAAGTCATTACAGCTTAAAAGCTGTAAATAGCTTGTCATCTGAGCCTTTTCAAAAGACAGTTTTAGGTCCTTATGCTTAAGTAAAACTTAGAGCAGCGATGTCTTATATTCAGATAAGAAGAGACTGTGAGTGGTGTTCTATTTAAACTTTACATCCTTCATTTTATTGTTCAAATGCCAAGCTACTGCTGCTCAATGGATATTTCTAATTAATATGAGCGAAACCACCCATCATTGCATTTATACATATATATATACAGTAAATATACCGTATATATATATATATATATATATATATATATATATAAACGTATATAGATAAAATCTCACTAGACTAGACTACACGGCTCCACCTGGTGGGCCAATTACATATTTTATAACTTTTCCATGTCAGCTTTCTCCCAAACAGTTAAAATTTAAGTAGTATCTGTGACATTGTCGTGGCCATGTGCACAGTCTCTACACTGGTCTGAAGGAATCAAATTATTGTTAGCAAGGACAAAAATAGGGGATTTGCACCAATTGTATTTTCAAACATTTACAAGCTTAGAGTTTATTTTTCTTATTGTTTTGCTTCTGAGGCCGCTCTGTGAATTTTAGCATTTTGAGAGAAGGCTTACAAGAAGACCATGAGTGTTAAATGTTGTGGTCTCACACACACTTCAATAGTGTAGTGAATGACAAAGGATCTTATCCTTCACTTAAATGGCTTAACTGATGCTACGGAAGTACAGAAGCTGAAGTGTACACGTTGATTTAAAAGCATGCGAACAGGAAAAGTTGTTACAAGATAACATAAAAGAGCTGTACATCCTCTGACATCTCACCTGTCTCTACAACATCTTGCACCACGCCTGTAGCTTACCACCATATTTTTCAGAGAAAAGCATTAAATATTCAGGCTATAATGGATAGTCATCCTGATGGACTTGCACACCACTAATGAAAAGAGGAAATGTTCTGAAAAAGCAGAATTAATCAACTATACGTCAATTTAGAGGAAGGCTGGAGAAAAGGGTTTGATTTGGAGAAAAGTCCGTGAGTTCATTATTTATTAAATGTACCAGTTTAATGCACAGAGCTCAGACTCTCAAGTGAACGCCTGTGTCAGTTCTTGAACATACTAGGAAAACAATCCCATGCTGAGATGAAAGTGTTTTGATTGTCTTTCAGTGTATTTCAGTGTATAATGTCAGCACATCTCCTGAGAGTGTTGTTGTTTCAGAGGTGACACATTATTCTTTTATGGTAATTTACCCCGCTTCGTAATAGCATCTTTTAAAATGGAGCACTTCCTTAATAATAGTGTGTGTATAACAGTAGTCAACACATTTAAAAGGGTAAAATGTCAGCTTTGTTTTGCTTACTAAATGTAGGATTCACATTTAGATCACTTTGATAACAATGTGATATAAATGTGTCGTTGTGGCTCAGTAAAAAAAATAAATACACACTTACCAAACGCATACAAAGTTGAACTTGTGTATTTGTTCTTGAGCAATTTTAGCATGTAGTGTCCTTCACAGTTCATTTATTATGTTAATAGAAGTTGACTAATATATTTAAAAGGTGTTGTTGAGCCCTGGGGGAAATTATATCTGCAGCCCGATGGGAGGAGATGAAATCAGCGAAGGGAGGAGTGTGATGGGTCCTGAGTGGAGGCTGTGCCTCTGATTGACTAGTCGCAGAGTTTGTTAACGTGGTGCAATTTTTTGTAATTGCTGGGAGATCTAGGAGAGTTTAAATGTTTGCAGTTCACATCCAGCCTTTCTGTCACTGTATTAATCCTTTCCTTGGTCAATGAGAGGCACATGCCTAGATATATTTATGAAAGGCAAAAGCAGTTTTCTCATATGAACTCTGGATAATTGTGTTTGTGTCATGTTTATGTCCGTTTTCTGTTTTACTCAGTTTCAAATACTCTCTATTACAGGGTGATAAGAGACCTTTTCATCAGTTGTAATGGGCTCAATCAGGTGACGGAGCTCGTCTACCTAGACCAGACGCGCTCTTTGGCATTGAAGGTGTTTGAGACTTTGATAATAGGCATCGGACACCAGCAGACTGAAGGGGTGCTTCAGGACCTGGAGGGTCATGCTGTAGAAGGGGAGACCGTCTTGGGCTTGGCTGAGGAACTGGCGTGCCGAGGAGCTGGAGAGGGCCCACAGAGCCTCAGCAAGTTCTATGAAGGCCTAAAGGAGGCATATCCGCGTCACAAGAGCCGGGGTGGGCAGGGCCGCGGGCGCAGCCACGCAGAGACCCACCTCCTTGTTATTAACCTTTTCCTCTGTGTGGCCTTCCTCTGTGTCAGCAAAGAGGCAGATTCTGACCGGGACTCAGCCAATGACTCTGAGGACACTTCAGGTTATGACAGCACAGCCAGTGAACCTCTTGGAGGCCGACTGCCTTACCTGTCCCCAGACAGTGTGGCTCTGCCCTCCAAAGAGCAGGTACGATGCGCTGCAGATGTTTGGTCAGTGTGTCGGTGGATCTATCTGGCCAGCCCCTTGTTTCAGAGGCAGTTCTTCAGGCTAGGAGGACTAGATGTCTGCTTGCGGCTAATGGCCATGGTTATACAGAAACTTTCCTGTAAGACCAAGGATGGGAAAGCAAAGAAGAAGAAGGAGGGTAAGGGCAAAGGCAGCCCTGAGTCCACAGCCCCAGCAGCCTACCTGGGACTGGAAGAGACAACTCATGATCCAGCCGACGCCTTCGTCACCGGCCCAGCTGAGGGGAAGGCCAAAGATCCAGCAAAGAAGCTGGAGGAAGAGTGGCAACTACAAAGTATTCGTCTCCTTGAGGCCTTGCTGGCTATTTGTCTGCACAGTGCTAACTCAGCCCTGCAGAGGATAGAGCCTGAGCTTTCTTATCAGGTATGTAGTTTAATATCATACTGATCAATGGATCCCTGACCCCATCAACCACAAAAGATATGTATCCTGACTTTAATTAAACTGTCATGTGTCCTCCTGTCTATAGCTCCAGTCAGTGGAAGAGACCCTGGTTGAGGTGAGAGACCAGCTCGCTCGCTCAGGGGTGGTGAATTCTGACCTCGCTATTCCTCTGTTTGACTCTCTCCTGAGAGTGGCCTTGGCAGAGGTGTCTTCCTGTCCTGATCCCCCTGAGGAGAAGCCAGACAGGGTGAGTCCTGCCTTGGGAGAAACTGTGAGTGAATTACTGCACCTTTTTTTCTTTTTTACATTCTCAAATTTTTCAAGCTACTATTAAGAGAAAAGTTATGATTAGAGCCAGTCAGACACTTGATTCCTCTGCAGCTACAGGAGGTGCTGTGCACATTCATCAGTTTAAAGATCTTGGCAAAATTAGTAACGAGGGTCACCCCTGGTGGCTTCTGGGTTTAGGCACTGACCGTAAACCTTTGTTGCATCTCCCATCTCTGTCCTCTAATTTTCATGTGGTGCTCTAGTATCTAGTATATTCTCATCACTAGTTTCAACAAAGTGGCAAATGAGCAAATGGTTCTGAAGGTGTCAGACAGGTGCGGGAACTAGAGAGTCAAGAGGGATCATACCATTTTAAACAAGCATATGTGACCAGAAACAAACGGCATGTTTTTGTGTGCTCCCCAGCCACATGAACTTAGCTTCCAATGTGCTCAACAAGCCGCTGTAAAGGGGAAAGTGAATCTTCTTGATAAAGTTTATTCACAAAACACAAAATATTAGAGAATAAAAGTAAATCAAGATATTTTTTTAAAAGCTTTTTTTCCCCCAGTAAAATGAAGCTGATTGTCTTCAGTTAAGACTATCTTCTTTGGTTTAAACGCAGCGGCAAAACATAAAGACAGACAGTGGTGTTTATTCAGGAGCAAACCGCACAATGAAAGAAACAACATTTTCCAGCCGAGCGTCTCTGAGCATCGCTGAGCGTCGCCGAGTGTCGCCGAGCGTCGCCGAGCATCAGGCAGCTGTGTACGGTCACTTGCATTGCGTTGCTAAGCAGCTGTTATCTTCCCTATATGCAGCACAACAGCAGACAAACATAATGATAGCCATTGTTTAGACCAAGCAGTGGACTCAAACATGAGCAAACGGGTCACTTCTGGTACTTTTGTTTTAAAGATTTTGACACGTTAATGTAAGTTCTTCTGACGTAGTTTTCATGAAAGATAAATCAGTTGAAATATTCACTCAAAATGCTCCCAACAACCCCTGATATAGGCTACATAATTAAATGGTTTATATGGTTTAGGATCAGACGTGTAACTGTTTTTATTTGTTCCAGGAAATTCCCCCCTAATAAAACAATGTTAAAAGAGTGTAATTTTCTCCCGGCTGTGCTCACCAAAAGAACCACCTGCCTTGTAGTGGTTGCCTCCCATCGCAGAGCCTTAGATGTGTTTTTCACAAGTCTTAAAATGCTTGTCCTACTAAGCCTGTTCCAACACAGGGGGATTTAGCTTTTTATATAATAGATTTACCTATTTCCTAAGAGCTTAGTTCTTTCTCAGTGAGCTCAGCAGAGTGTGATGTTCACTTAACCAATACCAATTATGTGCTATGGAGCTCCAAGATTTGTCTTCCCCCGCAAAGTTTGTCCACGGAAAGGACTGTTCTTTGAAATGTTCACTCCACCCACAATTAAATATCAAAGCTGGCTGCTATTATGCTGAAAGGAATAGAGGTGTGCATATTACAGTAAGCCTCTTCTTTGAAGTGTGAGTGTGAGTGTGTGTGTGTGTGTGTGTGTGTGTGTGTGTGTGTGTGTGTGTGTGTGTGTGTGTGTGTGTGTGTGTGTGTGTGTGTGTGTGTGTGTGTGTGTGTGTGTGTGTGTGTGTGTGTGTGTGTGTGTGTGTGTGTGTGTGTGTGTGTGTGTGTGTGTGTGTGTGTGTGTGTGTGTGTGTGTGTGTGTGTGTGTGTGTGTGTGTGTGTGTGTGTGTGTGTGTGTGTGTGTGTGTGTGTGTGTGTGTGTGTGTGTGTGTGTGTGTGTGTGTGTGTGTGTGTGTGTGTGTGTGTGATGACTGACTGTTCACATCAAGGAACTGGCCTGTGTGAGTGCCCTGCAAGTCAGCTGATATTTGTCTTATGACCAAAATCTTGTACTTTTTTTTTTTCCCCTCGTCACTGGAAAACATTTTGTCGGCAATTTATTTGCCATATTAGTGGTAGGACCGCTGCTTGTCATGTTTGCTTTATTTTAGCGTTACATTCTTAGTCCAGATTGGGTAAGCTCTTGTGAAATATATTTTATCAAGTCGTTATACAGATGACCTCGTTGTATTTGGACAGTGAGGGAGGGAAATTCAAGACTTTTTCTTGCCTCCCCTCTGTTCTTCTTTCTCTTTCTTCCTCTCTGTCTCACTCTTTCCTCTCGCACTCTCTTTCTGTCAGAAGCTCCAGGTGTTGACGGAGGGGCTGGCTCCGGCGGGCGATCTGTCTGAGGAGGTGGACGAGGTGCAGAGCTGTGGCGTCAAGCCCCCGGGGGAGGAGGAGGGCTACGACGCCGACAGCGAAAGCAACCCTGAAGACATGGCCAAGCAGGAAGAGGGTAGGTTCTCACACACGCACACAGGCACGCACGCACACAGGCAGGCACACACACACACACACACACACACACACACACACACACACACACACACACACACACACACACACACACACACACACACACACACACACACACACACACACACACACACACACACACACACACACACACACACACACACTCTCTCTCTCTCATCCTCAAGATTCCACAGCGACTGCACACACCCGGCTTGACACTGCTCCTAATGAGAGCATCTTAGGTTGGTTTAATATTACTTACTGTATTTGTGCTTTAGTCGTCCACTGCAGATTTTTCAGTCTTTTTACTTCCCTGGGGTTATGCTGTAAATCACCTTTACTTCATGTACTCCATCTTCTGCAACATTTGTTTTTATTGGCGGTAAATGTCAACAGACTAATCTTGATGGATTCAGGGGTCATGTATTGGTCTCAACCTCTAAACCTGCTGTTTTGGGAAACCTCTTTCCTTGCATTCATTCGAGGGTTTTATGTTGAACAGCATCTTGACTTAAGAAATTTGCAGTGTAAAAAAGCACACCCTCCTTTGGTTTACTGTGGAGGATATTTGGCAATAAGTGGCTATTTGTACACGTATATATGACATAGCAGAATCGGGCCTGAGCACTTCTTTGTTTTTTCACCTCACAACAGCGTCTTGTGTTGGGCTGCCTCTCTGCTCTGATCATACCGGTTAAGAACGTGGCCTGATTACACCCTTTTTACTTTTTCTTCCCCTCAGAATACAATCATTGTTTCACGTTTTACAACCGCAGGCAACTACGCTCTGTGGCCTTATGAGCTGGACCTTGTGACTTGAAGTCAGCATCAAATGGAGACTTTAGCTTCCTGGAAAACAGTAAATCTTAAAGGCTTAATGCTTGACAAATAAATAAATGAACTCCCAACCCAGGTAGTAGTGCTCCGTCCCTCTTCTCGTATTATCTCATAACAGCCTATCTCTCAATGTGAAAAATATCTTAAGGAATTGAGCACTACCAGCTACCTGCCTTAGTTGTAGACTTTAGTTGTAAACTTTTTAGTTGTTCAAGTGTTTAAGTAGTGTTAAAAAAACTCGCCTTTTCAGTTTGCACATACATTTGGGTATCTAGAGTGCATACCAACCCACAAACACTTTATTTATCAAGCAATTCGGATTTGAGTATGAGATTAAGATTTCCAATAACTGCTGTTTCCTCACAGTCCAGTCATGACATCACACACACACACACACACACACACACACACACACACACACACACACACACACACACACACACACACACACACACACACACACACACACACACACACACACACACACACACACACACACACACACACACACACACACACACACACACACACACACACGCCTACGTCTACGTCTGTTTTTATGAAATATATTTCCTAGTCTTAACTGAACTATATTTACACTGTACTGGGTTATACAACCTATGAGAAGATATTCATCAAAATGATTTATAGTGATTAAGGTTCGTTTACAGTATTTTCCAAAAACACTGCAGTAAAATGCAAACTGATGATTTGCTGCAATTAAATTCAACTTCAGATCAAACACAAACATCTACATTTTCCCCCAAATGATATTAAGTGATACTGGGACAGCAGTTAGTATATTTACTGACACCCCTACAGTATATTCTCAGATGTGTAAGTGTTAGATGGAGACAAACCATGAAGCTGTGCATGGGAAGAGAGAGGGAGTAACCTTCATTAATAAAAGGAGGTCCCAGAAGCTGTGCAAGAGCCTGCAGGGCTGCTCTCCTGTAAATCATGAGGGGACTCCCATGCTGCTCTGAGGCGGAGCACGCCACTGAAGCTAATTCATTTTTATGATCTGCCTCCAAGATGGGAGGATGGAGCTGAAGCAGGGAATGCCTGTGGATTGTGAAGATGTTTAAGCAACACGGCTGGCCCATGCGTGGCGTGCCGTTCATCATCTCTCCATGTCTCCCTGCGAATCTCTTGTTATGTCTCTGATCTTGCCCTGGTGTGTGTGGTTGTTCGCGTAGGAGTGAAGGTGGAGTCTGCTGTGCTGCATGAGTTTGCTGCGATGGCTGATGGGCCCAGGAGTGGGGTGCTGCTGTTCCCAGAGATCTGCACAATGCAACTGAAGCTACTCGCCACGGGCTCCCCAGACCTGGAGGTTCTGAGTCATGTGTTTCACAGCCTGCTGGGTGCGGTACACGCTAACCACCGCAATGCTGCCCTGCTCTATGACCAGGTGAGACTGACCTCTGCGTCTTCCTTGTACTCCTCTTAACCGTCTCAGCAGTTTGTGTTTGTCTAAGTTTTTTCCTCAACTGTGTTCTGAGGAATACGACTGACCTCTTGTTCTGTTCCCCACAGGGAGGAGTCAAAACCATCCTGTCTGGCTTTTACAAAATCCTCAGTCAAACAGACCCCTCCTTTACAGGTTTGTTATTTCTTACCTTATTTTTGTCTTTAGTAACTCTTGGGGAAATCTTTACCTAACAGATTGATTACATTTACCTTATTTGGTATTGTAAGACACTGTCATGTGTCCTTTGTGTGGCCTTTTTGTTTTTCTTTTCTATTTACATTTTTTGCTGAGAACAAAGCAGTCAGTAATACAGTTTTGTCTTTGTCTGTCGTGATCTGGTGCATGCCCAAGTGAATGAAAACTGTTTGTTTACGTAATCTGCTCTTCATTGGTCTACATTCAGATTGCCAGACTGTGCTAGTGGAGCTGCTCGTTGCCATGGTGAGCCAGCGAATCACAGCGGAGGAACTGGCTCTGTTGATTCGCCTCTTCCTGGAAAAGACCCCACCTACTGTAAATAGCCAACTCAATCAGTCACTCGGCAATGCACTGTTAGTTTACGTTCAGGGTGTTGACACTGATAACATGTGCTCACACTGTCGGCACATTCAATTTTTTAACAGGAACAAGAACTGTTTGTAAGACAACCTTCCTGTCACACTTACTTCTCACTTATCAAACCATAAAGCTCCCCTGGGCCCACGTCATTCTATATACAATTAACACCAATGTGTGAAGAACAGATGTGGCGCTACAACTTATTTCCACGGATCTGTGTTTAATTGGAATCCGGCACCAGACATCATTAATAAATTCAAGAAACATGGTCCCAAAAGGGAAGACGGGTTTATTTTTAACCATGTGAACATAGTGGCATGTGACCTGTGCTTTACATCTTTGAAAATGAGACATATGAGTGACTTCTACTGACCAGATATGATTCTTTTTACTCATTTTGTACTGCTTCCCAGGTTTTTTTCTATTAGACAGTGTGTTTTGCTGCATTGTATCAAGACTCAGGTTTAATGCTGAGCTGTTTTAGATGGATCGCACTGTTAAAGCAATTAAACTGCTCAGTAATGTGTGGATGTGATTTGTCTTCATTTTCTTCAGTTCATTTAGGGATTAAAAAAACGTATCTGAAAAATTGTAAACACCCAGAGTTGGCAAAAACTATCAAGTGTTTTCTTTATCAAATCTAAAATGATAGACTATCCTTCTCACTCCCCCTTTTTACTTTGTTACCTGCAGGAGATTTTACTGAAAGGCATCCTACAAATCGTTGAAGCCAACGTGAATATAGAACCTCTTCACTTACTTACCTTTCCGATAATCCTCGGGGCGTCGACCCCAGGAGGGGTGCCCGCTGGCTCCAGACAGAACGGTGCTGCTGGCGGGAAAAGTGTTGGTTTGATCTGGAAGGGCAAACTTTCTCCTGGGCGCAGGGAGGGGGATAGTGACTACAGACCGAGCCACCTCCGTTCCTCTCCCTGGCACATTGCTCCTCTCCACTTGCCCCTGGTAGGACAGAACTGCTGGCCCCACATGGCTAGCGGCTTCAGTGCCTCTATGTGGCTTAGAGTGGCAGAGCAGGAAGAGAAGGATGGGGACAAAGACAAAGACAAAGGTGAGACACAGATACATCACCAAGACCATTTTAGTCCCAAATATGAACTGGTTTTGAGATTCTTTAGTCATTGTTTTACAGAGGAGAGTAACCCTTCTGCAGAGCCCCACCAAGGCTCCTCTCAGGCTGAGATGAGATTAGTAGAGGAAGGTCTCATTCATATTCTGTCCATGGGCTCCAAAGCACTGATGCTTCAAGTGTGGGCAGACTTCACTACAGGCTCTCTCACATTCAGGTGAGCTCCGGTGTAGACCACAATCTCAAAGATGCATGTGAAAAATGGGTTACTATTTCTTAAGTATTTGTAGTTTAAGGACCTTGAAGTATTGTAATGTGCTGTTCCCTCAGGATTTGCATTGACCCAAACGATGAGATAAAAGCAGGGCTGCTGGCTCAGGCAGATTCTGGTGAGGAACTACTCAGGGCGGGCCAGTGGCAGCACCTCGGCCTCACTTACACCCAGCAGCCAGAGGGCAAGAAGAACATCCATGGGCGTGTGGTTGTCTGGGTGTGTGGCATCAGGTGAGGAACGTGCAACGTGGCACTTCAGTTTTTAAATCTAGTAAATAGGTGAACATTAACCTTCACTTAATCTGCTCTCTGTTTCAGGAAATGTGAGGTGTCTTTGGACTACACCCTACCAAGAAAGTCCAGTTTATCATCTGACAGCAACAAAACCTTCTGCATGTTGGGCCACTGTACGCCGTCCTCTGAGGAGCTGTTAAAGCAGGGCGGACGCTGGAGCCTGGGCACTGTGCTTCTCTTCAATGGTAGGACCTCCTGTCATCTTTAGCTTTGTGTCTATAAGCTCTTAGACACTTAATCCTAGTCAGTCATTCATCGTCTTACTACATGCATAGCTGCAATCTGTTATAATCCTTTATATAATTGCATCTGTTCCCCCTCAGTGCTGCTCCCTGGTGGTGCACTGATGACCAACTTCTCTCTTATAAACAGTATATACTCTAAATACACTCACCAGCCATTATTATATTTATAAGGTAGACCTGGTGTTTAATAAAGTGTCAGTGTCTTCTGCTGCTGTTCCATATCTGCTAGAAAGTAGTTGGTTATGTGCGTTCACAGATGCTCTCCTGCATTCCTCTGTTGTAACCAGTGGTTATTTGAGTTACTGTTGCCTTTCTATCAGCTCCAACCAGTCTGGCCATTCTCCTCTGACCTCTGGCATCAACAAGGCATTTGCGCCCACAGAACTGCCACTCACTGGATCTTTTCTCTCTTTGGGACCATTCTCTGTAAACCCTAGATATGGTTGTGCATGAAAATCCCAGTAGATCAGCAGTTTCTGAAATACTCAGAGCAGCCCGTCTGGCACCAACAACAATGCCACGTTCAAAGTCACTTAAATCACCTTTCTCCCCCGTTCTGATGCTCGGTTTGAACTGCAGAAGATCATCTTGACCATGTCTATGTGCCTAAATGCACTGAGCTGCTTCCATGTGATTAGTTGATTAGAAATTTGCGTTAACGAGCAGTTGGACAGGTGCACCTAATAAAGTGACCGGTGAGTGTATACTGTTTAATGCTTTATGGGGCAGTTTTTTTTTTTAAAGCGCAACCGGTGTAGTAGCTGTAAAAGGCTGGTGTGATGTGTTGCGTGCTGTAGATTCTCAGCATTCTCTCGGGAGGCTAACTGAATACTTCTCTTGTTGCCTCTAATTGGCTGTGAATGGTTTGCCTCTCTGAGAACGCAACCTGTGAACCCAACTGATGTCTTTAGACAAGCTTTAGCCTGTACGCTGTCATAAGTAGCAGTTTCTTCTTGGAAAGGACAGAGAATCAACCACAAGTTTCATGAAAACGAGAAATAAAACATCAAGATTCACCATGGGTCTCGCTCTGTCTCATATTGTAGCTTATTACTTTATGGTTTATTTACTCACACATTACTTCTTGGGTTGATTTTCCTTTTTGGATTTCTCACAATACTGTTTTTCAACTTCTGTAATAATATGAATGTGCAGTGTTTTCCTCATTATGCCAATAGATGTAATCATAACTCCTTCCCTCCATATCTCAGGGTCTAGAATAGGATCTGAGGAGGCTCTCTACCTGTACACCAGCGGGCCTGACCTCACCTCCATCATGCCCTGCAAATATGGCAAGCCCAGTGGGACAGTCTCCAAGTTTGTGACTCTGGAAGGCCTGAAGTGTGAGCATGTACGAGAGCTTCTGATGAAGAATAAGGATGTGGACACAACGGCTTTAGTTGTAAGTATTTGTTTACATGAAGCATTAACTCAACATCCAAATCACAACAGAAAATGTGCATAAACATGAAATAGAAGAAATGTTTTAACGCCACTATCGTTTCACCCACGTCAAAATGCAGATTGACATTGCTGCTAGACCCTATACTGTATTTGTGATTCAAGTGCTCTGTAAGCGTAGCAGAGCCCCCCTATGTCTTATTTATTGTTTCATTTCACAGTGTATGAGTAATGTACTGTCCCTTTAGCCTTCAGTAATGATATTGCACGATAGGAAGTAATTCTTCCCCTATGAAAAAAAGCTGCAGCTCTTTCAGTGCGACTGAAAATAATGTTTCTCCCATTAAATGCTAATGGCTTTGTTGATAAGACAAGAAAAAATTATACTTTTCCCTCTGTATCTTGATCATTTCTGTTATGCTCTTACCGAGTCTAAACCAGATCTAATTTAATGCTAGAAATTGTAGCTCCAAGCTAGCTGACATGCTTGTTTGGATCAAACTCAATTTTTAAATACGTAAAACTGCAACTGCAAAAAATTAAAAGTTACAGGATTTAGGCGTGAAAATAATAGTGTGAATTGTGTTTCTGTATAGGAGAGCTTGGCAGTAGTGTATGCCCCCAGCAGTCCCAGAGTCTACACTATCTATGAGCCTGTAATCCGACTGAAGGGTCAGGCCAAGACGGTGGTCACACAGCGTCCGTTCAGCTCCAAGGAAGTGCAGAGCGTTTCCTTGGAGCCAAATTCTCTCAGAGCTCTGCTCCCCACTGAAACACATGGCCTGCAGAGCGTCCTGCACAAGATCGGAGGAACAGGAAATTTTGTCTTCCTCTTCGCACAGGTAGGATGGTACACATTTATAATGGAGCTCTATTTCTAGCTGAGTAAGAGAGAGATCTTGATTCCTAGTTGTTTTAATACATATGTTGTAATAAATATTTCTTTAATACTGTGGTTTTAGATTGATTGATTCCAGACAGGTAAAAGTGACAGCTTGATTTAATAAACCAGAACATATAACGGCACATGTTGATTGCATTCACTTCTGCTTGCCAGTAACTTTTTTAGGAAGGGATTTGATTTTTTTCAAGTCATAAACACTCTGATTGTATGTTTTACACCAGGGCTACTTTAGTAGAGCTTGATCGAGAGAGGTGATAAAAAATACCAAATTGTTTTGATCATTTGATCATCACATCTTCATTTAAGTAACTTTTCAAGCAAAAATGTCAAACATTTGATGATTCCAGCCCAATTTGCTTAAAATTGATATCTTTGTTTTTTGAACATCAGTCAAAAAAAGACTAGACATCACCTTGGCCTCTACAACATTATGAACAGGATTTCTTACTGATTTCTGATGTTTTGTAGACCAGCAATTAATCCTTAGTTGCAGCCCTACAGTTTAGAAACACATTTTATTTTAAAGTCTATACGCTGCTTCATACTAATACTCACAAAGGTGCTCCACATGACCAGCACTGCAAGAAAATGTATTTCTAGTCTCAAAAGATGAATAACAAATCTGTATTATTTTTTATAAGTACTGTATATTTAAAGACAAAGTCTGAACTGTTGAATTAGCTCAGTCACTAATCTTATTCTGATAATGTGACCTAATTAATTATGTCAGGTATAGGTCACCTACCTGCGTAGTATGAGGAAAGTCATAGAAGTTTTCTTACACTTGTTACTACTGTGATCACAATGACCGTAGTGGAATGTCACTTTTACGGACAAAATTTGATATGAGGCTCACATGTGCTTTTGTAAGAACACAATAACTGTCGCAGGAACAGTGTGAAATTATGTTTTAGAATGCTCTCTTCACATGTTCTTTTGTTGTGTGTTCTTCTGTTCCTCTGCTCCTCATCTGTGGGTCTGCGGCGTCCAGACGGTGCAGCTGAGTGACTGTGAGAAGACCCAGGCTCTGGCCCTGCGAGTGCTGCTGTCTTTGTCCAAGTTTAACCAACACCGTATCCATGAAATGGACTGTTACCATGGTTACTCCATGATCCACCAGGTCCTCATCAAGTCCAAATGCATCGTGGGATATCATATGCTGAAAGTGAGTCACACTGTGAGCTCTTTGTTGTCTTCAGTAACCACAACCTCTGCTGATCTGTGCAGTGAAACCGATTCACCTGCACTTGTTGTTTTTGTTTTGTTGTAATGCCGGTGCCTCTCTGAGCCGGTGTTGGTGACCCTGCTGTTACTTGACCCTCTGGCTGAGTCTGTAATTGAGCTGTGGGATGGCTGTGTGCTGAAATGGATTCTGTCTTACTTGATGAAACACTGAGCTCCTGCAGAGTTACACAGCACCTCTGATTGTCGCTTTACACTTCCACATACTATATTATATAGCTCCAATTGGTGATATTAAACACTCATAATCATCCCTATATCAAAAATACACATGCTGTGTTGTTTTTTTGTTCACTTGTACTTTTCTATTTATGCTGTAAAAAGAATTCCAGCTTCGATTCTAGCTCAGTCTGCCAGAGACTGTAAGATTTATAACCACTGCAGAGAAGCTGGTCACTAATGATAGACTCTGATCAATACAGTCAGGGCTGCTCATGCAGTAAATAGCTGTGGTTTTGACGGAGTGATAAGCACTACAAAATATTTTATTGGATCATTTACTGACAGTCCTCCCGTCTGGGATTGTAAGGCTGTTTCTGTAGAGATGGTAATTATCATTATGTTGATGTGTGTCTGATGAGAGCGACCAGCACTCTATAGTATAGAAACACTGTACAAGTGGTTGTATTTCTGATGTGGTGGCCATATTCTGTCCTTCCAGACTTTACTGGATGGATGTTGCAGTGCAGCCATCCTCATCCTGGGGGAAGATGGGCAGTTCCGTTTGGACACTGAGTCCATCGCTGTGGTGCAGGACATCAGGCTTCTGTCAGACGTCCTGTTGGACTGGAAGATCTGGGCCAAGGCTGAGGTTAGCACATTCATCACAGGATCAATCACATTTTATTAGTAACAGGAGACCTAACACAAAGTCTTACAAAACGTGACAGAATATACTTACATTAAGCACGGACAAAGATGAGCAATCATATTTATCTATTATCTATTAAAATTAAGACAAAAAATTAGTTGTTACAAGACATTTTATTGTTTTATTTTAAGTACAGCTACAGTAGGGATAAAGAGTAGAAATTAAGCTCTAGATGAGCAAACTATTTATATATAAATATATATATATTCAGTATTTTTCTCATGCTCAGTAGTGAAAAGTAAGAAAACAAGAAATCATTAATGCTGAATGGCTTTACTAAATCTGCACATTTGAAGTTTCTCAGGGTCTTTTCTAAGGTCTTTTATTTTATTTACATCCATTCCTAATGAGAGGAAGAAAGCTCAAAGCATCTTCATATATTGATAAGCTGGTAATAAATGTGTACAATTCAGGAGCAACTCTCAGTGATCATGATTTCCTTCTTTACCATGTGTCCAAAAAAATACCCAGAATTTAAAAGGAAAAATTAGTTTAAACAAATTTAAACCCGACCGAACGTTTAGGGAGGAAACACTGATGGACTGGTAAGCATGCTGGAATTAATAATGGAGGAATAATGGTACTCTCAGCCCCACCATCAGATGATGAAGAACCAGTTAATGCGTCTACCTCTCTATTGTCGTTCACTGTTTGTGTCGTTTCTGTCAGTGTGGAGTGTGGGAAACGCTGCTTGCTGCCTTAGAGATCCTCATCAGGGAGCACCACCCTCATCAGGTCTTCAACATCCGTCAGTTCCTCAAGGCAGAGGTAGTGCACCGCTTCCTGCTCACCTGCCAGGTGTTACAGGTAGGTCACGGCCACAAAGCTGCTCTCAAAATACCTCCATCTCTTCAGAGACTTTTACCCACTACATTATGTTTGTCTCAAGGAGCATCGGGACGAGCATCTGACTGCCATCCCGCAGGAAGTCTGTCTGTCATTCGTCAAAATCATCCAGGAGGTACTCGGCTCTCCCCCAGACATGGACCTGCTTAAACTCATCTACAACTTCCTGCTGGCTGTTCACCCACCTACCAACACTTACGTCTGCCACACTCCATCCAGCTTCTACTTCTCACTACACATTGGTGAGGAAGCAGTGTATTAGAAAGCAGCACCTCTGTATCAGAGGCAATGAAGAGACATTAATTGAGGTCATTGGGTTCTTTTGATGTTTCCTATTTGTCAGATGGGAAGCTGTACCAGGAGAAGGTGCAGTCCATTATGTATCTGAGGCACTCCAACAGTGGAGGAAAGTCTGCCAGCAGCTCTGTGGTGTCCCTCTCCCCAACTGTCTTTACAGATGCTCCCCATGAAGGTACAGCTGTTTCAACCCTATTACACTGACCTTCGAGAACTCCAGGGCACCCTACACAGTGGCGATGATTAAACATGCAGTATGTTGCTTGGAATCACATAAATAGAAGAATTAGAAGTGACTTCAGAAAGGGAAATCTGTTTAAAATGTTGAGAGCTGTATCAGTCACAAGAGTGCTACTGTTAGTAATGTAAACACCATTACTTCTAAGAAAAACTGATGCATGAGCATTATGTGTTTACGAAACACCCTCTAATCTTCCTGTTTTATGCTTTAAAAATGACTTAATCCAACTGCAGCTCTTAATGGTATTTCTTCTAAAGCCCTTTTTTATATATATTATAGCACTGTATGGCATTGGGAAAGGGGTGAATACATGTGTATACATGAAATACATTTAGCTGTGATACTATATATACTGTATATATATATATATATATATATATATATATATATATATATATATATATAACAGTGTAAATACAACTGACATTTCCTGTACTGACCTAAAGTTACTGGCTGTAACTCATTGTACAATGTTGTCAATGATTGGCCACGATTCTGCTCTGCCACATCATGCTATTCCTCACAGCCACAAGTTTACAATACTTGCACTGCAAGTATTGTAAACTTGTGGCTGTACAGTGCGTCAGCTTACAAATCAGGCTCCGATGCTGCCTTCGATATATTTGATTTATGAATCATTTTGATTTGTTTTCCAGGCCATCTCCACGTTCCCTCTCCTGAACATGGAGGTGATGAGCAGTCGTTACGCCCATCTAGCCTGGCACCATCTCCGTACTCCTCCCCTCTACTGACACCTCGACTTGGACACGGTAGCTCAAATGAGGCAGGTGAAGGTGACGGGGTCTCCCTCACCGCTCGGCAGGCTCTTGGAAGCACAGAGACACTCAAGAAGGGTGGAGGTGATGACCAGCTACTGAGCAGCTGTGAATCTGCCAAGACGATCTGTGAGTCCAAGGACGTAGGTGAGGGAGGAACCCTGCGCACTCCCTCCATCAGTGTGGAGGAGGAGCGCGACGAGGCAGCAGAGGTGGACAGTCTAGCGGAGGGCAGCGTTGGGGGGGCGGAGTCTGAGGACAGGTTTGACTGGGCCAGTGACGAGGCGCCACGCCGCCCTGACAGCCTGAAAGGCATCCAGTCCTTCCAGAGGAGCCACAGCAACCTGGCCAGTCTGGGCCTTGCCTTCCCAGCTCCAAATGGCTCGTTGGCTATCAGCCGCTGGCCAAGTTCGGCTGACCGAGGCTCCATGCCTGAAGACTGGGAGAGCTACACCTACTCTCCTAGCTACGAGAGGGCGCACAGCAAGACTGAGTCCAACGACAGGTATGCTGCCATAGTACCCTTTCACAATGCATTTCACCATATCTCAAGAAAATACTCTCAGGACGTTCTAGCTGAATGCTCAGTATCATAACTAATTAAAATATGAATTAAGTTAAACCATGCCAAACCTGGGCCCTTCTATAAATGACTTACAGTGAGCACTGACAGCCTCTTTCAACATTTTATCTATTTTGCATGTCCACCTGGGTTTTGGTACATCACTCCAAAAAAGATAAATACCTCGACCAGTATGCTTGATAACGTAGAGCTGTGTAGGGATTTGCATAATCTAAAAACAGTATTTGATTATGGTAATAACACTTAGCCAACTTTGAAAATGATTTGCGCTTCAGTGACATTTGCAGTTTATTTCTACCTGCCAGCCACCTGCTGACTTAAGCTGATAGGAAAATAAAAAAAAGATTTATTCCTTTTAATCCTTTTTTCTCACCCAAGTCACCTCTTGTCTTTTTTATTGGACACAACGTGGGCTGTCTGACATTAAGACATCTGATTTGATTTGTCGATAAATCTCAAGCAGAACGAAGAACGTTACGAAGCTTGCTGCGTGTTCACTGAGAAATACCTTATCTTCTGACTGAAGTTTTATAACACCAGGGTGCAAATTATTCATTCCCGCTTATCATAACAAATGTATATAGCCCTTTCTGTGTGCAGCATTGTTTTAACAGGAATCTGTCTGGTGCTGAGACATCGACAACCTAATAGCTTTCTCAAATCCAGCAGTGCTGATATATATACCTCATTAGAACAGTCAGGCTGTCTTCACAAAATACACGACAAGTTACTAACCTCATTTAATATTATTCGAATATACTCTATCTCTCTATATAAAACTCTATCTTTTCTTAGTATGTCATTTTGAGCTTTGATAGAGGAAATTTAGCACTAAAGTGTAAGCCGTTTTTCTAAGGTCCAGCACTGAGGACTGCCTGGTGCTGATCTGCTGCGGACTCTACGATCTCCTGAGGGGCATCTTGCAGGTGATGCCTGACCTCATGCTTGAGGAGGTAATGGACAAGCTCATTCAGCCAGACGCCCTCATTGTCCTGGTCAACCACTCGTCACCTCTCATCCAGCAAGGCGTCATGAAGGTTGGTTCAGTATCCTCTTTGATTCCTGGTTTCAAATCAGATCAACCTGCTTCTCAGTGTCTGGGACTCATCAAGCATTACTACATTTATAATGCTGGGAGATAAAATAGCATAAGTGTTTTTGCTCACTAACATTCTCAAAAGTCACAATTACACATTTGTTTTACATTTTAGAGGAGCTTAAGAGTCACTGTTTTTGTTAACTGTTTCCATTTGTTTCCAGTATTTATGCTAAGACTAAGCTAAGCTAAGACTAAGCTAAGCTAAGCGGATGCTGGAAGTATTTATCATACAGACATGAGAGTGCTATCAATCTTCTCATCCAACTCTTGGAATGACAGGAAATGCCTGAAAATGTCAAATTATACCGTTAACATGTTTTAACTTGTGACTCAAGATCTTACGGAAATATATTGCACTCTGAAATCTGTGCCAGGGTGTTAGCAGAGTATCACAATACATTGCCAGTGCTAAATCTAACTTTTCTGTTACTCCATAATATTCTGCCCCCCTCTTCTAGCTACTGGATGCATATTTTAGCAGAGCCCTCAAGGAGCAGAAGGAGAAGTTTCTAAAGAACCACGGCTTCTCACTGCTGGCCAACCAGCTGTACATCCACCAGGGCAGCCAGGGGCTCCTCGAATGCTTCCTGGAGATGCTGTTCGGACGGCCGGTGGGCCTAGAGGAAGAGTGAGTCCAGGGACAATACACTTCAATGCTCCACTGCAACTTAAGTTGAAAGTTTTATCTTAGAATATTATGCATAGGATTGTCTACTGCATGAATAAATGTGTTTGATGCACACATATTTGTGTACGTTGTAATATTTTTCTTTTCTGTGTTTTTTCTTTTCCAGTCTGGACCTGGAGGAAATGGAAAATATTTCACCCTTCAGAAGGCGCTGCATCATCCCAGTGTTGGGTCTTATTGAGAACTCCCTGTATGAGAACTCCTTGGTGCACAACATCCTGTGTATGCTGCTGCAGCTCCTCAACGCCTGCCCCAAGCTGGCAGACATCCTGCTGGACCACGGGCTGCTCTACGTCCTCTTTAACACCCTCTCCACTCTCAATGGCATGGAGAACGGGTACGTCTGCCAGAGCAGAGGAAGATTGACTTGAACCTTCAAAGCATTCATTAAATCACTAATCTTCCCGTTGTTCATTGATCTGGCATATGCAAGTGGTGAATTCACTCCCTCCCCTTCATATTTTCTTGTTTTTCTTGTACTCTCTCTGCAGTATTCCCCTGAATGACTACAAGCTCCTGGTGTGTGACATCCAGCAGCTGTTAGTAGCTGTGACAATCCACTCCTGCAGCTCTTCAGGGTCCCAGTACTTCCGCATCATCGAAGACCTCATTACCTTGCTGGGTTTCATGCAGACCAGCAAGATGCGACGCACGCAGGGTGAGGGCTGGATTTCTAAAAATCAATACACATGCAAAAAACATCAGTGTTGTCATCTACTACGCTCTGCAGTTTTGGATGATATCAAGCTGTCGAGCTCTGCTGCAGAACGGAACTGGGCTGTCAGTTCATTATCTACCACTACAGAGCGGAAACTCATTCGAAAAAAAATGTATAATTTGAGAAATATCTCACATCTCCATCTTCACAATAAATGGTTCTATCTGCCCCTTCAAAATGTATCTCTGCCATCTCTTTCCCATTGGTGCTTATTTCTTTGCTTTTTCTTTTGCTGTGATGTAATCATTCTCTAATCATAGAAACATTACAAATGCATTATGGCTCTGAAGATTGCACCCTTTTTTTGATTGTCATTTTAGTAATTATACTCTACTGTATTACTGAGTGCCACCATTTTGTGAGAAGGTACATGTTATTTATTCATTCATCATATATATCACATCATTAGCATAATCAACTATCCCAAATTGTTATAAAGCTAACTTCTCTTTTGTGAGGGCAAGTTTCAAGATAAGAATGTTACCCAAAAGTAATGGAATTTTAACACATTGCAGTGCCTGCACTCACTTCAGGGGACCTGAAAAAGAGAAAATATTGCCACAGCTGTCATCGCGGAGTCGTACAGAGACGTAAATAAAGAAAAATGGTCTGATATGAAGTTAGAAGCCATAAAAAATGCCAATGCCAATAAGATCTTAAACAAAAACTGTCAAACCCTTCAGTAAATTACCACAAACAAGTGTTTGTTTCCTCTGTGGAGAAAGTCAGACTATCTAAACATGATTATTATGTTTGTAAATAAGAGACGATAAAAGTACGATAAAAACATCACAAGCTCTCTTAAATCACTTTTTCGTGCCAATTTTAATTTGTTCTTGTGATTCTTGCATGAAGCTCATCTTTCAGAAGAAGAGCGTCAGGGTAGCTTTAAATATGACAAAGTTCACTGACTCCTTTGTTTTTTCCCCAGAGATGGCTGTGGCTTTGCAGTTCCGTGTCCTCCAGTCAGCGATTGAGTTCATAAAGACTACAGCCAATCAGGAACCTCAGAAGCTGAGCAGCTCCGTTAATACACCGAGCTCTTCACATTATGCCATCCATCAGAAACGCAAGAGCATCGCGGGTGAGTGTTTCAAAGTGATGCAACAGAACAAATCTGGTGTGCCGTTATTCTCAGTGTCGAGGTAAAATTGACCTCCATGTGTTTTCAGTCATTTCACTTCACCTTCACCTCTCTGTTTATTGATCCTCTCCTCGTCCTGATCTCAAGGTTCCATTGCCATGAAAGACTCCATTATCCCCCGCATCCCCAGACAGCACTACTGCTCCTATGGTCAGATACCCCTCTCCCCTCCCTTCAGCTTCCTGTCCCAGGACTCCCCCCTCCCCTCCCCCTCTGGAGCTCCATCCTACATGCTCCACTGTGACGCAGGTAGCTCGGTCCACAGCGGAGAACATCCTCCCCGTCATGGAGCATGTCTCCCGTTTTTTATTTTGCTGTGAACTCACCCTTTCCCTTGCACTCTGGGGATAATGTGCCCAGTACTCTTGTGTGCTACTGGTGCCTTTGTTTGTGAATGTTTGAATGCTTAACTCACTCAGTGTTAAGCATTTTAGTGCAGATTGCACTTTGATTAATTAATCATTATAATCTTCTTTGAGTTCAATGACTATTGCAAAGATATTTGCAAAACCTCACTCAACATTAAAAGGTATGTTAGCTAATACTTGTGCGCCCAATTTGACCATGAACCAATAATGTGCTTGTAGGCCGGCGTCGGTTCTCTCTGGCCCAGACCGACTCTCTCCTGATGAGGATGCGCTCCGTAGCCAGCGATGAGCTCAACCAGATGATGCAGAGGAGGATGAGCCAGGAAAACCCCATTCGTGCCAGTGAGACTGAGTTCGTCCAACGGCTGCAAAGGCTTGTGGTTCTTGCTGTCAACAGACTCATTTACCATGGTAAAAGAAGCTTCTCCCACTTATCTGTTCCAAACTTTTCTATTGTATTTTCACCTTTCATGAGCGTAAACCGAACTCGCTGCCTAATCCTGGTCCTGTTTGAATGTGCTTCTAATTTCAGATGTGAGCCAGGACTTATTTGACCTGCTGAATATTCCTGACTCTCCAGAACAACATCTTTTCACACCAGATCAAGGTGATCAACAACAGGACGAGAGCGGCGCAGCCTCTGTCCCACACTCTCCCACTCCCTTCACCCTGCCGCCTGCCAGCAAGAAGAGCTTTCAGAAAGACATCCTAAAGCTCATGATGGACGGGATCAAAATAAGCCTGGTAGGGACGACACTGAGAACTCTTTTTTTTTTTTAGCTGTATTGCGAGGCCTTGCGTTGATGGTTTTTGATCTCACAGGGCAGCGCGGGTCGAGGAGGAGCACCGCATCAGCAGTGGCGAAGGATCCTGTGGTCGTGTCGGGACACTTTTCGGGTCCAAATCGGCCGCCTGCTTGTGCACACACTCAGCCCTGCGCTTCCCCTGTCTGACAGGAAGGATTCGCTGGAGTTTGTGTTTGATCCCAGACATTTGGATATCCTCAAGGAGAGCCTCAGCCCGGGTCTAGAGGTGAGCGAGAAAGAAATGCGTCATTAAAGTCTATTTGTCACCTCACACGTCAACTTTGCTTTCACTCACTGCCAAGTAAGAAAGATCTATCTCTGCTCATTTTTACCCGCCCAATGCAGAAATTGTGTTGATTCCAGGGGAAAGAGTGAGTGATTTTCACTCCTTTTAAAGAAGTTTTCCAGGAGCTGTCAGACAGTGGCTCTAAAATAACTCTGATAGATGTTTTCATGCTGTTCAGCAGCACTCTTGCATCGCCATGGGAGTCTTCCACTCTACCTCCTCTCAGGCTTTACTGAGGGTCAACTTGCTGGATAAGACTTGTTTCCTGTCCATCAATGTGTGCCACTTGCTTCAGACAAAAATAGAAAAAATCTGCTTTGTTTTACTCTCTCTCTCTTTCACTCAGCATGGACCAAAGTTGTCACTGTACTTGTATGAGATGCTGCACGATCACAAGGACAGCCTCACCAAAGACGAGCAGAACGCCGTGGGTGTATTCATGACCTCACTCAAGCTTTGTGGCCATCGCTGCATCCCACCCAATGCTCCTCACAAACAAGACTTGCTCAAGGCCATAAAAGAGGTAAGTCATAGCTAAGCCTTCAGAGCCTTTTTTTTGTCAAACTCAAGGCAGCAGTATGAATAATCAACTTTTGTGCAGGTGGAAAATCTTGGTCATCCATAAATGCAGCCTGTCAGGTTTCTTTATATAGAAAACAAAGCTAATGCATCTAATTTACTTGTAATTGTATCCATACAGGAGAAAATCAAGTATGAAGTAGAAGAGAAAACCAGCAAAGTGGCGTGGGAAAAGAAAATGGCCAACACTCAGAGGAAGTGAGTTGGGGCTTTTGTACAAGGAAAGGTTGGTAAGAACCGTTACTTTGTTCCACTCTTCTATTCACTCAAGTATTTCTTCTTCCTCTGCAGTCTTATCCAGAGGCTGGATGGAAAGTCCAAGGACATTTCAAAGATTGCAGCTGATATCACTCAGAATGTTTCTCTGCGACAAGGCATGGAGAGAAAGAAAGTCATCCAGCACATCAGGGGACTCTATAAGACTGACCTCAGCGCCAGCCGACACTGGCAGGAGCTGGTGCAGCAACTCACGCATGATCGGTAGGCATCAGATTTTACATCTCACAGGAGCTTACCCGATATTGGAACAAAGTACAATAATCATAAACGATGATTATTATTCTCATGGTCATATTTTAATGGGAAACAATGAGGTTCTTTGGATGAAAACATTTGACAAAATTAAAAGATGATCTCAGACATACAGAGAACCAGAATACCTGTAAACCAATTAAATGTAGCCAGGACTTAAGACAGGTTTAAGAGTCGACAGCAATTATAGCTGCTCTGTCAAGCTGCGCAAGTGCACAGCTCAGAGCTAAATGCTAACATCAGCATGCTAACATGATCTAAAATAACTATACTAACATGCTGATACTTAATAGGTACAATATTGAGCATGTTTACCATATTAGTTCAGCATGTTAACACAAATTCTTTGATCTGCTCGTGGCACTACATTCTCTGGACCAAAAGTGGTTCACCGAAGGGCCATTGGCATCCTTGAAGCCTAAATTCTGTTGCGACACAGTGGTTACTGTTCTCTAATTTTACTGTTTTTTCCCTTGATTATTTAAAAAAATGTGCTAGTACAGCCTAAGTATATCAAATTCTGAACAATAAAAAATAACACTAAGTATTATTACCGAAAACAATATTGAGGACATGACCTTAGTCTCTGCAGTGAGGTTAGGTAAGAGAAAATGTTAAAGAGTGCTTTAATATTCTGTTTCAGTGCGGTGTGGTATGACCAGACATCCTACCCAACGTCCTGGCAGTTGGACCCTACTGAAGGGCCGAACCGGGAGCGACGTCGGCTACAGAGATGCTACCTCACCATCCCTAACAAGTACTTGCTCAAAGACAGACGCCAGGCTGAAGGTGAAGAAGCAGGAGCAGATGCAACATTCTGTCCAGTATTAGTGTGTTTTTCTCCTTTTTAGCGTTCTTAATCTGACTTCCATGTCTTGTTTAGACACAATGAAGCCACCGTTGTCCTTCCTGTTTGAGGATAAGACCCACTCCTCCTTCTCCTCCACTGTCAAAGACAAAGCAACCAGCGAGCCCATCAGGTATCAATTTTTACCCTCTCAGGAAGACGGGGTGATTTAAAGCAACTTGTGCTACATTTTGTGGTGTCGATGCTTTATTCAGATGGTGTATTTCTTGTATGAGAAATGTCTCTTTGTCCTTAGGTTCACCAGACGGTGCATCAGTGTCGCCCCCTCCAGAGAGACAGCAGGGGAGCTACTTCTGGGTAAGACACTGACCATTTTTCACAGCTGCTCCATGCATAATAAAGTCCGCCGGTCACAAGTCACAAAGAGTAATGTGCTCTCTCTGAGGCATGAGAGGATATTGCTCTCCCCTCACACACAAGTGTTTATTAGTTATTCAGCGGGAAGCTTTGTTTTTTCTTGCTCGTAGTACACAGAATCTCACTCACCTTGTGTTGTCTCACAGGAAAGTCTGGGATGTACTTTGTGGAGGACAATGCTGCTGATGCTCATGACAACCAGGTAAAGCCAGAGGCCTCTTCAGGATTATTCTCTGTCGAAGGGTTACGTGCCTGGAGACTTAACACCAGATGTGTTTGTGTTCGGACAGAGCCTTCACGGGGAGACCGAGGCACCTTCTTTCTCCTGGACATACGAGGAGATCAAGGAGGTGCACAAGCGCTGGTGGCAGCTAAGGGACAACGCTGTGGAGATATTCCTCACCAACGGCAGGACCCTGCTGTTAGCCTTTGACAACACCAAGGTGAGGCAAAAACACTTACTTGGAATAATATAACAAGGTAGCCATGATGCGGCTGGAAAGCTGGCTGAAGAAGAATTGAGTTGGCTTATCATCCATAACTAGACTACTCAGCAGACTTCAAGAAAAAGATTTAGCTTCATGGGATGGACTTTGATGAAAATGACAAGTTGACAAAGATGCTAAAAAGACGTATGAATTGATCAATTCATGCAGCCTGAAAATATTTGCAGTGAGGATTATTTGTGTTCTGTGCCTAGAATCAATCATGATGATAAGATACGCTGCCATAATACTTTACAGGAAAAACATTGTTTTTCAGAATCAAACCTTTCCTGAATAAATAGCCAAAAAGATTTTCCCCCTGAGCATTAATTTCAAGTTTAGACTGATACTACAGAAATATGTATGTGTCTGAATGAGGCGCTCCATCTGTAAATGTTCTTCTCTACACCGGAGATCAAAATTACAGAACAAATTATCAATACTTGTTTAAAAAACAACTTTATTTTGTGAGAAAAAGCAGTGAGAAAAATTAGAGAAAAGTAACCACAGTATCACAAAAGAAGATTTAAACAATGTTTTCTTAGGGCTATAGGATTCAAAAATGAACAGGAAGTGTAGAGGCCGCAGTTTTGAACTAGAAGACCATGTCCATCGATTTGCAGAAAGAAGTCCGGTAAATTTAACGTCAGCTGGAGCACAAAAACGATCAATATTTTGCGTCAATTTTTTGGATTTCTATAGTGAGCAGCCGTGTCATAGGTGGGAGGTAGAGCTAGCCTGTCATTAGTCATTATGTGAATGAAACTCCTTCAGGGTAACTCAAGACCCCTTACATTCTCAATAATGACTACCTCGCTTTACATTATCCCTTACTTAACATCAGCATTGTAGTATTTTGAGCATTTAGCTCCAAGCCGTGCAGATGCTAAATACAGCCTCACAGAACCGCTAGAATGGCTGTTGACTCTGTTTAATTATGTTTTATTGCATTTTATGTATTTATTCATAGTCGACAGTAGAGACATGACAGGAATCGAAGGTCTCCCTTTACGTTACATTTGTGAGTTCGTACTTGTTCCATGTTTCACTTCAGTCCCCACACTAGAGATGGAAAACATCTTACGGTTCTCTTTGTTTTCGCTTTAGTTCCGTGACGACGTCTACCACAACATCCTGACCTCTGATCTGCCCAACCTGTTGGAGCACGGGAACATCACGGCGCTCACTCAGCTGTGGGGCTCCGGTCAGATCTCTAACTTTGAGTACCTCACACATCTCAACAAGCACGCAGGCCGCTCCTTCAACGACCTCATGCAGTACCCTGTGTTCCCTTTTATCCTGCGAGATTACATCAGTGAGACAATCGACCTGCAGGACCCAAACATCTACAGGTCAGTGCTGGATGGTATTAATGTGTTTGGAAAGACTTTTGAGGTATTTAATAATAAAAAAATCTGATTATATAAGGTTATGAAGATTAGTCTCTGTGTAAAGGATTTGTAAATTTACATCCTCTGTCATTGATGCATCAGATCTTCACTTTTAAAATAAATGTAAAGCTCTCAGATATTCTTAATAAGTGTTCCTCTTGTTTATGCCAGAGCCGATCCACTCTGGGATTTTTAAATCAACACATATGCGATGAATTGCCATATTGTGGTTTTTATTTATCTGCTAAACTGGATGACAAATAAAGTCTCTCTGAAGTCAGGATTCATGACACAGGAATCATTTATAATCTGACTATTTTCATTTGTCACAGTCGAACATCATGGCTGATTACTGCTTTTTCCATTTTTGTTATCATGCAGGAATTTAATCAAACCCATCGCAGTCCAGTCAAAAGAGAAAGAAGATCGCTATGTGGATAATTACAGGGTAAGACCTACTGCTGTTTTATGAAGCACTGAATGGTTTAAGGCCAAAATACTTTTCTGATCTTCTGCTACGTTATGAGCCATCCAGACCCCTCAGGTCGTCTGGGACAGGTCTGCTTTCTGCTCCCAGAGTCACAGCTTAACATGGAGAAACGGCGTATATCAGTCTCCTGCTGTTGGTAGTAAAACAGATTTTTCAATACAACGTTCAGATTTTGAGCCAAGGAAGTGTTTTTGATGATAAGTTCCACGAATACTATCACATCTGGTGTCTGGACAGCTTTCTTAACTCTCAGTCCACTACTACAGCCTTTACTACCACTACTACTGTTGCTCTCAGCATTGGGATGCACACCAAGTATCAGAATGGATATGAGTCAGCCCCACAGTCCAGTTTTTTCTAGTTGCTCTTTAATGTTTTCTGTAAATGTGCTATATAAATAAACTGACCTTGCCTATTGGATGTTCCAGTAAGAAAACGTGTGTGTTTGTTGTGCAGTACCTTGAGGAGGAGTACAAGAAGGGCATCCGTGAAGATGACCCCATGCCCCCTGTCCAGCCTTATCACTACGGCTCACACTACTCCAACAGCGGGACTGTGCTGCACTTCCTGGTTCGAATGCCTCCTTTCACCAAGATGTTTCTCGCATACCAGGGTGAGTCACACATAAAGTTTCACTAACCAAAGAAAATTTGAAAAAAATGAAGTCTTCTCTTGCTTCAGTATATTTGGTTTCAGCATGTACTGTAACTACAATTTTCTTTAACTTCCAAAGAGCTTTAGCAGCACCGATCGTCACCTGTCTGCGTTTCACTCTCAGCTCTATCTGAAATGTTAGAACGTCCTGATCTCAGGTCTATACCGAGCAGCATATTGCCGCGTTGCATCGCATGTATTGGTCATGAAAGGTTACTTCATCTTAATACTTTTCTCTGATCAACTCAGCACCCTTCCACTTCACTTTTCTATTTCTACCTTTCTTGTTAATTATTTTTTTCATTCATTCGCCTCTCTACTCTGATCCTCAGAGGCACCTTTTTATGTGGTTGTAAATGTATTCAGCGGCATGGAGTCTGAGGTCATGAAAGGGGATCTTTTCAATCAGTGCGTCTAATCTATAATGAGATTGTGTTTGGCCTTAATCAGACCAGAGCTTTGATATCCCGGACCGGACATTTCACTCCATGAACACCACGTGGCGCCTCTCCTCCTACGAGTCTATGACTGACGTCAAAGAGCTCATCCCAGAGTTTTTCTACCTCCCAGAATTTCTGGTCAACAGAGAGGGTAATTATTTGCCTTTATTTTATGCCTTTAATTTGTATACCTATCATTTATACCAGCATATATTTTTAACTTTTGAAAAATTGCCTTCCCAGGTTTTGATTTTGGTGTTCGTCAAAATGGTGAGAGAGTGAATCACGTGAATTTGCCGCCCTGGGCCCGCAACGACCCCCGTCTGTTCATCCTCATCCACCGCCAAGCGCTGGAGTCGGACCAGGTCTCCCAGACACTGTGCCAGTGGATCGACCTGGTGTTTGGCCTCAAGCAAAAAGGCAAAGCTGCTGTCCATGCCATCAACGTCTTCCACCCAGCTGTAAGTATATTTCACATTTGACAGAAATTACTGTGAAAGTTGTCATGGCAAACTTTAATATCATTTTTCATAGACCTATTTTGGCATGGACGTTTCGGCTGTAGAAGACCCGGTGCAGCGGAGGGCTCTGGAGACGATGATCAAAACATACGGACAGACGCCCAGGCAGCTTTTCAATGCCTCTCACGCCAGCAGGGCCGGCCCCAAACTCATGATGGAGGGGGAGCTGCCGGCTGCCATGGGTCTCCTGGTTCAGCTGGCCTTCAGAGAAACCCGAGAACAGACCAAGGAAATAGTCTGCCCGGTAATTTACTCTGTGGTGGTAGCAACTCTGACAGCCCACTGTGCAGGAATTACTTAATATATCATCCATGAAACGATCTGCAGCTTACCTGGCAAATTCCTCTTCCTCCTCCACAGAGCCCACTGCCATGGATCAAAGGTCTGAAGTGGGGTGAGTATGTGGGCTCGCCCTCTGCTCCGGACCCAGTGGTTTGTTTCAGCCAGCCACACGGAGAGAGGTTCGGATCCCTGCTTGCTCTGCCAACGCGAGCCATCTGCGGGCTGTCCCGCAAGTTCTGCCTCATGATGATTTACAGCAAGGAGCAGGGTAGGAAGCCCAGCGGTCACTTGCACCTAAGCCTGGATGTACAGGATAGTTTGCACAATATCCTGCTGACTCCATTATCTTTATGTTCTCTTCTCGGTAGGTGTTCGGAGCATGCACAGCACAGACATCCAGTGGTCGGCCATCTTGAGCTGGGGTTATGCAGACAACATTTTGAGGCTGAAGAGCAAGCAGAGCGAACCTCCTATCAACTTCATTCAGTGTTCACAACTTCACCAGGTAAGCATGGACTCCCAAGCTAAAAAGACAAAAAAAAACCTCTTAGTTAAAGGAATTACCGGTCCGCCCTCAGTGTTACACTACTCCACATTGAGGATCGACTAATAAGCTGTCAGGTTACTCATTTCCTCTATCCAACCATCTCCAGGTGACCAGCTGCGCCTGGGTGCCCGATGGTTGCCAGCTATTTACAGGCAGCAAGTGTGGAGTCATCACCGCCTACAGCAACCGCTTTACCAGCACCACGGTGGGTTTCCATGGCGACGTCCCCCTCTAACCTTCCGCCTACACATCAGCACCCAATCCACCCACCCACCTTCCCATTACCCCCACCCCTCTTTAGAGCGCCTCACCATGCTCAAAAGCTCAGCTTCATTAGTCACATCCCAATTGCCCTTGAAACACATTTCCACCGAGCCTACAAGTGGGATAGGAGGTCTGGGAGATCAGTCATCAGAGAGGCGTTCAGACTTTCATTGGCCCCTACCAATAGGCATCTAGATTTTCTGTTTTCTCTGACTCTGACTCTTTTATTAGAGTATCTTTTTAGGAAACCCAAGATACTTCATCCATGCTAATACATGCCAATATTCCGATCTGTACGTCCTCTGTATATAGTCTCTGATATGCGTCTTTCCGTAGCCGTCAGAGATGGAGGTGGAATCTCAGGTTCACCTGTACGGACACACAGAGGAGGTCACCAGCCTGTTTGTCTGCAAACCCTACAGCATCCTCATCAGTGTGAGCAGAGATGGCACCTGTATCCTCTGGGACCTTAACAGGTCAGTATGTGAGAGATATGAAAAAAGGATAAAAATGCTTTAATTATATCTTTTGTATTTCTGTTTGTGCGTGATGAGAAACCTAAAGTAAAGCGATGCCCTGTGTTGCTCCAGGCTCTGTTATGTGCAGAGTCTCACAGGCCACAAAAGCCCAGTGACAGCAGTGTCCGCCAGCGAGACCACGGGTGACATCGCAACAGTTTGTGACTCAGGTGAAGACCGCTCTGCTCTGCGTCCTCTCAGAGTTTATCATATCACACAATGTTGACGTGTCTTAGTGACCCATGATTCTGTGTATCCAGTGGGCGGAGGCAGCGACCTGCGTCTGTGGACGGTTAACGGCGATCTGATCGGTCACGTCCACTGCAGAGAGATCATCTGCTCCGTGGCCTTCTCCAACCAGCCGGAGGGTGTGTCTGTCAACGTCATCGCCGGCGGGCTGGAGAACGGCGTCGTCAGGTGAGCAGGAACTTGCTTGATTCCCATTCACGTGCTTCTTTTCTTCTTGAAACACTGAATCATTCTCACAGATTTTTTTTTACAGGTTGTGGAGCACCTGGGATTTAAAACCAGTGCGAGAGATCACCTTTTCCAAGTCGAGCAAACCCATCATCAGGTATCTTTATCAGCACTGCAGCCATGTTATTCTTTGCTTTAATGCAATGGTACCATTGTAAATCTCTGTGTATTTCTGTGGAGAACACTGATGATATTTTCTTCTCCTGCGTGCCTCAGCCTGACGTACTCGTGTGACGGCCACCACCTCTACACAGCCAACAGCGAGGGCACAGTGATGGCGTGGTGTAGGCGGGACCAGCAGCGCATGAAGCTGCCAATGTTCTACTCTTTCCTGAGCAGCTACGCTGCAGGCTGACTGTGTGTCTGACGTATACTCATATTCAGTTCTCAGCAAGAGGAGCCGCCCTACCCTCACCCTCCTTCTCTTCCTCCTCTCTGCACTGACAGAAAGGAGATCATGTCAGCATGGCCTCAACCCTCCCTAACTTTTAACACCATCCCCAGCTGAGCAAATTCTACCATAGCCACTCCCACCGTCAGAAACGATAATGAATATAGTATTATATGTATATAACTATATATTTATAAACTTACTGAAGTGGAATGTTGGCGAGAATGGATGAATATTTGGCTGAGGCTGCAACAGACACTCTATACAAAATGCATTTCTGAGAGTGCGTTTGGTTTGTTAAGTCTTTTATTATTTAGTTTCTTGCTGTTGAGTTTCTGTTGTGCAGAGATCCTTGCCTGATGTTGATTTTGCTGTTTCCTGGTAAGCTGCTATCGTCTGGCCAGAGCCGGACCCAAAGTGAGGAGACCCCACATCCCGCCCCCCACCCCCTCCGTCTCTCTCCTTGGCGGCGCTCGGATCTCCCGCAGCACGTCGTCTGACGGATCACTGTCGGAGCTCGGCGAGCATATCCTGCTGACGCCGCAGACACGTGGCGGGAGGGAACCCCCTCGCCCCTCGCGTCTGCCACCGGGAGATGTCCCGCTCTGTGGGAGTGAGATGCAGCTCTGCTGGGCTTGTCTGCTCCGCTCAAGTCTGAACACTAGTGTCGCAGCCCCGTATCACTTTGTACCTCAGCTCAGTGGAGGGACGGGGGGGACGTTAGGATGAATTGTTCCTTGTGTTGCCTGTTGTTCTCTCCTTCTTTTGCATGCTAGAATGATTCTGACCTTGACTGTATGTATGTGGATGTGACATTTACTGTCATGATACTCCTTTATTAAGGCCTGCCTTGGTTGAACCTGTCCTTTTTGCAGTGAGAAATGTTGATATTCATTAATTTATAAGAAGCACCGCGGAGGCTCATTTTTCCTTTCTTTCCTTCCCTTGTGTTTTACTGACTTAAACTGCCTGCCGCTCAAATTGCACTAAAACCCTTTCACTACTTAATATAGTTTGCTGAAATTCTGAGTAAGCAGTTAACAAACAGCATTAGATGTCTTAAGCTGGAGAAGAAGCAGAGAGGAATCTCCTGAACGCAGCATTCCTTAAAGGATGTGGGAGGGAGTAGTGGAGAGCATCAGCAGACTGAGGTTGGAGCAGTTAAGTTATGTGCTGTTGAGGTTCGCAGCTTATTTCAGGATCTTATACACTACACTGAAAAAACAATCGAGCAAACATTTCTTTCCTCAACCCACCCGTGGATCCATGCAGCTATTCTTTACATTCCCACTTAACCTACGGCACTTCCAGTTTGTCTTAGTATATGTGAAATGGTAGTCAAAGCACTTTTTTATCAGCTGCCGTTTAACTCAAGGAGAGCCAATGATCTGTGGACTTAACATGAACTGAGCTTTGATTTAATATCACTAATAAATCTATTCCAGAAAGCAATATCAGACACGCAATAGGTCCTTTTTTTGTCATGTTTCATACGGGAAGAGAGTTTGTTTTAACACAGCTGTGAAAAAAAAGTTGTTCTGCCTTTTGTGTTGACTGCAGCGAGCCTTCTGTGGTGAAAAATGATGTCTTAAACTTCACACTTGCTGTTTGACTTGTTTACGAGAAAGGGAATATTTCTTCTTACATCACGTCATTCCTTTTGTGTTGTTCTTCTTTTTCTTTCTCAGCCCACCTGGACCCTTATGTGCAGCACCGGGCCTGTCTAAGACATGATGTTACTGTGTTTACTGTTTTAAAGCTTACAAGTGTATAAAGGTGTACGTCTATGAGAACCACAACCTTTTCTTTTCCCTCGAACATCCATGTGAGATTGTATGGGTTTTTGAGTGTCAAAAAGACGAGAGGAAAATGTGATAAGATGGTTGTTTGTATCTTTTTGCTTTCTGACACAGCAAGAAATATATTTTTTCTGTTGATAACTTAAGCTATGCATAATTTAAGATCATTGTCTTGAGTTGCTGAAATTGTCATTGAATTGACCAGACTGAGGTTCTGAAAGGACATGTTTATGTTTCTTTTTCTTTGTATATATGTGCCAGTGTGTATGTATGGACAAACCAAGTGACGAGTATATTATAAATATATATAAATATTTGAAGAAATATGACCACATTTTGTCGTTTGTGTCCATTTCTCCCTTTGAGTGGTGCCTTCAGGGATATCTAACAAGAGAAGAAACCTGTGGTGATGCACAAATCACTGTATTGATCAGGGAAAAAATGATTATGATTCAAATAGATGAATCAATATTTTTTTTTTATCTGGGTGAAAATTTCCTCCAAAGAGCTGTGTTGTTATGGATGAGGCCCAGCAGTTACTATGGAGCCAGGGTGGGGGTGGGGGGACCCGATGATGTCAAAGCTGATGTAAAAATGAAAAGGGGAAGCCTGCACATCTCAGGTGCCTTCTGCAGAAATAAAGCACATTAGGAAAATGAGCAGATCCTAATTCCATTTCTAGGCTATCTCGGTGCGTTTAGGGGCCAGCTTGGACAGTAGAAAACGCATCCTGGCTTGTTGCTGCTGCAGCTCCAGGTCCACTGATCGAGTGCTCCCTGCCCCGCAGTCTGCATCTGATCGTCATACAGAGGTTTCCCCCCCTGCTGCATGCGTAACATCTCTCCAAGTCCAGCCGTGGTGCTCACCAAGACCTCGCCGCTTGGATCTCTTCTTCCTACACGGAATACGCACGACTCACAGTGAGCGAATCGCTGAGGCGAGATTAAAACGCCAGGATTTACCTTCTCTGGTTCAGTCCAGACCGAAACGAGGCTGGGATTTCCTCTTATCATTTGATATTTGACAGATCCTCTTTTTGTGTGAGAGTGTGTGTGTGAGAGAGAGAGAGTGTGTGTGCGCGCGCGTGTGTGTGTGTGTGTGTGTGTGTGTTGGGTGGAGTCAACCCGGAATTCTCCAAATTGGAAAAGCATTGGCACATTTCAGGTAGGTCGGCGGCTGTAGCCTACATTAACGTGCTCATAGCCGAGCAACGCAGCGAAGCATCACGAGATGTTTAATGTCATTCCTTCATGCAAGAGCATTTGTTTTTCTCATGATGTGTGCTTGGCTGTTTTCTGCTCTAACGAGGGCCGCAGCTCGCACGGCATGTGTCCACAATTCAATCACCTTTAGGAATAAGAGTCGCCCATGTTTGACAGATCTGCATCAACAATTTGCATCGTTACACACGGACAAAACGCTGTGGACCCCGTTAGAGCTCCAAGTGTAGCCGTGCGAGCTTCAGGGTGGACGAATCGAGGGGAAACCTAAATGGGAAAGGCCTGATAGCTTCCTCCGAGGGTGTGATTAAAAGCTATAAATTGGCTTTAGAGCCACGAAGGGCGGGATGGGAAGATGAATTCACCGTCCGCATCCCCCCCCATTTACAAAAGATCTGCTTCATGATATCCGTTTAAATACACTTCAATTCGACTTGATGCGATGAAAATGAAATGAATAAACAGCCCAAAAAAAATCCACTGAGTGTGGATGGATTCAGCAGCACCCCACCTCAGTGAAACGCTTTATATGCCCATGCACATTATTAGAAAACCCAGCTGTGGTCAGGTGTCATCTCCCTGCCGTCCCTGTGGCTGTCAGGCTGGGTCTTCTCTGGAGGGGGGTCAGGGGCCTTAAAAAAGGATTTAGGAATTACAAGGGTAGATGCACAGAAAGGGCTGACTGCAGTGGAGCAGTTGTATTGATGCACATTGTGAAGAAAGTTGAGAGCGTGAAGGTGAAGAGTGGACAGATGTGCTCCAGTTTGTTGGTGCTCTGAGAGAAAGGAAAGTTCCAGGTTTGATTCCCTTGGAAGGGTCCGAGGACTAAAAATTCAAAGGAAATTAGGCAACAAATATCTGCCAAAGTGCCCTTGAGCAAGTCACTTGAAACCATGCACGAGCACTGACTGTAAAATGACAAACTGCTGTCCAGTTGCTCGCCTTTAAGCTCCTTTTCTTTAGATAAAATTGAGCTTGGCTACTGTAAAAACAAATTCCCCCCGAGACAAAATGGGTCCTTTTAAATAAAAAAAGGTTGTGGCAGAGAATGGCTGGCTCCAATGGGGGGGGGGGGGGTTAGAGACACCGCCAGGGGGGCTGCTGCTTTGTGGATTTAATGTGATGTTCATTGACTCTATGTGTCCCCCCTTTGTGCCTGTGTGTTGGGCGTCACAGGAGCACCATGAAGGACGGTATCGCCAACAACAGCACTGCCAGCATCTCTCAAGCCAGGAAAGCTGTGGAGCAGCTGAAGATGGAGGCCTGCATGGATAGGATAAAGGTACAGGGCTTTTATTTTTTTTTACCTGTGCTTGTCAGAAAATATGTTCTATTTAACCAAACTATGCAATATGAGGATTTATTTATAAATAATGTCCATTATTCTAAAAACTCAGTCACAACCTGAATTGTTGGAAGCTTTGCATATTGCCACTTTATGAAGCTTTGCTAGGTCTGTATATATTAGTGTGACTAATGTGATAACAAATCTGTGCGTAACCACTGATTTAGACAATATCCTCTTAATCTAATATCCAAACAAAGCGTGCTTAGAATTGGGAACACACATACTTGCCTGTCACGGCTTTTGTTTGCACACAATTAAATCAAAATAATCATTTATCAACGTAATAGTTGAAACGCTGATGCTATTGTCGTCCAAACACGTATTTAAAATAAATACATATCAATGAATCTGAGCAGTGCACCGGCTGACATGTTCATTCATCACAATGAACAATGTAGTTTATTTTGACTCAATCCTTTATACACACACTGACCTGCTGCTGTAAATACTCACCAGTGCACCAAGGTGTATTAATCCGCAGCTCAAATGAGTCTCTTATTAATACACTAGAGAGTAACGTTTGATTGAAACTGCAGTGCCCAGCTGTTTTGGGAAATCACTGAGCTAATTCGACTGGTGTTTGAACAGGAATGAAATATATTCATCTTTCACACTGACACATTTTTGGCTTTGGTCATTATGATGGGATTTGTTGTCATTTTTACACTTCAGTTTTTGTACAAATTAAAAAAACAATATGTAACAGTGTTGATTATTGAGCTTTAGCGGTGCTAAGACTTAGCCAGGCTAACTGTTTCCTTTTGTTTACAGTCTTTATGCTATGCTAAGCTAAGCTAAGCTAATCGGCTGCTTTGTCCAGCTTCACATTTACTGAATAGTGAGACTTGATAGTGGTATCGTTCTTCTCATCTAACTCTCCGCAAGTGTATTTCAAAAATGTCATACTAAAACTGAATTTAAATGCAGAAAAAGGCCCTCATGCTGATTCCAATGTCCACCATCATGCAGTAGTATCCATGTCAGTGCATTATGAATGCATTAACCCATTTATGGAATGGTACAGTAATAAACCATCACCATCCTCTTGTGTCTGTCCTTCATGGAGTCTCTGTTCTTCAAAGAGAACTCCACCGAGCGCTGAGCTTCATTCTTTTAACAATATCATACAGTTAAAAAATCGGATCAAAATAACTGTAGCAGAACCAGAGATATCGTCTTTTAGGAGCGTGACTAAGTTCCCCGCTTTGTATGTGACCGGGAAATATAGGACCATGTTCCCCGCTTTTCACAGAAAGGATCTGTTATTTTTCAACAGTCGGTGCTGAATTCCAAGGCAAATAGGTCTATGTAGACCCTAACCTAGGGATCCACCGATCTGATACCTGGATCGTATATCGGCTCCGATATTGACTAATTAGCTGGATCAGATATCGGATTAATGAGGCCAATCCAGTGTTTCAATCCATCCAATCTTTCTTATTAATATCATACACAGCAATACAGTTACAGCGATCTAGTCACTTAAATTCTATGTTTGCAACACCACCTAGGGTTTTATATCACATTTTAAAATATGTTTGCAGTGCACTTTACATGGAAGTGTTATTTATTTATTTTTGCTGCTAATGTACACTTTGTTATTTGTTAATAAATAATGTTATGTACATTTATATCAAGGCTTAATGGTTGTGTCAAGCCTGATGCCTTCACTCACATGGACAGGTATACGGTTTATTCATGTAACAGTAGTATCGAATCGTATCGGGTATTGGGCGATACGCTCAGCCCAGGTATCGGTATCGGATTTGATCGGAAAAACTGGATCGGTGCATCTCTACCCTAACCCTACCGTAACCCTGACCCTGACAAAATGCTCAATGAAATCAGTGAAGGCATAGGCTTATAGGCCCGGGGAACATAGGGGTGACCCCTATTTTTTCATGGACACATTCTTCTTCCTCGTCAAAACATTGGGCCTACATCGCCCACAATGCAACTTGGCCACCGACGGTTCAGAAACAGATTCAGGTCTTTATGCTAGTTGCTAGTAGCGGCTAATGTAGCCTTAAGCCATGACTTGAAAACTTGAATTTTTCTGCCTCTATCAACATCACTTGAGTCAGTTTATCAGACTGTATGCAGCTCCCCCATACAACTTTATTCACACACACAAGCATTCATAATTGACCATAATTCAATAATTCCCATAAGTTATTCCAACAGCCAACTGCGGGGTGACAAAAAAACAACTTAGTTCAGTGCAACTTTTTCTGACAGGTGCCACATAAAGCTTGAGTTTACCTTGAAAGCACCGGTGTCAGCGCCTCCCTGTCAGTCTCCACTGTGCACAGCTGGGAGACGGAGGGATGTACCCAGAGGCACCCTGGGCTTCTGTGATTGTTGACCACTTCTGACATGAGTTTGCTACCGATTTAGGTCCTCTTTTCTGAGTGGGATCATAGAGATTGTCCCCAGCACTGTCTCATGCAGGCTTCTTCTCATCTTACATACAGTGTTTGATATCAGCAAGTGTACAGCAGGCTTATGAGCTTCAGGCCTCTGGTTCAAATTCCCAGTCGAAGCAACAAATGTGTGGCCACTTAAATTTGTTTGCTTGTTGCTTGTTGTATTCCTGATATACCCATAACCTTCTACAGCTGAGACTTTACAGTGATTGTGAAGCAGTTCAGGCCTCATATAGATTATCTGTCCTCATCAAACATATCCTTGTTAAACATTGACTTTTGAGCCCCTTATGCTCTTTATGGTTGAGGTCATTCACCACGCTTAAAAATATCATCATATTCTTACTGTAAATAGAGATTTCTATATTCCATTCATTAGATCAAACCACTGTTAGCAGATGATTTTACCGCATGATGCTTTCAACCCCAATAAGTGGCTATTGTTCATGTTACTGGCGTGGAAAGGGGCGGCTCTATGCAACTGTTCATGAATGACTTCTTGTGCAACCTAAGGCCGTGTCATCATCTCATTCGGTATGCTCCTCGTGCTCTGGGAATGATTGCTCCACAGCCCCGAGGCTGTTCGCTCAGCATTATAGCTAGGGCCTGGAAGCCTGCCATACACCATCATCCCTACTCAGCACAACAAGGGCTGCTTATACGAAAACCTTGTTTTCTTAAAAAACATAGTGATTATCCACAACGTGGTAATAAGGGTCTGGACAATGTTTCACAGAGACTTCTAATTTAACCTACAACTTGACTTATTGTCTCATATACATCTTTTTCCAATATTTACTTATCTTATAATGAGAGGAGTTGGATTTAAAGGCGCCATATTGTAAATATTATATATATATTTCCATTATAAAACAGGTTAAGGTGCTATATAAATACTGTGAAAGTATCAAAATGTTCAATCCACAGAGAAATGCACACAGCCTGTTTTCAGAAACTGTGACTTTAAACGAGCCGTCAGGACTTCTGTGCGGTTGTGATGTCACAACTATACTATATATAGGTAGAAAGTGATGTTACAGTGCCATTCCAGTGCAATGACGATGCAAAGACAAAGAGAGCACAAATGTGGTAGACCCAGAAACAACCAATTAGAGCAGACTGGCCTTTTTGTGGGAGGGGGTCTTAAAGAGACAGGAGCTAAAACAGAGCATTTCAGACAGAGGGTAAATACAGGTATATTCAAACTGACAGAGAAAAATAAAGTCCTGTACAGTGTGTAAACATGTTCTAGTAGAAACCCAAAATATAAGTATGAACCTAAAAAATGTGTCATTTTTTCATTGACTGTCACAACAACATCACCAACATCCAACATTGCAAAATACAATACTTACGTTTAAATTTGCAACAAAAAAATAAATTACCTTAAACACAAACCATGCAATATTACAACCAATATAACATAAAATAGAATAAAGTGTTTCATTATATCCCATTAATTGGTAAAAATGCTGAATTCCCTTTCTTTCAGCAGAAAGCATTACATTGAGTGCAAACCACATTCATACTGTAAATAAATTGCACATCAAATTATGAATCTTGAAGCCTCAGCATGTTCAGCCGAATTTTGTTGATGGTTTAATGGTAATGTTAAAAGGATCAGCCTGTGACATTATAATGTTATTTTTAATGCAACATTTTCTGTTGAGGAGGGTTTGCTGCTATAACTCAGCTGTGTTACGTGACGATTCACAAATTATACGATGCAACGTCAAAAGTTACAGTTTCAAATATTAAGGTCTATTGTTTAGCTTAGTGTTATTGGTGGAGGTCCCGTGGATTGGCTTAGCTCACAGTGGCATGGACGTGGTACAAAGGACATGGTTCAATTTTATGAAAATACACTAATTAGGCTTCTTTATTTATTAACACTTCATTATAAAATACATTGGCATGTAAACATTATTTACTGATAAAGAAGTACGATAAAATCCCGTCTTGATTTAAGGTGGAAAATCACGTGTTGTCCCATTTTAACAAACGTGATTTTCCAACATGGATCCCGGCATGGGGAGCATGAAGCTCTGCAGTTAATAGATTTTCTTGGGGATATGCAGCTAGCATAAACAAATTGGACAGAATATGCCATTTTAATACAGACTTTTGTGGTCAGTTGTTCAATACTTAATGTAGTGATGCAATTAGTAGTGATAGCCATCATGATTGACAAAACAACAAAGGCAATCAAATAATGTCACGGTATGGGTTACTGAGCAAGAGAAATGGCACCGGTTAAGTTATAAACTGTTAATTATTAGCATGCATAATAACTTTCTGTCATGCCCAAACTAGTGTGCAAGGCAAAGAAACTCATTTATAGTGCTGCTGAAGGTGAAGGCAAGTGATAAAAAGTGTCAAATGTTGTTCTGTTAAATGAGCTGAGAAGTGTTCAGATCACATACTATCTGAATAGATCGGACTTGTCAGTTTTATTGTCACCTTAACATTTTATGGGACAAGACACATCAGACTTGAACGCAAATGGATCTTAAATGTCACATCTGATATATATCGGGAAGACTTTCACTCTGTGACAAATGGTGGGTCCGACAATTATTTAAGCTTTTTGAATAATTGACTCATGCCCTCTCAATTTAACTGCAGTGTGGCGCATCTTTGCTCTTACGTGAAAAACCTTTTAACAAGTTGAACCAAAACTTGAAGTTGTCACAGACAAAGAAGTGTTTTTTACAGGAAGACAAACAGGCATATCGGAGTTAATTCAGTGAGTTTTATAATAGGCCTAAATTGTAGTGAAGTCAAATGTGACATTAGTAAAGTTTGGTTTTCAGTCAACCACTATATGAGGACATTTATATGAAATATTTGACAAGAGGCACTGGGTTCACATATTGTGTTACTATTTGCATCAGTGCTCACATTTCTCAATTAATTCTTAGCTATAATAATGTTCCAACGAAAAAGTAATGAAAGCATTAAGGAGGAAAAACGTTTCCACTGATTTAGACACAGGCCACATGAGGCCTTAGGCATTTATAAATATTATATTAAACTTATTTATACTTGTGTAAGAGTTTTGCTAATTCAAAAGTGAAAAATTACTTAATTCCTCCGATGGGAGCGTTGGTGTGTCCCTCTAAAAATAATCTTAGAAGCAGCATGATTTCACATCTGTACCATTCTCTCGGCAGCAGTGGTTGCATGATAGAAACTGAGGCGGGCAGCTGTTTGTACTTTAATAACCACTTGGCTCATCCGATGCGGAGATCCAAGTCATTCTTCATTAACTGCCTCAGAATAGAGCTGCTGAAGTAGAACGTGGCCGTACATCAAAGCAAAGAAAAGAACAGAGAAAGAGCAGGAAACAGACAGTTGGCCACGTCTGGCGATCCCTTAAATTTAATTATGGATCTGATGAGGCAGAGTGTCTATGCGGTGACAAGAGGAGTCTCTGTGCTGCTGATGGAGGGATCACCACATTCTCATTAATTGCTCAATCAGCCAAAGGAATGTGATATGTGCTAATTAGAAGGACTCTCCTTCCGTCATGGGGCTGCGGTGTAATTACAGTCAGTCTGAGTCTAATGACACACGCCCTGCAATAGCACTTTTTGTCCTGTGGTCCTCAGCAGAAACCCTGACTGCAGTGGTATGATAATATTATTACTGCATTTACTTTGATTATGAGAATAATTTAGCTGTTTAGTTGCATTGCATGTTAATGTTTTCACTTTGTGTAGACTGTGACTTGTGCCTGAATCAGGTCAAATAGAGAAATTTTAAATAACTATGCAGCTAAAATAATGAATCATAAAATATAGATACTGTATTGTGTCTTCTGAGTGAGCAGATCCATTTTAATATGACTCTCCTCTAAAGTAACTGATATAATAGCTCTGTGTGTATGACCTTAAAGTAGCTGTACTTTGAAAAAGAAAAAAAAATGGAGAAAAAACCAGTTGGCTCCACATGGCTCTCACCCGCCGTTCCCCAACTTGATACTTGAAATACCGATATTTTGGGACGGCCGTCTGATACCACGCACAAGGCACACAAACAAGCAAACAGAGAAACTGATTACTCGCATAGTCACAGTGACTTAATTTTCTGCTCAGGACGCCATTACTCCACTATACAGTATATTATAGAAGATATTTGTTTGCTGCGTTGTGCTGAATATTGAGTACAGCCCCTTTAACACGGACAACCAGTCCAATCAGAACATGTGTTTTAGGCCCTGTTTTAGTGTCATTAGTTCCTTAGTTGTATTTTAGCGCAGATTATCAAATGTTAGCATACTTTCAAGTTAAACTGTGATGGTGAAAAAGGGCGGCACGGTGGTATGGTGGTTAGCACTGTTGCCTCACAGCGAGAGGGTTCCAGGTTCAAAATCCCGGCTGGGGCCCTTCTGTGTGGAGATTGCATGTTCTCCCCGTGTCTGCGTAGGTTCTCTCCGGGTTCTCCGGCTTCCTCCCACAATCCAAAGACATGCATGTGTTAGGTTAATTGATGACTCTCAATTGCCTGTAGGTGTGAATGTGAGTGGTTGTCTGTCTCTGTTTGTCTCTATGTGCCCTACGATAGACTGGCATCCTCGCGTGGTTTTGTGCGTTGTGCTCTCTTGTGAGAGCAGCAGTGGGTGAGGTGAAATGGCTGACAGGAGATCAGATGGCTCTGTCCTCCACGTAGATCCCTGAGCCCCTGCCGTCCCTCGGATGCAGCTGCTCCTCTGCTCTCCATTTACTGCCTTCCCTCCCGTGACCTCACACTTGGCTCCCAAGTTGAAACCTACATTCACATGCAGTCTGACTGTACTGTAAAATTTATAGCTACTGTTTGACTTTGACAAGTACAATATGCAACTTTTTTGCCTTGGGGCAGAAAGGGTGCAGTCCCACACTCCTTTCCCCTCAGCTGGTCAAGGTCCTGCCTTAACACCTGTCAGTCATCTTGATGAGCTGTCTCTTCCTATTGCCTGAGGCTGAGGTAACAGGCATCAGAGCAGTTGCTACAAGCAGTGTCGAGCCAAAAATGCAGACAACATGCACTTTCAGAGAAAAAAAGAGCCATGCAAAATTCTTCCAGATTTTGGACATGTCTCGTCTGATGCAAGTTTAGCTCCAAAAACCTTTCCTCTGAGAGTGAACACAGTGAGTTGCAGCTTCAGTGCACACGCCTAAATTAAAACACACACAAGATGATTCACTTCCCTAGGTTCCCCATGCTCTAGTCACCTCTCAATATTCACCCATACAATATTTACGTTCAAAGGATAGAGAAATGTAGCCTAACATCACCAGACTAATTCACAAATGCTTATTGATCTGGAACCTCTCAGTTAATTTTCAATTTCCAAAGGGGGTTATCAACGGCTGCAGACCAAAATGCTTCTGGAAGCAATTTGATAGACCAACAACCAATCAGAGCAATGAAACCTGACCTACAAATATGGTGCCGAACAACACTGCTACAAGTTGGGACGGGGCTTGATCCGTTTTGAAGCAGGAAAAAAATGGCTGCCCGGTTACGAACCTTCTCAAATCATAGCTAAACAGTACACTAAAATTTGTTTCTGAAAACATTTGCGGAGAGAAGTAAGCCTTATGTGTCTAGTTTGACAGTTTGAGTGGACCTTCGTGAACCCGGTACGTTGGAAAGACCTGCACACTGGATGAAATTAGAACAGTGAACAATGTGTCTCAAGTCAAGTCCAAGTCAAGTCCAGGTTTGTCCTTGGATGTCCCCTGGATCCAGTGGAGGTGATGGGATAAGCAGAATGATGGCTGGGCTACCATCCCTCTTGAACAAAAACACCCCACCCTTTGCAGGACACTCTGACAGCAGTGAGCAGCTCCTTCAGTGACAGGCTGCTTCACCCGCGCTGACCTGACAGATACCGCAGGTCCTTCCTTGCTGCTCCAGTCAGACTTTACAATCAACACTGCTCCAAGAAGACTGTACAAAACAGTTCAATGTTTACCTAACTGTGCAATATCAGTATCAATGTCAATATTTCCTCTGTATTCAATCTTAGTCTTAGTCTTTTGCTTTTTTACATATTTATCTTATCTTTTCTTTTTTTTACTGATGCCTCTGTATCCCCTTTGCTGCTCTTATACTGGCGCTCTGCCACTCATGCTTTTTTATATTTCTTACAAAACACAATATCTTCTAAACCCATCAAATGTAGTGATGTGCATGGCTAAATGGATGGAAATGTTGATCAGTCAGTCTGCCACTTTGATCCAGACTGAAAGATCTTAAGTATTTGATTAAGTCAGTACAGACATTTAAGGTCCACACAGGATGAATCCTGATTACTTTTGTGATCCGCTGACATTCCTTCTAGTGCCACCATCAGGCTAGTCTCGCATTGTCAGACCTCCACATGTGTCAGCACTAGAGTATGGTCTGGCTACACCGGCTTATCATCCACCATCAAACCAATCACGATCACCTTGGGGGAAGTTAAGCAGACAGTGCCCTTCAAAACTGCAAAACATAGAGAAGGCAGATCTGGTGAGCCAGACATCAGGCCAGTACTTCAATTTATGACTAACTAAACTTCATCTTAGTCATAAATAAATCCACTTGCATTATCTACATTGTGTAGTATTATTGATGTATAGATATCGACATGAGAGTAAAAGATGGAGAGAGAGAGAGATATGCAGCAAATATCCCTGGCCGAATTTGAGCTTCTCTTCCACATAACTGATGAATTATGTGTAAGAAGACCTGAAGCAACCTCAGACACCACCCTGATGAAGGCAACATATCTAAAAAATATTTTTAATTAAGCATGGTGCTGGAGAATTGTGCCACTAAGTTTTAATTTCAGCTGTTCCAAAAACATCCCTAACGTCATGTAAGATTTAGGTAAAGAGATGGAGTCAGGCGAACGAGACTTCTCTGGGATCCCATGGTAGACTTTTCAAATTTTAAATAGTCAGAGAAACACTAGATCACCCGCCCTGTTCCTTTGTCTTAACATTTCAGGTATCCAAAGCGGCTGCAGATCTGATGGCGTACTGCGACGCCCACATACGCGAGGACCCCCTCATCATGCCCGTCCCCGCCTCTGAGAACCCTTTCCGGGAGAAGAAGTTCTTCTGCACCATCCTCTGATGACCTGCCGGTAGAGCTGTACGGGCGCAGGCATGGCGTTGCCTGTCTTCTCTGTCTTCACCACACCTGAAGCTACTGGCCATAGGCGCTAAGTTGAGTTTTGCCTCGTGGACACTCTGTTGTTGGTCAGCTCTGTCCTGGTGGCTGAAGGTTTTTGGGGGGGTCAGCCACCGAACTGGCAACCCAGAGAGCGTATCATGTCTTGTTAAATAGGTTTGTTATTGCTTTGTTATTAGAGAACAGCCTTGCTCAGTGCTTAATGAGATGAGAGATGTTTTTTCTTTTTCTTTTCTTTTATCGTGCTAGATTTTAACATGCCTCAGGAAACAGATATTCGCCCAGTGTCTACGACTTTTTTTTGTTTTTAATGGATTTCCTTCCCTTTATCTGAATAAAAGAGCGTTAATCTTTGTATTATCTTGAACATAATTTAACTTTTCTATTGCTTTCAACACTTATTGAAAGTACTAATGATATTTGACACTCCCCTCAGGAGTGGTCTCTTTAGTTTTGCCTCCAGAGTCACTAACAATTAACCCGCTCGTTTTAGTGTTGCAGCGCAGATTCAGATTCAGATCAGAAACCTTATCTCACATAGTAATTTATTTCAGCTGCTGCCAACTGTTCCGGTAATAAGGAGGAGGTAGCTGCACATCAGTTCTGCTGCAAATAAATAAATAAATAGCTTCTCTATTTATTGAAAGGTGCGAAGCTAATGTTTCAACAGCGAGATGAGTTTTTCAGGGTTATCACTGTGCAAACAACCCTTAGGTCAAAAAAATATTAATGAATCTGCCACATCCTTCCCAGGCCCATTCTAACGCATTCTACCTTTGCCGTACTGTTTGATTTACTCTTCATATACTTCATCCACTTCAATTCAGAGACATTATCGGCTAATCCTGCAGTTCCCGACTTGAATATTTTTACAAGTTTCAAGACATCTATTCGTCTTATTTCCTTAATGGTCTCATTTGTTTTCTGGGCATGTTTCCTGAGCCTGATTCTTTTGCCTGTCCTAGAGTGAATGGCAAGGCCTTTGACATTAATGCCAAACCAGAGGCCTGCATGTTCCTCCGCTCCTTTTTGACAGCCTCCTCTGTTTCCGAGGGACTGTCAGTCTTTTAGAGTGTACAGTATGTTACAGTGCCAATTTCTGTGAGAGCAGTGTGATCTTCACACTACGCTCCCACAGCCTTTTCCCATTTAGTTGGTTTTTGGAAGAAAAAGCACACCGTCGAAACATTTCCTTAACATGGTAGTTGAATAGCATTTGCTAATTTTTACGATGAATTGTTATGATCGTTATTAATATTGTTATTATCAGTAGTATTATTGAATATTTGTTGCACAGCACTGACAGCTACATGACGTGTAGTGCTTCTAAGCTTGTATGATTCTTAGGAAGAACAAAACGTTTATAAATCATGCAATTATTGATACTATCTAAGTATTTTTTAAGAATAAAGGTAAGGGTCGGTTTACATAATATGATCCCTTCGATGGTTCAGGCCTTTTGCATCATCGTTTCTGTAAAATGAAAAGAAATGTCCTCTTGGTATTTGAAGAGTCATTGCATTAGGAATCAAACTGTCACAAATGATTGGACTCAAATTGTTTTCAGGATAATTATTGTCTTTATTTCTTCAATAAAATAAAACCTGAGACTAACCTCAGGGCGCTCCCATGACCTCACCTCGGGGATGGTGCCAAATCCGAAACAAGAAACATAACGGCTAGAGATGAATATTGCATGGATTTATTTCTATCTATAACAGAGAGAACTATTATGATATGAAATATTGCCTCTTCGTTGACTTTCTGGGTGCTACTCTGCACATCTCATTGGAGTCCGGATATGTCGACAATGTGCAGCTGTATTCATGAATGGTATTATCGTTTTAGTTTAAAAAAATATAGCATTTAAATAGCAGGCTTTGTAAATCATTTGATGAATCAAATGAATTAAAGGAAAACGATAACAATGTGCTGTGTCTTCAATATTTCTGCCTCCTGTCTCTCACTGACGTTTTGAGCTCCAGTCTGTCCGATCACACTGATGACATCTCAGGCCACTGAAAATCGTTCTGGGTCTCACAAATGACCATGATATTCTGGTGTGTAGTGGAGACCTCCTGTGGCTGAGCTGAACCATAGGCCAACTGGATACTACTGTTTATGCGCCGTGGTGTTTTTTTGTGTGTGTGATTCAATTCAGCCTAAGCCAGGTTGCCTTTTACACTGTAGATAGAAAAAAAAGCATCTGCCCACAGAATAGGTCGCATGAAAATGTCCCTTATAATGATGTAGGGTATCAGCCTCTGACATTCACATTTTCTTTTGTAGCTTTTTCATGTGTTCATCCATGCATGCTCACCTGGGAATAGACTGAAATACCAACTTTGGTTGATATGGCTGTTTTCTTAAAGCATGTTTCAAACACTTTAAGGTCTGGTTATCGCAGTGTATTGCAGTCAGAATGGCTATTTTGGCCTAATAAGTTGTGGACATACAAGGGAATCAACCTGGTGTTTTCCCGTCATAGGTCAGGTTATAAAAACTGACAATAACTGAACAGAGGGAACCATATAGACACTTTTGATGAATCACACTGATCAGTCAGGTATCCCTTATTGGTTTCTCTAAACCAATCTCAAAGGATCAGGCTGTAAAAGGAGTAGAGTTGGATTTTTTGTAAGCCTTGGCACAGCTGTTGTGCGGATAATTATCTACATTCATTTCTAGTTAAAGGTGCCGAGAAATCTATTTTCTGAATCCCCATCTTTCTGTGATTGATGGTCTGCTACATGAATACAGCGTTGTTTCCTAAAGTTAGGACAGTTTTGCCTTTTCTACATGAGAGATTTCTATGTTTAATAATGTATTTATTCATGGGCTTATTCAGGGTGATGTCACAAACTTCACTTCACCAATCAGGATTAAGAAAATCAGAATACGACCCTAGGTTGATGGGTTTTTTGGTCACTGTTGATAAAATCTGATCGGACCACACCCACACTGTACCGAAGAATCAGATTAGCTGATTTCTTTATTTTTTTAAGATTATCTTTTGGCAATTCTTCAAGCCTTTATTAGATACAACAGACAGGAAATGGGGTGAGAGGGCGGGGCATGCAGCAAAGGGCCGCAGGTGGGAGTCGAGCCTGCGGCCACTGCCTCCAGGACCTTCAACCGTCCCACATGGGGTGACTGCTCTAACCACTGTTCAAACGGCCACTCCTGGATTAGCCGTATTTTTAAGAGTTCAATAAATAGACAACTTAAAGGGACATTTCACCTACACCAGAAAAAAAAACAAAAAAAAAAGCAATTTTCCTCTTACTTGTAGTCTGCCTTCTCTAAAATATAATGGAACTAGAAGGCACACGGCTTATGGTCTACGAACTATTTAACTCTACTGAACTACACCTGCTGGAAACTGTTCCACCTCCCAGAAGGAAGTGTAGGCTACTCATTGACAAGAGGCTTGCGGTCCGACATGGCTAGATTGTGAATATTAGTTTGTAGCTAACCAGCTAGCTAACAGTACAGCTCATCAGAGGAGGACACCATTAATGTTTACATCTCAAGCTGCAGCCCTCTCACACATGAGTATGCTTCCTTCTCGATAGGATATAGTTGGTGTGTGTAGTTTGGTAGAAAGAAAATAGTTCCTCCACAAGAGAAGACAGACAGCTCTGCTGAAAAATCTGTATTTTTGATTTTGGGGTAAACTGTCCCTTTAAAGAAGTTTATTCTCCTAACTTTAGATACAATTATTCGTAATTGTAGCGATGAATAATTGATGTTATGGAAATTTAAAAAAATATATGTATATATATATGTATATGGCCCAAAATCACACCCCAGAAGGCATTGCAGTCTGCACAGCATGTATCACTCTCTTTCCTTAGTGGTATTCAGATAAGAAAAAATACTTTTATGTGAGAAAACTTTAGGTGTTATAGAGAAAAATGTGTTTTTTTATATGGCAAGAACTGCTGATAAATGAGAAATTTAAGAAGTAGGTCTCGAGGTTATGTGGTATGCACACTGTTTTCAGGTGGAACCTAAAAAAGAAATCTATATAGATTCAAAGAAAAGAACAGTGAGTGCTGCTGAGTATTTGATTGCTGCGAAACAAATGAGAGAGAGAGAGAGAAAATAAATTGCATACGCCTGGATTTGAATAATTTAAATAGAGTGTAATAGGGTTTCAACAGATACATACAATGTTAAATGAGAGTTGAGAAATAAACAACTAACTAGGCTAGACAAGGGTTTGGTATCCACAGCAGAGCAGGATGTAAGGTTGTGTTTGAAGAAACCCTGAAAATGCTATGAATAGCCTTTTCCTTTCAAATGAATAATGTGTTGCAGAGAGAGGGACTAAATCATTGTAATGAGTATATCTATGAACTATGAAAAGAGAAAAAGAATTATATAATGCATAGGAAAGTAATTATCCCTAGGGCAGTAGGTTATTTAATACAGAGAATCTGTGCTGGAGCAATTTTCCATATTGAGCAGCGAGCCTTCAAAGTGTATACACAAACAACATGAGAATAATAAAGATTTCTGATAAGATGATTTAGGCCCATCTATACTCACAGCTTGCCTCATTTATACTAAACATTAGCATATATGTTGCATGCCAATGTTTTATTATTAATATTATTATTATGATTAAAGTCTCTAAAATAACTCCATTATAATAAGAACAAATTAATTGTTTACAAGTGTGGCAGCAGGCGCCGTTGGTGCGTGGCCCGCTCTTCTTCTCCAGGAGAAACTCTGGTGTTCTCAGAGTCAGAAGAAATCCTCCTCAAACACGCCTCTCCATGCACAATAGATTCCATTTAAATGATTTATGTGCAGCACAGAGTAACGGGTTTTTAATAAAGTTATGTTCTAATCTTAAAGCCAAAATGTGTCACCTGGGTTTTGGAGGGATAAAATGATTCATATGTTAATTTTCTACTCTGAAGGGTTTTCTCGCTACATTAGAAATTCACAATGCGGACTGAAGTAAAAACAAGATTCTTTCCGTTCCTTTATGAGATGAACACGGGAAGGTCTGCCTCAGAGAAACAGTTTGTAGCTCTAATCAATGTTTTAATGTTTGAGTTTACTTCTAAGGATACATGATAAACTATTTATTGTGCCTACTATACCATTCTGTTTATATGCAGTTTGAATAGAAAATGTGTGTAAAATTCAAAACCCATGCATTCATATTTTTATAGGTTATACACAACTGTTGAAGGAAGAGATAGATGTAACTGCTAATAATAATATGAATAATAATAATAATTATTAATACTCCCAATATTATTATTATTCATAACAGCTCAAATTTTTTTGTAATTCACTTTTTATTGATTTTAAACTGATATCATTTTATTGCTCCATTGTCATTAAGGATATGACAACAATGATGTGATTGGATTTTTTAATCTGCTATATAAATACTTTATTTAAATTCATTCATTTAACTTTAGATATTTTAACGTTTTAATTTTATGCCCTGATCCCCCAAATAGATGCCTCATCATCACTACTACTACTGCTTATAATAATAATAATAATAATAATAATAATAATAATAATAATAATAATAATCATAATCATAATAATAATGATAATATAACAATAAAAATGCACCATAGAATTCAACCATATCTTTACTATTCTTTATATTCATATGTTATTGCGCCTTCTATATTACAATCATAGAAATACAATTGCAATGGTTCTGACTGGCGAGAGAGCGTCGAACTCCATCTCCCAGAGTGCACCACTGCATGGCTCCTCGTCTCCTATTGGTCGATCTCTCTGATCAGCGGAGGCAGACATGAGGCAGTGGTGAGTGCCCGGCGGAGAGTTGCGGAGCTGAAATGAAGCGCACACACGGAGCAGCTCACACCGCGCAGCGCCGTGCGGCTCAGGAAGAGGCTCCGCGCCGCTGAACGCTGAAGGCTGCTCCGGCTGAATGAAGGGCTCCGTCCATGCGGAGGCTAGCGCTCACTCTGCTGCCCTGTGCTGTCGCCGTCCTGGTGCACTTGTGGTTGGCACAACGACCCTCCTCCACCCCGCTGGACAACAACACACACTCCGGTACTTTTTTGGCTTTACAGCCCCCGGGCTTCACCTCCTTCAAAGCTTGGCAACTTTTCTGAAAACCGAGCGGCTGGCTAACTTTGCTTTCACCGCCCCGGTGTGTCTGTTGTGGTTGTTTGTTTGCTTATTGGTGTGGTAGTTTATGCATGTGTCCGCGCTAGTTTGTGTGTGTTCATATGTGTATGTTTTAATGGGAAATAATGTGACAGTTCAGTAGTTGGGCGTTGCTGTGTCTTACATCTGAAAACGGACAGAAGCGAGCTCAGCATCTCTGTCTTGTTACAACTACTGATCTCTGTGCTGCTTGCAAACGGACTGATAATCGGGGTACACTGGAGGTGGAACCCGCTTCCTATTTTAATCAGGGATATAGTCTATTAAGATACATGAAGTCAATTTTAGGATGCACATCAGTAAGTCAGCGTAAATGTGAGAGGAAACTGCTGTCAGAACCAGGCATGGAAAGCACAAATCGAGCATGCCTCAGTGTTATTTTTATTTTATCTCTGGTTGTTGCCTTAACATTGTCACTTATAAGTCATATTTTATCCCCGTTCCCACATTAAACACTTTATCACTGCATAGAAGATGACACCCTGTTGTTTTCTCTTGTTAATATTGTTATGGCTTTCTGTTTCAGACACAGATGAATCATTACCTTTCTATGAAGTTTTGGTGGGAGTGCTGTCGGCGAGACACAATTATAAACTGCGACAGGCGATAAGGGAGACCTGGCTGGGCTACCTCCGAGATCACCCTCACTTCCAGCACAGGTCTGTAGGGTGGAGCTCCAACTTCACCTCTTGTTTTTCTTTCTTTCTTGTCTTTTTGTTGTTGTTTTTTTTTTGTTCCAAGGCCACATTCATACAGTGGGAAAAAAGCCCGAAGCTGTCTGTGAATAACTGACTGCCTCACCGACCCTTTTATCTTTACCTGACCAACGGCCAATATTGCTTTCTCTTTCATTCTTCCCTTTTTGTCCATTTCCCTCTCATTCAGCTATCTGAGCGGAGATAAGGTGTGATGGCCTTTAAGCAACTCTCAGTAACCATGGCAACGGAGGGTGGATGGATGGACAAGCTTTAGAAATCTTAGGTCCTTATATTGCACAAAAAGGGAGAATGCAATAGTGTCTGTGCTTATTTTCAGAGTGGGGGTGAAGTTTATCGTGGGCGAACATGGATGTCCCATTCCCGAGGAGGACAGAGAGGATCCATACTCCTGCTCCCTCCTAAACTTCACAGAGCCAGGTAAAAAAATTAAATAATAATCAGCCTCGACCACTAAAAGGGATGTTGGAATTAACTGATTTTGCTATAATCTCGGTCACACTTATTAACAGTTCATTTAGAAGCTACGATATCTAAGGTGTCCTGATTCCTGCGCTGTTGCCCTGTGAAAACAGATCTTGCGAATCACGTAACAGGGTGTGTGCCGGAACTGACATTCCAACCTTTATATCCACGCCTTAAATCGGCAGCACGGGATGATATCTAGGAGTTTTGTAGGAGAATTTGTAAATTGTGCTGTCGAAAAGTAACTGCAAATGGTCCAGCACTTTGAATATGTTCCAACATCTTCAAGATAATCACCCAGCCTTTTATGCCCAAGTCAAGGTAAAATAAATAAGTAGTTGATGTACTAAGCTGGACCAGAACAGTTTAAACTCGGCTGGAGTAGTATCTCTCAGGGATGTGTAGTATCTCCACTTCTATGAGTATGTGCGGAAACCTATTTTTTAAATTTAAAGTAGGTTTCTAGTAGGTTGATATCATAATCTCCTATCGTAACATTACATCCCTACCCACTAATGGGATGGCATATGCAGCTGTAATGTGGAAAGACGCTCTGTGTGCAATCTGTTGCTTGCATATGCAATTGTTAGTAGTGGAGCGGAGGCAGAATAACAGGAGATGAGCTGAAAGAATGCATGTTCAGAAAAAAAGTAAAACGCCTTTATTCTTGCTCACCCACACCTCAAGGACACATTATTTTCCTTTCCATACCCAAGGCTGAAGCAGAAAATCTCTCCCAGCTGCTGCAGCCATAACTACACCTCCGTGGTAACACTTGAAGAGTAAAGCTGTACGAAGGACTGACGCACCGTATAGGAAATAATTGAACAGGTCCACTGTCAGATAGAACATCCACAGTAATTGTTATGTCTTTCACCTTCACAGAGACAGTCCAATTCAGCTGTTTCGCTACTTTTCCTGGTTGCTTCAGTGTTTCCTGCCTTCATGAAAACATAATTACTGCTCATCAGAATAGGTTTTTTCAGACGATGGCCTTTAGGGTCACGGCGATGCTTTATTTTTCCAGCCCATTCTCCGCTCTCTCCTCTGTTAATGGTTCCTAAGTGTTGACGTGATTTGCTTCAGAATCTGAGGCAAGCAGGCGGCTCTGGAGCAAGATGCTGATGTGATTGGAAGAGCAGGAGACAACGCTGCTTTGAAAAACACAGTTGGGTACCTGACTCTGGACTCAGGTCAAAGCACACGCCGAGCAGACAATTAATTGTTGTTGAAATATGTTTGTGGTGCATTTATCATCACAGGGATTTCTCTTTGGGACTACAAGAAGGTGAATGTTAATGAGCTTCTAAGGCTCTGATTTAATAACTCTGTTTGCCAACCCAAGGTGTTTGTGCTTCTTAGTGAAAAAGTGAGAATCTTGATGATAATGAAAGATTTAGAGACTAAGGACTGATTACAGCGTTTGATTGATCGGCTTGTTGAAAGCTTGTGACTAGAGCTGAATTGATTAATGGATTCGTCTATTGCCTTTTTTAATTTTTATAGCAAAGATGACAAGAAATCACTGGTTCCAGCTTTTCAATTTGAATATTAGCTGGTTTTTGGACTGTTAGTCAGACAGAGCAAGCAGTGTGAATACATTTGTTTGAATTGAACCTTTATTTAACTAGGACTAAAGACTAATTGGGATTAAAAATGTCATTTTCAAGAACAAACAGACGAAAACAAAATAGAAAACAAAGAACAAATGATTAAATTCCTAAGAATTCAAAAGTCATTCTTCAATATTAAAAACATCTGCAGCCATTAGGAATATTAGTTGGAATACATCCTGGTAGCAAAGACAGTAATTTCCCAAAATTTTAATATCTTGAGCTCTAAGACATTTTTTTATTATTTCCTGAGATTTTAAGGACCAAATGTTCCTAAATAGATAATGCAGATTAACCAATATTGTAAATAATTGTCAGATGCAGCCCTTGTTATCACTTGATTTCTACATTGCATAGTTACTATTGAGCTGTAAACAATGCATACTTTCATAGACCTTTAGTTGTTGCCTAATATTGAAAAACAAAAAATAAATAGTAAATAACTGTACATTTGCTGTTCATTATTTAAGATTTATGCCAAGTTTTATTCATTTTCCCTCAATGTTAATGCAAGCTTGCCTGTGCCAAGAGAAGCAGTGCTGTTATTTGTTTCGATAAGTGAACATCAGAATTTATACATAGCGAGCAGAGGAATGAATATGTCCTCAGACACGGGTAAAATCCTGCAGCTTAATTCCACTCGGCCAATGTGAGGCACATTTGGTTTGATAAAGTGCTGCCTTCTCTTTGTATGTGATTCCTCACCCCTAATTGTCTTTAGTTTGGAGCGAGCAGCAGAACTTGTGTAGAATGCATATAAAGTAAAAAGGCTGCTTCCCTTTAACAGCCTTGATCTTTTCATTGATCTCCTGAGTAATAAACTGCTCTTTTGTAATTAAGAAACCACACTCATGGGCAAAAGCTCACTTTGAAGACAGCAGTCCCAAGAACCAGCTCCTCAAAATGCTGATGGTGTAGCTTTACCAGAGCGTGCCTTCTTTTCTGAACGCTCTCCCTCTCCGCAAAATCACTCGGTCTTCATCACTGGAAAGATGCGGTCAGCATGTTGGGATTGTAATTGATTGTCATGTGTGCTTGTGCAGTAATCTCTGCCATCCCTCTGTGCCAGTGGCAGGCCAGGATGCGGAGATAGAGATTGTGACGGTGTCTGACCCCTCGCTGCTCGCCCCCTCCGACGTGTCGGCCATCGCCCTGGATTTCAAAGTCCTCCACCCAGTGGTGATTACCAGGCTGGGAGTGTTTCCCAGCGGGTCCCGGCCTGAGCTTCAGAGCAATGTAACTGTGAAGCTTCTCCAGCTGGACCAGGAGGTAACAGAACCTCGACCTCTGAGCATAATGTAATCCCGTACGCTGCATTACTGTGGAGGCTTGTAAATAGACAGCCCGGGGCCAGCTGGAGGACTCAGTGCTACTAGTGCACAAACGGAAACTTAGCTTACTGTCTTTAAGATAGCAGTCTGCAGTGCAGTATTCAGTGTAGGTGAAGGCGCATTTTCACATAACAACAACTGTTGTGTGTGTGTTTGCAGGAGGCTGTGGTGACTGCTCGCTTCAGTACCATCAGCACAGGGACTGTGGTGAGCGGGGTGTGGTACAAACCAGTGGAGCAGTTCATTTTGCCCAAGGTCAGTTTTTCAAATATATACTATATTATAAGTATAACTAATATCCTGACTATGTCCCTGAGGTCATGAGTCCAAGTCCCTCAACTGACACCATCCCTCCGAATATCTGTGCTCTGCTGCAAGCAGAGTTCCCCCCAGTGGGACAATAAAGAACTGAACTAAAGGAAGAAAGAATGTCTCAACAAGTTTTAATTATTTGGATATTTCGTAGAAAGCCGATGAATGACAGGGAATGACAGAACTGCAGGCTCTATTTAATCAAAGCATTTCTTTCAAAGACAAATCCTCTGGAAATCACAAGCTGACCACAACTAACTAAACTGTAACTAAAACAGCTATCTCAGAATGTGTCTCTTCATTTTACCTATAATAAGTACCAGACTAAATACATAGTTCTTTCCAGAAGGACATTAATTAAAGTCCCCCTCCACTCAGAAATGTGTTTGTCTTCTTTTTCTGTCCTCTAAAATGTCTGACATTGACTGTACAGACTTCTATCCAAGCACATTGTGTGCTAGAGAGCTGTTTTCACATTCCCCTCCTGAAGGAGGAGATGTCTGCGCAGTTCTCTGGAATCTGAAATTCAAACGTATTTAAGGGAGCTTTAGTCGGTATGTCACTGATCCATAGACCAATTGCTGTCTAATATGTGCAACACTATTCGACGGGGAAACAACTACGACACAACACCAGCAAAGAAACCTGAAACCTCCAGCTCAGAGCAGACTGTCAGTACACTGCCATCATAATTGTTAGCCCCTGACAGTTACAAGCGAACAAGCTAACAAACAACAGAAATTATATCTTAGTTGCAGATCGCTAACGTTAGCTCCATGGGCAGGCAGCTTGGGCTCTGTGTCTGCAGGAGAAACCATAAATGTGCCTCCAGCTTCATGGCTATTAGATCTACAACCAATCAGAGCTGCCTCTCTTTACAAAGACAGGGTTATACTCTCCGTAGAGTCCCTGACGCAAGTGTGCACAAGCAAAAAACAACGTCATCACATATTTTGCGTAAAGCACGGAGGCTCCGCAAGTTGTTAGTCATCGTCTCAAACATGCCCCGTATAAGATAAACTGTTATGATTGGCATGGCGAGGTTTTTTTTTAGCTATAAATCTGTCTTAAGGGGAGGGACCAGACATATCTGCCAGAGCAAATAAGTTACCTCTGACCACACCCGGCTGTGTACATCTGTACAACACTGCTGCAAAGTGAGAAGTTAAATTACAGCAAAAACAAGATTTTCAGGGGATTAAGTTAATCTTTAATACAATTGTGGTGGAGATATACTAGAATCAGTCTCATAAGTTTTATACAACTACCTCAGGTTTGCTCAAACCAACAAATTCTGAGAAACAGTACAGAGGACATGATGTCAGTGACACTGCATACAGTATAATGTTCACTTATAGTGTTGGATAGAATGACAACATATCTGTTTTTTTAATCCAGGGTTTTGAGGGGACACTGGTTTGGGAGAATATGGACTCTGCGGGGTTGACCACAGTCAACTCCTCCTCTGTGCAGCTCAACGATGGAGGAGGTGTCCTCAAGATCTCCTCTGTAAGCATCAAAAATACATGTATTAAGAATATTCTCTCTCAAGTTTTAAAGTGAAGGAAAGAAGTACATTTTTTCCTGTTTCATTGAATTGCAGATCGCAGAGGGCATATTGCCTCATAGAAGTGCGCTTGGATTTCCTGGTTTGGCTGGAGGGTTCACGTTTACTATCTATGGTTGGTCCAGCAACAGAAATTCAATCTGAGCTTTTCATGAAAACAGTTTGATCAAAATCAAATGAGCTGGCTGTTTTTAAAAGAGGCGGGTACTGAGCTTAGCTCTTACATACATTTGCTTCCCCCTTTCTTCCCTGTTGTGTCGCGTCATTCAATGTACCTGTGTGTGTTTGCATTGGAGTTTATCTGGAAATTTATTATGTTGCTACTTTGGGGAAAATAAAAATAATTAATTTCACTATCCAATACCTCTATATGGTGAGCTAATGATCCATTCTGTAAAATGTTTCAGTTTTATTATATTGTTTTGCCAGCCTGACATTTAACTTATCCATCTCAATGTATTCACACAAAAGTTTAAACTTTGTCACCGTTTATCCATTGATCCTGTTTTGTGTCCCTATTTCTATCAACCCAACTGTGTCAGATGAGGACAGCCTGTCGGGGCTCCTGCGGGGCCGCCCGTCCAGGATGGAGCACCATGCCTCCAGGCTGAGGCAGGAGGACGCAACCTTGCAGCAGGAGAGCCTCAGGCATGGCGACATGGTGTTCGTAGACGTGGTAGACACCTACAGGAACGTGCCTTCCAAACTGCTTCAGTTCTATAAATGGTAAGGCAAGTGCTAATGACTTGATTCTCTGTCTCCAAATTGCCTGGGCCCTCTGAGGAAATCAGCAACCCGAAATGAAAGTGTGTCGTCGCCTCAAAATGTCTCGCTGTTAGAATCACTGTTGTAATCACTCGGTCAGGGAAAAAAGTTCAGTTGAGTCATCAGGTAGCAAAATATACAGAGTGGTCTTGAGCTTTGGCAAGTATATAATTTAATTGCAACACCTCCTGCATTTCGCTCTCTGTGGTCTTTGAAAGTAAATGCACTCTGGGATATTGCCAAAAATCATAAGGTGGGCTTTAATTAAGGTTACAAATTCCCTCTCTGGCAGGTCTGTGGGAAACGCTAACTTTAATCTGCTGCTGAAGACGGATGATGATTGTTATATCGACGTGGATTCGGTTTTAATGAAGATTGACCATAAGGGTCTCAAGCGCAGCAATTTCTGGTGGGGAAAGTAAGTTCAATTTTGTGTCTGGTCCTGATAATGTATATCTTACTGGTGATTTTAGTCCACTTGTCTGTGACTTTAGTTCACCGCACTGTCAGATGAACTTTAAATGAAAGAAACAGGAATGCTCTGTCAAAATGATGATGGGTCAGATGAAAGGGAGACAGGATGTGATGATAATGTATCTGCTGCCCTGACCCAGTTTCAGGCAGAGCTGGGCAGTGGACCGCATTGGGAAGTGGCAGGAGCTTGAGTACGCTAGTCCAGCCTACCCGGCGTTTGCCTGCGGCTCAGGCTACGTGGTCTCTCGTGACCTGGTCCAGTGGCTCGCCAGTAATGCAGATAAACTGAAAGCCTACCAGGTAGCGTACCCAAGTGATTGTGGGAGTTTGGTGATAAAATAGTCCCTAAATATATAATAATAATAATAATAATAATAATAATAATAATGTGAGGAGTCTGTCCTGGATGTTTTGTTACAGGGAGAAGATGTGAGCATGGGGATATGGATGGCAGCTGTTGGACCACAGAAATATCAGGTAAAAAAATGTCATGACATCCAGGTCTTTCAACTCAAATAAGCACTGTGATCACAAATTATTTGATTTGTTATATATAATATATTTACTTATGAAATAAAATGTCTAAGACTTGGTATCACACTGGATTTAAAAAGTTTAAAAAATGAATCTAAATGAGCTGCCAGAGTGCATTAAAAAATCATCAAAATAGAGATTTTATCAAAAAAGCGGTGGGGGAGGATCCCTCGTACCCAAACTGACCAAACTAAGCCCCAAATGTCTTCAAATCATCGAAACATCCTTGAATACACCTGACCTCTGTTCATTTGAAGATAAAGAATTTAAAACTGAATTTTGTTATGGGCCTTTTAATGTGTACTCATTTTATCTCCTAATTATAATTTAATGTTTGTTTATTATTGTTTGTTAACTGGCCCGCTGTCATTTTGCAAAACTAGCCCCCGGGCAAAGCAAGTTGAATATACCTGCTCTGGAATATTGGCACGTAATTAAAATATTAAAAAATGTAAATGATATGTGAAGGATTTCCTCCTTTCACCCTTAAACCTTAGCTGAGACCGTTCATTTTCTTCAAAATCAAGGCAGCAAGCAGGATTAAACATTGATACTCTCCTAAGTACATTTTTCTTTTTGAATTGATGACCATTCGTCTTTTTACACTTAATAGAGAATTGTATTCTATAGTTGCTTTAAAACTGTGACATATCTATACAGTGTGTATATATATATATATATATACACCTGTGTGTATGAGCGGAGCTGGCAGAGTCTGTGGAGTTCAACATGATCGTTTAACTGGTTTAATCTTGGCAATATGGATTCGAATTACAGCGTTTAAAGCTGCATGTCAACAATTGAACCTGAACCAGTGTATAGGCAATAACAATATCAGATGTTAACATATGCATGTCCTGCCCCTTTGCTACTGACAGGACCCTGGCTGGCTGTGTGAGAAAGAGTGCTACCTGGACATGCTGTCGTCTCCACAACACACAGCCGAGGAGCTGCACATCCTCTGGGACAGGAAGAGGGCCTGTGGAGACCCCTGCGGTTGTCACTGGGGCCACTAAATCTCACAACACACAACGCGGAGCTGTGGGTAAAATGCACTCAGTACTGGTAGTCAGTTTCTGAGTTATTATTTTAGTTTTATTAGGGTTTTGAGATGTGGGGACTTCTTTATGGAAAATAATCTTAAAAACTTCATTGCAGGTTCTTAATATTATCAAAATACTGTACCAACATCATAAACCTTTTTCAGCTTCAGAATGCGTGGAAAACACATGTAGCTGTAGCACACTGTTAGCATTTGTATCATAAACTCAGTTATTAATAAATCAGATTGGAACAGACCAAATATGGGAAATGCGCGGATTAGATTTTAATTTTGGTAACGTGATAACAGACAGGGATGAACAAGAACCATGTGCAATATCAGCATAAGATGATGCCTGTGAACAGAATCACTGCTGAGTACTTTGTAACATTAAAATTATTGGTACTCTGATACTAAAACATTTTGGTTTGAACAGGATATTTGATGGAATTTTAAAGATGTTTGCTTTACATCGCTATATTTTGTAAATTATTGTCTAAAGCTCTTCATCCTCTTCACTACTGGTAGATTTAAGACAAGCTTTCTCACAACGCACACAATTTGTACTGTAAGTGTCATTGTGAAAATAGTGATGTGGCCTTACTGTATTTGTTAGGCGTCATACTGTGTGTATGTTAACACTCGTGATATCAACACAGATTAATATTGGTGTGTTTGCACTGCAAATTTTGGAACTTGAACAGGCAGTCATAGTGACTGTGAAATAGACTTTCTGAAACCCTCCTCACAGGTAATAAAGAACACTTATGAGAGATGAATGACTTCCTTGTTGTTTGTTTTGGGGATGATGCTCATTTTTCTGCGTTGGATCCTTGTTGAGCCTGAAGCGTTGTTTTAGCCGTTAGTGCTGCTCAGTCAGAAAACACACTTTGCGTTTGCAGAAGTCTGCTTCTCCACTTTGTTCTCTATTGACGATTACTTTTCTAAGACAGTGAGTCAGACACCGCTGGAATGAACAGGGAAACCTGTGGAGTGTTTTGACCCCAAATTGATCAGCGGCTTTATGTTAATCAATAGGACTGAACACATCCAGCCACCAGCTCGTACACACTCAACCTTTTAAAATGTGAACATGAAGTAAATGTATTTTTAATGAGCTTTTTCCGAGCATATGCTTTTAGTTGCTGCGGCGATTTGTTTTGTTTGTTAAAGTACAGCCATGTGATTGATGCTGAGTCACTAGAATTAGATTTCCTTGCTGTATATTTTTGTAAATAATGAAAGATGATGATGAATATTTTACTAATGTGGGATCATATAAGTTGTTTGTTTTATTTAGGCCTGTCCTTCCTGCCAAGAAATCTATAGCTGCAATTAACCTGATGTTGGAGCACACATTCCTCTTCCTCTGAACGCCCCCATCCTCTCCCTCCCCGTTTTATCCTTTCGCCTCCTCTTTCAGTGAGCTGCATGATAACAAAGTCATATCCGCATCTGTTCCACTCTCGTACATAGATAAGGATGGCAGTTTTCCTCCCATCAGCCTCTCTCTCTGATTTGGCTCGAAGCCCTTCATTGTGAAGTGAGAGAAAAGCGTGGAAATAACACGCACTCTCATCTCTGCTCTAGTGCTTCTGTAGAAGATGAAGTTATTGAATTTGTCTGAACTTTGATGAGCGCTGTGGGGTATTGTCACTCACCGATGTTTAAATTATTAGCTTTTTTTTTTTTTTAGAGATGTTCCAAATCTTCTGCTTCCTTTGTTCTCTGGGTGTGTGAGCCCTGTTCACTCATACACACCCATCCAACCAGGCAGTCGAATCAACCACATCATAATGACTTGAGACAAATTGTACAATGCTTGCCTAAAAATTGCAGTCATGTATTCTATCACGAGTCTTTCTAGGCTTGTAATTTAGCTATTTACCACTTTTTAATATTTGATCTCATCTTATTTCCTGCCAATATACAATTTGGGGTATTTGCATAGTGTGAAGAGAACCATTCTGCTGAAAACTGCCTCATGGAGGAATAAAAATACTCATGTATTGGCATACGCAAGTAAGATGGTGTGAAATAATATTGTGTCACGGGTAACACTACTCAAGTATTTCTCTGTTCTCTGAGATCAATATTTGTGAACATGAATTTGCCCCCAAAACTTGATATTTAAAGAGTGGAGCAGAACTAGAAAAACATATTTTGACAACAAACATGGTATAATAAAAGACGTCAGCTCGTCTTAGTCAGCCAGAATATATGATTCATCCATATGTTTGATATAAATAAACCCCACGTTTTTTTACTCGTCTCTGCCCTTAAGCGAGTGTGTAATCTTTCCTAAGCGACGACAAGAGTACAATTCCCTGAACCACTGACTTATTTTCACTCTATTAATATTTTGTCATGAAAGTGCAATCATCCATTTAGTCTGTGACAAGAACAGCTCAGAGAAAACAGGGAGCTCGGGCTCTAGAGTTAATTGTATTTATAAAATCCTTTTCATCTCGAGGCACACCTCAAAACTCATCTTGTTGCACTGCAGATTGAATACAAGAATATGTTGCCATTACCAATTTGAGTCCGACGCATACTTTTACTTTAGTGTTTTGGTCCCTTTTTACTAGATGTTCCCCTACAGCACATCAGATAAGTTTACAAAAGTGTATGTTCATGCAGTTTTATGGTCGATGTTTAGGTTGCTGTGGCAAAATGATTCTGACTATTAATTCATTACCTTCAGCTAAACAATTTCCACTTTGTATTAATTACTTCCATACTGTTTATCCATTACCTGTACATCAGCCTATGTACTGTTTATCCTGGGTCATCCATGTGTTTCCAGGGCCCTATGTTCTTAATATAAACTAACCTTGACAGAGATTGTTACGGGCCATCTTTGCACTTCAAATTGCAAAGAAGAGAGATGGACTTTTCAAATGTAGTTTTTAAAGGTAACAATCCCTTCTGGCACTGTGGAGATATTGATGGCTAAAGTCAAGAAAATGGTTTTCCCAGCGGACTCGTCTCCTTAATGTGTCATATTAGAAGGATATTGAGCTGGGGAACTACCACCCTGTTTCACCCTTTATCCAGTAGTCCTACTCTAAGCTAACTATTAGCCTGCAACTGTTTAGCCTACTTGTATCTAACTATTAACTGTTTACCCATTTCCTTTAACAAACTATAAACTCATTATCCATTAACTTAAGCTGTCTATTTCCATTTTCTATCCATTACTTGTAGCTTACTATTCATAGTTACTGTTCATCTGTTATTATGTTACTATGTACTTTTTATTGTTTACCCAAAGCCTTTAGCTAACTGTTCCAACTGTTTGTTTTTAGCTTTAGGCTAAGTACCATTATTCCATATAACTTTATTTACCTGTTACTTTGCGCTTACTGAGAAAGTTATAAGGGATGAAATGAGAATAAGGCCGGAGGACATGAGCATAGAGGAAGTAAAGAAAATAAAATGAAAGATAATTTCTAAAAGCTTTCACAAAGAAAGCATTGAAGAAGAGATTTAAAGTAAGAAGGGAGAGTTCAGGAGACAGAGTTTTATACGGCTCCAACCGCGGATTTCAAAGGTGAAGAGGGCACATACTGTGTTAATAAATCTGAGATATATTCAGGAACGAGGCTGTTTAAGTCCTTAAAAGTGAGCAATACAATTTTAAACTCAATTGGGAATCTAACAGGGTGCCAGCAGAGGAAAGTACAGGAGTGATTTGATCGTACCTCTTTGTCCTGGTACTATAATGAGTTGAGCAGCATCATTTTGTACCAATTGGAGATGGTGAAGGGAGGCTGATACCAAAGTAAATTGCAGTGTAATAATCAAGCTGTGGATAGATAAAAGCATGTACAACTTTCTGTAGATCAGCAATTGATATAAATGACATATTTTTAGAGATTCTGAGCTGAAAGAAATACGACTTAACATTGTCTTAATTGATCATCAAGACTGAGGTTAGCATCATATAGTACCAATAGATTCCTAGCAGCCTGCTTGATACAGACAAGATGAGTACTAAAAGAGCTGATGGGATTTGGGGGACCGAACGGAATTAACTCTTAACAGAACTGACTTATCTTCATTTATTTTCTGGACATCCAGGAAGGCAAGCTGTAAGGCAGCTAGGTTTCTTTGGGTTTTAATGGCATTTAACTGAGTATGATCAGCATAAAAATGATAAAGCATTTCATGATTTTGAAAACCTAGTGAAGATGCAGCATGTGTATAGCAAACACAAGAGGGCCAAGAATGGAGCCTTGAGAGGTATGAGCGCAACAGGCTAAGAACCAAGCCTTTGATGTCACCTAAGCCTCCCAGCAATGTATGAGGATACTATGATCGACTGTGTCAAATAGTAGTGTAAAAGAACTAAAAAATCATCTGTAGCAGTAGGTCATTTTAACCCTGACAAGAACTATCTCTCTGATATGAAGTGCTCTGAAAACCAGACAGGAAACTATTTAAAACACTTTTATTTTATTTATAAAAGATGCCAGCTGAAGTAAAATTACACGCTGCAGAACCTTAGATAAAGAAGACTTGGAAATGGTCTCCAGTTACTTTAGGACAGTGTGTCCAAATTAGGTTTCTTCTGCAATGGGTAAACAGAAGAAGAAAGGGTATAAGTGCCCCCTACCTGGGGTAGGTACCCCTGGCAGGGATTCACTATTTCAGACCATTCGGAACAACATAGTAACTATTTAAGTAAAAGTACTGATTAGATTATGAGCCACCTGTAAGAGGATGTGTGGTACCTGTGTATCTTATTTTACAGCTGTGGAAACAGAAAAAAAAATTTCAATATAAATTTACCTGTGGTGTCAAAGTGAAGACACCCCGATTCAGATCAGGCCCAGCTGTCCCAGCTGAAAGAGGAGCTTACAGTCTGCTGAGCAGCGTGCATCTGCATATTCATTCAAACAACTCCAGATTCTTAGACCCTCCTCACAGAGCATTACACATTGCTGTCAATCAGCCTCCCCTTCTCCGACACCCCCCTCCTCTGTGTGCACTAAAACGAGGAAGAAATAATTTATTCACGACACCCGGCATCTAAAACCAGTATTTCTGACTGATTCTGATTCACGGGAATGAAGGGATATTATTAGACACACAACTATGCCCTAATGGGGCAATATTTTCATTACCAACTTCAGATTGCACCCACTGCACTCTCCCTCTCTCTCTGCGATTTCCATAGCAGCAGTGTCTCAGCCTGGTAAGGTTATGGCTGTCACTTTTTGGAAACATTTGCAGAACACAGCTGTGTGACATTGTGGATCGGGTGGAGGATACATTCGGTAGAAGGTTGGTTATTAGAGAATGCACATAATTACACGTCGTTGACAAAGTGCTGTGTGAATCATGGAGTTTTCATAAGCCCTCTTGAGCCGTGCTGCAGTAACATGGCAGATTTACTATGATTATGTTTATGAGAGATAATTACTCATTCAGTTATTACTGAACCATTACTGACAGTCATTCTGTCTTAAAGGGATCGTGAATTAGCTCATCGATCTGGTGATGGGATTCTTGGAAACCACGCAATCATTTGATGTAACCTGATGCAACGCCATATATGGAAGAAATGATATCAGCTAAGTGAGTCCGGTTGCCCTCACTTCAGCATTTTACTTCAGCCATTTAGTATTGCACTTGCACAAGGTTGGGAGACAGATTTATTTTAAAGAGAATGGTTACAAGTACTGCAGCAGAGGCCAAGATATCCTGCCTTTTATTTCTTGAAGCTTAGCATAAATTCAACCAGGAAGACTAACTTGTATGTTACTCGTTCTTATTTGCCTCTCTCTCTCCCTCTTCTTATGCTTCCTATCAGCTTATTAGAGGTGTTTATTCTTTTAATCAAACCAATCAGATCTAGCCCTGATCTCTATCAGTCGATCACATCTTTGCTGTCAACTTTTAAATCTGTTCTCTTCTCTGTTGCTGTCAGCTGTGTTTTCATTGTGAATTGTTGCAACCCTCCTCCACCTCTTCACCTCCACTCCATCAGTACCAGCACCCAGCCTTCTCATCCACCCAAATCTCAGCATCCTCTTCATTCATCTCCATCACCACCAGGGTATAGACTCCATCGGGGGGTATCATACACTACTCACAGCTTCTCTAACCCCTTTAAAACATGATGACATCACAATGGGGTATTATTGCCAAAGACTTCTCATTCATTATCTTTACTGTGCATGTGTCAATAAATGAAGTCTCTCCTGGTTGAACGAGTCAAGTTCCAAAAGCGCTGGATCCTAATGCAACTCAAAAGCATCTTTCGATTTCTCCTACCTGGTAATCGCCTGCATCTTTTTAAACTTCACGGCCCAGTTTGTATCACTGGATTTCTGTTCTCCAAATCCAAATCAGGGTTTCTCGCTTCAGAGCCACAGACAATATCATACAACTGTTTTCACAGGTTAGTACTCCAAATAATGGCTAAACTTAATGTGTAACGTGTAATGGCTGGAGTTACCCTTAAATCAGTCGTATCTAATTCAAAGGACAGTTGCAAGCAAGCTACAGTGATTGCAGGTAGAAACAAGTGAACACTTTATTCCTCTTTATCCCGGATGGAACATAAGGGAAAACTGAGGTTTTTACAAACAAGTGATCACTGGCAGAATTATGCATGAGAACATGCATTGTTCGGGGAACAGAGACATGAATATGATAACTACACTGAACATTGTGTAGTGAAGTGACGGAAGCTTTTTATTAGGCCCATGCATCAAGTGATATTCAGGGATACATCTGTTGATATGCTATACTTAGTATTCTTATTATCAACATATAACAAAATGACCAAACTAACAATGAATTGAAGCCTGATTTTGCTTCTTTTTCAGTACCATAGATCTCCATTGTTGTCTAGAGGGGGGAATAAAACAATTTGCCACACTGATGCCACACAGCAGATGACATTATTCTTCATTACCTAGAAAATGACTATTGTGTTTTTATTTCACATCAATCCTTAACATCATTCTGCTGTCACTGATTCTAGTGTGAATCCACAGCAGAAAACAGTCCCCAGATGTTAACTTAGGCTTTTTTTAAATAAGCATATATCTGTGACCCCTTTTTTAAAAAGGCTTTGAGTAGGAACAAATGGACTGAATGTGACGAACAAACTGGGGAAGTGGTATAGTGTTGAGGGTTGATTTTGGTCTTTTTTCATGAGAAAGATATAGGAAATGTATCCTTAAATGTAGCATGGGAACGAATGATTCTGTCCTTTAAATCCAGTGCCATGGGTACCATCATGGTACATCATCAGTTCAGTATTTTAAGTCAAACTGAAAGAATTCAGTCATATTCGTGGTTTTCTTCAGAGGCTATTGTAGAGGAATAAAATGTCCTGCCAGTTGCTCCAGTGGAGCAGCTCAGCAGCCGTTCAGTGGAGGACTGCAGTGGCTCTGGCATCTCCAAAGTTTATAATGGGAGTGACTGTCCAGCAAAACGCAGCAATCTCAGAAAACCTCACTCAAGTTAATCACTGTTAAACATTTAGAAGATACTTGGGATAGATTTTAATTAAGCAAAAAGAGACTGAAACAAACAATGCATGGATTTCCATTCTCAGTGACGAGGGTTTCAAAATGTTGTTGTCGCCACAAGAATATCTACAAAATATCTATTTGAGTGCCCCCAAGCAACACAAACGTGTAAAGTGCAGCCCGGAGATAAATAATCCAAAGCTTGCAGGATGAGGGAGACAGTGAGTGAGCCATGTCGCTCTTCACACAAAAGCTATTCTGTTTTGCTCTCAAACAGAACCCAGACACTGTGGGCGGAGAAAATCAATCTAGTCAACCTAGAGAGAGAAGAAATGAGAACTGAGAGGGGCTTTGATTATTGTGATGGACTTAAGTCAGCTCTGCGAAAGCCGTTTCATACGTCTCTGCTGTTTATCCAATCAGAAATGCATTTGCATAACATTTCCCCGCACTTGTGGCAGCTTGGAAAAGAAAATTAGTGGAGGCACAGGTCCCCCGGATTAACAAGAATTTGACATTTTGATGAATAGATGTATTTTCAGAGAAGCCTCGATTCAATCCGAAAGACACATATTAATTGAACTGCAGCCTTCAAAAGAGCTTCAGTGAGTCAACAGAGCTGTCCGGGACAGATAGCCTCTGTCCGCTGGGCTGCGCTTTTTTACAGCAGCTGAGGAAAACTCAATGGTATTAACAGAAGCAGCAGATAACAGGCATTAGATGACTGATGCCCTGTATTTCAGACTAAACTCGCAGTAAAACACCAACCATATCTATAGAAACCTGGCTGCGCAAGTGCTCACTCAAGGTTCCTCAAAAGAAACACAAGGCAGGCAATTGTGTAATAAATTGCATCAGCTGTTGCTCCTCGCAGCCTGTACTATTCAGCATGGAGCTGCAAATGAAAAAGTTGCCTTGAAAGAAAAAGGATCTGGTGCAACAGCGCACTTATTAGGATGGCTTAATGTTTTGTAATGGTGGAGCCATGTCTGTGCGAGTAAGGGTAAATGATTGGCAGCATGATCCTAGATAAGACATCATATCCAGACAGTGTAGTGAGAAGCCTAGAACTACTGTAACATACACTCAACTTTGTTAGTCACGTCATGATTTTCACTTACACCCGTGTGCTCAGTAGATGGTGCTGCTTATCTCTGGAGAAGGGTCCCTCACTTCTCCGTCACATCAAACATGTTCAGTTCAAAACAATGTCGGCTTGATTCTACAGGGAGATGGGACATTTTGTTTTAGAAGTAAGACAAGTTCACAATTTATCTTTAAGATGTTTTTTTATTCAATAGATGCAAATAACTGCAGCACAGTGTCTACTTACAAATAACTGAATCACCCTAATAAAATATTAGAGATGAGAAAAGCTGTGTTGAACCTGATCCAGATGGAAACGCAGTCAACAATAAAGCAAAACATCAGAGTATTCATATACAGCCGAGCATACACAGCATGAGCACTACTTTGCATATAATGCCAGGATGTTACATAACAAGTAGACAATCCAGTTGCAGAGGTCTTTTCTAAGGGATTGGCACTCTGGTGGATTAATGATTAAGGATCTCCACATCATACACCCAAGACGTCCGATTTTAAACAAGGACATCAGAATAACCACTCAGCGTTCACTCAGCTCTAGATAAACAATTTTCAATTGCTGACAAAACATTACACATGTATATGCACTGTAGTGCACATCAAACGGAAGGCTGTTGAGCGTTGATGCCATCTTGTTATTTTTCATTTTCAGAAACGCAAACATTGAACCACTTATGAGAAGTTAGTTTCTTTTTTAATTTATTTCTTCCACTGACTGCACAGCTACATTTGGATACAAAAATGTGATGCATTTTCTTAAACAACCCTTGAAAGATGCCATCAAGCATACAAAAAGGAAAAGGCAACATTTTGCTGTCTCGTAGCTGCTGAATACAAGGCTGTCTACCAGAATTTTAAGAGCTTAGATTTAATGAATAATTGTGACTCATTAAATAGTTTGCTCCTGTGTTATTGGAGTGTGCAGGGCTAGTGTGAGTCCTGTAGCAGTGAAAGGTGGATGAGGTCAGTGGCTTTGGCTGGAGTGTGGCTCAGTGGTGGACTCTGCTGTGGCTTCAGCCTCATGATGCATTCGGCTGAGTTGTTTGACAAGGCTCTCCAGTTGAGGGTTTCCCCCAAACTCTGTGATGAGGCGGTAAACCTCTGCCTCCAGATCCCGCAGAGTCTGACGAGTGTAGGCAAACGAGCCTACCTTCTCCAGGTAGTCCACACAGTATCGTTTGATGTCCATGTTCTCTGTGCGCTGCCTCAGTATGTTCTGCACCTGGGTGCTCTCTGGACGCGACCATATAGCATGAATAATGAGGAAAGAAAACTTGCCCTCGGTCAGGTCCTCACAGAAGCTCTTGTTCTCGCTGTACTCATGTGAGCTCAGGTTGGCGTAGTCGTCACGGATCTGGAAGAAGAGACCAAGTGTGTCCAGGAGGGGTTTCAGGTCCTGTTTCCAATCGGAAAAGAGCTGCATCAGACCCACAGCCAGACCAAAGAGCCCTCCAGTTTTCTGCAGCACCATGTTGCGGTACTCCTGTTCAGTGGGACAAGTGTAGGTGTCCCTCCAGTGGATGTCCAGGCCCTGACCACGATGCAGTTCCAGCAGCTGCTGGGTAAACACTTGGACAGCCTCCGGGTGGTCCAGGGTCAGCACCTTCTCCAACCCTAAGAAGTAGATGTAGTTGGCCGAGTTGATAACGGAGGGAATGCCATAGATGCTGTGGGCCACAGGGAAGCCTCGCCGCAACTTGGAGCTGTCCTCAATGTCATCTATGAGCAAGCTGGCGTTGTGCAGCATCTCAGTCACCTCGATGATCACCTGAACATGACACAAACAAAACTGATCATTAAACTATACAGTAAAGCAGAAATGAACAATAAATGCATTATTTGAGAATGAGAGTAATCCCAACACCTTTTCCATTTCATAGTAAGGAATGTTTTCTGTGTAACTTTCAAGAAGTATCACAATGATGCTCATGCTGAGAAAACTTCCTTTCCTACTCTTGACTAGTAACACAGACAGTAATAAATTCTCTGGAGCTCTGTGTAAAATATGCATTGCGGCTTGTAAACAGCAGAGGGTGCCATGTCAACACTGTTGCCTGAACTGATCTAGTGAGAAGGCAACATTGTTGTTGCTGAAACAAACCAGGCAGTCAGAGAGAATGAAGAGTTCAGCAAAGATACATTCCAGACTGGAGCCGTTTCAGATTCAGAGATTGGCAGGACAGTTGATTTTACCTGGTCTGCTCAAAACTAAGATGCCGTGCCTAAGAGAGAGCATCAGTGGTTTGGTGAGTTTAGGGTAATTGTATTCACGTGTGGAGTGGATCAGTTAGCACTGTCCACCCACAGCAAGAGGGGTTTGCGTTTGAACCCGCTGGTCGGTTAGGGCCCTTCTGCAAGTTTGCATGTTCACCCATTCCCATACAGGGCTTAGCACACTTTCACCTCCTTGAAAGAGAGAATGATGTGGGCTCAGTACTTGGCTCATAAAGCTTTAATACAGTATGACCCTCAAGGACTATGTGGAGAATGGACAAATTATTTAACAGCCATGTTAAATACCCTCTGTCCACCATGAGGATGACATTTTGCTAACCGGAACTGGCTTTGTTTCAAGTCCGTGTTTCACACAAAACAACCAGGGTCTGCGGCCTTAAGCTGGCTGTGCAGCCTGCTGGAGTGCTCTGCTGATTTAGAAGACAAGTGGTGTGGCCTGGTAATGAAAGCTGTTTGTATGGGGCCTGGGAGCACAAAGAGAGGCTCAGTGGGTCAGGCACATGGCCAAGGCTGGGCCAGTTGAGCAGTTTATCCGCCAAACACAACCTTTCCTTCTGCAGGGTCTCAACACTCACTCACCCTGCAACCTCAGTGAGCCACTTACAAGAGGAGGGGGGGTTGTGAGAAAAGTTACAATGGATGCACACATGAAGGAGAAAATGGAATGTTACGTAGCCAAAAACATACTCCTGGATTCAAGAGTACATTGTAAACAGACTGTTGTCTCTATTAATTACAATTTGCTACCAGGATAGAGGAACGAAGGCACAATCAAGACAAGATTTGAAGCCTCATAACAGCAGTAGTTATCAAACCCAAACTCAAGCACCAATATTTTTCAAGTTCTGGATTTTGAGTGTCTCTGAGGACACCAATTAGTCAGACTGTCGCTGCATAATGCTGCCATTTAAGTGCCGAGTGCCTTCACTTCTCGGCCAGACTTCATTGATTATCACCAGAGGTTACTGACGCAGAAACTCAATCTATTTGCCAAAGCTACAATCAGTGATCCATTAAGAATGCAGAGACTTCTTCACAACAAACAAGACAAGGCAGTTGTGTACACGCATAAACCCGTCTCACTCAGGTATACACTTGTGGTTGTTAGCACCAACAGTTATCCCTCTGAGTCAGACTGCAGGACAGCTGAGGTCTGGCCAAGGTTTTTTTAACATGCTCATCCCACATAGTCACACACCATTCAAAGAAGCTTTCCCATTCATCTAAAACAACAGTGTCAGTGTGCAAACGTAACTCAATACGGCAGTTTTTGTAGAATGCCCAAGAAATCACAGTATAATCTTAATCTGGGATTTATGTTTTGTGTGTTTTTTAAATCTTGTTCATTGATGCTGTGTCCCTGGTGTTTATCAGTTGTCTTGTATTGTCTTTAATGCTTTGTTGTAAAGCTGCAGAAATGTCTATACCAATGTTTATTTATTTTTAAAACAGTTTATTTATAATTTTTGAAGAGAAAAAAAACCATCTGTTGGCAAACATAAATAAACCTACATTTAGTATGTATAGAAAAAGAGAAAAAAAAAGTAAAAACAGGTTAAATAAGAACAAAAGATAAATTAAAAAATAGTATAGTATCAGTATATTTTAATCAGTATATTTGAACATTTACACAGATCTACATTCTCTTCACTCATCTTATTTGTATTTCATCTATTTTTAAAATACTTTTCCATCTTCACTCAAAAACATCACAAATATTCCTTATCCTATGTGTTATTATTTCCATATTATGAATTTCATTGATGGTTTCTATCCCAATATTGGTAATTTTATATCTTGATAATGTAATATATCATGGTATAGCATGTTTTCTTGTAATTCAACAAAAAGTGTATATGAAATCGCCACAGGATCTATATTGTATACTCCTGTGTATATTAAATACACGACAAATGAAAACTTAATTAAGAACTTTCATGCAAAATGAACATAACATGCAAGTGTCAGAACGCAAAGAGTCGTCTAAATGAAGCAAATATTTCGGCTGCTCGTTTTGACGATATATATTGTCACATTACCCAGATGTAATGAAAACTAATTTTCCACAATGTTGATAATGTCCCCTATCACTAATTAACCAACTTACAATAACGGGTTTTCCTGCAGGGTTTAATAGATGTTCGGGATCACCTCACCTGAAATAAACACCACCTTCACACTCATCATAAATATTAAAAAAAAGGCAATGATGAAGGTCTAGTAAAGAAACGGTGCTCATAAATGTATCTTTGAAAGTTAGACAGTGTGTGGGAGTTTGTTTGCCTGCCTCATGAAATAGATCGTTTATAGTATTCACTCATTTACATTTCAGGGGGGAAAAAGGGCAGAGAAGTAAGGTCATATTTTAATGAACGTGGCTATTATTTAGACTGTCATATACCAACTACATTGATCATGAGATGAGATGCGTCTGGCTAACTGGGAAATCCCTGCAGTACAAATGTAAAATAAATGTACTGTATGGTCCGATCCTGCTTTACTGCTGTTGCCATAACTTCTTATCTGCTCCATGTAGTGATAACCCTCTAACACATTACAGATTGTATCCAGACATCTGACCTGTTTAAAAGAGATAACTTGTATTATTATACTATAAAGCAGTTATGAGTTGCACCTCATCATATTTGATATACTAACCAGCAATCCAGTCCCTTGTTATTTTTTCATGGAGGCAGCTACATTAAAGTCACTCACATGAATGACACGTTTTCAAAGTAACAGAGAGGAGACAGTACATAAAAGCTAACATTTCTATTTTGTCACAGAGAACTTGAGGAAGCAATTCAGCTAAAAGCTGCAAGGCATCTGATGTGCACAGAGGGAATTTCCTAAACCTCCAACACCCGTTTATTACAAAACTGTAGATAAGCACATATGGGGCAAAATAATTGCCAAATGAATTAGGCAGTGTGCCACTGTCACTGCTTCCATCTATCTGAAGGCATGGTTGTTTCCATGGCTGCGACTTCTTGGCAGCAGTGTGAGAATATGACGAGAGGATTGCTTTCAGTCTGCATGATGGGTTCAGCGGGAGTTTACAGACCTGCTACATAGAGCAAAAGGAAAGACACGGGGCGTCTTAGGAGGAGATAGCTCTTAAATATACTAAACAAGGAAATTCTGTCTAAAGTGGAATCATCAGCATATAAATGTAGGCCATATGAGCTAATCTACAACAAATCAAAAACTGATCACTTAACTCAAAACCCTAAGGTGACGTGTCATTGTAGCCTCAAGGAGCCCACGTGCTCCCGGATTACACTTCAGTCGAGGAACGTAAAAAGATGTAATGTGAAAATAATCAAACATATTCATTTTGCAAATTGAATTCATTAATTTGAAAACATACAACCCACTGTCATAGCAGCAGTGTGAAAGCTTTAAATATATCTCTTCGGATGCAGTGTAAGATGGATGCTGTAACAGGAGGAGGGCTGACATGACGGGACCGATTTATAACTAACAACTGAAAACACTGACAACTTTATTACTCACATGCATGCACCTAGTTTTTTTTTTTCTTATTTAGTTGAGGCCTGAAACCAGTCATCACATCGGGGGAGGACTTTTATTGTGCACTGGGAGTTGAAATGACCACAGGAGACAACAGCAGGACCTCTGAGCTCTGCTGCAGAACTAGGATTCCTCTACTTGGGGAGGGTTTATAAAACATTCAGGACAAAGGGAGACCTGTTGAACAGCAAACCTAATGAGGCCTGACAGGCTCAGCACTTAGCATTCTGCACTGTTAAAAGCATTTACAGTAGATTCAGAAAATACAGTCTCCATATGTACATTACTGGACTCAGGACCAGTTTTTAGCCACTACAATGTGAATGCTATCAGTATAATAGTCAATGGGATGATCTCCCTGACCAGCTGCTCAATAAAGCCAATAAATCCTTAATGGCTAATTTGAAATTAATCTGACCGAGGAAAAGCAGGAATGCCAATCAGCCTGCTATCTGTACCCACACTTCAATATGTCTGTTGCAATATAATCAAGCAGCACCCACGAATGTGAAACAACAACACTGCAACGGATGAGACGAGGCGTAGGTTCGCTTGGGAAGCTGTCTGTGTCTTGAATCATGCTAATCCTTTGCTCACAGGGGTAAGCAGGAACTCAAGAAGCTGAAAAAGCAGTCCTCTCTCACGGTGGGTACGATATATTACAATACACAAACAAACAATCAATCCCCAAATGCTGCCAAATAGTTCTTCTCACTACCATTTACTGCATCATCTACTGTACAATCAAACAAGTAGCTACATTTTCATTAAAAAGCAGAAACTAACACTGATTTTCAGGCTCCCTTTAAAGCTAGACAAAGCTGCTTGCCATCACACTCTACTGTAGCGTCATCATCCCACTTCCCAAATTACGTGTTAAGTGAATTTTATCATGTAATAGCATACAATAAACATACTATCCTGATAACTATCCCCATCATACTCCTTGGATACCCCTGGATTAGAAACAACAGCTACAGCAATTTAAGTTTGTATGCAGGGATTACCACCAATCAGGTGTTTTCCTTTTAGGTGCACATCTTGAGTGACCTACACAGCAAATAGAAGCTCAATGGAAGTGAACTCAGTAAATTAGGCCATACACATTTTGGCAGTAAAGCTTTTATCTACACTAACTGATTTTTAAAATCATTTTGCACCTGTCGCCAGGCATGTTCCTAACCCACGAGTCATTCTTTTAGGTACGGACACTATAAACTGTCAAACCACATCAAACTACAGTCTAGGCAAAAAGAAAGCATCAAGACTAGAAGCAACTTGCAACTTGATGTAAGATTTAAAAGCAGAAGAAGGATGGAAATCTGTCAAAGATCCTGTTACTCATCTTCTTGGATTCATGAAAACTTATTTTGATCGACTTTCATGACTGTATTTTTTTCCTGTTGTATAACACTTCATTTTGTTAGATATAAAAAAGAGGTCAAAAAGAAGTGCCCTTTGTGATATTATTAAATAGTTATTATCAATGTACCATTGAGCTACTTAAAATCCCAGAGTCACCTTGAAATAAAACAGCAGATTTAACAGCCGCCTTGTCAGAAAATTCTCTTTCCAAATTAAGAATAGAGAGCAAACATCGTTATGAATACACCCAGAGTGGGCAGGCCTTCATCAGTGTATGAATGATACTTCAGGATTTTGGAAAGAGACTACATAAATGTGACTACAGATGAAAATTAGCCCTTTGGCTAATTCTGGCATTTTTAACCCATGAATGATCATGTGTTTTATAATATGCACTGTCCCCTTCTTAAATAAACTGAATTGAATTGATTTAAACAATATTACCTATAGCTATTTTCACATTTATTTTGTTAAAGGCTGTATTTTGATGTAAAGTTTCTCTTCATTATTCTGTATTCAAGTTTAAAAGGAGCTCCATTGCACTGTTCTTGGGCTGGGGACTGGGTCATAAAAATGGTCAGATGAAACACTGAAGAACACAAGATTCCCTAATCGGACACATATAGGGATTGTAAACCACGTCAACTTTAGTTTTAGCCCGCAAAGCCTGTGATGGGCTCGATGGCAATAAAGCCATTTCCACAGAGCAAAACCAGACCTTTTTGATGTGGGCGCAATTCAGAGGTCTAGAAATAGGCTAATGGTGCGCCTTCAAGAAGTCAAACCTCACAGTCATCTCTTAACAGTTCATTATTTGGGTTATGTGAAGTGCAAACAGGATCACTACTGATGACAAACCCACAACAAATGACTGTATCACCAAACTCTGCAGCTCTACAGAGCTTGTTGCCCTCTTTTAGCTTCCTGTCTTGATTTAAGGCCCCACAACTTTACTGTATGGTTTAGTTTCACTTCAGTCTTACACTTGTTCGCTACAGCAGCAAATAACCATTTTTCTGAAAAAAAAAACCAGAACCCCCTGTACACAAAATGTCCAGCACCAAACCACAGACAAACTTAGCAACAAGCCGATGCTGGATGACCCCTGGGTTCAATACATGCTTTAGCATGTAGAACATACTTCCCTTACTCAAGACAAACTTACACACTTGTATACACATTACACACTATCGGTATGGGCAAACAAAATACATCCAACAGCATCAGGAATAAGGGAAAGCTGCAAACCATAAAAAACACAAGGGTAACTAAAGGTATTTTTGGAAGCATTGCCCACCTTTTCATGTCACTCAATTTGATCCTCAGCTGCATTAACAACCTCCTGTACATGAAAGTTCTGAGCGCTACACCCGAGCTTTACACTCCGAGGACAGAACACTCTGGTTGCATTACAATATAAATTCAGAATAATTCATACATTTATACTCAGAATGAGCACAGCATAATTTCACCTTCCTGAACCTGTCTACAACAATAAACATCAGACGACTCTGAATGGCAAGAGGCTTGAAACAGCTGATTTCTCACCTGCAGTTTGTCCTCTGGAACATTGAGCCAGTGGTTAAATGCTTGTGATAGTTTTGACCTCACCTGCTTTCCTGGGGAGAGAGTGGAAAACAAAATATCAAGTTTTAATTACTGTAGTACGTAAATGAAAAAGAACATAGTCACTCATCGTGAAGTACATCCTTCACAATGAAAGGTGTTGGAAATCATCAGCTCATTTGACTTAAATTAGTTATTTTTTACTCATGTTGCTGATATTTGAGAATGCACGCTTTATTGACATTTTTTAGCATCTGTTTTATTGTAATAATTTCAGCCAATATAACTACAGGTAAGCATCTGACAACGACAGGCGTGTAGCACCAAATCCTTGGCCCTATAAGCAGTCTTTGTGCCTACACCTCTTTGCTCACCTCGTCTCACTCACTCAGTGGCAACAACAAGAGATGATGATGGCCCTGCAGCTTCTCCATTCTCTATGGCTGTTTCTAAAATTGATGGGCATGTAATCATACACATATATATATATATATATACATACAAATATGTTCTAAAAACACAAGTTTAAAGGTTAATAGAAAAGCGGAGTCTTTAGGGCCGACTTGAAGGATGGAAGTGTTGGCGTTGTGAATATTGGTGGGAAGTGCACTGTAGAAGGAGGGGACGGCTGCAGCAAAGGTTTTGTCACCCCAGGTCCAGAGCTTAGTTCTGACGGGTTTGAGGAAGTTGTCATTAGTGGACCTGAGGTGACGGGTAGGGGTTTGGCGGTGGATGAGGTCAGAGAGGTAGGGAAGGGCCAGTTTGTTAAGGGCTTTGAAGGTGATGTTGGAACCCTCAATGTTGAGGGACAAATCCTGGGTGGAGCGGGTGAGGGAATTGGGCCTAAGATAAGGATTTGAGATTCATTGCAGCTGAGTTTAAGAAAGTTGTGTTGCATTAAACACGCTCTGATTTTAGTCTGGGTTTTTTTTCAACATTAGTTCAAAATATTTGAAAGGCATTGAATGTCTGGTAATCATATTAATACACAATATAGGCAAAAAATGCCTATATTTAAATGCATTGTTTTCTTAAACCAACACATATTATTGATCAAATAAATGCACGGTGTGTTCATCAATAAAACAATAAAGCCCCCTTATGTTAACGTCAGATCACTGTTTGTCATTTTACGTATCAATCATTTTACAGAGCAAACTAATGGAAACCGAATGCACTGCAATTGGAGAAAAGCCATATATCTGCAGATGTTGCAGTTAGCTTACTTAAAGTGAAATCATCCCAGGGTCTTTTTCAGCAAATACACTCATCACATAAGCCACCGAGGGAATTTTTTTCGTGTAACAACTATTAACAGAGAAATCGGGTAGAGTCGCTAACAGCTGAATGCGGCTAATACTGCTCAAGATAACACCAAACCTCTGCAATAGCATGGTATGAGCCCCTACACATTAACCGAAACATTATGGCCTCCTTCATTTTGGATTGCATTGGGTAAATGACTTTAATAGACTTTACTACAAGACGAACTGGTACCGGGACCAGTAGGTAAGTCTTTCAAAACACTCTTTTAATAAACTCTGGGTTCTCTAACGGCATTGTTGGTGCTTCGGTTAATGCTACTGCAGAGGTCTGGTGTTATCATGAGCAGTTTAAGTGGATAAAAAATATTGTTTTAATGCCTATACCGTGCTGCCCTGAGCTAATCAGTGTTAGCCGCATTACATTACATTAATTACTGTTAGCGACTGTTCGGGATATCTCCGTTAATAGTTCTTACAAGAAGAGAATTGTCTCAATGATGAGTGTATTTGCTGAAAAAGATGATTTTGCCCTGGGATGATTTTATGCCGGAATTTCACTTTAACTTCAGCATCTCTGAGAGGTGTGTCTTTACATGCATGGTGTTCTTCCCTCCTATTCTGTTCTCACCCTCACACTTTTACCCCATCATTTTGTCTTAATTTTTTTTATTTGTAAATAAAATGACCGAGCACCGTGTACTAACAGCATGCGATACAAGCGAGCATCACTTTGATTGTTTTATATTGGAATTTCGAAACTGTCCACGAGCAACGCAGCGCTGCACCGTCTATTAACAGTTTCCTCCCCTTGTTTTGTTTTTTTAAACCACCCTTGGGCCCTGGGTAGTCTGTATTATCTGCAGTGGCAACCTTTCAATAATTACACTCAATCCCTGGATATTACCAATATGACAAATCAGTTCATGTTGAAACTATTATCTACCATAACATTACTTGCTAACTTAACTAGCTCACTTTAACATAGTGAGACCATGTGCTGCTGCCAAATTACAGATTTGTAATTCCAGAATAATATTAGTCAGTTGTCATGACTGTGTTCCATATGTACTATGCACAAACACAAAGCTAAGCATTAGCATTGACCAACAACAACTCATCTTTTGCAGTGTGCAGTTTATGTCTGTATTGCTACACTACAGTCTTTTATCACAATCATCATTTTAGGCATTTTGCTGATGCTATGATCCAATGCGACTAACGGGAAGTGAGCAGGTCAGTGCTCAGTGTAACTCTTGGCCACATCAGCAGTATATGTGGCTTTTAATGACCTTCGAGCTGAATGTCTACATGCCTCCATACAGGCCTCTTCCACCACTCTGCAGTCACTGACATGGAGAAAGACTCACCTGGTAGTTGCAACAAGTACTTATACGGTTCCAGCAGCATTCGCTCAGAGGCACCTTGCGAGTCACCATCCATTGCTTCAGGTTTACACGAATCTATATTGGAGGACAAAGAACATAAAAATGTTCAAATAATGTTGATGTTTTTGAGGTCTGACATTGATAAGTTTACCCTTTTATTGTATTTGTTCCTTTAAATAAGAACATTATTGAGACACAGGAAATCGCTGAGAAATGCTAAATGAACACTGTAATTGTGAAGCTTTACATTAAATATACTCTAACTTATCTAAATCCGACAGGAAACTTTGGACGAATCCTAATAAATATTTTCTATGATCTAATGTTTGTCAGGGGCATGTGCACATCACATGACTGGTTAAGTCAAAACCATCACATTACCGGTTAGTCACAGAGGCTGGTGACAAGGGATGTAGCGATAAAAACAAAAGTGCGATAGTGATCATCATAACATTATATCCTATGACAGCAGTTAGGGTTCATTTCATAAAAGGGTCTGGACCAGATCACTGAAATCAGGTCAAATCAAAAAAAAAAACTATCTAGAAACTGTAAAAATAATATTACGAAACTAAATTCAGTTAAAACGGTAACACTGCACTGCAGCTCTGCTTGTGATCAAATGTTGATGCAAACCTTGATACAAAATGTCCTGACAGTCTGATCATTTGATTATCCAACTGTCAGGACGTTTTGTATCAAATAACACAATGCTGTGTGTTGCAAATGCAATTTTATATTAAGAATACCTGATGTCTTGTCGTGTCATTATTTACTGAGTCATCAATGCTTTTGAAAAGCTGACACTTCAACATAGTTGTTAGTTTAATAGTTCACACTGTATAAACATAGCCCTGTAACTGGTGATAAAGTATAATTCAACACTGAACAATATTTGGTGTTAAGCGGAAACACAATATATAATCAATACAAATTTTAACTGCCTAACTAGAGTGACCATATCTAGGTAATTCCCCATTAGATGTGTCAGTTTCACTTTAAAAGAGAACCTTGACTTATACAAAGACACCTTTTCTAAAGTTTTTGCAGCAAGTTGTCCCATCACGTTGACAATGTACATCACCTTTAAGTGGATGTTTAAAAACTATATTCATCTGTTTAATTTACAGTGACTCAACTCACACATACACAGATGGACTTAAACTAACTAACTAACTAAAACGCTGCTTTGACATAAAGAAGAAAAAGTCTTAACTCTCTTAACTCCACCCACCTTGGCTGCTGCTTGTCAGTCTGCTGACTCGCCCTGTATTCCTGTTAGCCACCCTGCTAGTTAGCTTAGCATTAGCAGGCTAACATAAACGCGCCGGTAAACAACCAGTTGGGCATTTCTTTCTTTCCTTTTTCAGAATAAAAACCTCCTCACTTCAACGCTGGTCGACTAAAGGCACACGATGTGACCGCAACATCCACACTTTCATATCATTTTGGGTCCGTGTGTTACTGGTTTATTAACCGGATGCTATGCTAAGCTAACGCCGTTTGGCTACGCACTGTACAGAGACTTTTCAAGGCGAGCTAGTTTTCAAGAGCTACCTATATATGCTTCGGCGTCCTTACAGAGCATGCGCAGTGTAGGTGGGGACTGTAACATGGGTGCCTCGCAGATTGTGTGTTGCAGTTGCTCTTCTGCACTGCCCGGTAAGAGCTTTCGGCCTTTAGGCGAATCAAAAAAACACACATAACGCCTTGTCTTGTTGCCAAAGACTATTACATAATTTGGGCATTTAAAATGTACACCGTTGGTTTAGCAGACCGCATACTTTTTAGATATTGTTATTCTTATGTTTGACTATCTTTATACATTTGCACGTATGTTATTATTATTTCTACATTTAGAAATACATTTTAGTATTGTGCATTACACTGGATCATGTAAGAAAAGTAGTTGTTTCCTGAATCTTTTCAATCAAAAAACAAACAAAAACGTCTTGTCGGGACATTCAGATCTACATATCGAGCACACGCGTGTTCAAAAACTGGGGGTTGTAGTTTTTTTTTTCTCTGTATTGTGAGAACAATCCAGCAGGATTACTTCGTATACCTTACCATAAATATTTTTCTCCTCGATCAGCCAATCCTGTCCTGCTAAGGCGTTTCCCTTCCCTGTGCCATCCAATGAGCGGGCGCATCTTCGTGGGAGGCGGGGCTAACGTGCCTGTCAATCATTCTCGGGAGGCGGGCGGAAGGATCACAGAAAGAGCTGGGCTAGAGGAGCTACTCAACAAGCGAAAACGACTTTTACCCATCCGCATCCAACATCAACCAGGGGCCAACGGACGACGTTTAAACCTGTCAGATTTCCCACATAAATGTCCCTATGGATTACTAATACACTTTCGTCGAAAAACAGAGGTGTTTCTCAACTTGACAGCATAGGTAAGCCTGCTTTTGTTCGGCAAAGCATCGCTATTTTTTGAACATTTCACTAGCTCGCTCCTGCTGCTACCAAGCCAACCTTGACGTAGCTAACTTGTTAACTAAAGCTGTGTTTAGGATGATTTTAGAGAATAAATGAATTAGGCGACCGGACAGCAAAAAAAAAAAGCTGACGGCTGAGATTACAGAAAAAAACTTGGGTCAGCTCGATAACAAAGTTGTGCTGTAGCCAGCCCAAATGAAGCTGATGAGCACAGTGAAAGGTTATGAATAGTTTCAAGCCTGCTGGACGAGCCCGGAGTGTTGTGTTGTTGAGCGGAGGAATCCTCCGAAAGGTTGTCGTCGAGCTGCGCCTGTCATGGTGTCCCCTAATAGCCATCAAAAGTGGTATTACACGAAACCATCGTGGCTTGAACATCGCTGCAGGTTTATGATTTGTCGACCAGCGACTAAACGGTGTAGTTTAACAGGTAAATTGCATTGTCAGGCTTTTCTTTTGTGCCACACCAGTATCATTAAGCTTCTCACGATTGACTTGTCCAGCGTAGGTTGGACCAGACGGGCTACGACCCGTTTGATCAATTTTATGACCAGATGCGATGTGGACTATTTTCCCCTTCTGCTTCATAGGACTTATGATATTTTCAATGCTGTGTGTGTGTGTGTGTGTGCGTGATCAGTATTTTTGCACATTCCCGTAACTGGCAACATCGCTGCTGACAACACTGTCAGGGATCATGGTTTAAATGAGCTCGACGCTTTAGTTAACACCAGGGTTGTAGGACAGGGGGAAATACGTACGTGTGTATGTATGTGCATTATTTTTTGGTGGTTGGTCAATCACTCACTTGCAGCGGGCTGTTTCTAGCAAATTGTCTGGGGCGGATGACATTGTATCCTCCGCGATCATTCACCGCGACCAAGAGCCAACAAATGAGGGCTGCGACCTTGGCTTCTGTTATTCCAATAAAAAAAATGTTGTCGGTATTAATGCGATGTTACTGCGTTACAAGTCTTCATCGTTGCGTGACCTTGTTGCGAGCCGTTTCGTCGACTTGTTTCTTTGTCAGAAGCAACGTTACTCAGTGAACAGTCAGCGAAAAATGCCAGAGCAGTCGTTAAAGCGAACATTTTGTGAAGAAAGAAAGTGACTTTTAATGGGCCTGCACGGGTAATTCTCACTTTGTCCAACTTGACGCTGTTATTGCGACACCGCTTTGATATGCCATTCCTATAAAGGCTGGTTTGGTGGCTGTGTTGTTGCCCACAAACAGTGTTATTATCGCTCTGAATTTGCTGTCGAGTGTTACTCTCTGCAGAGAGCAGCGGCGCACCGAGACGAGGGGGGAGAAGCGAAAACGAAAATGAACGGTCTCGGGGGCAGTTTTGTTTTTTTCTGTATAAACCAAGAGATTCGCCTCCGAAAGAGAAATGGCTCTGGTAGTGGCAGGTGAATGGCGACCACCGTCCCTGCAATTTCCACTGTTTGTGCGCTGAAGTGTTCCCCTTTTTAGCCGACTGTCAGCTACAGAAATGGCGTCATCCTCTGCTGTAGAGTCAGTGCAGTGCAGACAGCGGGCGCACCACGCTGCTGCCGTCCTCCCGAAGAACCGAGCACCGTGCTGCTTTTTACTGTGTCACTTCATCCGAAACTACTTCATTATCCGTGCATTTGTGCAGACCGAGAGAGGCCAGCGACGAGTTACTTTGTGTTTGCTCGCCCTTCGTTGCCACAAGCCGAGTCTGGCTGTTGACTACAGTGCACTGGGCATTACATAAACGGCTTTAAGGGCTCTGCGAATGAGTGATCAGCCTGCCACGGCTTACTTTGCAACACAGATATTTTTGGGAATGTGGCTCGGGCACACATACTATTAGCCTCGTGCATTAGTCGGGATTATTCAAGCAACCGATCTTTAAACTTTTCTTCAATCAATTACAGCCTCAATTCAGAATGAACCACACAATCCCTAAAATGAGATTTCATGTGCAGACGATGTGTTTTTCGAAGCAATGTAAAGTGTGAGTCTACCGCCCAGATTTTTTTCATGGCATCCAGCAGTGTAGCAGAATAAGTGATGTCATCATAACATAACCCTGTCTTGTTGTGGCAGACTGAAGTTATCATTCAGTCTGTAATGTCTAACAGCATCTTACCCTCTTTTCCCAGCCTCAGATTCGTTACACTGGTCACCTAGAGGACTCATAGAGAGATGAAGGTATGTTCATTCATTTTTCTTGCATGTGTTAAATGTAACTGGAAACTCAATAAAGGCACTACTACTACTTAGTAGTAGTACTGAGCCTTAGCTCCATTCCATTTAATCCTGTATAAACATGCCTTAACCAGGCAAATCTGATGCAAAATGTTAAATGTAATATCAATATTTTATATGCATGGCTTCATCTTTTTATTCTCATCATGAATGGGGCTAGTGTGAACTTTTACTAAATGTCAGTTTTGGTCTTGTTCAAACACAGTCAGGCAAGAGTCTTGGACATAGGCCAAAGTAATACATTTGCTTGATAAGCATAAGATTGAGATTCTAGTGGCTCCAGCTGTATTTGCCAACACAAACTGCTAATTGTGATTTGAATGTGATGCAATGTTATTGAATTACATGCTGACCTAGGGCATGGACATGTAGTGGTATATGTGAATTTTCATTTTAAATACAAGCTAAATGTATGGTGTGTAATACTATAGGAATGACAGAATAAATGAGCATTACAAATGAAACCCCTGGCATTGTTTTCTCCACGCCCATACAATTTGAAAAAGTCACAGCTGTCATTGTTTGGGAAATAGGCAGTGATGCAAGCTATTTTTCATCTGTACTTATGGTTTAAGTGGATAATAGTTGTGGCTGTTGTTTTGCCTGCAGGTTGTTGTGTCTTAACTTGTCATTGGTTGCCATGCGAGCCATATGAGAGTCCTAACCTGGAGGGTTGTTTCACTTTTGAATTAAATCTATGACATCTAGAAGTGTCTGTACTTTTTTTTTTATTAAAATGTTTACGTGGTACGTATAATATAGAGTGTAATGGGTTCATGGAGAAAGAAAGTGGAAGATGTGAGCATTTTGTGATTGGAGAGTTAGTGGTGGACAAATTAAAAGCTGGTCTAGTAACGATTTGTAGTCTGTCGCTTTGGCCCTAATGATGTTATGCTTATTGTGGTTGATCATACTATACCAATACCCGCCACTAGCAGTCTACCAAAATATCCAATTAAAATGCAACCAAAAGCCTCATGGGATGTGAAAAAAGTATTTCTTTCTCTACTTTAGAACCATTTCTATTGCCTGCATTCATACTTGTCCAGTATTGCTGGCTTGAACTGCATGATGATTTGTGGTTATGTAATAAATAGTTTGTGTCAGAGGAAACAATCGAGTTCCGATTGTCATGACTAGAAATGCATTCCAGTGGACAGAGAGCATCCAGACACAGATTATACAGAAACCAATGGGGTTAGCAGCAGCTACAACCTTATTTCATACCGTAGGCTAGCTTTGCTGCTTCATGTCCTACAAGTGTCTGCTTGAATAAAGCTATGTATGTGAAAATTCATTAAACTGTTGCCTTTAATGCCCATGGTCATTTTGCAGTTATTATTCTCTCCCGCTGGAAAGCAGTCGCCTGTTATTAGATGATTATTATGCTTGCACTTTCTTACCTTCATTACTGCTGCTGACTGGAGCAGTGTTCTCACGTTGACATTTCTGGTTTAATGTTGTAGTATTTGTTGTTTTCGTAGTCCTCTGAGTCACCTGGCTCTATTAATGCTTGAGGAGTGCTGACTTATTTTATTGCTCTGTATATAAGGAGCATCTGCTCAAAGCCTAAACTGTAAATAGCTCTGTAACGAGGACAACTTTTCATTATGTTCGCTGAGCGTTTCATGTCACTCTGGCTTATAGTCCACAGCCTTTCTCCATCAATTGCACACACTGCTTTAACACCGTGTGCTGGAGCAAACACTTAAAAGAGGTGGCGAGATATCCTAAAATGGACTGATGTGTTGAATAATTGTTTGAAAACTTAATTACCTTAATCTCCAAATATCATGTCTCTTAAACGGGAAAAAAGGAAGTCCTTGCTCGAGCATAAGTAGCCGGGTAGATGTACTCAGCTATTGCAATTCATGACCTTTGTAACCTAGACAAGATTAATAAAAACGCCTGAAGCATGCTAAATAATTTATCATATCAGATTTAAGCACTGTCTGATAATGTCTGCGCCATGCATCCACTCCATTAATCATTCATCAAAAACACAATGGTGTCGTCGATATGTATGTTACTCTGTGTGCTAAGACTTCTAAGACCTCTAAGCCGCATGCGTAAAATATAGTGGCTGGGGATAGGAGGCGACTGCTGGAAGTCAAAGACGTTGTATTTAAGTATATGTTCTGCTTGTTCAACAGTTCTTTAATTGCTGTTAAACACATTCGGAGAGGATTTGAATTGCTATTTTTACTCTAAATTCGTATCATTTTGGAGATAGTGATTTTCCTTTGGCACTGGCTGAAACCTCTTTGGGGCCGCCAAAATTCCTTTAGGCATGATAAAATATAATATTATATTATATTAGGGATGTTAATTTGGACTTTTTCCCCCCGAACTATAGCTGACCCTCATGTACTGGTCATTAACCGTTAACCACTGACAGACAAGCAGGCAACTCAGTCCCAGTTTACCCGCCCGGAGCTCGGGCATACTTTCAGCATTCAATGATCGGCACTGGTTCTGCGTTATTTCTGCGCAGGTTCTGGTTTAGCACTCCATCCTACTTGAATAGGATTAAATTATATAATCGTGTTCTAGACTTTTCAAATGTTGTCAGACAGAATAAATCAAATTCTGATGCTTATGTGAGTCATTTCTTGGGGGCTGTGAAGCTCAAAGAAAATTGATCCATGGATTAACAGATGTCTCTTTCACCATGTAAGTCAATGGGGAAAAAGTCATTTTCGGCCCCATGGCATCACATGACTGACACAGAAGTTGCAATTTCACTGTTTGGCCACTATGTCAAAAGTCTTTAAAGTCTGGTGCACTTCCTGGGGGCCTGGTACAAGTCCGCAGTCATCCGAGGGGACTGCACTTATGTCCGAACCTGAACGGTGGTCAGCAGTGTGTCTGACTGTTGGACAGAGCTCATAGTGGAGAGCTATGGAGCATCACAGATTATGCCAGGCAGATACACAGCTGACATACACACAGCTCGCCAATAAGCTACTCCAACAAAAGCCACGTGTGGTTGCATGTGTCCCCATGACTTGTATTTCATTTTTTTGCAAATGTATTTAACAAATAGTATTAATCAGTCAAAACATGCGTTACAAACTGGAGTTGTGTGGTTTGTAAGAAATAGAAATTTAGGAGACATGGGAGGTCTGATGAAATATACTATTGTGTTGCATTATGGGAAATGTGGTATTCAGCCTTTTGAAAGAGAATACAATTTATGATATAACTCCCTCTGCTACTTTAATTTAGACTCTGCTTTAAATCTGTCTCCAACTTTATAGAAAGACAGTACTGAATTGCGGGAATGCTCCATTAACTGCTACTGGTAACTCCAAAATTGCTCTAATGTTTCAAAACTGTAACCGCTATCACAAACCGCTTTTGATCAAAGGTGATTGTAAGAATATTGCTTTGCTGAGGGCATGAAATATGTTTATTCCTGTATTTTAGACAAATTAACAGCATGTGGTGCTCTCGTTATACTGTATGGTACATTTGGAAGGAGATCCTCAGCAGGTCAGGCGCAGGAGGCTGCTGTAGTTGTAGTAGTTGTTGAAGGGGTCCATGCCTGGGAACCAAGCACTTTGTTAAAATAAATAACTACAGAAGAGTAAAATGTAAATATGGTCTGATCTATGAGTATGTAATCATTATAATTTGTAGCACTGTAAAATTGTTATGAAAGGAGGATTTTTTCCCCCCCTTCTGAATTGTATGTTTTGTATTGAGTATTGGAAGTTCAAGTTTAAGATTACGTCTGCATATTGTACAAAAGAAACCCACAGAGGCCACATTGCAAGTAAGCGACTGCTACGAATAATTCAGAAGGCATATGCAAAAATAGGGCATTTGCATTTCAGAGTTGTCCACACTTTCAAGTCCACGTTTGGTAAGTGGTCAGGGAAATGGGCTGCTTTGTGATTATAGGCATCATCAGTGATTTATTAGCGGAGTGTAATTAAAATGTTTAAAGTTCTGAACTTGGTTTGAATTTGCACGTGATGGTGTAGGAGGAGTGAATTTGCTGGGCAGCCCTACATTTTGGGGAATGAGTATGTAAACAATAATGATTAAGATTGTGATTTTGATACTAGTTTAAAGCTGCCATGGCATTGTCAAGGCAACTCCTGCTGAAGCACCAGTCACTGGAATTGTGGTGACTCTGGTTTGGACAAAGAGGTGATTCACAGCAGGCTTATTGTATGTGTGAGCTAGGCTGAGAGGGAGCTTAATTCTTTCCTGCATGCCTCTTGCATGTTCCTTTGTTCGCCACACAAGCCTGTTCATTATACCACAAAATAATGGGTCAGATACTATTGTTTATAATAAATTCAGTGATGCTGATTAGTGCCTGAACTGTATTTTTAAAAAAGGTGCAGGTTTGTATTCTTATGCAGACATCAATGTGTTGTAATTCTTGGAATGTAAATAATTGAAAGCTAGTTCACTTGACTTGATTTTGACATTTAATTGTTATATCATCCTGTTACCTGGTACAATAATGGATTATAAATCAGTTCATGTTCCTAACCTCTTGTTGTGTAACTTGAAACATACCAGCATACAATAGTGACGCATCCATCCTAACTACCACACGTGTCATTTTAGCTTTGGGAGGCGTACGATTTGGATTGAATCCTGGGCAATGGAAACGGTAGAGATGAAACAGTAGGAAATTTTCATATCACAATTATAGTGAACAAATTAAGGTTATCAGTATTATTGCTGCATTCTTAAAGTGTGCTGAAAATGTTTTAAAAAAGTACTTTTTTAATATTGAAAACCACAAATAAAATAATAACACAGTGATTTTCATTCTGCAAGTTTATCTCAGTACTTTTATAGAAACCAAAGTATGAGCACACTTCAGACTGGGAGACTGTTAGCGACTTTTGTTTTATGCTCGACAATATTTACGAGTTTTCCAAAGTGCACCCAACACAGTTTGATGATAAGTCAAATTCTAAACGCTGATGCAAACCTTTGGGGATTTTACCGCAGTTTAACTTCAAATCAGTTGACCGTTTCTGCGTAACAGCAGTGACCTAAAACCCAGATTTCTTTGATTAATATAATTTAATATTATATTAATATTAATATTGAGATCATGATTATTCATTGATTTTAGGGACACAATTATTTTCCCTTTCACATTTAAATTAACAGAACACTCCTTTACCTTTCATGTGATGCTACATTCCTGCTAACTAGCACATCTTTGCATCCGGATAAGACTGGTCCATTCACAGTGCATCTCCTAAATAACAGTGTAAGGGACTACTAGCTATTGCCTTCTGCTCCAGACGTCGGATTTTCTTCTGCTCTCTGTTGCATATTACTCTTGAACTCTGGGCTACAGCCGCGACATTCCAAAAAGTTTTTCACAGTCTCCTGCAGCAGGTTACACGCGCAGTGGAACAACAGCTCCCCAAAATTGAAGGCAAAACATCAGGATTCCCAAAAAAAGGGAAGCTCAGATTATAACACACCCAGAGGGAATGTGACTCTACTTGCTGCTTAGGATGCCATTCCTTCACTATATCATTACTTTGCAAATAGTTGAGCATTAATTGTTATGAATGTTGTATATAGCACCCTAACAGGTGTGATGATTGTCTGGAAATGATGATATGAGCAATGACTGGCAATGATAACAGTACACTCCTTCACAAACACAAGACTCATTATAACATTATTACTATTGGCTGACAGTGCAAATTTGTAGGTAGTTGAATATGACAGTTGAATTGGCTTTTATTGTAGTGAATGAGAGGCAGGAGGAATATTTGCAGCGACTGATGCAAGTCTGTCTTAATTCATAACATAAGCAATGCATATCTGCATGATTCCATGCATGCCTCAAATAGCCTGTGGTCTGTTGAGCAAATGACCAGGGATTCCCATGAGCCCATCCTGACGTGATGGCTTGTATAAAGTGCTGCCGGTACTGTAGATAATTACAATCCAATTTACACGTATCCCCACACAAACGTGGCCTCACTATTTATTTTTCTGCAGCTTTTACCTTCTGAGAGCATCTTTTTACTGAATTGTACAATGAAAAAGCTATAGTCCCTCTGGCTGTCCAAGAAATGCACTATAAGCAGCAGCAGCTTATTTTCAACTAGCGCTCTGTGGAGTTGGCTCTTAAATTTTTCATGACCTGAGAGTCTTTATTGAGCAGAAACTGATCTCATTCTGCTGTTGCCTGTGTCACCCCAGTATATTTAGTTCTGAATGATTTCAAAGCTGTGACTTCATGTAGCAGCATTGCCTGTTTTGGTCCCTAACTAGAAAGACTTAAATACTGAGCTGGCTTCGGACTAGTGAGGTGCTAGTACTTTGTGATTCAACAGCCAGGACAGAAGTACTTTATGGCCAACAGCACTTGTGAACCTTCACCTCTGGGATTTCTTTGACATTGTGATCATTTGTGGATGGGGAAAAAAGCTTTTATGGCATGAATACATTTGAGTTGTCATCTGTGCACGTCTAACTGATATCCAAGTAGATCATCCTTCAGTCAAGCTGCAATTTTGTTTGTTTCCTTTCATGCCAGCCGCAGGTGCGTTTCGTCGCTGCATGCCAAGTCACATTTGTATGTGTTTAATCAAACACGTGTGTCTGGAGAGTGTTTTCCACATCAGTGGCTCTAGGTGAATAGCCAGAGAGCTGGTTTTGATGGTACCACTGTTATTACCATTACATTGATTTTCTTTGCATGCAGAAGCTGAAGCAGCGTTCAAGGCTTATGATAAATACTGCTCTGCTTATTTGTATGACAGCATCTTAGATGACAGCAGCTCTTGTGAGGTGTGTGGCGTTTTAGCTTATTTTAGGTTGGTGAGATAATGTTACAGCTCCCCAAAGGCACAGAAACTCTCTGAGCTTAGTCGTTTTGATTGGTTGAAACTACTCTGTAGCAGTAGTGATGAAAAAAAAGGAGTCAGTGTTTTCCTCCAGACAGCTACAGGCTAAATGACAATCTAATCCAAGGAAGGGAATTTTCTTTCATAGTTTTAGCTTCATGTGGGGAGGCGGGGCATCATCATGGGGGGGTTGATGGGGGGTGGAGGGGGGGGCATGTCATTAGAAACAACCAACCATTCTTTATTTGAGTTGGCATGTTAGCATGACTAATGTAAATCTGGCCTCTGTAGTGTGTTATCACTCCTGCCTTGTTAAGTCGGGGAGGTTTGGCAGCCACAGCTGTCAAGATAACCCAAGCTGCCCTCTGTGACTCAGTAGTATGACGTTTTTCTCTAAGAGGAAAGGAGCAGGCTTCGAGCACGGGCAGCAAAAAGAGAAAAGTATTACTAATGAAGAGGAGGAACAGTAGCAGTCCAGATTTGTGTTGCAGCAATGACTGACAAGAGAGTGGGTTAGTCAGTGGAAATGGCTTCTGCGTCATGTAAACCTGGTGTTGGCCAGGGCAGCCGGTGCTGAGGCCAGAGACTGCACTAAAGACTAATGAGGTGTTTATCTGAGAGGTGGGGAGGCTGAAGTGCACTGGACTCTGCCCCTGAATCCCATCTGTCAGAATCCAAAAGACACCGGAGAAGAGCAGCCTGTCCTGGTTGGACTGCAACCTTCTTAACTAAGATGTCCATCTGTTAACATGTTTCTGGATTTTTTATTGTATTTGCAGCGTTAAATCTCAAAATGACTTGTCTCTTTGTTGCACTTTTGTACTTAAGGTACATAACCCCAGTGCTCAGAGAACCCAGCTACTCAAGGGTTTTGTGTAACAAACTCTCTTTACAGTACAAGATTAAAAGTCAACAGAGCATCGTAACCATTTACTTTTCCCAATACCGGATTAGATTGTAACAGCTGGCAGGCCACCGTGCTCATTTTTTTAATACAGTGCTGTTTCTCCTGTTAGCCTTTGATGTCATGTGGAGCATCCTATTAGCACAACAGCAAAACTGGTCATTCTGCATGATGACTTGGCTGAGGGGTTAATGTGAAACCTGTTTGATTCATAGAAAGTATTTTAGATAATCTGTCTCATAACTATTTTTAGGCCTTGTGGTTTGAATATGTGCCCAACTGCTACATGTTTTAGTTCTCTGTCGGATAAGATAATGTAGAATTTAGCCCCAGGTAACAAATAAATTAAAGACGGATATGAAACCATTATGTTCACATTTGGATAATTGGACAGTGGATATTTTTAACCATATTTCTGTTTCACCTGATACTAATTAATTTCACTTGGCATTATTAGCAGTTCAGTGATGGCGCAGATTAGTGATGTTTATGTGACCCTGATACTGATCTGAGATATTTAATATTGAATATCCGCCAAGATTCAATCCTGATTTGACCTATATAAATAAATACTCATAGTCCTTAATGTTGCAGTATAGTATCAAATCAGAGAGGAGTGTCTGTTTGAAACGGTTGCAGCAGGGAGGTATGAGCAGCTTATAGATGGCCTCTATCCCTAACTTGAACAAAATACACAAGTTCAAAGCAGGATTCAGTCTATAGCATTTTCAGTTTAAAGGCATCGTGTACCTGTAGCCCATTGCTGAAATAGAGGCATTGAGGCAAAATTGCTGTTTTTCTTAGTTGGTTCTTAAAGCTGGTGTGCTCACTTCGCCGATACACTCTGATACTCCCGTATGAAACTGTGTTGACTGCTTGTAAATTTGTGAATGCAGTATGTAGGGCATACTGCATCCATTGGTTGTATCATGTAGTTGGCGACCCGCCTACATGATGTGTCATGCCATGTATTTCAGCCGTTACAATTATCTGACTGTAGTATGAAATGTAATATGCATTATTTCTTTGTGTCAAAACCGAGTGCTTAATGACCAGAACCATCTCTCCGTAGTTATTTTTCTAGTTAAGTTGATGTTGAATTGTCATGGAACTGGTTCAGTCCACTGGGCATTAGTAAACTTCCCATATTTGTAGTGTTGCAAATTAGAGGAGGAGCTGATGTATTGGCTCACACAGGACATGATGCAGTTGGTCTTCACTCTCGATGCAGTTAGTGTGTCCTTCTTTGAGTCTTATTCTAGAAAGATGTCTAAATACACCTCTGGCAGGTTATATAATGTATTCTGTATTTTCTCCAGCCTCAATGAAACACCCCTAGAATCCATCTCTACACTTCATGAACACAAACATCGTCTGCCCTCCTCCATACACAAAATGTGTGCCCGACCTTCTGCAAATCTGTTCTCTAAGCACCCAATGATGACACAAGATGGTGCTATGTGTTTCAATAGCTTCTTCTTTGTAGGCATCAAAGCAGTAGTGAAGTGGCCTTTTTGTCTGCTCTCTCGATGGCTTGTTTTCCAATACCCAGAGCAGATGGTATGTGTTTTCCATAGATGAATCAGTGAGCCGGGTGTGTTTTACGTAGCTGGCCTACACCACGTGAAGCTTGTATGTGTGTCCTCCTGCCTTTGCTGCGAGAATACACCTGTGTCAGTAAGCAACGCCTTGAATTGACTGCTTTCTTGTTTTATTTTTATTTCTTCAGACTCTGGAGGAGCCCCCCTACTTGATAGTAGGGACGGATGTAAGTGCCAAGTACAGAGGGGCTTTCTGTGAGGCCAAGATTAAGACTGCCAAGAAGCTAGTCAAGGCAAAGGTAAGTCACATTTCAAAGTGCTCATGATCCAAAATTTAATATGTACTGTCTGTGTTGTGCATGTGAAGTGGACTGCAGCAGGGCAAGGGGCTCTCATCTTTGTGTGAAGGGGTCACACAGCTCAGCTTTTATGTACATCCAGAGCGGTTGGATTGGAGATGGCAACATTTAAAAGATGCTCTCCAAAACATTCCTATAGAGACCGGCTTGCCTGGATGACTAGAAGGTCCTCATTTTAGATAAATTCTTCAGCTTGACTTTTCTTGTCTCTGATGTTGCCCCAAATCCAGCTGTGCTGCTTACATGCTAGAGATCTACCACCTGGTATATGTTGTTAGGACTGCTCATACGGCTGAAACTGATCAGGGCCCCAGCTGTGACAGACACCGGGTCTAGTCTAGCCCACCAGGTACCATGACGTCCTCAGGCGTCCCTCTCACTCACTGCTTCCACATTTGTCGTGGAAACTGTGTGTCTGCTGACTCCCTATTGGTTTTATGTCTTGCTGATGAAGGCATTACATGATGCATGTAGTAGAGTATCTCATTTCCCAGTGGGGCTGGAGCATCTGGATAATACAATAGAAACAGATCGCTTGTCTCTCATTCTGCTAGAGTGTGTGGGAGGAACAAAGATTGGATGCTGGCTTTACTGTCAATTCACTGTAGTTCCCCCTGTAAAGACAAAAGAGCAGCGATGTCCTGCCATTCTTGCACACCAGCTGAAATCATCAAATGATGTGCCCTTTTGTCTCACGGACAGACACAAACAACACGACAAAGTAGACCATGTGATTTTCTCTGTTTAAATATTGTGGACTAAAATGAAGCTAATAAGATAGTTTCAGCTCATAAATGAATTACCATACTAATTGGCTGAGTGTGGGGTTTGTTTGTGGGTAGCTGTAATGTGAATGTGAGCTCTGTTACACAAATGGAGAACATGGCAATTATTCAGTGGTTGTTGTGAATGTGAATATTCCACTGTAATGAATTCCTCTTTAGTTCTTTGGTTCATTAATCTCTGTCTGCTTGTTTAACAAAGTCGGTGGTGGCAGCATATGGCAGTGGTGTCTTTTGAGTGGTTTTAAAACCAAGTGAAAGATCTGTGTGACATTTCTATTCATGATAATGATCTGTACTAGAAGACCTGTAAAAGGTTCAATTAGTACCATGTCAGTACCATTCACTGTGACATGTTCAGCACACATATGATCAGTTAGGACAAACCCTATGGCATAGTAACAAGCTCTGCGTCAAAAAGTGTGCTGCATGATAGATTCAGTATTTATAGTACATTTTTAGTTGTTTCTCTTAAAGGTTATATTGCAAAATGCAAATGAAAGGGATTTCTTAAAGGTCCCATATTGTATAAAGTGACATTTACATGTCATTTGATTATAAAGCAGGTTGAGGTTGCTATATAAATACTGTGACAGTATCAAAACGCTGAGTCAACAGAGAATTGCACACAGCCTGTATTCAGGAACTGTTAAACGAGCCGTCAGGACTTCTGTACGGTTGTGATGTCACAGCTATACAATATATACAGTAAGTAGAAAGTGCCGCTACGGTTATGTTACAGTCATTCCCCAGCTGCAGTGACGGTGCAGAGAAGAAGAGAGCACAGATGTGGAAGACCCAGAAATGCTGACCAATCAGAGCAAACTGGGCTTTTTCAGGAGGGGGTTTTAAAGAGACAGACGCTAAAGTGGAGCGTTTCAGACTGAGGGTGAATACAGGTTTATTCATACAGACCGTAGGACAAAAATATGTTTATATTGAAGCTTGTAAAGATGTTACAATAGAAACCCAAAATACAAGTATGAGCCTGAAAATGAGCATAATATGGGACCTTACATTAGAGATTAAACTTTTTGTGTAAGGTTTTGTGTGCACTTTCTTTGCATTATCAGCACCACTTCCCTCTCTCAAAGCATTTGCAGACGATGCCTCGTTTGATATACACGCTGTGAATTTTGAATTTGGTGCAGAGTGCATATTCTATATTTTTTCCCCAGGTACTATAATAAAAAAATGTGAAAAAAGTGATAGCTTTACTCCTGCTTGCTTTAAAGTAAATGTAATGAATTTTTGCGCTTTGATTGCATTATAACTGTGTGGCACGAAACAGAAATTAGAGGCAGCATTAATGTTAATACATTTAATATTAAGACTTGTAGATGCGTGCGGATAGGACACAAACTGTGAAGGCGAATACTCTGGAGTTTCAACTTGTTTTAGTCAAGTTTTTAAAATATATAATGACAAGGCATATTGATTTGTGTTAGCAATAGGGGCCATTTTCTTTTGGCCAAATGCTAGATTATCTATTAAAGTAGACAACATGTAAATCAGAACAGGAAAGGCTTTATTAATGTGAACAGACAGAAGAGAGATGGTGTGGAGGAAAGTACGGTAAGTGAAACAGCTGGAGCTCCTGTTATATTTATGCTGTCACACATACAGCCGGTGCTTGTTGTTAGCCAGGGGATCGTGTCCCTTCGCACAAAGTCACCTCTGTAATCAAATTAGCTTGAAGATCAAAGTTCACTTCATGTTGCTGAACAGAAACACAAAAGTCTTACATTTCAAATGCTCACTAACCACTTTGAATGTAGTACAGCGAAACATCCTGCAGCTCAGTAAGATTTTAGGCTTGTTGGAAGAAAGGATCTTATAAGACTGTAAGCTCCTAACAAAACCTTCTCACACCCCATATACTGGCTGGAGGCTCTAGTTTTTCTTATTCCAATATTTGTTTTTCAGTCTAAATGGTTGTAGAGTTTGTATGTACAGACTTCTGTTAAACCATGCAGGAATCAAACTCATAGTAAGAAGGTTGGCCAGGTGTTATTGGCACTCTAGTTGAGGCTTCAGACACCAAGAGTCATCCTCCCTCTGTCTGTGGAGAGTGGAACTTCCTGCTCGTTCCTGGGGAAAAAGAAAGTCCCTTATTCCATGGAGCAAGGATGCTTTTATCTCCATAAATGCTGCCCCCGGAAGGGTTTTATTCTTTTCTCTTCCATCGTATTTTATGACCTGACAATTTAACAGCATCTCACAGTATGTATTTCTGTCAGTCATTGTCTTGACGCTGCCTTCACAGCGAGACTTTGATAGTTGTTTCTGCTCCTGTTATGTTTGAAACCGACGCAAGAGAGTATTGTCTGAATTCATTACCTGCAGGCTTGTTTTGTGTGATGAGGGGCTTTACATGTTTTTCTGCCCTCGTATGGCGGTAAATTTAATCACAGTCAATAAAAGTGAAGCCAGCTCTCCATTATAATTGTGTTACTATTTTACTAGCACACGCTCTCAAAAATTACTTTAATTTCCCTTAGGAAACAGAGAAGGAAGCACATGAGCATATTGAAATATCAAGTAGGGAGGGGCATTTATAATACTAAACAGATTCTGTGCGTCTGGCTGCTGCCACGCTTTTTGCACGTGCTTCTTGGAAAATATGTGACAGTAAATGGCTGCGATTGTGTGTGTGTGCCTGCCTGTTGTTTTTTCTTTTTTTCCGCCACTCAGTGTTGCCAGGTCGCCATGCAGATGCAAGATTACCACAGCATGATCAGATTATGATCTACTGTGGCTCAATTAGGGGAGGCTGCACTTGCAGAGAGGGGGGGGGGGGGGGGGGGTCTGTTAGTGTAGCCCAAACCATCGCAGTTGGCGCCAACAGATGCGGTGCCGTTTCCAACTGGGGGAAGGAGAGTCACTCAACGATGCCATAAATGAGCCATAGTATTAAATATTCACACACACATGCTGCTTGCCTAACAACACCAGGAAGTATTTACTAGTATGTTAACACAAACCACTGATTTAAAGGTCCCATATTGTACAAAGTTAGATTTACATATCTTTTTTTAAATTATAAAGCAGGTCGAGAATCCACTGTATATAAACACTTATTATATATATAGAATACAGGTATATTCAGACAGACAGTATGAGAAAATGTGTGGGTTTTTTTTACATTAAAGCATGTACACATGTTCTCATAGAAACCCAAAATACACCTGTGAACCTGATACTGAGCATACTATGGGACTAAATACTACCCATGCTGTCTGCCTAATGACACCAGGAAGTCTTTGCTATGTTGTCTCAAACCACACACCTTTAAAGCAGCAAATCTGTCTCACAGCCAAGTATTAAGTGAGAGTCCATCATTGTAATGAGTGTATCACAGTTATAAAGTCTGGCAGAGTTAGCAGAGACGTGCTGCTTCTGTGAAGTGGAGGATTGATGTGGCCCGGTCAGGCCTTTGGGGAATTGTTTGTTTATCCTTGTTACTCTCCTCCTTCCCTGTGTCCCCCCCTCCCACAGGTGACCTTTAAACCAGATCTGTCCACAGCTGAGGTTCATGATGAAAACATCAAAGGACCTCTGAAGGTAAGGCAGGAAATGTGGCAGAGACTTATGTTTGTCCACAGTCAGCCAGGCATTGTCATTAATAATTACCCGTGATTGCTTTTTTTGTCTTGTCTTTGGCTCAAACTATAAGCACCTTAGTGAATGAAAGAAAAAGGACAAGTGAATTGGTCGATGAAGCATTCGCATTGCAATTTAATTTCAGCCGATTATGATTCTTGTAGCAGTAATATGGTGTCATTACTTTAAAACGCATCATTAAATTTATCATGAGGAGCACATTAGGATGCCAAATAACAGAACTGTGTCCATCCCACAGGTGGGTGCTGTTGTAGAGGTGAAGAATCAGGATGGAGTTTACCAGGAGGCCACAATCAATAAGCTGACCGATGCTAGTATATATACTGTTGGTAAGTCAATAACAAACTGTTTCTCCTGCTCACTCAAAGACTTGTACTCTCCATTCTGCCAGCTCGTAAAAACATGTTTGTGTACAGTAGAAATTCCGAAGGGTTTTCAGAGTTGATATTTTTCTTTCCGATTCCTAAGAAAAGGTGGAGAATTTAGTGATTTCTCACAGTGCAGCTGGAATGCTGCAAAGTTGCCTTACATGCTCAGTAAAACTGGCCAACACAAAAAAGGCCAACACACTCATGCTATTATAATATGAATATATTTAAAAAATATTGTCCAGTCTGAGGCAAATAATCTGACAAGGCACAATGGCAGGGCTCCAGATTAACTTTTTTTCCACTACGAGCACTGTGGCCCCCTACCGAAATTTTAGGAGCGCAACCAGAAATTTTAGGGGCACACATGGTAAATCAATAATAGATGCAGAAATTACAATGTGCTGTTTCAAATTCAATGTCACATTTTTATTGTGCTCTTTTGAAGATGCAACATAGAATGTAAACCAGCAGCACCACCGCTGTCATGACAGTATTTATTTAAAAATATACTATACATTCAGAATAAGGGCTGTGACAATATTGAGTCCACAAGAACCAGACGCAACAAGATTTTAACACAATTTAAAATTTCAGTATTTTCTTTACAGAGGGGTTGATTTTAGCAGAGCTGTGGTGCTGTGGGTGTCTTTGCATCATACTTTTGTTGACGCGGTGTGCTCGGTGGAGAAATAAAGTCAATGTTAAACACTGTGGATTTCTTCCCATAGAGCCCACATGATAACTATTTTGGTTTAGTACATTTTTGCTGTCGCTCGGCAGCTTGTCACATATGGAAGCTTCGGGTCCGTCAGGTCCCGACACTGACTAGCTACGCGGGCTCACGTGTTATTCAAGATTCAGATTCAAGATTCAAGAAGCTTTATTTATCCCGAGGGAAATTATTGTGCAACAGTTTCGATACAAAGGCGGAAAAGGATCAGAGTGACAATAAGCATAAACATAAATCAAATCAAAATAAAGCTAACGTCAGATAAATCAAGCAATGAACCAAGTGTGACAGAGTGCAACAGACGTCGTGGTTAAGCGTAGGTATATACAATATACAGCAATACGCAGCGTGCAGTTTAGCAGCAGATTGAAATAAAATAAGTACAAACTAAATAAGTGAGAAGGAGCGATAAGTTATAAGTGTTAAAAATGTTAAAAATGTAGCAGCATGTCCTACAGAACTAAGTGACAGTATGGCACAGTGGAGTGTAGCAGCATTTCGTACTTAAGTCAGTTACAGTAAACCACAGTGAAATGTAGCAGCATGTCCTAAAGCACAGTAAGTGTATCAGCCGATAGTTACAGTAAACCATTAATAAATAAATAAAGTGATTTAGTGGTGATATAAAGTGACAGTGTATGTTACGTGTTTGTGTTAGTGTGCTGACAGCACTATACTCTTACAGTGCTTACATATTGTTTCTGTCTTATCTGTCACTCTGTTGCTGTTTAGCCTCTTACAGATTGATATGGCGAGATATCTGGGCGCGCATGTGCAACTAGACATAAAATTCAGTCACTCTCAAATTTTTGGTAGCAAAATGCGACTACTTGGTTGCAGTTTGGAGCCCTGAATGGGCAAGCTAAACTCACAAAACCTTTCAATAAGAATAACAAATGATGAGGTGGAAAAATAAAGTTTTAAGAATTTTACTTTAATCTCCGGAAGCTTTAGAGGCTGATTGAGTTAGACTATGCTATCCTGAGTCAACATTGAAGTATTAAACAACATAATGTACTGTATAATGTACCACCAGAGTTCTCCAACAGGCTTTTCACACAGGAGAAGTTTCAGTTGGTTGCAATCTGCAACCTCACTGCTAGATGCCACTAAATCCTGCACACTGGTCCTTTTAAAGGTATCAAGTACAAATATCCAGCCCTAATAATGTAACAAGTAAACAGTGGTGATAAATGCTGCATTTAGGGCTGCAACTAAAAACCTTTTACAATTCATTTTTCTTTTGAATATAGATTTATTGTCTATAATGTGTCTGTATAATGTTTTCCAAAGCTCAAGGCAGTATCTCAATAACCCAAAACATATCGTATTTACAATTACATAAAACATAGAAAAGCATACATATATATCATAGTCATATTTGACAAGCTGGACCCACAAAATCTTTGGAAATTTTTCTTGCCTTTTCTAACTGCATGTCTATGAAGAATGCACAGTTACAGTGTTCCAAAGTATACATAGTATAGACTGCAGCTAAGAGCTGGAGTCTCTCAGCAGCTGATCAACACTTAAGAGTGCCAGTGGGGTTTTCACTATCTCGTCTGGGCACATTTTTATTCTTTTCATTCATCAGTAAAAACACGAGTCTCTGTTGAATTTACCTCAAGTGTTTTTCCCTCACTGTTGTCGCAAAATACATTTGAGCGAGCAATGAAAAATGGAATTTAAGGATTTACACATCAGGGTTTGTCTTTGGGAGCGATGTGACAAAGTGAAAGGAAGGTTCCTTGAGTTCTTTAATAATATATATTATGCATGCTTATGTAAAAGTTAGTCTGTGGAGGTTTGATATCAGTTAATACATAAATAAATTCAGTAAATCCTCAGACACGTCTTGTGTCTGGAAGAGCGTCTTTGAAGCTGTAATAAAGCTGGAAGTGACTGTCACTGCCTGCTGGAGGAGCCTTTAAACACAAGCATAACTAGTTTTTAACATTGTGAATCAATCATTTTGTAACCGAGATCTGAGTTTATTTGTGCACAAGAGTTTGTTTGTGTGTGCTGGTGAACTCCACACACAGCAGCTTAATACGTTGTCTCTCATCTCTGCAGTGTTTGATGACGGCGATGAGAAGACCCTGAGGCGTTCCTCTCTCTGCCTGAAAGGAGCACGTCACTTTGCAGAAAGCGAGGTAAATATTGCGCTGTCCTGCGGTTTTATACAAGCCTCATCTCTCAGCTTTCTTGGCAAGAAAAACTTATTTTATAGTTTTCAGTTTATTTGACCTAGTCACAAACAGTCTCTACATCTCTACTCATACTCATAATTAAAACGCTGCTTGGTGGCTGTGTTCAGCTGTGATAATGCAAATTGATGTTACAGCAAAGTTGCCAAATGTAAAGTGGTGGGTAAATTCCTCCATTTGTAACTGATGAAATCCTAAGAAGACAATGTCTTCCAGGTGTACATGATAAATCTTTTGTCTTCCAATGTATTGCCTGACAAGGTGGTACTGAGGCTCTCTGCTGTTGTTTGTCTCCCCTGCAGACACTCGACAGACTCCCCCTCACCAACCCTGAGCACTTCGGCACACCCGTCATCGGCAAGAAGGGCAACCGCGGCAGACGATCGAACCCAATGTGAGTACTGCTCTCCGTCTCTACATACTGCAGGGCTGATATCAAACCTAATATATCAGAGGGATGCGATGCTGGTGGGGAGGGATTTTCTGTAGCAGTCCACAGTCATCAGTAACAGGCTCCCCCATTCTAAGTATGCTGACTGCAGTTGAAATGAAAGATTTACTCCCATCTCCATCCCCTTATAAACTGCGCCTGGGGCCTGGAAGTAGAGAGCCTACTCGCTTTCTCCAGCTCCTTAATCATGCTGGGCTCCTGTCAGTATGTGCATGCTGGAGAGGCAGTGGTAGCACGACATGGTCCTGCTGAATATCTTTTTCCCTCCTCCTTTGACTCAAATGTTCCAGTGGGTGTTTTCTGCTCTGATGTGCCGACTCCTGGGAGACTGCAGAGTTTTCATCAGGGAATAGAAACTGCTGAGGGCTTTTTGGCTATGGATATAATTGTAGCTCCTCTCTGTTATAAAGAGGACACCATGCTACATAATCTCGTTCTCTGAAACCCCTTGCTAATGGCACTCAGAGAAAAGTCAATATTACTCTAAACATTGATGCAATATTGACTTGGAACGGTCCCAGCTGCACATTAGCACCTTGGACCCGTTGTCTTGTCCTGTGCACAAATAGTGTCATAATTCTTGAATTACAAGGATTGACAATGCAGTAGAGATGGAGATTACTGGGAAAAGAAGACGGCTGCATTTCATGTTTTATGAGATACTTTGTTCTTTCTAATGGAATAGTTCAACATTTTGGGACATAAAAGCTTTTTTGCTAAGGGTTGGATGATAAGTTTGATGCCTCCATTGTGTCTGTATGCTAAGTATGAAGCTACTACAGCCAGCAGCTGATCAGCTTAGTTTAGCATAAACACTGGAACCAGGGAAACACAGAGTCTGGCTCTGTTTAAAGGTAGACAAATCCACAGACTAGCACCTCTGAAGCTCACCAATTAACAAGTTATATGTTGTTTGTTTCATTGTAAGGTTGACAGGGAAGCAGCAGTTACTCCAGGAAGTTACTGCTCCCAGTCATTTTTACACTTCAGTATTTGTAGGAACTAAGCATGTGAGACTTAATGTGTTGATTAGTGAGCTTAAGAGGTACTGGTAGCAAGTTAGCTTTGGAGATAGGCTAGCTGTTTCCAGTCTCTGTGATAAGATAAGATAAGCTAAACTAAGCTAAGCTAACCAACTGCTGGCTCCAGCTTCATATTTAGCTATAGATCCACTGGCAACCTCCAGGTCTGAAAAGTGAAGCCAATGTGCAAGTGCCTTAAACTGGCATTCTTTTTAATGGCCAACACCCTACTGACCCTACTTCTTACTTTATTTATTACCTAAATGAACATTTTCTGAATGAGTTTATGGTCTCAATCGCTAGTTTAGACTCTTCTTCAATAAAGATTACAATAGATGATAAAGCAGGGCATACCTTAGAGCGTGCCTAAAGGAGGGTCTAGAGCGGCTAGCTCCCTGGCTCCTCCCTGCAACTGTCAAGCACTCCCTGCTACAACATTATGGATCAAACTCTTTCTTACAATGATTGTAGTCTCTCCCTCATTGAGTGGCTAGAATGCTGTTTAGGACTTTGACTCAAGACTTAGTTGTTGTTGTTGTTGTTGTTGTTGTTGTTGTTGTTGTTGTTGTTGTAGTTGTAGTAGTAGTAGCAGCAGTCTGGCTGATTTACTGCTCTTGAGTCGTGCCAAACAGTGCGTGTGTGTATATGTACATAGAGCTGTGCTCGGAGCGGACCTAGTGAGGCATAAAAAGAGAACAGAGGATCTGTTTGCCTGCTGGTGCTGCTTGCATGATCACTCAGAGACGTGGCTGCCTGTCTGCTGGCTGCAGTCAGGATGACTGTCAGACAGCAGAGAATGAGCCGGCTTGTCAATGCACTGATCCTAATGAGTGAGCTCATCAGCAGAGTGGGCCGTATGTTTTTCTCTGCTACATTATGATAAGCCTGATGAGACTGGAAAGGTTTAGCTGTGCTATAGTTGGAGACTTTTTGATGCTAAATTAAAAGATGATTGGTTGGCAGAAATTCTCTGCCTGCCTGTATTGAGAGACCAGATCATGCAATGTTATTTTCCTTATCTATTTTATATGAAATGCCAATATCTAGGGCTGCTGGATTATGACAAAAACCATAATCAGAATTATTTTGGTCAATATTGAAATCAGTTATTTATGTCGATTGATCATTAAATTTGTAAACATCAGTGCATTTAGTGAAACTTTAAAAAAACTGGAAGTGTATTTTCTTGACTAAAAAAAAAATTAAACTGAAAAAACAAATTAAACAAATATGCACATTAAAAGAAAGAACATAAAATCAATTGGACAATAATAAATAACTATGTTCTAACAGTGTACTTCCTCAACCCACTGAAAACTGCTTCACAAATTTTCAACATTTAGATAAAATATAGCTGTAATTTCAGAAAGCTTTTGACCTGGCTGCCATTGTTTTCCACTGACCAACACCAAGCACTGCAGTTTTGCTGCCATGATTGGTTGTAGGTCCCATTTCACGGCTCTGATTAGTCTCATGACTAATTTGTGATTAGTCTGGTGATGCCAGGCTTATTCCACTCAGTAACTCAGTGAAAATGGGTGCACTGGATTTATACGTTTTATCTCAATTATCTTGTTTCATAATTGTTGAAAGTCAAAATCTTGAAAATAAGATTTGATTGATCGCCCTGGTGAAATTAATATATATGCAGCTCTATGAACATAATCATTGTAATAATAATAATAATAATATAGATATAGTGTATATATTTACACAGCAGTGCTACACTTCTGTGTAAACAATAAAAATAAGTTGACAGCACCACTTTTCTCCATCAACTGTCAACACTTCACCAGAAGTGGGGAATGTCAAAAATGTTTTTATGAACATCCACATACCTTTTCTAATTTGCAATCCGTTGAGAAAACTGTCCTTTTCTACCACAGTCAAGAAGAGGAACTGTCTTCGTCCTCCAGCGAAGAAGAGGAGAGCGACCAGCGGCAGAATGAGGATCTGTTTGGCAAAGTGGTCTGTGTGGAGGGGGTCACCACCGGGGACAAAAAGAAAACCACGTGGTATCCTGCTCTGGTGAGCTCATAGTCTCCCTTCCTTTACTGCTCTCTGCTCCGTCACTGTGAGAAAACAGGAACCCACTGCTGCTGGTCTTCCATTACACTCACACCATTTTGCCATTTCATCTAAACGCCTGCTTATGTAACCTCAGCAGGATTATCTTATTGTGTTACAATTCACACACCATGAAATGTTGAAATATGCGTATATCCTTATGTTGTTTGAAGAGTTTCAGAAAGCTAAATATTTCAGCTCTTATTTTGGAGGAAAAGAATATGACCGATGTGTACAACAGTGCAGGACAAACACTGGTTTGATGTTTTCGGCCTCTTCCAATCCATTTGTTTCCACCCACCCTTAACTCTCCGCCACTATTAGCACACTATGAAATGGTGACAGGCGTTGCTTGTTTATGTAATTGTTACAAGAAGTACAGGGAGAATGGGAGAGGGTGGGGAAAGCTGTCTCTTTAACAGTGTAGTCAGCAGCAGGGCCCCGCCTCCAGGGTTTGTTGTTCTTGGCTTGCTGTTGACTGAGCTCCATGCTGCCTCCCTGCGACAGCCTCGAGAAGTACATTACACAGTAGCATATCATTGTTTACCCTGGGATCGTTCAGCAGTGGGGTGGAGTAGTACACTAGTGGATGTCTCATGCAACAGATGATACATGGCTGTAACAGCTCGTGTGCTCCTAAGAGGCTCAAATAAGTCAGAAGAAACAGGTTGAGCTGGGTGATTTAATTTGCACATTTGCAGCCTAGTATATCTGTCACAGAGGGAAATGGTATCACAGAGCTAGTGTGAGTTATAGTGTTCAAGTAAAAGCATCCACCCTACGAGTGTGTGTGCGTGTGTGGTGTACATACAGAGAGCAGATAGAGCCCTGATGGAAATCAAATCTCCATAATGGCAGTGCTGCCTCCTGTGGGTTAGACCTTGGCACTGGAACAACTCCCTCTGTTGTGCTCCTCAACTCCAGTAAACAGCAGTGGGCGCACATCGCTCTTCAACCCACCCGCTTGTTTGTCTTTGTGTTGTAGACGGCATATTTTGTAATCCATCAGCGTGGCCTTTTGCAGAAAGTACTTCAGTCATTGACTCATACGTTGACACCCCCCCTCTCTTCCTCCATGTTACTGACACACACACACACACACACACACACACACTGTACAGTAATACCTCATCTGACCTCTTGTCTGTCTCTTGTTTCTGTGCAACAAGGTCATCTCCCCAGACTGCCACGAAGACGTGACTATGAAGAAGGACAACATCTTCGTCCGCTCTTTCAAAGATGGAAAATTGTGAGTCATCACTAATGTGCTGAAAATCACATTTGCACCGTGTGTGACGTAGGGAGAGAATATTTTGAATACTTCATAATGTGAACTAATTATGTTGTCCATGAAAGATAGCATTGCACAATGTTAGGCCCTGCTATTGCCTACTGATTAATGATGGCTAAAAAAAACCTACAGGGTATTCAATTCACATTAAACCAAGCAATCTTTTGAGAAGTAAAACAACTTGATAAATGATCTAGGTTGCTCTTGATTCATTTTCTGTTATTCAATTAATCAACTGATCATTTAGTACTGGTGTTATACAACCCCAACAGGAGTCTCTGTGTAAGTGTTTTAATTGGATACACAGTATGTGTAGTGAACCTTTGCAAAAAGATGCACTACCTTGTATATTAACAAGGAAAATGCTTGCAGTGCACTTAATTGCATGATATGGCTGCACAATGTAAGTATAACCTAGCAGATATTTCAGATCATTTTGTTACCCTTTTTTCTTTTTTATGCCTTGTATGAACTTCCCATTCTGTCAGTTCCGCTACCTCTGGACCAATTAACTGTGCGCTTTGTTTGTAGCATAAGATAATTTAACCTTAGATTTTGCAGTCTCCCTGCTAGAGTTAAGATACCGTGTGCCTTCTCTGTCAGTGCTTCTCCTGGTTGTGTTATTTTATTTGTCCTCAGGCTGTAAGGTGCTGGTGAGCTAAGGTAGCATAGCTTCCCTGCAGCTTGCTCTCAGCGTTGAACCACATGGCCAGATTGTTTTGTCTGTGACAAAGAGAGGAATAAGTCGTGTCAGGAGACTGCACGCCGCTGGTGGTTTGTAACTGCAGTCTCTCTGTATGTGGGTAGAAATAAAGCCCACACCCAACATACGTTGATCCGGTGTTTGCTCGCTGTTACAAAGTCTCCTTTTCTGTCAACAGCCTTGAGTCCGCATTCCCTATCCATACTCTGCGTAACTCATCAGTATGACCTCTAATCTGCAGCTGAAATGTGAAAAAAGTCCCTCTTATCGGCTGTATTTTGGCTAATAGTCAGGTGAAGGGTAGAGCTGATGGGAGGGATAAGATAAGAGATGATAAATCCGAGAAGAACTGGAAGTCAGATACAAGTGTAGTATTTCCTCTCTGAACAGACCACTCCTGTGATGGCTTTTGTTGCAAATTAAATTGCACCGTAGCAGTTTTCCTTTCTGCTCTGGAGCAATTCGATTTCACTCGGCGAAATCAGCACAGCGCATCCACGGGTAGATGCAACAAATAATAATGTAAGAAGTCAGGAAATCTGTGTCATTGTTAATGAGATTTTCAGGTTTGTTTCCCTCCGATCTTTTTTGCTTTTACGTGGATGGAATAACAAAAACTATGTTACATTTTCTAAGAAACAACAAGGCATTTTTTTTAAAGAGTTGACCACACGTAATCATTGCTGAGATCTTGCAGTATGATGGAATTTGTCACCAGTCAGACTGTCTGTGCCCTGTTTTCTCATGCTGCACCATTTCTGTGCGTCCATTATTTTGAAGTGCTTTTCAATTCTTTTACAGCAAATACACTTACTTGTGATTGCTTGTTATTGTACATTTTATCATTGATGTCAGCCTCTTTTCTTTTATTATTACAGAGTTATTCTAACTTGCAGCTCCCTGAGTGTTATGTTTTTTGTAGATGGGTCACATCCATAAGCCATGTGACCTTCCCTGCACAGCGCCAGGGTCAGCATGTTCGTTTTCCTCTTGAGACTTTGGTATTGTTAGTGACATCCATTCAACGTGTCTATCAAAAACAATGGGTCTGGAATTTTTTTTTAATGGAAAGCAAGGTCACATGCAGACGGGAGTTTTCAGGAAGTGGTTATTCTTATTTAGTCATATCGGGTCACCGTAGAAACAATGGAAACAGAAGCCTTTTCTATTTTTTATCATTTGCAAACTGGTCTGGGAGTGTGAGTAGGTTTTTAAACTAAGAACCTAATGATTAAATATTGTAAAAAGTGAGATTTCCATGTTTTTTAAATAATAAAGCAATTGAGGTGCTATATAAAAACTGTGAAAGGATCAAAACTTTCAGTCCACAGAAATACATACAGCCCGTATTCAGAACCGGTGACTTTAAGGATATACCTGATACATTTTGAGTTTTTTAAAGAAAATATTATTTATTGGAAATTTCATTAAACCAAGTTATCTGTTTTCTGTAAGCTATTTTAGCTGCAGCATACTTTTCTTTTTTTTTCACCCCATGTTGAATCTAGTCTTTGGATCAGCTCAGCTGCCGGTAGCTACCACAGCAAATCGTCTCTCTGGTACACTCGCCAAGCCTCTGCTTTCACTTTACAAGCTCCACTGATCCACGTATTGAACAAATTACCAACACTTTGCCCAGCTGCTGTAGGGGAGCTGTAAAAAAGGAGGCTGTGAATGTAATCACGTCTGCTATGGTTTTGAGGTTGTTATTGTTGCTGTAAGATAAAAACTCTACCTTCCAGTGTTTCAAATGAACAAGACTTTAGTCCTACATTTGTTTCAGGAAAACAAAGATCTGCTCAGCTTTTGGTTGGCTTTACTTTAAGTAACACCGTAGAGCTGAACCTTGATCTAGTAACACTCAGTACTGTACGTCACTTCTTTGCACATTAATCAGAGCTTCTGTGTTTTGCAGTTCCACGGTGCTGCGGAAGGACATCCGCGAGATGAACAGCGACTGTCCTCCAAAAGCTGACGCAGGGCTCAAACCAGGTGAGTTTAACACTAAAGCTTTAAGAGGAGAATCTTACAGAACGGGTGCATAGCACATGCCCTGTCGCTGACATCTGTGAGCTTGTCTGTGTGTTGACACACTTGGCAGAAAACCCTTCAAAGACCGAGGAAAGAGAATTTTGTTTTTGTTCCGGGGAATGCAGCGGCTGAGAGCTTCTGTCGCTGTTATTTTTATTTGAAGTCCTCACCAGGCTTTTTATATAGTGCTCCTGTCTTTATGCTGTAGAGCTCTCACTCTCTCATAATTACAGTTCGGAAACAGCTTTGTATCCCAGTCTTGGTATTCACATGTGGTTAACTCACAACTGGGATATTTTCTGCATTACCAACGCGTAAAACAAGCATCTGCCAAGGTGGTTAGATACTACTTAAACCCACCTGTGACATTGTGGCTGAATGCCTCTGTCTGCTGATAGATTTATAGGCTGCTTTCTTCCTTATTTATAGGCTGCTTTTCCTTATTATTATTATTATGTCAAAACATATTATTATACTAACCTGTTTTTGTATACGACCTAATGTGTATATAACAGTTCAATTCAATTTTATTTACAGTGCCAAATCATAACAAAAGTTATCTCAGGACACTTTAGGTAGGTATAGAGTAGGTATAGACCACACTATGACTTATTTATGATTTACATAGACCCAACAATTCCCCCGTAGAGTACGGTGGCAACGAAAACCTTCCCTATTACAGGCAGGAACATCAGACAGACCCAGCTCTGTGGAGGACGGCCATCTGTCTGCACCGGTTGGGGAGGAAGAAAAGGAGAGAGAAAGAGAGAAAAGACGGACAGATCGATAGAGAGAGACAAAGACAGACACAAAGACAGAGACAGACACACTTCCAGTAACTATAATAATATCTATAGTAATGTGAATACGACTTATACGTTATGGCAGTTAATACAGCAGAATAGTAGAAACAAGCACAGCTAAGGTTATAGATTATAAGAGTAGCAGGAAGCGTCATGCAGGACCACGGCAGCTGGCACCACCACGATCAGCAGAGACCTGCAAAGTTGTATAAAGGTTTCATTAGCAATGTTTTTATTAACTAATATTCATTGTCAGTATTTTCCTGAAGATGCTCTGGCTTTGTTCAGTATAATCCACTGTTTGCTGATTTCATTGCGTCAGTATTGGGCATACACATCCACATATACAGACACCCAGTGACAGACGTTATAAGGTTTAGATCAGAGGACTATCATCTTAAATTGATATTGATAGGGCTGAGCCATAAATCAAATTTTATTTTCAATTCCAATTTTTGGCTTCCAAGGATTATGAAAACAAGTTAATCGAGATAAAACTATTATTGTGCCGTTCCATTTCATAATGATGTTCACGTTTTATATCCAGAGCACCTCTTTGCTTTACAGCGGTGCGCTTTCATCCACATCCACTGAGTTACTGACTGGAATATGTTGAATGTATTTGACCAAAATGTTGATGAATATACGCTTAGTAGTTTTCAGTCGGTCATAGCGTGCATTACGACATATTGGATTTTAATATTTTGATAAATTTAATATATGTTAGATTCAGTAGGCCGTGGGAGCACACCAATGTTACAACATAGTTCACCTTATTTATTTTAATTTAATTTAATCATTATTTTTAGAATATTTTTTAAATAAATTAATAAAGAAAATTATATTATTATTATTCTACATTTATTATAGATAAATATACATTATAAAGTATGTATATCATTTGTTTTTCAGTTGAATTATATGAAAGTTCAAGAAAATCTACTGTTTAAAAAAATATATACCTATTTATTACATTTAAAGTTCAACAAATGCATGATGTTTCCAAAGTCAGTTAATAATCCTGTCAAATAATAAGGATTTCAAGATTGATCTCTTATTGCCGTTTTTTTTTTTTTTTTTTTAGCATTTAACATAATTTAGCTGAGTTTTGCGAGCAGGAAGGATAGGGCAGCCCTTATTGGGTGGGGTGGATATATAATATTACTGATGTGTGTGACAGCACTGGATGCAGCCTTGGAGTTCCTGCAGCAGTTTGTCGTGCCCAGCACCTGGAAGACTGAAGTGAAAGAAGAAAGTTCCAGCAGTGAGGATGAGGACGAAGAGGAAGAGGAAGAGCAGGAAGAAAACGCCAGCGGTGAAGAGGAGGAGGTAAAGGCAGAGCCATGCACATGCTCTTATCTCCACAACCTCCCAAGTAAACAAAAAGACCCTGACACTGTCTCGTTTCCTCTCTGCAGGAGGAAGTGGAGCCGTTCCCAGAGGAGCGGGAGAACTTTCTGCAGCAGCTCTACAAGTTCATGGAAGACAGAGGTGAGCCCAGAGGGCAGATACAGTTGAGGTTTTACAGGGTTTCTTAAAAAAAGGTCCAATGTACAACTTTAGAATTGTGATGTATTCTTCACACTTTTAGGACAGAGGGGAGTTAAAAATGAGGGTTCAAAAAAAGGTTTAAATAAGAAGCAGGCATTTTAATGCAAACTCAGTTTAAAAAGGCGATTTCAGCAGATTTCTAACTTGAACTGCATCTTTGTGTGTACAATCTCAACCGGTGACGTGTTTGTCCACCTCAGGAACTCCCATCAACAAACGGCCGGTTCTGGGCTACAAGAACCTGAACCTGTTCAAGCTCTACAGGCTGGTGCACAAACTGGGAGGCTTTGACAACGTGAGTGCCACTTTGACGGCTGTTCCTCTCAGCGTAGCGTGACTTCGGTCACACTTGTCTCGTCTGATGTTGATCGACCCTGGTCTTCCTCTGTTGTCTGTGTTTGAGCAGATTGAAAGCGGCGCCGTTTGGAAGCAAGTCTATCAAGATCTGGGAATCCCTGTGCTCAACTCAGCTGCTGGCTACAATGTCAAATGTGCTTACCGCAAGTACGTACAGACGCTACAACCACAGCTCCTCAAAGCCTATGTTTCTGTAGTTTTTCATCAAGAGTGACATGCAGTTTGTTATCTGTTTTACTCTTTTAATGTCCATCTAGATGTCTTTTGTACTACTTTTATCAGCAAATTCCTCATGAATAAATTAAGCTTTTATCTTTGCAAGATTTACTTTTAACGGTGCCATGAGTGATGGAATATGGACATCTTTGAGAGGAGCAGTAAACGGAGACTTTTCTGGAAATGTTGACGAGAAATGTTTTTTCACCTAGGTACTTGAATGGATTTGAGGAATACTGCACCTCCACTGCCATCACCTTCAGAATGGACCTCCCTTTGAAACAGATTCCCAAGGGGGAGGTGAAGTCTGAGAGGGAGGCTGGAGGAATACCTGCCAGCTCAGATGAGCAGAAAGCCCAGGCGGATGGAGGGCCATGTAGCACACAGTCTACAGTCTGCAAGGTGCATTCTACTAAATACTCCCTTTTTTCTCAAGTTTGATATTTATCCAAACGGCACGTTTACATTAGATTGATTTTTCCACACCTGATTATAATAAAAGCATCTTTCTTTCACAGGACGAGAAGCCTGATTTGACCCAAAACAAAATGGAGTCCGAACCATCAAAAACGGAAGATAAGGACAGCGCAAATGAAGACGAGGAGGAAGACGAGGAAGACGAGGATGACGGTCCCCTCAAGGGAGACGCAGATGAGGGCTCGTCGACGGCTCGCCTCGGAGCGGAGAACGTGAAGGAGGAGTGCGACGAGGAGCAGGAAAGCAAAGACAACTCTGGGTAGGTGGTCTGAAAGGAAGGTCCCTCCACCAGGGTGGTAAAAATATCCTCATGGCACAGACACAAACTCCATGCAGAGCTCCTGCATGGTGAAACTGTTGATATTCAATCTGACCTTCAATGCATAAAAGTTTTGCCAGACCAAAGGACCTGAGGAATTCTCTTTCCCTTGGTGGCAGTAAAAATCTAAAAGACCATTAGTAGATGAGGAGCAGCGACCCTTCTGACCTTAATGACACTAATACCCAGTGTACCCACAATCCACCGCTTCCTGCTAACCAGAGAGAGTAAAGCTCTCCTCTCTCTCTCTAACTAAGCTCTTACCCACTGCCCTCTGTGCTATTATTATTTCTCGTGGCTTAGTTGGCATCAGCTGGCAGAGACATCTCAGAGCACCAGAGCCTGACTGCTGCCTTTCACCTGGCATGTCATGCTGTGCTCTCTCTCTGTCTCTCTGTCTCTGTCTCTCTCTCTCTCTGTCTCTCTCTCTCTCTCTCTCTCTCTCTCTCTCTCTCTCTCTCTCTCTCTCTCTCTCTCTCTCTCTGTGTGTGTGATTGTTTTACCATGGACAGCCTCTCTTATTCAGTGCACACAACATGGCTGTGCTCTTCTTCCCTTTCCTGATCTCTCTCTCTCTCTATCTCCCTCTCTCTCTCTCTCTGTCTTCTCTTGTTTTTTGGCTTTTTGATGTTCAGCTTTATTAAATGTTCCATGTGTGTGTGTTGTCAGTGATGCATTAGCACAATAGACGCAAGGTAGTGCTTCAGGAGCAGTAACCTTTTAGAGGAAAATGTGACTTTCAGTGTTCTAATAAATAATAATTATGGGAAGTTGTTTGGTTTGGTCTCAGTTAGCTATTGTTCCCTGTCCAGAGCATCTAAATCAATGCTCTCCTGTTTGTGCACCCTCCACCACCCTTGACACTTGCCTTGTTACCTTCTTAAGGTTGTTTGGGCTACCGGGGACAGGCTGGAAAACACTGCAACAACAGTTTTTTTTATGTGTCTGGTTGAAGGGATTGCACGATTCCCCCCAATTTTTTTATCATACAGTACGCTACTGCTCCTAGTGTCTCTCGCTCTCTCTGTTGTTTTCATCATCAGTGGCCTTGGGCTCTCAACAGTATGATCATGCTGATTCCCATCACATGTGGACATTTTGACAGTCGCGAGGTTTGCTGATCCTTCGGCTTTGTCAGGGTCAGTGGTCCTGGCAGGTCCTGTGGTGGTGTGAGGGTTTACAGAGTCACACAGCAGACAACCTGCAGACTGATCTGATCTTTCCTGATGTTATCAGACCGGTTCAATGTTGACAGCCTGTTATCTGCACCTGCAGTGTGTGTGTGTTTGTGGATTGCATTTTTATTCCAACAGCACAGACTCATGTGTAGCCAATGAGAGCTGGTTTACGTTGTTTTAATTTATATTAATGAGAGAAAATAATTATATATTAGGATATTCCTGTCCATTGTTCAGTACTTTTTACCTTTTTTCTTGATAAAGCCAAATCTACTGCTCTATTGAAGTTAATTGACAACTCGGACTGACTTTTCTGCTTTTGGGGGTTTATTAGTGCAATGAATTGTGCAGGATTTGAGATCCTGAGTCAAGTTGATAATTTGTTTAGGGCTGCAACTAATGATTATTTTCATTATTGAATAATCTGCTGGCAGTTTTTTTTGATTCATCGTTTAGTGTATAAAATATCAGAAAACCGTGAAATATGCCCATTACAAGTTCCTAGATAAGGTGTTCTTAGCCCGGTGTCTGGAGACCCTCAGGGGTCCTTAAGGGAGATCTAGGAAAATTTTTTTGAATTGTTTATTTTCACTATTTACTTCACAAAATAAGTTTTCCAACAGTGACTATTCGGATCATAGGTTTTACTTCCTACACAGTTATATCCTCGACTGTGGTTGAAAACTATATAATTCTGGTCTTAATCATATCTTATAACCAAAATGTTTTCTGATAGAGGTCCCTGGAGCGAAATCTCATCAAATTGAGGTCTGTGACCTTATATGTATGAATTTAAGGTTGAGAACCACTGTCCTGGAGCCCAGGGTGACGTCATCAAATGTCGTGTTTTTTCCAATCCCCCAAAATATTAATTTTACTATAATGCAAGACCAAGAAAAACAGCATTTTTATTTTTTTTTTACATTTTAGTAGCTGGAACCAACAAATGTTTGCCCTTTTTTTCTTGAAAAATGACTTAAACGATCAATCAACTTGCAAAATATTTTCTGTGGCTTGACAAACTAATTATTGGACTAATTGTTGCAGCTCTAAATGTGTTATAAATCTCAGTGTTTGAAACCCTACCTTGTTTGTGTTTTGTGACCATATTTATCACCGAGGGGGTGGAAAATGATTGATTGATTTATATCCAGTGTGTGTGTTTGTTTTTTTTTAAATCAGTTGGCATTTTGAAGTCTAGTGTGTCCCCAGTCTCAGGGAGGTAACAGATTTTTCAGTTGTCTGCACAAAGAAGTGCATCTTCTTCGTTGCCGTGTGTTGAAGGCACATGCTCTGTGCAGATCGGTATGAGAGGGATTGTGTGCAGTACTGTGTTGCAGCTGTTCTTTGTGGCAGCAGACCAAACTAGATTTGGTAGCCGTGCTTCCTCTCAGCGCTGTAGTCTTGCTTTAAGTTGCCGCGCTGCCTGCCAAATTGTGCTTTGCCGTGCTAACCTGCCCCTGTTGCCCCTGCGCCTAAACCACTTACTGGCATTCCTGCACCACCCGTATATCCTCCAGCTTCGACATCTCCTGACTGTTTCCCACTAGCTCCTCCTTGTGGCTGCTTTGTTTCTTACAGCGTGTGTGTGTGAGTGAGAATCCCAATGATGATTATAGCTTAACAGTAGTGTTATTTCCCATACAAGATGATTTTGCCATGAAAGAATGATGTTTTATTTACTGTACACTCCATGTACTGTTCTTTGACTGGCTTACTGTAAATGAACAGTTGTTTATACTGCAGTTTGCTGTAGGTTACACTGGACTAGAGTTAAGGCAGGACAGAAATGGGAAGTTTATTTATAGGACAGGGCCTAGTGTTGTAATGGGACAGGGAAGGCAAGGGTGTAGCAAGTAAATTAGAAAACAGGCTTCCTAGCAGCAGGTAGTGAGTCGGGCAGGGGTGGGGGGCTGTGGGTGGGGTTTCTGTGGTGCTCAATGGGGGAGCCTAGGGCCAGGAAGTGCTGAACTGTTTTTCTTGCAGGGATGACAGCAGTCAGGAGGGGGAGGAAGGGGAGGAGTTTGAGTGTTACCCCCCGGGGATGAAGGTGCAGGTGAGGTATGGGCGAGGCCGCAATCTGAAGACGTACGAGGCCACTGTGAAAGAGGCAGACGTGGAGGGGGGAGAGGTGCTCTACCTGGTGCACTACTGTGGCTGGAACATCAGGTAAGACAGGACCTGGGGAGAAATCACTTAACGTCTATATTCACCCTAAAAAAAAGGCATTTCTTAACCTTCAAGGGATCACCGCTACATGGGTATCCCCTCAGCAGTAACATACATCCCTTCCTCACAATTCTGCTTCACTTGATCCCATGGTCAGTTCTCTGATTATGGAGGAAACTGAGCCATCTAGTGGCAGAAACAGAATTGAGTATTGGGTTTGCTGTGGATCATTTCTCAGCTTTCCTCGCTCAGTTTTGACTGAATCCCCTGTCTGTCTGTCCCCCAGCTGTCTGTCTCTCAACTAAATCTACAGACAGGCTCAATTTGAACCAATTTCACTCCAATAGCTAACCAGTGGTTTGGGTTAAATATATACTTTGTTAGATCCTACAAGCTGATATTGTTAATGTGAGCCACCCTTTGGATCTCTGCAAGGCCAACCAACGTGCTGCTACACTCACCTCTACCTCTCAACCCTCTCCCCCCTCCCCAGCGGGTCAGGGTTAATGCAGTGTTAAGTAGAGTGTTAGGGTACCATGACACAGAGGTTAACTAGTGCAATTAGCATTTCATTGTCTCAATGTTGTTGTGTGGTCCTCTAGCACTCCATAAAAGACAGTGGGATGTTCTCTGCATTGTGTCTGTCGTGTGCGATGTCGTGAAACTTTTCATTTTTCTCATACGACCCAAGTAGCACCCTTGGTACTGTTGGAACTTTGTTGAATATGATTTGTGTGGTGGTCGGTGTTAATATTGTTTCTTTCTTCATCGTAAAGGTCTGTCTTTTTCCACATAACACCATGGGATTTCTTCCCATTTCTTGCTGTTGAGGCTTATTGTGTCACAGCAACATGTTGGGGTCACACAGTAAAGGTGTCTGTGTGGTGGGTGGTGTGAGAGGATATGTCTTCGCTCCTCTCAAAGATCTGAATGATGAAACTGTCTCTTGTCTTTGTACTTCTTTTTTTTTTTTTTAGATATGATGAATGGATCAAAGCAGACAAGATTGTGCGCCCTGCCAATAAGAATGTACCAAAAATTAAGCACCGCAAAAAGATAAAGGTACGAGTCAGGAGAGTAGTAACTTTTCAACTACACCCTGGTTTCATGTCACATGAATCACTGACTGTGTTAAATCCTCACAGAACAAAGCTGAGAGGGAACGAGACAGGTTGGAGAGGCTCAATGACAGAGAAGTCCTCGGCCCTTCGCCCAACGGCAACCGCCTCCCACGCTCCAAATGTGGCCTGAGTCAGGATGTCTTTTCCAAGATGGACGAGGGTGAGGACAAAGGGACTCAGCAGTCTCCAGTCAAGTCTATAGAAATTACTTCTATCCTCAATGGCCTGCAAGGTAGCAACACTCATTAGCCTTGTAGTCCTCATGCACACTTACAGCAGATTAGGACTGTGTCTCTCTGAAGTGGTTTTGTTTATGCTCGTCGGTGGCCTGCAGAAACTAACAGAAGTTCTTTTTCTTTTTACCACAGCCTCTGAGATGTCCACAGACGAGAGTGAGCATGAGGATGAGGAGGGAGAGCATAATGAGGAGGATCGCCCGGGTTTCAGAGGCAGCCCGAGAAAGGCCCTACCAGAGCCCCCGCAAACATCAGAGTGCTGGGAGAGCGGGACCCCTCCTGAAGCATCCAAACATTCTCCCGTCTCAGGAAAGAACCAGGATTTAGTCAGTGCGGAGAGCACAGATGTTGGGAAGCGCAGAACCCAAGCGGAGTTAGAGGGAGAGGCCAGCAGCAGGAAGAGGAAATCTGACGGTGCAGCAGAGAGGACCCCGAAAGGCCAATCTAAAGCCAAGACCCGGAGCACCAGGAGTGCCGACTGGTTGCCAGTAGGCTCTCCCAGGAAGCTGGACGAGAGAGCGGCAGGTCCCGGGGAGGAGAGGGGAGCCTCGTCCAGCAGCAGTTCAGACGACGAGGGTGCTCTGCTGGCTGAGTCCCAGGCTGAGGAAAATGAGCGAAGCCGGCCAAAAACCAAAGGTTCCCCTTCCAAGAAGTACAATGGGATGAAGGAGAAGACTAAAGGTGGCAGGCAAGCTGGGTTCTGGGAGATTCCAGAAAAGAGAGCCAAAATTTCTGGGAATGCAGAGGAGAGGCCAGCTGTCCGCTCTAAAGGCCAAAAGGATGTGTGGTCCAGCATCCAGGCCCAGTGGCCGAAGAAGACTCTCAAAGAGTTGTTCTCTGACTCGGACACAGAGGCTGCCAATTCTCCTCCTCCGCCCGTACCCCCATGTCTGGAGGAGCCGAGCATTGAACAGGAGGCTGGACCCGAGGATGAAGTCTCAGAGGAGCAGCTAGACAACGACAAACTACAGGAGTTTCCGAGCAGTGGCAGTAACTCAGTACTCAACACACCACCAACAACGCCCGAGTCTCCCTCAGGACCAGGTAGCGCCGTGGAAGACTCCGTTCCAGCGCAGCCTTCCTCCCCGCTGCCGCCCATACCCCCCGCCTTGCCTTCAGAGCCGGTTTCTGACACTCTTCCCCCAGGCCCCATACAGGAGGAAGTGGCAGGTGGGCGCAGCGAGACAGACAGCAGCACAGTGGAAGTGGAGAGTCTGGGTGGGGAGCTACAAGACCTCCCTCAGGACGAGGGGGCGGGTTCCCCCTCAAAGGTGTTTGACGTCAGCCTCTCGTGCAACAGCAGCAGCAGCGGCAGCCTCGAGCTGAGCAGCAGCAGCCAACAGGACAGTGAGCAGAAGTCCAAATGTACAAGTAATTGTCAATCTACTCTGGTTTTGTGTATTGACAACTCAATTCACAGTCCGCCTGTTCCCTCACCGTCTCCTTGTATTTTCTTTGTAGCAGCTGTGAGTCAGAAGCGGCAGAAAGAAACACAGACAGGTGGAGCCTCAAAGAAACACAAGCCAAACCGCAAGAGCCTAGGTGTGCCTCCAAAAAAGAATAGGAAAACAGGTAAGGAGATTTGTAGATAGAACTGGTTACGCCCTGCAAGCCATTTGAAATTCCAGCAGTACTTTTATCAGCCATAGAATTTCTATTTCATATTAACTTACCGACATTAAATGACAGGTTTCAGGTGGGAAAGGGAAAGAGATTTTACTTCATCCTTGTTAATTTTTTTCACCGTAACTCTCCCCTTTCCTCCAGCCAACAGCAGTGACAGTGAAGACCAATCTGTTGTGGAGGGCACTGCCAAATCAACTGCCTCTAAGAACAACGCACCAGACGTGAAGGCTGCCACTTCGCCCAAGTGTCACGGACGATCTCCCCCTTCGAGCCATAAGTACCACAAGCAGGGTGATACCGACCACACCCAGCACAGAGACAACCATGGAAGATCGCCACGTGTGTACAAGTGGAGCTTCCAGATGTGTAAGTGTCACACATTGAACTAATTTGTTTTTTTTAAAGTAGTTGGTTAAAGTTCAACGTTGTAAAACATGAGATTTACATGTTTTTATTCTATTATTATAACGCAGGTTGAGGTGCTATGTAAATACTGTGAAAGTATCAAAACACTCAATCCACAGAGAAATGCACACAGCCTGTACTCAGAGGCTGTGTATTTAAATGAGCGGTCAGGACTACTGTACAGTTGGGATTTTGCAACTATACTATATACAGGTAGAAAGAGCTGCTACAGTGACGTTACAGTCATTCCCCGGCTGCAATGACAGTGCAGAGACAGAGAGCACAGATGCGGAAGACCCAGATATGACCAATCACAGCAGACTCAAAGAGACAGGAGCTAAAAAGGATTGTTTCAGACGGGTATACAGAATACAGGTATATTCAGACAGACAGCATGTGTTTTTTTTAAAGCTTAAATCATGTAAGATGTTCTAGCAGAAACCCAAAATACAAGTATGAACCTGAAAATGAGATTAATATGGGATCGTTACATTTTCAATTTCAACGTAACTTTAAGTTGACTTACAAAGTTAAGAGAAATTGTAATTTGGGTAAACTGATATATGTTCATGTCAATGCCATATTAACTCTGAAAATTCACTTTTTACATTCCCCTTAGCCGACCTGGAAAAGATGAGCAGTCTGGAGAGGATTTCATTTCTTCAGGAGAAGCTGCAGGACATCAGGAACCACTACCTCTCCCTCAAGTCTGAGGTGGCCTCTATCGACAGACGACGAAAACGCATGAAGAAGAAGGAACGGGAAAGTGAGTCAGACCTTTGTGATCTCAAGATCGCTGATTACCAGGCTTGGGTTGCACCAGCTTTTCTGAAATACATTCTTAAGGGTTGTGTGTAAAGATCTGACTGCACCATTACACCATACATGCCTCTAAACCAGGGATGCCCTGGAGAGCTACAGGACAGTATCTCTCCAGGAGAAGGGTTGGACACCCCTGCTCTAAACTGACCATAACCAAATCCTCTTTCTGTTCTGCAGGCACAGTGGCTGCTTCGACTTCATCCTCCTCCTCCTCGTCCCCGTCCTCTAGCTCACTGACTGCGGCAGTCATGCTGACACTGGCTGACCCCCCGGTGTCATCCTCATCCTCCTCTTCTCAGAACTCTGGGGTATCAGTGGAGTGCAGGTGACAGGACAAACCAGTGAAAAGCCACCGCACTAAGCACTTAACCAGCACCCTGGGGTCACCACCCCCATTCCCTTCCAACAGGACGGACAAGTCAACCTACATACTGTAACTACTGGGGCACAAAAACCAGACAAGAGACATCAACTATAACAAGAAACAAGCACTATTTTCTATTGACAACTGTTTCCTTGGCAAGCTAATGGCACTTAAGTGCACTTTTATGAAGATTGTGTAGGGGGATCAAATTTGTCCAAAAAAAACACCAAACATACAAAATCGTCTTTTGCGCTCTTCTTAATTGAACATTTTTAAGAATTGTTTTTGCGAGCAATAATTGTTTTCATTTGATAATTCTTGATAAGGAATGATTTCCAGCAAAGACCCCCTCCATGCTGTGTTCTCATAGCTCAACACGGTACAGCCTGAGCTTGCCATGTTATTGTGGGGAATTCAGAGGAACACTGCCACATTGGCATTAAGAGCGTACAAAATGTAACTTTGCCACATTTCTCTGTCCACCCTCATTCAAAACAAGGCCTTCATGTGGTTAAACCTCAAGTGGTTGACGACGCTCTGCTCTCGTACAGGCATGTGCTCCTGTACAGGTTTTTATTGAGTCATGTAGGTGTTGATGGAAAGGGTTTCAGACCATCATAGGTCCACTGACAGCCTCGGTGGATGAATATGGGATGATACTGTAGTGCCTTTTTGTTCTTTTCCATGGGGCACTTTGACAGCACTTTTTTTCCCGATCCTCTTTTCAAATCAGAGGGTCAGCTGGAATAATGTGTCCCTTACAAAGGACTGAAGAACGCTGTATGTGAGCAGGCAGTGAAGGGCTGAGTCTGACAGATAATGATGGTTGTTTTTTTTTATCAGTATATGGTAATATTTAAAAAGTATAACTGTTAAAGCATAACCATAGACTGTGTAAAAGAAGTGCCTGACGCCACCCATTGGTTTGTGGGCTACCGTTTTGAAGCCTTGCATTTGGCATTTTGGCTGTTGTCATGTGTTATTTTTGGTGCCAGAAGTTACCATATTTGGAGGAGAGGGTGGAGCTAGCTAGCCCGGTTAGCAAGGTGCACCTGTAATTCACGTGAATCGTGATATTCATAGTGATGCCAATTTTGGCTGGTGAAAAACAGGCTACAAACAAAATGTGTTTACCAGAAAAAACAGCTGACTCCTAGTTTTTTTACTTCAACCAAATGCTGAACAAGAATTCTTTAAGTGACCAAAATATTTCAATTAATTTTATGAACTGAAAACACACTGTGAAAGGTTGTAAGACGAAAACACAGACACCCAAAAAAAATTTCAGGGCTATTTAAATGTACTCAGCGTGGAAAATAACTGCTAAGCCCCTATGCTGTTTTAGCAACCTGTCAATTACAAGGTAGCAACCCCCTAAAGCATTCCCTGATTTCTCGTTTATTTTGCTCTAAATGGGACCATCATTTCCAAAATGAACATCATGATATATTGAGGAAGACTTGAAACTAGCGATTGAGACCATAAATTCATTAGGAAAATGTTTACTGAGGTAATAAATCAAGTGAGAAGTAGGATCGTTTTCTCATTGGCTTCTTTACAATCAGACTTGTACTTGCAACCAGAGGAGGCGCCCCCTGCTGAACATTAGGGAGACTGCAGGTTAAAGGCACTTCCGCATTGGCTCCACTTTTCACACCAGGAAGCTGCGTCCATTTCTTTTATACAGTCTAAGAGCAGAACTCCTATACTGGATCACCTGTAATCTACTACTGAATCCTCATCCAGCTGGGTGTAACTGTTATGTTTGACAGTGTAAAATGTGCAATGATGGAGGTAGTGAATCTAGTGGTCACGTTACTCCAGTTCATCAGCCTTTTAAACCCCATCTGCTTTATTTGATTATGTTTTCATCACCCATCTGACCCCCCAAACCCCCCCCGGTCCCATTGTCTTCACTGATGAGATTTTCAGCTGGATCAAGTTGGAGGCAGCCACAGGAGGTATTTACAGCACGTACTCAGTACTGCAGAACTCATGATGAATGAAGCTAAATCCCACATTTTGCAGTGTTTCATAGAAGTATGAAGTAATTTAATTGAGTTTATTTTAGCTTCATTAAATAAAGCAACTTGTACTTTTTTGGCATCTTTCTAATTTTACTCATTGACATGCCAGCTTTTCTCATACTCATCCCTACCAAAAATGTTTGGTTTTGTTTTCTGTATTATGACCAGATTAAAGGTAAAGATATTGTAAATGTGCATTTATATCATAAAGTGACGTATGTGTATACATTTCTGAAGACATCTCCAGTGTTTCCTTTGTAAAGACCCCCTACTGTACGATAACCTGAAGTTACATTTTGTTTGGCACTTGTAATTGTATGCTTTTGTTATACATTTGTATATTGAGAAGTGTTTTGAGTCAAGCTATTTAATATCTTGCACTGTTAATAACATGTACCTTTCTGTACAGACAGTTTTATGGTTTTAACTGTAGTTTGAGTGTAAATAATGAGGGTTACAGCATGTTTGTTCTCCCCTTTGTCCTCGTCCTTGTTCTCTTGTAGGAACAGATTTATTTCAGTTCATTTATATTGTTTTTTTGTTCTGCCTCTTTTCATCTGTTTTCAATGCTTATTTTTCTTTCTTCCTTTTTTTTAATTTAATGTTTTGCTTTAGTTTGTACTGTTTTGTTTTTCTAAAGCTTGTGCTTCAAAGAGAAGAATGGTGGTTTTGGATGCAGCTGAACTATTTTCCAACCTGTACATGGCCTGAAGCTACAGCTGTATGAACCTGTATATGGAAAATAGTCTGGAACATAGATTAAGAGAAAGTAATGGAGCTTATTGAAAAATGCTCGATAGTATTTATTAGGCTCATCTGATGATGGTCATTGTGTAATTTATTGTAAAAATGTAAGCAAAGCAGAAGCCTCTGTTTGAAATAAATGCCATAGTTTGTGAAGTATTCAGTGTGTCTCTTGGTATCAGTGGTGGAAAGTAACTTTTACTCAAGCACCATACTTATGAAGTACAATTTTGAGGTACTTTTACATTTCTAGTGTATTATACTTCATACTTATACTTATTTTTTTATTTCTAGGATTATAATTATGTTTACTTTTTACTCCAAGATATTCATTTGACAAATGCACTTCCAGTAAAGTGAAATGAAATAGCTTTTGTTACAGTTATAGTTGCTACATGAAATACATGACAAGCTTGTAAAGATGTGATGCATTGTTAAAGATGAACTACCCAACAGTATACACAAAGAGAAGTAATCAGTAAAAGCAGTTCAAATTAACATTTAAAACGCTGTCAGTGTGCCCTGCGATGGACTGGCGTCCTGTCCAGGGTGGACCCCGCCTCACGCCCAATGTCAGCTGGGATCGGCTCCAGCACCCCCCCGCGACCCTGACCCCGGGATAAGCGGTTGAAGATGAATGAATGAATGAACGCTGTCAGTGTCTACACTTTAAAGCTCTCTATTATAACTACTTCTGATAGTTATAGTTAATTTTTACCAGTAATACTTTTGTTTTATTATGCTTTCTTTTGAATTAAGCAGTTGAATTTGTAACAGCATTTTGCAGTTAAGTACTTTAATTATTTTCTTATGGACATTTTTGCAGACAATCGGCAAAAACATTCACACAAATAAGGCCAGTGTGCAAAGAAAACAAAAAATATAGCTAAACGATATAAATAAAATAATGAATTGGGTAAATATAATGACTGGAAAGGTCATAATAGGTCAAAAGAGCCAGCAAAATATGCGTGAGAGAGCTTTACGTATTTCCTGTCCGCACTTCCTCAGCAGCATGCTTGGGGATGAGGAGGCAGATGGCAAAGAAGGCGGTGAAGGAGAAGTGCACATTCCGTTGCACCATGGGGCACCAGAGTATTGTGAAAGAATAAACAGGTCTCTGACAGAAGGCATTAACATAGGTGATGACCAATGAGGGTGTGTGTGTGTGTGTGGGCGGGTGGTTGTGTGTGTGTCGAGGGGGGGGGGGTGTAGGGATGGATGGATGGTTGGACGGAGTGCATGTATGGAAGCATGTGTGGAAATATATGTGGAAACAGGTGTGGTAATATATATGGAAGTGTGTGTGGAAGTTTGTGTGGAAGTGTGTGTGGAAGCGTGTGTTGAAGCATGTGTAATCATGGGTGCACATGTGAGGGGAATGTGTGTGTGAATAGGGTGTGTGTTAAGGGTGTACTGTATGTATGTGTGACAACAGCAATAGTATGAATGATGGGGGGGGGGGGGGGGAGAAAACACAACCTCCATGAGCAATGTTGTATATACAAAGTTGATGGCTCTGTCTTTATGTACAAAGTTTATGCTGTAAAGCTATGTAAAGAAAAGATATGTCCATATGCTTTGTGAGTTTGTGTAAAAATAATAAAAAATAATTGAGGGAAAGAAAAGGTGTAAAAGTCTTGGCAGAAGGAAAGGACAAGTAAAGACAAGTGCACTTACAGGTGCAGTAGAAAAGACTGCAGTAACCTCAAGATGGAGCCTTGGACACTGGGCTGAGGAGTGGGCTGGCTCTGGTTGGTAAACATCCTGATGGCAAATGTGAGTGTGGAGATAGTGAGACAGAAAAACATGCACTGGTCCAGTGCAAAATACACTCCAGTCAAAGAAGGACTCTCCTCAGGAAACGTGGGCCTTGTAAATCTGGATTCTTGGGTTAAAACAAGGACATTGGTAGACTATCTTCACAAAACAGGATTGTACAAAAAACTTTGATGTAGTTCTTCATAAGAAACAACAGGGGCAGCAACACGCCATAGCTGCGTCTAGTCTGCCTAACCAAAGAAGAAGAGGAAGAGGAAGAGGAAGAAGAAGAAGAAGCGTGCTAGCTGCTAGCCTGCTCGTGTGCAGTAGTTTCAGACACGATGAGCGGCCGGACGAGCGCAGCAGTTGTCGGGGTGTGCGGAGCCCTTTTCGTCGCATATTGTATTTATTTTGACAGAAAGCGACGGAGTGACCCTTGCTTCAAGGAAAAGCTACGTGAACGTAAGTGTTTGAGCCGCAGGTTGACACTAGCAGAGGGAGTTAGCGCAGCGGGAAACTTGTAGCACGTTAGCTTCCATGTGGCACAGAAACGCCAAAAGGGCACTATCAAGAGACAGTCTTAATTTAGATAACGTTAGCTCAATACTCTCTCTTTTTCCCCACTACTCACAGCGTAGAAAGTATTAACATCTAGTCCAAGAAGCACGTTAGTTAACTCGTCGTGCGAGAAAAGCTAACAGCTGCCCTTGTGACCACGTGTTTCAACAGGATAACTTGCAGCACAGTCTAAAGCCGCTTTTGTCTCGCAGGTAGAAGAAAGAAAAATGTCTCTAGTGACAAGTCTGGACTGGCAAGGGTAGGACAAATGGGAAACGTGTACACTTCAGATTTGTCTTTCTTACTGGGCTCTGTGTGTGTATTCCTGACACTTTGTTGACTTTGAAGCTCCCTGACTTGAAGGACGCGGAAGCTGTGCAGAAATTCTTTCTGGAGGAAATCCAACTGGGAGAGGAGCTGCTGTCTCAAGGTGAGCTACAAATCCCTTTAGTTTATTCATAGGAGCTTCTGCGTGTGTGATACGTGTATTTAAGACGCATCAGAGAGAGCACGTGCTTCATGTCTCATTGTACTATAGCTCTTCTTCTAAATCACGTGTATTTAAGTAGGCAACAGGCAAGTCCAAGTAGCCGTCTATAACCAACCTGCGCCTACTTTGTAATTTTTTGGCCCCCTTTCTCATTTCTTGATAGTTTTCTAAATGCTCTCCAACTTTAATTCCAGGTGACTTTGACAACGGCGTGGAGCACCTGACCAATGCTATTGCAGTATGTGGTCAACCTCAGCAGCTGCTTCAGGTTCTCCAGCAGACGCTGCCGCCTCCAGTTTTCCAAATGTTGCTCACCAAACTGCCCACCATCAGCCAGGTGAGGATTTCCTGCATCACATACAAAGATTTCAGTGTGTTTTTGTTTTCAGAGCAGCCTTAATAAACCCCCCAGTTGCATTTTGTGGTCTCTGGGACAAGAAAGGGTGCAAGATCAATCTTAGAATTATCCAAAGCTGAGAGCCCTGTGTCAGTAGCTCTCAGTTATTTCACCTCTAAAACAGGCATGCTAACGTGAAACAACTGGTTGTTAATTTCCTGTGTGATTTTTGAGAAAGAATGGTTTACACAAGTTTAGCTGTTGTATAATCGGTGCTGTACATTTTGTGCATAACCTCTGAAATACGTTTCCTGTTTTTCAGCGGATCATCAGCTCTCAATCTTTAACAGAAGATGACGTCGAATGAGTTTGAGTTGGAAATCTGCTAGGTGAGGATTGTCTGCTTCCATCATTACAATTTTCTGGGTTTTTTTTCCTAGCACCCTTAATAAACCCCCCAGTTGCATTTGTGGTCTCTGGGACAAGAAAGGGTGCAAGATCAATCTTAGAATCATCCAAAGCTGAGGGCCATGTGTCAGTAGCTCTCAGTTATTTCACCTCTAAGACAGGCGTGCTAGCGTTACACATAACTAAGTGTTCAGTTTCTTATTGTGTACCATATTGTGGTATAATGTCTGAAATATATTATTTTCTGTTTTTCAGCTCCGTCTTCAAAAGAAAATGATGCAGAATAAATGTGTGTGATTGCCAATTTGATGTCAATCTGTTATGACTCAGATTGTCTGGCTATGTCAGACACTATTTGTGCACCGTTGGACATCAGGTCAAATGTTCCCCCACTATCACGGCACTCCGAGGTTAAAGAACTTCCTCAAGGTTACGTTTCTGGGACATGTTAAACACATTCCTTCTTTCTAATCTGGTTCCCACCAGATCTCATGTTTTCTGTCAGTCTGTTTACTCTATTCTTTCACATGTGCGTGCTGTAATTTGGGAGGGGGGGGGGCTTTGCTGATGTGTTATGTACTAAATAAAACAAATGTATATAAATTATTTGATACATATTACTGCACAGTTGATATACATGTGAAGTGTGTGTGTAAAAGAGTGCCTACACTAAACAGAAAACATGTTTGTGGAATATTGTTTTCAAATTAGTTTTTGCAGTTAAATATTGTTTTTATCTGCCAGTCTGGGCAAATTTTTGTGTTTAAAATCCTACAATAAAACATGAAAACACACTTGAGTTTCTGGGTTTCCATTCACCAGTAGATGGCAGTAGCAATGCACAAAACAAATATAAAGCATTTACAGTTTTAAAATGTAGTGTGGGTAGTTTTTGGATGTTGGGAAAGCAGGAGAGTCATTTTGCGACATAGAAAGTGTTGTGTGCAGAAATCGACCATTCCTATGCCTCAGGATTCCTTTTTTTTAAATAACACCAGATGGAAACAAAAGATGTTAAACATGGACAAAGGTTATAAAATGTCAGGGCTCAATTGCTAGAATTCATAAATCTAGGAATTATAGGTGCAAAAGACCTTTTATCTTGACCTCCAGTGTGTTAATGGATCTCTGACATTGGTTAATAGAAGAGACGTTCAGAATAAGGTTGAATTGTCATCGTAAGAGTACAGTATTTGCTGGTTAAAATACACGAGCTTGTGCGAGTACATTAAGTCATGTCTTTATTGTGAATGGCTTTATTGTGTGCTGGAGAGTGAAAGTGGAGCAGCTTGTAAGGGAAGGGAGTTGGTCTGGTTGAAAGTGTGTCTCTTGGAAGACAAATAGAGCTGTAATTATTTTTATCCCTGTCTGCAGCTGTTTTTCTAAGAACTCTGGCCGGAGCAGCCCAGGCCTGGAGGTTGCCAGGAAACAAGAGCAGGGGAAAAATAGTTTTTCTACATTAGGAATGAAAAATGAAAATTGAACGGCGGCCCAGAAATGTCGAGCAAAGACTAAATGGTAGACGGTGTTCCATTTTCCATGAACTCATGTGCTCACTCTGCAGTCTTTTCTTCAGCACTCCTGCTATTTTGCCATTTGATGGAAAAGGAGAAGCCTGTCAAGAGGCCTGCAGAGTCGTCTGGCGCGGAGAAGAAGTGACTCGTTGTTAATCTGTCCTTTGGGGGAGGTAGAGGAGGAAAATAACAGACTGTGTTGGAGGTCAAGCTGGAGCTGTGGTCTGTCGCTGGGGGTGGGAACAGGTTCAGACCCCTCCACACATCCACCACTGGCCTGCTTCTCCTACAAATAAACACTCAGCTGCTGGCCACGTACTACGTCCCCTGCAGACTGGAAAGAGCTGAAGGGTCACTGAAGGATACTAGATTAGTACTGCCCGCTCCGGAAGCATGCTATCGTAAAGTAAATCAAGTGAAACAGGCCTTGACATAAAGCCACGGCATTGATTTTTATATGTCAGAATGACACTGCAAATCTTTTGTTTTCATCCAAAGCAAAGTCTGCGTCCTCAATCTGGAGTAGTTAAAGTAATCAATGAGGTGTTTATTGTCATTCTTTTAATTTATGGCCATTATTTTAATTGCATCCCTGCTGTAGTCAAGTCTGTATGAATGGATTATGAGTCAGCTCTTCATATCTGATGAAGCTGGCAGGGGAAGAAAAAAGGGAAATATAGAAACTCTCTCTTCTCTTGTGCAGTAGGGGGAACCGTTGCTCCAGGCAGTGTGTGCACAATTCTGTGGCGTTCCACTGAAGGACAACTGAATGGAGAGAGCTGAGAACATAACAGATCCAGTTGACAGCAATAACAATGGCTGGGCCTGCAGCACAGAGACCATGTGCTCGGGAGGGGTGATTTTTAACAGTTTGTAATCCTTTTTTCTAATGTGCTCATGATGACAGATGCAGCCTGCTCCTATATTACAGGCGCAGGAAATAACCCGTTATTGACGGCAACATTAAAATCTCAGGATAGGGCATCAGGAGCAGACCAAAGCAGTTTTACTGCCATTGTAATTTGTTTGCATGGATGCCGATCGTATGTCAAATGTTGTTTGGGGAATATTTTAATCACTTGAGCTCCACAACTCATTACTGGAAATCCTGTCAACAAAAGTATCCATAGCAGTAATTGCCTTTGCTGTGTTCTTCCATTTTCTGAGTTTGAATGTCAAAGCTTGATTACTGCTCTGTATACTCAGTGCCATACATACACAGATTGGGTATCTGGCCGGTGGAGATGTCTGGTTATGTAGGAGCAGCTGTGTTTGGGAGTTAAAGGCAGCCAGAAATAACTCTGTTGTATGTGGTTGCTATGGCAGCTTCACGTAGCTCTGCAAAGCAGCACTCCATGCTGCACCATTGGAGAGTGTTACCTCTGAGCACTAACCTCCCAGGGAGGTATTTGCTGCATGTAGCCTCAGTGACTATTAGGTGGAGGCGTCCACAGAGGCCTGGATGTCCTCTGCGTCTGTGTTTTGGAACATGTTTTCCCACTAAGCCTGATGATGCTCACAGTCACACTGTCTATGCCCTGTTGCTGATGTCATGGCTGTGGTGCCAGAGTCTGCAGCCTACTGTACGTTGTCATGGAGAGGGCAGGCTGCGGGAGAAATATGAGACATGCCCAGGCTGTGCCAGCAGCTATAATAAAGACTGCTGCTCTCTTCTGCACTGCCACTTGTGTGCACGGCAGCAACACAGTATATTAATTACCCAGCGCCTCCTCTGTGTCATTCACCAGCGAGGGAAAGGAGAAGAAAAATTTCCAAAGCACGTCCTTAAAATAAAGCAGCACTGTACGTGCTCAGGGTATTAACTTCCACACAGATGACCCATTTTTCCATCTCAAAAGGTCTGCGGATGGGTGGAAAAAAAGAGAGGGTGGGGGGTGAAGGCGGGAGGGGAGCCAATCACGTGAATCTAAAGCAGGCTACAAATCCTGGCGGATTTCTCTTCCTCTTTGTGGCAATGTCTTCCTGTCAACTGTTTTTCCATTTCTCTGCTGGTAATTTAACTTCTTCAGCTGCCCTTCCTCCATGCAGGTTTCTTCCCTCCTCCATGTGTAAACCCGGCCTGTCTATTCAGCTCTGTTGTTTACATTCCCAGTGAGTGTGAGCTGCAGGGTGTGGACACCGACCACCACCCCCTCAATACTCTCTAATGTCATCCTGCCCCCACCCTGCCTCCAGCCTCCACCTATCGCCTCATCACTAGATCCCTGATAAGACGGAAATTCAATAGCACTACTCAGCCTGAGAGAAGTGCATCACGTGATCCTGTGCATTCCTGTTTACGCTGGGTGCTTTTTGTATTTTGGTCTGGTGTAACACGCCTGCTGTCTTGGAGCTGAATTTGTCATGAAGGGAGACAAAGAGGATAACAGCAGCAGGGCCGCATGGGAGAAAAAGAAAAAAATCAATCGCTCAGCATCACTTCTCATCCTGTCATCTGTCATCAGCATTATCTGTGCAATCTAAGCGAGGAGTGAAACTAGAAGAGGGAAGTGACACGTACACTGAGCAGGAGGGTGAAGAAAGGGTTAACTAAGCAGTCTGTGTGCAGTTATCCCCCCCTCCCTCTGATCTGCCTTCCTGTCTCTCAGGCAGTGCAGTGCAGTGGCTTTGAAAATCATGAGAGTCAGACAGGCTTGTTTTGCATACTGTAGGTCTCCTGCATTGACTTGTAGCAAATCCCTGCCCTCGGGAGGCATGTCAGAGGGGATTAATGGGATGGCTGGGGCCTCACAGAGTTTCCCTTTGTCGCAGCACAGTCCTGCACTGTATTTTCATCCCGAAGAGTGAGAAAAGAGCGAGCAGGTGGGGTGGTGCTGGTGGGAGAGGGTTGAGCTTGTGTCTGCAATGTGTGTGTCAGTGCACAGGGGAAGGGAGAGGGGGGTTATACAGTGGTGTTATTTCCCTCTGCCCTTATTCTTTTGAGCTAAGCTGAAGGGAGGGAGGGGAGGAGAGTGTAAATAATGTATTTGGAGCGGCGGGGAACAGGGAGCTGGAGCTTGACCGAGCTTGGTGCAGGGAAGAGAAGGGAAGGGTTGAGCAGCCATGCTGCTGCACAGGAAGCTGGATGTCGGAGGGGGAGGGGGGTGTATACGAGCTACAACAACCCTGCTAGGGTGCTCTGGGGAATGTGGGGCCTCTGCAAGAATGTAGCAATCCTCTACTTCCTCTTAGTCCTCTCAGTGTTACCAGCACAAATAGTTTGCTGCTGCAGAATGACATTAAGAATGCAATAGTTCTAATAATGTGGTAATGCCTGGGGCTGGTGGGGATTCAAATTGTTTCTCAGAAGGGGCTAAGCTCGGAAAGATGAAACCAGTCCTCCAGTTGCAGGGCAGGACAATAGATTTATCTCGAACTAGCTTCCACATAGTTATCTAGGCTGAAATATTGTTGAAAAATGAATAGTTTGACATTTTGGAAAATATCCTTATTGAACTTTTTGCAGAGAATTCCCCTTTTTTTTTTAGCTGCAGCCTGTTAGCCTGCAGCTTAGCTTAGCATAAAGACTGGGAACAGCTAGCATGTGGCTCTGTCCAAAGATTATAAATAGTAACACGCATGGAAACTACTATCAAAGCGTGTTGACCCGGGAGTTTGTGTCTAATTGTGTCTTTCTCTTGACTTTGTATGCAGCCCCCTCTAAAATTTGCTCTGTGTTCTGTCTGAACACACAGTTAAGATCACAAATCAACATGTTATGTCCTGCTTGTTTAGAACGTGTAAAAGCGACAATTTGCCATTTTTGAGGTTGTGCTGTTGGACCTTTTCTTGACTGGGTTTGGTTAAAGTCGGTTTCGTTAACTCAAACCAAAATCTCTAACCCCTGGTGCTGGGGGGCAGATTTTCTTACCTTTGGACAGAGCCTGGCTAGTGGTTTACAATCTTTATGCTAAGCTAAGCTCAGCTAACTGCTGCTTCATAATTGGGATCTTCTCATCTACCTCTCAGGAAGAAGGTGAACGATTATATTTTCTAAAAATGATAAACTTTTCTAAGGCTCCCCTCAACATGCCTCACTTTAAATGTGATGAAACCTTGCACTATGAAACCATCAGCTCTTTATTTCTCTCCTTATCTCTGTGTCGTTCTCTTCTCACTCTCCCTTGGTACTTCTTTTCTTTCTCCCACACCTGCTGTTTTATGGCAACCATAAAGGGGAGCTTCACCTTGAAACATGATAGAGCAACCCCAACTCCCACAACTACAGTCGTCTAAAAATGAAGAGAAAGATCAGATTTACACACAATGTAACCTTGGTGTAACTTTTGTATTTTATCATCTTTTCTTGGGCAAGCAGAACTCTGTTGCCGTATCACCCTGTGCAGCTCGGCAGTTACAACCCACTCGTTCACCCGAGAACTACAAAGTGGGTTTGACGCCTTGCATCTTGTGTAACCACAGCCTTTGAAGACTTTGGCTTTGAGCTCTGTGTCTCATCAATTCCCTACGCAAAGCTAAATTTGAATCTGAGGCGAGCACATAAGGGGGTAGCTTATCTGCCCCACTCGTTTTATGTTATCCATTCATGCACACTATTTTTATGACAGCCTGTGCATGCAGAGATATTTTACATTTTCTGTTGTTTATGTAACCATCTTCACTTTACATATGGATGTGTGCGTGTATTGTGTCTGCTTGGCGATGACAGTACGGTAACTTTTTAAGTTGAAGGACAGGAAGTGCTTTTGTAGGATGCATGGAAGGTGAAGGCTCTAGTTTCTTCATACATTAAAGGCATAAGCCCCCTTTCACACATGCACTGCAAACCTGAGCTTACCTAGACTTTACCCCGCGGAGCTGGAAGTAAGAACACAAATGTCCGAATCAGTCGGATCGGAACATCACACGGATTTTACCCTGCCAGCTCCCTGGTACAAAATCCATGTAATGCCCGATGTGTGAATAGAGCAGGTCATTGTGTGGAAAATTCACAGCTAACGGGTGGTTGTGTTGATCACGTTTCTATTATGTGGCTGGTGCAAAACCGGAAGAATACTAAAATCTGAGGTAAAGGAACGGTAGTTTCATGAAGATGCCAACGAAAATATCTAACTGGAGAGACAACTCAAAGTTTTATTAGGTATTCTCCATAGTTAGTGTAGTACCTACAGTAGTGGACGGTCGGCACGCCACCAGTTTGGAGAAGCAAACAGGAAAACGGCCGAACGAGAGAGGGGAAACTGGCGAAGAGCGCTGTCTGACAGCAACGTAAAACGGGCGAAAATATTTTAAATATAGTGTACACTTGAACTGAAACTGATTTTTTTCTCCAATCTGGCGGTATGCTAAGCTTCATCTACCGTGGATAATACATTGATTATGGAGAAATAACCTACCTCATACAACCACACTTCAAAACAGTCAAACTCTCCCTTTAACGGCCAAATTAAGAACCGGCTACACGATCATGATGCAATCCCCGTCATGTACTCATCTACGCAAGCGCCACCTCTCACCTAAACAAAACAGACCTTTTCCTGTAAGAGAGATTGTGTATGACACGGACCATCTCCTGTTGTGTGCTGCATGTGAAAACGGTAAACAAAGAATGTCTGGACCTTATTCATCGGACATTGGACACTGGAGTTCATATAAGGAAACGACTAGTTTTGTAATTTCTTGCATGAAAGTTAAAGGCTGTCTTGGAGGAAGAAAAATAATCAATCTGATCATGAGTCTGTCCAGTCGTTGGTCTTTCTGGGTCATGCTTTGATAAAATAAATACATTCACGTCTCAGCATGAGAGAGAGCAGAATGCGAGTGAAACAGATATACCCGCATTTCCAGTCTAAAAGGGAGCTGCGCCATAAAGTGAGAATCACAGCACATTCCTGACTTATTTGTCATCTGAGACCCTAGATTTGTCACATCAAATCTGCTTTTCTCAATGAACTGGGGAGGGAGATTACAGGCTCATATAGTCAGTGAGATAATATCGAAGGGTCGGGCTTTGACTCTCAAATGAAAGTCCTCAAGAGGGTCCAGATAATGGGTCCATGTCAAACGCAACATCTGACTCGCAGGCTAACTCCTTTTGTGTCCTTCTGGAAATATGCTTTTCCTCTGCCCCCAATCCATTTGAAATACCGGCCAGCCTTGCAATTGTTCCGTGGACCTAAGCTGCAGAGCCACAACGCTCTTTCCTAGCCTTCAGCCTTTCACTCGCCGCCAAATCCTCTTCAAGGCGGAGATGATCCACCACGCAACTGAATTCACTATCAATATAAGACGAGAGCTGGAGTCGTTATTCTATTCTCTCCGTCTGATCACCTTCCATGGAATTGATTATACAATTTTCTTCTCCGTTTCATCTCTTATATTTCAGCCCTCTGCACTCACGTTGATTTATGTCGGCATAGCACCATGTGAGTTCACAGTAACGTATCTCCAGTTTGCTTTGAGATTCAGCTGAGCTACATCAATATCCCCCATCTGACCTATTTTGTACGAAAGCCTTGATCTCCCTCCACGTTTGTTTGGAGTCTATTTGTAGCTGCTGTGACGATTTGATATTAATGACTCAAATATGAGAAACTTGTTATGTTTGCTTTCAAACCACAGTACTACTTTCATTAGCATATAAAAGGCTTTTTTAAATATATATTCTTATCTAATTTGAGGTGTTTCTCTCCATAAATTATTTCACAGGGTAGCGAGAGTAAATCAGACAGATCAGTTCTTTATCATGTAGTTTTACCCTGAAAGCCTGCATTCCTGGACTTGATTTGAATTTAATGGACTTGTAGATGATTAATGAATCAATTATTGGTTACGAGCAGCTGATGGCTGTGCGGCTGCAGCGGCGACCGCTGACAGCTTTTCAAATTGAAAGGAGCACAATCGTTGTGAAGACTCGCATGCTGCCAACTCAATGTGCTCCTGTAATTATAAATGCATGAAATAATTAACAAACAACTCCGCTGCAAGGTTGCTACACGTCGGGTCATTCGGGGTCAACGTGCAAGGGGCTGGTGGAGAGGGGAGCTCGGAGATGACTGCACTTTGTCCGATAAGGACGGAAACACAGATTGAGATAATCTTGTGGCGAGAAATGCACTGTGGGCTTTTAGTCCAGATGACGCTCAGTGTGAGGCCTCCCTCTCATATAGCTGAGTGAAAGCACCCCCCACTACCACCACCATCACCATCCACACCCTCTCCACCCCTCCTTCTCCATTCTTCCAGAGGGACGGCTTGTTGACATCCATTAGGAGGTTTCCCAGCATTGAGCCAGGCCAGGAAAGAGGGCTAATGATGTAATTCCCTCAGAGATGACATTAAAATGTCAAAGTGCCGCAGCTGACCTCATCCATTTAGCACACATTTTCCAATAATGTACATTTGTCTTCTGCCCCCCCCCCCCCCCTTCCCTCAGCTTTCCTTCCTAGAAACTGGGGCTCCCCACCCATCCAAGTGCCTCCAGGCTCTACTTAGGTGTGCAGCCACACGACGGAGGACAGACTGGAATAAGAAGGGATATCATCAAAGCGTGTCTTCCCCCGGAGCTATAAATGCCCTGCCCCAGAAAACAGTGTTTTGAACAGGCTATGTGTGTCACATTACATTTATCCCTCCCTTTTTTAAAGCTTCAGCTCATGTTAATTCATCTCGTCTGTACAACAAAGACCCTCACATCCTCATTCCTCCACCTCTTTTACTATTCCTGCCACATGTGGGAAGGATTTAGTTATCTGTATTTATCCTCCTTGAGGGCACCATATTGTAAAAAGTGAGATTTCCATGTCTTTTTTTAATTGTTAAGCAGGACGAGGTGCTATATAAATACTGTGAAAGTATCAAAACGATCAATCCACAGAGAAATGCACACAGCCTGTGTTAAGAAACTGTGCCTTTAAATGAGTTGTGAAGACGTTTAATGGTTGTGATGTCACAACTAAACTATATATAGCTAGAAAGTGCTTACCGTCATACTCGGTCGAAATGACGGCGCAGAGACGCAGATGCAGACGACCTGGAAACACTGACCAATCAGAGCAGACTGGGCTTTTTTCGGGCGGGGGTGCTAAGCGAGCGTTTCAGACAGAGGGCGAATACAGGTATATTCAGACAGACAGTATGAGAAAAATAATGTGTGCTGTGAAATACAAGTATGAACCTGAAAATTAGGATAATATGCAACCTTTAAAAATATGATTAGATCTGATTTTGAATGTGTTAAGATGTGCCTCAGAATGAACAGAACATCTTGTACAGAGTACATTTTCTACGTGCCTAACACTGCTGCCCTGTGCCTTTCACACTGGTCAACAAACACACTATTTTTCAGATAAAATGTATAATCTGAATTATATTTGTACGAGGGAGACGTGACAGCTCTCTATTCTTCAGCCCAGCGAGTGGGCAGGCTTAGATGTCAATAATGGATGCTTGAAGGCAGAGTAAGTAGACGTGAACTGGAAGCAGAGAAGGAGGGCTGCGCCTCACTTAATAATGAATCAATTGATCCCCCTGCAGATGATGGATCAGGTTGCTATGACGACAGATGCAGTGCTACCCAGAGCGTGGAGAAGAGGGTTTGTTTTCCAGATCCATACACTTAAAGCTGTGAGTGGAGCTTGGCTGTAAATGTATGGTGACACAAGACGTGACTAATAAAGGTGGTGAAAACAGTAAATGTGTATATTGCAGCCAGGTGGATATTCTCCTATGAGGGATAACTCTGCAGAATCAGCAATCAATCACATCCTGTTGTACAACTCCAAATCTATTTTTCTCTACATTGTTCTGACCTTGAATGCAGGTGTAAAGATGCTGCAGGTGCATGATATTATATTAGCAATCATCCCACATAGATTAGATCAATCTGGGCGTTGCTCCTTGGATGGATGTTAGAGCACAGAGTCTGAGCTGAATACACATGTGGGTTGTGTTGTGCATGTAAGCACTGGCTTTCAGAAAGACCAACATGTTTACTGTGTCTGCATGTGTGTGCTCCGTTGCCACGGCAACACCGCTGATGCCGGGTCCAGCTGGGACCATGTTGCCAAGTAACAGCTGAGTTATGAGAGTGGAGGACAGGAGCTAGGCGTTGGGAGGGGGGAGTGGGCGGAGGGAGCACCGAGGATACGAAGACTTGTACAAAGCCAGTGAGCAACAAAGACTGCAAGCATGAGGGGGAAAATATCTCTGTAGGTAGGGGAAAAAAAGCGTTTATTTAGGTTGGGGCTTCGGATTGAAAAGTAAGATGTTTTTCATCTTTCTGTGTCCGTTCCAGCCAGAGAATATTAATACTTCGGTGCATAACAAAGCAGCTTTAATCTCTGGAAAAGGCACACAAACAAAATAAGTCCTGCCAGCAACAAAAGAGATGTGCATCATACTAAACAGCTCTGATAAGTCCTTTTAAGAACAGAAAATTGGAGTAATGAAACAACAATAGTGTGTGCAGAGGCCTGGCTGCCCTGACGCTGCCTACACATGACTACACAGAGGGCATGGAGCCTGTAATGACTCACAAGCAGGCAGAAATATCGGAAACAGTCCCGCTCCAAAGCCCTCAGCTGTAAATGATTGTTGTGTCCTTGTGATTCAGGGGGCTCAGGCACAAAGAGCAGTGCTCAGGCCCCATTGTTGAGCCAGCACTGGTTTAGCATACGGGCAGGGAAGGTTACAGTGAACTCACTCCTGAGTTCAGTTTCCCGGTTGTGCTGTCTGTAATCTATTAAGTTACACAAGCTAATAAGCTGGTCGTGTTTTTGCTGCCATGAGGCTTCTTTCAAAGTAAGGTTACACCCACAAATGATTCAAAACAAAGTAGGACGATATGTTCTTTACTATCACTCACTCCTCTGACCTGCTTACTCACACAGATGCTGTCATGAATCATCTCGACCCGATCTTTAATCTGCCTAGGACGCCCTCCTCGTGTACAAACGTGATTATGCAGTTTCATACATGCATTGTCTTTGGCTTCTGGCTCAAATGCTTTTGTTCACGCTCACTATTATCACATTTTCCTGTCTTCCATCGACTGAGCAGTCTGATTTGTTGCCATGGAAACTGGTCATGAAGTGCCTTGGTGCTTCATTTGGGACTAATTGTCATCCCCAAACAAACACGTATGCTCTTCGCCTCACACTCGCTGCTGCTGCTGCTGCTGCTGCTGAAATCACTGCATTTGTCGCTCTCTTTGTTACAACATCTCATGCTCCAGTACTTCTCAACAATAAACCTCTGACACAAAGCCCCTGAAATCCTGCGCAAGAGTGAGTGAAATAGCTGGAAACAACAAACTACATGAAACAAAACAGCTATTGAAGTTCCTGGACCTGTTCCCAAGCCTCTTGATCTAAATTTGCTTGATGAATTTTCAGCCTGGGAAATGTGAAATGTGACCCTCGAGGCTGACACATCTAGTCCTCGGCTAAAGGTTGCGTTAAGAGACATCAAAGTTCAGAGGACATCGTGTTCGTCCGGATCATGCAGTTCAGGAATTACAGGTGGGGACAGGGCGAACCAGAATAACAACAACAATTGAGCCAACGTGGCCACATCTTTATATAACAGAGCTTGCCTGTGGCGATTGTGCAATGCGGTGCAGTTGTCTGGGCTGATGTAAACAGAGCCTTAGAGCCTCTGGAGGCTCAGCCATGTGCCTTGATGCAGCAGTTATGGGCACATGCCCTACTTTCATAAATCAGAGCTGGAAAAAAGGAAACAGCGTCAAGGGAGAGGAGGAGGAGGAGGGGAGAGCGGTGAGAAGGGATGCCGAATGTGTAGGAGAGGGAGGGGGGGCTGAACAAGGCTCATATTGATGTTCCAAACACAGCTGCAGGCGTCAGCTGACTAGCTGGCCTGGAAGCAGCCCCAAGCTCTGCCTCCTGCCTTTATCAGCTTACACTGTGACCTTTCTCTCTCTACTGGAATAGATCCCCCCCCGAACCTAACCCCCTTACCCCTCCCTCCATATCTGGCCCTTTACCACGCACTGTCCACACAGCCCAAGTGAGTCCAGACCCTGTATGTCCTCTCTGACATCTGACTTCTGCCGGGGGTTTTTGTATCTGCATGCCTCCAGAAACACTGGCTCTCTTTTCGGCACATCAGCACTTTCATTTGTCTCACATGGCTCAGTTTCCAAGCCTCTCCCCACGCTCTTACACAACTCACCATGAGGTCACTGTTACTCCTCACGTCCGCACCCCGGACGGAGGAGGGTAAAGAGAGCGTGACGACGAAGGCCTTGGATACTTTGCAAATACATGTCAGTTCAGCAGGATTGTTGGGCAACATGCATCCCTCTTGTGTATCTGCAAAGTGTTCCAAGAAACAAAGAGAAGGATTTGGAAATGCTTAAGCTGACAACTTAGTTTAGGACATATTTAGTGAACCTGAAGTTAGCAACAGTTCAGAAGCAGCAGCTGTCGTCGAGAGTCAATCCCTGAGGGCCAGTAATCAGCAGAGGTAACTGTCAATCAAAGGTCTGCAGGCCTCAAGGGCTTTTTCTCAGAAAGACGCCCCCGCGATGCACACACACACACACACAAACACACACACACAAGCACGCACACACACACACACACACACACACACACACACACACACACACACACACACACACACACACACACACAGAGCACACCTCCCCTTGATGACGCTCTTCAAGTGTTACTGGATAGTGTTTCTATGGGAGCTGTCCACCCCCCCCCCACACACACACACACACACACACACACACACACAGCAACGCCTCCCTCCCCTCCCAACTATTTGCAGGAAACACTCATCCTTCTCTGGAGATGTCGCTCGCGGCGGCTCATGCACTCATAAATCCTGGGCTCCTTTCTGGGAAATGAAGGGCTTAAAAGATACATACATACACACCCTGAGAGTGAGGAAAGGGGGGGACGCAAAACACAGCTTGCCAAGTATATCTCCAATGCCTTTTTGACAGTGAAGAGGTTGGATTGAGTGTCTGCCTCCTGTGGGAGCAAATAAGGAGCATATTCTGCGCATCCCTGGTTACTGTTCGAGACACTGCGGTGTCTAGGCAGACCTCAGCGATACCGAAAACATCACAGGAGTGAGAAGTGTTTGGCGGTGGAGGGCGAAGAGGGACGGATGAAGGGAGCAAATAAGAGAGAAGGCGAGAGAAAGAATAGAAGCGTGTAAAGGCAGCCATCGCCCGCTTCAAATGTCAGCCAGCTCCCGGTTAGACAATGGAACACAGCTGTTGCAAAGCTTTCAACTGCAGCTGTCTGTCTCTTGCTGGCATTATATGCATGTACATGTGGTCGTGGGTTGTGTTTGAACACGGGGCCGCTATAAAGTATTATAGGAAGATCAGTGTGTACAATATTCCAGTGTTATAGGGTGGATCGAGGTCACAGGGAGTTGCAGAGAGACACATGAGTAGGGGGCGAGTATGTCAGATGTTCCTGATTTAGAAACCCTCAAGCAAGAGGGAAACAGGGGTGGGGTGGCAAAGAGGCTGCAGCACTCACAGCCTGGAGTGGGCTGTAATGGTTTGGGGCTGAGGGTCAAAGTGTGTGTGTGTGTGTGTGGGGGGGGCATGAAGGACATAGCTGCGGAGGACATTTCACTAAAGAAAGTAATCCGATTGAGGGTTAAGAGACGAATGTGGAAATTAAATTCGATTACTATCCCGGGCAGGTTTCGTGACTGAAACGGCCGCAGTGTCCGTCACGCCTGAAAACTCCTTCAAGTGCCTCATTATCGGTGTCATCTGTGGATCGTCGGAGAACATCTCATCCTCGTCTCGGCTGCTTTTTGATCATCCTCCAGACAATGCACCATTAGGCCAGGGCTGATTTTCTAAAGCACAGCTCAATTACTCAAGGGGAGACTCATTAGCATATCAGAAAGCACAGGCGTGACTCTGCAAATAAAAGAACACATTAGACCCCCCCCCCCCCCCCCCACAATATGATTCAATTATTCATATAATGTAAGAGCGAACACATAGAACCGAGTCACACCTTGATTTGCATTCAGCTGAGGAAATTAACATTTCTTGAGCTCTCACTCGAACACACCAGCTTGCATTTTTGGAAGTTTCACTCAAACCATGGGCGTGTGTGTGTGTGTCTGCCTGCTTTGTCGCACAAGCCGATTAAGTAGCCTGACAATATGTCTTAGCTTCAATATTCCTTAAATGTCACTTTTCACGCTACACCATTTTGTCACAGTAGTTAAGAGTGCCACCCTGAGTGCCTAGTCAGCGCCTGCTCAACTACACAAGGCAGGGCTCCTCAATTATTCATAAGAGGGAAAACACACACATGTGGTCTCACTTTGCGTGTGCTTGTGTGTGTGTTTGTGTGTGTGTGTGTGTTTGAGAGAGAGAGAGAGAGAGAGAGAGAGTCTGGAGACAGATGATAGCATTCCCCAGAAATGATGTTTCTTGTTCTGGCATTTTTGCGAAAACAGGGGAGAGGAAATAGCACACAGCTGAACAATGAAAATGTCAGTCGGCGCCATTCATCCTTAAAACGCCATCAACAGCCATCACCATCCACCCCCGATGATAAATGAGGCACCTCTGCCTGTGTGGATCAGATGAGTCAGCAATATGTTACAGGAAGCTGGATGGAGGAAAGTAGCCAGAATATCGACGCTCCTGTTTTAGAGCATTGCGTGCAGCGAAGTTAAAACATCGTAAAACTGAGCGGGAGATTCCCTGAATAATATATCAGCCCTTTGATTCAACCTCTGTCTTACTATTTGTTTGCATGCATGAGTAAATTCCTATGCATGCTCATCTGACTGTGAGGTCTATGCGTCGCTGCTTTTGCTGTACATAAAGAATGTGTTGATATGTGTGTGCGTGTGTGTCAGCCACTGACTTTGTGTTCATTCCACAGTAAATTGATCTGGCTGCTCACTAGACTGGATGGAAAAGGGCCCGGGGCGAGAAGTGCACACTGCATCAGCAGATGGGAGAGCCCACTGTGTTGCCATCACATGGCATTCCTCCTCACTGGGCATGCTCAGTGGGCCACGCCCCACACAGCACCACCCCCTTCCACCCGGGGCCTGTTTGAACCAGTCAGTCGGAGGTGGCGGCGGTGCTCTCTCTTGTTTCTGAAATTGCTTTGAAGGTCATGGGGGGGGGGGGGGGGGGGGGGTTCAGAAAGCTCTTTGGGTTGCAGGGCTGATATGTCGCTTATTATTTCCACTCTGTGCCTTTGCCCTGTCACGGCCCTCTGAGAGGCATGCAACAAGCCAGTGCTGGGCATGCAGAGCTAGTAGATGCTTCACAATGCTTAGCTATCAGATGAGAAACAGAATTTAAAGGTGACTTACTGTAAAAGCTGAGATTTCCATGTCTTTGTTTGATCATCAAGCATGTTGAGGCGCTTTATAAATACTGTAAAAGTATCAAAGAGAGAAATTCACACAGCCCATATGCAGAAGCTGTGCTTTTAGGCTAACTTCACACACGTGCGTTGACATGTACATCAGTAACCTGAAAATGCCCATACCCCGGTTTAGGGAATGATTGGATTATTGAAGTTCCCCTTGTATACATGAGAGGGGGTTGAATGGCAAAATGACGGAGTAACTCTTTCTCCTGTACAGTAGGTGGCTCTCCGCCAACATACAGCTGGACTGAATACAACTTTTTTTTCCGGTTCACCTTTGTCTAAATCACAAACCGCCGACTTTTGGACAGAATTACGACCGAAACTTCTTCGTCTTCTTGGTAGTAATGTTACTTTCCGTTACAAAGTCCTCCCTTGGTTTAAAGGTAATGCTCTATTGTTGACGTTTTTTTCACGTTGTTTTCGGCGCTGTTGCTTTCTGGCTTATTTTATTTCCAGGTCAAAAGCCACCGCTGGTCGGTAGACGAGAAACACGATAATAATCTGAGAGCGCTGTTTAGATGCACGAATAATCCGGGACTGAAGGAGTTCTCTAGGTCTGTTAATCGGGGTATGACAACCCCAATTTTACCCGGGGTATGGTGTTTACATGTTGTTTGAGAAACCAGGGTATAGCCTTAAGATAATTGGGTTTTTAAACTGTATGTAAACGCACTGACAGACTCAGGTAGATCCCGCAAATTGACTCAGGGTTGTCCGGTGGTGGGAGTGTCACCGGCCTGTTGTGTTCATTACCCCACGTAGCACAAGTAGACTAAATATTTCAGTTATTCAGTTGCTAAACAGACGTGCATTTTTGCCCCACCACCTGAATTGGTCGCCGCCTGAGTTGTGATGTTACAACTATACTATATATAGGTATAAAGTGTTGCAACAGAAACACTGACCAATCAGAGGAGACTGAGGTTTGCGAAGGGGGGCTTAAAGCGACAGGCGCTAAAACGGAGCGTTTCAGATAAAGCATGTAAACATGTTCTAGTAGACAACCGAAATACAAGAATAAACCTAAAAATGAGCAAAATAAGGAAGCGTTAACTCCTGGCAGCTAGATTTCAGTTGATAAGGAGTCTCAACAAAATGAAAAAGGGAACTTGTGCAGTGTTTACCCAAAAAGAGTGAATTAAAGGGATGTGAAATAATGGTTTCATTGTATGCTTCACTTAAGCAATACATCAGAAATTAATTGAAATCACTTTAAGCGATGTCTTGCATCTTACGATTGAAATAGAAGCGTACAATTACAGGTGCAATCCTTCTCTGAAAAGGTGTAAACAAACACAGGAGCAGTGAATTCACAGCAGCAGGCGGATATTTCAAGCCGCTCCATGATCTCATTCACACTGTTACAGAGGAACAAACTGGATAGGAAGATTACGTCTGGTTAAGTTTCACTAAATTATGTGTAAACATGTAAAAGATATGAAACCGCTGCAGGTACAGAATGAATATGATTACAGTTTCTGAGTGGCATAATATTATGGTCTCCCGCCCTACTGTTACACCTCATCACCATTATCATTGCACGCTGCCTGCTGACAATGCAGAGAACTGAATCACAGGCTGAATTCCTCCATGAGTCACATGGCACAAACAGTTTTTTTTCTTTCTAAATCCCTCAGGCTTTTACACATTCTCTCTTTGTCTTGCCACCACATTCTGCTTGTCTCTGGTCCTTCCATCTTTGTTCGCTCCCCTCTCCGACTGCATCGCAGGCTTCCTGTTTATGTCAGACGAGCATCAGGCCAATCAGCTGTGAAGGCTGTGATCCTCCTCGTAGCTATTTACTACCCTGTGGTCTGTTTAAAAAAAGAATGAAAGCGAGCTAAGCTTGGTGCAGGCTGCTGAGTAAGCAGACACGCAAAGCTCCAATCAGAGTCCACAACTGACCTATATACATTCTCTGTCCTTCTGCTTATGAAAGTGTGGGTTTTTTTTTGCTTTTCTAAAATGTGCTGCTGCTCACTTGGTGAAGTATTCATTTATTTGCTTATCGTGTTTCTCACAGCGCAGCGGGATCTGCACGCTGACATTTTTTTGTTGCTGCTGAGGGCCGGAATGTGCTAGTTTGCAAGTTTTGAAGATAACAAAGCAGCATGAGGCGGCTGCGTGTAAACGTTGGATGAGGTCACGGTCCGCAAACACAGCACGCCGTGACATGAGAGGGGATTTTGTTCTGGATTCTCCCTTGGTGGTGTCATATCTTTCTGTTTTTCTGTTGCCCTGTTTGCTCTGTGCGCATTTCAGAACACAATTGCAGGTTATCAAAACTGCAAGCCTTAGCTAACATCTGTTATTATGGTTGGAGGAAAGTGCAGACTGCATTTGAAAACATCAACGAGAATAGACTATGTGAAGTGTGCAGAGGCCTGTTCGTGAGTCCAGCTTTCTCTTGGAGTTCACAGTGTACTATAAATCTGTTAGACGAGGAGAAAATATAATCAGGGCTTTGCCGGGCGTTTGAGTTCATTGCAGGCATTACATGAGTACTAATGCCTGATTCAACACTGGCTCTGGCAAACATGCCTGACATTCAATGTTTACACCCCTCGATGAAAGCTGCTAGTCAGACAGTCTGATAGCGCGGCCTGGAATTAGATTCAGGAAGTCATGAGATTTCCAGGTGGCTTGGCTTTCCCAGAATTGTTAAGCAGGGATTTTTCAAAGTGTTGCCAGCACACATTAAACTGAAGACACCTTCTGTAAAGAATTAAACCGATATGTTTCTTGTGCTTATCTCACATAGCAACGTGTAAACCCGAGAAAGAAACAGTTCTGAAAATCAAGCCTCGCTGAGCACATAAATACATAAACCTCCTCTCGAATTCTCTTACTTCACATTTGAAAAAAACAAAACAACTGAGAGAATAATAGTGGAAGAACATTCAAGCACTTGGACCTTTTCAGAGAGAAAGGGCTCCCCGGTGCCATCATTTGGTATAGAGAAATTCATGAATAATGAATTTGTGCTGAACTCATGCTGAACCCTCTGCACCAGCATTGAGCCAGAGATCAGCACATGACATCCAACACACACACACACACACTCATGCACTCTGTGACCTCTGCAAAACTCCAAACATACGAGGCAATCTGCTGTTGAGTATTGTGACTGCTGTGTGAATCATTACACTGTACTGCACCTGGCTGCAGTTAAAGAGAGGACTTCTCCTTTGATAAACCTGACGACTGTTGGCCAAAACTGGAAAGATAAATACAAACCGCCGACCAACCGGTGCTGGAGCAGTTAAAGCTCCCGCCCTTTTGGCATCTAAAGTGTGTGTGTGTGTGTGTGTGAGTGTTCAATGTTTAACCCTTGTGTCAACAGCGCGCATGTGTCACAACAGCATTCCAGTGAGGCACTTGTCTTGTGACAGAGAGCGGTTTCATAATGGGAGCAGTGCTCAGACCGCCCCACGTGCATTGTTGTGTGGCAGGAGGAAGGAGCTTTGTCTCAGTGCAGCGTGACGAGTTTCATGTCCCTGCGTGTTGTGTGTTAATGAGCAGAGAGGTGAGGTGGTGAATAGCTGGGTTAACTAGTTCAAACAGCAAACACAGCAGCACCCTGTTTACCCAGAATGAGCCTCTCCTCTTCCTCATCGCTGTAAATGGTTAACTCGGCAACGGTCATGTGAGAGCCGCAGTTACATGGGAGGTGATCTTTCCTTGTCTTGTTGTTAGGCAACGATATTTTTGATGAGAGCGACTGAGCAGAGAGCGGAGCGCGTCACGCAGCCTCAGGAAGGGAGGCAGGAATGAGCTCTCTGCAAACATGTCTCTTGATGAGCAAAGTAGATATGTGCACGGGAAAATAAAAGTGTAGAAATAGGGAGTGCGTTTTGTCCTTCAGGGCAACCCTGGGTGTAGCCAGACTTGTCAGTCAGTGTGAAACCATTTCCGCTTCAAGGCCGTCTGACTCCTCCCTGCCATTGTGTTGCAACGTGCTGTAGGTGAACTTTATCCCTCTTTGTTGAGAGAGAGAGAGACACACAGAAAGAGAAAAAGCTTTCAAGATATTTGCATAGAGCAAGGTCAAGTTACACATCTGCGAGCCTGCTGAACAATGTGGATCCCTTGACTTAGGAGTGGGAGAAGTAATCACAACCTTTCATGTGAAAACAAAACAGTTTGAAAAACAGCCCAAACCTGTATGTTGACTGTGAAACACCCCCCCAATATACACCCAGTGTTGCATTACCATCACAAACTGAAATCACACAGATAACATTCACCACACCCCAGCTCAGCGCGGCCTTTGGATAGGAAGGTTTTGTGCAAACACATGGTGTAAGACGCCTCTCTATCAGCAGCGAGCTCGTAGTCGTTACAAATTTGCTCAATACAAACACGCGGGTTCGTATCACTTCTGGCTTATCAGGCTCCTTCAAGGGCACTGAACTTTCCCACAGCGCTCCCTTCCCTCTGTCCTTTTGTATCCCCTTGGGACTCGACTGTTGCGTCAAAGCTCTGCTATTAATCCCATGTGCTTCCCACAGTATTACTGTACCGCTTCAGCTGAGCCTGTTGCGGTGATATATGACTAAACTATCCACTATGTGCCTGTTAGGAACAATGACTGCAAGTATGACAACATAATATTTGTTGCAAAACCAGTTTGTCATAGATGATGTTTACAATGTGAGGTCATGTGATCCAAATAAAGGCTGTCATCACTTTCATATCCATAAAAACCAAAGGCTCTAACACATGGAGTAAAATTAATCGAATTTGTCTTATTCCAGTTTATATGAACTTGTGTCTTGTTTCTGTAGTTTTTGCCAACATTCATATCAGTAATAATAACATTTGTCTCACAATGGTTCTCATAAAAAGTTAAGACAAGACAAGTTAAATAAACCTATAATTCATTCTTACTCAATGATGAAAATATGTTGTAAAATTTCTGGTCTCTTCATTCTTGGTACCTCCTCGCCCAGAGTTAGGTAAGGTGGTTTTTAAAGGTAACTTGTAACATCAGGAGATTACTGCCATTAAAAAGTAAGCTGTTACATTACAACGTTACCTACTGAGAAAAGTAACTAGTTAGAGTACTTTTTTTGTTACCAAAAATGCAGCCTTTTGTGTTTCGGAGCTGTAGCGTCCCTGCACAGGCATTTTTCTCTTTCTCCATGGGCCTTGATTACCAATGTTGGGGAGTTCTTTGAATTTTCTGCTCTGCTCTTTAGTTTCAAACCAATCCCAAGGTTATCTGAACTTAACTAGAGAAGAAAAAAGGTTTAAAAAAGGTGAAATTCTTACTCAAACTGTGGCTTGTGAACAACCATCACAGTTCACATACCGAGCTCTCGGTTCAGCTTTGACCTATCATATTCCTGTCTAATTACCAACATAACCAGTACTCTCAAGTATATACAGTGCAGTATTAATGGCCAAAGCTACGAAAATGAGACACAAGTTGTAATAAACTGTGATTATCCTCTCTGAATTCACATACACGCGGTTGTACTCGTCAGTCCAACTCTACTTTCTATTCCAGCTCCTCACAGCGAGATGTTTTCTAAGACAAGGCTTTGAAGTGGATGAGGGAGGTGAGGCGTTGTGTGCCCAGATGCCCAGACACTGTGGTTAAGGAGGCTTTATCACACAGACAGGAGGACAGCACTCATCTCATACCCTCCCATCTTTCACCGCAGCGGGAGGCTGAGTATGACAACCAATGCTCCCCAGCTGCTCAGGGGCCAGGCCCGCAAAAACCACAGGCGAATAATGAATGCCACACCATCGTGACAACTTGCACTTTTATGGAAAGGGGAGGAAGGACATCTCTGGCAAGGACGCTCACAGCATATGATGAAACATCCTCCATAAACCAGACAATCAAAGGGAGGGCAGGGAAACATCTGCGGAATCCGTGATGGGAACCTCGGCTGATTTATGACCACTACCAAAAAAGGGCTGTTTCCAAGTAAATGTGTTTAGAGCTTAATTGCGGGAAAAATGAAGGGAGATCGCCTTCCAAATGTAACCACAACATCTGTAAGCGATGCATTACAGTTGCATTTCTCCATGATCTTTCCTACTTTCCTGATCTGAATAAACCACACGCTGTCTATGAACAATTTCCCCCCAAAAATGAAGAGAATTGAGGTTTTCCAATTAGGTCAGTATTAGCTATTCTTGGCTTCCCTTCCTCTCACAGTCATGCTATTCTGCATTCTATACATCACAGAAATTACTCTGCATAGCCTTCTGCTTTCAAGGCAAACATTACTAGAAAAGGAGCAGCTTTGATCGTCTCCCAATAGCAACCCTGGAATTTATTCTAAATAAAGGAGTTATGAATATGCATGTACACATATTTTTATGGATTATTCACCAGGGTTTTAACTGTTTGGCAAAGGAGTAAATGCACATGGGCGTTCTAACTAATACAGCAGCAAAATGATGCCCACACTTGAATACATGACATCCGACTGCTGATTTAACTGCTGTGCAGTGGATGGCTGAGTCCATTTTCTAGTGCGGCAGCTCGAAAATAGACAGGAGCTCCGGTAATAAATAAGCCGACTTTGGGAAAGTTTTTATTTTGGCTCAGAGGAAGAGGTTACATAACCCAAGAAATACTCCTTCTTTCTTTTTTTTCGCTCAACAAGAAAAAAAAGAAAAAAATGTAACCTTTGTCAGGATAAGATGCTGGAGGAAAAAATGCTGTGTGTCCAAATATAAATACACACATTCAGACACGTACTGTACATACATATTTATACTGCTGTGGTTAAGATCCTTATAATGAACCCGGATGTGTTAAATACCTCAGGACTGTGTATGAGGATCAATCAGAGTGTAAGAATAAAGCAGCTGTAGAGAAACTAGGGCTGTACTTTTATAAATGTGTGTGAGTGCTCGCTGCAGAATGACATTTAGAACATTTTGTCTGAGTCGGTCACAAAGCTGGAATGACTGCACAGCTCAGTTCAGTAAGCTAAACATAACAACTATGAGTCAGGGGTGAAACTGCCTTTTAAGGGCAACAAGTGAGAAGCCATTTATACGTGCAGGTAATGTTACTCATTCTAATAGCAGCGTATGAATTGGACAGCCTAACCTTGAATACCGGTTCAGCAAGTTCAAATTATACGTGCAGATTTTGCTATGCTGACAAAGAGGCCAGGGAAAGTTTGTTTACATCAATGTCTGGCTGTGACAGAAATATATGGGGGGTTTCCACTGCGGGAAGTGATGTCAGCTCACAATGCATGCGCGCTTACTTAAGCATGAGTCTTTCTGTTCCTGGTTGCCTAAATAGTCTGCAGCGCCTTCTGAAACTACCTTCTGTTTAAAAATGGATGTGAAAACAATGTTCATTTGCATTTTTCTGCAGGGATTATTTCCTCCTCGTTCTTTCCCCTCTGCTGTTTACTGAGTCGTCTGTCCCCCGACGAGCTCGGCAGATTAAGGGGATATGTTACCATCTTGTTTTTTTTCTAAATGGATACACATGTGGCACATCTGGGTCCAAGCCTGACTCATTACTCACTTTTTTTTATGTTCCATTCTCTGCAGCCATGGCAACTGCTGCATGTTTGGCAGAAAGCTTTTGAAGGCAGTGGAAAAAGAGAGAGAGAGACACACAGAGAGAGAGAGAGAGCCTTGGGAGGGAGCATAAAGGGAGAGCGAGAGAGGGAGGGAGAGCAAGCAAGCTCTCAGTAGTTGGCCTACATCCAGTGTAATCATGCCATGGAGCCGAAATGAGGCCTTTGGCAGCACACCAGGTTTCTGAGAACAAAGATGTGAGCTTCTAATGTTGGCGGTGGGGCCTGCTTGGCATCCTTTGCCATTTCCCAGCAGCCCTTGTCTTGGCCGACTGCCAGGCCCCCACCCCCACCCCCACTGGGACTGCAAAGAGGATCAGAATAAAGAGAGAGACTTGTTTTTCACTCGCCTCTTGCTCTGGCCCAATGACATCACCTCTGCAGCCTCCAGCCCCCAGATTCCAGCCGCCCAGCACATTTTTCCCTTTTTGCTGTCGACCCTCCATTTTATTTTGAATTCCACCATTTTATACCTAAATCAAAGCAGACTCCTTAAAATGGCTAATTTGTGTGGGGTTTTTTTGTGCACATGATTTCTCTGCAGCATGCAATCGGGAGGCATTTCATTCAGAAAAAAACAAGAAAAATGTCTTCAAGCTGACATTAAAATACAGGAAGCTGCTAATATGACATACGGATGCTTTGGCATTATCTTTCAGAGCTCCCCAAATTTTATCGGCACTCTAATCCTTGCTGTGCAAATCTGTGGCTAAAAATAGCACCGTGAACAGGATATATATGGTAGTCGGAGTACAGTGATAATCTCCATGGTTACCTCTCGCTGTTACATATGTAGGAGCTCTGTAAAGTATGCACATTAGTCCTTAAATTCACCCTCTCTGTGCAGCTATTTGTGTGCAAGGGAGGGCATTGTAACATCCACCTTAAATCCAGTAACATGTCCTGTTATAACCTGCTTTTATGTCCGTGCAAGATGTTACAGTTGAGTTTGGTGCTCACCTCAGCAGTTGTGCTTAAAACTGTTATATAACATAAATGTTGTTTTCATAGAGGAGAGAAACAGGAGGGGGGGGGGGGGTGTTGGGTGTGTGAAAACATCCAGCGCTGTGCTCGCTTTATGCAGAAAACTTCAGAGAGAATTTGTAATGATTCGCCCCCATGAATAAAAGATGGCCAATATAAAATTTAATAGGCTCGGAAAAAGTGATAGAACAAAAATAACGTCATCTCATCAGGCCTGCAATGCTGTCACATGCTGGGTATTCCCCTGGCCGTCACTACCTCTCACTCTTTATTTAGCTGCTTCACGTCTCAATTGACATATTGCTCGGGGGGAGGAAAAAGAAGTTCAAAACAGAGTAATACGGCCAGTCCATCTGGTTTAGTGGCTGGACTCGAATGAGATGGCCGTCAGCCGGGTCACACTGGTGATTTTACTGTATACGCTTCATATTGCCAATCAGAGCCATCTGTCCATTTCTGGCTCCCTCTCAGACCTTTGTCGCCTCTGTTCTGTACAACTCTGCCTTTTGCTTTGCAGCCACTGCAGCTTGTATTTTTAAATCAATGCCTCATCCTATTATAGAATCGTCTCATTTAGGGTTTAATTGAATCGCAGCATGCCTCTGCTTGCATAATAGTGTGAAGCTATTTGCTTGCGCAAACATTGACTGAATAGGATCAAAGCATTAGGCAACAGTTTCCCACCAATCTCAAGGAAAGAATGTGTTTATTTTGCCCCTCACAACAGTCATTTCCTAACTGTGTCATAAAGCCTATAACAACACCTCCTAGTGTCGTTTGTCCAACGAGGTTCGAGAGAAAGCGGAGATGGGAAACAATGAGTTAATACGGTTTACAGTCTGAGCAACACTCAGGGAATAATATTGTGTTGTATAACAATCGTGTAAAATCATGTGGCAACTGCACTATAATTATATATGCTTGGTGGCAACAGATAAGCAACATGGCTGCCTTGGAAGCCCTTTGAAGTAAAGCCTCATGCCACAGTGCGTGATCATGGCCTTCAGGCAGAGAGCCAAATGGCCCGATGTACCGTAGATGGGTGAGGCGGATGAGGGTACGTGACTAAACATCTTGCTTCCTCTTTCCAACGTCACATGGACTTGCACAAACATATCCTGCTTTGTGTCTGCAGGTTACAGACGCATTGCCTCACCCAAAGCCTGAGGCTAAGCTGCAATGAGTTGGAATGAGCCCAGATGAGAGGGAGGAATCTGAACTACAGGGACACTCCTCCACTTCTAACCTACACTTTTACTTCAGGGGATTTTTGGCACATGAGCTGTTTCTAGTAACATTTCTTTTTCCACATCATATAAAACACAAGTGTAATCATTAATCTTGCTACATAACTCAGAATAATACATATTTTACATTTTTAGCTGTTTGAAAATCAACTAACTAAAAAAAAAAAGAGTCTGAATGGCTGATTCATTGCAGTGTAATTACATTTAGTGGTGGCAGATTTGGATGACTGACTGTTCAGTGCACTAGAATAAAATGTGGGCAGAGCTATGTTCGTGCTGTAACCCCGATCCATTCAAGCTTACAACACACTGGTCTGGCTGGAAATCCCCACCTCATGACAGAGCTTCCTGGTTACTGGCTAACGGAGGCGCCCTTTTCTCTCTTTTAATATTAACAGGGCAGGAACATGTAATCTAACCAGTGCTTAAAAAAACAAGTCAGGACATGTTGAATCCATGCTGGTGAACTGACACAGAAATATGGGCAGCAAAATCCCTCTAATAACCCTAAAATGTCCCATATAAATAATAATAATAATAAAAAAAACATGTTTTATGTTGCTGCATTAAATGTTTGAGCTTCTATGTATATTGCCATCATGTGCGATTGGATTACAGTAGTTGTTTTTCAGGGTCGACCCACCTCATTCACTGCACAGCAGTAGTAGTAGCAGCTCATGGCGTCGAGGCGCTGTGCATTGAGAAAAACAAGCTGCAGAGAGTTTTTCAGCCTGAACCGGATAATGCTCTGAATTTAGGACAAAGCAGCAGTCAACTGGAGGAGCTGGCGACTCTTTTTTTGGTTGTTTTTTTTATCCCCTGGCGGTCTACAGCTAAACCTACAGCCACATTTTCCCACAAAAAACCCCTTCTCGCTGCAGGCTGGCTTGTATCGGCGGACCCGGAGTGCTGTTTTTTTGCAGGTTTGATAATAACACGAGCTGCGGGTTATTCCCTTCAGTCGGAGGCTGGTGGTGGAGAGGCTGAACTGGGCGCAGTTTTTTTGGCAGAGGTTCAAGTGATTATATTAAAATAAAAAAATAAAAAAAAGCAAGCAGTGAGTGACAGAGGCTGCAGTAAACTGGGGGAGGAAAGAGGAGGAAGGGGAGGGGGTGGGGGGGTCTGTCGAAGAAATCAAGTCAATAGAAACTGAAGTGGAAGCAGGCGTTTAGAGCTCCGCGGTGACGTCACTGCTCCACATTGAGCCAGTAGTAGAGAGTCAGTGGAGATAGACAGAGGAGCGCCGTAGTAAAGTACACACCGACATGAACTTCTCCCTCTAAAACTTCAACGTTGTTGCTCTAAAAGTCGGGAGAAGACGAGTTTGTGTGTTTTTTTCGACAGCCGGAACGTGCTCTGTCTCTGTATTGGCTTTTAAAGGGAGCTCGGGAGGAAAGCGGGAGCACAAGACAACATTTTGGGTTTCTTTTCGGGGGGTCGACGACGAGCGCTATGTCGTCCGCGGCGGTCGCTGCTTCTTCCAGGAGGCAGTCGTGTTATTTATGCGACTTGCCCCGCATGCCTTGGGCCATGATCTGGGATTTTACCGAGCCCGTCTGCAGGGGATGTGTCAACTACGAAGGAGCAGACCGCATTGAGTTTGTCATCGAGACGGCCCGGCAGCTCAAGAGGGCTCACGGGTTTCAGGAGGGCAGGTCTCCCGGGCCGGGGAAGTCGCAGCTCTCCGGGAAAGAGATCCAGGCGATCAACCACGCTGCTGGGGCGGGAGACCCCGGCTCCCGACCGCCGCAGCCGCTGGACCGCTACCCGCTCTCCTCCGACCGCCCGCCCAGGCTGGGTCCAGAGTACCAGTCTGGCAGGCAGGCGAACGGCATCCCCGTCCCCAATGGATTTCCTAAGCCCGACGAGCCGCCAGAGCTGAACCGCCAGAGCCCCAACCCGCGCAGGAATAGCACGGTCCCCCCTAATCTAGTGCCTTTGGTTAACGGGAACATGCCCCCGGTGCACGCAGTCAACGGTAGACCGGGTCAGATGGGGCTTCCCTCCGCACTGGCGGGCGGTAGTCCTGCCGACATGGGCAAGAGACCCGCCTCGGTCTCCAGCACCGAGCACGACAGAGAGGGGAAGGAGAAACACAGACCGGACAGCCTCACGCCGGAGCTCTCCGAGAGCCACAAAAACAGAGCAGAATCGGACTGGATGGGCAAGGGCAAAACGGTGAGGGACCTGATGGCTCTGCACACTTTCGACAACAGGTTCAAGAAGGACCATGCGGCCATGCAACAAAGAGTTATGGGCTATGAGCCCAGCGCCACCGCTTCCAAATCAGGTAAGCATCCGGGTTCTCTTCAACAATATTTAGTCTTTTTTACGCCATATTTATGTTATCTTTATTAACCCGGCTGAGCCAAGGAATGGGTTAATAACGCACACATTATATATATATATATATATATATATATATATATATATATATATAGTAGTATGTCTGCAAAATTAAAGGTGCTTAAATTATATTTTTGTTGTGTTTATTTGTTGTATGTGTTTATTATTATTGTTCTGTGCCCTATGGTGCAGCAGGGAACAGCAAAAATGCATGCCTCCCTCTCAGTGTAATTGGTGATCCTTGTCTGCAGTGTAGCTGTGCAACTCAACTATTTTGTTTAACCCTTTCCCACCTCCAGACAGAGGAAAACACCCCCGGAGCATGAAGAGAAAAGCCTCGCCTGAACCAGAGGGAGAGGGGACAGCTGCCAAGCTCAATGGAGAAGGACAGCAGTGGTTACCACCACCTACTGACGGACTGAAAATGCCTCCAGTTCCCCCGCCAAGCTTCGCCTCTCCCCCCTCCACAATATCCCCCCACTCCCGCACCACCCCACCTGAGGCGGCCCAGAACGGCCAGTCCCCCATGGCGGCACTCATCATGGCAGCAGACAATGCAGGTGGGAACAGCTCTCCCAAGGACGCAAACCAAGTCCACTCCACCACCCGGAGGAACAGCAGCAGTCCCCTGTCACCGTCCTCCATGAATCAGAGGAGGCTGGCACAGAGAGATGCATCTGGTGCAGGCACACCCCACGCACCAGGCATGGACCAAGTGCACCCCCAAAGCATTCCAGACTCCTCGGTACCCGGTAGCATACCTCTGTGCTGCACGCTGTGCCACGAGCGTTTGGAGGACACACACTTTGTTCAGTGCCCGTCTGTGCCCTCGCATAAGTTCTGCTTCCCGTGCTCGAGGGAAAGCATAAAGCAGCAAGGTGCCACGGGTGAAGTGTACTGTCCAAGTGGAGAGAAATGTCCCCTGGTTGGCTCAAACGTACCATGGGCTTTCATGCAAGGAGAAATCGCCACCATCCTTGCAGGAGATGTCAAAGTAAAAAAGGAGAGAGACCCTTGATTTTGTTTGAACACTTCTTTGGGGAGGGGAAGCAAAAATATGAGTATAAATATATAAATATCACATACATACCATTCAAACAAACTAACGGACTTGTACATATTGGACCCAAGGGAAGAGTATACTTCGTAAACATGGTTGTATAATTTTTGATTTTTGAATACATTGTGTTTCTATATTTTTGAAGATAAAGGTATGTACTCATTATAATGGACTACGTTCCTCTTTGTTGATGTTTAACAAAATTCTTGATGTACTTCTAGGTCTGGTGGCAGTTCCTGTTTAACGTAGAATGTGACTAATGCTACTCTACGAGCACTTGGCAAAACTGAAATGCTTTTAGCTGTACTTGTATGCACTTGTTTAAAAATTGCCAAATACAATTTCTGATCTTGTATGAACTTATTGTCTGAGCTTGCTTCATTTGAGTGATTAAGTTACACAGCACAGATGATGAGATAGGAACTCTGCTCTGATACGCAGGCTTGTTGTGACGGCTCGGGAGACTTGATTTACGCTGCACAACATAAGTAGGCTACTGTTTCAAGCTGCAGGACGGCAGTCATTTCTGCACACTTGCCTTTTCATGATTCATGGAAATGCATGGGCGGAAAAAACAACAACAAACAAACAGTCCCAAATATGCTCCACTTTGTGCATCACTGTAACTGATGGCAGCGTACAGAAATAGGTGCCAAGTCATGTTCAGTCAGCTGGAATCTGTTGAGTCAGTAATGTGAGAAAGTGCATGATTGTCAACATGATACCAGAGTGTAACCACGTTGTGTAACCACAAATTTGAAGTTTAGCTGAAATCTGAATAACATTCTTAGCTTTTGTGCTGGTGCCACATATTTTCAAGCTTGTATGCAAATTGTGTTTGACGACTATGAAGGTTTTTATTTTAGACAAACCTGTTATTTTCACATTTTGCTTCACTAAAGCAGTTGACAAACCATAAATTATGAATAAACATTTAAAACTATCTCCAAGCATGAATAAGGTACACTACAGCAACACCCATTTACTATCACTCATACTACAACGTGCTTGCACATGCTGAGATTTGCAGATTTGTGCTCTATCGGAGTAAACAATAACGCTGTTGCTGTCTTACATACCAACCTCGGTGTGTATCTCTTCAGATGCTAATTTAATTGTTGCACATTCATGGCAGCACAGCCATAAAAACAGCAATTCGTTCTCCGTAATAGCAAGTAGGCACCCAGACTCATCTCTACAAGCAATGAGCGCCTTATGGGGTCGTTATGTGCCAAACTGCAGTTACTGTGTCTGCATAAGAGAAGCAATCTTGAGACTGTTTCGGCTCCCTCAGACAAAGAAATCTCACTTCCTTGCAGCTGACACTGCACCAAGCGGACACTGACATGGAGATTCGTATCTAGCAGAGAGGGCGACTTGGTGTAGTAGGCAGTTGCGTAATTTTTATAGAGACATAATCTGCTTCCTGTTCGTGTTTTATCGAGCTGCCAGTGCAACGGCCAAAATTCAGGGTTTGGTTTCTTTTGGGGTAATTAAATGCACACAGATATGTTGCTTTCATGTGCTTTAGTTCAGCAGGAGCCCGTGAATCTGTTCTTTAAACTTGGGGTTCATCGACAGACGTGTTTTAAATGTATTTTGGTAGGCACCTCAAAGTCTTAACAGGGATCACCACTGTGTAAGAAGCTGCATGGTGTCCTGATTACCTGATTGATTCATAATGTTGAATGAAAACATAGCCTTTGCACCCTACTGTTTAGCCAACTAACAAAATGAACTCTACTCATTTAGAGCAAATAACAGCGTTTACTATGTGATTTGAGGCCGAAAAGCATTCGACTGACAGAAACCTGTTTTTCCCGAGAGCACATTTCAAAGACAGCTGTTTGTTTTTAGTCCCTTTTCCGTTCTTTGGAGACTTATCTTATCAGTTGGACTTTAAACATAGCCCAGTTTGATAAAGGTTAACACTTCGCTGTGCTCACCAAAAACACACCCATTCTCATTACATACTGTTCTGAGAGACTTTATTTTTTTATTAGTCTGCACTTTGACCTACTTGTTCCCTTATGACAGGCGACAGAGATTGAAATTGCCACATCCAACAATATCAGAGATGAAAGGCAGGTTATGAAGTATGATGCAACGAGGTAAAGGAGAACATTTCTCTCCATCTCTTCCCGTAAAGATCTATCTCAGCAGAGCCAATACGTGTTTGTTCAGTGCTGGCTAAAATAGCATGCACCGTATCTAATGCAGTGATAATGTGTCCCTGGAAGTGACTCTGTCATAACAAAATGCTCTGGTGTTGCATAGTTACCGGAGAAATGGGCGCACACAGCAGATGCTCCCGTGAAGCTTGTCGATTTTATATTCAGGAAGAGAACTTTTCAGTAAACAACCAAGGTCAACGTGGTCACACAGAGTTGATATATATATATATATATATATATATATATATATATATATATATATATATATATATATATATATTGTTTATACTACCACTCAAGAGAAACATTTCCTCTGTTTTCAGTATAATCATGCAGGAGCCATTTGTGGTTAATGACTCACAGGCTGTCATTTTGTTTACTTATAAGAACCTTCAGGGATTTTCAATGTTTAAGCCCCTGCTTATGAGCCAAACATTGTTTGACTTTGACGTGCTCTTACCCTGGAACCATTTTATGGATAACCTAGTAAGACAAAGCCAGGTGAAGTCCAGGTGAAACTATTATCACCTCGGGCAAAGATTAATTTAGAGTCTCCCTCCTTCCGCTGCGTTATGATAGTAGCTTTTTTCTGAAGCTACGTTACGGTTTAGCTTACGGTCCTGTAGTTTGCAGGATTAGATCTGAGTGAGAAATATTTCTCCATCCCAGACATTTTTTATCAAGCTGCTGCAACAGACCGATGAGCTAATCGATGGGTCATAAATCCACCATTGACTTTTTGATTGATTTGCTTGCCACGGTCTTGTTAATCAAGCTAAGTGAAAGGCAATGAGAGACAAGTGACGCAGACGGTCTGTTGCCTCAAAGCCTCTCCTTTTAATGGTTAACTAAACTGTAGGTTGGTATGCAGTGTTACACAAAGATGTTGATATGATAGTAAAGCCATAACTGGGTTGCTCAAAGTTCATCTTTGTTGTCTTTGGAGATTTTTTTCGAACCTGTTCAGATAAGCATGTGTTTGATGTTTCTGGGTCAATAACACTGCCTTACTATTGACAAGACATACTAAAAAAAACAAAAAACTCTTTACCACAAAAACACAAAATATAGTCTATAAATTTAAATGTGTAGACAGTCATTTAGTTAGAAATCATGAATGCTGACAGTTACATGAAAGTCAATGATAAATTCTAATCCTTATTTGACATTAAAACGTTGAATATGGTCCAGTTGGGCGGGGGGGGGGGGGGGGGGGGGGGCAGACAGCGAAGCACTCGATGTAGCCAGCTGTTTCACTAATGAATCTATGTTTAGAACAATAAATCAAGAGTTATGCTCGTGCTGCTGTAATCCCCTGAAAGCGAGCGGAGACAGGGACGTGCCAAAAGGAGAATCTGGTCCACATTTCTCCGCTCCCAGTATAACTGATCTGCTTGGTTAATTTTAGACCTGTCAGGGAAAACAAGGTCACAGCAAATGTTGTATTGAGGACGCACTCGGATCTGCCTTTTTTTCTTTTCATCAATCAAAGTTTCCCCTTTGGAGTTGGGCTCCTGTGAGACTAGTAATGACGGTTTCTCTTCTCAGCACCGGGGTAGAAGCTGGAGCTCCAACCAGCAATTAGGAAGAGCACTGCTGAATCCGCAGGATGTGTAAAATTCCCCTTCTGTTTCTTGGCCCGGTCTACAGAGGGGGGTTTTACATCTGACTGGTCTGGCCCTGTTACCGTGAAGGCCTGCAAAGTTAAGATGATTACAATGCTAAGTGCCAAATTTGTTTTCTCTCAGACTGGTATGAGACACAATTACTGCAAAAAAATCCTGTTTTTTTCTCTTAGAATCACAGCAGCTATATTTTCTACGTAGAGTATGAACTAGAAACAAAACAGTGACTATTAGAGGTCACACAACAAAATGCATGTTTTCACTATACTTAAGATATTTTGGTGAAACGTCTTCCCTTCCCCCTAACATTGTCCTTCATGTTTGCCTCTGTAATTCTTTACACACACCATCGTCATACTTTGTGAACCTAATTGTCTGTTTTTTTTTCTTGCGATCTGAGATTTGTGTCTGCCTTTTTACCCCCATCCTTCCTTTTCTTTATGACTGGCGGTTACACTCACAATCTCGATTTTCCTCCTTTCTGCTGTGGTGTTGCTGTGAGTCAAGTCTGTGAAATGGAAATGAGGACTCTCTCTCTCTCTCTCTCTCTCTCTCTCTCTCTCTCTCTCTCTCTGAGCCTCCCTCTCTTTCCAGACATCAAAACGAGGCTATGCCTCCAATGTTTTTCTCAGATCTTGGAGTGCTGCCAAATCTTATTAGTGGAGCAGAGAGAGAGAGAGAGGTGGAGGAAGAGTGAGCAGAATGCAGAGGAAGGAGAGGGGGCGCAGGACAAAAAGATGAAAGCACGGAAGATGAAAAATGAACGAGGGAAAGAGGCAATGTGAGAGATGGGGACAAAGCATTGGACTAATCCAAGAGCATTTGGGCTGTTTCTCATATTAAAGCAGAGCCCAGCACAATCCCTCCTTTTCTGCTGAGCAACTACTCTTAGCTTCTGGCTCAGGATCAGCTGATAGGATGGAGTTCTGCTACAATGCCGAATGAAAAAAAGGAGGCGAGAGGGGGGAGTGTTATCTCCTACAATCAAAATTATTTGGTACACAACAATATGGCTGCAGAATATAGCCCAGGAGGGGCTCTAAATTTACTCCATTTGTGAAATGTGTAATATAAAAATACCCCTGTAGATTTGAACAGCTATATATATCCAATTAAACAAAAGTCACAACTTCCCTCTTAGACTGAACTCTACCTTGCAGACATATATTTTTGGCCTATGGGAGGGGCATGCCAGTCACAGTAGTAAGATGCTTGTTGCCACCTCTGACATGCCGAGCTAAAGTTAGATTTAACTGTCAATCTGAGCCGCGCTAAAAGTAAGCAGCAGCTTTACTCTATAGACGTATGCTGCTCTGTACTTTCAGTGCTTCGGAAAGTCACACATGATCTGCGGCTCATCAACATGCAGTGTGTATTCTAAAAGACAGTGAGGCAGACCTTTTCAAAAACACTGACGCAATCACACTGATTGACTGTCTGCCGGTGTGTCTGTATGGCCGGTGAATGGCTGAGCTGTCAGCTTTGTGGTGGTTGTGGCGTGTGTTTGTGTATTGGAATAGGAGGGGTAGCAGGTGACTGTCTCTCCCTCTGCACCCTCGAAGTGCTTGTTTAGTCAGCTGAGAGCCTAGATTCATATGGATGTGATGGCTTGTGAAGGCCATCTGTGCGCAGCGTTTTAAGCCGAATAACGACATGAAGACCATGTAGGGAAACGCACGATGAGCCTGAAGTCACGATATAGAGGTTAAGCAGATGATTTCAAACAATGGGCTGGTGGAGAGATTTATGTTAAGATGAAAAGGAAACATAACAGCTACAGTGAGCGGACCATCTGAATGCAAACTGTCTTTGCCTTGCTGCTCTGAAGAGCCTGATGAAGGGACCGGCTGGTGGGCTGATGAATGGCTTTTTCTGGGGTGTGTCAGCATATCTATGGTGATATATTATGGGATGTTCATTTCCTCTTGTCCCCGTCTGTTCTTCGCTCACTCGCTCCTCCTTAGGGCCTCAGACACGGACAATTATCGTCAGTTCAAGCCGGGACACTGTTTTCAGTGTCTGCATGCAACGAAATCAGCTGCCTCCACCGCAACCGCACAATTAAACTTTCACCATCGTATTGCCAAACAACAAAGTGCCACAAAAATTGTCTGAGACAACTTTTATGTGCTGTATAAAACCAGGATTCCTAAGAGATCCTCAGTATGTTTTACATCGCCTTTCATCTCCTTGAAGGCATACAGTTGTCAGAAGATAAGAACAACACTCTTTTTTTCTGTCATTAGTGTTTTTATCTGGGAATATGATGTGTGTACATGCCCACACACACATAAGCACATGCACACTAATACCCGTCCACAACCCCGCTGTAGTTTCTTTGTATATTACATAACTGTGAGTGGGAGCAATTTCTCCTCTGAGTGCTAATGTTGTTGTCAATCAAGGCTTTATAGTGGCAGCCACAGCACAATCTCTGCAGAGGCAGAATAAAGCTTTTATTGCCTTTGTTCGCCCTCCCTTGCCAGTCAAAATGTTCTCTTCTCTTGCTTTTACCTCCACTTGGTCTTCCTCCCTCTCTTTCTGTCTGCATGTGTTGGAAATCATTTTCTTGAGATGTGTTTACGTTGTCGCCCGGTCATGGAACATTTCAGTTGGAGTTAAGGAGCGAGAGGAGGTCAGGTCAACAGAGAGAACAAGCAGGGCCTGTCTTTGACAGGTGTGTGCTATTATTGGAGCCGGTGACTTCGAGTGTATTACACAACTGTGTCGCTCAGACAGGTTTATTTAGACCGCTAGCAGAGCCTTCAGAGTATCTGATAACTCAAGCAGAGCATGTCACAACAGGTGTCGGGGGGGATAATGGTACAGTAAATAAGAGAAGGGTTTTTATAGCTCAAGGTTGATGTCAAATTTGAAGCGCTTTTAAAAAGCCTTCCCAAATGTAATTCTGCGGCACTGGCACAAAGGCCAGTTGGTGGGATCCAACAAAAGCACACTTGTATTTAGCCATCATCAAATAAAGTATGCTAATGACAGGTTGTGCTCGATATACTGTATACATGTCTGCTGCTCTGTAATGATATAATCACAGAGCAGAAAAAAGCAGCCGCTCCCCTCCCTTGTCCTCCTCTTTGGCTGGAATGTGCAGGGGGAGAAAAATGATCCAATGTCATCCGGAGTGATGGAAGCTTCTCTGTTGAGCCAGAGGGATATGTTCAGGGAAGGGGGTGGGGGGTTGTATTTCTGGTTGAGTGTGAGTTTGAGTAAGTCCGGGCACCAAGCCAAGCATGCCGATGGAGAGGAAGGGAGGGGCGGGAGGGTTTTGAAGAGAGAAAGGAGAGAGAGATAGAAACCCTTTTGGGCTGGCGCACTGTCAGCCTCACTAGCACACAGCTGCTTCTGGAAAATTCTGCACCCTGCCCTACTAAACCACCAGGCATGACATGAATAACAAGAATGGCCTAGCCGTCAACAGCGGATACTTTCTTTTGACGTGGGCCTAACAGACTGGTACAAATGCCCTGGCCTTGCAGATAGTGGAAAAATCAACAATGAGGGGGACACCGGGGCACAATGTGGAAATGAAATCCCGGGTTTAGAAGGCTTTGTCTGGACAAGGACGCAGTTGACACAGACCCTGAGGGCTTTGGAAAAAGGCTGTGTAACAAAAATGCCAACTGATGTGTTTTGATGGGGTCACTTGTTCACCAGCCAGTCACTAATTGGAGAGTAAAGAAGCCACTAAATTGCTTTCCGTTAGCGTGGAGCCATTGCAAATTTCCTTTCCGAGCTTCGAGTGTCATTTAATGCGAAGCAGCAACACAAAGGCGCATACTAGCTGGCTTGTGTTGCTGTTTTTAACGTGACCCGTCAACACTTGTCTCGGGTCTAAGTACGGCCTTACCGGCAGTGCATGAGTGTTGCTCTGCAGATGAGATAATACTAGCCCTTATGCGTCCATGCACTACCCTCCCTTGTGTTGACACTTCCCTGCCCAACCTGTCTGAACACATAAGGCCATGGAGGCTCCTCTCAGGCTGTCTGTATCCATGACTGATAAAGAGGTGAGTCACCCGCTCATCTATCCTTTCTATCCTGCTCTCCTCCTCCCTGGCAATACTTTTACCCTTAACCCCCGTCATCCTCGTTCACAAGGCCTTATGTGTAAATCCAGCACATGGTGGATTGTGTGAATAGCAGCGACCACGTGGCTTACCGCTGACACCTGACATTTTCATGCCCCAGCAAGCCGCTGATACATTTGGCGCTTGGCACGCATTCTTCTCCCGGGTTTATCCATCTGTTGATGTAGAGCCCAACCCCCCAGCCACTACTATGTTCTTGTAACATAACACGAGGCTAGCCTTTCTCTCTATTCATCTTAACATGCGAGCGCTGCGTGGCACAGCTTTCGCCCCTCCCGCCTCCATGTTTTTTCTCTTGCTCTTACTCGCTCTCCCTCCCCGCCGCGCTGTCTTTCTTTCCCATCACACACACACACAAACTATGCAATCCACCCAAGTCATTAGTCTTCAAATTGGCATTCAGCTGGTCTCAGAAACCGACCAAGATTTAGAACAAAAAAGTGAGATGGGAATTGCGTGGAGCTTCAGTGATAGTGCTGGCAAAAAAAAACAAAAAACAGAATGTAAGATTGTGTGCAGGCAGGGTGCTTCCTGGCTGCCTGCCAACTACCAGCAGCAGCACTGCAGCATGTCAATATGTCCGTTGCCAGGGAAACAAGGAGAGCACACACAGTAACACAGTCAATACAAAACCTTATTGTTACATTTTCCCCCCTTTTCTTTTTAATTCAAAATGATCAGTGAATTGTATTGCTCCCTTGACCAAAGAGGAGCATCACCAGGAGGGTCTGATGCACACAGAGCTCACAATATCGCTTTTACCCCCGGGTACGACCTCTCACTGGCCTCACACACATGAACACGGCCAATTGTGAACATTGATCAAGCCCAAAGTATTGCTACTAATTTGAATGAATCCACACTTACAGAGCTATTTTACTACTCAAAAACCAAAACAAAAATGTGGCCTCTAGAAGCCTGTGTGGGAGGCACAGCACAACGCTATTCTTAGTGGTCATGGAGACTCACTGCAGTAACTTTTCTTTAAAGGTGCCATATTCTAACAGAGTGAGATTTATCACAGAGTTCAATCTACAGAGAAATGCACACAGTCCGTATTCAGAAACTGTACCTTTAAGTAAGCCGTCAGGACTTCTGTACAGTTGTAATGTCACAACATTACAGGTAGAAAGTGGGGTTGAGACACAGAGCGTTTCATATGCTTCAGAGGGGGAATTCAAATATATTCAGACATACAGTATGAGAAAAACAATGTGTTTTTGAACATAAAAGCATGTAAACATGATCTAGTAGAAAAACAAAATACAAGTATGAACCTGAGAAAGAGCATTATACGGGACCGTTAAAACGAAAATTCCATAATGTCTCTGAGAATGAATATGTAATTATCTTTTTACGATCAAAATATGTCCTTCATGTGCTCTGCAGGGTGTGAATTTCTGTGTCCTCAGTGCAAGTTATCCGGTCGGTGATTGTACCCTGCAGCAAACAGCTTGGCTGTGAGTTATTACTGGCAGGGGTATACTCCTCCATCAGGCATTGTGAAAGAATGACCTCAGATACTTCAGGCAGAGCGGTGGCTCTGTTGCAAAGTCACAACTTGCAACATAAGTCATGCGTTTTAGTCTGTTGAGCCACAAAGTGCCACCGCAACCTAATCAGTCCGTCTCAAGTTGTGACCTTGATCAGAGCTGCCTTCGCTATCTCTTTGACTATAATACATTTTTTCATTAATGGTGATAAAGTAAAAAAAATATGTGCTGTGATACAATCTGTCACTCTGGAACAGCATGTATTGTGCTCTGTTTAAAGCATATGCTTTGTAACACAAGCTGTCTGATGTGACCTCAGCAAGAAATTGCTACCCCTTTATTTCTCTACTTGTTCTCAGCTATGTCTGTATTGTGGCTTTTTATGAATAGGCCTTTATTTACAAATACATGAATGAATTCAAAATGAATTGAACTATGTATCCTGTGACCATATGTCGTAAAATGTAAATATGTTTGAACATAAGCCCTTACATGCCCCTGATTAGCTTACAATCTAATAACCCAGATTGTCCGTTTACAATACACTGAAGGGACATTGTTTCATATGGACATACTATTTTTCATTTGGGTGAATATGTCTGTGAAGCTGAAGGACAGCTAAAGGACACTCTGTCAGCCATACCTAGCGTGGCACTCTTATCCAAGTCTGACTCCGTCTGTGCTCGTATCACTGGAGGGGAAAGGGGGTGTGCCACCTATAGCGCCTCAGTACTTTTCAGAAGTCTATCTGTGCCTGTGAGTGGTCTAACAGCTGCTGCTGCAGTGTCTGAGCTTGCTCGGGGATGCAGATGAAAGTGCTGATGTGTCCTGTTATTTTGGGTTGCGTGGTGCCTTGGAGGCCAAGGAATTTTTGGAAGAGGCCGGGGTGGGTAGGTTTGGGGGTGGGGCTGTGCCCAGAGGGGATCTTAGCTTAGAGTTTCTCCCAGAATGCAATGTGACCCTCACTGCCACATGGTGCTGTGGGAATCCTGACAGGGTGTGGAATTGCTGACAGTACCAGGCTGAGCGATGGGCACAGACATGAGCACAAGGACTGATGTCTCTGTTGGTTGGCGATATTTCTGGCTCTTTTGTACTCGAAGGGAGGGGCTGCTGATGGCCTGGCATGTCAAGTTATACACATTGTTTGATCCAAACTACACTTGAGTTTCAAAGCCATTATTGACATTGATACCAAAACTAACTCAACTCAAAGTCCATTTAGTAGTCGAGGGGAGTCAATGTTATTGATACAACCCTATATCCCCAATCATAAATTTGCCTCATGGTAGTCAGTTTAGCACATGATCTTTATCAACAGATGTTTGAACTTTAACTTGAACTGAAATTTAACGTTTAAGCCAATATGGAGGAGAAGCCCTTGAAGTACTCTGAAAAAATCTGAAAATTTGTTATTCCCATGACAACCAGAACAAACTCTGATGAAGATCTTGCAATATAATCAAAAGCTCCAGACAGTTATTAAACAGCAAATTGATGGAAAAGTTGTATATTGGGCTTTCATTTTTTTTTGTGTGTGTGTTATATATATAAGTTGTGTCAGAATTATTAATATTATACAGTATGTATTCACAGGGAGTATAAAACTGTTTCCCTGCCTAACGCGAGCACTACCTCTGTCCTTCTTCTGCCTGCTCCTCAAATTGTTTCTGTCGATAAAAACGATCTTTAAAAAATGTTGTAGCACCAACACAGAAAGGTTTTTATTCAGTCTATTATTGCGATGTCGTCGTCACAGTCTGTATTATCGACATTTCATTTGGGTGATACATGAATTTGAACTCCCTCTACTTAATCCAACTTTACTCTGCATCTGCTAGAAGCCCTGCTGCATAACAGCAGCTGCTACATGCCTGAAATGTTAATGTCAGACATCATACTAGCATTAACTCTCTCTGCTGGCTGTAAATGTTGTCATAGATCTTTGCACAGACATAACGCTCCCATTTCCATTCAACTCATACGTGGTAGTAATATTACAGCCCGTTTGGCTCGCCGCATAAGAGAAAGATGCCATGTCATTTGGTTAATTACACGTCCCCTGCGGCTCACACCTTGAAAACGACTTGATTTATTTGGTTGTCGCTGACTGAAAATCGTCTAGGTTTTTCCAGTGTCTTCACGTTTTGTACTTCATCAGAGAGGCCTTGTCCGTGTACAATATGACACTATATTAATTAAGAGGGATACTCACAGATTGCTCCATAAATCATTTTCATCACATTTTCAGGCTTGGTCTAACATTGCAATTTGCATCTTGTTCCTCTCATAACAGAGTACACCTTTGTGAAGAAGCAGGAGGCAGAAGACTTCAGGCTACAGCTTCATTGTCATGGTAGCCTCAGAGGAGTTTGAAGGATGGATAACTGTGCTGACTTACTGATGTTGTTGTCCTCGACATCTGGAACATCAAAGAGACAGTTATGCCAGGTTTAAAATAAAAGTCATCATGCAAATGTCTACTTAAATCCTAATAAGTCACTTGACATTATTTCCACAGCAGGCCCATATGCTATTTTTTAGGGACATTTAGGTATATTTTGGGTTTCTAATAGAGCATGTTAAGAGCACAGCTTTTTATAGGGCAGGCTGCAATAATGAAATGCACTTTAATGACCTCTATCCAACATATTTCTGTACCAGGATGTGATTGAGTATTATATCTCCCCGACATTATTCAAGTAACGCTTTGTTTTTTTAACAAATGAACAACATAATGTACATATTGCAATGAATGGAAGAAAAAGTCTGTTTGTGTCCCCTTGTGGACTGGAAAAATTGTGGATTTGGACAGCCCTCAGCACTCAAAGACTTCCTGGGAACGTGCCTGCAAAGTCCACAAGTCTGGACTATGTGGATTCAACAATAGTTTTTGAACACCGGCTGTGTGCATTACTCTGTGGATTGAGCATTTTGCTACTTCCACAGTATTTATATAGCACGTTGACCTGCTTTATAATTTAAAAAAAAGACATGGAAATCTTAATAGAATATTTTAATATTTTACAATATTGGACCTTCAATGGGACCTTCTGGAATTATTTTATAGTAGCTGCAAGCTGAAAAAATCAGTAGTAGAATAGGACCTTTGTGTGTGTGTGTGTGTGTGTGTGTGCATTAAACGCATTATGCATTGTGATTTCAGCAGAACTCATTGGGAGATACAGCCTAATTTTCTCCCTCAATCAGATGACACAGCTTTCAATGCCAGGTCTCTGGTTACTATATTGGTTCAGTTCTTTGGAGATCTGAATCACGTGGTTGTATGCAGACAAAGGCTCGAATCAGGCTGCTCTTGTTATTTTAGCCGCTTATGTGATCAGCACTCAACACCAAAGGGCCGCTCTCGCCCCACCCCACCCCCTCTGCAGACCGGCACAGAGAGAGTCTGTTACCAGAGAAACAAAGGTCAGTGTACTGTGTCGTCACATTTTCAACTCACAGGCGGAATCTTGAAAGAGAAAAAAGGGCCGCAAACAAACACCCTTTGTTTTCACTAAAAGAAGACAGCGTTTGTTTTTGCGCTCTGGGCTGTGATGTCATCGTCATGGTTCATCCTCTCTGTGACCCCTGGGCCCAGGATCTTCAAATAGCTTCATCAGGAGGTGCATGCCCATTAGAGCGTTGGTTTTGTTTCATTGTCACACCCACGCACCCTCCCCCTCACACAAATGCAAACATGCATGTATTCATCTAATATCACAAAAATAGATCAGTGAGTTCACTGTTCTCTGAATTCTTTTTCCCAGTGGGAAGCTGTGCTACATAGACTCTCTGCTTTCTGGAGCTGCTCACAATGCTATGGTCTGTGCTATACTGATGAGTAGCATCATTATCTAAGGTAGAAGAGAGCCTAAGAGACATAAATCAAATTATATTGCGTGAAAAGTTGTTTGACATTTAACAGTTAACTGCAACTACTCTTTCGCACAGGAAGCTGTGAACTCCTAATGCAGCCGACCTTTGATGATGTAAGTGATGTAATCCTCGTGATAGATGCGTCAGGCTTTGGCCTTGGGCTGCTCTGTTCTACTCCCTGAAGGCCTAGCAGGCTAAACGGGCCAAAGCAGCCCCCATCAATACACCACCAAGCAACGCACTGGATCACCTCAACTAGTGCAATTACTCTTGGCCTTGTAACAAGTTGATGCGCCTATATCCAAGAAACAAACAAAACAGGCACTTAACTGCCGGATGACGATGGCGGAGGCCAGATGTTAATTTAGCTGCAGCTCTGCTGTTATCATCCTACTATGTGAGGTTTCTTATTAAAAATTCAAACGCAGTGTGATCAAAGTGGGATTACTCTGCTAAGCTTGCTGCAACAAAAGAAGAGGTGGAATATGAGCGCTGGAAGAATTATGTATCTTCACCCCCTACTGCAATGCTTGTTAATGTGATTTATACTGGAAAATATGTTGTTGTTTTTAGCTGACCTTATTACCACGGTAGTCAGCTTTAATTTACATCACACTCAAGGTTAAAACTACCTGGGAGATGGATGTAACATTCACAGTCTGAAACTGTCATTTCTTTTCTTACAGGATTAGTTAAACACGTTGGGAAATGTGCTCATTTGTTCTCTTTCTGAGAGTTGGATGAGAAGATTGATACACACTGTCAGGAGACGGTTAGCTTTTCTTAGCATAAAGACTAAAAGAAGGGGAAACAGCTAGCCTGAATGTGTCGGAAGGTAAAACCAATCTTCCTCATCAGTATCTGTAAAGTTAACTAATAAACACTGTGTAGTGTAAAATAACGTTGCAGTTTTTACCATGGTGGATGTATTAAGAGAACTGGATACAGTGTTTGTGGCCAAGCCCTGTTCATTCCTGTGAAAGCTGCTCAGAGGCGAATGAAGCCAAAGAGGTTAAATTTTAGCATCTATAAATACGCAGCTGATCGGGTCATGTCTATCAGGTAACCCCAGATTTGGGAAAGTCTCACAAGCTAGTTAAGGTTACATGGTTAAGGTTAGTAGCCTATAGGTGGTCGGTAAGCAAATCTTTTTTTTTGCAAACAATTTTTGCAAGTTTACATAAATGTAGTTTTCATAAATGTAGGTTATCTTCTAAACACAGCCAGCTGATCAGCATGTTTCCATGCTGTGTGGCCCAGCAGGCGCACTAGAAAGTTTCTCTTGCCAATCCAGCTAGTCACGATCTAGTGCTCCTGCTAACTTAAATGGTGAATACATTCTTTAATCGTGTGGCTCTTCTAGACTTTCAAAATATTATCAGATTGAATTAATAAAATTTTGACATTAACGCTAGTCATTTTGTAGTGGTTGTGATGCTCAAAAAAATCCATGACTATACAGACGTCTCTTTCAACATGTTAAAAAAGTATTTTTGGGCCAGAGGGCGTCATGTGACGGACCCGGTAGCTGCAATTCCACCTGTTTTTCCACTATGTCAAATGTCTTCGAAGTCTGTGTTTTTTTCAGGGAAATATGTGTAGCCCGTCTTTTGGCCAGGACGAACTCTGGAGTATGTTTTAAATCGAGGATAGCTGTTTTAAGTCTTTATGCCAAGCTAAGCTAACTCTACTGCTCACATATATGAGATTGGTTTCAATATCCTCATTTTAGTCTTGGCAAAAAAAGAAAGAAGTATTTCTTTTGAAGAAGGCAAGTTGTCAAAGAAGTCTTGAGCATTACAATAATAACTAGCCATTTAGCTAGAAAGCTTAACTCAATGAACTTCCAACCTCAAAGTGTAAGTATTAAAGTAAAGTATTGTAATGGTGTACAAACAACAGGATCACAGGAGCGCGGCTGGTGTCCCTCAAACCACTGGGGTTCTTGCACAGGGTAATAGATCAGAAAGAAAAAAGTGCAAGGACTCAGGTGGGGTTGAAAAAGTTAAAAACCCTTTATTTTAGTGGGTAAACTTTAAAACACCAGCTTGTGTCGGCTTGCGACCTCCTCAGGTGTAACTTTAATGGTGTATTGTAAAATATTCTGCTGATGAGGAATGATGGCCGGGCTAACAGTTTCCCACAGCTCTAAGTCTTTATGCCGAGCTAAGATAACGTTCTACGTCATTATATGTAGTGTACAGGTATGAAAGTGGTATCAATACTAGCATCTAACTCCGGGGGGGAAAAAAGCATAGATGTGTATTTATTTTTATTTCTTTGCTAATAACATGCCCTAAAATATCTTCATCTTTATTATTATGTCTGACAAAGTCGAGCCACTTGAGCCAAAGGATTGCCTAACTTTGAAAAGTCAGGTCTGTTAAAGTTGTGCAGTAACACTTCAAGCTTTAGCTCCCACAATGAGCTGTGGTCTGACTGAAGGACGGCCCATGACCTGCTTTGAATACAATACACAATGCAATGCAAGGAGGTTAAGGATTACATCATTTGTGCATCATTCTTAGATTCATACTATGTTTTTATCTCAATAACATGGTTTACAGTTAAGTGCCACGTCTAGTGCATAATCAGCTTAGTACACCATGAGGCCAGATATTGCATAACCTCTATATTTCATAGACGTCTTTGGTATTGCCTCATTCGTGTGTGTGTTTACAGAAGGAGTGTATGAGGAATGCCGTTCTGAGTCAGCACAGAGGAATGGCAATGAAAGTCAGTGTGAGGACATGGTCGGTGTTTGAAAGAAAGAGCCAACGTCATCAGTTCAGTACGTTCTGGTAAATTCCTAATGGGTAACTCAAGTCAGTTGGCCTGTTGGCTCCTATTTATAAACGTTGTTCTCCTGTCATGAAGGTAGCTGTCATGTGTACTGCTGATACATTGTAAACAGGTAATGAATAATAACTTTCACACAGAGAGAGCCTGACAATACTCCCCACATGGCCTGCATTATGTAAAAAACAGGAACAAAATAATAAAAGCCAAACCAAAGAACACATAAGAGTGGTCATCCGGTGATGCTGGAGGCTTAAAACCCAGTTTTATGAGGGGTTGATACCAAGAGCTACACATAAAGCTGGCGTTGTTGTCTGTCCTTTCCTGCGTCACTATTTCTTTCAAACACAAAGGACTGTTAAATTGGTGTTTATGTCTTTAAATTGCCCCTTTACTTCAATCTATTTTTTTTTTTTAATAATCTCTACTAAAGGATTCACTTTCACCCATATTGCATGGTCTTTACATCAGATTGTGCAGTTTCCATGGAGATGCCTCTGTTGATCTGTTTTCTACATAATATCAGAAAACAATTTTTGAAGAGAAGACACAATTGAAGACCATTTCATACGGTTGAAACTCCACTTTAGTATATTTTAATGACAGAACAAGCCAATAATATCACAGAAGGCCCTTTACATTGCAAGAAATAGGCCCGGAAGTATACTACAATGGTCTCAAGCGGCTCAAGAGACTCAAAAAACAATTTTCGAAATAGCAGTTTGACAAAACAATCCCAAACTATATAATACAATTCTGTTTGGTTGAAATGGGATTGATGAATAAATGACAGAACAGTGATACTATAAGGTCTTGTTTTTCACAGACGTTACCATGATACTTGGAAAGTGCAGTGTTATAATGTGTACATCCAAGTTAAACTGATTTGTGATCCTAGAACACAGGACATACACACAGGACAAATGTAGATAGCTGTTGTATCCACCGGGCTAGTGGAGCCACATGGAGCACAAACAGAGAGAGCTTACTGTTAGTTTGTTGCCCTGAACACGACAAAATAGTGTTATGTCAGCATTCAGAGAAATAGAGATTGGGAAATTGGGAAGCAGAGAGGTACAAAGGGGTGTGGAGGGAAGGTTGGAGGGAGGTGAGGTGGAGGGGAGGAGGGGGGGGGGTGGGGGGGGGGGGCTCTGAGATTCAGGCTGTACCTGAGGCATGGAGGGGTACATCATTATTCAGAGCAGTGCTTTGATGTTGAGGCTGGGTGGATCTCACAGAGCAGGCAAGAAGCAGTTCTAATTAAAACAGTAACAATGCAGCCCGAGTTGCCCTGAAGAAATGGAGGCTTTGAAGAGTCACTGAATGCCCCATTTAAAGCTGGCTGCCCATAGATAACAGCAGATATTACACTGACGGACTCCAAGGCCTCTGTCGCAAAATGTCTATATTTTTTTTTCTACTTTTCACAAAGCATGCCTCTTAGTGTGTGTGCGACAAGTTCTCAGTGTCCTACTTTCTGGGTTCTTTGGTGGCATTGTGGGCCTGACAGGAGTGACAGATTGAGATGGGCTGCTGGTACTGAGAGGCCAGGCCGAGACAGGAAAGCCTGGGGGATCTTGGCATGACAGGTATACAGAGGGGAGTAAGAACTTCATTATAACTGTCGCAGAGAGGAGCTTTGAATATCAAATTAGCGTTCCCCAATCGACACAATAAATATTTGTGCGTTCATTTTTTTTATTCCGATACATGCGAATAAAAATAAATTCAGATACACTCATCACATTGAAAGTGCTGTTCCCTGGCTTGTATAAGGCAGGTTTTCCCCTTGTCCGCCAAGCATGTTTATGTCTCTCCTCATATCTACTGAGGCATAATTCACTGAAAGGCCCAAGTGGGCTGTAGAGAGAGAGCTGAGTGATGCTCTGAGACAGTAGCAGTTCAAAGAGACTGTCTGCATAGAGAGAAGGGTCTAATTTTAACTAGGAGACAGAGGGGCTCATGAAACAGCTCTCTGCCTGACTACAGCTCAATTATTCATCAGCACAAGAAATCTCTCAACTAAAAAGCCTTACACATTATTCATTCCCTCCGTTCTTCTCCCATGCTGTTTCATTCACACACAAAACCCGCTATACACACACACACGCATACACACACACACGCACAAACCCGCACACACACACAAACACACACAAACACACACACACACACACACACATTAAAGCTACCCACCTTACCCTCATCTTGAACCATAATACCAACCATAATACCCTCCAGAATTTCGAAGATGCCTCTAGAAACAACTTGTCTTAATTCTTATGGAGTACAACTTTAACTGAAACCAAAAAAATATTCTTAGTCACTTACCAACTGAATATTATGTTATATTTTTAGCAAGCCTCAACTGCAGCGACTTATATTTAGATTGATATCAACTTATATCAAATTTTTTATGAAATCAGGTTGGTTTATTATTTACAGTAATTGTGCCTGTAACCTTAAAGTTCCCATATTGTAAAAAGTGAGATACCATGTATTTTTTACTATGAAGGTGCTATAGAAATACTGTGAAAGTATCAAAATCCTCAATCCCCTGAAGTGGTGTTACAGTCATTCCCTGGCTGCACTGCAGAGAACCGAACGAGTGCAGATCTGGAAGACCCTAAAATGTTGTCATTTTTCAGGAAGGGGGCTTAAAGAGACAGGCGCTACAATGGAGCGTTTCATGTGTTTTTTGAATATTAACACTGAACATGTTCTGAACCTAAACCCCAAAAAGTATGAATCTGAAAATAAGCATTATATGGGGCCTTTCAAAGTCTAATCTTTTTTGCTGAAAACTGATTCCACAAGTTATGAGGATATGAAACCAAGGACTCAGAGTCAAGGACTTAATCTTAGGCGTGTATGCTTTGCCTGATGACTCAATTTCTGTTTTGAACAAATTGCAGCAGGCGTCATCTCCAAAAGATGACCAGTCATGTGACACTAAGCTAACTCCACCATAGCTGGTCGTGTGATAGGAGAAATTACAGAATAAAACACTTTCCAACCACTGAGTTGTCCTCCAAGTACGAGAACTTGGACTGACATACATTTTCTGTTGTAGTGGAGGACACTGCTGAGCAGTATTTCTTATCTCAGTAAAAGCAAATCAGCAGAGAGGCCATAAAACATTTCGCAATCATAATTTAGTTCTCTCTGGGGTAAGTCGCAGCCTTAAAAAACCCCCCTCAACTTCTAACCAGCTTCCCTCCAGTTACTTGTTGACTTCTCTTAAAAGCATAAAACGCATTAACTACTCCAGATCATATGACTGCAGCTGCAGATAAGCTCTGTGTGACTGGGCTGTTGGGAAGCACGTTGTTGACCTTCACACAAACAGCTACAGATTCCTGGTCAGCACAGGCCTCTGATCGGCGTGTGGATGCAGCAGCCTGAACCTGTTGAATGTTTGTAATAACTTCATAGCTTTGAAAGCTGCTGGGTGGTCTAAGCAGTGCAACCTCTGGCAATCCAGGAGAGGATTTGCACCTGCTGTGATAATGACACCATTTTAAGACCCATCCAGACAAGCTGACAAATTGAAGCTGAGGCGTGTTTTTCATGTTGACTAGCGACTGTAAGGCAAAAACAGATAAACATACTGTCTCTGTCTCTGATGGACAGTGACAGAATGATGATGTGTGGAAATTTATATGTTTCATTTTAAGAGCTAAAATCAAATCCACTGAGAGCTGAAGAGGTTTAAGTGTGTAAATATCCCACTCACTATGCCAGGCACATTTTATTTGTTTTCAGCAACAGACAACAAATCCAAGTGTGGCTGCATGAATCTGCAGGATCAATAGAGAAAATACAATAACTCATCCTCAGTATTATTGCTCTATAGTAAGTACTTCCCTGAACATTTTTCATTATGAAAACTGAGATTTGTCATCGATTTTGCCTGCCACAGCATATGATGCTGTTGAACTTTGTGGTGTGTTTGCGTTAATGTGGACAGTGTGGCTGGATTTGGTATGGGCTAAGTCTATCTGTGACAGGCAGCAGGTGCTGTGTATCATGTAGAGAGGGAGATAGGGCTAGCTAAAGGCAGTCAGATGTGGTGCTGTTCATAGATAAGGCTACAGAGGCTAACTTTAACATCTGACGTGAGAAAGGAAAAGCTGTGATTGCTGTTGCTCTGGAACATTGGCTTTGGAGAAAAAGTGATTTCTGAAACACATCCTCACAGGATATATGTCAGCTTTAGACAGGGGGTCAAAAAGTCGGGAGAATACATTTGACCATTTGCTAAAGTCTCCCCTCAAACAGTGATTCTCCAGTCATACTAGTCACAGCAGGTCTGTGTAGCAATGTATTTCTTCTTTTGTAGCTATGCATGTACAAATACATGCTATGTATTTCTTCTTTTGATGACTTACCAATAGAAATATGAAGCTATTTAACACAGAAATCATTAATTCCTCTCTAGCAGCAAGGCAACAGACATACTGCAAAAAGGACGCCTCTCCATCCATGCTCCATTCTACTCTACTGCTCGTTTGTCGCCAACCCTCACCTCAAGGTGGTTTATATGGTCACAATTCTTTACAATGGCAATGTTAGGCTACACATCTCTTACCATCCTGCTATGTTCATGGGAATCGGAAAAGTCAATTCTACTGTCATTCTAGTATATCTACTCTGTTGGCTGCAATTGTTGGCATTGTTAGGATACCCGGCTAACTAGCCCAGAGTAGTAACCCAGCATTGCTTCCAAGACCACATAATTATCAGCTGGTGAGGATGCTAACTCTTTGCCTAAAGCTATAGCCCCATCTTTAAGCAAAATATCTTGTAATTAGCCATCAAGGGCATATTTAAGAACCCTTTAAGAAGACTTTTCTGATAATTTTAAACGATTGAGCTGGAAACGTTACATCAGCTATGGACGACATTTTAAACCAACTCATGGACCTAATATTAGTATAACTAGCTGGCTAGCTACATCTGATAAAATGTGCCAGCAAGGGAGCATAATCTATTTTTCCAAGCACATTATCCTCTTAATGTGACTCATTAAGGAGACTGTTCAAATGGTTTTATGTTCTCATTCATCCTTTTTTCTAGGTCAAATATTCAATGCATGTTTTTCTGAGCCAGTTATGTTGAAATCACCCACCTACAGCTCATAGCTTAGTGATGTTATACACCTTGAAACCTATTCCCTCAAATTTGCCAGCAAGACAGTTTTTCTTGACTTTAAAAATTGACATCTCTGTGGCCAAATGGATTTTTTCCATTTAAACTGCATTTGAAAAGTCTACCACCTGTCGTTCTTTTGCTATTTGAACTGCAAAGAAAGTCCTTACCAATCTCCAACAATAAGGACCCTGGGAACCCTGCAAGGAAAAGTTTATTTTAGCCAGCAAAAATCGAAATTTGCTGGATGGAAATGAGAATGTTCCTTTTGTCCACCGTTAGAAATCGATTGTTTATTAAGAATTTCATGTTTTAAATCCATGTAAGCCATTGCTATTATTGTAAACTCCATTTGTGCCTTCTGCAAACAGAAAGCTTGACATAGCAACAGTAACTAAGGGCGACAGGGCTTAGCCAATAGTCAATTTGTACATTTCTATCATCACAGAGGTTGAGGTCATGGATAATTCCCCTTCTTATCTTGCCACTCTAAGATGGTGTGTGTGAATTGGGTTTTTTTTTTCCAAAGTGGAAGGAGATAGACTGCAGGGCTTTGTGACAAGGATGGACCACAGGACACTCCAACGTTTCCTGGCAGCATGGAAACAACAGGGCACCCCCGCTCTTCTCAGCTCTGAGCACTATCTGCTGTCTGTCTGTCTGGCGTCCTGCATAAACACATGTCACGGCATGGACAAATCTGCCAACTCTCTTCAGCCCTGCAACCACCAACCCACTAAACTGTGTGTTACTCCTGACAAGCAAATTCCAACTCTCATGCTAATGACATGATTTAGCCTTGCGGTTATTAGTGTTTTCGTGCGTCGTAAAAAGGCTTTGATGTCTCCCTCCTGTTTGCAGCGCTATAGGAGTTCATCCGGAGTTTTTATTCCTGCAGAAGTTTGTTTTTCCTGTGTCGAATCTTATGTTATGGTTTGAGGAAAAAAAACAAACCTCTGTGAGCAAGGCCTCATCGCTTAAGAAACTGAACACAGTGCCAGGCAAGCTAAGTATTTGGCCGCAGGCAATGAGGGCAAGAAACTTCTTTTTTGCTTAGTGAAATAAGCAAACCCAAAAGATACAGCATTAATTATTCACCCTCCCCGCACCAGTCTGACTTTCGGATTATGACTGGAGGTGGTTACAGCAGGGTATCAGTTAGGTTGCAGAGTCGGCATGACAGAGGTTCAAACTCTAATATGTTTGCTGCCAATATGGGCCTCTATGATGTGAAAGCCGCCTGCAGGGCATCAGAATGACTGGTTATAATTCATCAGGAGAGAATGCAGCCTATTATATGAGCCACTCCCCTGGAAGGAAAGACAAGGAAATTACTAGTCTCATTATTTTGTGAATGACACTGATGGTCACTTTTGTTTCCCTATTGGAGATTGTTTGCACTATCCATCTGCTTATGTAACTAACAGACAGACATACAGAGATAGAGACTGATACTCTGACACATGAAAGATGGGTGTTGGCCTCTTTGGTTTGATTTCAGGTGAGCAGGTTTTTCGGCGTCTGCCAAAATACTGTCTCTCTGCCAAGACAAGCAGCCTTGAACTCCAGAGGGCTGGTTTTGGAAAGCTACCAGTGACTGAGCACACTTTGTGGAATTGTGCTAGTGGGGTGATTTAGGCCAACCCAACACAGTCATCTTTATTTTGTTGGTGCACAGCATAAAAATGCCATTGTATACTATTCATTTTATTGCGTAACATCAGAATATGATCTGGTGCAACAGCTGCTCTGACAGGTTGTGGAGGGCAGAGAGTCGACTCTCTGCGCAGTCAAGGTGGAGTTGATTGAATTATAAAAGCCATTTACAGCCCTCAGTGACAACAACAACCTCAGGCAACTGATGAGCTCATTTACCATCCCACTGCTCACAGAAGCATATTTTTTGAATGGGCAAAACACATCCACATCCTGATGGTATATTGTCGCAGTGACACTTCAAGCGGCATCAGTGCAGGTCTCTCCTGTGGTGTGGAAGTTGAACTGAAGTGTCTGTAGTCTTGGCAGGCCTGCACAGACAGGGGTGCACTGTGAAAACTGGCATGTTGACGCTTTCATGCCACTGCCACGCTGTTCACAAGGTGCCCTGGAGGAGTGTCACAATGCATTATTCTCACCTAGTAGAGCATCTCCCTGTCATACTCCGGGTTGCTGTAGTCAGACGGCATTCCCCTCCTGCCATCTGTCCCTGGTATTACAGTTGCATGCGATAGTTATTCAAGTCACCTAGGTTCATGCTTTAGGCCCCGTCTACACGTAGACAGATATTTTTGAAACCACATATTTTCCTCTATGTTTTAGCCTCTTGTCCATATAGAAACGGAGTTATAGGTCACTAAAACTGAGCTTTTTCAAATGGCCTGTTAAGGTGCAGATTTTTTAAACCTATATGAGACAATATGGCCCTACTCTACCTGCTAGTTGGCTCAGTAGGTCATTATCATCTATTGGAAAGCTGGATGACCGATCCGCCTCAAGACGCTCAGAGCAACTTTGAACGCAGCGCTATATGAAGACGTAGTATGAAGAGCGGCAATGGTTGTGAGTAGAATACACAGTAGAAACACATAGCTTTCACCCAATAGTGAATGTACAACGTACTTACATAGGCTACATAAGTTACATTCTTACGTACTGGTGAGAACATAATTATTTTAACCCAAACCACAATCTTTTCCTAAACCTAATCAAGTAGTTTTGCTGACTAAACCTAACAAAGCAACGTTAGTTTTGTTGGAATTCACAGTGGGACTCCCAAAGCGTTAAAAAGTAATCCAAGTGGTCCTGACCTAGCTGACCAGTGACAACAACCTTCTGAACCTACTAGTAGGTGTAGCAGGCCTCTTCTAACCCATGTCTGTGAGGCTGTGGCAACCAATGATAACATTCAAAACAGGTGGTAATGAGCATGCACCAGAACTGGCCACTAGTGTAGCAACTCCACCTTGTCATCAGCCTACAAATGAGTCACATTTCAATTTCACCATAGGACCATGGGCCGTTTACCACAAAGATGTGAAATCATTAAGTATGTATAAGTAAAGAAATAATTAGCTACTATTGTTTGAGTTGTTAAGAAGAGGAAAATAAGATCACTAAGAATATTACAAGTAAGCGTCCTTAAGCTACTTAAGCGACATTAATTAAAATTGCCCGTAGGTGTGAATGGTTGTCTATCTCTGTTCGTCTCTATGTGCCCTGTGATAGACTGGCGTCCTGTCCAGGGTGGACCCCGCCTCACGCCCGATGTCAGCTGGGCTCGGCTCCAGCCCCCCGCGACCCCGACAGGGACAAGCAGTTGAAGATGAATGGTATTTAAAATATCATTGACAGTCACCTAGCCCAATGAGCGTTTAAAGTTGTTTTTGTGTATTTGTGTGGACAGAGATATTTTGTAAGACAAAAGTTGTGTGGACGGACAAAAACAACAGCCTTCTTTGTAATACTGAATGTGTATGACCAGATTATTTGTTATAGTGGAGGTTGTGGACATCTGTACAAAATATCTTCAGTCTTAACTCAACCCTCTGAAGATCCTGGATATGGTTATAATGAAAAATGCCAGATGGAAGTCATAATAAGACACAAACAAGCTCCAGCACTTAATGGTCTCCAACCACCAACCTCAAAACAAGCATGAGAACACTCACAATCAAAAGGTTGATATGTCTTGGTATTAACATTGAGCTAATAGTGACCCAGGCAACTTATCATAGCCTCCAGTTAAAACACAAAGAGGAAGTCCTTATATGGTAGTTTATGTGTCAAACAAGTACCCCACACTAACTGAGTCTTCCCCACCTGGCACTGGCTGTTGTGACAGTGTTATTAGTACAACATTTGTCATGTTGCGGTTTCCTAACATCCCCCCGTCTTCCAACAGTCTCAGAAGCAGTGGAGAAGGCACCACATGGTACGCCGCACACAGCACATGGTTTCGGTTACAACCAGGCTGTAGCATAGTCTTTGGAGAGGCAGTATGTGCAGCTTCTTTACGGCCAAATCATAAGCATACGCAGGGTGAAAGATGTGAAAACCCTGCAGATTTTTATTTCAATCTTGGATACAATCTTGTGAATACATGTATTCACAAATGCTTCGTTGTGTTTGTTTGGTGGTGTCTGCTCACGTGACCACGGTTATGTGAGTCACAGGAAGTGGGTAAAAGGTGAGATTTAGTGTAGAGCCATTATTCATTATTTTAAAGTATGGCATGATAACAATTAACTGAAAGTGAAACTAATCTTAATATACACTTTTTAATGTCACGCCACACAAGTTACTACGTCATTACATTTCAACTATAAAGTAGTTCACTTCAGCCTATAAAGGCTTAATTTACATTTTCAGGCAGAAAACAAGGAGACATTTTTATTTACATTGTTGTTGAAAGGACAAATTTAATTTCAATTTATGCAATTGCTAAGAAATGACGATAAAGGAATCTTCCTCTTCGAATGAGGAATGCATCCCTGGCTGTTCATATAAGGCTGCTGTTTTGTCGGTCTGTCACAACTGCAGCAGAACATTGGTTAGCTATATACACCAGAGATGAAAGTGATATACAGAACCTAATTGCAATCACGACTTAAAAGGCTGCAGATCAGTGGTGATAGTGGAATATATGATGTGATGAGCGCATAAATCAGAGATAGAGAAAATGCATTATGCACAATTCAGATCAGATGGACAACATTTGTCTGCTTCCATTTGGAGTCCAGGCACTCAAGACAATTTGACTGCAGTGTTTCTCTTCAGAAGGGATCCATTAGTTATTGGCAGAGAAGCTTGGGGCCAATAAAACACATTGACTTCAACCTTTACATCCTTTTTCCCTTCCTGTCCAAGCCCTTTCATGCTCTCCCATTACATTTCAGGGAAAACATCTTATTCCCACATTCAGCACCAATATGTGGCGGGTGTCTTTTGTGGAGTTTTTGGTAGTGTTTAAAGAAAACATGACAACAAATTTGGGACTATGGGTATAGTGTTTATGAGTGGCTATTATATGGTTAAAAAACAACAACAATAATTTGATGTGTCACCTTGGAGATGGCAGTTGACAGCTGTTCCATGCACACGCTGGGCTTAATTGGCGGGGAAATTAGCCTGACCTTGACTGTGGCGGCGCGGCTGACGAGCACCGCTGCCTGCCACTTGAAATGACATTGTTGTAATTTTCGACAGCAGCGAGCAAACACTCTGAGCATTAATTATATGGTGGAATGTGCCTTGGTGCAACAGACGCACACAGTGAATACTTATGTAAGCTGTCGCTCCAGTCTCCATGGTAACCGGCAGCGTTCTAACACATGCCTCCTCCGATCTACCTCACCTGAAGTGGGCTGTTTCCATGGAAACCAGGCAGCTGCCTTTGATGATGGCTCTCATGAAATGACACCCGCTGATAATGCTGGCTCCTCCGAGTCTCTGAGAGGGAGGATGGGAGGATGGATGGATGGATGGATGGATGGATGGATGGGTGGGTGGGTGGGTGTCAGCGGTGGTGGGTTTGCAGAGAGAAATTATGGAGAAAGAGAAAGCGAAAGACAATTATTTCTCCCAGGAACTGAGTCATGTAAGCACAACACTGTTCGCTTCTCGTTCCCAGCTGGAGTGGTTTACCTGGTACCAAAACAGACAGTGACAGGAACTCTGTGAACCTGATAGGTGCAGCAGAGTCTGCTCTCAGACACATCAGGGCAGGCATGATTCACCTGCCTCATGTTGCTTCATGTGATAAAAAGTGTCATCACATTTGGGTGCCTTGGCTGTGAGGTTAAGAAAAATGTTTCAAGAGAGGTTCATGCACCACCATCTGCTGCGCTCTTTTTATTTACTTCTTCAAACAAAGTGTCAAAGTTTCAGAATACTTTCCTCCTCTCCTTTGCATGCATGCCACTTCCTCTACAATCATTTGGCAGTAGCAAAACAACCATAACATATTTTCCACTGCAACTCTCTTTATGAGCTTTCTGACCTTCCTTTCATACCAGAGCACTTATCATGTGTGGGAGATCCTGTTGCATCAGGAGAAAACTGTTTGTGGTTAGAAGTGACTGTTATTCATCACGGTTGTGCAACATCCTCGGATAACCAGATACCGTTTTTGGCCACCCTAACTGAAATTGGCTCTGAATCGCCTTCGCCTCGTGTTAGCTGAAAGCTGTGCAGCGTGGGCTTAGTAGGTGCAGTCTGGGTGTCAGTGGGCAGATGAAACTCTAACCTGAATGCGTGTCTCCTGCCTGTGGGCTAAAGCAGCCTGCACGCTGCTCGCTGGGTGGAGAAAATAGCTTTGGCACCGGCAAGCAGATCAAAGTGATCAGACAAGTAATCCCCCATGAGTCAGAAGGGAACCAGCTGGGGGGAGGGGAGGCTTGTGTGTGTGTGTGTGTGCTTTGTATCTGCGTGTGAGGGGAAGGCCAGAGCAGCTTTATACTTCTTATTTCAACACTCTCTCTTATTCACATTAGATTGAAGTGTGTTTTGTTTGTAAGTGTTCAGACACAGTCCTCCTCCAGTGTTTCATTTTCATCTTCCTGTAAGGTGACTTTGAAGTTAAAGGGCATTTTCGTTTTGACTGAATCCAAAAAATCACCGTACTTTCCCCTGATGAGGAGCACCAGCTGTGTCATTACATGTCTCACTTTGAGCCAGGGGAATATTTAGCAGCTGCATGCTCCTTTCAGACACAAATCTAATGGTCCCGAGCATCTTGTGCTTCTGAAACTGAGAAGCATCACTCTCACGAGCCAAATGATCCAACCGCAGTGACAGAGTCGCTACCAGTTTGTGGTAATGCGTCATGATGGAGATCGAATATACAGCCCCAAGAAAGAATGAAAGGAGAAAAGGAAAGAATAAGCACGAAAAAGACAGCATCAAAGCATCAGAGCAACAAAAAAAATCAGCAGACATAGATTTGTATTGAGTTTAAACCCGGCTGCATATCTTGACAATACACCTCAATTCGACTTTCATTAACGCTGTCTAGTATAAGGCAGCACTCTGCCCTCTTGACTGATATGTCACTGATATTTAAGATTTCTGGCTTCTCCGCGCTCTGAGATGATTGTAAACTTGTAAAGTTTTAATTGTGAAGCTGAGACTCTTTCTAATTATTAAAAAAAGGCTCCTGAGAGCTCTCTCCTTTGCGGCCGGATTAGCTGGTAACAGAGAAATGTATTAGCCAGTTGACTCACTGGGAATTTCACAGTGTGTGTGTGTGTAAAGGTTTCAGCATTTTGTGTTTTGATGTCGGGTATGACTCATATTTCCCTCAATATTTATCGCAGTCAGTGGGTGTACTTGCCTTTCCCTCAGCAGTCAGACATTGCGGGCGGTTTAAAGCACAGGTGCAAGTGAAAGTATTATCCAGGCAGAGGCAGAGCCAGTTGGGGGGAAGGCTGAAGTTCGTTTGGGGCTTTGTGCCAAAGAGGAAGTTATTCTGCTCTCGGAGGCATGGTTGTGAAAATACAGTACACTCGCACAGATGGCTGCGATGAGTCACGTCATGAGGCTTCCTCCTTTTCTGCTGGATAATCCTCATCAATTAGCTCTATTGTCAGCTGGCTTTTCACACTAGTAAAATTGAAGCCTGAATGGTTGACGGCAGAAAATCTGGGCCTCTTTTTCCCTTTGAATGGAGACTCACCGATTAGGGAAGAAAAATCTTTTATTGTCGGAGCTTTTCTCTTCAGTGAGTTTGGATGATTTATTTACCAAGCCGCAGATATTCACGGCTAAACCCTCCCATCGTGTACTGTCATGAATAAAGAGGCGGTTGCATCACAGAGGTTTTCATCAGTTAACACCAAAGACACACCCAAAGGGGTTTAAAAACTGCCCTTGTGGAAAGTCGGTGAGCAAGCTCTTACCTGTCCTTTTCCTGCTTTTATTGTTTGAATGAGGTTTTGTTATCTGTGCGATTGCTTTCATGGTATCAGTGACAGTAACTGGATACAACCACAAGAGCTTTTCTGAGGCAGATGTGCTACTGGAAACGTTATCCCTACCCCCCATACATAGAAAGACTCACACACACACGCGCGCACACACACACACACACACACACACACACACACACACACACACACACACACACACACGCACACACACACACAAACACACATCCAAAAGGAATGTCAGAGCTCAATGAAAAATGACAGTACATCACTTCCTGTGTTAAACTTGACCTTTGAACCTACTGTGTACTGATACTTCTCACTGTGACACGTCTTCAAAATCAATTTCCTCACACATGATTACAAGTTCTGGTCACCTACTTCGCCTGTTCGATGCGGCAAATGTGAAAAGTGTTGCTTATAGTGATGAGTCTCAGTTTCCCTGAGCTCCGAGGAGCATTTTAGCTTCTTTCAGCTAATTATTTTGTTTTTATGGCCAGCAACTTCTCCCCAACATTAGCATTGTGTTCTTGTTTTTTTGGAGAAAAAGCTCAAATAAATCCACTTTTCACTACCTGACCAGCACCAGATGGCAGACAGACAAAGTTGGCAGATAGCTGGTAAACATAGTGGAGTATCAGCCTGTCCTCATTCCCAGGGCGTCAAAGACTGCCATTTTGTCATCGCCTTAGCAATATTAGACGTTCAGAATAAGTGTTCCAGAAGATCGAGGAAGTCCGCGTATGGAGGAGGTTGAGGTGGTGGACAGGTCAAACAGCAGACTTTAACCCAGCTGACCACAGTTCATGTCCTGTTGTGTCCCTGTGCGTCACTGTAGTTACGTTACAAATGTACTTACTTCATCCCCGCCCACAACCTTTTCCTAAACCTAACCACGTAGTGTTTGTATTCAGTGATCGAAGTGCAGGTCTTCCTAGTCCATTGACAAGTGAAGCCAAGTGATCCTTAAAAAGTGTCAGCATGTGACTGGTTGAGATAATAGAGCCAGGAGTGTTTAGCTTCAAAAGACAGATATTTCAGGAGACCAAAAGACTTGATCTGCTGGATGTGTAAATATGCAACACATTTGCCAAAAATTTTTACAATGTGATGAAATGTCAGTGTTGTCAATGAAACAACAAATGAAGCTCTGAGTGACGCAGGAACAACAAAAAAAGGATGCTAGAAATGGAAAAAGAACAACAAAATTCTAAATACAAAAATAGAGCAAAACAGAGGTAAGGGGTAAAAAAATCAGATTATAGAGTTTGAAACAGTTGATTATTAATGAGCAGGAATTCATCAAAAATGACTGAAGCTATGAAAGGAAACTGGAAATGAGGTTCGGGAGGGTGAAGCCAAATTTCAAAAAGAAACGCACCTCCTTCCTCTTTGTTCATAATCAGAGGGTACAGCATAAGTAAGTACTCATGCAGGAGGAGGTGTGTAATCCAATGTGATTTATAGTCTGTCTCCGTGAGGTGCTGTGATGGGATCTTTGAATGGTACAAACGCATGTGTTGTTGTGGTGTGAACAACACTTACATCATGGTGTAGGTGTGTGACAGAGAAGAGCTTTGCTTTACCAGAAATGAGGACACTGCATCTGTTCACTGGTGAAAGTGGGACAGCTTCAATAACGTACTACATACATGAGAACAGTCCATTTTTTTCCCTCTGGCTGTGCACAAATTTCGTCTCGAGCACAGACTTTTTCGTTTGCTACATGAAGTCTTGGAAATAATCTGCAGGGCAGGGGCATGATGTTGAATTTCTGAGGGCTGTTTCTGTTGATTCAGGGGAAAATCCATTTTACAGCATGCACGGCCAGCCAAGTGTCCAATTAGTGCTGTAAAAAAAAGTTTCCTCATCGAGGCAGAATTGGAATTACATTCTGTGAATTCTGGAGCCGTCCTTGCCAAGGTCTGATACGAGGGAATCAATGACTTCACTGAAATATCAAACTGTGTCATAAATTATAGTGTTCCATTGCCTACAACCTTGATCCACCGGAGTGAGGCAATTTCGTCGTATTTGCTGTTGAAGATGAGCCGCGGCACTCCAGCTGCACTCCTGCGGATATTCAAATAATTGCCCTCCGCTCTGTGTGAGAGAGAGAATGAATTTGAATAATGTATTGCAATGGGAGTTAGGCCACAAGGCCTCGGAGGTCGTAAATTCTGCTGCTACATCAGCTCAGCCCACGGGAACGGGAGGCACACAGGGTTGTTTATAAAATGCCCTTGGAAAAATGAGTCTAATCCCCAGCCAAACCGTAAGCCATGGGGAGAGCATTAGATAACCCACAAGCTGCAGAGTAATGAGAGTAATGAGGGAGATGGAGTAGCGGAGCCAGGACAGAGAGAATGCATCCATTTATTGGCTGTATGCTCTGATTGCCCAGACCATTTGAGACAAACTGGAGCCTGACACAGTGCTGGAGTCCATTTCGTCTGATCAGCAGCAATAAGCGCTTTCCACAGCCAGAGAGTGCTCCAGGCTGGCCGCGGCCATACATCATGCACATTGTATAACCACTCATATTATGTGATCCATTGTGACTGACAGCGTGCACAGGTAGACTTTCAAAACATGGCAGCCTCGACCAACGGATATCCAATTCTAACAGGAAATGTAAGGCTGAAGGTACTGACATTTATGGTTGGCATATAACAGCATTAAAAACATGCTTTCCCCTTGTCAACTGAAACCTCTTGTATTTAGGAAAAAACAAGTTGCCTGTTTCCCAAAATGTCTTTTGTGTCACCATCCCACCTCTGTTTTCACACCGCTAACAACTTCACCACGTTACGAGGTGTGCGCTATAGCTGCAATGCAAACGGCACCGCCGTGATAGCTTACACATCTCATAGTGTTGGTACGTGATCGAGTGCTGAGGACGATGACGCACACGAGTTCGGCTGCAGCCAGCTTCTTTATTCAAACACACCATTATTCTAGATGTACAACCTGTACATACGTTGACTCGGATGGTAAACCACAGTACTACTGCATCACAAGGAAGTACAGAAAAGCAGACAAAGGCTCTTTACTCTCTCACGCACACACATACACACACACACACACACACACACACACACACCTAACCAGCCTGTACAAAGCACGCCCAGATTCCCCAACTCCCCTTGATGTCTCATTAGCAGCAAAAGCAGGCTTCCTCCTGTTTAGCCAAAAATGAGTGAGGTGGGGGATGTGTGTGTGTGTGTGTGTGTGTATGTGTTTTTGGGGGGGTACTTTTGCAGGTGAGCCGTGGAGCTGGCTGACTGCAGTGTTACTGCCTCCAAAAGAGTTCTTGTAAATGAGGGCTGCCTGCACCCCTCTAGCTTTCCGCTGGCAGCCCACCCCATAAAGCCTGGGTGACGGAGCAGGTAATAAAGGGCCTGAACGCAGTGAGTCAGCAGTTTAGCCTCCATTTAATTTTATCTGAATGCCGCGCTACCCCCCCCCCCCCCACCCACCCACACACACACACACACACACACACAAACACACTCATTCCTTCCCTACCCCCACTGCTACCCATTCTATCTCCCCATAAGCTCCTCTCCTTTCCCTCTGCAGCAGACTTAACCCATTCCTGCCTCCTGTGCCAGACTTAAATGACTGCATAGCAGTGCTTTTCAAACCTGCAGGGTAAACACTGTCTCATGGCCGTATGTTTTTTTTAAAGTACTGCTTCCCTCCCTCGGAAAATGTCGGTAAATCAGGACCATGTGCTTTGAATGTTTCCGTCCTTTGTTGTTTTTGGTGTGCAGCCTCTTAAACTTTGCTGTGCTGACAGCGAGTGTTGGTGTTGGAGAAGCAGAGGCGGGGGCTTAAGAGAGAGAATGTAGGCCACACATTCCTTTCCTAGGATTCTGTCTAAACACAAGCAAACGCTGCCGAACAATCAGACCAGGATTTCTGCCGTTCCATAACGCGGGCCAGACTCTTTGATTTTTCCTCTCACTTTGCACGAACCAGAGGCTCAGATCCCCCGCTGTTGCTTGCAGCGCCCGTTCTTGCATGGCGTGCGACTTTCCATCCCTAAACAGATCCATCTCCTTCCATTAAAATGATTGCCTAGCTGTTGCTCTTTGTTCTGCATCTGAAGGATAAATCTTTCCAAACCGGATGCTATTCAAAATGTGTGTCATATATAACTATGCATACTCAGCCAACCCTGCAATGTTTGTGTTTATCTCCAGCATCCTGCACCTACAGTTCACAGATACTTTTAAAATATCAGTTTGTTCTAGTTCCAGTTTTTAACTCTATATAACACTGGATCTTTCGTCATCCAATTTCTAATTATGGCTTGTCCCTATGCTGTCCCCTCTTCTGCTCCACTGCACCCTCTCATTTTTTCTCATTGTTTGTGCCGTTTCCTAGGAAGGAGGGATGATATTGTCCAGACCTCTTCCCTCCCTTCTCCATTCCAGCTTCTCCCCCTTCCACAAAAACTCTCTCTTTCCCTTTTTTTGACTCCCTCTCTTCTTCTTCTTCCTCCTCCATCTCCCTGCCTTTATGTCTCCTGCAGCTGCAGCACAATAACAGTGTTTGAGTGCAACAGTCCAGACAGGACTTTGGTTTAAATAAGCACCCCAGAGGCCACGTAATAACCCAGCAAGCCCTTGTCCCAGTCTTCCAGTCAGTCCCTCAGCGCTAAAGCTAGCTTCACAACACATTCCTCCTCATGCACCCTGCCAGCCACTCAGCCTGCCAGCCAGCTAGGGAGCCAAACCACCATAGGAAAAATACAGAGCATGGAACTGTGATTCACAGCCCTGATATAGAATATCACCTCCTCCCTTCTCCCCAGTCCAACAGCTGGTTTCCTGGAAGCAGACTTGTGCGGTTGGAGTTTGAGCCAGGAAGGGAAGGCGGTGGACTCAAGGAGGCCTTGCTCCTTCAAAGACCTCTCTGTTCACATCTGCATCTACTCGCCCCAGTGTTGCAATGTCTTCATGAGCAGCCTGTGTTTACTTGAGGGGGGAAACATGCATTGTAAAAAAAAAAGGGGGGTTGACGTAATGCAGGTTATCTCATAATGACATCAGTTAAAGTCCAGATTTTCACATGCTGAAGGTCCCTGTGTGTTTGGAGGTGAAAAGGTGAAGAGGAGATGGGAGGGTTTCTATATCCAGCTGTCAGAGATGGATGACTTGTGCCTCAGAGAAATGCACACTTTAGGTTGCCTGTATTGTGTGTGATCTGAGAATTATTAGCTCATCATTGCATAAGACCATCATCTAAATGTCTAAACTGTCAGTGTAATTGTTAGCATCTGGCTGTGACAATATATCCCTCTGTAATAATGAAACCTAATGTTTCCAAACCCCTTTGGGATCGATGTCCTCCAAGACAATAAGGGAATCAGTTTGTTTCAACATGCCACGGAGTCATTGATGCATGGTTCCTTTTTTTGCAAATAGAGTGCCCTTAACCTACTTTGGACAGCATGTCAAGTCATATGTCTGTGCAGCCTTTCCTGCCTACACAATGACCTTCGAATAGAGGAGAAGAATAGAAGCAGGGCTCACTTCCCTCCTGTGCATGAACAGCCTAATTTAGGAAAGCGTGTCAGTGTGAACCTTTGTCACATTGCCGGGCTCAGAATACCCATTGTTCCCTTGATAGAGTCATTCCACTTAGAAAAGGCTTTTAAGAGAGCAGAGAATATCCTGCGCCTGCACACATCTGCATCTGTATGCATGCACCCGAAGAATTTGTGCACACATACTGGCGAGACCACTTGCTTGCATCCATATATAAATACATGATATAGGGAGATTAAGAATGGAAGTAGGCTAGCATGAGATCATGCATGCTCTGGCTCATTAGGTACATTTAATATAGTCTGCCTACTAAGCCATCTGTTACAGGCTGATGGTGCCAGATATGATGTGATACTGGCAGCCATGGTTGTTCCTGTTTTGAAAGATGGTTGTTAGCTTATGTGGAAAGGCTAGACTAAAGGTGAATCTTAATAATCCTCACATAGATAAGGATCGATAGAAAAAAAAACTATTTTTTCTCCGATTTTTTTCTAACGATTTTTTGACATTTGTAGTGATTTTACTTGCCATGGTGAAGTCCTCCCTCAGTTTAAAGGTAAAGCTAATGTTGTTGTTTTCTGCACTTTGTTTTCAGTGCTGTCCAAAGCCACTGTAGTTGTATGTTATGAGATTTAGGGCATCAACTATGTGAAAAATTACTAAATTACTTTTGCACTAAATTAGTTTTAAATGTCAAATGAGTTCTAACGGCGTATCAGGAGGTGTTTCGTAAGTCTGTGTGTCATCTGTATGGCTGTCTGTATTTTTGTGGCATGTGTATGTGTCACTGCAGCAGGGTATGTGTGCGTTTGTGTGAATCCGTAGAGACACAAAGCCCCCACCATGCCTCTTTGCAGTTGCCAGCAACCCCCCTCTTCTCGTCTCTGGCTGGGAAGGTCTTGGGGATTAACTTTCCACTTCTCTGATCCACTTTTCCACAGAGCCAATAGCTATGCAGGTCTGGAAATGTGTTATGTGGCTGGGTGAGACAAAAATCAAGGCCAATTCTAAAATAATTTATGACCCCCGTCTGAAGGTTATTTCCTCTTTTTACCTTTGCTGCCTATTCATTCTGGTGACCTCATCTCCATTATGAATATTACCATAAACAAGGACATACTTTACATTCAGAGGACATTTATTATTCTACAGAAAATGTGACTTAGCCTCACAATTACAGTTAATATATTTCAAGTTTCTCACTGTTCCTAGCATTAAAATGAATCTCCTATTTTATTACATAAGCTTGTTTTGCATATTTCTATTTTGGTATTCACGCTCCATTCCAAATCACAGTAATTGCTTCCTCTTCTTGCCTCTTTGAGTCTGAAGAGATTACGCTCTGCAGCTGCAAATGATTGTTTTACAATTGGAAGGGGGAATCCAAAATGAGGAGGTGTGAACACATAGGGACAAAAAACTGAAGTTTCATACTTTAATTTCACCTCCGGTTACCACAGCACCTAATGCACTGCGGTTTATTACCAAGTTAGTATATGTCTGATTTCAGGGAGCACTGTAAGATTTCAGAGCGTCACTGAAACCGCAGGGTAGAGATATGAAATGGGTGAGTCCTTTAGGAGACGGGAATGAAAGCCTCCATCTAGGCAGCCAGGGAGGAGGGAGCTGAGGTATTCCTTTGAAGTGGGTGGCTCAGATATTAAATAATTGAGTTGCAGGAGATTAAAGTTTCAGAAGCTAATTTGGCCCCCTCCACGGCCTGTCACTCTGGGGCTCGCAGAGTCTGCAGTCTGCAGACGACTGGTGAATAAGTGTGACTCACTTCCTGTGTGTGGTATGGCTGGAGAAACCCTATATCTGTGGCAGACTGAAACAGGAAGTTCATCCAGGGCACACTCTCTGACTCAGAGCGAGGGTGACGCCATTTTTGCTCTCTGAGTTTTCAGGAATCCAATCTTCCATGTGCTCTAGCAACAAAGAGGCACAGAGAGGTTTCACTTCCCCTCCTTACTTTTCCTCATAAACACTTACCATAGTTGCTGACAGCTGAACTGTTATGTGGAAAGAACTTAATTTGCTGATGCAAGAGGAATACACTGCTTGTGTAAGCCTGGATTTCAGTGTTATTTAGATGGGAGGGTTTCAGTTTCAGTTACTGCATGCTGACGAGGAGACTGAACAGCCTGGAGTGAAAGCTCTGTTATGTTCGTCTGGAATGTGCCTCTCAGCTGACATTGAAACCTCATTTTCAAGCACCTTGAGGATGACACTGCCCAAGTTTTCAAGTATTTGATATGTATGAGGGCATATAAACACAAGCACATTGTCTTTGAGGACAAACAACACACTGTCGAAGGAGGTGTAAGGACATGATGGTGAATTACCTATCCTACTTTCCTTTCTGTCTCTGTGTGACTTATGCTGGTGCAGCAGCACCACAGTGGACCAGAAGCCGTCCACGATGACTCAACCTGTTGCGACGATAATGACAAAAACATCTCCATCTTCCTGTGGCTATAGATTGGCTGGATATCGCCCGGATGTAGCTTTAGATTTGTTTCCATGCGTCTTTAACCTTGCAAAAATGTCAAGATGAATCAGAATTACAGTAGATGTAGCCCAGCTGAGGCCTGAACTGTCTCTGTGGCTTTGAAATAGGAGACTTAATCGTCTGGTTCTGCTTCTCTCTTCATGGCCCGGAGCTCACACTCTGAACTCGTTTGTTTACAGTTCATCTTTAGACTTTTTTTATTTAACAAAGCTAGGCTTGGATGGTATGACTGAGTGTTGTTCAACACGATATTGGTTGGCCGCAATAACAGAACGATATTCAAATATGCAATGCCTGTCTGTAACAGTAGAAAAGTCGAGGATCTGTTATGTAACTGCAGGATGAATGACACTGTAGCATTAAAGAATGGCAGAATTAGCAGGCTAGTTAACAAGCCAGTTATTTAGTTAGATAGCTTGCTTCTCACCCTGCATTCACGCAACAGTAAAGTAAAGTTAGTAGCGTGAAGTGTGTTCACTAGCTGAAGCATCACTGTTGATCAATGATACATTGATCTGATTTATTGATCTTTGCATGTCATTGTGTAAAATAGCGCTCCTGGGTATTGCAACACATCTCCAGTCCATAGATATAATCTAAGTGCATCAATCTCGTCAGCTTTTTTGGACGATGATCTCATATATCTAGGGCAACAAATACTTATTTTCATTGTCGATTGATGTGTGGATTATTGTTTTGATTAATGGATTAGTTGTTTGGTCTATAAAATGTCAGACAATGTGGATCAGTTTTTCCCAAAGGCCAACATGACGTCTTCAAATGTCTTGTTTTGTCTGCTCCCCCAAAAGTTTACCGTCATAGATGAAAGAAACCAGAAAATATTCATATTTAAGAAGAAGAATCAGAGAATTTGGACTTGTTTTCTCAAAAAAACCCTACTCAAAACATTTAACAATCAAACTATCAAAGCGATTAATTTAATAGTTCAATGAATCAATTAATCGATTCATCATTGCAGTTCTACATAAAGCAATATTGTCAGTAGGGGAATGAGGCCCAACCCTAAACAAAGCAAATATGTGCTATCTCCTTGACTTGTTTATTTGAATCTCCCCCAATGACATCACGTTTGTGAACACTTACAGATTCCTACCCTGGAGTATTTGTATTTCTTAGTGTAAAGCTCCTGTCACCTGTGCAAGTAATATGTTTTGACTGCCAAGGGTCAGAGTTAGCTAAGGGTGGTGTTGCTATGCTACAGGGGAAAACAGGCCACCTGTTGTCATGTGGGCCAGAAGGCTGCTGGGATGGAAAGACAAAGCCCTGAGGTGAGATCAGTATATGGACGACTATATGTTTAAGAATGAGCCCCTGTGGGCTGTTCACGCCGTGCTGAACCAGCATTACTCTCATCTACCTCGAGGAAAAACAAATAAAGCTTATAAACTGAAACTAAAAGCACATACTAACTGCATTCTGCTGTTTTACTAGTTGCTGTCAGTTGCATCATATATTAAGCAAACTATGTGTTATTCTGTATTAAATGTATTTGCAGTCTGACAAAGAATGATGCTTTAAAATGGAGGCATTCTAGTGAATGCATTTCCTTGTTGTTAAAGCCTTGAATGAAATCATGGGAGATGTTTTGGCATCTGCTGTATATATCTGAGTTTGTTGTTTTTGTGTTTAGTGCAACATTCTGTCACAGTTGCATCACAATGCGTGGAAGAAATATTTAAACATCTCATATTCAGCTTTAAAGAAGTTTTTTCTGGTGACAGCATTTCACTTGCTGTTTAGTTTGTATCAGTAATTTTCTAGAAATCAGTTTGTCTATTGGCACTTGACTAGGTCATTAAGACTCTTTCGGAAATAGGTATATTTGGACTAAATAATGATTTAAATATTTTTTTTAGTGTATTACAGTCTGGTTTTAATAAGAATCTACTAATATTTAAGGTTAAAAGCTCAATATCAGTGCTGTGTTAAATGTGCATGTACAGTAAAGAGGATATTTCATGAAATTAATTCAGGATGAAAAAATACACACAGAGAATTAATTGGAAAATTGTCCCAGACATTTATTCTTTCTTCACCCAAAACGTTACAACAGCCACTGATGAAACTGTCTAATATCAGTTACCAAGGAAACATCATCATCATCTCCAGATAAACACACAGTATTATGACTAAAACAACAACCCCAACAACAAACACAGGGGTGGTCTTCAGCGAGGAGCCACGGGCCCTCACTTTCGCCCCCCTTCTGTTCATCTTAGTCCACCTGAAAACTTTACTGAGCCTCACACACAAATAACACAGCCAAAGGGCTTCTGTGGGGTTTTCAGCAAGGCACTTACAACTACCTCTCTCACTTTACCTCTCGATTTTACTCCACTGAGATAATGTCTCCACTGCCTCCAGGGATGATCTCTGGGACGAACCCTACAGATGAAAGAGAGCAGTGTGACAACAGGTGGAAAAATAAGAAGCGCAAACACAACCTGGCGGGGGAGATTTTAGTGGTGGCAGCTAAACAAAAGGCCCACAGCGACGTAGATCCCTCCCTCATCTGGTATGGTGGCCAGGCATGCTGGAGCTCTGTCCTCATCTGTGCTCCTGTGCAGACTAGCTCCACTTTAGCTACAGGCTATAGGAGGGAGGAACGTTGGGGCAGGGTGTGTCTGCTTACTATGGCAGCAGGTGGGCAGATTGCACTCAAAGGTGGAGGGAGGGGAGGGAGGGAGGAAGGGAGGTAGAGCAGTGAGCAATAAGGGGTGCAGTGGCCCTGGCTTGCCCCCAGCAGCCACGGAGCGCCAGGTTGACATGGCGACGAAGCTGATGAAATCCCGCAGACATGCAGCAGAGACAGTCACCTTTTCAACAGGAGAGACAAAGGCATGCCACGCGAATGTAGAGGGTTGACATTGTCCAAATACGTCCTTTCAGAACTCCCATCTGCCCTTCTGTGTTATGAGCAAGTGCCTTTTTCTGTTGTCTCTCAACATATGTCACATCTGTGTAGTTATGTGTCCCCATAGCTTTAATATATTTATCAGTGGTGGTAGACGAATTCAGGTCCTTTAATATCACACTGTTACAATGCTCCATTATGACTACAAGTCCTGCATTCAAAATGTTACTTACGTGGAAGTCTAATCAGCAAAATGTACACAAAATATCAAAAGTGAAAAAATGCATTGCACTGAAACAGCCCGTGTAATATGTCACGACATTATCTTAAAATGCATCATTGCATAAGTATAATTTTACTGTTGTAGCTGTTGTAGGTGGAGTTAGTTTTAATTTATACAGAGAGGTTTAGTCCAGTGGCTTCCAACCTAGGGGTCGTGCCCCCTCTAAAGGGTCACAGGATTAAGGGGCTAGGGGGTGTTAGGGGGATGTGACGTGATTAATGTTAATATGATAAACTTTATTTGTTTAGCACCTTTCATAACAAAGTCACAAAGTTCTGCCACACATATTTGCATTTTATACTTTTTTTCAACTTTGACTGAATATTAGCCTTTTTGGGGAAAATAGTGGATCATTTTAGTGGAATTAATATTTATTAATAAATAGTTAAGAAATAATAATAAATAAAACTTTTTTTTTTATTATATAGCAGGTCTGCTTTGTAAATACTGTGAAAGTATCAAAACGCTCAGTCCACAGAGAAATCCTGTATTTAGAAACTGTGCAGTTGTGATGTCACAACTATAAATAGGTAGAAAGTGATGCTACAGTGCTGTTACAGTCATTCACCGGCTGCAATGACAGTGCAGGGACGCCAAGAGTGCAGATGTGAAAGACCCCGGAAACGCTGACCAATCAGGGCAGACTGGACTTTTTGTGTGAGGGGGTCTTAAAGAGACAGGCGCTAAAATGGAGCGTTTCAGGCAGAGGGTGAATACAGGTTTATTCAGACAGGACATTAAAGCATGTAAACATGTTCTAGCAGAAACCCAAAATACAAGTATGAAGCTGGGGAAATTAGTATTATATTACCTCTTTAAGTTGCTTAGAGGAGAAATGTCTCCATTGTGGAACTACTTAAAAGTCATGGGAAATAAATGAATACATCGAAAACATAATGCATTTAATAGGAGCACCAACTAGACACAAGCCATTAGCTTAACCAATGCTATATACTTAAAATTAAAGCAACTACTAACTGAAGTGTTGAAGAACATATACTGTCTACTTTTCGATGCAATGCTACTCTCAAGACAAGACATTATGTTTTTTCCCCAGAGGTTGTCCCAGATATCCGGCGATGTTTGATCTAGGCCAGCTCCACAGCAGGGTAGCCAAGGGGAAACCAAGGAGCCAAGTTAACTGGCTCATGTCTTTCATCAACTTATTTGAACAGATATAGGCTAGGTTGCATTTAATGTGATGTGACCTGTTTTCAACATATTTTCACAACCCAGAAGAATTTTCCTGACACTAAGCAGCTTACTTTATATATATATATAAATATATATATATATATATATATATATATATATATATATATATATATATATATACATATATATATTCATTTACATTTACTTTTCCATTGCATTTTCCAGGCCAAGAAAGCAGAAGAGAGTGAAGTTCAAGCTGGGGCTAAAGAAAGCAGCTGCTGTCATAAGCCATCAAGTTCTAATAAGGCATAACCTAGTCCTGGGTGGGCGAGGGAAGCCGCTGTTTTTCTGCTATTTCCATTTATAGACTGCACCAACGAGCCCCCTGGGAGATTGTTCGCCATGACTCATGTCTCCAGTGCTTCTGGTCCAGACTGCACTCTCTCCCTCCTTCATCATCCCTGAGCACCACTGCCTTTTCTACCCTGTATCTCAACTTCTGTATTGCCATTATTTGCACTGCATTTCTTTGCCTTTATTTCATTCATGTGCGATAAAGCCTTATAAGCCTCAATAGAGAGCGTGAAAAAATAGGGAATCAATGGGAGGAGTGAAGCACGAGGGTCAGGCCAGACACCGTAGATGATGATGAAAGAGATAAGCTGGCTGAATCAGCCCTATGTAAATAGTAGCTACAGTACAGACGGCGGCCATTTCCCTGAACTGTTGTTGTGGTGAAACGGCAGCATCAATATGGGGGGATGTCTCTGTCTGCCTTTCCCAGCAGCCTGCAGGCTTTTCACCATCACGTGGTCTGCTTGTCCTCTCCCACCCCTTCCTCCTTCCTCTCTTTGGTTATATTCCAGTCACGGCACCCCTCTCCCCTCCCTCTTCCCCACCCACCACCACCATCACCACCCCTCTCTTCCTCCACCCTACCCGCCCCGCCTCTCTGTGCTCTGTCAGGTCACCCGCCTTGTTTGTTCAGATGGAACAGAAGAGGAAATGAAAGCTCTGAGTCCACTGTTAACCCATTCCTGGCACTTTGCTCCACTATTGAGCGCATTCCTGATGTTTTTCACCTCGTTGTTTCCATGCTTTGATGATGATTTGTATCTTTATAATAGGCAGTGACCACATTAGTTCTTTTCTAGTATGGTATGGGTAAACAATAACCCGCACAGAGGAAAAGACTTTAAAATATATGCAAATCTCAGACACATACGATACAGTGACAAAGCTGCAACACAGATGGAAATAATAACTGTGATCTACTTGATGTGCTCGGTATATTCGTGCATTTATGCACGGGAAAATGCTGTGTCAGATAAAGCTAGAATTCACATCCCTCTCTCATTGTTTGAAAAGATTCACACTTTCTCAAATGCATATGAACTGCTGTATTTGTACACTGTTATAACGTGTGTTTGTGTGTGTGTGTGTGTGTGTGTGTGTGTGTGTGTGTGCGTGTGTGCGTGTGTGCGTGTGTGCGTGTGTGCGTGTGTGCGTGTGTGTTGTGGGTGGGTGGGGGCATAGCTTGTGCTCATGCTCAGGTTTATCCTCCAGTCTGCCACGTTCTCGCTTGGTTACTATGCAACCAGGTCAGAACAACATGGACACCACACAGTAGCTGAATGGCCATTTTGGGTAAAAGCACTCTGCAATAATAAACAGCTTCTGGCACTGAGAAGTTGTTTTCCAGCTGCAGATCTGTGCCAAAATACAGAATTAACTGCAATACCATTTACTGCTGTGGAAAAACATTAGCCATCCAAACCCACATACCTACTGAGGCTTTGAACAGCTTGTAATCCCTCAGCAGCTAGATGGCTCTCAGAAACACGCCAGCTCAAGCTGCTGCCAAAGAAATTACTGCTGTTATGGTGTTATGTTCATATAAACTAAAGTGTTCTCTCCTCACTCTGTCGGAGAGTTTTGCAGAGGACAAAAAAGTAATTATGTGAGCTTAAATGGTTGCTTTTTTTATCTCAACTTGGCTACAGCTGGCTATTGTGTTTGCTGGGAGATGTCTTTACATGGGAAAGATAAGCTTTAGAAGCACAAAACAGCTGCCTTGGATTTGGACAATGTTGGAGCAGGAATTCTTTATGCTTATGTTGAAGTGGCGCCAAAGATATTTGGAGCGATTTGAGGAGAGATCAACTGAACTTTACCCTCTCTCAGAGGAAGGGAAGAGAAATTGCCAGAATATGTGAGGCTCCAGTGAATTTAGAATTTAAAAAAGTGAGGCTGTACGGTCAAACATTACCTTCTCATTTCTTCACGTTTCATCTCATTCCACCAGTTATGTTCTGCCAATTATCGCTTATTGACTTGAGTCAGTGAAAGCACATGTGAGTACAGCTTGTGCAAACTGTCAAGGCTACAGTTTATGCTGAGTTGTGACTATAAGGGCTGTGCTGTGTTAGCCTTGCGCTGACATGTCATCATCATGGCCTCCATGACCACTATGCCAGGTTTCTTGGAATCACTGGGAACATGTCTATTTTCCCTGGCAGAGAGCCACGTTAAACAGATCAGTCACAGAGTGTGTTTTGTAATTGAATCAAATAAACAGGATAAGCTGGCCAGTAAACAGTGGAAGGAGGGCAGGGCGTCACAGGAGATCTCAGGCGTCTCAGGTGCTGCTCCACCCACACCACTGAGGCAGACAGTTTGTGTAGGTTAGCCTGCTGTCAGTGGCCTTAAAGGTCCTGTAACTTAAATAAATATAAATAAATAGCACTTATTTATACAAAAATACATACATTGCTTTATTAAGTGATGCTACTCATAAATTCTGAAATTGAATCACAATCACAATGAGGGTAATAACTAAAACAATAGTTTATACATTTGGTAAATGTTATCTGTTTTCATGTCTGGAATAAAGCACTGAGCTAGGTCAGGGGGGTGTTAGCTTAGCTTAGCACTAACAACTAGAAGCATGGAAAAAGTCTGGTAGCCTGGGTAAAAATGCTAAAGGAACTTTCAGACCAAATGCAGCAACGGCATCCCTGGACACTGAAACACATTTTTTCCATGACAGTGTGCCGCCCGACAAAATTTGGTTTGGTCTGAAAGGCCCATAAGAAACCACAAATTGTTGTTTTTTTTATATTTCTTTGAGATTCAACATCCCAATTAATGCACTATACAGTTGTTGGTAGGCATATTTTTTACTTTAGAGTAAGCTACCCTAGCTGTTGCCATCCTTTTCCAGCCTTCAAGCTAAGTTAGGCTAAGTGCCTCCTCCAGCTTCATATGCATAACAATATACCAGCCACTGATATAAGTCTCCTCATCCAACTCTTGACAAGAAAGCAAATAAATGTATTTCCCAAAATGTCAAACTCTCCCTTTTATAAAATGTTTTATTTTATTGTTTTATTTTATAACACTGTTACCAGTACAGGACACAGGATTGTTCAGTGGATGCTAGTATTTTTCCAATTTGCAATTTAGTCTGAGAGAGACTATCAAGAAAGATTTGGGTTTCAGTTAAGATAATTACAATTTATTTGGCTCTAACCTTGAGTAAGATCATTGAAACTGTTGGTGAGTGTTTTGAATTTGACCACTGGTTGTTACAGTCAAGTCTGGTCTCTGTTAGTATCTAATTTGGAGCTCCTTATTGTTGTCTAATAAACGGCAACTACTCATTTTTAAGTTAGTCAACCGTACTGAACAAGAGGCTAAAGAAGTGAAGAGAAATCTTGTGGACCTACTGGACAGAATGGAAGAGGCCAGAGGTCCTGATCCAGCCTGAAGACACAGAGAAGGTCATTTTTGTGATATGTGGATAAATACATGCATGGTGTATGGTGCTGTGCCCTGGGCTGTATCCAGGCAGGAATTCAATCTGCAGCTATCCCTCCCCCTCTGTGATCAGTGGGCCTGAGCTGTTGTGACTGGGCCAGTCTGAAAGATAGACCGTGATGAGAGTCAAGGCTGAAAGCCAGGCTCTGTGACTGCAAGGCCAGGCCAGGCCAGGGATGACGCAGGCCCAGGAAAACAGAGAGCACTGTAGACAGCCCTGGCCCCGGCCCTGCCCCCCCCCCCCCCCCCCCCTCCTGTGCCTCGGAGCACTTCCTGCCTCTGTCATTCTACCAGCAAATCCAATCCCTGATCAAAGGCCAAGGAGAAAAAAGGGGAAGAGAAGAGAGAGGAGACAGAGAAGTGAAAAGGGCGAAGGAGATTGACGTGCGTGTTGGGGGGGAAAAAGGGTGAAAACAACAAACCGCTCTTTATCTGACGGGGGAGGCAGCTGCTCGGGCCGGGGCACCTGTGTGCCTGCTGCCTCCCAGGCCGACGCCAAGCTCCACCCTAGTGCCCGCCAGTGCCAGATCCATGAAAGGTTGCCATGGCAACACCCCAGGCACACAGTCTGAAATAAACAACCTTTCAACCTCATCTGACGAGGGTAACCTTTAGATGATCTGTGGCCAGGCTGAGGTTGTGTTGGCACTGCTGACATGACTAATTACTCCTCTGCCAGGTTCACATTGTACCTGTTTTATGTTAATATCAGTTTCTGGAAAATTTGAATTAGAAGGGCTCCATTTCTGAAGGCGAAAGAACCTACCCACCTGTTCCTGTGCCTGCACGGGGCAACACAGAAATCCTGCAGGACCCAGGCAGCACCATTGTTTCAGGGCAATTACCCAGGCCAGATTAAAAATCAACTATCATTGAGCAGATGTCCTGGCTCTTTTTCCCTGCACAAGGAGGGGGATTTTATTACATCTCACCAGGCAGGGTACGGACAGTGGAACCCTTTCCTCTGGATTGGATATGCCCTCTCTGTTTAGAGTCACACACACACACACACACACACACACACACACACACACACACACACACACACACACACACACACACACACACACACACACACACACACACGCACACACATACACTTACTCACCGGTGTAGAGGACAAGGCTTGTGGTTCTAAGCAGAAGTGACATCCCATTCATTTGAGCTGTTCAGGGTCTGATGTCCCCCATCTTATCTTACAAGGCTTAGCGCTGTGAAATGACATTGGCCCGGCTCCAGCAAAGACCAGCGCAGTGGCTAGCATCCCTGAAACTGGCTCACTCTGCACCGCACACACCCAGTGACGCTCTGCTGTCTGTCTGTCTGCAGCTTAAAACTGTGCTATGGTTAAATGCCGCCATTCAGTATCATTTCACAGCTGTTAATGTTCCGAAGCGGCCACTGTCTGTCATTGCTAAAAATACCCTTGACAAGAGCTCACTAATTGATGTCAAATGTGAGGCTGAACTTGTCAAGTAATATGAGCTGATTGCTCCATAGATTGGTGCCATGAAATTGGACACTTCAAATGTTAAGTTGATAAATCTGCATTATGAACATAAAACAGGCTGGGCTCACTTTTGTGTGCAATATTTCACTAAAAAATCCCGAGTCGAATTTGCCTGGTAATGTTTGTTTGTTTTCCCAGCTCTTTTTGTTAGTGGTCACTCGCAGGCAGTGATGTAGCAGGATGAGGGGATGGTTGCCATGGTGAATACACTCACAGAAGCAAGAATCCTTTGTGTGTACTTGTGACATAATTGCCCTCATTAATGTTCTTGTTAGGAAGAATAAAAGACGCGCAAATATATACAAAAAGACAAACAAATCATTTCTTGAAAGCATCGCAGAAGCAAGAGGATGCCGGCCCACATCGCATTGGCTTACTGCATGTATGTAAGCTATATATATATGCACCGCCTGTGTGTGAATGGCTTATCAAGTAGATTGTGAAGCAGAACTATGAGAAACAGACGACATTTTAACAATGTGGTTGTTCAATCATCACCAGCGTCACACCATGTTGTTTGACTTTGAGGTAACAAATGAAATCCTGTCAGCGCGGCCGTACTTAAGCCCACTATCCATGTCAGTAGTTTCATTTGTCTGGCTTGTCCTCGTCTGTTCTTTTGAAGGTTTTACTCTTTCATCCCCCTTCATTTAATCTCGCCCTTCATGACAGCAGCGCTCCTGTCCCGTATTTCCATGTAGGGCGGGTTCACAGGGATGAGTGCAGGTGATTGATACCGGCACGCCAGCGGCTCTGGTACAGTGTGGAGCAGTGAGCATGCGACGCTGCGAGACGATAGAAGTGGCATATGATAAACGAACAGGTGATGAAATAAGGCCTTTGAAGGGAAACTATTTCTGTTCCTACCTCAAGGGTTCATTATTTACTTTTTTTTTCTTTTTTGTGTGTCCACTGAGGCCATCTTCAAATGGTATTCACGTCAGAACTCTGGGGAGAACCTCAAATAAAAACACCAAACCTAGTTTTACTTGTTTGAACATCACTGACAACACTGTTTAACTTCATTCACATTCACTCGTTGCTTCAACACATCCTCTTGATTGCTGAATAAATCTGCCTGGGCATTGCTTGTGCTCTGCTCTGCGTGGTCCATTAATATTCCAATCATCTCCTATATCAGATAAAGGAGAGACAGACTCCTCTTCATCTCTCAAAACACCAGCTGTGCAGAGCCGTGAGACATCCACAAATGCACATAGAGCTGTAAACAGAGCACTGCAGACACATTAATAAATTCATACATGCAGGCAAACTTATATAATTGAGGAGTTTGGAGGCAACGGCATCAATTTTGCATGGCATTCATCCTGCATGATTCACGACGTGCACAGTCTCTTTCCTTAAAAGAATTCACCAGTTTCAAATGGAGGCACCTGCACACTATTGGAAAGGAGGAACTGAGCGTGCAGATATCACCTCCTGCAGTCAGGTGGGTGTTGATATGCTGCTAGCACCCCCAAGAGCCCCTCCTTTCATGTCCCACTCATCTCCTCCATCCTCCTCCCAACCCTTCATTTCTCAGAGCCTCTCTGTCACTCACACTATCCTTGTGTTTCCCCCTCCTGAAACTGCATCGAAGCAGTAGTTTTACCCCACGCCCCTGGGCTTTGCTGTTCCCCGCTCCTCTAAAGCGATTAGTCACTCAGGCATCGAGTGGACCAAGAGTCTGGAAGCTTCTGATAGAAGAGCGCTCGCAGCCGGAGTGACAAACTCAAGGACGTTTTAGTGTTGCTTTTGCTGTTTGTTGCTGTTGTTTATGTGGAGGGCTGCGTGAGAGTGTCCAGCTCCTGGGGGCCGAGTCGAGGCAGTGAGCCATGGTAATTACATGCCACTCGTCACAGCGCTTTCTCTTTCTGCCCTGACCATCGCCAGCAAAAAGCTAACAGCTTGCGCGTTATCTTAATAATGAGTCACCCATCAGTTCACATGGACACAGCACTCTCCTGTCTCCCTGCACACAAACACTCCATGCTATTGCGTGAATTCACCCACTGCACACAGATACATTTAAATGCATGGAGGCGGCCTTGTACATGCAGCTCAGCGTCATAAATACAGGGCTCCATTTCATTTCTGAATTTAGATTTTCTGCACTCCAGTGCCTCATCTAGGTATATTTATAGGATCAACTAGACAAATCTGAAATACAAACCCATCAGCGTGCATCTTAACACACACAGGGTAAATTTGTAAGGTTGCTGAGCAATACAGTGGGTTACCTTGTTTCCCAGGAAACAACAGAATCCAATTAAAGGAGCCCATGAACCATAGCAACATGTGGTAAACACAGCATGGCACCTCCGCAAGGTTGTTATTCAATCATCAGAAGTAAAACAAACAATTACTGCAGAATGACCCTAATGCAGGAACAAATGAGAATTTATGCATGAGGAAGCGTGGGTTGGGAATAGAAGTGAACCATCTCTCATGCACGTCAGCAAGAGACTGCTTGAGCTCCTTATTCACAAGAATAATGATAATACTGATGAGACAGGCATTGTGTTGAATTTATTATTTTGCTGTCTAAATGTCTTTCATGTTCAGGACGAAGCATTTCCAGTGGGTTTGCATTTCAAACAGAATCTGTTTTATCGTTATTATTAGGATTGATGAAAGTTTGTTACCATTGCTAATTAACCAATGCTAATTATGAGGTTTAATAAATTCTAATCAGAAGGGCGGCTTCTTCGAGTTGATTAATTTTTCATATTGCGTCATTCACTTCTGTTCTGTGATTTCTTTTAAAATGTTAAGGAGACCACAACATCTGCGGGAGGACTGCAGGTGGCTGTAAGATGCTTCAACTATGACTGAGTAAAATATAAACAGCTCGATAATTAGCTGATAGAAATTCATACATGCCCACTTCTTATATTACACCGTCAATATAGATCACCTCTACAGACAAATGTGTATTCTGGTCACACGCTGTGGTCGCGATGAGGGATCCATATGAATAGGATTCATTGTAGTTTTATGGAGGAATCACATTTCAAAGCTGGCTCACTCTCCCAGTTGCTATGGCAACAGTCTAACAGAGTTGGGGTGAGATGAATGGATCGGTGGACGGATGCAGGGAACATCGATCCATACGGCAGATGCTATTTAATCCCTTTTATTGAACATTTATAAGCAGTATGTAAACACTGAATTAATGTTTAATAACAAACTAAAATGTAATTGTAAACAAATGGACATTTTGAAGCTTAGAATATATATATTTTTTCACATTGTTCTGGATTTGCATTATAAAGAGGTATTAATGGATTATAAATTGCTTAGAAATGAAATAATCTCTGTGGCTTGAGTGTCTTTCATATAGCCCCTCTACCTGCTGTATGATTAAAAAAAAGACACGGAAATGTCACTTTGTGGAACCTTTAATTATTGGTGAAGCAATATCTTATGAAACGGCTGCACACTCATGATGTCATGGCGCCCTGTACATATTTTCTTTTTTTTTGGCTGATAGCATTGCTCGTGTGTTAGCAGCCAGATGGCCTGTGTGCATCTACAGCTGACTCACAGTAACTGGTAGCGGAGGCTTTTCTCTTCACTACAGGCTGTTAATCATGCTATTCTGAGCCGTGGTCAGGCGTTCCTCCCTTTCCCCTGATATATAGCGTTTAGCAGAATGGCAGCGAGATGATTAAATCTTGTGTTGCAGAAATGTTGCACAGAGAAAGAGATTGCCTGTGTGCAGCCGAGCTGATGCTGGACGTGATTGAGTCGTCCTTGTGATTGGAACCCCCCCCCCCCTCCCTCTCCCCCTCCTCTCCTCTCCTCTCCTCTCCTCTCCTTCGTCTCGCCCCCCTACCCTGTCTTGAGACTGGTTGTGGCTTGTAACCATGGCGACAGCTGGTCTTGTTACCTGCTTAGAGGGCGGAGGAGGGGAGCTCGTGACTTCGAAGCTTGAGTTACTAGCCACGGCGGATGGAGGGAGGGAGGTCGAGCAGGGGGAAGGGGGTGAATTCACACAAAGACCATTCTGTTCTCTGCACATCCATTCACAGTGAGGGAAACAAGATCAATAGCATGAAGCAGTTGATTAGAGTAACTCAATATTACGACTTCAATTTCCAGAGATGCTTTTAGAGCAGCCATATCAGGCCCTCTCTGTCTATCCCTCATGTAAGCAGACAGAGTCATTGCCAAGCTCCACACACCATGAATATACTCCTAAACATAGGCTTGACTTCATCGCTCCCAATGGGAATCCTGGTGACACATATTGCCTCATGCTGCAATCACATAGCTTTAACTGAAAGGGAGCAACAGAGTTTATGTTATGTTTAAGTTATTATGTGCTCCCCCCCCAGAGATCAGAAGCAGGTCTCATTAAATGCACACACAAAAAATTACCGCGTGTCACGACCGTCAAACAACCCATCTTTGAATTGAATTGCCATATGTTTTCTCTCATTAGGCTCCCTAATTTGTCACTCCTCCTTTTGTGGATCCGCAGTATGTATCTCACCCTTACTAGTCTGACTTCAAGGCCCCCTTTGGTGTTTGTTTAGAGACTGAGTTATTATGGAGTCGCTGCTTTACACAGAGATGTAATTAATTTTTGACCAATGATGTGCCAGTTGCTTGACAACAGCAATTACATCTTAATGAGTGAAAAGCTTAATGTCAAATGAGTGAGATGCAGCTGGATTGCTGCTTAATAGCTTTTAAGCCTCTAGAAAAGCCACTACTGACAACATGCACAGGCTTAAATACACATTTTCATCTTCAAACATCATCTTGTAGGGTGTGATTTATGTGGGGGCACTGAAGTCTGTGATCAGTGAGTTTTACATTTTATAAATGATTGAAGAGCACTGTTTCAAACCTGAAGATTGACGGGCAGCAGACAGGGGCAAATCTATAGAGAGACAGGTTTTTGAGCTTTTCATATCATGCCAGTAAGACTGTCAGAGGCTCCCCTTTGTATTTTCTGTGTGGTTTACTTTCAACAGAGCGAGGTAAAGTCAACACTGAAACTGTACATTCACTGAGCAGCTGTGCAAATGGTCTCAGGTTTCCCCGAGAAGCGGGCCGACGCATTCCAGAGATGCATCAGTGGGATTTGTTGTTTTGATGGAGCGAGGCTGATTTGGAAGGACTGTTGCCATGGAGACCACTCGAAGGGCCAAAAGCAGCTGTAGACTGTCAGCTGATGCCCTCTGGGTAAATCCTTTCAAACATGATTTGCTTACTTTATTTATTTATTTCTCTTTCAGCTAAGAGAAAGACCCTCACAACGCTTAAATCGCCTCCACCATTTTGTATCCTGTGAGAGGATGTAGGTGGAAAGCTGCAATATCACACACTATTTACGATATTAATAAAAAAATAATACATCAAAATGTAAAATTGTGACACTCAAACCTATGATGCATCACTTTAGAGCTTGGACAATTAGCTGATTAAAGCTGATTACCATATTGTTAAAAAAAAAAACAGAGATCTACGTGACTCTTTTGATCATAAAGCGGGTGGAGGTGCTATATAAATACTGTTAAAGTATCAAAACGCTACACAGCCTGTATTCAGAAACTGTGCCTTTAAATGAACCGTTAAGACTTCTGTGCAGTTGTGATGTCACAGCTATACTAAATATAGATAATAAGTGGTGCTACAGCGCCGTTACAGTCATTCCCCAGCTGCACTGATGGTGCAGAGAGTATGACAGACAGTATGACAAAAATATGTTTTATAAAGATTAAAGCACATCAACATGATCTAGTAGAAACCCAAAAGACGAGTATAAACCTGAAAATTAGCACAATATGTCTAAATAAAACTAAAATAACTAAAAAAAAGAAATCAAACATCAAAATGTAAAATTCTGCTGGTCCCATCTTCTTAAAATACTGGTGGTCGCACAAAATAAGACATTTGAAGATGTCACCTTGGGCTCATTTTAATGTTTTCTACAATTTTAGAGAAAAAAAAACATTCAATTGATATGGAAATATGAATTATTTGCCTACATCACTACTCTTCTTGCCTCCGGAAAAAGAGGACCTCTGTTTTTTTTGTCAAACACCATGTTAATGTATTCGGCATTTTGCAATGTCTGTCACATTTTGCAAGTTATATGCATCGTCTCTGTTGAACAGACCAACGTCTATGGTGTGTGTGTGTGCGTGTGTGTGTGTGTGAACGGCGGTGGACCTGTTTGAACAGATAATGCGGTCCAGCACGTCAAAGAGCACAATGAGATCTTTTGTGGTCCGGAAGAGAGTGTGTAACACTATCTGCAGATTAAATGGAGCGAGACAAAGAGTCAGGGGATCGTCATGTATCACAACTGCCACTATCCTGCAGGAGACAACAGTGGGTGTGTGTCACTGCTCAGTCTCCAGTTGCTGTTTTTTTGCAAGTCATGAATGATATTCTTACACCATGCGATCTGACCTTGCCTTATTATAAGTGAATATCATGCTACATTGAGATAAGGCTGATGCTGTGAGGCCTTAAAATTTTGTTTCTTGTGAGCTGATTATACAAAACAAAGTGGAGAAATCTTGCTGAGCCTGTTTGAACATTGGGGAAGCTGGGTCCCGCTCTCATTTGCCTACAGCTGATGTAACTCAGGTCAGTAAGGGTCATGTATATAAGAGACATTCATTACCTGTCATCACTACTGTTTACGCTTCAAACAGCCTGAGGAACAGGTGTGTTTGTGTGTAACTTAGGCTTTGGGGTTTTAAAGTTTGAAATGGCAGTTCGTACAAGTCTCGTGGCCATTTCTTACGAATTATTTAGTATCTAAAATTACCCTACAAAACGTAAGGCCGCTTCTTGTTCTGAGAGTGCAATTTTAAAGGTATGACATTTGAACCTGCAGTGAAAGGTTGAGGTGGGTGTTGGTTTGTGTGTGCATGATGGCGTTTGTTTACACTGCAACTAATCTGGCTCGTCTTACCTCGCTCTACCAGTAATCGTGGGAAAGAATGTGGCTCTTCTACTGTACCTGTTTTTCTTTGTGTCGGAGGTGTGGCCGGGCCATTAAGCCACCGCTTCTCATGACGGTCATGCCTCCCAGGTGTCACCTTTCCAGATGATCGTGTTGATACTGTAACTGTGGGGAAAGACTCCAAATAAACTGGAGCCGGAGTGACCTCATTTGCCTGGGGAGGTTCACAGCGTAGAGCCGTGGTTTCACTTTACATTCATCATTGTGCTCTGAAACCATAATTAGTGCGAAAGATGATTCAGATGGAGCTGGTCCAACTTGGCTCTCTGTAATAGAAATGATTAGGATCTTATTGCTAAAACGTCATTTAAAAGAAATTAGTTAATGATGTGGATCATTAGGCTACTCTGTGCCCAACAGGAAACAACGTAATGCATAAAGTTGGGGATATTGATCGTGTTTGCATCAACAGCAATTTTACTCCTTTGAGTTGCTGCATTCATAAGTATGGAAAAAAGAGGTCATACTTCCTATCTCATATTAGGCTCATGTTCAGGTTGATACATGTATTTCAGGTTTGTACTACAGTATACCATGTTTACATGCTTTAATGTTGAAGAGTGTATAAGGGCTTAGAGCATTATGTCTGCACATGGTGAAAGCCATTCTCATGCTCTTTTATGTCTCATAAGTTGTTGCAGCAAGTTTTGAGTTGATACCATTTGTAACACAGATTTGGTGCATGATTTAAGCATCTTAAGCACTGAATACGGGCTGTGTGCACTTCTCTGTGGATTGAGCGTTTTGATAACTTCACAGTATTTATGTAGCGCCTCAACCTGATTTAAAAAATACATAGAAATACACACACACACACACACACACACACACACACACACACACACACACACACACACACACACACACGCAACCATTGACAATATGGGACCTTTAATAACTGAAGCCCATGTGAGGAGCTTGACTCCAAAATTCAAGTTCAAATATCTGTGTGTATCTGTGTTTTCTCTGCACACATCAGCAAAAGGCCCCAGAAGGGTGAATGCTGACCACTTGGCTGAGGTTTGGTAGGGCTCCGCCACATTTGGGCCCATTTAAAGCAATGTTCCTCAGCCGTCAGCAGCTGCTTTCCATCTAGTGGCATTTTCCTCGTCTAGCCCCTTAGCCACCCCCTACCCTACTCCTCCTCCTCCCCCACCACCACCATCCCCTCTTTCTTCACGTCAAACTTGGCAGGCAAGTTTACACTCTGATTTTCAAAGCCGCCCTGTTCTCTGTCAAATGTTGCGTGGCAACATCAAACGCTCTGCCGGACAGAGCCTTCCTGGGATTCCAGCGTGGTGGGCGGATAATTGGAGGCAGGCCTCAGCGGATCTGGCAGATGTGTGATGAGTTTTTACTGGAGCAGGTTTTTTTTGTTTTTTTGGAGTGGTGTGTATGTATGCATGGGGTGGGGTAAGAGACGGGTTTAAGAGCGAAAACATAAGGGCTTTCTTTGTTGTCGTCCCCTTCACCCTCCCTAAATCTGGCCACAGGGGCGTCTTATTGGCCCAGTGGCCAAGTAAGGGCTGAGTGTGGCTGTAAACATTGCATACAGACACGATATCTGAACCCAGCATGTGGAATTTGATGTCTTAGGTCTGACTCACAAAGCCTTTAAGCCGCCAAACATTTCCACATGTCCTGCCCTTCATTTTCTGTGTATCACTTTTTCTGGAAGCTGCGTTTTTCTGTTACTTTTTGAAAGAAACACCCAGATAATTACTGGGCACTCTTGTCTGGGGGTTGACCGCAAGTTTGGATGAAGGTCACAGCAGTCGCTGTCAAACATATAGTGATTACAAAGACGCTCAGGAATTCCACCCCTTTTCCCTCCACCCGCTCACACCACTGTATAAGCAGGAATGCTGGATTTGGATTCTTAGTTTTCCTGTCCATCCATCATTGAGCAAGCATAACAGGGACCCAGACCAGCTCCTCCCATGCAAAGGGTGGGCTTCCACTGAAAGTGCAAGAGGCCAGGGCTCAGTGGAGTGCTGCTGTGAGGGAAGCGGCGACGGTGGGGGGTTGTGTGGGGCTCGGGAAATTGTTAGACAGAGAGGGAAATGGACAAAGGGGGGGAAAAGACATGCAGACAGAGTTCCAAGAAAAAAAAGAATGAAACATAGCCCTCCAATGTTTTAGTAAAGTCCCCTGGGCTCATGCAGACAGTATTAAGTATAATTTTTTTCTTTTTACACAGGAAGGCGGTGCAGATGTTCCTGAGAGCAGGCCTGCGGTTTCCCTGTTTTCCTTTTGCTACTCTGTTCCCGGCTCTCCAGCGTTGCCAAGGCGCTCCCTTACTCGGCGCTGGAGTTTTTGTTTTTCCTGAGAGTGGGGCTCCAACAGGAGGGTCATCTCCAGGCCAGCTCCAAATGAGAAATAGTTGGCCGGCTGCCCTGGCGGCCGCTCAAATCCGCCCTTTTGAAAAGATTACTGTGCTGCTGCTGCTGCTGCCGCCGCCTCCTGTGGGGCATGCCAGATCTGCTGAGGGGAGAGGAATGTGCAGGAGGGCTAGAGGAGGGAGGAGAGGGGGGCACCGGGGGGCCACATTTCATTCGACCTCTTTCAGAAAGTTTTTCTCATTACTTTTCTTCTCCCTCTCCTCCTCCAATGTTTCAATTTGTGCTGCACAGAACAGGACGTGGACTGTTCCCAAATAAAACCTGACAGGGTTTTTCCACCCTGCCAAGAGCTGTGTGACACAGTCCAGTTCAGCTGCCTCCCTCCCCTGGTTGTCTTTTGGCTGCTTGTTTTTGTTTCTTAGGGACTAGTGATGAATGATCGATTGATAGCGTTAAGGCCCACTGTGGGACTGCCGCAGGCTATCTCTGCTAAGCTGCTTTGCCTGATAGGCTGCTGACTGTGGAGACTCCAAAGCTGGAGCAATAAAAGTTGATTTGTGGGGGCATTGTGAGAAGCCCCAGACACTTAAGAGAGGTGTGCATGTCTCCTCTGGCCTGTCACAATCAATACTACCCCAACACCGCTGGGCCTCTCTGTCTCCACTGTGTTTACTCTTAAATAATGCATCACACTCTCGCACAAATACCTTCCATTCACACTAGGGATGGAGACCATTAGCCATGGCTATGTGGAACAATGAAATACAGCCTCTGCGTCCTCTTTCTTTTTATACAACCAGCAGATAGAGCATTTTCCTTCTCCTGAGTGCTTCTGCGAGGCATCATTTTAGTGCTGCCTGACCTAATTTAACAACCTCAACATCCAATCTTTTCAGGCTCTGATTACACACCTGCCTAGTTTCAGCTCGGATTAACCTCTGAAAAGAACTCTATAACAATTAGTGGAACAATGAAGATAAAAGGACTTGCCTGAGCTAAGTTTTCTGAACCTGACATATTTTGCCCCTCTTAACTGCCTGCCCTGAGGGGGACGCATACTTCCATGTTGTATTTATGAAAATGGTTACCACAGTATATAAAACGGTGTGTTAACAAGACGACTAGCAAAAGGAAACCCTTCTCTGCTGTTATATATTAGTGTTTATGATTCTCTTCGTGATCATGTTACCGGAGACTTTGATAAATGCTGAGTAATTACATCACGGCTCCACTATAAGAATGTCAGAGCCTCCCCAGGGATCATTAACTGCTGACGGATTTTGGAGTGATGAGGCCTTGGTGGGTGGTCCTTATCTCAAACAGGCAGGAAACAGGGCCAGACCCATAAACACCCCACTTACCACAGAGGAAGCACCCGTGTATGGAGACCACACCCTAAGTTGCTTTAAACGTTGAATGTGCCCAAAATATGAGAAAAAAGGGGGCTCAAAGCTTCTTCCAAATCTCAGACTCTCACAGCCTTTATGGGAAAAAGGCGAGGCAGAGAAAACAACAACCCAGCTTGGTTTAATTTGACTGGTCTGTTCCAGTAAACATCACCGCGCATGCAGGGAGAGTCAGAGGATTGCTATCAGTGTGTCTGCTCCACGCTGACACTATAAGAATAGCAGTGTGTGTCCCTGAGTCACATCGTCTGCTTAGCAACACGCACGCTGGGGAGAGCAGGACAGAGCGATGTGATTGGGGGAGACCAGGACCCTCAGGACACTGAGCGCTAATTGCAAAGCTGTTTTTCTCCTCCATTTTTAACAGATGCAATACGCCAGCCACAGAAAAAGGGGGTTGCATAACAGGATTTTACAGCAGATCCCCCTCCTCTGTGGCTCTCCCTCTATTTCCATCTTTGTACGCACCCCCCCCCCCCATCCTCTTCCTAGCAACTTCATATTTCCTCTCTATCCATAACAGCTGGAGTTGAGCCAGATGGTTCTGATGCTATTTTAAAGACCGAAAGACTGAAAGATTCAGAGATATTTTTGATTGTTTTACTACAATCAGTGTATAAAATGCATGCTTATATGCGTGTTTTTGCAAGACAAAACAAAAATCCTTTGTTAATTGGTTTGGAGGCAGTGTTGTTGACCTGACTTGTGTCTTTGGCAGTCACCACAAAAGGCTCAGTGTGGCCAGCCTTTGTGCTGCAGAGCTGGAAAAGCGGTTTCCATATTGGGACAATATGCGCTACAACCTCTGACCCTGCTCAGAGGCGGCGGCTGGAGAGCACTCAGATATTCCCTACCCAGAAACACAAAGCATTCCAGGCTCACACACATCCAGAAATAAGAGAAACCGAAAACATGTTGGCACAAGTTAACAACGCACACATGCACACCAACTGTTACTTTTTTTCGCTCATCAACAAAACTTACACATGCAAGTATTTTAATGTCTGACGGGGGCAAGGCAGACTTGGCGGGGGAGGGAGGGGGGGGCTAAGAATACTTGCAACACACACACACACAGACTGGTGATCTCACTGTTTAAAGCGAACACAAAGTATTTGTTGCCACAGGGCCAAGAGAGAGTGTGTGCATCAGCATGTGGGGGTGGGATTTGTTGTGCTTCGTGGGAGATGGGAGTGGGAATTAGACGCATAGCTTTTTGTTCAGTACAGTTTCCACATCAGTCCTGGACAAAACAAAGAAGAATTACGCAATGCAAATGTTACTCACCCTGATAACTGTCTTTCATGTGAATGCGGGGAAAAGATTGTTCTGTTTTCCAGGGCATGTGCAAGGAATACACTTAATATAAAGGACATCTGATGTTGCATTAAAAAAAATTCTACTTCTTTTAACCTCACTAACCATGCATGCATGTTCCCCTTATCAGTGGAACACTGTGCACTCTTTGCATGTTTGGCTGACTTCATCTGCCATCCACAATAACCCTCGGAGTGATGTCCAATGTGCTGAGTATGTTCTGATGTTTGTGTACTTGGTTAGCAAGGTTGAGGGGAGAATAATCCAGAAATAGAAATGTTTCACGTAAACATCAAAATGGAGAATAATTTCACTGTAAAGGCCAGTTTCATAATCGCCCTGGAGGAACTGAGGCTTGTCTGTTCCATTTGAGCTCCCGTTTTGCCCTAATTCACTTCTGCAACTCAAATGTATTTAACCCAATGTCAGCTCTGACTACCCTCGCTCTCTTATCTCAGCCTTTACTCCTGTCAGGTCATGTTTGTTACGAAAGAGTGGAGTGCTTTTCTTTTTTTTCTTTTTTTTTTGTCTGGGGAAGGGCTGTTAACATCAAAGCTATGATGATGACTGAGTTACTGTATGTGAGGCAGCAATCATTTTCCCTCTGAAGGGAGCACAGCCATGAGTAAACAAGGTGTGGCTCCATTGAGACGAATTTCATAGGAAATTCATTTCCCTGACCAATTGGTCTCTGAGTCATTCTGTTTTTGAGGATTCTCCCAGAAACTGTGTGTGCAGCACTGACAGCAGCCCAGTCGCTGCGCCTTTTCTGGCAGGATGCTTTGCAATAGACTTGTCAGGGCTCAGGGCACGACAGCTGCTTATATAAGTGGTCGAAAAATAGGCGGCCCATTTTGTCACGTTTAACGTTAGTCATAAATCTCTAAGCACACCATCAAGGGACTATGTGGCCTCTATTTTTTGTTTTCTGAACAATAGGTCTAACGCCGTTTTGTCATACAAACTCTGGACAGTGTCCAATGAATCAGGTCCAGACATTGTCCAAAGTTTCCCTTTCACACGTGTAGCACACAACAGGACATTGTTCTCACTAACTGGAAATACTCTGTTTGGTTTAGGTGAGGGACATCTGCTAATTGTCACTAAACACAAAGTACAGCTAAGGCTGTTGGGAATTTCATCATAATAAACCAAAGTATTGAACACTTTTTATTCAATTTTTTTATTCAAATTCTTCCAGAAAGGTACATGATTCTCTGCACCAAATTTCAAGACAATACATCCAAAGGTTGCAGAGACATCTCACAAAACCACAAAAGTCAATCTTGAGTGTTCAACTGTTCATCAAAGTCAGTAGGAACTATTCATGTCTGTGCCAAATTTTATTGTAATCCATCCAAAAGTTATGAGATATTATTATATTAGAGATATTTTTGTCTGGTCCGAGGTAGTGGACAAAGCAACTGACAAAGACAAAGACAAAGGCTGCCATCACTAAAGCCACAGAGCTAGCTAATAGTCTAAGAAAATCACACTGCAATGTTGCAACACCAGCACAAGCCCACCATTTCATACATGGTGTCCCATATGACTTACTAAACATTATGCTGCATACTGTGGCAAGTCAAGCGCAAAATTGAATCACATATTTCATAACATGAATGAACAGCACGACGATCGCAACATTTCACACGCCGCTTTATTATTGCAGAGCCAGCCAGTAAACTCCACAGGGGTGTCTCTGCTGACCTAACATAATGCCTCTTTCATCATATACATACACTGAATATGTAAACTGTCCCACGCCTCCCATCCTCAGCATCTTCCATAATGTGAAAGCCATATAGTTTATCACTGGGGATGTCCTCACTCGCATACAGAGGGACAGGTACAATGACACCCTCTATTTAAAGGCCCCGTCTGCGACAGCCTACGTCTGCGACAGCCTACATTTATACAGCCTACTGAGCCCATGTTTTCTTCTGCCAAGCTAGCAAAGACTAAAACTAAGCTAATCCTCATAGAAGACTCTGTACTTTTCTCCCTAAAAGTAACCCAAATACCAACTCAAAGACAAAGGGAAGGCTTAAATGGCAAATCCAAACCCTTCTCCCTCCACCATTTACCCACACAACCTGCTAACCCAACCCCGGCTCCAGCCTGAACACTGGATCAATGCGTATCCAGATCAATAGGCTTATTAGAGCTGCAGTTGAGTAGTGAACAAAGCCGATTAGCAGAGTCTCCACAGCATGTCCCCCCAGGTTGAAGTGAAACACAGAAAAAGGTCACCAGTCACAAGGTCATGGCGCACTGTGGAGCTGCTGGTCGTATATACAGAATCTCTCGCTCTCAGAACATATGATTAATACAATGAGACCCTGGGAAACATTGATGTGCACTCCCTGCGCTTCCTCTGATCCATGCAGAAATCCCATCGATTATTAATCATGTTTAACTCCCTTTTGAAACAATGCAAGTTTTTGAAGGAACCACCCAAACCCCTAGATTTGTTGTTATAAAGATGTGTTCTTTAAAAGAGGTTTCTGCTGATGGGGGTTTTAAAGGTCAATGAGTGCAAAAAGCCTTCGTGAGGCTATTCCTGTGGACGCCCGAGGCTGACCAGTGAGGCACGAGCTGATGGTGAGTATGACAGTCAAAGAAGGCTATGTTCTCTAGTCAAAGGACATGACATGAATGGAGTCACAGCTACCTCAGTTTGTTACCTTTTTACTCAAGAACATGTCTGAAAACCTGCTAAAAGACACTCAGGACTTTGTGAGTTCTGCCTCTATAAGACTGCATACATGGAGGGAATGAAAGAGACATATTCATGCCCTCGGGGTAATTTCATGATCATGGGTACCTGGGGCCTTATAAATCTTTTCAATTAGCAACTTATAGGCTTTCAATGACTAACATGGCCATTCAATGGTATGCATATTGGATTACTTAACAGCGTCTTTGCCTCCATTAGAGTATACGTATTGATAGGATTGGGTTAGGTACAGAATAAATAGAACAAATGTTGAATAAATTGTTTGTAAGTTGGATATAAGGGCAAGATAAACATGTGGGTTTTATGTGAATACAGAGATGACTGTGTTTAATTGGTAAAACAACTTTTCCGAGACCTTTCCATGGGTGACTACCATCCTCAGACCGATGATGAATGGGCTGCTCTTTCTCCTTTTCCACAGAGATATAGGCCTTGTGTTTTGATCCCCGCCTTGTGAATGGAAGGCTCTCTACATTATACTCTGTATCCTGAAACCCACAACTAATGGTGGGGAGTAGGACTGTCTTGGTCGGCTCTCCCCTGTACAAAGGCCATCTTTGACTGGGAGGCCTGTAATGAGTTGAAGGCGGGAGCTGGGCAGAGGCCAGGGGAATATCTGATGACTAAGAGGCTGCAAACGCCACTGTACATGACTGTGTGATTAATGAATGCACCATCATCTCAGACTGGCCTTCACCCAACACTCTGAGGTCATCACCTCCACTCCTGCTCTTATGTTGAAGTGTGAAGCAGCCAAGATTAATCTAATGAAGGAAATGTATACTTTAACATATGGATCATTTGCTTCCATTGAAACGAACCTTAATGTCATTTCGGGTGTTTTTTATAAAGTCTGCGAGGTGTGCTGTAGTCTGCAAATATTGATCTGCAGCCTTATGCCTTGTGTGCTGGCTCAGGGTATATTTGCAGCTGCTGTTACTGGAAATGGATCCCCAGAGCGATCTGGATTCAGCTGATCCAATTAAACACTGTGAATAATTGATCTGACAGTGAAACTGAGCCCTGTCACATGGGAGCGGTGACATCATCATTTAAGGGTTGAAACCGTACTCCTGTGCAGCTGGACTGCCCCAGGTTGTTTGTTCCACAATCAGACCACTGTATCTGATTACTGCCTGTGAAGGACACAAAGCAGACCATGAGGACAGAAGGGGAGGTATCGCTGGCATTATCACGCTCAGCAAGACTGTACAAAGACAACAGGCTCACTGATAGCCGGGCCCTGGAAACTCATGAGATTGTCACATGTTGCAGTCTGTTGCAAAACTGAACCCACTAAGCTGAGAGAAATCTGGTTTTATCTATTTACACTACTGAAGTCAAAGTTACATTCTATAAAAGAAAACAAATCTTTCCTTTGTTTCCTTTCTCACAGTCCTTATTTGCCTCCTTTAGAGGCTTTGCCAGCTGCACTATATCGCAGGCTACAAAGGCCATACCTAAACAAGACCTCCATGTGAACCACATGGACTCTGCGTGGGTGGATTATCTTCCTGACCATGAAATAAAGTGCAAATAGGAGCCATCTTCGACCCTGGCCTTGGAGGAAGCTTGGATTGTAATATCTAATGAAACCCCTCCAGAGAGGTCTGCTCCAGCCACTCGCCACCTTTTCATCTAGATCTGCACCACAAATGAGAAAAGGAGGCTCTTGAACATCCAACATCTTGTCTGTATTAGACTTGAACCCTCGGGCAGGAACAGGGGGAGGACTGCTCTCCATGTATCCCCTCGGTTTCTCACGAAGGGAAGAAAGGGTGTGGGGTCCCGCTTACAGCTGACTCTCATGCTACAAACATTTTGCTGGGATGGCACTTCTGATCTCGTCATAATGAACTCATCCAAAGTTTCTCCCCACGTGGCTACACAGTCACTGTGCATCACTGTGTAATGTCCAGAATTGTAAAGTGGCATTCCGGCTGTCCGCCTGTGGAAAGTCGAGAGACTCATCCACTGAGCTTGATTCAGACGAAAGCATGACTAGTTTGTCCACAGCAGATGTTGATGTTGTTGGTTCCAATCTTGCTCATTTGCCTTTCCTCCTTGGCTGAAAAGGACAATCCTTAACCAATTTCATCAGTCTCATGGAATTAGCAAGCTGGATAACTCGACTGAACTGCTTTCTCTGTTCACTTTCTCCTGTTTCACTTCACTTACTCAGCCGAACATTGCATGCACTGTTTCCCATTTCTTTGTCCTTTACAGTCAATATGGAAGCTATAGCCGTTCCTAGTTTAATAAGTTTTATTTCTTCAACAGAAATGTTTTCACTATTTTCATGGCTTTACCTAGGAAGTTAGCAAACAATGCAGGACGATGACAGTAACATTCTTTATTTGTTTAACCCGACCCCAAACAGAAACGATTTGTGATTAGGTGCTGGAACTATTTCTTCACCAAAAACAGTTTTATCCATTCACAGAGCATTTATGTACAATAGCTCCTGCCTGTGTTTCCGAGAAGAAGACGCTGCTACTGGGCCCATTTCATGTTAGTCATTAAATAGTTCCAGCATGTACTTTTGGTTGAGAACACAATCTAGGTTGGTGTTGGTAAGAGCAAGGCTAGCTACTTCCCTGTTTCCAATCTTTATGTTTATATTAAGAGGCCTCCAGGCTTCAGGACCGAGCCCAGTCTTAACCCTAACCCAACACGTTATCTTCTATGGTGCTTAGCCTGAACCCAATTTTAGCCTTTTCACTAATGGCTAGTTTCCACTACATGACTTTAGCCTTGATTGTCCAATGCCTAGCAGTAATCACAGAGACCAGTGAGATGGTAAAAAATATTCAGAGGGGAAATACACTTTGACACAAGAAGAATATTTCCTTGAAATATTTATTTGATTGATAAGCATTGTAAGTTGAGCTTTTAACATTTGTTATATGCTACTTAAGTCAACATCAACAACTAAAGCTACTGAATAAATATGAACCAACAGTAGTTGTTGGTTGTTGAAATTTGTCTGGGTTGTCACCTCTGCGATATTAACTGTGAAGTGAAGGTAAACATTATCTATCTCAAGTGAAGGTAAACATTATTCAAGTATGCTTCTTTTTTCCACTGTTGAAAAGGTCAATAAAGGCAAATATGGCCGTGCCCACAAAATTTCTATGTGAATTGAGGGGACCTTGTCAGTTATTAGAGGAGGGTGGTGATGGCTCCATCCATCACCTTACATTTTCTTTCACTCGGAGACAAGTCCAGTTGGAACATTTCCCTCATCCGTCAAACCGGAGAACATTTCCAACTGCAAAGACCTCAAATGGGTGGAGAGCTGGAATGAAATCTTTCGAGCAACACACTGACATGAGCTCGACCTCCCAGGAAAGGTCATGTGGTGTTACCATGGCAACAGAGAACACCACCGGTATGTTAAAAAGGTAGCCAGGAGGGGTGCAGGGGGCGCCTAAACTGAATCCATGGCTGCGGAATTTCAGTGGGTGGGTGCGGATGCATGTTGAATATTAAAATATTCTCTCTAAATGAAGTCGGAGCCGTGCCTCCATTCATTACACCACTCTGATGTTCCGTAACCATTAACATCTGTTAAAGCCCAATGCGCACCACAACACATCCAGCTCTCTGGACAAGGAGGGTATTTTTAGACATGTACTCATTAGTGCTGAGAGATCATTTGTAATGAAGGACGGGAGGGGAGAAAGAGGCCAATAACACAGTGAAATATGGTATCTATATTCAAAAACCTGAGGAGCGAGTGGGTTTAACCGGTAGTGAAGAGGTGGAGGTGAGATGTGAGGGGCAGGCCAATCAAAGATTTTGAGGAGAGCGATGCAATAAAATAGTCAGGCCAAGGTCAAGGAAATTATGCAGCACATTATGCATTATCTGAATGCTTCTAGACCTGACTATAAAACATAGACATCGTATGTAACCTCTAACTAATTACATATGCTTATAAAATGACAATGTACCCCGGACCGGGATCAGACCTATTGTTCTCGCTGGGATTAACATTCTTCCAGTAATTCAGCCGTAATTCAAATGAGCTTGTCAGCTCTAAAAGAACAGCGGCTATCATTCAGAATCACGCATGGCATCGATTAATAGACTCTCCTTATTGTGAACTGTTCAATAGTTCAACTCTGTGAAATGACATATACCATGCAGTCACCATATATCACATTTCCTGTTTTTGTCATAGAATGGTGGTATTGAATTATGGGAGTGTTATCTGTTTTTCTATAATGGGATTCAGTTTTAATGTGCTGCAGGAGGGAAAGAGCTGTGCGATCCGTCTCTTTCTCCAGGTAGAGGTTAGATTGGATAAGAATATAGTGCCATTGTCTTACAAAGTGAGAACACAAACATAGATTGGGTGGTAGACAGCCCTGCCACTTCCCTCCTCCTTCAGCTCTTACAGTGGGATGTTGCCTGGTACAACAGTGCCCCCTAGAGGACACTTGTCGTTCCCTCAAAGTGTCACCAGGGGCAGATCCAGGTGTTTTTACAGCCTGATAATTATTCTGAATATAATGTTAATGTAATGTAATTACCATGGTGCACTTAATTGAACATTTGTCTAATTACCAGATGCTGAACTGAATGCTAAATGTGTCAAAGTGACGGGAAAGTGAAGCCAGGAAAAAATGTACAAAAGAGTAGCAAAAGCCATGCAGTCCAAATATGCTTTTGCGTGCCCCGGACGTGTCCCACCAGGCTGGCACTGTCACTGGCAAAACACAAACACAATGGAGTGATGGAGGGACCCATTTGCCAGAGCGGCCTTTGCTGCCACGCAATTAGCAGCAGAACAGTGGGCACACCAACTAGCCAAGTGCCACTCCACAGTGACGCCAACTTGGTCTGTGGCTCTAAATAGGGTTGGCCAATTTGGCCCGTGACTTCACTGGTGCTTGAGGCCAGTCATTGTCCTCACAGACAGCCTGCAGATGGGAGCGAAACATGCCCAGGTGCTGAGAAGTGCAGTCACTGATGGAGTGATAATATCATAATATCAATATTAATAAATATTCATGATTTGAATACATCTGATGAAATCCAGCTTCCTCACTGCTGTGAAGTGGACAAATTGTATGTTTCATTCTATTTTACTAGGATTTTGTGTATGTAGGTCCGATTGTCTTACAAGAAACGGGAAAGAGTGACAACTGGAAAATGAATAGATAGCCTCAATATGAATACGAGTGGTATGTATATTAAGAGATAGAGATTACATATAATTAGTTAGCTTTTGAGATGCTGGTAGGTTGATTTTGTTACCTTTGGACAGAGCCAAGTCAGCTGTTAGGTAGCTAACTGGCTGCTGGCTACACATTTAGTGGTATCTCCTCTTCTATCTCTCAGCAAGAAAGAGTATTTCCTAAAGTGTCTCACTATTCCTTTAAAATCAATTAGTTAGTTGGGCTCTATTTTTTGTTGTTACATCAGCACAAAAAGATGTCAATTTGGGCTGAATTGCAGTTTCTATTGGATTCTAAAAAAAAATCAAATTATCCACAGAGAAATGCATAGAGATCGTATTTAAAAAACTGTGCCTTTCAACCGGCCTCTTTACGGTTTGATTTCACAACTACACTAAATATAGTTAGAGGGGGCTGATAAAGTCAGTCTCTGGCTGCAATGACTAACAGGACTGCAATTATTAGACTCGGAAAAGGGGATCAATCAGAGCAGACTGGGCTTTTGAAGGAGCAGGGCTTAAAGAGACAGGCGCTGAAAGTGTTTTAGACAGAAGGTGAATAGTGGTATATTCAGACAGAACAAGAAAAATAATGTGTTTTTGAACATTAAAGCATGCAAACATGAACCTGAACATGAGCATGATATGTCCCCTTCAACAATACAAATAAGTGAAAGGCTTCAATGCACAACTCTCTAATGAAGAGAAGCATCAACTTCTCAAAGCCTCAGCCATCTACTGTACATCTGCCACCCAAACCTCAAGAGCCTTGAGATTTTATCATGCGCGGAGCTGTGTATAATAAACAAATGGATGTGACGCCAGTAATCAATAGGCCACCACAGATTACATCATCTACCAGGCATGAAAGAAGCATGCATTTCCCACTCATGTTGCTATTATGTCCTTCACTTGAGATAAAGTAAAGTACTAGGAAAAGCTCTTAGGGAAATCATTATCTGTAATGTTTTCCACAGAATAACTGCCTGCAATGACAGAGCACAGCATGCGCTCATAGGGAAAAAACAGTTGATAGTGGGTACCGACCTTGATGGGGGGGGGGGGGGGGGGGTGCTGAAGACAGGATGGCAAAGGTGATTCAAACCACGGGGTGTTGATTTCTGGGAAAGCGGCTCAAGAGGCTTGAAGTATAAAGACAGATGGCCACATGGTGCACCCGTTCTCCTGTGATGCTCCACACACAATACGAAATCCATCTATGGGATGGCTCTCTTGAGTGTAATGCCACTAATTCGGGTCTGATGAAGAACACAGGAGATGAGTGTCAGCTATGGGGACTTTCAACCATCCCTAGAAAGGATTTTTGAGAACCCAGATGTGCCTACATTGAATTTGACTCAACTGTGTTTAACCCTACAGCGGCTTTTAAAAAGATTTCTGATCAGGTTATAGACAGAAAGACAGAAATGTTTGGAGTGATTGGGTCCAGCAGCATGAATACAAGCATCCAAATATCGAATCAGACACTGACAATTTATAAAGAACAGTGGTGTAAAGTTCCATTTTCTGCTACTTTATACTTTGACTGCACAGCATGGCAAACATTATGTGTTTAACTTGATATTTATTTAACAACTTTGGTTAGAAGTTAATTTGCGGATGCAGACTTAATATAATCAAAAAATGAATGTATTATTATAGGATATGATAAGATTGTTCTTGATCCTGAGTGGGAAATTCACAAGCTACAGGTACCCAGCAATATATGAAGTAATTAGAATAAGCTCCACCTTCAACAGTGCACCATTAAAGTGATGCCTATATATTAATTATATAAGAATCCAATCCTCCACATATATTCTAAAATGAGCTATTTTGCATATATGTATATTTATGTATGTACAGTATATTTTGGTGCTTAAACTGAAGTACAAGTCTGAATACACAATTCAACTTGTGACATCCTATTGCTTCTTTTACTTAAAGATAAAAGTAGATTTCCCACCATTGGTTAAGAATGAAAATGTGCAATCCTTTTTTTAATCAAGAACTATCTGCCCGTCGTTAACTGCTGATGACACTTAATTTTGACTTACAAAGGATTCACTGACTTTGACTGGTATTGATTTTTCGAGGTACCAGACAGAAGAGCCTTCTTTCCAATAAGGATCAATACAGGTGTCTAGGACAGCATCTTCCAAGAATAGAGCTGTGATCCACCCCAACTCCCCAACCCTTATTATATTGTGTTTTCAGTCATGCTACCGGCACAGCTCTATGGATAGTATGGTTGGTCTGTCGGTCCGCCTCTTTGGTCCAGATTTAAATAGCCAAAAACTATTGAATTGTTATGAAATGTTGTACAGAGATTTGTGGTCCTCAGAAAAGTAATTCTGATGACTTTATTTTATCCGCCGACTTCACCTCTAGTGCCACTAGCAGGTTGACATTTATATTCTGTGAAATTATTGCCTGGATTGCTGTGCACACATTCATGTCCCACTCAGGATAACTTGTAATCACTTGGATCACTTTTAAACACCATCATCAGGCCAATTTTCAATTTTTCCAATACTTTGGTTTCTGACTAAAGATGTCTACTACTACACTGGAGGCTGACATTACCATCGCTACCTAATGAGCAAATGTTAGCATGTTAGCATGCTAAGGTAAGATGGTTACTTATTTAGCATCATTATGCTAGCATTGTCATTGTTAGTATGTTAGCATGATGATGTTAGCATTGAGCTCAAGTAAAAGCAGACAGAGCTGCTAGAATGGCAGCAATTGTTCACCTACAACAATAAGCTCCAATTAATGAGAAAGATCCTCAAAGTATTCGTAAACAATCTTCATAAGAAAAAGAGGTAGCATGAGATCGAATGATGGAAATAGCTGCTGGGTGCTTCTCCTCCATCTGATCCTAATCCAGATACAAAGATCACATTGTAAAGTATTAAAATAGGCATATAGTTTAAATTCATCTTTGAAATGTACAACCTGAAGTGACCTTTCACTTAAATGTGAACAAACCCACTCAGGCAGAAAAGAGGTACAGCTCTCCAACACAAGACAGGCGGGCTGATTGCAGAGAAGGAGGCAGAGTGTGTCTGCTTTTAGAGGCTGTGTTGGCTCGAGTGAAGCCAAACTGGACACAAATCATCTGGAGCACCATCCAGAGGGGGTGTGTGGGTGGGAGGGAAGGCAGAGCAGATAAAACGAATCCTAAAAAGCTCCTGGCAGCTGAATAAAACAACCCCAAAGGCTGTCTGTCATGGCGTGGTGTTCAAGCGCTGGCCCCCTCTTTCTGTTTCTGGCTTTGTTCGTGTCCTGGTTTCACGGTGCTTTCATCTCCCTCCCTGCCTCTCCCATAGGTGCCTGCGTAATTACTACTGACACAAAAAGGAAGAGGCAAACGTGAATCCACAAACATTACAAAAGTCATTCATTCCTGTCAATTCACTCTATCTTTCTATTCATCTGCCAGTTTGATGAGCTGGCCTTTTTTGGTCTTATTTCTCTGCAACCTTGTTAAAAATCCGGAGTGCTTTGGGCTCAGTTAATCGCCACTGCAATCACACTACCTGAATTTACTGTCACTTAGCATTTAAATCATGCAATGAAGTCAGCTTGTTGGATACTGCCAGTGCTGAATATTCTCATTTCTAGACTATAAACACTATAAAGCCTTTAATAGCACATGGAGCATGAATCCTATCTCATAGCTTCAGTCTGCAGGTGCAGGTGCAGGTGTAGATGCCTCCTTCTGACTCATTTAAAAGGACTGCCTGCCTAGTATTTACCACGGTTATTATATATTTATGACAGCAATGAGGAGGATGTGCAAATGTCTCTGTCCTTGATTTCAAGGATCCATCCAGCAGTAAACAACATTAGTGTTGGTGGTTACAGTGGGTTCATATCATAACTTTCATCAGCACAACTACCTGTCTCGGATAAAGACTAACTCTGTGCACTTTATATTTCTTCACAGAGCACTGTGATACCCGTTTAAGTAGAACATTTTCTTTCTTCTTTCCATATTCCCCCTGAGAAATCCACACCATAACTTCATGATTGCATCACCTCACACATGTCTGATGGGCATGAAATGTGCCCCACAGCTGGGCTGCAGAAGGTGTAATTCTTGCTAAGGAAAATAGGGGAATAACTTTCTGCAGAAGGTTTTAGAGGATCCTCCTGACACACTGCCACCTCCCCTGCTGCTCTCGATGAACTGCTGAACTCCAGATGGGGCGGAATCTCTGACTTATTAAAGATTTAACAGGTGAGTCTGCCATTGTGTCCGTGACCTTTAAGTCTGCGAGGCGTGGCAGCGACTGCACAAAGATGGTGAGAGGTTTGGGGATTTGAGGGGGCAAGAAAGTGACAAACGACTTTTGTGGCTTTGCCCGTTGACAGCGTTGGCAGGCTGTCAACGGAGAGAATGCAATATCATTTGTAGTAAATTACCATCCCACACAAAGTGACACAAGGCTGTGTAAGTCAAGTTGTTCTGACAGCTCCTTCAGCTGCAATGCAGAGCACACATCTGCCAAGAAAACTGCACAGGCACTTACACACGTGCCACACTTTTACCCACATGTGCCAATAAAACACATACACACCAACATAGTAAGATCCATTTTACATAAACTGCAGAAATATTGATACAAGACGTTAAAAAAATACATTTTCTTTGTTGAAATTTAAAGGTTGAATATGGAGAATGAACAGAACAGCGCCATCTAGTGTCTCAAGATAGGGGTCGCACCAACAAAAAATAATTCCAGCAGTCGGGTTGCGAGGTTCGTTTTCGAGTGTGTCAAGCGATCAACCTGCTCCATGTCAAGTGATGAATCATACAGGGTAAAGACTAATTTACAGTAACGTCCAGTCTTCAACTGGAAGTCTTTCTTTGAGTGGTGAGTAAACGATTAATTAGCTCTTAACTCAAAATGATTCCTTGTTTCTGTAGCCAAACAACAGACAACCCTGGCAACCTGCAACGCCGGTCGATATTGGCTGGTACAATGGAAACAGAACGTGTAATTTTCAAACTCCTCAAAAACATTTTTAAACATTAATTCAGACTAAATATATTTTTTATTGAAAAGCAATACTTTATTACTGTACCCCTCAAAACGCCCCGTGGCTGTATTATTTTATTCAAAATATAGCTTTTAATGAAGATTCTATTCTAAGATTCATATTCAACCTTTACCTGAATATTTTTTTATGGAATAAAGGTTTGGGACCTTAATTCAAACTAATCATGTTTTTGCTTCATTTGATCAAATTTAGCACAAGGTGACAACTACTTTTGGGGTTAGAATCTTACATTATAGCTTAAATGTGATATTTTATTGTATCAAATGCTTCATCTTCATAAAAAATACAGTAGAGATGATTTTAAGACACCTTAAAGTTGAGAAAAATTTAGTTTGACAAGACAAACGGGAACAGGAGCATGAGAAGACCATCAGCAGTGATAAACAATATCAGCTGACCAAAGAAATCCTGTGATGTGAAAATAGTTTTTCTTCTTTCTGAGAGGCCTTCTCTCAGGAGACAGCGTGGAGGTATTTTTGAGAAGTATATATAAGAAGTGAGAATGAATATTGTAATATGTGGACGCATATTTGGCATATGTTGAGAAGAGTTTGTCAAGTGTGTTGCCTCTGATTTACAGTGCATTTAATGTAGACCAGCTGGGAGTTCTCACATGAAATTAGTTTTAGGTAACTAGAGTACAAAAGCTTGGGGGAGGATGTACTGAAGGTGTGAAAAGGATCTGAAATCCTCTGCTGAATGGAGCTCAATCTGGTGAGTGTGAACACAAGGTTTTTCTTTAAAATGGTAGCTCAGATACACTGCTCCGGCTTGATAGTGAGGGCTTGAAAGGAAAAGTGACAGCAGATCTTTTTGTCCTATATTTAATATAATCTCTGTGGGGAAGGAAAACACTTCAAACTTAACCTGCATAGTCTGCGAAGAGCACAGTGTGAAATAGAACAATCATGTCTGCAGATTGTTGTCATAATGTAGATTTAAGTTACATTTTTTCAATGAAAATATCTGGGGTAAATTTATATTTTAGGAAGTTAGGATTTTAGAAATACCAAGGCCATGAGTCAAAGTCCCACAACACAAAGCACACCTCAAAAAAGACACCGGATATGAAGTCTATATAAAGATTTTAAAATGTAAATTAAATTAAATAAATTCCCAAACCCTCTAAAACCCCCAAATTCCTAGAAAAAGTGTAGAGGACATGAGCTAAGTGTTCCCAATGGTAGCTGTATCCCTGACATATTTGCCATAGTTAAATGGATTAAACAGTAACTTTAAAGGACTACAGCAAGGGCTTTGTTTATTTCAACCAAACTCATAAAGGCATTCCCAAAAATGTTAAGCCTAAGGGTCTTAGGATAAAGGGTGTCTCACTGGAGTGTACAGCTGCTTGCTGCATATAAAAATTAGCAGTGAACCAAAATAGTAAACGTTATGGGCTATAAAACCAAACAGTCAGCTGAAACAAGATCTAAAACTCTGAAATGTCAGTATTGATATAAAGTTTCCATGAGTTGTAGAAACATGCAAACTCACTGGTATGGCCCTTTAAACAACACTGGCAGTGTTCATTAAGTGGAGTGGACATTGGCAGGATGTGGTTCTGGAGAGGTGGAAAGTCCAAAGTAAAAGCCAAGTGGGACCTCAGGCGAGGCACAGCATGCAGTCATGCGTCAGTTAACTGGAGTTCACCAGAGGTAAGTGGGCTATAACTTAACAGGAAATATATGTAGAGGCGGGGAAGATGACAGCACTGACAGCTCACATGTATCCTCAGCTGTCATTGATTTTGATGTCTGCTGGTGGGCGATAGTTTTGTCTTCGGTTGATTCCTAAAACACACAGAGCAGATCAAACTCTGGTTGCAGCTTCTGCAATGAGGCTACATAGAGTAATCGTTTGCTCAGACCCCTGGGACTTTGGGGAGACACTCTGCTACTGTGCTTCCTGACTGGTGAATCCATTTTACCCCAGGCTTCATGGTCCAGGCCACTGACTAGAGCACTGCTTCAGTGCCCACACTGCTCTCAGAGGAAGTGACCTCAATACATCCAATAACCCTGCTCGCACAAGCGTGGCAGCTGTGGAAGATTGGAAACATGCTAGGTTTCTTATCTTGGATAGGCTACAGCTCAAATGAGAGAGAAGCCCACATGTTTGGTTTTGATGGTGTGAATGTCAAAGGAAGAATGATTCAAAGTGTTCTAATGCAGTTGATATCTACATGCCATCAATTTCAAATAAAAAAGAGAAATTCAGCTGGGCAACGGTTGGTAGTTGGAAGTGAAATAGATAGATTTTGGGTTATTTTATGCTATTCTTGTCCCACTATCTTAAAGTGCCATTTATTAATATTATTATCAAAAATGGATCAAATGCTTTTGTGTGATGTTGTCCGTCGTGACTTTGCAGTTCTCAGCACAGAGCATTATCAGCTTTTAACTAATTGATTTTACAGAACACAACTTTACTGTTTTGATTAATCATCACTGCTTTCATCAGAGAGTCATCGTCAGCTGCAGCTGTTTCCAGCCAAAAGCTGAACCGACTGAATGCTAGCAACATGCTTGTGAAGGTAGAGGAGCATTTAGCAGCTAAAGAGCCAGATATTAACATGAATAATGGACCTATGTTAATTATATAGACATAAACACAACTCTGGGTCATCCCTATGTTTCCCGGTCGCATAAGCCTATGCCTTCGATTTATTTTGGCATTTTGCTAGGGTTAGGGGTTACGGTTATCAGGGTTAGGGGGTAGCGTTAGGGTCTACATAAGCCCATTTGCCATGGAATTTGTCACTGATTGTGAAAAAAAGAACAGACCGGGGAACATAGGACCCTTCACTAAAAAAAGGGTACATAGCACCCGGGAAACATAGGTACGCTCCCCACAACTCCAGATATATGCCAATGCTAACATCCATGGCTGCCTGATGTGTAACTAAATTAGTCGACATACCATATCATCTTGTTTAGACGATATGTCACTGTTTTCTGTTGGTTGTGCTGCCCTCAAGTGTCCATTATGAAGCAATTGTTGGTTGCACAATGTATTGGCTAGAGCATAATGACACCGGCGTTTAGATTTGGTTATAAGCCTCGCTTTCACTGTGTAAATGGCGACTCACTTTTATGACACAAAGGAAGATGGATTAAGCACTTGAGGTGTGCCTGTACTTATGAAGGACGTAATGATATAATAACATGGAGGCTTCATGGTCTGAACCAAAATGGCAAACTATTTTGCCTTCAACACTGTCAGCAGCCGCATTATAGCTTTCACAATAAAAGCCCAAGACATGTTATTTCAATGTTACCTCACATCATTGCAAGTCAACAAAACAGTTAACAACTCAACAAAATAGCTTACAAAAGCCATCATCAAGTAAGGTGAATGGCAGACCGTGGAACGACTGAAGAAACTGTTGAAACTTTAATGTTACCCAGCAAAGGAAAAACAGCCCCATGGACGGAGGAAGAGGGAGAGCGATAAAGAATGTGGTCTTTCTGAGCTAGAGGTAGGAAAAACCTGCCTACTTATTAATACTGCCTGTTGTTTTACTCTGCCTTTATCATACCGAGTGTTTAACTTTGCCTTTATCAGAGCACTGGGATCAGGTTCAAATTGGTGGAAAATATTTCTGTTCCCACTTTAATTATTGTAATGTCATTGAGGTTTTTGAGTCAACAAGGAAAGCTGCAAATTAAATCTTAATTCAGAGATTCTAGTTGCCTAAAACTTAGTATGCAAGGTTCAACATATTATGTGCTCTCTATTTTTCCCTTTCCTGCTTCTTCCCTCCTCGCCCCAGCTGTTGACACAACTACAGTGGGTCTAGGGGGCCATGACTGATAAAACTAAATTAACCAGGTTAATCAATCTACATAAAGGCAGTTGATCTACCTATGGCTTTTATCCACAGGCACTACGCAAATTTCTACTTTGCTGTGTGGTGATTGTTGAGCCACAGGAGCTGATTTGTGCTGATTACCGGGGCCTATGGGACTGTGTGCACCACAGCCAGGTGATTGTGCGGGATCCTGCATTTGGCACTTGTTACGGTTGTTTTCCACAGAGATGCTAATCATCAAGCATGCGCCAGAGGCATGATTAAATGTCACAAAGCTCCCTCGGTTTTGGCCCTCTCACTGTGAATATGCCTCTCCCTCACAGGCTGAGGAGGCCTGGAGTCTGCAGCCAGCTCTCTGAACAGCCTGAGCTACACGGAGCCACAGCTCCCCCTGCAGTTCGCCCTACAAAAGACAGCTCAGTGTGCAAACTTTGTTTTACATCATCAAACAGAGCCATTACACGTTGAATTTGACTGAAATGTTCTTTAAATTGTATTGGGCAATGGAAATTAAATTGCTTCACTTTCACAACACATATGAATAATTTGTTCTAGTTATTAGATTGTAGTTGTCTCCATCCCCTGGTTTCTCTCATCATGTGGACATCATGTGGCATATTGAACTGTACATGGACATCATGGGAAAACTGTCAGCAATGTCAAACTTTGACATCAGCTTAAATAGTTACACGTTGGAAGATAAGATAGGTTAGAAATATTATTTAAAAAAGTGGCAACCGCACAACAGGAGCATTATAACATTTTGCTTCAACATTCATTAGGTGGTCGTTTGTGCTAGACATCTCAAACATTGATATGGGATGCTCATATTTGTCTGCAGATGCAAAAGATATCTATCAAACAGAATCCCAGAACGTGTTTTTACTGTTGTTGCTTGTTTATTTTGGAACTCCGTCCAGTAACACACCAAGGTGTCTCTAAGTCAAAGAAATTAAGCCTGATTATTAGAAAGGCAAGAAACGAGCACTTCATTTGCTATTGTGTATAAAAAGCCACAGACAATTGAATTGTCAGTTATTTTATTTCAAGAGTCCAGGAGCATGTCTGTTTTTTGTTTTTTTTAATAGTTTTTCTGCTGCTACTTTTTGAAAAACTGCTATGAATACCACAGAACAAGAACTGTTCTTCTTCTACTACTCAAAACCTATGCTCCAAACTCCTTCAAAGGCACCATCTGGTGGTGAAAGCTGTGCAGCACATTCACTATCATCAATGCTGCATAAAGTACATAATTATCTTACAAAGAACGGTTTAAAACTGTGGAATATAAACACTGCCTGCACATAAAGGAAAAAGGATGCAATTGCAAACTGACCCACTGGCTGAATTAAATAACAAAAAGAGAAAAAGTGGGTCACTTGTACTCAGTTAGCAGTATAAAATACCAAAATAGTAACCATAAGCAACCTTCTGAGTGTCAATTATATGTCTCTCACAGGATGTAGACAAGGTGTAGGCTCCCTATGTGTTGATAATAGCTGTCGGCATAAACGACACAAAGGAAAGAAAGTATGCATTACAGTGAAATAAGATTTCCTCATTGTATGCAATCACAGACGTACACATGAAGCAATAAGTTTACATACGTTACAATTTTTGCTCATCGTTTCTTGTTTAAAAAAAACAGATGTGATCTAAAATCATAGATATACATGATTTAAAGAGCATATAAGCATTGCATAAACACAAAACATTTAACATGCTCTTGAGGTCCATTTCAGATATTAAAAAAGAGACTATCTTCATCAACATGTATGGAATATGATATATAAAAACATGGCCATGCTTTTTGTTTCTTCTTCTTTTGATAATCAGACAGTCCTACTTCCTCGACGCACTATCTCTTGAGTGTCAAGTCTGCGAGTGCACCAGGCCTGTCTTGAGTTTATTTGCTTCAGGTCGCTCTTCTGGCTTCACAGACAGCATTGGCCTTATTATGATGTACTGCAAGATGAAAAGAGGACAGCTACTGAGATCTGTGTTGTATCGAGAAATTCTATTACACTGCAGTATGACCGCACTCTGCAGCATTTCCCACACATGGATGTCACGGGGGAAAACCACAAAAGCTAAATATTTTAAATGCAGACTACTATATTACCAAAATACCATTACCTGATCTGCTGGATTTTTTCTTTATCAAAAGCAACAGTCCTCATTTTTTGGGACACATCCTTTGGGTCTCAAAGGGTCTCAACACCAGTATGTCAACCACCCACCTGCTGGTGAACTTCACCAGTAAACCTGCACCCTGTGGGAAATACTTGTACCACGTTGCAGTCAGTCATTTCTTAAATGTCCTGTAAACATTATACTAATTTCCCTGGTAGATTTTTCCCAGAGAGCGTTGATTGATATGCCGTATCCATGGGTCATTTGGAAGCATACAAGACAAAGACTTCAGGCAGGTAAAGTGGCAGTGGAGTGGCTGGATGGAAGGAGAGATCCTACTTCCTGCATGACATCAGGCTCCCCATGCTCCACCGTTTACTGTTTAATTTGCTGACCATCTCTTAATCTTCTAAAAATAATTTGCTCTGTTTGGTTTGCTACACTGTTTCTCACTCCTCCTACTTTATTTGGTATTTAATGTTAGTGTTTCCCCTTGGTTGCACCATCCCAGATATGCCATATCCATAAAATGTTAATTAATATGTGAGAAGCCATGCTTCGTTGACTTTAGCAATAAGTTCAAACAATACAGTACGTTGGTAGCATTAAATTCAACTCTCTTAAAAAAAAACCTATTAAAACTGTAAGAGCTTGTTGTACTGGTAATAATTTATATAAAACGTTTTATTACCCCTAGCGTGTGTACTGTATGTTTACTTGTGAGAACGTAATGTCTTTATAATATAAAATAAATGGCTCATAATTGGGAATACTCGCTGAAAGCTCTCGCAAGTTCCAGCAAGTCTTAATCTGTCAGCGGCGTTAAAGAGCAACCTCTGCATTAATTCTGTTGGACGCACCTAGACAGTAACTACATAACCCCTCAATACTGGTTACCAAACATCCAGAGCCTGTTGAAGATGCCTCCATAGTTCTGTTTTTCCAAGACCAACTTTATTGAAAGAACAAGGATGTCACAAAACACGTAACAGGAGAGGGAGAGAGAGTGCAGGGGAAGTTAGACCAAAAGAGATGTTTCACTATCCAGTATGAATGATTTTATCTTGTGTGAAACTGCAGAACTGAGTCAGCATATATCACTATCTCACAACAAATAAATATATTCTGCTGTGAGTAACCATTATTCTTTTTCAGCAAAGCCTGTGATGTGACACCACTTTATAAACGTTTAACCATTTCCAGCATAGAATACAATGTCAACTGTGGACAGAAATGACCAGCACCTGATTATTATGCAGGAGAGATGGTCGGATGTGAATTATGGCAAAAGCTACTTTTAAAAATCATGATAACATTTAATTTCATGTTTTATTCCGGGATTATAAAACATAACGGTAGACTCTTCATAGGTTGACCATTAATTGCATGGTTAATGATCTGTCCTCCTGTCTGCATGTTGAAGTGTTCTTGAGCAAAACACAAAGCCCCAAACTGCCATCCATTGCCATAGGTTTGTGAGCTAAAGTTCCATTTAAAGCGCTATATCAGTGCAGTATGTTATAGTAGTATAGTATAGTATGTTAATAGCATCATATTAATAACAGTATATGAGATCATTTCATGAAATCGCAGATACCAGAAGAGACATATTCCCATCCACTCTTAAGATTTGTCACAATTCCTGTGATAATCAGATAGTTGCATTTCCCTGATGCACATTTTGTGTGTTGAACGTCTGAACCTTTTCCAGCTCCGCCTTTAGTTTATGTGCATCAGGTCGGTCTTCTGGCTTCTCAAGCAGCATTAACTTGATGATTTGATTCTGAAAAAAACAAAAAAAACAAAAAACAGTTGTAACAGTGCAAAGGCCTGTATGTCAGCCTCTCTGCTTCTCCATTAGTGAATATCATGATTAGCTGTCAGCCTGTGTGAAATACTGCTCCATGTGTCAAGTCAGTCAGTTATAATAACAATAATCTGGTAATCTACCTCTTGGGGAAAAGTCAGTGAGAAGTCTTTGGGGAGCTTCTGACTTCTGGCATTCGTCAAAACCTGGTAATCATGTAGTGATAAAAGGACATGTTAGTAAGTCTGAAATTCAAATGACGCACTTTTGAATGTTACAAATGAATAAAAGAACAGTTAAACAAGACATATTAAAAAAGGAACAATAAAATTCAATCTCATCTGCGGTACATTGCTTTTTTGTATTTAATATAAATGATATACATATTTTGTTAATATAACACACAATGTTATTGTTACATTCTGTTTATGAAAGACTCACCTTTCCTCTTTCATGGCCACTAGAGACTTTCCAAAGGAGTTCCAAGTATATCAAGCCCAGAGCAAATATGTCCACTTTTTGGTTGTAGGTCTTCTCCCTCTTTTGTGATAGAATAAAAACACAGTGTTGATAGAAGGCTCCAAAACTAGGTATGTTCATGGGGCTTCAGCTTTCAGCTGTTTTTTGCTGCTTAAATTAGCAATTAAGTTTTAAAATAAAAGTTGTAACATGCTGCTCTTTGACAGAATTGATTGAATCCTGAATAAACAATGACAATGACAGATTTGTCCCACATAGAAAGTAAAGATTTTTAGTACTATCATGCAGCGAAGGGCCGCAGGTTGGAGTCAAACCCCTGTCGCTGTGGCGAGGACTTTTAGCCTCTCTGTATATGGGGTGCCTGCTCTAACCACTGAGCCACTGTGTGAGCCTTTAAGCCCATATTTGTTAAAACAATAATACAGAAGATTTTAAAGTTATTGTCAGTTACGGCCATCTCACTTGTTCAGGAGCCATGTAAGATGGGGTTCCTCTTCTCTCAGTTCTGTCCATCAAAGCGTGATCATCATCATCTTTGGTGACCAGACCAAAGTCCCCAATCTTCACTTCTCCATCCAGTCCAAAGAGGATGTTATCAGGCTTTAAAGCAAAAAACAGACAGTAAAACAAATAGTAAACATGAAAAACACACAACAAACACACAAAACAGTGGATTTAGAGCTTGAAATAGATTTTAAAAAGGTAGCTGTGTTTGAACACGGGCTGTTTTGTTCGACTTATGGTCTTAAATCGGTCATGATCCAAAACAATCAAATTCATGTCAATTAATATATTTGTTGTGATTCTTCACTGTAGTGGAAAAATGGTTTATGTAGCATTTGATCATTATAATTCTTATTATTATTATTATTACTTGATTGGGTTTCAAAACCTGATCGTATAGAATTTTTCTTGAATCCTGACAGGAATAATATTTAATTAAGTTTAGAAATAATTAATTGACAGGACACGTCATAAATTTCAATCGCAAACATTTACAAGGCCGAAAATTATTAGTTAAGCAAATTCTTATTTGTTAAACCTTCAGTTCCTGCATGAATTGGAGAGCTCATCAATGAAAATGACCAGCCTGACTCGCAATGAACTAATGTAGAAAAAAACATTAAAGCAGTAATGAACTGTATATACTGCATCTGCATGTCTAAACCAGCGTTGCCTCAACACTCTGCAGCGTGGTCTCACCTTCAGGTCCCTGTGGATGTGCTTTTTGGAGTGAATATATTCGACTCCACTGACTATTTGCTGAGCAATGCTGAGACTTTCTTCTCTTCTCTTGGAGTCTCTTGTTTTCTCTTGAAGAGCGTTCTTCTCAGCAATCCACACTTTTAGTGTTTTGGTGTCACATAACTCCATCTGAATATAGAGGTACTTTACTGTTGAATTATCTGTAGACCTAGAAAAGAAAGAAAATATGTGACTGAATTACTTTTTTAACTCGGAAATAAAAAGTGAAGAGGTAAGTGTGTGGGACTTACTGGGGAGAGCTGTAGCTGCCAGCTGAGCTGCCACCTGAAATGTCCCATTGATATTCTACATCCTCCATCCAAACTGTGAAGTATCTGACAATGTTAGGGTGGAGGAGGTCTGATAATGCCTCCACCTCTCGAAGAGCTTTCCTAATCCAAAGGAGAATGAGACAATTAATCAGTAAACAAAGTCCTTACATAAATAATAGGGCTGTCCTCAATTAAAGAAATTCTTAGTCGACTAGTACTAAGATGATTGTGTCGCCTAATGAATTTGTTAAAACCGAGTTTCTCCATAAAGAATCATGCAAAAGCGCCACAGTCTTGTCTTTACCAGAGATGTGCTCATAAGTTTTTTTTGGAAACAAGCCATTCAATATGAAAAAAGCATTAGAAATTACTGATGGACTAAAGACATTTTGTTTACAAAGACCAAAACCACCACTACGTACTTACTCTTCAAGGCGTACAATCTTTACAGCGAAATACTTCTTCGTCAGTTTATTTCTTGCTTTGTAAACATGACCAAAGGCTCCACTGCCAAGATGCTCCATGGAATCATAGTCTAGAGTGAACCTGTCAAGATTAACACTATTGTTTAATCAAAAAGTAAAAAAAAAACCCTCAACCTTCTTAATTTTACATCATTTATTGGGAGAGAAGTTTAACATATGTATAAAACACACATGCTACAATGCAAACAAGTGTTTTTTCCATACCTTGACTGGACGGATGTCTCATTCTGACTACTTCCCATATTCTTGTCTTTGGCAGCATCCTTAGGGAATTAAATAATAAAATAGATTTTAAAATCTGAACCCTGCTCTAATTATTAAATTGTACTAGGACATAACAAACAGCCAGACTTGCAGCTCTTCATTTTCCTTTAGAAGACAAACAGAACTTTCCTGCTCTCGTAATACAATTATTATTCTGTTGCCCTCTCCACATGTTACAATATACTGTATGAGGGTGGGTTTAAGATTGTGTTTAGAATTTGAGATTGAATGTGCAGACCTGATCCCTGGAAGAGTTTGATGAATCAGTGAATATTCCTGAACTTGTACCCGACATGCTTTGTGACGATGCAAGAGACCCCCTAGGAGAATATAATAAAATAAGATGCATGAGTGCGGCCTTTTCAGCATTAAGCTCTACAATCGGTTTAAATACTAAAGTCAATAAGTTCCTTACAGTGAAGTTGATGACGCTGACATCATAGGTGGTTCGCCCCCTTCGGACACTGTTGATCTGACGGACACCTAAAATGCACAAAATGTTAGACATAATTATTCAATGTAATCTTTCATGTCAGTTAAATAATTTCATTTAAAAGTTTCAAAAGTAGCTGGAGCTTATATCTGCTGCCACCTGTTACTAAAAGGACATATATTTAACTACAAGTGTTAAGCGTACTGTGAAAATAAAAAGTTTTTTAAAAAGTGCCCAAAAAAAGAAAAGAGAAGATCCTTAAATGTTTTATGGCCAGGGTTTTCAAAATAAAAGCACATATGCTGGGGTGAATATCGTCCCTGTGAGCAGTTTGACATTAGAGGCGGAGTAGAAGCATCTGGGAAAATCGCTGATGAGACTTCTACTTTTATACCAAACTACTCTCATTGGGAACAGCTGTATTTGACTGCATTTTAGCTTGGTGCACCTAATAAACTACCAACTGAGTAGGCCTACATATTGTATGAGTTTAAAGAAGTATAAAATATAAATACCTTGCTGTCCCAGTCGGTCTGTTCTTGAAGAGCAGACCAGGCCAGCCGAGCTGCATTTTGTTTGGCTTCCTTGGCAGACTTACCCTCACCCACAGGGTAGTCCTTGTCGTTGATTTTTAATTTGTAGAAAAATCTGTGTTGTGTTTTAAAAAGGAGAAGATAGATTAGATCATTATGGTAACATTTCTATATATAAGATGATCAGTTACAGAGGTTTAGGTTCATACTCACTGAGGGCAATGAGGTGGACCACATCTCCTCTCTTCAACGAATGTATGGCAGCGGCTTGTTTTCTGACAGTAGTTGTTAACAAGTCCGATGTAATTTGTCCCTGTTAAGCTGCTGTCTTTCACACTGAGGTCTTTTGCCCTATCACTGTAACAAACAAGTAACATTACACATGGATGAAGACATGAAAATTAAACAACGCACTGCTGTTGTGATTTACTCACCAGATGTCAGAAACATTTTTATTTAGTTCCTCCTTTTGTTGAGCTGATGGATGGTTGGAATTCTCCTCTGCGGTCTTAAAAATAAAAAATAAATTGAGATGGTTTATACAGTGGCCTGCTGAGTATGTGACACCCCACATCACCATAGGATTTTAGGTCGGATTGGTCTTTCACTTAAAATACCTACAATGCAACATGCTCTAGTTAGGCAAAGAAGATCAATTATCTTACTGTGTCAACTGAGACCTGATGTGCACTCCCGAACAAGCATTTCAGAGCATTTTTAGCTGCATTGTGCTTGGCTTCCTTCTTGGTTGTCCCCACACCATTGGGATAGACTTTACCGTTTAGGACTACCCTCTGGGTGAATCTGTAGAGGAATTGTCAAATATCTGTTTTAGGTAAGATGACTTGAAATTATGTTAATGAGGTTGGGGTTCATTCAATTACGGTACATGAATCTGCACACTACCATATTCCCAGGACATAACTGATCCAGCAGGCCATTACAACCACGTTATCTGCTGCAATTTAAAAAGTTATCAAAACATTTTCTTCTTTACAAACAATATAAAGTTGTGAGTCACTTAGGCAAATATGTGAGCTGACATTACGCTGTCTAAATCATACAATGCTGCTTGATACAGTACATTCATTCTGTATTTAGTCGGTTGTCTCTAACTAACAAGTAGGCTAGTGTTATGGTAGTGTATGGGTTGTAAAATATCCCCAAGCCAACAACATCTCAGGCACTTTTGGAGCATTATCAAGCAGTTTTAACATTCAATCAAATCACACTCCTATCTCTAGTTACATTTTAAACATCCAAAGTACCATTTCTCCCAGTCAAAATTGATTTCTTACTTGTCAAAATGATAATTTCAGACAACCACAACATCATTCTTACTGGTACAAATTACGTCATTTTTGCCATTGAGGAGTATTGTGCTTTTTAAATTCCAGATATTCACAATTATATTTTGAATATCGAGAATTTACATCATCAGGATAACTGTACTGTAATTCTTACTAGGAAAATTGTAGTTGTAAATATCCCTAATGTCAGTTTTTCATTTGGTATAAAATGGGAGTTCTTCCTTGCGAGAATTACATTACAGATATCCAGAACCTGGATATCTAAAAGACAACAGATTCTCGTGTCTACAGAACCTCAGTAACTTAGACTTTTGCAGAGTTTAGTTGGTTTATGCATGGGCTTATGTAAACAGTGTTTCCTCGACGCCTCCATATGACGTCACGTCAGCGACTCCTCACGCCATGGTCAATGGTTTACAGATTAACCATGAAATTTAGGGCAAGAAGTTGGAGATTTATTGAACCACAAGCACTAGCATCATTATCAGCCGGTCCTCCATGACTCATCACCCGCACAACCATTTTGGTTGAGCACTCGAGCTTGACTACGACAGAATAATGTGCAGAGATATGACAAAACTACTGTGAACAGAAATTGTATTCAACTCACGTTTTCCTATGTGCAGGACCAACCGAGCCACGGTCCTCATAGTGCAGACTGGAGCGTGTTTTATCCGCGTGCTCCTTTAGTCTACTAATAGAGTCTCCGGTTTCCATTTAAACGACGAAAATGTCGGTATTTGTTTACATAAATAACATACAAGTGAGAGAACGAAGTCCACAATACTCGTCTCTTCTGATGTCCCGTCTCCTTCTGCGTATAAATCCTGTGTCGTTTCAGCTGACTTGTGAAACCCTTAAGTTTCGATTTCTTCATGTTTACGTCATTCACGTACAACGTTACGTTTTGACTTTGTCTGAACATTGAAATTAAAAACCCAGCCTACACAGAAATTTGCCAGTAGGCATTAGTTATCAATAATTGCAGCTATTGTTTTGTCGTGGTTTGTGCAGAATTGATCCATCTGCCCAGTGGTGTGCACACAGTGGCTCCAGGTGAGGGCAACACTTTTAATAAAGGGGCACCCTACCCACATAGTATTCAAACGTCTTTGATATAGCTTAACTTTTGGTCTAAGGTCACACCAGTGCCTCAACAGTATTGAACTCCAGCTGTAGCCATAGCCAGCAGCTGTGCCCGCTGAGCGAGTGGGCATGGGCACAGGTTAGGCAGGTTTGGCAAGTTCCTGTATTTTGTTTGTAGGCTCTGTCAACAGCTAGCTAGATTGTAGGCTAATGTTAGTCATAATGCTGTGATGAGACGGCAGTTGAAATAATGATTTGATGGTTATTGTGGGGGCTGCTTTGATTAGCAGATCTGGAATCAGAAATGTGGACTTGTAACTGCTGTTTAGATGTAGGATTGGATTCAGACTACATCTTTTGTTTGTGTTTGTGATTGCTGTGATGTTTTTTGTTGTTTCTGTCTGTGTTGTCTTGAAGTTTTAACTGTTGCTGCTGCCTATCTTGGCCAGGTCCATTAACCAAAGCACCAACAACGTAGTCAGTGAAACCCGGAGTTTATTAAAAGAAGGTTTTGAAAGACTTACCAACTGGCCCAGGGATCAGATCCTAGTAAAGTCCATTCAAGTCGAATACCAAAGTCAATCCAAAATGAAGGAGCCCATTGATGCTTCGGTTAATGTGAAAGGACTCTTATCATGCTACTGCAGTATTAGTAGTTTAAAAAAGCAGTTTTAATGCCTTCACCGCGCTGCCCCGATCTATCAGTGTTAGCTGCATTCAGATATTAGCGACTCTCCTAGGATGATTTTTTACACCAGAATCTCACTTTAATCTAAATCGGACTTCACCTGGTTAAATATCACTTACAATAATCAAATGATCTCCACTTGTAATGTTACAAGTATTGAAAGAGTCTCTTAGTACAAATATCTTGGAATTTGGATCGATGACAAACTTACTTTCAAACATCATGTGTCAAATCTGGCAACTAAACTAAGAAACAAATCATCCGTTTTATACAGCTACAACTCTACACCCCTATGACACTGTATATCACTCAGCCCTGAGATTTATTACAGGCGACAGCTACAACACTCATGATTGTGACCTGTATTTAAAAGTTGAATATCCCTCGCTGTGTCTGCCACAGGCATGGCAGACACTGGATTATATTAGTTTTTAAAGCTCTCACTGTACTATTACCATCCTATATCAATTCTTTAGTATCTTTTAATGCAGGTCTCCATCATACATGCTCAAAGGACTGGCTCACGCTGCAGGTTCCCTCGGTTAACACCAAATTTAGATAATCTTTCTTTTCTTACTGTGCACCTGTAACCTGAAACACTCTGCCAAACCACCTGAAAGTTACCACACTCTTATAATTAGGACAATTTAAATCCATAACTGCATCTTATTTACTTCCAACTGCTCCTGTTTTACCTAGATTTCTCTGTTTTTATTTTTCAGTGTCTTTACTTTCTGTTATTTCGGATTTGCTCATGTATTTTTCAAATGTTTTGTATTTTGGTCTTGGTTACATTGCAAGTGAGGTTGCTTCTCAATATATTCCCAAGTTAAATAAAGGTTATAAATGAATAAATAAATCAGTAAAAGTTAAAGGAATGAGCAATGCTGTGACAGGTTTTTATTATGTAACACTAACAAATGTACCTGCAGTGTCAGTGGAACAATTCCACCACAATGCTCACCATGACAAACCATAAGGGCCCGACACTTAAACTGATACTGAACCATATACAGGTATTTTCAACGCCGTAGGCGAGCACTCGGAAAATTTAATAGACAAACTGACCACTAACAAGACGGTCGGAAGTCAGGGAGGCCTCCCTCTAGCTGTATTTTGATGGTCAGGTCTACTGTGTGGTTTCTCTGCAGCCAGAGCCAAAAACCTCCCTTCCCTTTCAGGAACCTCTTGACATTAGCTGCTGTAGAACAGACACAAATAAATCGTGAGATAGGAAGTCATACATTTATGACATTTATTTACAACATTTATATAACAATTATCAATCAATCAATAATAGTGTGGTGTGTTGTGCAGGATTCTCCGTCTTTTATTGGACTTGAGCATCACGCTTCAGAGTCTGCTTGGCTTATGGTTGAACCATCAATTTCCATGCGGTGCATATTTCTCCTTTTGTTGACGGTGAGCTGGTTTGTTTTTTGCAGGTCCAGTTTTTTCCCTTTCATCAAATAACCTGTATAATGAGAATTTATTTCACACATTAGTATAAAGCCTCACCACTCAAAGGAAAAGTTCCTGAGTCACTAAAAGCTTGACATTCAAACCAAACCTGAAGGTGAAAACATCCCAGATTTCATATAAAACACATCAAAGTGTTTGTGCGTTGCTATAAAAAAACGTACCTGTGTCTGTCTGCACCAAGCTCAGGGTTTTGTCTCCTTCCTCTCCAGGTCTTATTGTGCACACAGCATTCTGGGAATCTGCACAGACAATTAATTGTTACAAGTTGTGATAACACAAACGATACAACCCAGGTCTGAAGACATGTTTTGGCGAACTACAAGAACAAATGAGTCCCAAGTTTATCGTACCTGTGTCTGGCAGTGCACCGTCCCTCCTGCTCTGGGTTTTGTCTCCTTCCTCTCCAGGTCGAGTTGTCAGAGTATTCTGGGTCTGGGTCTGGGTCTTTTACATAAACATGAAAAGTGTAAGACTCCAGGATCTTAACATCAACAGTAAATGATGAATACATGGAAGTGATATAACACTTACCTTCTGATATCAACTGGACTGACATCCTCACTTTTCCTTTTATTGGAAGGTTTTCGTTTGTCTGTCAGAGTCCTCTTGACAGTGGTGGACTCGTCCTTGGAGAATATGGCAGGACTGGGTCTGCTGTTTGTCCCGGTCTCAGTTTGGACTCGAGCATCACGCTTTAGAATGCGCTTCACTCTGGTGGTCAAAGTAGCAATTTCCATGGGGCGTTTACAGAACCTGGGCGTAAAGTACGTCTGTCCACTCATACCGTGGGCCTTCTTGTTTTTAGTCTCCGGTGTATGTTTCTCTGTCTTTGATTGGACTCACGGTTAGCATCACGGTTTAGAGTCGGGACCCTGGTGGTCGAACCATCTATTTCTATGGGGCTGGTACAGTTTGTAAAGTTTGTCTGTCCACTAATGATGCGTCTGACCATGGCCTATGTTATTTCTTTCACAGGAGGATCCTCGTGACCTTTAGAATGGTTTGTCTTACCCAGGGTCTGTTTTCAGGCTCCAGTGTATGTTTCTCTGTCTTAGTTTGGACCTGAGTATCACACTTCACATTCTGCTTCAAACTGGTGGTCGAACCATCTATTTCCATGGGGCTGTTATAGGACCTGGTTGAACGAGTACCATTGCTCCTCTTACCAGGGGCCTTCTTGTTTCTAGTCCCCAGTGAATGTTTCTCTGTCTCTGATTGGACTTAAGCATCACGCTTCACAGTCTGCAGGACACTGGTGGTTGAACCATCTATTTCCATGGGGCTGGTACAGTTTGTAACGTTCATCTGTCCACTTATTGTGAGTCTGGCCATGGCCTCTGTGATTTCCTTCACAAGAGGATCCTCGTCACCTTTAGAAAACTAAAATAGAAAATATAATGTATACGTGTTAAGACCATCTGCTATTTCAACCTTAAAAAACTGCCAAACATAATGCATAAAACTCAAATAAATACAACTTAACGTTGTACTCCATAAGATTTTAATCCATTTGTCACTTCTACTTGCCTTTTAGCAGAGTATTCTAATCTGAATGTCTGAGGCGACATTCACGGGCTAAATGTAAATGAGCCGCCATGTTAGTCTGTCGGCCCAGATCCTCCAAGTACTAACTGTTATGCTGCGTTCACTTGTAATCGGAAATCGGAAACCTCAACTTCTGAGTCAGGCTTGTAGTAAGGGCAGAAGTGTAATAGGAGGAACGTGTGTGCGTGTGTGTGTGTGTATTTAAGAGGGTAACGAATAGGGGAAGGACTCGAAGTAGAGGTCAACGTGTTTCAACACAGTTTACAAAAGAGCAATAAATAAATAAATAAATAGTCAACACACACGGTGACCCTGAACGTGACAAGACGGAGGGCTCTGAAAGAACAGGTTCATCTGCAGGTACGATGCCGCTCGAAACAACATATCTCAATTCTTATGGAGTACAACTTTAATGTTGCAGCTGGTACAAGGTGGAAGTTATTAGTCATATTTCATGAATGACTAGGGTTGTGTTTTAGAATAATACATTATAATTGATGGTATTGGATATGAATTTAGAGAGCAATCATTGCGGGAATAACTTAATGTTCAGATGAAGGCTGTGATATTTAAATAATTAAATGATTATTTACTAGACAAGTTTTGCCTTGAAGCTTTTTTACCTTCAGTAATAATACTTGACTGAGGCCTATTCAGAGCTGAAGTGGACTAGAGGGAGAACTGAGTTTTATATGAAGTAACAACGTGAAAACAGAAGTACTGAGTCACTTTGGTTAAAGAGGATTATATGTGAAAGCATTGAGACAGACATATGGGTAAAAAGAGCTCACCCTTCTGCACACCATCGTCACCTCCTGCTCATTCTTACTACACATGTATAAACCAAGCAGATCAGAAGATGACTTCACATCATCCAGGACCTGATTCAAATTTACAAACTGTGCAAATTAAAACAGTACATATAAACTTCACAGAGGATGAATGAAAATGACACACTATAGTTGATGTTTTATTTCCCCATCCATTTCAAAGAAAAGAGTGCATTGTGGCATCACATAAACACATTTAACCATTTCCAGCATAGTATACATTATTTCAATACCAGTTGTCAGAGTAATACACAGGACATGATTGTGAAGTAAAAAATGTTGCATTCAGGTCATACTGTGTCAAATCAGGTACATTTTTTTGTAGTTACCAGGGAACAAACAAGGAACTAACTGTAAGTGAACATTTGCAGTAGGTAACAATTAATTCCTTATCAGACTTCACATTATAATGATTAGTTAATTGAGAAACGAGTGAGAACACATAAAGATCAACTTGATAACTGATGAATCCTTGATGAAAGTACTTTTCTACTAATAATAATAATAATTAGAGGACTACACAAGTTACTAGAGAACAGACTGGGAAATCCTACTGGGTCTTTGAAGACACAGTCAATGAAGACACAGTAGTGGTGAAACATCTGTTTGCAGCCTTTAAGGCTGAAAGTTAGCATAATACTGAGTATTAAAAAGTTGCCTCTTATAATTAATTCATTACTCTGATTACTCACCTTTTGTGTCCCTTGTGCTGTTCTCTAACAACTCATCATTTACTGTTTAGTCCTCCATTAGGAATGATTAGGGAAGTATTAAGGATCATTAAAGATTCATCAATAATCAAGTTGTTTCTGATCCATTCCTCACTTGCTTCTCATTTAGCTAATCATTAACAATTCTATAAAAATTAGATTAGGAGTTACTCTTTTTTTACTGGTTCACTAACAGGTAGTTTCTAATCACCCCTCATCATGCCTGATGCCTGATCTTTCAGACTGTCATAGTTTTTGTCCCTGAGAATATCATCATTATCGCCTCCTAAAAAACATCTTATGACCATTGTATCCCTGTGTGCACCACAACACACAGAAAGCTAGCTTAGGGTCAGCTCACTTAGCTAAATAACATATAAGCCTACCACAGATAGCCATTGTGTGTTTAAAATACACATGATTGGTTGACGTGTCAGTTTGTAACTCCGTGTCATTGTCTTCCATTGAAAATTACTTGTTACAACCGTTCCTTACTAGTGTGGAAGGATGCAACTTTCAGGGTTCAGTATCTTCAGGCATATGACTCCAAGAGCCATTGAATTTGTTAGGGGCACTCACCAAATGGTATACATAAGATCAAAATGATTGAAAGGCACAAGCAGATGTCATAGTTTTCATTACTGGCCCTTGGAAATGGAAGAAAAATGCTAAATGTGTGTTTTGGTGCAGTTCACTGAGTATGCGCATATGAACCTCTCTATACTTCCAAGATACAATATCTGGTTGATTTCAGTTTCTTCCTATTTGTCTTAATGTTTCAATTTAAACTAGATTTAAGGCTTACTATACATAACCGAATATCCATAGGCCTGTATTGAGCATGAATACAGAAACTTAAATAAACGCCATGTTAAATAACTACATTATGGAACCATAATATGGCAAATTCAATTCTTGCCATCTCTTGGATCCTGATGATGTTAGGGCCCTTAAAAATGTGGTACATAAATCAATACTGTGTTTTTCGTAGTGCATTATACATGCACTTTTTTCTCTAAATTTTCAAGGGTCACTGAAAAAATGTGCTTGTGACTTTCAATCAGTTTGATGTGGAGTATACCATTTTGTCTGTGCCCCTATCAAATGCTGTGGCTCTAGGAGTTATATTTCTGAAAATATTGTACCCTAATAATGAGTTCACCGCAAGATGTTTTTCTAGGGGGGAAAACTATAACATTCCCATGGGCAAAAAAATATGTTTTTAGTTTCAAATAGCATGTGCATACAGTTGAATGAAATCTAAAATGTAAACAAAACCTCTAACTGATTTAACATGGAATGACCCAATTCTCTGATTATAAAATGCACAAGGTTAAGTGCCTTTCCCATCCATACTACATAATTATGATACATTTCATCATTTCATCACACCAGTTCATGAAAACGGTTATTAAAATTTTTATGGGATGTGATGCTGAATAAACAGTCATGCTTGTAATGACTGATGTGTTTGCCTGTCGTTTGAGTACTTCTTTGTAATAATCACACAGTCTTACTGTTGCGACTCATATCCTTAAGCATCGCATATCTACGACTGCACTCTTCCAAGTCCATCTTTAGTTTACTTGCTTCAGGTCGGTCTTCTGGCTTTGCACACAGCATTGACTTAATTATTTCGTTCTGCAACAAAGAAATGGCAAAAAGAACAGCTATTGTGGTCTCCATAATATCAATACATGCTGCCATTGTCTTTGAGGCTCCACTTCCTTCAAGCGGGCTTTACTTGGGCAACCTAACAAAGACAATATTTTGCCCCAACAGTCACCTGTCCTGCTTGATATTTAACATTTTATTACATTATACAGAATACAGAACTTTGAAAAGTGCTGCACCGTTGTAACAGTGCAAAACCATATACTGTACCTCAGCTCATACTGCCCTGTAGGTGACCACAATAAATGACTGCCACCTTGTGTAAAATTGTGTTGAGAAAAAGAAAGAATTCTGGTGTACCTCCATGGGAAAACTTTGTTGAAATCCTTGAGGAAGTTTCTGCTTTCTGGCATCATCCCAAATCTGGAAATCATGCAGTGATAAAAGGCAGAAAGAACATGTGTATGTCAATGACACAAATTGATTATAAGCTGTCCAATAAGCCAGTGGACTGTGTTTTGGCACATTACAGTAGAAAAAGTAAAAAAATGAATGATGGCTGAATTCCATTCAGTTTCATGCTCTTTGTATTGTGCACGCTGGCTTACTGTCGCACTGACGTGACTTACTGGGACACATTTATTTATATAACAGAGCCTTTATTACCAGCCCTGACAAAAACACTGGCAATGGTATTACCTTGTGAGTCTGTGTGTGTGTCATGACTTTAGAAAGACCTACTGTAGCAGGAACTAACACAGAGGTTTTTAAGTTTTGAGTATTTTGTCCGGTGTTTATATGTTTGTCTGTCTTTGCACAGATTTAGTCACAGCAACAGCATCCCAACTGTGCAAGGTGGGGAGTTAAGATCAAAATGAAGGTCGGCCCCCTACGCCCACTTAATGCCCTTGGCCTGATAACCATACAAAAAGCAGTGTAGTTAGGGAAATTATGATCAAAATGAAAGTCAAGTTCAAAGACTGAAGTGGTCCGAGCAAGGGCTCTTTGGACCAATACTCCCTTCCTTTGGAGGCCCCATCCTTATCCATCTATCCTCACATGATAGGAATCAACTGAACATTTGTATAAACCCTTTTGTTTTGTTTTTATTAAACCTTCAGAGCATTGTCTAACTGAACTCTGGCTGCATGTCACTTTGTTCTCCGAGATCTGGTAACTGCTTTCAGACTCTGCTCACCAAGATCAAGCCCGTAGAGTAATTGGATACGAACCACAGAACAACTGTAATCCGATTGTTCCACAACACCTATCGTTGAAACCAACTCAAAGCAACAAAACATTTATTAGTTAACAGTTAATATTGACTCACCGCTTTCCTTTCATGGCCAGTAAAGATGTTCCAAAGGAGTTCAAAATATATCAACCCCAAAGCAAATATGTCCACTTTTCGGTCATAGGTGTTCCTGCTCTTCTGTCATAAAACAAGAACACAATATTTACAAAAAGGCACAGTAGCTGTATAGCGATATTCTATAACACAGAAAAATAAAGTTAATGTCAGTACAGAACATCTCACTTGCTCAGGAGCCATGTACGATGGGGTTCCTTTGTACGCTGTTCTCTCCATCAGGTTCTCAGCATCGTCGTCGTTTTCATCAGTGACCAGACCAAAGTCTCCAATTTTCACTTCTCCGTCTTTCCCAAACATGATGTTGGCAGGCTGACCGTGGGGAAGAAAACAAACATGTAGCCTTATGACTGATGTGATGCAATTCATTCTTTGATTCACTTGGTCTCACCTTCAGGTCTCTGTGGATGAGCATCTTGGAGTGAATGTACTCCACTGCACTGACTATTTGCTGAACAATGCTAAGACTTTCTTCTCTTCTCTTGGAGTTTCGCAGAGATTTTTTCACATTCTGAATATTCTTCTCGTCTATCCACACTCTGAGTGTTTTGGTGTCGCACAGCTCCATCTGAATATAGAGGTACTTGACAGCTGAATTACCAGTCGATCTGGAAAAAGAAGGAACAGAAAAACTGTGTGTCACAGTCTGCCCTGTCTTCATTCACCTCCCCACCCAGTACTTTTCCACCGGGCCCCTTCCTCATCATTAGCACAACTCTCCACACCTGTTGCGCCCAGCTGCCTCTGACCACCAGTATATAAGTAAATATACTCTCCTCACTAGTGACACTCTGCCAGATTGTTCTCAGCTCTCATGCAAGACTCTCCAGCGATATCTGGACTGCCTACACGGTTTCTACCCTGCCTGTCCCTGACCGTCCTGTTGTCTTCCTGGATATCACCTCAGCCTTCTGTCCCCGACCACGACCTTTGTCCAGTCCAGGGGTAGGCAATTACGGTCCTAGAGAGCCACTGTCCTGCATGCTTTAGGTTTCTCTCTGCTTTAACACGCCTGACTCTAATGATGCGCTCGTTATCAAGCAGCTGATGCTTGTCACAATTTGATTATTGTTAGACTCAGGTGTGTTAGGGTAGGGAGAAACCTAAAACATGCAGGACAGTGGCTCTCCAGGACCGGAATTGCCTATCCCTGGTCCAGTCCTTCCTGGTTTCCGTCTGCCTCTCTCCTGAGCTGTTTGGTAATCCCTGCAACAGCTCCTGGACTCTCCTTTCGCCTGTCCCTCTGTGTTGAATAAAGTTCATTACTTCAACTGAACCTGCCTGATCGTGTGCTGCCATTGGGTCCCCACTTGACCCGTTACACTGTGATGGCATACCTTCATGTTTAGTCAAATATGTACAGTGTGGTAATTGCTTACTGTGAGGTGCTGCAACTGTCATCTGCACTGTCCCATTGGTATCCTGAGTCCTCCAACCAACACGTATAGTATCGAACAATATTGCAGTTATGGAGGTCTGATAATGCCATCACCTCTCTTAGAGCTTTTTTGATCCTAAGGGGAACAAGAACATAGCTTAGTTCATTCTACTGTAAACATATTTAGCACTGCGCCTGTAACAGATTTGTTTTTCCTTTGAAAAAGGTACTCAAACTGAAATATAATTGATAGTCAACGTACTCTTTGCAGCGGACGATCTTTATGGCATAATATATCTTCAGTAGTTTTAGTTTTGCCTTGAAAACACAACCGTAGGCTCCTTTGCCGAGGCACGTTATGGAGTCAAAGTCAGATGTAAACCTGTTGAGATTAACCACAAGTATTGTTGAGGCCAAAAGGTGACTATAGATATACAAAGTTTTCTAGGTAAATCATTGTCTTTTTCATTGTATATTATTACACAAGTTAAAATCCTGCTTATATAATTTAATGTTTTCATTTTACATACCGTGAGATCACTGACGGGGTTGTTCTCTTACTTGGACTACTTCCTGTGTTCTTATCATTGAAATTGATCAAATCCTTAATGAATAAAATAAAGTACAGGGATTAAAATTTTATACAAAAAAAACCCTGACAAACTATCATGATTAACAACTTCTTAAGTTACCTCTTTGCTGTTTTTGCAGGCATTTGGGAAATTTGCCGCAATTCTAACAAGAAAAAGTATAATCATTAATAACACCCGGTAAAATAGATAATAAAAATACTATGTGCTGTAGCTTTACAGTTGGTATTAGCAGGTGGCTTACCTTATTTTAGGCTTCACATCAGGACATTTGATCTTTGTAATGTGAAGTAGAAAAATATAGCCAATTATATTCAAGCATACATACATTAAACATACATTATACAGTATAAGGTAAGAAGGCACATACTCCTTTTGTCAGTATTCTGAAGAGTTCAGAGTGCAGTGAAAACAAATGTGACTTTGTTTAAGACTTGCTGAGAACTAGACTCATTTATTTTCAACTACTGTATGTTTAGTCTTGTGTGTGTCACAGCATTGATTTGGTCGATACTCGTTTGCAACTACAGATTTAAGCACCCAGGGGGGCGAGCAACAGGCTGCTGACTGCAGTTTACTTGCTGGCTATGGGGATTATTAATTAAGAGGATTACATACCTGATCATTGGGAGGATTCGATGAACTGGCGAAAACAACTGAGTCACTTGTTATCTCCCTTGGAGAAAACAATTAGACACTTTAATAAATATGCTCGACATTTAACTTAACCATCAGTTGCACTTCTCAGTCAGTGCCTTACGGTATGCTCGGTGGTGTGGACAGGCTGGCTGCTGCACCGTCATCAGACACAGCTGAAGAGTTAGATACCTGAAAGCAGGAAGGAAGTTCAGCTGTGATCATGTTACCATGTCTTCTAATGACAGATGCTCTCTGGTATGGAGTCCAACTTCAGTGTGATAATCATTAGAATAACAAGTGTTCAATTGACCCAGCATCTGTTAAGAACTGAGATGCATCAGCTTTTCTGTTCCCATGCAAAAAGATTGTTTTGAACAACCATCATGTCAAAGATTTGTTTCTTCTGATATGTTTGAAAACCTAATATAAAAAACAAACAAAAGAAATACGTGTCTACTTTTAAGTTTGTGGAACATGATTTTAAATGTACATAAAAGAAAACTGTTTTTCAACAAAGTGGTGGGTGCAACTAAGTTTAAAGAGATGCTTTACACATTTCAATCCAGGTCTGTGTCATGGCAGTGTGGGCATTGTGGTCCAGTGAACAGTTTTTGGCCTGTTTCAGTGGCAGGAGTTCCTGCAGAGCAGAGCATCGGAATTCAGCCTTTTGTGGATTTCGGCTGATCTTTGATCACTCACTCACACTGTCCATTTGTAACGTGCCCAGGCACGCTTCACAGCTACAGTCTAGTTCAGGGGTGCCCAATCCTGCTCCTGGAGAGCTACTGTCCTGCATTTTTTAGGTTTCCCCCTGCACTAACACACCTGATTCTAACAGTTCTAACCTGTGACGAGCTTCAGCTGCTTGATAACGAGCACATCATTAGAATCAGGTGTGTTGGAGCAGGAAGAAACCTAAGATATGCAGGGCAGTAGCTCTCCAGGAGCAGAGTCGGGCACCCCTGGTCTAGTTTGTTTGACCAGTTTGAGTGCAACTGTACCGCGCCCAGGCATGGCATTCTTGTCGGCTGCGGATCTGAGCTGATGACCCCCCAGATCTCCACAGACTGAGCTACTACCACCCCCATGATCACAATAAAACAACAGAAAATATCAAAATACCTTGCTGTCCCAATCGGTCTGTTCTTGAAGAGCAGACATGGCCAGCTGAGCTGCAGTTTGTTTGGCTTCCTTGACAGACTTACCCTCACCCACAGGGTAGTCCTTGTTGTTGATCACTAATTTGTAGAAAAACCTGTTTAGGCAGGGAGGACATATTAGGCTTTCTCCATCCTATACATCTAGAGTTTTCAGATCATGTCTGTAGTATCTATTCAGCTTAGAGATGTTCAGTCATACTCACTGAGGGCTATGATCTGGACCGCATTTTTTCTCTAAGACGTAGTCAGGGTAGACATTTCTTTTCTGACAGTAGATTTCGACCATTCCTATGAAATTTGTCTCAGTAAAACCTTCGTCTTTGGGTATCACACTCAAGCTCTTTGTCTTATCACTGTAATATATAAATCAGATACTTATTAAAACATTTCATAACCAAACAGAAACAATGTGTTACCACTGTTCGTGCTCACCAGAGATCCGACGTAGTTTGACTCCATTCCTCCTCTCGTTGGCTTGATGTGCCACTGTCTGTCACCTCCCCCATCTTAAAAACAAAAACAAAAAACATGATTCAACAATTGGAGAGCGGCGTGTCTAACATTTGTAAGATCAATTTGAACATTCATGACAATATTAAAATCAATGACAAGCAAGTCAATGGCATTTTTCTAGGAGTTTCATTTAGCCTGGAGAAACTACTGTGTTATACTACTTACCTCTGTAGTTTTACTGCCACATATCTCATTATATGCAAGTTTGGCTGCTTCCTCCTTAGCTTCCTTTTTTGTTTTCCCAGTGGCAGCGGGATACTCCTTATCACCAACCACAAATTTACAGCATCTGATATCATAAAAACTTTTATTGGATGCATATTTAAATCATGGCAAAATAGCTATGAATTTGAAAAAGGTTAAGAAGCTTACGGAATAGTATGATTCGGTCCCAGTCTCGTTGATTCCACAGCCGTTATAATCACTCTGTTCTTATGACCATATTCATTGAGCCAACATATAAAGTTGGCTTTAGTGATACTTGTCTGGTGAACACGTGCATTTGGAGCTTCTGCTGCATTTTCTTTCTGCCAAGATAACAAGAAATATACATGAAGGTGACGTGTGCAATGAATTGGTCTTAAAGTGGTGCAGTAGGTCAATAAAGTGGTATAATAATCTTATCTTACAGAGTCAGTTTGTTCATCCAACAAGCATCTCAGGGCATTTTTAGCTGCGTTCTGTTTGGCCTCCTTCTTGTTCTTCCCCGCACCATCAGGGTACGGCTTCCCACCAAGGACTGCCCTTACAGTAAACCTGAGAAGAAATGATAAAACAATGTAGTGTGATGGAGGCGGCATTACAAAGACACTCGATTCCCATCCCCACGGGCCTCCCCTTGAGCCTCATTCAGAAAGGTGTATAAAATAACTTATTCCATTATGCTTGAACAAAATTGTGATGTATATTACGATTATATTAATTTTCACACCAGCATTGGAGCTGGTTATCCTTTAAAAAACCAAACACACACGATTGGAGTCAATGTGTGTGAGCTGTATATCGAATCCAAAACATTTTTTTCCAACATGCCACAGAAACAATTCTGTCAATACTTTAACACCCTTGCATCTATTTCATTATTATTAGGGATGCATGATAATATGGGCAAACTATCTGTATCATCCGACATTGACTTTAAAATATATCATCGGATATATTCTAACACCACAGTACAATAAAGCAATAAATAAACAGACTATGGCTTCCTTGATTACATCTGGTTAAATGGTTGATGGCGGGAGCGGAGTACATGCACAGCACGCTGTGATATTTAGGGCAGCTGTGGCTCAGTTGGTAGAACAAATCGGGGAAGACCCTTTGCCCACCTTGCCTTGTATGACTGCTGTATGTTTGAGGAGGTGGTGGGAGGGGCGCAGGCGCTTCTTAGCAGCCACGCTTCAGTCAGTCTGCCCCAGGGCAGATGTGACTACTGTCGTACTTTACCACCACCATGTATGTCTGTGTGAATAAATGGAACCTGGACGCTGCAAATATAAATCCTATCCAGATGTAGGATGTACATATATAAATGGCATGTATGACATAACATGAGTTCAGTGTTTTTCTTATTTTGAATAAGGTATGAATATTTTATAATTTTAAGCTTTGTATTATAATGTTGGCATTTGCCGGTGTGCCAATATAAGATTCGACATAATAGTATAGTTCTAATAATAATAGAATAGTTAATTCAATAGTTACGAATAGTTAAATCAAGTACAGAAGAGACTTGATGATCCCTGCATTTAGGTGTGGGGGAAAAAGAATCTATATCGGCATCGATATCGGTCCAATGAGTTGTAAAAGATCGGCATATAGACTATCGGCAAAAGACCTTATATTGTGCGTCCCTTAGGTATTATCCTCTAAAGCAGCGGTGTCAAACTCCAATCCACAGTGGGCCAAATTTAAAAACTGGGACAAAGTTGCGGGCCAAACTCAATATTTACTAAAGGAAAAAAAAGACTGCAAATGTGCATGTGTTCCCTTCTCTCCAGATGTGTAATGTTGAACCTTTTCAGTGCAGGTCCTTGTACTGGTCGTGGTGTTTCTTATGTTTTATTCTTTGGTTACAGCCCCGGTGGCTCTGCAGACGAGACAAACAGCTCTTTACCTTCATAAACAGATCATCTGCCTCCCACCGCTGCTGAAAGCTCCTGTTCTCCATCTTTCTTTTGGCCGTTTTTGGGGAGGGGTGGATTAAGTTTGTCTGCAGAGACTGGTAGCATGGATGCTCATGTTTGTTAACAGAAAAGTAGACGTGTATGTGCTTTATACTCGCGGGCCAGCTCTCAGAGAACCTTGATATGATCTTGGGGGCCAAATATAATTACACCGCGGGCCAGATTTGGCCCACGGGCCTGAGTTTGACACCCCTGCTCTAAAACCTTTTTTTGAAGTGGTGTTAGACTCATACCATGCCATATTGAAATTAATTTTGGAGGTAAGGCACATGTGGTTTTAATCATATACTGTATGTAAAGACAGCTGACAACGCAAAGAGGACGTAGGCTACTGTAACAAACCTGTGGACACTGATTGGCCCATTCCATGGAGCAACACCCATTCCTAGTTTTTCTTAAAAACATGAGAAACACATTATCCCTTACCCATGATGACTTTTCAGGTCGTGTTGCTCACCAGAAAATTTATGCAACTCACGTTTTAATGTGATCGAGGCCAACACACCCGACGTCCTCATATTTCAGATCCAAGCGTTTCCTCTGTGCATACATGTTTAGTTCAGCTACGTCCATTATAAACGTGTCAACAGACAACTCCAACGGCGAAACAAACACTAACTATACACGTATGTTACACATTGATAAGAATTACTCCCTCCACGTCTTCTCCGGTGGGCTGTTTCACTCCAGCCGTGCCCGCAGTAAGTTTCGTTTTCTCGGCTAACGTCACGTCCAACATCATGGCACCTTCAAATGATGTCGGAAATATGAGAAGTGGTTACTTTTAAACTAAGAGGAAGCGTTCACGGTGGATAAGCTGTGACACTGAGGAACGTGTAGGGACAACCTAGTTAAAGTGCAGACTTTCTTGGGGGTGGCAAACAGGCCATAACTTAGGTAACGTTTGTCTGTTAATTATTATTTTTGACGGATATTTATTTTAACCAACGACTGCTTTAAGTTTAGCTGTCTTCTTGAAAGGTTTGTGGCTCCAATGAAACATGTTCCCACCTGTTATTCAGTGACAAAAACGCATATTTTAGGCTACACGGTGGTGTAGTGGTTAGCTACACAGTATGAAGGTTACAGGTTCGGGCCTGGGCCTTTGTTTGCATGTTCTCCCCCTGTCTGCGTGGGTTTCCTCCGGGTTCTCCGGTTTCCTCCCACAGTCCAAAGACATGCACGTGTTAGGTTAATTGATAACTCTAAAATTGCCCGTGAGTGTGAATGGTTGTCTGTCTCTGTTCGTCTCTATGTGCCCTGTGATAGACTGGCGTCCTGTCCAGGGTGGACCCCGCCTCACGCCCGATGTCAGCTGGGCTCGGCTCCAGCCCCCCGCGACCCCGACCCCGGGATAAGCGGTTGAAGATGAATGAAAAAACGCATATTTTGTCACGAACTACAAGAAGCTGTAGTGCTGTGTGCATACAGCTAAGACTCACGGGATATTGAGTCTTTAATGCAATTTAAAGAAAGAAAGAATCGTTGAGGATGTTTACTCGACGGCGAATGACAGTCGTCCTATTATCTAATTCAGAGATCTTCAAAAGGTGGTCCAGAGTTACTGCAGGGGGTCCACCAAAATGTATTTGATAATCTTCCCAACCCATTTTTCTCCGAAAATATACATTAACATGGATTCAATTTGTTATTAGCAAAGATCATTTTTTGAAATAAATAAATACATCACACAACCTTGCTGATAGGCTTACTGGCTTATAGGCAAGACAGGCACTAAGGTAGTCATGCACAGATACTACAGAGCTGAAGGATTTAATGTGCCATCATAATGTATGTTTCACATTAACACATGATGTATAAATATATGCATTTTGGTAGGACCTTTCAAACAACAAAAAGGCTGCCACTGTGTATTTACTGCTGCAGTTATCAGACACAGAAAATCCAATATTATAGTGAGACAAAAATGGTATTGACATCCATCGTGACACCAGCGGGTGCTGACATAATAATCTGCCACACTCATAACCGAGCACACAAAGGAAAAATAGCAGAATAAGGTTGTAACATTAGGAAATATGACATTTTACATCGTGTTGAATAAATCAAACCCAAAGCTATTTATTGTATTATAAGTAGCTAAAATTAAACAGTAGATAAGACAACAATGTTTATTCTTAAAACATTTTATGAAAACACAGGTATGCCATTGCCCTTGAAACATGTAAAAAAAAAAAATAATCTTGGTACATCTTTTTCAAAATATAAAAATTCAAAAGGGTTTTCTATATTCCAAACAGAATTTATAAATTTAAAGACGAAAGATGGGCCTGTGATGTGCTTTCAGAGATGGTCACCAGATTCAAGTGAGCATGATAAATAAATATTCCTCCACTTCTGATCACCTAATTGTGTGTGATAAGCCCGTATAATGCGGTCTGCACTCACTTCCACATAAAGTGTTTCCAGGGCCAAGCATTTTGAACTGCTTTTTTAAAGTTTATTCGTGGTCTGCTGCTGTATCACCGGGACAGTTAGAGCACAAGTCGTCTTCGTCTGTAAAAAAAACCATATATATCAGCAAAGGCAATAAAAACAGTATTACAACTACAGTGTTGTCATCAATCTTACCATTATAGGTGGTCCCACACCATATACAGTAAAAATGGATTCCTCTCAAATAGGATGTCAAAATTTGCAGTTTGTCAAACGACTGTAGAAAAGGCAGAAAGCACATATCAAATACACTTTCATGTCACTCTGGATTAATGGCTTTATTGCACCATATGGCAGTATAAGGACTGCATACTATACACTAGCAGAATATGCCAGTATGTCCTACAATACCATGTGGGCAACAAGTCTGTGTAGCAAAAGGTGACATTACGGTACATTTTTTTGACAACGAAATTGATCATATAGGATCATGTATTAGGATTGTACATTAGATCACACTAATGAATATGCATTGTTCACTGAATACTAACTGTTAATTCAACAATCTCATCTTCTTCTTCTTCTTCCTCCTCCTCTTCTTCCTTCTCCTTAAGGCCCTCTTCCTCATCATCAGTCTCTGCTTTAGGCCAGTACCAGTCTTCCCTGGGGACAGTGATGCCCTGAAAAGATAATTCAGACAAAAGATTAAAACAGAGAACCCTGAGTGCTAATTATACACCGATGTAGAGTGAATTGTCAAGTTATACAGATTTTTTTCCCACTGCATTAAGGCATGGTCATTTTCATGGCATGTTTGTTTTTAATCTCAGTGCAGAGAGACTGAATAGAGATCTGCATAAACAGCATTAGCATTGTGATGTACTGATGAGCCATAATTCCTCCAACCTTCTGACTGTCGAGCTGCTCACAGGCTCGCTGACTCCTTCTGAGATCTCCCTCGATCTTTCGCTCCTCTCTCTCCGTCCTTACTCTTGACCTGGAATGAAACAGCACACCATCATACACACAGACTATGAGACATTTTATATTATAGGAGGCGGACAGGGATGAGAGGCAAAATGCATCTTGTAGACAGCTGCAAACTTCACCTGAAATCTTCCAGAGACTTTGTCTCATTCTGTTGTTTGGCTCGTGATTTCTGCCGATAGTGTTCAAGTTCTTCCTCTGCTTTTCTTTTCTTCACTTCTTCCATTCCAATGCCACCTCTGTCTGATTTAGCATACAAAAATTACACAAACACTGTAATCCATAAAATTGAGTTACACAGTTACTAAATACATTTGATACAATATCAAAACTGCATTGCTTACCAGTTTTGATATTTAGAGGAATCGGATCAACCCTCCCTGCTCCTGAGGGGGCATATTAACATTATTACACAGGCAATAAATGCATACAAACTTGCTAATACGACAATCAATTAGCAAACTTACCCGCCTTCCCAAGGCCTTGACCAGCTTTGTAACCCATTTTCTGCAGAAGTGCAAACCCCTTGTTCTCGTTGCATATGGAGTTCTGTAAGGCGGCCTCTCTGCTTTCTTTCTCCTGCTCCTTGTAGGTTTTCTGACGGTTCCTGATGTTCGTCTCCTTCTGCTGTGTCTCCTTCTTCATCGACTCTTTTACCCGCCTCACCATGCTCACACCTGGCTTCACATCTTGTCTGACGGACAGAAAACAAATAGAAAAGGTTACCGAGTTAAGGACGCAGTGATAGCTATTATGAGACCATGGTTATATCGTGTGATGCAGCTAAGTGGGGTTTTAAAACAACCAGCGGGCAAACGCACTTACATTTGACTGAGAAACGCATCAGACATGTAGTCCTCTTCCTCATCTGACATGATGCCCGCGCAAAAGAGACAAATGTAAAAAAGAACAGTTACAGCGCTGAATTAATAATGCGATTCCTTCATTTGCTTCAGGCTTTACTGATGTTTGGTTCTTTCACAGATATATTCCGAGTAGCTACAACGTACGCAACAAGTATACAGTTCCGGCGCGTTTGACAGAAAATTCAGATGATGGGATTTTTTTTATGCACAGAGAAAACTGGGGGGTAATGGATAAGCATAATGTAAAAGACTTGTGTTACATTTGTTACAGCAGTATTTTTTCATGAATTGTACTATATATAATTTGCTATATATGTTTGTATTCATTGTGCTATGGACCTTTCATTGTGTCCTGAATACAAATCATTATAACTATTATTATTATTATTATTATTATTTTTACAGCACATTATTTCATTAGTTTCACATCGGATACATTTTAACGCGACACCGCTGATCCTCGTCGTCATTCATCCTGGGTTATCGAAAACAGGTAGGATAAACAATTCTAGCTGCATATATCCATTATATTAGGAGAGTGTTGTTGCACAGTTTGTTTTGAACAGCCGGGTGTGTTAAAAGAAGATTATAGATAGCTAACAAACCCAGTTCCGGTGAGTGTAACGTTGTTGTAGCCGGAGTTTAGCTTGTTCCTCGGAAGAACTAATGTTAGCCTTGGTTGCTAACTAACGTTAGCTCGCCCATCAACAGCTGGAGGCAGGCAGCTGTCAATACAGACAAGAAGAGCGTTAACCTTAACGCTACTCAGCATTGACAGTTGATGGTTAGGCGGTTATACGCTTAAAGGACACATAAGCACGCGGTTTTAAAACGTCTTAAGCAGTGACAGATGCTATAACTTAATGGCTATTGCATAAACCTACTAAAGTCATTGCAAGGACGGCGAGTTAAAGTCCCCCTCCACTCACAAACAGGTTTTTCTTCTCCTTCCTCTTGTTGGATGTTTGAGCTTCACTTTGCCGAATGATGTATGTGCAGAGTTTAGCACAAGAAGGCTGTTTTCACATGTATCTGCTGTTAGTGGAAAACTTCTCTGTGCTCATTGATAATCCACTTTGAAGGGACACACCTACGAACATGATTTGTGGCATCACAAATAATTTCAAAGTCAGCCCTGGACCAATTTGCAACTTATCCGAGTGTGATGTAGAAACCTAAAGCCACCAGCTCATAAACAATGAAAATGAACTTTGCGATTTAGTAGGAGACATCTTGCGTCTTGTGCAGAAGAAGTGCATGCTTTTTAAAGCATTTTAATGTGGAAATTATACTTTTTTTGCTGGAAAAAAACACATCAGACACACATTATTATTTTTTGAATATGTCTTAATAGATGTCTGGAAGGGATCAAGTTAAATGTCAGCAGATCTTTAGTAACTCAAGCGCTGTTATACTTATTTCTAGGTGATTGGATGAAAGGGGGAAGAGAAATCTACTGACAAGACACCCCCCCTAATATAACATTGCAGAGGTGAGGGTGTACAGCACTGTGATTAAAAGTTGCTCACCATGGAGCTGGCGCACAGTCTGCTGCTCAATGAAGATGCCTTGGCCCAGATCACTGAGGCAAAGAGGCCTGTCTTCATCTTCGAGTGGCTCCGCTTCTTGGATAAAGTCCTTGTGGCAGCAAATAGGGTGACTATTCAGATTTTGGCATTGTTTATTTCTGAGTGGGTTTCATTAGAGGTGGTTTTTGACCTTGCTTTGTGTATTGAAATGGCAGGTGGATGTAAAGGAGAAGCAGAAGAAGCTGGTGGAACAGCTGACAGGACTGATCAGCAGTGCCCCTGGACCGCCAACAAGAAAACTGCTGGCCAAAAATCTTGCTACCCTCTACAGCATCGGCGACACCTTCACTGTTTTCCAGACTCTAGATAAATGCAATGAGATCATCAAAAGCAAGGATGACACACCTGCATACTTGCCAACGAAACTGTAAGATCCCATTTAAACCAATGTGTATTGTCAATGGCTAGTTTTTGAATACAGTCAATGCAACATCTTTACATATTCTGCTTGATGTTATACACATTTGCATTAAGATAAAAGCTGTTTAGCACTGCTTTTAGTGTGTCAGGCATATACTGTAGGTCCATCATCAAGGGTATTAGCAGTTAAGCCAAATGTTAATCTGCAGAATGACATTTAATGTTTATAAGGGGGGATTAGGCGTACATGGGCAGATGTTATGCTTTGTTATTTGCTGATATTAAATGAATCTAATAGTGGTTGAAGCTCCATCAGTGTTCTGCAGGATTTCATCCATCGTTCTTTCATACCTGCTTGTGCCACCATGCTGTTCTTGCATTGTTTTAGTAAATCTATTAATGTGTTTGGAGCTTTGAGGTTAAATCTAACTTAGGCACAAGGTATTATGCTCTTATCTTCAAACATCAATAAAATAAAAGCCCGTCAAATAATTTTATATGTTCATTTAAATGAGTTCTCATCTCATTATTGCATTGTATTGTTTTTCAAATAATTTAAAGTGAACTATAATGTAATGTTCCGTTTTAATGCATACAGTAACTTTTCTTGCAGTGCTGCAGTGGCATGTGTTGGAGCTTTTTATGAGAAGATGGGCAGGATGCTCGGAAGCTCCTTTCCAGACACCATTAATAATCTTTTGAAGGCATTAAAGAGTGCAGAGGTATGACTTTTAACAGTGCAACCTAGGAATGGAATGCATTTGTCTTCTGAAAGGACGTCAGATTGTATATGGAAACATAGAAACAGAAGTGGATGACTAAAGAGATTTATCACTCAGGAACAGATGTGACATTTATTTAAATCCTTCTGTTTTCATATACTTTACTGATGTAGTCCCAAGGCAGAGGAGAGATCCTTCTCAGCCTGCAGAAGGTGCTCTGTGGACTGGGTGGAGCTGCAGCTTCGTGTCACAGAGACATCTACAAAAATGCCCGCTCTCTACTCACAGACCGGTCCATGGCTGTACGCTGTGCGGTAGCAAAGGTTGGTCGGAAATGAAAAAAAAAGTTTTTAAATGTGTTGCACAAATCTCTTCCCTATTGTGAAAGGCGATTTCTTGTTTAAAAAAACATGACAACTGTATATTGTACACGTTGAGTGGCCAGATTATTGCAAAGATACGTATAAACTAAGTAACCATATTGTTTGTATGCATCATCCACATGTCTTTAAATGAGATGTGTCCTGCAAATGCATAATGTAGTCGTTACTAACAAGACTCCATCTTTCTTCATTCTTCTTGTCTGTTCAGTGCCTGTTGGAGCTGCAGAATGAGGCAGTATTTATGTGGACCACAGAACTGGAGAACGTGGCCACTTTGTGTTTCAAAGCCTTGGAAGGATCTAATTATGGTGTTCGGGTAGCAGTGGCCAAACTGCTGGGGACAGTCATGGCCACTGCCCTGATGCCCAAACAAGCAGCTGGTATGTTAAAGAGTTGGTTTGTGTATTTAATGTTCGGCTACTTTAATGTTAAATAGACTTGTGTTCTTTATGATCTTAATACTTGTTCCCTCAGTGATGCGTCAGAACGTGAAGCGGGCCACACTGGAGGAGGTGCTCGAGCTGATGGCCACAGGCTTTCTGCGTGGCGGATCCAGCTTCCTGAAGAGCGGAGGGGAGATGTTGAAGGGGGGAGGCTCTGTCAGCAGGGAGGTGCGGGTGGGCGTCACACAGGTGAGGTGAATTTCAAATCTTATTTCAATCTGAGCCGGCATTGTCTGATTCAACCACTTTATGCGTGATCTGTTCTTCTCTCGCAGGCCTATGTTGTGTTTGTGACTACCCTTGGTGGACAGTGGCTAGAGCGCAACTTTGCCACGTTCCTGTCGCACGTTTTGGACCTAGTGTCTCACCCACGGGCCACGCAGACGCACGTTGAGGCTGTGTACTCACGCCGCTGTGTTTCCTTCATGCTACGTGCCACCCTGGGGGGCTTACTGGGAGAGAAAGCACAAATTGCAGCCGGCAAAGAAATCTGCCAAGCCATCAGCAAGCAAATGAGGGCTGTGGGTAAGGAGGATGGGGGGGAAATATCACGGTTCAGAGCATTACAGAGTAAGTACTCATCCATTATTATGACTTTCCGCCCTTCAGTTTCTACACTTATTGCATGTTTTGCGCTTGTGTTGTATACAGAGATAGGTCTTCCTCTCTCCTCTCTGTCTTTTGTTGTGTGCGGAGATGGCTTTCCCTATTCTGCTTTCCTTCTTGCTCTTTGCTTTTTGCTTCTTCCAGATCACTCTCCTCTTTCTTCACTTTTCTTTTTTAACCACAAGCAACATCATAATGTCAGTAACATTATCCATTGCCAGCTCAGCATTTAAGTTACTCATGCCTGCATTATTGCATAGCCTCCATGGCTGTTTGCCATTCTGTTATTGCATTGCAACCCCTAAGGAGCTAACTCTTCTTGACTGTTGACATCTGGCTTACACCAGCAGAAAAAAACTGCATGTGCCACTAAATTCATAGACGCGTAGTAGGAACATGCCATCCTCCCATACAGCACATCAATAATATTGATAATCACATTTATTCCATTCAAAAAGGATGATTCTTACTCTGATTTGCTTTGCAACCCTCAAACTGGTGTCAAACATACATTGTTTTGTCCATATCATTCGAACAGAATTTGAAAAAGATGTTGAATGTCGGTTTCTCTTGAGATGTGGTCCTGGGCTCTTCACTGTACTTGCTGCTTGTAGCTTTTCCAACCAACTGGATCTGTGAGACTTGTGGACATGAGATTTTATGAAATATATATGCTCAAAGTAATGCTAATGTAGTGAAAATGTTTCCTAAAGAAATGATGCTAGTGAGACCTGTAGTAAATATGTATACAGTGTGGAACTGCCACAGTTAAATCTCTTCCTAAAGTCATTTAATTTACTTTTTCCTGTCGTATAATCTGTCTTGACCGTTGCCTATTTAGAGCTATTTTAAGTCCTTGATAAATGAACACATGGTTTACCGTATCAGAGGTTTACTTGAATATGGATTAAGTTTGAATGTTTTTCTCTTTTGTCACATTTATTCTTTAATACAATACACTGACTGTACCCTTTTTGTCCTCCGAGCTCTAAGATCATCTAAGTCCTTAGAGTTGATATGTGACAGCAATACATGGACAAATGTGAACAACCAGTTATGTTATTACACTGTGCTTTTATGTAACATGACAGAAGTATAATTTACTTAATTAAAAAGCTTTGTTTTTGAGAAAAATCTCAGTCTAAGTTGCATTTCAGTGCAGGTCACCTTATCCACGCATTCTTCATTAGTAACATCTTATTTTTAAGGCTTTTCGATCTTGTTAAACATTTTATACTGACAAACCCTTCCTGTTTGTTTCTCTTTCTCTGCTGCATGTTTTTCCAGAGGCAGTTGTGAATGACATCAGTGGGGAGAACAAGGCAGGGGCAGCTGATGTCTCTGCCAGTCAGCATGTTATGGTTTGTGCCCTGAAAGAGCTGGGCAGTTTGGTTCAGAGCTTGAGTGCCACATCTTCACCACTCATCCAGGAGCCTTCTATAGGTGAGGCACACTGCATATTAAATGGGACATTCGTTTCTATGCGTTTTCCCTTCAAGGTTTCACTATCCATTAAACAGAATATTAGCTGCTAACAGCTATACAAATCTTAGATTTACTTCTTTTACTGTCTGAAATACTTAAAGCCCTCACTGTATATGCAATTGTAGCATCCTAGTCTTAAATCAAATACATTGAATCTTCAGAAAGAGGGAATTAATTCATTCACAACTTAAAACCTATTACATGTTCTCTTCTCTAGGACTCCTTGAAACTGTGACCTCAGTGCTGCTCCATCCAAGCATGGCGGCTCGTTTGGCCGCTGCCTGGTGCCTGCGCTGTGTTGCTGTGGCGCTGCCCTATCAGTTGACTCCAATGCTGGATCGCTGTGCGGAGAGAATCAACAACCTGAAGAGTTCCCCTGAGGCTGTGAGCGGCTACAGCTTTGCGATGGCTGCTCTGTTGGGAGGCGTACACCAGTGTCCACTTGGTATCCCCCACTCCAAGGGCAAGGTGTGTAGTCTCAAAATGTAATCTTATTTGCTCCCTCCTTTTTTAGAACTGTACTGTATGCCTTATTTTAGCCCTGACTGATCTTCTGTATGAGCCTCATTGATTACCTTATATAGATTTAAAGGTTGCCTTTGTTCTTTTCTTGTAGTTGGTGGTGAGTATTGCTGAAGACCTCCTGAGGACAGCTGCTCAGAACAGTCGACTGTCCCTGCAGCGCACACAGGCTGGATGGCTGCTGCTGGGTGCCCTCATGACTCTGGGTGAGCCTCTCAGACGTCTCTCTCCCTCTCCCTTATCTCTTGGCTTTGATTCGTTAACACTACTGTCTCCCTCTCTCTCACTGACGACATTGCCACCACATTGTGTTAATGCCCAGGTCCCTCCCTCGTGCGCTATCACCTTCCCAAGATGCTGCTGCTGTGGAGGAACGTGTTTCCTCGCTCCCAGAAGGAGCTGGAGGCAGAAAAGGCCAGAGGAGACTCCTTCACATGGCAGGTCACCCTGGAAGGCCGAGCTGGAGCACTGTGTGGTAAAGAAACAACCCTCCCCCCGTATACCTGCACAGGATCTGTAATGTTAGCAGACACAGTTCTTACCAACACGCCTGTTTTTTTTCCTCTGTAGCCATGCGTAGCTTTGTGGCCCACTGTCCCGAGCTGCTTACAGAAGATGTGATCCGTAGACTGATGACTCCCATTGAATGTGCCATGACCATGATGTCTCAGTGAGTGTGATGCTTTTCAGTATGATTGTTTGTTGACGACATAAAGACAAAGAGTTATTTGTCTTTGTTGCAGGATTTCAGGATTTTGGTACACACTGTTAATTAGTTTTGTTATGTGTGAAATTATTTCCTGAACTTCTTTCATTTCCAGATTATATATCTAATGATTATAATGTTTTGTCAGTGTCCCAGCCATTATAAAGGTCCATGGTGCTCACCTGAAAGCAAGTGCAGCGATGGTGAGGCTCCGGTTGTACGACATCCTGGCTCTATTGCCTCCCAAGACCTATGAAGGTAAAGCAGTCACTTGTGCATTTTTTTTTAATAGAAGTTAAGGACACCTATAGAGCTTGGTATCATCACTGATTTCCCAAATCCATTGCACTTGAATTAGTACCTATCTGATTAGGGACATTTAAATTTAAATACCAGTTTTGCTTTGATACGAAAGAGATTAGCTTAAAGCTGACATGTCTGTAAAAGAGAGACTTGAGGGTACCCAAAGAACCCATTTTCATTCATATATCATAAGATGAGAGGTCAAGGGACCCCTTGAATATGGCCATGGCAGTTTTTCCCTTGCCAAAAGTTAGCCTAATTTTGGAGCCTTATTTAGCTCCCTTCCTGATAAGCTAGCATGTCATAGTTGGTACCAATGGATTCCTTAGATCGTTTAGTTGATGTACTGAAGCTTTAAAAGAGAGCCCAGTACACGCAGTTCTTTGGGTCTCTTAGGGTTAAAATATCGATCTTCAGGGATTTCATGAATCGATGTTTGATGATCGATTTTTAATCTGAAAACCTGCCCTTAACGTTTATGGAATGTGTTTTTAAAAACCAGTGTTCTTCTTGTGCAGGCAGCTTCAACGCCCTTCTGAGGGAGCTGGTGGCAGAGTTTACTTTGACTGACAACTCTGCCAACACTACCACCTCCTTGCTGCGCTCTCTCTGTCACTATGACGACAGTGTGCTCATGGGTTCCTGGCTACAGGAGACTGACCACAAGTGCATCGAGGATCAGGTGAGTAAAATAATCAATGACTCCATAAATCCACAACATTATATATTCTATGCTGAACATTCTCCATTAGTATCTGATGTCTTGGTCACTGTTGATACTACTATTGTTCCTAAACAGCTGCAGCCCAACAGCGCGTCTGGCAGTGGAGCTCTGGAACACGATCCCTCTTCAATCTACCTGCGTGTTCCTGTAGGCGAGGCCATCCCAGGTCCTCTGCCTTTGGGTGTGTCCGTCATCGACGCTTCAGTGGCTCTGTTCGGTGTGGTTTTCCCCCATGTCTCCTTCAAACACAGGTGAGACGTTAAGTTGTGCTGCAGACATACCGTATATTGACATATTTGCATCATGTCAACATTTTGCATCTCACCTTTTTGTGATTGTTTATAATAGAGCCATATCGATGTATCAGTCGATAATATCGGCCGATATATATATTATTATTAATATACTTTTTTACAGAACATATAATGCAGAATGCCTTGGGTGATTTGTAAATGGTGTCATAAAGGCATTTATTTTTATTTTTATTTATTCTTTATTTTCTTAGTTTTCATTTCTATAATTGGTTGACAGTATAAAACATTATGTGTATAATGTATAATAATGTTAAATATTCTATTTTTATTCTTAAAATTCACCCAGGTTTGCATGCCCATGCAAGGTTAGGACTGATTTAAAACCGTAGATGGCATGTTGAGCCATTTTCAACCCATAAAATGCCGATCAATTGATCAATTTGGAAAGAAATGTCAATATTAACAAAATGGCGCACAATCCACATAAACAATTCTGTGAATTTTTCCTCAGCAAAACTGGTATTGGCCTCAGTATCAAAAGTCCTAAATCGGTCGGGCCCTAGTTTATTATGTATTTATATCCACTGTTGAGCTGCTGTAAAGCTCTTTGTGCCATGGTTGTTTACACCTTTGCATATGATTCAGGCTACAGATGCTGGACCACTTTGCAGAGTGCATAAAGCAGGCTAAAGGAGTTCGACAGCAGGCAGTCCAACTAAACATCTTTACTGCTGTGCTTAGTGCCCTCAAGGTGAGAACTTGCTTTATATTCTCTTAAGACAAGAATATGACTCCTTATTTAAGTCATGAGAAGTAATGTATCTCTTCCTGACTAAAGGGTTTGGCTGAGAACAAGAGTACTCTGGGTCCTGAGGAGGTGCGTAAGTCGGCCCTGGCCCTGGTGATGGGAGCGTTGGACAATCCTAACCCCATTCTGCGCTGTGCTGCTGGAGAGGCCCTGGGCAGGATGGCTCAGGTGGTGGGAGAGGCTACCTTCATTGCCAGAATGGCACAGACCAGCTTTGATAAGTAGGCATTTTATATTTGCATTATTTTCTTTAATCCCGCTTTATTCTATCTCAGGTCAAGGGAGATTTGGTCAGTACACCACCATTATAATCAGTTACAGAGAAAGCCTGCCACTTTTTTCTCCACATTTTGTTGTAGGTGAAGGATGTTTTCTGTCTTTGGTTGTCCTCAAAATATATCTTGAACTAAATCTGTCTTGCCTCTCTCTCCTTGGCTTTAATCATGTGATCCATATCTCTCTCCCTCCTCTATTTCCAGACTGAAGTCGGCCCGTGATGTAGTATCAAGGACAGGCCATTCACTGGCTCTCGGCTGTCTGCATCGATATGTTGGAGGAATTGGCTCAGGCCAGCACTTAAAGACCAGTGTCAGCATCCTATTGGCTCTAGCCCAGGATGGGTCCTCTCATGAGGTCCAGGTACAGTGAATTACTCCGGAGCAATGGATTTTAAAATCCACTCACAGTTGATGGAGTGTTTCCGTAGAAACTGAATTATATTTTGATTTATTTGGATGAAAATGTATTGTTGTATTTTTTTTTTTACAATTTCTAGACAAAATATAAATTCAAAAACATCTTCATTTGTATTCTACACAACTAATTCAGAGGTTCTCCATCTATCTTTCATCAGACATGGGCTCTGCACTCTCTGGCTCTGATTGTGGATTCTAGTGGTCCCATGTACAGAGGCTATGTGGAGCCTACGCTGTCCCTGGTACTCACCCTGCTCCTCACTGTGCCACCATCTCACACAGAGGTGCACCAGTGTTTAGGCCGCTGCCTCGGAGCTCTCATCACCACTGTGGGACCAGAATTACAGGGTAACTGTGGCCTTGTATGACTGCGGCTCTCTAATCTCTCATTCTCATTCATAAATGTAACATACCCTTCGATGACCAGCAGGTAGCAGTGTAATCACGCTACAGGACACTGAATTAGACTTGAAGATATACTGTGTATCCTCTTCACTGCTAAAAATGCTGTTTCTTTGTGTCTCTCTTCGTAATCTGTGTCATCGGGTTTGCTAGGAAATGGAGCCACTATCTCCACCATCCGCTCGTCCTGCCTGGTCGGTTGTGCCATAATGCAGGATCACTCTGATTCCCTTGTGCAGGCAGCTGCCATCTCATGTTTGCAGCAGCTGCACATGTTCGCTCCACGCCATGTCAACTTGTCCAGCCTGGTGCCCTGTCTTTGTGTAAGACATAATGTGATATAAAGAGTTTCGGACTGTAGTAGTTATAGTTTGCCTTAATCTTAAGCACAATTTCCTACTGTACATGGTGATCCCCGCAGGTGCACCTGTGCAGCTCTCACCTGTTGCTGCGTCGTGCTGCCGTGGCTTGCCTGAGACAGCTCGCTCAGAGAGAGGCTGCAGAGGTCTGTGAGTATGCCATGAGCCTGGCAAAGAGAGCAGGGGACAACACTACAATTAGTAAGTACAAATCATGAACCTGACAAGAACATTCCTTGTTGATATTTATATGAACAGTAGTTGATATACCTCATGACAAAATCATGACAAAATGGAGGTGACTGTCTTTGGTAACAAGGAAAATAGGTCTGCTGTCAGTGAGAGATCAGAACACATTACTCCAGTTTTAAAATCTTTACACTGGCTACCAGTCAGCCTCAGAATAGATTTTAAAGTTCTGCTGCTGGTATATAAATCTGTGAATGGGTTTGGTCCAGAATACATTAGTGAGATGTTAGTCAGGTATGAACCCAGCAGGTCTCTCCGATCTATGGACACAGGTCAGATGGTAGAGCCCAGAATTCACAGTAAACATGGTGATGCTGCGTTTAGTGGTACAAACTGCCAATAAAGCTGAAGTCAGCATCTAATGTAAACATTTTTAAATCAAAGTTAAAGGCACTATTTTACTCTACTGCCTATGATTGACAGGTTGATTTTTGGTCATCTTGATGGAGTTTAATTCAAAGGTTTCTACGGATGAATTTAAATATTTTTATTTTTATTTCTGAAATTGAATGTTTTTATTCCTGAATTTTAATGTTTTTATTTCTGAATAATTTTAATGTGTTTTTTCCTGAATTTTAATGTTTTTTAATGTTCTGCTGCACCTTTTGATCATGTAAATCACATTGAGTTGCCCTGTGTATGAAATGCGCTATACAAATAAATTTGCCTTGCCTTGCCTTGCCTCAGTGAGACACTGTGACTCTCACTGTGTTGACTTTGTCCCTGGTTTAGAACTGAACATCACAGAGACTGGTTTGGAGGGCGTTCTGTTTGGCATGCTGGATCGGGAGACAGACAGGAAACTGTGTTCTGATATCCATGATACATTGGGCCACATGCTGTCATCTCTTGCTGTGGAAAAGCTTTCTCATTGGCTAAAACTCTGCAAAGATGTCCTGGCAGCCACCACAGGTACTTCTTGAAAACTACAAAATATGACACATTACCATTTTCTAAGTATCGCACTTCTCTTTAAAATCCTAGTATCACAAAAGTGTCCATCTCCTCTTTCAGATGTAGGTGGACCTGTTGTATTCGAGGTAGAAAAGGATGAGGAAGACTCGGAGAAAAAAGACGAAATGGATGATGACACCATGTTCACAGGCCTTGGCGAAGATGACAAGTCCAAGCCCTCTGTGGCGCCGCGCTGGGTGACGCGGGTATTTGCCGCAGACTGCTTGTGCCGCATCATCCTGCTGTGTGAGAATAACAAAGCACACTTTGACCTGGCAGCCGCCCGCTCTGCACAAGCAAAGAACCCCAAAGGTACCAATTGTTATCACCATGCTGCCAGAACAGAGTAGCTTACATTACACTTCAATGATTTGAGATTGATTTATGCTTTCTATGTCTGTGCTTTAAATTGATTTTCTTAAATCATATACCAATATTTAAACAGTTGCTTACATAGAGCAAATGGAACTGATTTTCTAACTAACCAATGATCTGGCTGTTTGTCTAGTACAGACTGTTGTTTGGTTTATAAATCTTTTTGTGACCGGCAGTTCAAGTGTCGGCTGCTGAATAAACCTCCTTCATGTGCTTTTATGTAAAGATGGAGCTAAAGATGAGTAAGCACACGTGGGAGGGATTTCTTTTTACTGGGACAAATAGAGGAGCCAGTATTTATATAAGCTCCTCCGAAGTAAGGCAGCATTCTACAGACCAGACGGTAATGACACTTTGCAACTGTGGAAGCAGCTAAGCCAAATTTAGTGACTGGGATTGAGTGGATGGTTGGTGTGCATGTTGGTGTGTCCAACTAATCCCTTGAAAGGTGCGCTTCAGCTGAAACTCAATTAAATCTCAGCCTCAAGGACAATATCCAATATCTATAACAACTGATTGGTTGTGTCCTGTATTCAGTATTTAGGTGTTAAAAAATCAAACTCGGAGACCTTGGAAGAGGCAACATTTGTACCTTCTGGCTGACGTGCAACACATTACCAAAGGATTACAAAACACACATTTAGCTGGAAAATGGACATAATCTGTGATAAATTCTGTTTTTTTAATCGATTGTGGCTGCTCACTGATGTCACATTCCTGACAATGATTATGAATGCATTTCTATTCCACAATTCTAACAATCCTTGTTTTTGTTTCCTCCAGGAGATCAATTAGTTCTCCATTTGTCTGACCTCATCCGCATGGCCTTCATGGCGGCCACAGACCACAGTCACCAGCTGAGGATGGCTGGCCTGCAGGCCCTGGAGGACATCATTAAAAAGTTTGCCTCCGTACCAGAGCCTGAGTTCCCAGGGCACGTTATCCTGGAACAATACCAGGCCAATGTGAGTAAGATTGCATTAAGATGCAAAAGTCCCAAATTAATACTGATACAGAAAATGTGAAACAAAATTGAAGAAGTTAACAATTTACCAATCATGTATGCATTTAGGTCGGAGCTGCCCTCAGACCTGCATTTTCACCTGATACACCGTCTGACATTACAGCTAAGGCATGCCAGGTAAGGCACCCTGCTTTGTTAATGTACATTTAGAAGAAACATTTTACCAGCTGAGTTGTCTATCTAGCATTTCACTTGGTGTGCCCTGTGGAAGTACAGAGATGCACCTAGCCAGCACCGTTTGTACTGTAACCTTCAGTGCTGCTACAGTGCTGTTACAGTCATTACCCGGCTAAAATGACAGTGCAGAGACTCTTAGAGTGCAGATGTGGGAGACCTAGAAATGTCAGACAGACTGATTATTTTCCAGGAAGGGGACTAAAAGAGACAGGCGCTAGAATGGAGCGTTTCAGACAGAGGGTGAATACAGGTATATTCAGACAGACAGGATACGGCAAAGTAATGTGTTTCTTTACCTTAAAGGCAGTTAATTACCACTGTACAGTGACTCAACATCCCCTTAGAACCCAGCAGTGTGACGTCTTCTGCCTTATTGTGTGACTTATTTGACTGATGTGAAGAATGAGTGACGGTGGAAGATAACAAACATGCCTGTCAGCAGTATTATTAAATAACCCTTCTCTCTTTGTCATTCCCTTCTGTGTCTCTGGGCTTGTGCCCACTGAGACTTCCTCTGTTCTTTCTGAAGGCCGAGAGCTTAATCTCTCTCTTTCTCTTTTCTAAATTGAACGATGAACTTAGAACAACGTATATAAAACCAAATATATACATAATACCTTGTATTCCCAAGGTGGTAGAAACAAAAATACATCATTAAAAAAGCATTTAACCTGTGGATAAGTACACTAGGTACATTTGCATCATAACTCTTTTGTAACTCTACTTCTCCTGCCCTTGACCGCCTGACACTTTAAAAGTTCTCCTCAAAAGGATGTAATCTTATAGTTCTCCTCAAAAGGATGTAATCTTATAGATGTCTGGTCCACATGTACAGTCATAACAGCCCTATTTATTTATAACTGTTCTTTGACACCCCCAACCCCTTTTAATGGCATGTATGATAGCTAATCAACCTTGAATGCCCTGTTATGTAATGTAATGTGTAATTTTAATTTTTCTCATTAGTGTAAATAGAAGTAGTAGTTAAAATGCCATGGGTGTTGTCAATGGTCAATTTGTTTCATCATTTATCACCTCGACCCCTCAATCTGACTACAGGTGTGTAGTACGTGGATTGGTAGTGGCGTAGTCAGTGACCTCAATGACCTGCGGCGAGTCCACAACCTGCTTGTGTCATCGCTGGACAAGGTGCAGGCTGGGAAGGGCTCATCCAGTCAGCTGTATAGTGAGAGTGCCACCACGATGGAGAAACTGGCCGTGCTAAAGGCATGGGCTGAGGTGAGATTGAAGACCCTGATCAGAGTTACTGTCCGTGCAAATGATATACATAATAAAGCTGACTACACACACTGGCTTTCTTTCTCAGGTGTATGTGGTGGCGATGAAGATCAAGAAAGAGGCCGAGTCCAAGCCTGCCAAACCAGTCCCAACTGGAGACGACGACGAGGATGAGGACGATCTGGGTGCCAACGTGCTTCCGCCCGACAGCCTTATCACTTTGGTACAACCAGAGCTGCCCTCGTTGAGCCGCCTGTGGCTGGCCATGCTGCGAGACTACGCTCTGCTCACTCTGCCTGCTGAGTTTTCCAGTCAGCTGCCCCCTGATGGTATACGACAGATTCTTACCTAACAAATACAGATCAAGTCGTGTTCAAATCTCTTCATATGCACAACATATATGTAGAAGAGACGAAGAAGACTTGCAGTGTTTCTAATAATACATGAATGTTTAGCCAATGTCAACCACTAGTGACTTCAATGTGATTTGGACAGACAACTGAAACATCTTACTATTGCACTTGCTTTTGGGGTAAGATGTTCCAACACATTCCTGAAGCTGTCTTAGGGGCACCTAAATTATAATTATTAATTTCTTTACAAATTCAGATGGCCTAAGCATATTTGACTGTCTGCAGTTGTAAACAATTCTATTCCAATATTGTCTGTGTTCAGGTGGAGCGTTTTATACTCCAGAGACTATAGACACCGCAAGGCTCCACTATCGCAGCTCGTGGGCCCCTGTCCTGCATGCTGTGGCTCTGTGGCTGAGCAGCACTGGGTTCGGAGCTGGTGAAGAGAAAGAAGAGAACCACTCAGCTCTCTCCAAAGCTCCTGCCCTCCCTCAAGCAGCCTCCTCCACCACAAAGACATTTGAGGAGTCGGTCAAAGACAGGATGCATCTAATGTTGGGTAAATATATATACATCATTTGTGGTGTGTTTGTATACTGTATGTACAATCATTATTAACTAAACTATTTTTTTATATATTATTATTATTTTACTTCCCTTTTAGTTAACCAGATTGAGATTGAAGGTGTCTGTTACAAAGGAGACCTGGCCAGGAATAAAAGCAACAAACCTTCAAACATAGAAGCACATAGAAAACATTAGAATGATCACATTCTGTAAAACATGTGCACACACAGCTTGGACTCAAAAGATTTCACCATAGTTTTAAACTCATTCAGTGTTACTGCGTCTTGAAGCTTCAGATCAGTCTGTAAATTGTTCCATACAGCAAGTGAAGAAAACATAAAAGCTTTCTTTCCCAGTTCAGTTTCTGACTTTAGGAACAGTAAAATGCAAAAAGTCTTGCGAAAAGTCTTGATCCAAATTTAAGAGAGATAAATAGGTAGAAATTTTTCCCAAAAAAGCTTTATTTATAAAAACCTACAAATGACTAAGATGGTGTGCACATAAGACAGGCCATTTCAAACATATTATTAACTGCCGACTCTGGAAAGGGTGGCGGTGGATAGAAAGAGAGAACTGTGTGAACACACCCTAAGTGCATTTCTGTGTTCTGTTTCTCAGGTGTCAGTATAGAGTTTCTTTGCTTTCCCCGGCCTGAGGAGCCCATTGAACATGTGATGTCCTGCCTTCACGCCCTATTCACTCTGCTAGAATCTCCATGTGCTAAGATCCATATTGCAGAGGACCAGGTAAAAACATGTCAGACAATAATAAGTGCAGAAATTACATATGTAAGGAAGTGAGATATGATGGAAGATTTGTACCACTCTCTTTGAATGTTATTAAAAAATGTATTTTGAATTACACATTCAGTGTGACATTAGAAATAATATAGCCATTTTTATTTCATTTTGACAATTGAAAAACAGCATTACTGTCCTATTGTTAACGGAAACTCAAGATAAACCAGAATTAGAAATTCAACTGACAGAGCGGGAATTCCTGTGATTGGCTTTGTTGATTGCAGATATATTTTTACGAAGCAACAACAGAAAGAAAGAAAAAAGCGTATTTTAAGCATGGCCGCTGTTTTTTTTACACATTGCTGTAGTTATTTTATTGGTCTAGTTGAAGTGATATATTTACCAGTGACTGATCACCACCTTAGTGCAAATATCTAGTAAATATGACAGGGTCACGTGATATTTACTGACTTTACAAGGTGACAAGGATCACTCCATTCAACAATTGACCACCTCACAATGGTTTATGTGATACTAAGGGCTTCAAAGGATATATAGATTAGATCCTACAAATTCAGAAAAAAAGAAGGTTGTATTTCTCAGTTGCATTTGGTGGAGCCAATGAAATGGAACAGGGTTTGTAAGCCCTGTGACGTATTCGGCCTTGAAGTTTGGAGTTCAGAAGGGTCTAGCCCCTGAAATTAGGACACAGCATTTGTCTCTCAGCTGCTTCTGCCACACTGTCATCACAGTCTGCTGTCACAGACCAGAACCACATACTTTGTTTGGGTGCATTGGAGGGATGAGATTATTCTTGCTTTTAGGCTATAATATATTATATATATTAATTTTATTTTATTTTCGTTGAAAAGCAAAAAAAAAAGTATAGAATCGGAATCTGAAATCTTATCTGAAATTTAAAAACATTTACTACTCTTGATAAAACAGCTGCTTGGGGACCTGTTGGCAGTGAATCAGAACAGATGTATGATGTGTCAGGCATTATCAATATCAATGCCCACAATCCCAGTGATTCACAGTGGCCTTACTGTTACCTCTGTTGTAGCTGTTGGCAGTGGAGCTCCTGAACGTGCTCCACAGGCTGCTGTTGACCCGGGACCCTCCTGCTGTACAGCTCCAGGTCACTGCTGTAGTACAGGAGACCATCAGGGCTGCACAGGACCATCTGCAGCGACAGAAGGCCAGCAAGGGTCAGGAACACATTCTGCAGGCTCAGCCCTGTTTACATTACTTTAGAGAGATACTGGAAACGCAAAACTCACTGCTTCATCTGAAAGACTGAACAAAATACTGTCAATATTAAGTCTGTTACATTTTATATTCATAGTAAAGTTGTTTCAATTATGTAGCAGTTTGAGTGATTTAGGTCACTGTGTTATTTTGCTCAGGCAAAGAAGAAGAAGGCGAGAAAGACTCTCAGCCCAGCCTCGGGGAAGGAGGAGACACAGGGGAGCTCGTCCCCGGCAAGTCTCTGGTGTTTGCAGCCATGGAGCTGCTCGTGTTCGTCCTGGTCCGCCACTTACCACAGCTGAATGCACGTGTGAAGGATTCACCCAGCCATGTGCCACGCAGGCCTCAGCAACTACCTGAAGAAAGTGCCCGCCTGGTGGCGAACACAGTTTCCATCCTGGCAGAACTGCCTTCACTCTGCTCTCCTGCTGGTGAGGCCTGAAGCAAACTGTAACAACACACACAGACACCATGAAAAATATGAAAAAGACATTGATTGCAAGTCTCTGTTCCAACTTGGATGTTGTAATTAGCTTGGCCTGCATTGTTCATATTGTAAAATCTGATTTGAAGATGATTTTTGCTGTGTTTTCTTTGTGCTTTTAACCATCATATGGTATTAGAAACTGCTGTATGCATTTGTGAGATCAAGAGTAACTATGGATATTAGTAGTATAGCAATGTTCACTAATTTGTTCTTTTTGCCTTTACAGCAAGCATGACCATCCTACCCACGGTGCTCTTCCTAATCACGGGGGTGCTGAGGGAAACTGCGGTTAAGACAGCTGACAGCTCAGTGCCTGTGACTGTGTCAGCCGCCCTGCAGGGCATCAAGACCATTATCACCTCCCCTCTGGCCCGGGTGGAGGGCATGCAGACACAGTGGACCGGCCTTGTGAGGAGCAGCCTGGCGTCTGTACTCGAGCACTCACAGCCAGGTAAACAAATCCACCTTTTTGACAGTGAGCCTATCTGTGGAGGGGGCAAGAGATTTTTAATTGCATGTTTGTTTGTGTCTTTCTGCAGATGAGTCCAGGCCTGACATGGATCAGGTCAGTATGTTAACAGCGATCACACTCTTCCTGCTGTCTGCCAGCAATGAACTTGTAGGAGTAACTGTCCTCCAGAAGGGCTGCATGGACCGCTTCCGAAATGCCCTTAACTCTAGTGATCCCTGGGTAAGCCCCGTGTATACCAACACAGCTGAAGTATGACAATCTGAACAGTTTGATCAAAAGGTTTATTCCAGATGTGTGTGCCCAAGTTAGGTCAGTGATTTCATTATTTTTGCCTCAGGTTCAGGCACGGTGTTACCAGCTGCTGTTGTCAGTGTTTCAGCACTCTAGCCGTGCCCTGGCTACTCCGTACATCCACGCTCTGGCTCCACTGATGGTGGAGAAGCTGAAGGCAGTGGAGCGGCGTCGGCCAGGGACTGCTGCCGAGCTGCAGGCTGTGCAGGAGGGCATCAGAGTCCTAGAGAATCTGGTTGGCATGGGTGAAGAGCAAAACCGTAAGTATGCCTCCGTTTAATGGACCATGAAAGTAATGTATTTGTTCCATTAGAGTGTTTAGCTCCATTAAAGTCGGTCTCTTAAAGTATTTAGCTCCGTGCCTTTGGGTTTGTGCTGTTAAAGATCAGAGCAACCTATCAGAGCATAAAAAGCTAAATTTAGATCCCTGCACTGATTTACTGTCAGTTTTACTATTGATTTTAACATTAATCTATATCATATATTATTTATTCAAATTATATACATTTTGTATTTTGTTTCCCTGATTATCTTGTTTATTTAGTATTTGTGTTATATTAACATGTGTATTGTAGTTTACATTTGGTGTTCCAGCAGTTTCTATTTGACATGCAGCTTGTGCAATGCTTCACATAACTTAGCGCAACCATAGATTATTTTCATTGTAAATTGATCTGCATATTATTTCCCTCATTAATTGATAAATCTCTTGGCCTGTAAAATGTGAGTAAACAGTACAAATATATCCATCGCCGTTTCCCAGAGTACATAGTGATGCCATTAGAATTCTTGTTTTTTTATAACACTATTCAGTGCTGTAATGTACGGAAAAGGAACGAGGAAAAGCAGAACATTGTCATAATGGTGAAATGAACTACAGTTTGGTTATTATGCTTCAAAAATGATTATTCTGTTATCAAAACCGTTCATTTTTCTTTAGAGCATTTTACATTCTATGATCCAATAATAGTTCCAGTCCATCCAGTGCAATAGACAGTGTGGTGAATCATGATCTGCCAGGACCTCTTGGTAACCACTGTCGCACTGTCTTGGCAACTATCTATTCCGCTTGATTATTGAGTTGGATTTGTGGCATCACTTCCATTTTTGCTCAGTGCAGTGGAACTGTCCCAGCCCTTTTCTGATGAACCACTTAGTTTTGCTGTAAGTGGTCTTGTTTAATGTCTTGTGATCATGTGTTTAATAGGGGTGCAGTTGCTGGCTCTTCTTGTACCCACTCTCGTCTCCTACCTTTTGGATGAAAATGCCATCTCCTCTGCGCCCCAAGTCTCCCAAGGCCTGCATGATTTTGCCCTTCAGAACTTAATGCGGATTGGCCCCCTCTATCCAGCTGCCTTCAAGATAGTAATTGGTGCAGCACCTGAGCTTAAAATCCGTTTGGAATCTGCTATTAGGGCCAACCAGGCCAGCAGCAGAGCCAAAGCTGCAGCCAGGCAAACTCAGCCGACTGTGCAAGCCGCACCAACCATCAAACTCAAGACGAGCTTCTTCTGAGCTTCTTCTCCAGAATGCACTGTACACTGTCACAGCCTAAATTAATATTGTCCTTTAGGTTCTATTTGTTGTCTATCACACATGTACCACATGTCATGTCTGTATCAACGACAGTTTCTTGTGTGTATTTATTTATTCTACATGTCATATTTGTTTTGATAGAAGAGAACTTTTCTTGAAGTTCAGAAGGAAATTATGTAAATATTAAAAAGCCTTTGAATGTTCACTTTTTTTTCTAACAAAAAAAGCTCACTTTACAATCTGTAGGACATTTTGATTGTGTGAATGTATAATTTCTGGACTTGATGCACATGTATAAAGGGACACAATTTACATTTCTTCTTGATCTTGGCCTTTTTTTCTGGTCATTATCCCTCACAGTCCAAAAGTTGATGTTTACTGTGCCATTTTCTGTGATTTTGTATCACCATTAACATGGCTATCATTTTACCCATTTTGATTCCAATCAAAGTTTGTTTAACTGAGCTGGTTTGGTATATGACCTAAGGGTCTGCTGATTGTTACTGATACTGTTTTTTTTTGTTTGAAGAGGTGTTTTTTTTCTCTTATGTTGTGAACAATCCTGCTACATGTTCTTAATTAATGACAAATTACTTTTGATCAACATTTTGAGCCAAGAATGAGATTTGATTGCAGCTCTTTGAATATATTAAATGCAAAATGCTTTCACATTACTTTTGGTTGAAATTGTTGTTCTCACAAAGGCAGTTAATTGGTCTGCTGATAAATGGGGGCATAATACATCATTTAATATGTGCATACAGACGTGTATTGCTTTTATCCATATCAGTCTGTGTAATAGCTACATGAATGGGTGAGCATTGGCTACCATCATATATTGGAGGATTTGTTAAAATGGCCCTATGTTACAATCCACCCCCATTTCTTTGAAATGTTAATAAAGCTGTTTTGACCTCGCAGTGCTCATGTTTTACCCCATTTTTTTGTTTTGTTTATAAATGCTGATACATGATATGTAATAAAATGTCCAAGATGTTACCTTTCTGCTGAAAAAGGGTACAAAAAAAGCACAGTGTGCTTCGGGGAGTCTGGGTAACAGAATCAAGCATCCCAGCCAACATGATGTGGGCGTGGCCGTTATTTCTGACGTCATTCAATGACAGCTAGCTGTCAGAAAGTGAGTTCATTCCCTCGAGCCGAGGAGAGCGAGCGCAGTCGATCGGTTTTTGCCCTTCCGTTGATATCGAGTTAGCACCGAGAATCAGCGAGACAACGGACAGACCTTTCCACCGAGCCCGGCCATGGACGAACAGGCGGGGCCCGGCGTGTTCTTCAACAACAATAATAACTCTGTTTTAGCCGGCGCTGGGAAAGGACCGCTGCCTGATGGCGACGCCGGGGAGGCGGCCAGGGCGCAGTACAGTATCCCGGGGATCTTGCACTTCCTGCAGCACGAATGGGCCCGTTTCGAAGTAGAGCGAGCACAATGGGAGGTTGAGCGGGCCGAATTACAGGTGAAAGCACCACATTTTTATGTATACACGGTCATGTATTAGTGGCACTGCTGGGGCCATAGCGCTGCTTGTTTCTAGTGACTTTCTGTGTTTGATTGTTCTGGTTACTAGGCTAGCTTGTTAGCTTTAGCTCCGGAGCTAAAGCAGCTGCAGCGCCCCTCTGACCCGACTGCACGACGACTGCTTGCGACCTCTTTACTGTGACTTTAAACCTCCAAACTTGCTTGCTCGTCTTTAGGAGTTGAAAGACAGACGTTAGAGTACGCTTATATGAAAAACAATTAATTAAAACATAAACTGAAAGCTTAATTTACTAGCGAACTAGTGAATGTATAACGTTAGTGTTAAAACGTTACCTGCCCAGTTATAGCTAACGTTAAACGTATAGCACCCCGCCTCGTTTTTTTGTATTTTACCTCTCAACCCACAGAAAATGGCGTGATGGAAATGTAGCAGTTTTCTGAAGTGCTTTAATCTCTTCTGAGCTGTCAGTGCAGGCAGACAGACTGTGGACTGTTAACGCTATTATGTCTTGTTTATGAATCTTACGATAAGCTGGTTGCCATGACACTGCCACTCCTGAAGAGAACATTAAACACGCTGTCTCTGATAAAGGCCACAGTGCTTTTAACTGGCCCACTCCTTTAAAAGTGCATTTGACCCTTACTAACAAGTCAAATATTCAGGTATTAACGAGATAAAAGAAGGAGGCAGTAGGGTTTCTTGCTGTGAACCTGAAATTACCAAAGGGAATCATGACACAAAACAGGACTTAGTGTTTTAAACTAGAAGATATTGTCTTGCAAATACCCACGTTCACTCTAAAATCTTTGTTTTGTTTTCTTGTCCAACTACACTTTCGACTTCGCTGTATTACTTTAAGCAGGTGAATTGGCTGTCAGGAGTAATGCTTAATTTATTTAGCAACCATCATCACCAGCCTACATCATTGACTTTTCACATTTAAGAACCTGTAATAGTGAAACTACTTTTGACAGTTGTGGGGACATAATTGTTGGATCACAGACAAGAGCCAACACCGACTTTTTGGTTCTGGCAGCAGGCAGCTCCATGGACAGGATGACCTCATCTAACAAAGAGACGAGAGGGAGACACTGCATTGTTTTTAGATTGGTGACGTATACCCTGTTCACTGTAGTAGGATTTTGACTCATCTGGCCCGTGCATCAAGCTTCCTGTCTGCTATTATGGAGCAAGCTTATCAGCAGCAGCAACTGCGGCAAAGCACAGTGAGGTTGCTAAAGGGCTTATTGGGTGGTTTGTTTGTGGCGGCAAAACATTGCGCTCAATTTTGAGTGTGTGAGTGTTTTTAGGTGTTTTCGTTGTGACGCTGGGTGATGTTTTTAACATAATTTAACCTGCAGTACAGTACTCATTAAAATGTCTGGCTTACCAACAAGTGTACTCTAATCACTGTTGCACTGTATCTGATCCAAGGATTAATTTTCTACTTTGTCAGCTGTGACCATAGCTGTTAGTCTTTCTTATTATATATTTCTGTGCCAGCACAACACTATACCATATTAAGCAATAATGAATAATCAAGCAAACAAAAGCTTTGAAAATACACATTGGATGTAACCTTATTGTGTCCTAGCGGGGTGTGTTGCAAACATATGCAATACTTTTACCCATAGGTATTGGTGGATATCTTTTCTAGAAAAGATAGAAAGTCGATTAGATGAACCTAAATAGACATGTATGAATAATGAAAAGTTCTTGTGGGCATAGAGCCTTAATGGAAGATACCATGCAACATCTACCGTATGTGCTTTTTAGTCCACTTCATCCTGCTGCTACGTGATGTTCATAGTGCTCATCATGAAGTCCACACACTTGTGTTCAGAGAATATAAACTGACATGTTATCTTGCATGCAAGAAGGTTACATACATACTTTACATGGTTCAGATCAAATAACATTAAGAATGTACATAAAGCAATTTCCCAACCCAGCGCATACTCCCCTCCAAGGATTTTTGTTTTGTTGTTGTTGGTTGTATAGCAAGACACCGAATGGCAGACAGTTGAAGCGGTGTCTTACGTCGCTGTTTGGGAGGAAAGAGAACCCCAGGGCTTGTAGGAATGTCGTCCAGCCAGCCTGTTAGGTCATGCTCAGAGCCACTCCTGTCTACTGGTGCAGCACAGTGACTGTACTGTACATGGCCGACTTGTTCTGCTGCTGTGCCTTTTCTGTGTAACGCATAGTCGGCTGTCATTCATGATTAGAATCTAGTTGAGTGGTCATTGATAATCAATTGATTGACTCGATCAAGCTGATTTGCTTAGCTAGTGATAGGTTACAGCTCTTGTCTCTTTCTATAAATGTTATCTTGGCAATGAAAGTGACAAGGCACACAACTAATGAGTATTTCATTATCAGTTAATCAATGTCTTAAATTCTTCAAGCTGTTGTGAAAAATGTCTTGTTTTTTTCTGGCCAGTACTTTACAATAAAATAAAAAAGATAACACATATTTACATTTAAGAAGCTGAAATCTGAGAACGTTCATCAGTTTTGGTTAAAGAAAGAGCTGTTGTGAAAATGGTCATTGATAAATTTCCTGCCTGAACAATTATATGGCTAATCAATTGAGCGCTTAGAGTAACCTAACCCAACCTAACGTGACCCAATTTAGTTAGCACTGTACACACGCCATGCTGCTATTGACTTTAAAGTATTGTTTTGTTAGACAGAGTTCAATAATCACATAGCAATTATATGCCTACAATACTCTGTTGTCCAAATGGTTCCAAGCTAATTGTAGCCTAGTTTAATAATGAAATTAGTTTTTGCATCACATATCCGCAGAGATTTATGATTTAGGGACAAGCGGTTGAAGATGGATGGATGGATGGATGGATGGACAATCCATTGTATTCAATTGGAATTGTCCTCTTTTACAAATAAATTTGCCTACCTTTGCCGTACTGTAATACATCTATCAGAAAAATATTCATACACCACTTTTCAAAAGCTTGATTGGGTACTGTGAGGTGGCTGAGAGGGATATTCTCTTTTTTAATAATATTTCATGCTTTTAGGTTGTAGAAAGTCTTCTTTACTAATCTAAGTTTTTTTTGTATGACATGGTTTTTTGCATGTAGAACAAATAGTTCAACCAGACTGACAATTGAACAGGCAGAAAGAGACAAACATTCCTTGGAGCAACAGTTCAATAAGATTAAGAATAGAAGAAAACGCACAGAGGGTCCAAAGAAAAACAACTTCCCCAAATATTTACAGCACAATTGCACTGTAGTGGTCCAATAATGATCAAGGGTCACATACGCTTTTCATGGCTGGAGCATAAATTAAAAATCAGAGGGCATTCGGGGGAAGAAATGGTTCCAACAGTATTCTCCCCTGTCATGCAATGCTGTGGGGACATTGACTGAATGGAAGTTTAAATAATTACATTTTTTTTATAGAATAGACTATTTTTATTGTCATTGTACAAGTACAACAAGATTAAGATTGCATTACGGGGCCAAAACTATTTAAAATTTTTAAATAACACATTTGTTATCTGAATTATTGTGTTTGAATCTTCGTTCAAGTAGCCATTATTAAAGGAAAAAAGAAAAAACGTCAGTATAACAGGTGATTCCAGACTTTTGAATGGTAGTGTATATTGCGATATTGATTTGATTCATATCCTGCCGTACTGATTAGCCTAGATCTTTTCCAGGCCGGGTGAGGGAGGCTGAGTCGAGTTACGCCCTGTACAGGCCCGGCAGTGCTCTAGTGTGCTTCATCAGCCCTCCAGTTATGGGGAAATCCCTGCTCCATAGGGTATCTCCTTGCCAGAAGTATCTGTCAGGAGCCATAATTTGACACCAGGAGAAGGTTGAAGGTGACTCATGGTGTAAAGTGGCTCTATGTGGGTGCAGACTTAAACATGAACCCACTTATCTTCTCCGGATAAAAGTGTCTCTTGTATTTCTAAAGGAAAGGCTTTTAACATGAGCAAGATTATTATGTGGCTCATGTTATTCAGTTGCTAATCTTCATGTTGGAGATGACTTCAGCTATCTATGGAGCAGCCTCAAATTAGTCTGCCTCAGTTAGATGACTTATTACTGTGATCTCATGTTTACTTTTGCTAATGACAAAGCCGGAGGCATGTTTAGCTCAGTGGTGCGGCAGTAAGGAGGACCGAACCAATGCACAGACATACACTGTCATGCACGTACCCTGGCATTCAGAGATTCAGAAATGGGTGTCACCGTCATTCCACAGTCGACACTACGTCCACCCCCAAGCTGCAGTTATTTTTGTTTGCCCTCCCAGTGTGCGCCTCAGAGTGGGAAAGTACAAAAAAAGTATGTGCTTCCTCACCAAGAATATTCTGTTTTCTCAATGTTGTTGTTCTCAGATAATGATATAGAAGCTTTAGGCTCAACAGATGTTAAGAAAAGACCAGTTCACTTCACAAAGACGCTAATGTAACACAACTGCTCACATCCTTTCTCACACAACCAGGCTGTAGACTGCAAAAAACCATCTCCATCCTCTGTCATAGGTTCAAGCAAGATTGCAGTAATATTAACCAGAAACGCCACAAAGACAGTCATTGCAGTGTATATGAAATATTCACTGTACAGATAAAAGGGCCTGTGTTTTGGCTGTCAGAGGGCCTAAAGGGACCCTTGTTTATTAACTAAATCCTGATCCTCTGAGCTTTGCTCTACTGTCCCTGTTGGACTCACACCAGAGCCTTTCTCTCTGTTGTTGAGCTGCCTGTTAATTCCCCTCTCCTTCCTCCATTCACACTTGGAGCCTTCATCTGTCTATGTGGGTGTGCAGGACAGCTGCCTGGTTGTGCCACAAAGTTGCCTGCCTCCCCCAGTTTTCCAGTCAGTCTGAGGTCGCCAGTCTGTCCGAGTTGTAAATTGGTACACTCACCAGATCAAATTGCTGTTGTCTCTGACTGTGATGAGGTGATATTCTTGTTTTCACACATTCTGATGGCACAACAGTGTTTTTCTTGCTTTGTGGATACATGTACTACATCTACCCATGGATTTTAAGTATATTGCGTAAATTGGTTCTTAGCGGGTAATGAATGGATTTATATGGACATTAACCTGAAATAAGTGAATTTGCAAACTGGGTGCCGCCCAACCCTTACAATTGGGCTTAAAGGAATAGTTTAAGTGAATGCTATATTTAGAATATTTTCACCACTTTACCGTGTTATCTGATGGGGACCTGAAGCTGTTCTGTCCATCTATGCTCTTTTAAAGCTACCAGCTATCTTTTTTTAAGATTCCTTTTTTTGGCAGTTTTCAGGCCTTTTTTTTAGGTAGGACGAAACAGGGTGAGAGAGAGAGCGAGGGGGAGACATGCAGCAAAAGGCCGCAGGTTGAAGTCGAACTCGCGGCTGCTGCCTCTAGGACCTTCAGCCTCTTTACATGGGACGACTGCTCTAACCACTCAGCCACCGGAAGCCCCAAACGTACCAGACTCTTTGACAAAAACAGTAATTTTACCTCCCTGTTTGCTGGTCTATAATAACTTTTGTTATTGTGTGACTCTGATGTTTTTAAAGGTTAAGTTCAGACTCACTGAAATCAGGAGGTGGGTAATACACTAGCTTTTGATATGTACCCCATACAACCTCACTTCAAAGTATACGATCTATCCCTTTTTAAGGTGCCAGTCATGAAGAACAATGTCTGTGGTTCAACTCTGGCCCGCTTTTATTGGGGGAAAATATTTCTTTGTCTGCGCCTGTCCTATTTCTATCAATTCATCTTCCGAAATAGAGCAAGTTCTGTCTGAGATACACTATATAAATATTTTTATCCTTATTGTTTCTTATACTGGCTAGTAACAGGACAGACCTATTCAGACCTACTCTCTAGATTGTGAAACTGTTGTAAATGTTGTTTGCAAAGTGATTCTGTCAGGACCACACCTTACAGTCACACAACCGGAGAAAATGCTGATGTTGAAAAATGTAGCTCTTTGCCTGCATACAGTATGTGAGCGTGTGCATGTGCGCCATGAGCCTTATGTAATATAAATGCAGCAACATGGGATGCAGCACCCTCGTCCTCCAGACGTCAAAAGTACTGCATTTGTTTGCATGAAAGGTAACACTGCAGTGTCAACCTGACGTGAGCTTTGTGACAGCAAAGTGCAAAATAAAGCTCAAGTGGAAACTCGTGATGAGATGGAAACAACAAATCCGTGTCTCTGTGAAGGTTGAGGAAATGAAAGATGTATTATGACTGAGCAATCTGCCAGTGTAAGGATTTTGTTTTTGTTTTATGGTTATTGTACAAGAGGTGAAAGGCACAGTTTGGCTCATTCCGGGCAACTGAGCAGAAATCTTTATCCAGTTTGAGCAGCTCACTGTCTCACCCTGACCCTAATAGCAATCCTGAATCTTTGCCTAGGGACATGAGTAGGGTGGATCGATGTGCAGTGTCTGCATTTGAAGGGGTGAGCTCCAGCCATAATCACATGTCCTCAGTATTTCACAATGTAACTCACTGCTTATGTGGCAGACAAGGAGCAAAATGGAGCAGTGGATTAAGATAAGCAGTTTGTTTGATACTCACACCCGACAGTCAGTCAGATGGTTGTGTAATACGTATATGTAGCTCTTTCACAGATGCTCTCCGAGACAGAATGTGGTTTTGAATAGAGGACCACTTTTCGAGCAGAGACTAAAATGACCCTCCCCATCTTGAGCACAGAAGGAGATAAGAGACAGCTGGATGTGACACCGTAGTTGGTAGTCACTCTATATCCAGGGTATCTGCAGGTCTTAAAGGATTGCAGTAATTCAGCTTCCTAAAAAAACGCCCTTGAAGATTTCAAAGTTTAAATTTCCTACTTTCTACAGAGACTCTGGTATCCACCACTGATCTATTCACAGTTTCTCAATAGTTTTTTTTCCCCATACATTTTTCTGATATTAATATCCTCATATACAATTACATTTTATTTATATTACCGACCCAAAATACAAGCAGATCTAATGGATCATATGAGACTTCTTCACTCTCTGTATTGCATATGTGTGGGAAGCTAGAATTGCTTCATTTAATTTAATTCATTGTACTTAAGGCAAAGACAAGTCAATTAGACCAACATATAAAACAATTTAATTTGACATTGATATTAACACATTTATGAGAACAACAGCATAACAAATAGTGATATAGATCAGTGGATATAATTGGCCACAAATAGTGGTCACACATATTTAAGATTTAGCCTACTTGAAGTGTGCTGTTTTATCCATAAAGAGGTTCTGATTGAACAAATAGAAAGCCATGTCACAGCAGTCCCCAGCAGTGCTGTCTAGCTTCAGTTGTTTTTTTGCCCTTTTTTCTCTTGCTACTAGTGTAATGGCATGCGTGGAATGTACTTGGCAAGTGATCAGGTCGGCCATCATGGTGCTCATTGGTTTGCGGTAACTGTGAGAGTAAATCCGGTGTTCACTGAAAGAAAGGTTGTTTGGATTGTAAATGTGGGATTTACACCAGCCAGTTGCCTTCTTCGGCTGTGACCACGGCCAAAGGGCTAGCATGCGTGACCATTTTGTTTGTGTGTAGGCCCTGAGGTTGTTTGAGTATCCCCTGCATTTCTTTTACAAATGGAGTGAGCTCAGTCTTGCCGCTGCTGAGATGTGCTGGATTTTTCAGTGTTCACTCTGTCTGGATTAAATGGCCTCATTGTGTTATAGATGTCTTTGGAGATGACGCAGAATGAATCTGGAAGAAAACATGTCTGGAACTCACAAATCCCAGACTTTAGGGTCTTCTGTAGTTATACATGGAGGGGATTTTGTTTATAGTCATCATACATTCATTGTAGGGCTGCAGCTATTGAATCTTTTTGTAATCGAGTACTCTACAGGTTATTCCATTGATCAATCGTGTGATCCGTTAAAAAAAAAGCAATATAATTTGCGTTATTTTGCAAAAAAAAATATAATGTATGGGATAGGCCTATTTCGTGTGTGTGTGTGTGTGAGGGGGGGGGGAGACAGAGAGACAAGATGTGTGTGTTGAAGGCAATACACTCACAATTTACCATGAATAAGTTTAATAAGTTTGAAATTCTACGTAATACAGGTGTTTACTTAAACAGGTTTTAAAGATAAATAATGAGTGATAGATATTATCAGGAAGAGCGAGTCGCTCTCTTCCTGTTTACTGTAACAATGAGAACGTACAAAACGCGACTGACACATTTACTCAAACAAAACTATAAAGACTGATCAGGTGGGTAAGACGGTCAAGACAGATGTCCGTCCTCCGCAGAACTGGGTCTGTCCAACATTCCTGCCTGTTCTAGGGAAGGTTTTCGTTGCCACCGTACTAAATGGGGAAATTGTTGGGTCTCTGTAAATCATAAATAAGTCATAGAGTGGTCTATACCATCTCTGTAAAGTGTCCTGAGATAACTTTTGTTATGATTTGGTACTATAAATAAAATAAAATAAAATAGAATTGAATTAGGTAACGTTACGTTTAACATTCATGAATAACTAAGGACAGCTAACGTTGCCCATTCTCTTACTGTTTCTATGTCACTACGGCAACCACCCTCCTTAAATCGGAACAGCGGCTCTCGGTGAAGTGGTGTTAATAACGGGCTGCTTTCAGCTCAGTCACTGAATCATCCATGTCGTGCTGTTGGGGTATAACAGTTCTAGTTTGCAGTGGACACATCGCACCGTTTTGGCTTCTTTTTTAAGTGTGAAATGATCCTTTGCCTTTTCCGGATATAGTGGTGTGCATCCGCAAAAACAGTTTGTGTGGAACAATGATCCCTGCACTGAACAGGCCGCATCACGGGAGTTAGGAATTAAACAAATCATTGAAGCAGAGATTTTGCCTCGATGCATTTTTGTAATCCAGTAACTTGAGGTACTCGATTAATTGTTTCAGCCCTAATTCATTGACTGAAAAGAAGATCTACATCTTTGTGGGATTGTTTTCCTCTCACTCCTGCTGTCTGTGTAATCCACTGCCAACAGTGTGTGCTTAAATGATCTACATGTGAACGTTGTCGGTGTCATTTCAGTGTGAGTACTCTAAAAATGAAGAAATAACAGTTTTCCTGCGCAATCAATTTGACTTACCTCAACCTAAACGGTACTGAAAAGGAACAATGTCTTACACTCACTATATCTTTTGAAAGTCTGTTTGTACAGTTGTATTTGTTTATGTGCTGTCTTCAAATGCATCTCATATTGTGAATAGTAGGACAGGAAGCTGCCGTTTTACTGATTTAATTATTAGTTTTAGTAGAAGAGTAGTAGTAGGAGATTGACAGCCAAACTAGGATTGACTTAATGCCAAAGCAGAAGGTATTATGAAACAACCTTCTTACCTTTTTAGCTAAGCAGAATTTAGCCAGTGTTTATTTTCCTCCCAAGCTATTACCCTATCATTTCTGCCTCGTTTTCCTGTCTCTGAAAACCCTTCACTCTAGATGGATGCCCTGTTCTACATGTCTCTTACTCAGACAGACTAAGGAGGCCTTATCCAGCAGCCTAATAATGCAGGCAGTGTGCGCCCGGGAATTAAATGCTTCCTGTGTCTCTTTATGGCCCCAGTCGACTCTTTGCATTCCTCCCAAGGTTAATGTTTGATGGAGGAGAGATGGCTAGCCAGAGATTCACAGAGCTGCACTCTTCTCTATCTCTGGCACTGAAAGATGCCAGGGGTCCCTGGGCCAGCGCTTCATGTGGATAAGGAAGTGACTGGCACCTCGCTATATCAGTCAACACAGATGTACAGTTTCATTCACAGTGAAACCTGAGTCACTGTGCAATCTCCGTTTTTGACCTGAGGTTGTGTATTAAAGGTGGAGTCTGCGATTCTGGAGAAAGATTGTTGCTATTACAGAGCCAGGCCTGTGTTTCAACAGCAGAGATTTTTAAGCACACACAGACTGGACAGCTAGCAGTAAGGAGATATTTGCTGAACCAATCACAGATTGCACCTCTAAATGCGTCCAAAGTAAGAACTTATAAAGCTGTTCTTTCCAGAGGTTGTGACAGATTTTTATAAAATAATAAAAATAAAAAATATGAAATTATGTTTAAGAAGGTCGTCCATAATTTTGACAAATTAGAACACTGTGGGCGATCTACTGTAACTAAACCATAGCATAAGGAGACTATATCGCTTTAGCTATTGCAAAATGTCGAGTTAAGAAGTTTCTTTAAATATCCCAATGACTGTAATGGTTTCATGTGGTGTTGACATGAAGAGTGGCTGTACGGCCAGTATTTGTTCGTCTTTTCTCTCTGCCCTCTTAAAAATTAAGAACTAGGCCTATTGACTATTACTTATTGAGACAGTTTAATGACGGGTTAAAACACATTATGATGTCATTTTTATAACCCTGTCCGTCAAAATGCTGGACAACAAGAAAGTATAATGCAATCTCTTAAACTTAATCAGCCGTTTGGATATGACATACTTAAGGGCTTTAATGTGTAGCCAAACTGACCATGCTTTTGCTCTAATTGTTTAAATAAGTGAGATATTTTGAAGAAATCATGGCACTTTCTACTGGCAATTTATTGCGTTTTGCCTTTCTGCTTAGCGTGATATCGTTAAGGGGATATGAAAAGACCTATATCGTTATATGAGATTTTGGTCATATCACCCAGCCCTAGTTCAGCTGAACATCAAGAGACATTTAATGGAAAATAGCTCTGCAATTAGCAAAGTCTCACATTGCCGACCTATCTCCACAGCTCTGTGTCAGTGCTGTAGTGTGTATGGTCTAGCTGCACAAGTTAACACGCTGGGATAGGGGGGGGGGAAGCTCTGGCTTATTTGGATATCCTTACACCAATCCCAGTCATCCTGGGTGGCACTAAGCACAGGATGCAGCGACGGTGCCCTTGCAGAATAGCCTAGTTAGCGGAAGGGGAGGAAAATGCCTGACATCCGGCACGGGGGCACGTGCCGCATTGTATCTGGTAAGCCAGACTACAATTAGCCTAATGAAGCATTTGTGGGTTCTGCAGCCCAGTTGCATGTGATACAATTTCAATGCCCTGAGGCAGTGGTCCTCACTGATTTTTGAATGGGAGCCACTTTAGCCAGAGTTATAGTTATTTTGGGAGCCACAGTCTGGCCCAATCCAAACAGTGGTCATTTTCCATATGCAATATTTTCCGAATGCCTTATTTGTGCCCTTTTTGTGCCTCCTCTCCCATCTTCCAAAGACAACACAAAGTTTTTCCTGCTTTAGTGCATGTAAGCAAGTAGTTTATCACTTTTTTTCCCTATTGACACATCCAAAAAGCTTTTTTTTTTATCCACCTACAAATCTATACTTTTCTATACTGTGGCTTTGCTGGCATTTTCTCGATTCATTATCTGTCATTCTCGTTTTGGCTTTCTGTTTTAATGTTCAATGACACTGGCTCAAGAATGTGGAAAGTCAGAATAATGCTTAACATTGTTTACATTGTTGTCAATCCTGAATAGATTAGTATATATCCAGCTGAGGGTAGGTGTACTGTACATGGAATAGGGCAAGTAAGAATGTGGAGGCTTTGTAGAGGTATAAGGTAGAGAGATGTATAGGCTGTGCTGACCCACCTTTCAAGAGCATCAGTTTGCATGCGACTGGTGCCAGCTAACCTGGTGCTGTTACTGTCAAACTGAGAAGCAGTACCCTAAATCCTCAGCCCGCTGTAGCAGGCAGATTGTTATGAGTTCCTCTGCAGAGAACTGTGGATCGTAAGAAATGCTGTTATTAATACGAGGCAGATTGAAGTGCTGTCATGACTCATTATTGCAGGCAGCATCCGCGCTATTCGTGTTAAACTGTGATCCAGCCCACACAAACTCGCACCATCCTCTGCATGTAGAGTGACATGCAGGGAATCAAGTCAACATTCATTCCCTTTGAGATGTTAACGTGTGGTTACAGAATTTGAATCATTCCCAAGAGAAATTGCCTTTAGAAAATTGACAGGTTTAGTCTGGCTTTTGGTGCTTTTCTCTATCCTTGTTTTCAATGGATCTACCATCATGCTGCCGCTCTTCTGTGCTTATGGTTTTCTCTTGTTTAGATTTACTTTTGTTCGCTTTTGTGTGAAACCGAAATAAGTTATATAGCTTGCACTCCAATTATTCTGTTATCTTCTTCTAACTACAGTAGCACTTTGATGTGTGTGTGAATATTGGACGGACTGTGTGGACAGATTTAGTTGTGTTTGGTTTCGGTGTCTCACTGCTCCTCTTCAGACTATATATAGTGGAAGATAACTCCATAAGAATGCAATGCACTCTAAGAAAAATATAAAGCATTAAGAAGAACAAAACGACACAAAATAAACTACGGTCATGCCAGTTTTTCCCTCACAAAAAATAATCCACTTCATTTGCTGCTCAGTTGTCAAAGGACAACAGTCATTGCTTTCGTACACAATGCACTGTAGTAAAAGCCGAAATATAGTGCGCTCTTTCTTTTTAGTGAATGAAGAATTGTTTTGAATCTGGAATTTATTCTGAATTGAATTGTGATATTGTTAAAGGTTACCACCTCTAATAATAACACCAGATGAAGTAGTCCTGCTGAAGCTAACCAGCCTAGATTTAGTATCAGAGAAGAAGGCAATTTAATATATTACTTTTCTTCTCCATTTGTAAGACAGAATGCTTGTGACTGAAATATATTAACAATGGTACAGTGTCTGTCCCTGCTGTAAGATGGATACAGTTTTGCTCAATGTGCATTCTGCATGCTTCACTGTGAACTAACCTCTACGTACAACTCTCATTACAAGTGTGCATGTGTGTACATACTTGTGCATGCTTGTGTGGTACCCAGCAATTCAATTTAATGCTGACTCAGACTGAGTGCGTCAACAGCTGCTGCCTGTTACTGAAGAGAGACAGTGGTGTGCAGAGGGAAGGGATTTTAGAGGAGGGAGGGGGACATTGGTGTGTGGGAGAGTGAGTAGGTTAGATTAAAATAGAATAGTACAGATTGGCTTTTTTCCCCCCATCATGCCACGCATATCGATTTGACATCATCCTATTTCAGTCTCGACAGAAGTAGTTGTTCTCAGATGCTGCCTCGTGGAGATTGTATTTGAAGTCAAGTCTTTGTTGCTAGCTAGTTCATATCATAGATGCCAAAACACAGGAAACATTGACTCTATTTATAAAAGCAGCTACTGTAAATCTTTTACTACTTTAAAGTGTGACCTGACAATCCTATTTTTGTGTTTCCAGGCCCAAATTGCCTTCCTGCAGGGGGAGAGGAAAGGCCAGGAGAACTTGAAGAAAGACCTTGTGAGGAGGATCAAAATGCTGGAGTATGCGCTGAAGCAAGAGAGGTGAGTTCCTTACTACCCACTGCTGCCTCAGCCCACCCACAAATCACACAAATACCTCAGCTAGTCTGCAACAATTTTCTATGTTTTGAAAGTTCCTAAAAATATATTGTTGCCTTTTTAAGAAATACAGAAAAGGAGTCTCACTGGTCAACAAATTAACATGTGCTGCACCTGCACAGAGCCAGCACACTCCAGAGTGCAGCTCTCTGTGAGGGGAACATGGAGCGTGAGTTTAGCCGGAGAATCATATATCGAAAAGAGAGCTAAGCCAGAAGGCAAAGCTCTCGATCTATCGGTCAATCTTTGTTCCTACCCTCACCTATGGTCAAGAAAGCTGGGTCATGACAAATAAAAATAGGAAATAGGTTTTCTCAGGAGGGTGGCTGGAGTCTCCCTTAGAGATAGGTTGAGAAGTTCGGCATTTCATGAGGAACTCGGAGTAGAGCCACTGCTCCTTGGTGTTGAAAGAAGCCAGTTGAGGTGGTTCGGGCATCTGGTAAGGATGCCCCCTGGGCACCTCCCTAGGGAGGTGTTCCAGGCATATCCATCTAGGAGGAGGCCTCAGGGAAGACCCAGGACTAGGTGGAGAGTTTATATCTCCACACTGGCCTGGGAACGCCTCAGGATCCCCCAGTTAGAGCTGGTTAATGTGGCCTGGGAAAGGGAAGTTTGGGGTCCCCTGCTAGAGCTGCTGCCCCCGGGACCCGAGCCCGGATAAGCGGTTGAAGATGAGTGATGAGAATGAGTGTAAAAGGTATGCTAGCAATTTAAAAGAATTTCCAGCTTCCTCTTGTTTATATTCTATGCGTACCAGGCTGATGTCTCAGCTGTTGTCAGCAGAAGCAGTATTGGCCAGAGAGATTCCCCCCCTGAGTCCAGCTGGTATGATGTCTCTGTCAAGAGCATGTGTTGGCATGGAAGCTTTGTTTGCTGTCGGATGCCGATGACTCTGCAGCATCCTCAGTAGAAGGACAGAATTGGAAAGGAGGAGAGAGGAATTCTCTCACCACGCAAGATGAGGTCACCGTCGCAGCTTTCTTTCTCCAGTAAACCAGAAGAATTACATTGTTCTTATTGGCATGTGCATTAGCCCGTCACCGTCATACTAAAGGTCCCTGTTGTAGCTGTCGTTATAGACTTTGCTTTTTCCTTCCTCCTTAAGGCATGGCTGCACCCTGGAACAGAGGTATATTGGTGATTTCAGCACGTCTCTGTTAATGTAACTTTAAGCTTTCATTTATGTTGTTTAAACAGAAGTAGATCTCTACAAGAACTCAAGGAATTGTCCTCATAATTCCAGTTTATTACAAGCTGGGTTATCATTTTTTTAGTTTCGACCATCATTCCCATCGATGATTACACATAATTGCAAAAGTAATTACCAAAAAAAGTCCAACAGGGTAAGATACACGAGCAGTCAGATAATTTGACAGGTTTTAAATTGAATTAAATCAGATTACCAAATTTATTTGGAACAGAAGCAGGAGGCAAACGTTAAAATCGTCACCCAAACTGTCTTTCATTAACATCTTGGTCAAACTGTGACCCATCATATATATCCTAGTTGTGTGTGCGCATAGTGTTCCTTTTTAATGAGGGATTAATATCAATATTTCAGCTGCGTTCCCTGTCATTTTTTACCTCTTAAATCTAGTGGCTTTCTTGTTTACAGCCTGTCTGACCTTGTGTTTCTTTCCCTGTTAGACTTAAGTCGTAATAAACCAGAATTATCTGTTCACGACATAAATCAAATTATGAGACGTAGCTCACATTTTCACCAGCCCCTGCAGGTGTGATGTAATAGTGTTGACGTGTCAGTCACTCCAGTCACTCTCTCCTCCACAGAGGAAGTACCAACAGTAGAAGACTCTGGTTTTGTTAGACAACTTTGAGCTGGGAATGCGTGGAATTCTATGAATGCAGGGTAAATCATTGCTGAAATGAGCGTTAGTAATCAGAAATGTCCTCCCTGGATAAGTAAAGGTTATGAATAGAAAAGTGAAAACTGGAATTGAGAACATATTAAATGACTTCCTGCAGGTATCGTAATTTGAGCTGGGAGCTAGGAGATTGTCTAGGCTAATGAGAACCAACTGAAGCAGGCATGTCAAAATAGGTTAGGGCTCTGCCATTCCTTCACTCGGCTAAAAGGTTAGTTACATTTTGCCAACCTGTGCTCTGAAGAACATCATCATTAAGTTGAGTGTGGAATTGTCCTCAGGCTGTTTGTAGTGTCTATTTAGGCACTTTTGTCCAGTATGATCATCGCAGATTCTGCCTCAGGAGCAACGCTTAACCCAGAATCACTGCTGGTTGCTAAGCAATAGGTTATGTCTCCAAGGGTATCTGAAAGCAATATCAGAAATGGCTTTCTGAATGTAGGGTGTACCCAATTTAAAATGAATTTGATTTAGATGGGGGTTGCTTCCTCTACTCACGGGAGGAGAAGTGTGGCGGGGGCAGTGTGAACTAAAAGGTGTGAGAGCTCTCCTTGTATCGACTCTTTGGCACTAATGTGGATGTGTGTGCAGTCATTGGAAGAAATCTAAGTATTGTAAAAGGCTGAGGAAGATGAAAGCTACACTTTGCTTTTTCTTTTTCTTTCTAATTTTCTAAAAGCATAAGTTTTGTTTATTTTAATCACTTTGCAATTGAATCATTTTGTGATTATATTTGTATATTGCTTTATTTTGTCCAAATTGATAATTCCAAACAAACAGGAATGACAAATAAAAGTGTTTTTTTCTTTGTTTGTTTAATACGTGGGAAGAGTTTATCGCATGAACAAGAATTTGATAATCATTTATTATGTGTTGTATACAATTGCGACTGAAATTGTAATTGCAATTAATAGAAAATTAACTGTTTAAGTCATTTTCTTTGTACAAAAAAAAATCACTGGTTCCAGCTGCTTAACTGTAAATATTTCTAATATTATAATTATTAATAATGTCTTATCTGAATGTCAGAAAAAAACAGGCATAATGAGTATTTCAACTTGGAACCAGGGAAATAACAATAGGAATTTGTCACTGTTTTCTGATGAGTAAAGTGATAAATGGATAATGAAAATAACTGATACTGTAGTTTCAGCATAATACATATTGCTATCAAAAAAAATATTGTGTTTAATGTTATGATATTGGTTACAACACAGCCCTGCTTACAAGTGAAGCTGTCTAGCGAGCAAACGTTTGTGAAGTAGAGCAAGTTAAAGTTGGGACGACTTTCAAAGCTTATGCAGATTCCATGCATAATGAGTTTTTTAAAAAGCTTCTTTTTGATCAGCGCGGTTGTCTTATTTGGCTGTCTCCCCCCCCTTTTTTTTCCCTCACAGAGCAAAATACCACAAGTTAAAATATGGGACAGAGTTAAATCAAGGCGACATGAAGCCTCCGAGCTACGACTCTGGTAAGTCTATGGTGGCTCAAACAGCCAACCCCACCTCTTCATACTAAATCACTGTGATTGTTGAGTTCACATACCTCAAGTGACAGGACTGGTACGCATGCGAAGGCTGTATTCATGTTGGATCTTGTTTGCCTCGATAGCTTTCCTCTCTGTCCTTTGCTGAATGCAGAGTGCCATTGTTGTTACGGATGTACTGAAGAAATATTGAGCTAATTAAAAAGGCAATGTACAACAACTGTGAACAAATTCATTTCAAAATATTGTAGCTCGAGAACGTAAGAAATAAGAGTTTAGAAAAATCATACTTTCACTCTATAAAGGCTCATCTTTGATAGTGGATTGGTTCACCCAAATTACAAAAAAACATTATTTCACCTGCCTCATTTGGCCATGCAGCCATGCAAATAGGTATGTTTTATTTGCCCATGTTTGTGGATATCTGCTTCTGATATTTCTGTTTCCAACCAAATAAGTTGTGCTCAAAACATTGACAATTTGCATATAAGAAAAGTAAACCGCAATGTTTCCAGGAACAGTGTACCTGTTATTCTACATAACCCACACAGTTATGTTACATTTATTTGCTGAAAGTAGTTCAAACACAAGCTGTTAATACTTATTAATACTAGGGATGCACTGATCCGACTTTTTCAATCTCAATACAGATACCTGGGCATTGCATATCGGTCGATACCCGATACCGATCCAATACCAGTGTTAATAGATAAACTGTACACCGCACTGTGTGGAAGAGACTAAAGGCATCAGGCTTGACTTACACATTACTTTGCTAACTTTGTAACACAAAATGTAACAAATGAACACATTGATACAAATGTACGGAATCGTTGTACCCTTTTTATATTATTTTTCCCAGCTGTACCTTAGGGAACGCATGTCTATAAGTAACCAGCTATATTTGAATTGAAAATGTAACATTTCGACTGGTAAAACTTAATTAAAACTGTTGCTTGTTCATGTGGGAAAACATTAACCGGGCTAGATGCTAATCGCGCTAGCGTCTATGACATTTTCAATGTTAAGATAGCATTCATGCTAAATGTCATTTTTTTGTAACTATTAGCACAGGCTGTTGTGAACACATTATAATTTCTACATTTGTATCTTTATTTCTGTGTTTCAGTTCAGTGAACTAGGTGAAATACCTCCATACAGCTGAGTCTTTGCTAGCTCCATGTTGTTGCTTGTGTGGGTGTGAGTTAACCAGTATGCTACACACACGCCTGCGACCATGTAATGGATTAGTCCATGGATCTGGTTAATAATCCGATACCCGATCCAGCTAATTTGTCAATATCAGGACCGATATCCGATCTTAATATCGGATCAGTGCATCCCTAATTAATACAATTAATTAAATGCATACAGTGTACATAAATAAACATGTAACTAATTTATCCACTCAAATCTTAAACATCAAAACACTTTGAAGTGTTCATCTCCTCCGTTAAAGGACTTAGTGGTACCTTGGTATCACTCAAGTATCAGTGCACTACCTGTTCCTTGTTTTATTATTGTAGAATAATTGGCCTCTCAAGTCCTCTGCCGTCATTAAGTCAGATGCCACATTTTCTCTCCTCATCTCTATTCATGACATATGAGGGCTGTTCAAAGCACCCAAAACCCTTGAAGTGTTGATGAATGGGGGGAGGTGAAAGGGGGGAGGTGAAAGGTGGGGGGGGGGGGGTGGGGGGGTATGAGGTGTTTTTTCGTACGGCGTTGCACCTGCCCGCTCCTCACCCTCCTGAATTAGGCATGACCCACTTTTTGAGGCAACCTTGTCTCCCTGCCCCGTCAAATCCACCTTGTACACACACACACTCAACCCATCTAAATCTTATTAACACGTCTCTTTGCAAAATTCCCAGCAGAGCAGAGTGCTGACGTTGTTCAATATCAAAGTAAGTTATAAAGAGTGCGTTGTTCTGGATGCTGCAGGCCCAGGCACACGTCGTTGCTCTTTCCAGTATGTCATGGGACATAGTTGAAGCAGAGACCAGCCATTTTGAAGGTGTCGGAATGCGTCATTAAATGTCAAATGTTGTAGCATCAAGAACAAGCCGTTGCTAATGGGTTTTAAATCGCATCCTATTTCATCTCATTTTACTGCTAGTCCTGTTGTGTACACAGTTTTAATAGGGCAATAGTTACCTGCTGGGATGTAAAATATTTGGATCGAGGCTAGCTATTAAAGTTACATGTTCACAAATTAACAAAAAGGTGAAGTAGTTGGAGCATAAATAATTCTAATACTCTCGGCCACCACTGTTAAAAGAATGTTTGGTTATTTTTGCACTTAATGTGTTAGTGTTATTTCACTGAGACAATTTAAAGAGAAGCAATATCCTCTTCCAAATAACTAATCCACTGTTGCCTTGCTAAAAGCAGCTAAGCGCTGGATATGTGTAGTTGCCAGGATGCTGTGATGCAGGAATGTTCTGGTAGTGTTTGCAGAGTGGAAATGTCTGTGCTGTTTGTGAAGCCCTGATTTGTGTCCTCCTCCTCTCCTGCAGATGAGGCCAACGAGAACGAGTCTTCTGGATCGCTCAACAATCAGCTGTCCTGGAAACAAGGCCGCCAGCTCCTCAGACAGTAAGTGCACATACTTTAATCCTTATGTGACCCAGAAAACTAAATCTTTGCAGTAAAATGGACTGTATCGAGATATCGGGCCTCTAATCACATTTCTCTGTAATAGTATTGTCATTTGAATCAGACTACTGTGCTAGAAGTTCTACGGCCCACAGAAAAACTGTGGGGAAGAGCTCCCTCACATGGACAGCAGCAGTATTACCTGGTCTTTGTTTTGTGTATCCAGAGTTCTCAGGGAAATTCGGTAAACATATCATCCTACTCTACAGTCAGTGTGTGTAAATACACCAAGCTCCCGCCTTTATCCCAGACAGCATCACATAGCCTCACACATCATCTGCCCCAACATGCTGGCTGATCAGGCAGCCAATTTATTCTTGATTCTGTGTCAAGGGACAGATCAATAACGTGCTAAAACAGCCCTCCCTTTCAGTCAGTCGCCTGCACAAATTGCCAGAGCTTCTTCTGCATCCCTACAGGGTAGGTGTTATATTTGATGAGTAGCTTCAGCAGAGCTGATACCATCAACTAGACTGCCAGAGGAAGTGGTACTTTTGACAGTAACAAGTACTCAGCTCTTCATCATTTTTTATTGTGTTGAATTCTTTCTACTAAATTACCTTATTGTAAAGAAGAGTTAATTTAATGGGTCTTTGCAGTATTATTAAAGACTCAGTGACAATGTTTCTGCATTTTCTCATCCAAACTTCCTCTATACTACACTAATATATATATACACACATACATACATACATATGTTTGTCAGTGTTTCCGTTATCACATCATGGCTGTTTTTTGACCGATTTTTGACCGTGAAAAACTGTCCAACATTTTACATCTCTCTAGTCATAATGTCTGGCAAAAATAAGTGTATGCAGCCCCTCTCTGTGTCATTCAATATCCCGCCTAAAGCACTATAAGATTGGGTCACAAGTAATATTCTATCAACACCACTGAAGGGTGTCAGAGAAAAGCTGCTCCACTGAGCGAGTGCAGCTGTGTGTTGAAGGAAGGCAGCAGATGTCACTGAAGTTGCAATAAACATCTTAATCATCACCCTGTGTGTTAACATTTTGCCATCCCAGCAAAACAAAACTCACAAAAGGAAAATATTAAGAACTGGATGTTCAGTTCTATGTGTACTTCAAGAATTTCCCATCCATCTGTCCCACACATTTAAATCTTCCAGGACACAGAAACTGAAATCACGATGGTTCTATTCCTTGAATTACACTTTTTTTAAATGAGGTGAGACCATTTGCAACCAGGTTTAAGTTAATTTACCTTGTTTCAGGTACCTGCAGGAGGTGGGCTACACAGACACCATCTTAGATGTAAAGTCCCAGCGGGTCCGAGCGCTGCTAGGACTAGCCGGGGACGGAAGCGGGAGGACAGGGGAGCGGACCAGTACTGAGCCTTTGGTCAATGGGACAGACACGTCAACAAAGGGCATGGGCACCAGAGGGTAAGTGTTCTCCCCTAAATCTATAGACTGAGCGACTACAACAATACTACAAATACATTGCCTGTAGCACTGTGTGGGATGAGTCTAATATGCTATTGCTCTCAATTTGTTAGCCCTTGGCTATCCAAGCTCTCAATGGTCCATTATTAATTGACGACCACGTTTCTTTTCTTGATTTAGAACTTTTGTCTGGGACAGCCAAAATCGCAGTGTAAAGTGGTCTTAAAGGGCAACATGTGTTGCACCTAAATATGATGGGGTGAATCGGTACTACTACTTTTTATTGGTACTGATTGTTGTTATTGTTCCTACACAGGAAAGGTGAGCTCTCTGACACTAGCGCTGTACTGGAGGCCTTCAAGTTCATTGAGAATGCAGCAGCCGAGTTCAGCGATGAAGATGATGAAGAGGATAGTGAGGGGAGGGACAGGACTAATGTGGAATCCAGGACAGTAAGAAAACTCTTCCCTCATCTTCTGCACTCACACAAAATGTAGCTGTTAGTTGTGGTTCTCCTATTAATAACGACCCTCAATATTTTCCCCAGATCCTAAGGAAGAAGCCTCCGTCATCAACGACGCCGGCCAGTATGGACACCAGTGAGGACCCGGACACAGAAGAGGCACTGAAGGGCTTTGACTTCCTGTCCAGCCCCGACGAGATGGATACCTCACCAGAGTCCAGAGGCAACGGGGACGGCACAGACTGGGGTGAGTCATGAGTCAGTCAAGAACAAAGCAGAATTGGAATTGAATGATAAGCACAATCCTGACACCACAGAAACAGTTTTGGTACCTACAATATCAGAATGTTTATTTTCTCTTGCACAGTGATGGGCTTGTTCAGTTTGGTAACACTGTTAACCAGACTTGTTTAACAAGGACCTTTTAATCTACAAGTGTAGTTAACACGTTTCAGCGGCTCTGAAAATATTACTAATTATTTTATGCTGTAATCTTATTTTTAGCCTGCTTCTCTAAATTAGACCCATTGTTGGGTGACTGTTCATGAAGTACTCGTCATTCATAAATCACGCTGTGGTCATAAATCATGTTGTTTGGATGTTTCTCTGTTTAACCCATAGTTTGTGATCTGTTCCACTGTGTGTTCCCATAGCCAGCCTGTGACCGCAATATCTCTCCCACTCCTGTGTGTCGTCAAATCAACCTGATTCCCTTTTGAGTCACACTTGGTCCTTAGACCTAAAGCTAGAAAAGATGGGCTTGATGTCAAGCTGAGGTGTTTCTTTATATTTGAACATGGGTTTGAGAATTTCAGTCATTTGTACTCAGCAATGTGATTATCACAAAGATTTCACACTGAGGATTTTATGATTTGAGGTATCATGACTCAGAAATGTTCAAATGAAAGATTTCCCCACATGGCATTCATTTCCCTCCTACCACTCTTGATTCTTCCAATAGAAAAGAAACCCTAAAACGCTTAAACAAGATAGTTAAATTCTTCTTCGCCCCCTTGAAGCTAGTTTTGCTAGCCTAAATGAAAGATGTTCATCTCAGGTCTTAAAGGTCTACTAGAGTACGAGTCTGGGAGAGGTCCCTGCATCTTTCCCACCATGCCAGGCCACCCGGGCCTCAACCAAAGCAGTTCCTCAACAGCCTCTTGGCCTTATTTTGTTCCCCCTTTGTAGAGAAGGACGAGCAAGGTCCCATTTCTGAGGCCTGGGAAGTGGACCCGGGCCTGATAACCAAACTCAAGGAGCAGTACAGAAAGGAGCGCAAGGGGAAAAAGGGGGTGAAGAGTAAGTCCTGTCAGGCGTTGCTGCCTCCCTCCTACTCTTCTCTCTGTAGAGCCTGAATTTCCTGAGTTCAGCCAAAAAGCCTCAAATCAAAAACGAAACATTTTGGCTGTTTTTTTCCACCTCCTTCTTTAGCTGCTCCTTATTATGCCTTCTACTTGGCATTGCTCTGTCCTTTTGTCTATCATTTCATATTGAATGTCTCCTCTGTCTTCTAGTGAATGTACTGTACATACAGCAACTTTATTTTCCTACCCAAACAAAGTGTAATGCCTGATGCATGTTTTCTCTGTCCCGTTTAAATGTTTTCATTTATATTCACATTGTCACCTTGCAACACTGTCAATTATCAGAGATTAATGGGAAAATGAGTCATAATAACACATCCATTTCTTTCCCATCTGGGTTAGCACCAGTCCCGCAGTCATCTGTCTACTTCGGTATCTTCTCCAGTCATAACATAATTAACACCATCTTCATCCTCATCCGTCAGCCATGTTGGTACTATAGTTATTTTGCTGCTGTTGTAAAATGATAGCAATTACGAGCTAATTCTGTGACTCAGCTGAATACTACCGCTCTCAAAATAACAGCCCACTTCAGACGAAGCCTTATTTAGTAGCTGAGAGCTCTTAGATTTAACATTTGTGAGGCCCAAGCTCTGCATTGCTGCTTTTTTTTTTATTGTGATTGAATCAGAGATCAACAACTTAGTGGCATCTTCTCCTCTTTTGATTTAAGCAGAAATCTATTTTTGATCCTCACACTTCACACTCTTATCACTTTTGTGAGCGTGTGGAAAAGATTGTCAACAGGTCTGTTAAGGATTTCTTTTATGGCAGTTGTAGATTATGCATATTGTATTCCATTGCACCAGGGTTAATGTTTGATTTAAACGGCCCACATGTGTTAACATGCTTGTAATCATAAAAACCTCTCTCCATACAGCACACACTTGATGATAAACATCTCAACACCCTTTCTAGCTCTTTAATAAATCTAACAAGGATTCTGGTGTTGACTTCCTTTCATTTTCTCTTCTTTTACATACTATCATTTATTAATGTATTGCCTTCCCTTTCAGTGCTGCTTTCCTTCCATATGCATTCTGTGTTCTCTTTTTCAGCTTGTACTCACAGCTTTTTAAAATCTATTTTATTGTTTCATTCTTTTTTGCCTCTCTTTGTTTCTGTCCGCTCTCCATCACTGTGTGTCAGTTTGGTAACAGTGTTGACCTGACTCGTTAAACAGGGCCAAACCGGTCCAAGCTACAGGACATGCTGGCTAACCTGAGAGATGCAGAGGACTTGTCTCACATGCAGCCTCCACCATCCACCCCCCAATCTAGACCCAACGCGGCCCGCTTCAACGAGCACGATGGAAACCGACCAGATGAAGGTGCTCAAGCAAAAACACCAGTAGATTGTAGCGTTCATGTGTTAGCTCATTGTCGGACTGGCTTGGATTCCATTCATCCTTGGTTAATTGTGTCCACAGTGGTTGCATATTTATTATTCATTTGTTCTTTCCACAGTTGAGGCACTGACCTTCCCACCCACCTCAGGGAAGTCGTTCATTATGGGCACAGACGAGGCAATGGAGAGCGAGCTGGGCCTGGGGGAGCTTGCTGGACTCACTGTGGCCAACGAGGCTGACAGTCTGGCATACGATGTGAGTAGGAAGAGGCAGAATGGATTTTTAGAGCCATTGGAACATTTCTTAGAGGGGAAATTATTTCTGTTCACATTCTCATGAAAAACAGCCATCCCACCTTCCTCCTCTAATCTGCAGAAAATTTACCAAGGCACATCACACGCAGTAAATGTGTCAAATGTGCTATTTTTACAGGCAGCGTCAAGGAAACGGCTTTGAAAGTGTAATATTGGAAGATATCAGTTATTTTCTGAGATCACATTAACAGTACTAATGTCAAAGTCACATAACTATAAAAACTTGTAGCTGACTTCAGTGTGAAAGCAGTCATTTACAGAAAAAAAGTGGTGAAAGGATGTTTGTGAAATCATTAATTTAACATTAAAGAAAAATATATAATGTTATTTTTAAACACAGACAGTAGCTGAATGCACCTCCAAATGACAGAAACATATTGCACTGCCTTTATTTTTGCTTTGTTTTGTTTTTTTAATCTATTGTTTCATTTTCTGTCCATGAATGAATTATGTTTTACTGTTTTTTTATGGTTGTTTTTTTTTACTATTTATCTTTATGTTATTTTAGGACTGCTGATTACAGGTTATAACACTGATAGTTGGATGTTGAGTTTCTGATGTGATGTCTTCTCCTCAGATTGGCAACAATAAAGATGCCATGAGAAAAACATGGAACCCTAAATTCACTCTGCGGAGCCATTTTGATGGGATTCGAGCTCTGACCTTTCACCCTGTGGAGCCCGTCTTGGTCACTGCTTCAGAGGACCACACACTCAAGATGTGGAACCTGCAAAAGACCGCTCCTGCCAAAAAGTAAGAATGTCTTCATGCTCTTTGAATACCTCCAAACATTACTCCAGGTCAACCCAGACTGATTTCTCACTGATTCACACTGTTGCTTTTTTTCTCAGCCAAAAGGAAAAAAAACAACAACAGCTGTGTTGTATTGATTAGTTGTCCATTCCTTCCTTGTCGGCTTTGTTAGAGACACTAATACTCCGACAGCAGCAGAAGAACATCATTAGAGAGAAAAACTCTGGAAAAGGAGGATAGCTTGTCTTTGTTGCTGCACTGTGACAAAATTCAGCTGCGGGAAACTGTCTCTTGACAAAGTGACAAAGAACTGACACAAGACTCATTATGTCAAGCCTCTGCAGCCGACGCAGAGTCTGTAGTAATATGATGCATTTTATTTTTAGAGCCAGAAGTCAGGAGTCAAGGGTATAAGTAAAATAAAACAACGTGATACACTATGTGCTACTCAATCCGTATAGAAGCAAGTTGCACACCCATTTATGGTTTGCCAATAACTTTTATTGTAATCATCGACATGTTGAGCTGGCACTGCTGTGTGGTTTTGTATGTTACATTAATGAACACGTTGTTTTTCCACAGGAGTGCATCTTTAGATGTGGAGCCGATCTACACCTTCAGGGCCCATAGGTAAAAGCACTGCACATACTTTAGATAAAAACAATTATTCCATTTTGGCTTCAGACAAGAAATGTTGTTAATTCATTGTTATTTAAACCACAGGGGGGCGGTACTGAGTGTGGTGATGAGCAGTACAGGGGAGCAGTGTTTCAGCGGAGGGGTTGACGGGACTATACAGTGCTGGAACACCCCCAATCCAAACATTGACCCCTACGACTCCTACGGTAACGGCGCTTTGCGTTTTGTTTGGATTTTCAAATCAGATCATGGTGACTGACATTGATGGTCTTTTGTTTTCCGTGACAGAACCATCGATGCTGCGGGGAGCGTTGTGTGGTCACACCGACTCAGTTTGGGGTTTGGTGTACAGCAGCGTGCACCAGCGCCTCCTCTCCTGCTCGGCCGATGGAACCGTGAGACTGTGGGACGCCAACACCACCTCCCCCGCCCTCGCTGTGTTCAACGAAGACAAACGTACTGACTTCAAGCTTGCTTTTTTATTTTATACCAATATTTGCTTAAGTTGAATAGCTAACAAAAATGTACCCGTCTCTCTATGTACAAGAGCTCGGAGTTCCCTCCTCGGTAGACCTGGTGTGCAGTGAACCAGCCCACCTGGTCACATCCTTCACAAACGGGGAGATTGGCCTCTTCAACATGGAGACCCGCCAGCTGGTCCTCAATCTCGAGTCCAATTTGGAGCCAGGTAGGTTTGCCAGCTGAATGGTTGTTGCATTTACCTCCAATCAGCAAAATTCTCCGTTCATTTCTAGGCATGTAGTAATAAAACAGCTGTAGGAAAAACAAATCATTAACAGACACACGTTCTCATCCACTATGCTGCCTGTAAGGTCACTGATACAGTACTTCAGTCATAAGACCTCACTGTGCTCATCATTACATTTTAAGTATATCTTTCCAGTGTTACTAAGTTAACCAGTGGTTTTCAAGTCTGCATCAAGTACAAACTCAATGTGTTACCTGACTGTTTAAGAAAGTCAACGTTAGCGTTAAAATTAAGTTAACATTCTTTTTTTTTTATGTTACAAACAAAAACAGACCAAAACAACGTACACTTCACAACTGAAGGCAAACCAAAGAAACAGACCTGCGTCTTGGACAAAAAAGGAGGAGAAAAAAATAATGCATAATTAAGACAGTAAAAAATAAGGAAAAACTAGCAATTAACATTATAATGACAAACTCCATGGTGTCCAAAAACAAACAGACCGATGGGAACAAAAGAAGGGACAAAAACAAAACAACAATCTCCATCAAAAACTATAAGACACAGCCAGAAATGGGAAAAACTTCCCGCTAATCCTGCTTCACGACGCCTCACCAACCCCCAACCTCAACAAACTCTTTCCACCTCTCTGAATGTTTTTTAATATCTTCAGTTGTAGTTACAATCAATCCTTCTAAAATAAAAGAATGTTTAATAAATCTTTTAAATTGGTTAATATTTATTGAATCCACACCTTCAGCTTTAAAAATAAATCTTTTTCCTAACAGAATAATCAAATTAGTAATATAAATGTTGGTCTCTGTAACATCACTAAAGTAAACCTTCTTAACATCCACTCAAAAAGCATAATATTCCCACAGATCAGATTTTTAGCTGCCAATGATTTCATTCACATTGACGGTCTGTTCAGGAGTTCCCTCTCCTGCTGTGTGGTGTCTAATGTGCTCGTCTGTTTTTAACCAGGCACTCCCTGTCAGATCAATAAGGTCCTCAGCCACCCGACTCTTCCCATCACCATCACTGCGCAGGAGGACAGACACATCAAGTTCTTTGACAACAACAGCGGGAAGCTGATTCACTCCATGGTGGCTCACCTGGATGCTGTCACAAGCTTAGCTGTAGACCCTAATGGACTCTATCTCATGTCAGGCAGTAAGTTCCTCTTAACCGGTGTCTCCTTGTGCCTATAACATAACTGTTTTCTGTTGACACTCTGATCTGTTGTAAGTGGTTATTACACTCATCCATAGCCAAGCTGAATGCTGATGTCTTCAACTCAATGTGCCAAAGCAATTTTTGCATTATAGCCCTGAACACTGTTAAAAAACTACCTCCTTTTTTCCATGTTAAAGGAAAGAATAGCCATTCTATTCTATATCTTTAAATTACACTAAATATCCCAAAATGTCATGCTCACAGTTATTGTATCACAATATCACAATAAGTTACATTTTCGAATTGCTGTTCCCCTACCAATTATAACTTGTCATGTCTTTACAGGTCATGACTGCTCAATCCGTCTGTGGAACCTGGAAAGTAAAACCTGCATCCAGGAGTTCACGGCTCACAGAAAGAAGTTTGAGGAGTCGATCCACGATGTGGCGTTTCATCCGTCTAAATGCTACATCGCCAGTGCCGGGGCGGACGCTCTTGCCAAAGTGTTCGTATGACGCGGAGTTGCGTCTCTCCCTGCAGCCCCGCTACCTGACTCAGCCTCCCATGATCAGGGACCAATAGAGACACAGGAGGGGAAGGACCTACAGGCATGGGTCCAGTACCACCTCTCACAGCCCACTGGTTTCCTGTCGGACTGGTAGACTATGTAGCCGCTAGCCTCAAACAGGCCGTGACTCTCCATAGAGAGCGTCCGCAGGGAGGGCAGTCAGAAGGAGAAGAGCTCTCTCGTTCCCCATCTACAATCCAGGCAGGCCTGGGTGTGACCGGCCACAGCGCCCCCCCCGTTCACCAATGGCAGACTAAAATTTAACCTCCATAGCTAGGAGGCTCAGGACAAGTGTTAGTGTGGAGTAGAGAAATGAGGTTTCAAGCCGGTCTTCTGCCCCTGTGACTTCACGCTCATCCCAAAATCGCTCTGGCCCTCGCCCTTCCCTCTCAGACGAACCATGTCTGGACCCTTTACTCCTAGTCAGGTTTTGTGTTGTGATGTTCCAGAAACGCGGGGTACTGAAGGCGCGCTGGAGCTGTTGCGGAAGCCTCTCACTTCTTCTCTGCTTCCCAGACCGACTCTGCTTGCTGGCCTGCCTTTATTTTCCTTTTTCAAACACGTATTGACAAATGTGCCTTTGCTTTAAAAAGGTCTTGAAAATGTTATTTTAACAAGCTTGTTCTTGGGAACAGGGAGGGAGGGGACGGCGGAGAAATGGAGCTGGTTGTCACAATGTTGTCGATTTTAACATTGGATGTAAAATTACAAATGCTTATAATAAACAAAATATATATTCAGTCTTAAAATTTACTGTGCAGCGTGAGTTTGAGTGCTCCTTTTTGATAAGTGTGGTTGGGGAATCAATTTTGTGCATTTCAAGGCGAAGCTGGTAGAGTGATACAGACCATTAAATATAATGCCTGTTTGTTAGATTCAAGTAACTGTACACTTCAGAAGTAAGATTACAAGCATATGTGTCCAAAGTAAACCATCTTGGTTATATAATTACAATTCAAACTTCTAGCTGTCCATCTTAGGAATAACTAATTGATTTTGGCCAGTTTGCTCTTGTGTGAATTGAATGGTTTGTACTGTATGTAGTTTTCCCCAATTGTGCGGACATGCTCGACTACAATGTGATGTATCATGTCCAGATATTTAAAGTAGTCCAGTGTTTAGCAGGACATTAGTGCAGTACTGTGGGACTACTTTGAAATAATGAGTTGACCATCCAACACTGAGGGAAAAGAAATCTCTTTCAAATTCCCGTTACAGTACTGTAAACTGTGAGGACGAAACTACCCTGGGTTAAGAAAAAAAAAAGAAAAGTAAATTAAGGTGTTGTACGTGTAGAGTACAGCTTCAAATGAGCCATTTTCTCAGTCACTGGTTTGTATATGAAAGTATGTTCAAAATAAAACCTGCTGTAAAATGTTAACTGGGCTCTGATGTTGGTCATTTGAAAAAGCTGTTTGCAACTTGCAGAACGCGGATGTGATCAGTGCAGATCATAGACTAAATGAATTCAAAAACTGTCATGGATTAGTGCCTTACACTATTGGCTACAGCTTGATCCCTGATTTTTATCACAACCATTAAATATATGCCAAATTAGCAATTCCTACTACACACAACTGTCACTGGATTATTGATACTGAAGTAAACTTAGAAACGTGAACTTTCTCAGGTTCTGGAGTTATAAGGAGCGTTTTTGTGGATTTACGGACATTTATTTAAGATGGACATGATGAGAGAATTATATCTAAAAATATTTGTATCATGTTTGTTTACATTCGACTGAGTTCAAGGTCCCATATTACGCTCATTTTCAGGTTCATACTTGTATTTTGGGTTTCTACAAGAACATATTTTACATGCTTTAATGTTAAAAAAACATTTTTTTCTCATACTATTTGTCTGAATATACCTGTATTCACCTTCTGTCTAAAATGCTCTGTTTTTAGCTCCTCACTTCAATCCCCCCTCTCAAAAAAGCGTCTGCTGTGCTCTCTGCGTCATTGCAGCCGGGGAAACGGCTCTGTAGCGACACTCTCTACATATACATATATATATATAAATACATATATATACATATATATATATATATACAGTATATATACAGATTTGTATAGTTGTGACATCACTTGATACAGTATTTATTATGCACCTCACATGCCTTATAATATAAAAATATATGTGTGACTCGATAAATTATGGAGAAAACATCAGCTTTCAAGGTCTCTTCATTTTGTTTATTTTATTACAAATTGCAAAAAAAAATATTGATCAATTATGAACATTGTTAGCAAAAGGCTTTTAATATGCATATGTACAAACAGGACATATCAGGAAGAAAAAAATCATAAATACTCTTTCAACAAAACTGAGAAACTGTTAAAAGCAACCACGCAGTAAGAAAACTAGAGTGACGAGACGAAATGCTTTCTTTACGGAGAATCCCATTTATGATCTGCCATCACTCTATACAAAGATGTGCAAGCACCTCGTTCCTCGCTTCTCACACAAGTCCACTTCTTTCTTGTCGATTTGCCTCATTTCAACTACCACTCATACCAACAGCAATATCAGCACCAGAGGAACTTTAACAATGTCCCTACTATCAAATCTCTCCTATTAGGAAGATTAAAAGCACCAATTCTACGAAAGTATGTCCTCTTTACAGAGAAGTGTATAAAAAGCACCATATTATTAAGTTTATGAATTATATTAAGCCATAAGAGGAAGTGCTAGGCATGCTTTAATCTACATTTCTCTGCAAGCACCATATCCCAGTAAGGTAGCTTTATGTTTGGTTATCATTTTCCTAATAAGGCACCCTTTGTAAACGTTCTGTAAGTTGTGCTTGAGGGCGTTAAGTTTTAAGTCGCCAAAAATCCCTTTTGGCTCCTCTTTTGGTTGGAGCGTGCTTTTCACAGCTTGTAGTTCCAAATTTCCTAATTCAATCACTCAAATATGAAGGTAGTAATTGGGCTGATATAAATTAATTTTGGTCCAGAGGTCAAAGGATGCCTTGGAGAGATTTACACAATGAAGTAACAAGCTAAAAAACAAAACAAATAAGGCTTCAACCCAAAGAAGGATTAACACCATCTACTGTAGGGGTTATTGTTCTGATTAATGGCTTATACCTGATTAATAAATGATATATTAACATGTATTAAACCCTTAACAAGCCTTTATAAAGGGTGACTTATCAGTATGATAATGAAATGATTAGGAATACTTAGGAATTGTCTTTATGGCACCAATAAAGAACATCTGGCACCACAGCATACATGAGTTGTCAGTATGTTACTGTGAATGCAAACTTTGGGAGCAAATGTTGATCAACTTTAAGATTTGTTTTTTCCAAACCCACAAATCCTCACCTAATTTCAAAACCCCTCCCTGTTCAAATAAAGGGCGCTGCAGCCAATCCAGCCCCCATCTGGGCAGCAGAGTGAGTAAATTTACAATCAGTGTTCTGTAAAGACAGTCCCAGGATCAGGGTGTCCTCCTCTGCACTTCCCCTTCCATCGGTGCATCCTCAGTTTCTGGGCTGGGAGTTGAACTCCTGGCAGATGTTGTGGATGATCTTGGGTACAAATTTGTAAAGGCTGTCAAACTCGTCCACGAAGAAGGAGTGCTCCTTGTCGGGGTCTGTGGCGATATACTCCAGCTCATCCTGGGCCGCCCAGGCAATGCCGATAGAGTAGGCGATCACACCTAGATCACAGGAAGGGACGGCAGATTACACACACAGATCTCACATGAGTTTGTCACCTCAAACACACACTGTCTGACGACTCACTGTGGACTAACAGAGTCGAGAGGAAAGACCTTTTTGTATCTTTATATAGTTGATCTGGACCAAAGCCTTTCTCTTCCAAGTTTTAAGTGTTAATGAGCTAAAAGTGAGATTATTTTATAGATTATTATCATGCTTTTTTAACAATTATTAGTGAGGTTTATTTTATAGGTGGAAGGACCTCATCACTGTTTGACTTGACTTATCTGCCTAAAGTCTCCTTATTTTTCAGATTGTATTATGGTCGACCTCTAACCTTGGCGATGGACAGCCAGTGCAGGTGCCCTGACATCATCATAGGAGCGCCCATCTGTGATGACAATCATGATCTTGCGTTTGTTGGGTTTGGATTTGCTGAAAAGCTGCTCTGCGGCGTAGGTGATGGCGGCGCCGGTGCTGGTCCCGCCACTCCAGTAGCTGACGCGTTTGATGGCGTTCAGCAGCTCGGCCTTGTTGTTGTACTGGCCGAAGCCGAACTCCAGCCTCTGCTCGTAGGTGTACTGCACAGCTCCGACCCGTGTGTCGGTGTCAGAGATCTCAAACTCCCGCGTGATGTTGGCCACAAACTGCAGCACCGTGCGGAAGTTGCCGGTTCCCACGCTGCTGGAGCCGTCGATGACGAAGGCGATGTCGTTGGCGTTGAGGCAGGTTTTGCTGCACACCAAGCGGTCCGTGTCACACACTCTTTTCACCAGTGGCTGCACGGCCTTCCTCAGAGCAAACCAGCTGGCCACAGGCAGAGAGAAGAAGCCGTTTGTCCTACACACGGCCTATGGGATGAAGGACACACTTTATCTAAAACTGGCATGTTTATTATTAAAGCGCTGACACACCTCTGTGACAATACTCCACCTTGTCAACAAAGTTGGTCTCAACCAGGTTTTGTTTCTCGTTGTCATCAGGGCCCTCGATGGTGACGAAGAATATGTTGATGCCAGACTCCCGAGCGAGACGAGACGCCTCCTCCACTTTGTCCGTGGGCCAGCCGTCCACCAGCACCACGGCCACGTTAGGAGCTCCACCTCGGTTCCCATTGGCATCACTGAAGAAGTGCTTGTTGATGTAGGAGAGGGCCTTTCCTGTCAGAGCACCAGGGGGCAGCAGGGGAGAGTTAAAATAATGCTACATTCACTTCAAGTCTGTGGACTGCACTTGGGGAAAGAATCAATCTGTTTTTCACAAAGTTGTGTCTCCACAAATAAATAAAAATACACTGTAAAGTATGAAATGAAACAAAAGGATAACTGAAAGAAATCTATACTTTTGGAAGTGCTCATTATGCGCGTTCAGTGGATTTCTTTGGAAGCTATATGTTTTTCCTAACCAATATGTGCAGAAGCAGCCATCTAAAAAAAACACTGGAGCGCCTCTGTATCCCAATGGTTACAGGGCAGGCCATATAACCGCAGCGTACCAGGTTCTCTTCTGGTCTTGGGACCTTGGTTGTAGTGGTGGACTGGTGTTTGGGGTACAGGGTTAAAATAATTAAAAGGGCACCAGCTGCATGCAGTAGGGCAAAGGGGAAAGCTTTGGAGCATGTAGGACAGTGTGTGTGTTTTCACTTTGACTGCATTTTTATCGTACAGGAGGGCACCAGTGCTTTGTTGCATGTCATACCCCTCTCTCTCTCCACCACTATGCCCCCAGGCTATCATCTGTCTAAAACAATTAAAATTGAAAAAACATCTTTAAAAGAAAGAAAATCCACTGTATTCTATATAAAAACATAGCCTGTGTAAAAATATACACGTCTCTGAGTACACTGCTTTAACTGTATATCATCCCAGACATAGTGATATCCTATCATAAAGCCTGCCATGGACTTGTTGGTGGTCTAAGCGATGGTAGAACAGGAGAGGCTCTGTTGGGGACTATAGAAGCTTTTACAACCACTCACACTGTTGTATGAGAGCATGTCTGGACAAACACACACAAACATTATTTGTCTGTGAATGCAAAATTTAGCAAGTCATAAAGACACATGTGGCAGCGCATGCATGATGCTGACGCACCAACCGACGCAGAAAAACGACAATTCTGTGAAAGCTGACCCCCATGGGCTGGTTACACCGAATGCTTTTTGGTCAGAGCACAGGGAAAACGTGGTTTACAGAAGCAGGACTATAATTTAGCTAACAGTGTCTCGCAGCAAATTTAGATTTAATTCTATCCTTGCATGTGAGAATGTGCCTGGCTAGTAAACCATGCGATAATTGCATGGTTCACTAGCCCCCCGCTCACTTTCACACTTCTGTTTGTAGGCATTTACTATATAGCTGGCAGCTTACAGCGGGTCACTCACCTACATTGGAGAGGCCTCCCTTCTGTGCAGTCTTTTCTATGGCTGACTTCACCTCTCTGGAGCTGGAGTAAGACTTAAGACTGATCTCTGTCACAGGGTCATCCCTTCAGACAAAACAACAAGCATTATGTTTTCTTATCTAAAAATGACACATAGTAACACAACAGCAATGAGGTTACCCGTATTGGATGAGGCCCATCATGGGTCCAGCCACACCCACGTTGATGGACTGGGCCACCTCAGACAGGAAGTCTTTCTGGATCTGAAAGCGCCTCTTCCCAATGCTCCAGCTCCCATCCATCAGGAAGGCCATGTCCACCTTACAATCTGCAAAAACGGGACACCACAGGGTGACACAAGAAAACCGAAGTAGGTAACTTTTATTATTTTATTTTTTTAAAGTTTCATATATGCTGAAATTTTCACTATATACTGACAGCACCACATGAGACAGTTAATCTGAGAAGTCTGTGAGCAAGTCAAGCCAAAACACACAAGCCCACTGGCCGGAGAAACTTTCTCATTTTGCAGCTAAACAGTACACTAAAATATGTTTTTGAAAACATTTTATGCAAGAAATAGGCAATGTAGTAGTAGATTATTGATTCACATTGGATCAGCGCTGTCTAGTTTCACAGTTTGATCGCTGTACACAAACAGTCATAGAATAAATATTTACTGAGTAAATCAAATGAGAAGTAGTGTCCTTTTCTCATAGACTTCTATAGTGAAGTCGCCCCCTGCTGGCCATTGGAAACGATGCAGGTTTAAGGCACTTGTGAATTGGCTTCAACTTTCAGGCCTGGAGCTTGGCTAGGGTTAGGCCTTGAGGATGCATACAATGTGTTTTGGTGAGAAACACTGCAATGCAAACATGACTTTGTTTGTTTAATGAAAACAATTCTACAGGGCATACCTTTAATGCAACACACTTTGATGAAGGGACAATGAGATGAATGCTCTGCCCCAATTTTCACCAGAATTGTAAAAATCTTAGATGAAAATCATTTGAAAGATGTAATAATCATACATAAATTCTGTTGACAGTGGCTTTAATTAAGTATGAGGGACATACTTGGGTCTCCCTGTGACACTGGCTCAGGTGCTCGGGGAACAGGTTCCTGCTCCCTCACGTTGAAGCCTAAAAATAAAGAAACACACAAGTCTTTAAAACAGAGGTCTGCTATTCTGATAAAATCTGCTCTTTCGGCTTCACACTGAAGAAGACTTTTCATACATTTCACTGGATATTCTGTGTCCTTCAATGACCATTGACACATGCATTCTGATAATCACAGAATTCCCATCCCTTTTAATCACAAAGCATTTATATGGGGTGGTGAAAAGAAAATTAAATGTCAGCCATTACATTGTCCAACATCTAAGGCAATTTAATCATGTGTTGGAAATATATTTTCCTAAAGGATCTACTTTCTTACCACAAAGCCAGAGAAAAGGTCTGCTTTTGCAGATTCAACATGAAAGTTTGTTTGGTAAAATTAGCATTGAACACGGCACAGTTGCAGCTGTCAGCTTTCCAGAGATCCCAAACGTTAGCCGGTACTTGTTGTGGCAAAATTGCCAAACAGGAACTGGTTTTATCCTCGAGAAACCATGGCATGCAATGACTTAGACTGTGAATCTCTTCAATTATAGGCTGAGTGAAACCCAGATGCCTTTCTTTTGGTAGCCTCGGTTTGGTTTGTGCTTACAGTCCAAACTGAGGACTTACTGGCGAGGAGACTCTCTTAAGGGGCAGAGAAAGAGCAGTGCAAGCTATCTCACCTGATTCATAAAGGTTTGGGTCTGGCCTCCAGGCTTCCACTGGCTCCACTGCACAGATGACATTACAAGCTCAGCATTAGCAAATTTCTACCACAAGCAGCAAGTTACTAATTGACAACTCTCCCAATGGAAGCTACACAAAAAGCTTGATTTCTTTGTCAGGACTAATATTGCATCTTTTTTGTTAGCTCTTCTCATTATTAGAAAGCTAAAGCAGCAGCCGTTAGGAACACCTCGCCACTTACCAAAGAGCAGAGTGGATTAATGTAGATGTTATATGATGTATCCAAGCTAGATACAAACCGGTGTTTGTAGCCATGGTAACCACTGCTCACCTTTAGTGTGGGTTGTGTCCAATGGAACTTTACGGTTGCCATCTGAGTCAGTGGAGCGAGGCACTAAAAGTAAAGACATTATGAGTGATGGCACATGTGAAAAAAACACACCATGGCTTTGCAGTATGCTCCCACTGGCTCCATGTTACATTTGGTTGGATATGTGGTGGTATTTTTGTGGTGCATGCTGGAAATGGCTTGGCCACTCAGTTTTCCAAAACACGTCCCTTCTACTTATTTGTAGATGCTTAGCTGTGTCATCAAACAGATGGAACCGTGGCCTGTAATCTAAAAGTGAGGGCTTTTTGTATGCCCTTATGTATCTTGTCAATGGGTCGAGTGGTTTGTATTTTCTGATATTAAGGCTGTAAATGAAAACAAACCAAATGTGCTTTCCTGTCAAACGCTTAAAGGAATTGTTCAACATTCTTGCTGAGAGTTAGACGAGTCAAACTGACACAACTCATTTCATTTAAAGGTCCCATATTATGCTCATTTTCAGGTTAATACTTTTGGGTTTCTACTAAATCATGTTTAGATGCTTTAATGTTCAAAAAAAACAAACATTATTTTTCTCATACTGTCTGTCTGAATATACCTGTATTCACCCTCTGTCTGAAACGCTCTGTTTTAGCGCATGTCTCTTTAAGCCCCCCTCCTGAAAAAGCCCAGTCTTCTCTGATTGGTCAGTGGTTCCGGGTCTTCTGCATTTGTGCTCTCTGTGTCTCTGCACCGTCATTGCAGTTGGGGAATGACTCTAACGGCACTGTACCCACACTTTCTACCAATATATAGTACAGTTGGCACAGTTTCTGAATACGGACTGTATGCATTCTGTGGATTGAGTGTTTTAATACTTTCACAGTATTTATATAGCACCTCAACCTGCTTTATAATAAAAAGAAGACTCCCTTTTTACAATACGTGGGAACATGAGAGTGTTGTCATGTCTAGGAAGTAGTGTCAATGAGAGAAAACAGCCAAACACATTTTACATCTACAGAATCACAATCCATACATATGACAATATAAAAACCTGAACCCCAAGACTTGTTAGTTCCAAGTAAATACAATAGAAAAACACTTACGGTACGGTCCAAAGTTATAAAACCAGCGCTCATACTCTGAGATATCAGGCCTGTGATCCCGAGCTAGAGAAGGATGTTGTGAAACCCGTTAGTATTCCCACAATGAACTTCAGAGGGAAAAAGCGCACATTTCCATGGTTGTGATTGGTTGCATATTCGTCCCAACCAATCCCAGACCAGTGAAAACCACGGCTTTGTGCAGAATTATCAGTGTCTCTCTGACATGCACAAACAATAAACCTGCCCTGAGCTCTCCTTTTCCACACCACATGAATCTCTCATATGGCAGGCAGATGGCATGTAAAGACAACACATTGCATTTACTTACAGATGGAGCCAATTCAAAACATACATGGTCAGCAGATGCCTTGCTGAATCGGCCACATAAGCATGCCATGTTTGTACATGCAACATAAATAGATACAAAGGGCAGTAACTTGTCGCTATGAAGGGTGGCAATACGCACCAGACTGTCATGTTGTGCTGCCTTACCTGTGATCTCAGGTGTGTCAGTCTCACTCCATGTGTAGCCTGAGTCTGGAGCTGCATAACTAACATCTGAATACAGCAGAGAAGGTGGAGCTATCAGCAACTACAAGGGTTACATTTAGGCTGCTTAAACTAATGATACACGCATTAACCTCTTTGTCTTTAGTGCTAATTAGCCAGTGTTAGCATGGTAAACTAAGATGGTGAACATTATTGATGACACAGAGTAAGTGGGGACATTTTCTGTTTCCCAAGTGACAACAATACAACACAATACAATAAAGCTAATTTGGGTAATGTTTATATATTTACATATATATACAGTATATATATAGAAAAAGAAACCAAACTACATCAGAGCAACTCCAGACTTTACACTTGATTACATCACAAGTTTGACTTCTATTTCAAGGCTTGTAGTCACAAATACTGACTGAACTTTCCCAGGTCATGGAAATAACATATTGGAATTCTTCATTTAGGTGGGTTTTTTTCCCTTTAACACTTGACACCTTATCCTCATGGTTTGCTACAACATGATACAACTGAGATGCTTTATTGCAAAACTATCTTTTGTAGTAGGTTTTCTGCGGTTTCCTTTAATTCATCACCATAGAATAGGCTGTGAGTCGAGACAAAGTCTTACAAAATGTTCCTGACTGTAAGTGAGTGTACTCTACTCTCATGAGGCCATATAGTTGGTATTAGATTAATACATTAAAAGTGTAGATTTAGCTTAAATATTGTACCCATACCAGTCTTACCTTAGTCGTTTTGAACATTAAATAACACATTAATATTTGTAGTAGAATAAGTTTATGCTATTCAACTACATGTTAAATAAGCATGGTCTATTTTGTACAGTATTTGGTACCTGCTGGTCGTCGTGCTCCAGGAAACCAATCAGGACGAGGAAAGGAAGGAGGCGCCCAATCCCTTCTGGGAAAAGCTGTGCGGGGAAAGATTAGAAAGCTGTATTCAGGACAAGCATCAAGGAGGAGCATACTTGTGACCTCCACTAAACCTGCCACGTTATAGTGGGGTATGCACAAGATGTTCGGCCTTGAGTCATACAGTGGTCACTCAGACAGACAGAAAGACAGACAGTGACTGAGCGACAAAAGGTTGTTTTAGTGAAGTTACATTTTTTATGGTAGAGAGACAGAGGAAGCTGTGTTTTCTCTTTTATACCTGCTGTCCTTGGTAGCACAATTTGTTCACTAGGACTTAAAGTTTTATTATATAATTTGGCAAAAACATCAGAATTTGACACGGCTTGAGATTATTTGAAATGTGATTGAACACTAGAAGCCCTAACAGCTGAGCAAAACCATAACAGTGTCTGTCTAAACTGACTGAGCCATGGCAACACACTTCAGTTAACCCCTCCCTGTGGTGGATGGGTAGCTTACACAAACACAGAGCCTGGACTCTGAGGTTCCCATCCAGTGGCAGCTAGTGAGCAGGGCCTTTGTTGACCGGGACGGGACGGGAGTGCCCAGCCAGCAGCCCATTGAAGCGTGGGAGTATTATTCTAAAGTTGGTGTCAAACTAGGGACAGTGTAGATAGTAGGACGCAGAGATTAGCCTAATCTGCTGCTGGTCAAAGGCCCAGCAAAATACAGCAGACAGCGTTGTTATTTTTTTTGATGAAACAGGTGCTTTAAAAGGATTGACTTTAACTCTCCTGATCATACCCACTTCAGTGGTCACTGCGGCCAGAAGGTCAGAGCAGGACCAGGGAAACTGATCCTCACCTTGGGTTGTAGCTCAGTCTGCAATATGTTTGCAGGAGTGTTGGCAATATACAATTTCTCTGAAAGTCTTAAAACAAATTACATTTTAACACCAACGAACAGAATTCGACACGTTTTACAGTTTTTTTTTCATGAATCTTTGTGGTTGTCAAGTGGGCATATCTCATTACAAACGTAAGGTTAAACTGGGTCGTAACATTTCCAGAAAGCTGAGCAATAAATTCGAACATCTGTTTGGGGCAGCCGGGTGGCAAAGCAACTAGTGAGAAAACCCTTTAACTCGTAAACTCCAAAGTCGGAAAGCATCCAACCCTACTGGAGCGTCCCTGAGAAAGATGTCGGATCCCTGCTGGCTCCGGGGGCGCTGCTGCGTAGCTGATCCCCACCTCTGACCTCTGACCTCTGACCTTAAGCCTAAAGAATTTCCCTAAGGGGTTCAATAAAGTATCACATTATTATCCACAAGCTACCTGTTATCAAGCTATCTGAATAGCTGCTCTCCGCACTGACCGGGTTCTTGAGACAATCTCAGCAGAAACCGATAAATGATGCACTAGCTTGAAACAGCTCACACTGCGTTTTAGAATTCATATCATACAATCAACCATCATTTAAATAGTAAATATAGTCTGTCTCATTTTGGGGATGTATGGTTTGCATTCCACAGAGGAAAAAACAGAAGCACATTCTTCAGCGAGCCAAACCTAGCCTGGTTTGACCAGCGAGAGCTTTCTATTCTTGACAGTCTGGAGAGTGGACCCAGATCCTGCAGCGCTGTGGATCGGGTCATACATCTCTCTGGGAGCAGCACTGGGCCACTTGGTTCTGCTGCTTTCATCTCTCTCTCCCTCTCTGCAAGCTTTTACAAGGGAGGGGAAGAGGCCAGACCAGATGGGATCTGTCATAAGATGTTATTACAGCACTGCAAGAGCGTGTTTCTCATCGTGGTCTTATCTGAAAGGTAGAGTTTGCTGCTGTCTCAGAATAGTGGCGCTGTGTCGCAAGATAAATTCTGGATGATGATATCCAATAAACTTCGGTTATCTCTGAAGCATATTGACTCACTGCTCATTTTCTCATGTGGGTTCAGTGTAAGTATGAAATGTAATTCTGCCCGTCGTTTTAAGAGGACTGGCCACGCATTGAACCACAGCATCCCACAGAAGGTAAACATTAGTGTTGCTTTATAAAGCATTTCAACCAGGGTTTTATTGCCCTGGTTGTTCCACTGTTTGATCGGACCTGTTGACTTCTCTACGTCAGTGAGTGCCTCTGCTAGTGCGGTCTGAGAACTCCCGCTCAGTGTCTGGAGATACTTACCAGGGTTTGACTGGCTGATGGTTGGGGTCCGCTCGGGTGGAGCCGGCTGAACTCTGTTAAAAGCTGTTGGTAGCGATGAGAAACAGGCAGATAGAATAAGAAAGGAAAAGGAGAGAGAAGGGGGGCAGAAGAGAGCTTCAGTTCTGGGTTTCCATCCACAAATGCAGCCCAGCTGTTTTGCTTTGAGTGAAGTTGAAGGAATTTTCTCCACAGCATGATATCAAAAACAAAAGGATATATGCTGGGCGTATTTACAGGCCTTAACTCGGCTTCGTTTGCCTCTTTTCATCTCGGAAAATGAAAACACCAATAAGAGGATGTGCCTGATGACAGAGAACAGCGGTTATCGTGAAAGGAATGTTAGCTGAGATTCTTGATGGAGTGGATTAGTGGTGACCCTGGGGTGAAGATCACAGGGGCTTATGGAGTATGGATATGAGGGTCAGCCTTACGGCGGCCTCCATCTCCTAGATTCTTGTTCCAACATAGACATCTGTCCCCCTTGCTGCCCTTGACCCGCATTCCCTGTCAGTCCCACCATGTCTACCTGTTTGTTACTCTGTGTGATAATGAGGAGGCTGACCTGGGCCAACTGGAGAGGATGGCTGTCTTCTGATAGCCGACCCTGCCTCTGGTCTGCGCAGACCTAGGACCAAGATTGGGAAACAAATCATGATAATGATGATGATGATGATGATATACATAAACCGAACATGATACGCACTAAATCCTTGGGTTAAAAACCAACCCCATGTGGCTTCAAGCATCACCGCAATAGAAAGTCCCTCCCCTTCCGGTGGACCACAATGGGACCTTTTTTTGGATAAAATATGTATGGTAGTGAACGGTATATAGATAAATAATGTTTTGATTCTGTATGAATTGTGCTATGAATAACGTATATGATGTTTGTTAATTTGGAAAAAAACATTTTGCTAGTCAAAATCAAGTCGCAGTTTGTCGTAAAACTGTTGAAGTATGAGAATGTGAAAATATATAATTAGAAAGACTACCCACCTAAAATTCTCTTATCAGTAGGCAACCGCCTGAGCTCAAGCTACCATGCCTGTGTGTATTGTACTGGGATGTACTCACATGAGCAACGTGTCTCATGTAAGATAACATTGCATTTGTGCGTGGAACATAGGTAATGTACCTTGTTAGCTAGGTGACGAATTTGTGCAAAACTAGCGGTTTCACTGAGTGGTTTTAGAGTGCTATGAAAAACTGTGACTTTATTGACTTGCAAAATGATCTATTAATTTGGTATCATATGTGCAATTCATGGCACAATTCAAATTGTATCAAAAAATGATTGTCACTCGCTGCTGACTCTTGACTATGACTATTTTTTTCCAAAACAAGGTCACATTGGGAACATATGTGCTATATGCTATAGTTTATAGGCCTAAACATTACAGATAAACATCAGCATGTTAGCATACTGATGTTAGCATTTAGCTAAAATCACCACTATGCCACAGCCTCACAGAACTGCTAGCATCGCTGTAGACTCTTGTTCAAGAGTCATTCTCACTTAAACATTGCATTATAATCGAGATAAAAAGTTAAAAATGATTGCTGATATGGATTATCACTGTTGTATAATCCATATCTGTTGTATTCAAGTGATGGTAATCACTTGAATACAACAGAGTAGAAGTTGGGCTTCTTCAGAATAATCTGGTCTGGCCCTGTGTTAGAAAACTAGTAAAAGTCTTTTAAAGCAACAGAACAAAGATGCCATGCAGAGTTTACATAAATCAGCACAAAAGAAGAGCAAAGAGCAAATGTTAAGACAATCTCTGGCTAAAGTAGAATTAAAAAAAGACACATCAGGAAGATTAAAGCTTGGTTTACCTGCACTGGCACGTTGTGGGAATCTATTCGGATAGGCACTTCCTCTGAATACTTTGAAGAAATGCCATGGTTAAGATACATTGTTGCATTTGGTGTAAAGGACTTTCCAGAAACTGCAGAATCAGTGAGAGAATTGACATACCTTGGCTGGGACTCTTTCCTTGACCATTCTGTAAGTGTCCTATCCCAGTGTTGAGAATAACAGAGTGTAGGCAAATACAGACAAAACAATTGTAATGTAAATAAACATAGTCGTGGATTAAGTATAAACCAATAAACAGGGTCATGCCCCTAATGTTTTAAGTTTTGGGCTTAAAACAAGTGAACTGAATTGATTTCCATTATTAAATAATAAGTTGTGTCATCGATAATGACAAACTTCCTGTGAAAGCAGGACCACCGATACCTTTAATACAGAATCCATGATTAATCCTGACACTATTCCCCAAGGATATCTCCTAGAAACCTATGTTCCAATATAACTAAACTGAATCCTCAATTATGTGTCATGTGAAAAATATTTTCATGAGAACATGGAAGTTTTAGCTGGTTAACGTTGTGAGTTGGAACAAAACTACATAGTTATATGTATGTGTGTGTAATAATATATGGTTTTGGTTCAAATAAGTAGCCTAGGTTTGTCAGTAAAGTAAGTACGTCCTTAACCGCGTACGACAACCACAAACAGTGTGGTCCTGGGTGAGTCTTGTGTTTGTTTGACCCATCCATCCCTCGACCCATCAACCCACCAACCCACCCCAACCTCCTCCATGCACAGACTTTCACAGACTTGTACTTGTGAAACGTCAGACAAACGTAATCAGAGACAAAATATGTTTCCCTCGAAATGTAACTGAGAATGCAGGTTCATTGTATGGGAACGTAATTTTTAGGAGACATGGCTGACACTCCCATATGACTTATGTAACGCAAACGCACCATGCTTGATATATTATTCCTGCATACAGCCCAGAGTAAAGCAACACCCTCTCATGTCACCAAAAAAAAGAAGCCCTCTTTGCTTTGCTTCACTTACTTGAACTTGCGGATGCCACAGAGGCAAGGTATGGGTGACTGCTGCCTGGATAGAAGAAAGACAAATGGGGTGCCAATATGGAGAGGAGAGAGATAATGTTACAGAAGATGAAGGAGAGGGCGGCGGTTGGGAGGTTGTCTGGCACACAGCCCATCTCATTTACACACATACCTTAAGATATTGCAGCATTGTCTACTCACTGTAGCTGCATTTCTATCCAAAATGGGGCAGATGACTCACAGTGATTACCGTCTGATAATGTTTTCATGTAATGAGCGTGATGAAAGGTCTGGTGATCAAGTGTACAGTGAAGTCAGTCATGCGACAGAGCAGCACCATACTAACTTCATCACAGACCTGCTGTAATTTGTCATGATTACAGTTGTGACTTGGTAATTAACAGCTGCAATCATTTGTCTTCATCACGCACTTTCACACAAATAAAAGCTTGTTCTGGCAAACAGTATGTCTAGTTACAAGCTGCTAATGTTAGTTAGACACGCTCTTCTGTATGGATTGGTATTATTGGATTATTAACAGCATCCTGCATCCAAGTAAATACGCAATCCTACACATAACATGCATGTATCCATGGATTAAGAGGAAAGAATGAGCTTTTTGTACATGTATGTATGTATGAAAAAGTATGTATTATTCAAGAGTTTGTTTTATTCACCTGCATCCCTGACTTTATGGACAGCAGCTCGAGGCTTGATAGTAGTGGGTGGTGGTGGAGGTGTGGTGGTGGTGGGAGCCGGTGTGGTGGTGGTGGTGGTGGTGGGTTCAGGTGTTGTAGTAGTGGTGGGTTCAGGTGTTGTTGTCGTAGGCAGTGCTGTGGTGACCGCGGGGGATTTGGCCTCCTTCTGACCTGAAAGAAGACAGATTGAGACAGATTTGTGTACAAGATGGATGGACGGGGAGGAAGAGCGTCTACAGTAACCACTGTGTTGTCATGCATTCTTGACATTCTTCACCAGGCTGCAGCGCTCCGACTCCTCATTCAACCTGAGCGAAGTTCAACATGCCAGACTCAAGCGCGGGGATGTCTGAGTAGTAACCTTTTGTCCCCAGAACACACTGATCTGGTGATTGTAGGCCAACAGATGTCTACATGTCTGGGTTAAAACTGTGCTAGGTTGGTTTAAAAGTTTCAGATTTATACTTAACCTTTGTTTTAACAACATTTTAATGACTATATTTTAATGTGGGAAAAGTCCTAAATAACGGTTGCGAGCTCTTGATAACTACGGGACATATTTATTAATAGTGCATTATTTACGCTGTGTAATGTATTGAGACGGGGCCCCTTTTAACTGTTACTCCATCAAATGACATGTTGTTGCTCACTGGTACGTTCAAGTGCAGATGAAGAAAAGGAGCATAGAGGACTTTGAGCATCAGCGATGTAACTTTCAGAATGTTCCCAGAAATAGCCTCGTCCCAAACAGCTAGCTTTTAGTAATAGGTGTTTTGCTCTGGACTCACAAGTGCAGTGTAGAGTGGGACATTGTTGTGATTTGCGAATCTCGAGAAAGCTGCATAAGCCCCTTCCCAACAGGCACGTTTTGAACAGGCACTGCACTAGCATGCTAAAATATAGGCTAGTTCATTAAAATGCTTTTGAAATAATTGAACATGATTTTTTTATTATTACAAACCACCAAAGAATTGCTTACTGGGTCCTTATCAGATTATCCTAGCATTGTGAAACACTTTCTGTCAATCCACTCAATGACAAACTATATGTAATGCACCAAAATTCATCTAAACGTAAAGATGCGTAATACAAGTGTAAAAAACAACAACCCTCCTCTCACTTGTTTTCACGTAGGTTGGTCTTGAGGGCACATAGTCCAGAGTAGATGGGTAGATCACTCCTCTCTTTGGCTTCCCCACTGAAACACAACAGAGCCAGATATTGGTTGGAGGGATAACTCTAAAGAACTGTGTTCAACATTATTTCTGTCATCATTTATACCTGAGACAACAAACGACTCCCGCCACTTAGGTAGAGAAAGGGAGCGCACTCCATTTGAATTACTGCCTTTGTAGATGTTCTGCCCAGCCATCTTCCTCACTATCACCTTTCCTCCTGTGTTGGTGATAACACCACTGTGGATACAGAATGCATTATCAGATATTGCTGGTAAAAGTCTAATTTGACCGCCATAGAGATGTCTCACATCCATCACTCTACTGTTTACCTGTGGATGGCTGCATTGCAGATGCTGGAGATGGAAGCGAACACGCCAGTCCCATAGACTTGCTGCTTTGTCTCCTTACAATGTGCGGGACATTTGGCTATGAACTCTGGGAGATTGATCTTTCCAGCTCTGACATCACACTCTATGTCTGGAACAACTGTGGAGGAAAGAAGAAGTAGAGCGAGATGGTTGCCAGACAGGATAATAGACAGGTCAAGATCGTTTTCATTAGATGATGAGGTTACATATAACCATTATTTCAACAGCAGAGCAATTAGAACAATTTGTCAACTCATTGATTAATCAGTTGACAGAAAAACAATCTGCAACCATTTTGATAATCAAAAAAAAAAATTTCAAGCAGAAATGCCAGATATTCCCCAGGTTTAGCATTTCATTTGTATTATGGGACAGTTATAATATTGAATATTCGGTGGGATAAATTAGCAATTTCATGACATCACTTTAGGAAATCACAATGAGCATTTTATGGATTAAATGATTAATTGATTGATAAAGAAATAATAGGCAGAACAATCAATAATGATGACAATGATTGTTGGTTGCAGCCATAATACCAATGACTACACTTCAGCAGGTAGCAAATGAATGGGTCCTGGGATATATTCAGGAAATACATATGTATATATATAATACATATAAACTTAACACACATACATATTTCTGCATCATAAAATGTATTATTTTGTTTTATTTACAGCCTGAAAATAAACATTGGAACGATGATGAGGTGATTTAGAAATGATATACTACTTTTGAAAAGTGAATTAAAAGAGACTGCAGTGGAGAGAGCCAATGGAGACAATAACACTGGAAATGACAGAGATTACAAGCTCGCTTGTTGATGATGTCTACCTTGCTTTGGTTTCTTGTTCTTTGATCCGTTAGGCTTGGCCCAGCAAGCACAGGACAGGAGGAGCGCTGTGGGTCATGCGGTGAGAGTTTCACATAATAGCAGTAAGTAACATAATCATCACTGTGTTTACTGTACACACAAAACCTCTCAGACAGGATACTGATGTTTGATGCTGTGAATGAACAGAAAATAGAGTCTGAAGGAGACATGAAACACCGTAGATGAGGACGATATACTGTATTTGAAACCAGCGTACTCCAGCAGAGAGACATACGGGTTGCTCACCAAGGCAGATGGCAGTGAGTGATGTTCTGATCATGATCGGTGCTGGTTCAGCAGATCAGCCAGGTGTCCTTGTCTAACCTCCCAACCTTAGAAAGAATACAAGCAGCAGAGTTTCACTGTTATCCTCTCAAACACATTTCCTGTTTACTGCTCGCTCGCTGAAAGTAATTTTGGACACTTTCCTCAACATTTCAGAGTGGTGTCTGTCAGCTGGAAACAAGACAGAGTAAACTTGTGCCACTGAGATACATTTTCCAGAGATTCTTGAATAAATAGACAGACCGTGGACTGTAACTACACAGAGAAGAAGACTTGTCTAGACAAATCTGGCCAATTAAAAACATTTGAAAACATTTATTGTAACTCGCACCAACTTACACCAGTATTTTTGTATTTCAGCATAGCATGATGTGTCTTGTTCCTATTATTTGGGTTAAAAAAATTGCAAATCAGAAGCTCCACAGGGAACGTCTGGTCTGAGGCAAAACAGTATGCAAGATTCCTCCCTCTATCTAAGGAGTCAGAGTCAATTAAAGAGAACACACAGACACAAATGAATGTGTAAGGAATGGGGAACTGTGTTCAATCAGATGGCTTCTTTGTTTGACACCAACAACCACATCAAGCTGGATCCCAGTTTGAAATACAGTCTGTTTACAGTAGACACAGGACATTTCTTTCCTGTGTCTGTAATTCTGAGTCAAAGGTTATACCCATGTAAAGACATAAATCAAAGTGGAAGCCTGTGTTAACGAGAGCAGAAGTGGGTCATTCCAGACACTGCAGGTCTGTTGTACTAATCACAGTGCTACAACAGAAAGCCTGAACTAAAACAGTCAGCCAGAGAAAGTCTTAAGAAGGCTGGAAGATTAACTAAATATGAGAGCTACCCCAGTCCCTGCTCTGTGTTGAGGAGGTGGGACGGTCCTCCTTACCGAGGGAGGTGATGACTGAGGCCTCCCTGTTAACAGAGGAATGCCGTACCTCCCACGAGGGCGGTGTCCTGTCTGTCACTGCTGCCACACACCAGCAGGTTCAATCTGATCAAGTGGGAACATGTGATCATACAGCGACCTCTGAAGCAGGTTCAGATGTGATGCAGGCTGTGACTGCATGCACGTCAGCAATATGAAGTAGTACTATTGAAAACACAATGTAAAAATCCACCTGTCTTATCCGATTTGTGACAAGAAGATCGCTGATTGTATCCCAGGAGGATAAATCTGAGTGGGGAGTCCCGATACAACTAGCCTACTGAGAAGCCCTTGAGCAAGCTTGGCCTTTGACCTTCAACTGCTGCAGTGAGTTGTCAGGTGTGAATGTGAGTGAATAAGTGTGTAAGTGTGAACAGGTCAAGACTTCCCAGGATAAATAAAGGTTTTAAAAAAAGAATTGGCAACAAGTCATAATGATTGATCATTGATGATTGTAACTGCTGGAATAAAGAGTAATACATACTATACCATATTTTAATCATCAAATAAAACCAGTAAATAGAGCACAAAGTGAGCAGTGACAGAAACATTTCAATTTCTCCAAATTAAATTCTGCTGTCTGATACAAACACTTGTATATGACCACAGAAAAAGACTCCAAAAGAAAGTTTGGGGGAAATTCCTATTTGCATATTTGATGAGAGATAGATGAGGTGAGAACTGATACCTCCCATGCCTACATACTAAATATGAAGCTAGCGCTAGCAACTGCTTAGGTTATCTTAGCAAGACCAGAAAAGAACAGAAACAGCTAGCTTGTCTCAAACTCTGCCTACCAGCTCCTTGAAAGCTCACTAATGAATGCTACATTTACATTGTTCTAATTCAAACAACTACAAGTTGTGGTTTTAAGAGAGGTTATGTGCGGGGCTATCACTTGGCCGGTATCTCCGCAGGTCACCTGGCAACCTAATGGTGACCACAGGAGCCCAGGAATTCACTGTGCCTAGCCAAGAAATAGTCTGGCAAATACACCCCGGTAAAACAAACAACATGCTGGTTTTACACTTTGTTTTTTTTTGCATGGATTAAAAAACGTTGTCTGAGTACCTTAAAACTCAAGAGTGAACTGTCCCCTGAACAACAGCATCCTGCGCTGGGTCTTCATAAAGCAGCATTGGTATAAAGCAGTACAGTCAGGCTGGCAAATAGCCTAAGACATCTCTATTACCTATTCTACAAAAAGTGTGAATGAAATGCACGATTTCTCATAATGATGGTGTTTTTAGAGCGAATACACACCACAAACAAAACACTTCATGTTAAGGTAAAATGAATATAGCTGTGGTTGGGAGTGATAGGACTTTCCCTAATGTAGCTCTACATTTTTATCTGACATTCATGAGCACTGACATGATTTTTTCCAGTGTTGTGCTTTGACAGGCAGCTGGATCACTGCACTGCAGTCAGGACTACAATTTGTCCTCGCGGTGGAAGAAATCTGAGGCTGGGAACAAGCTGGGACAGATATGTACATCTACAGTACAGGAGACACACCTGAGGTGAATCAGCAGGCTTCACTGGATAATGCAAACTACAAAACTGATCTGTCATACACCTGTGAGGAAATCTAAATCGTGAACACCATGTTCCCCAATGTAGAGCTACTTTCAGCGTGCGAATGCTCCAAAAGAAGCCTTTGTTCAGTGAATCTGTTCCTCTGAAAAATCCTTTAAGAGAGGTATAATATCATTGTAGGACAAAATGTGGAGAGAAAAAAACGCGTCCTCCTCAAAGCAGTGAACCGTGGTGCAAATGATATCCTTTGACAAACACTGTAGGGAGTTTCCTGTACAGTAGATAATAGATCCTGAGGGGAGTGGCAGAGATACAATCACACACACACATGCACACACACACACACACACACACACACACACACACACACACACACACACACACACACACACACACACACACACACACACACACACACACACATACAGACACATACACACACACACAGACACACACACATACACACACACACACACACACACACACACACACACTTACATTCAACTAAAGGATCAAATAAACAAACAGAGACTGAGATCTGATCACTTATCACAGATAGCTTTGGAGAGGGCCACTGTATGTGAGGGCTTTCAGACTCACCACCACCATAAAACACAAACAGGGTGGCGTATATACCATGTAGGTGTTGTGTATCTCGCTTACACCTGCTTTAAACTTAACATGGGCTGCATCTATAGCTTCAGCCAGCCTTTTTCAGCGCCAACATGCATTTTTCCCCAAACCCTCTTCTGCATCATATTTCTGCTGGGTGGGGGACGCAACAAACTGAGAGACTGATTTTCACAGTCCCTTGCAACAGATGAAAGGTTCTGTGCAGGGGCCTCAGTCATTGTCAAACCCAGGAGCTCAGACAGGTCACATAGTTTGAGGAATTAAAGCACGGTTCAATTTGGAATAACATTCTCATACGATATGGATTACATGCACAAAACAAGATTACAAGGCAAAGCAGTTTTGTGCATAGAACACTGGTCTGCTAGTGCTGGTGGAATGAACATTATCAGCTCCTACAGGCAAATTTCCGGTGATTTTCCCGTTGAAGTGCCCAGAATCTGATAAAACAGGATGAAAATCACACCTGGCAGGAGTGTCACAAATATACAGGGGGCTATAATGCAAACAGGATGTATGGTGGCTGTCCGTTCATATTTCAAAGACCAGCACACAATAGGTTCTCAAAGCATGGGCAGACCACACACACCTGTGGATGATGCACTACAGTCTTCTTAGAAGTGTTTGAAGGCAGTTGTTGCCCTGATGATAATGCACTGAAAATGTCAACATCTCCAGCTTTTACATAAGCAATAGTGGACTTTGAGGCTGTGGAGCTTCATGCCAAAACACAAGCCTGCATTTTAATCTTCCTCCATTTCAGCAGCACCCACATTCCTTGTCTGGGGCTGGGCAGTGTAAATGCAACGAGCGTAAGTACCAAAGGGGGACTGGGGATTATTCGAGTATCAGGACTTGCGTGGAACTTGGTTTCACAGTGTTCCTGAGTGATGGCATGACTGCAGTGAGCAGTATTTACACATACCCAGTGCCAGGGAGTGTTGAATCCCAGCATTCACAGGTGTCAAAAATGTACTGTAAGCATGTTAGATGTGCCAAGTGTTGTAGCAACAAGCCTACTAAAGAACCATAGAAGAGAACAGGCACACAGGAAAGCCAACGTGTCTCTACAGGGTCATTTCTGTAGCCTTTTGGGCTGCTGCTGCCAGGACAGTATTTGTTTATCACGCACAGAACAGGCTAAATTACTTTAATTCTTGGCACAGGCTCTAGTGCAAGTCAGAGCATGTGGTCGAATTCTGGACACATTGTGTAGAGACCACCTGTGCCTAATCAGGCTTCTTCAAAACATACAGAAAGAGCACTCAAAGGAATGTCAAACATAACGTGTAAGAAATAAAAATAAAGGCTGAATAACTCACTTCTCAGGGTTGCTGATGAGTAATTTCAAATGTAGACTTAGGCTAGCCAGATAGAAGTAAATAAATAAAGCTGGATCATTACCCCACAGATATAGGTTGTAGGCTAGTATGAATGATAGTATAGCTAAATTCATTAATCTAAAAGCCTCACTTTGAGGAGGAGGAAGAGGTGTTCAACCAAAAGAAAAATAAGAAAAATACACCGAAAGGAAAACAAACAGCAGCGGTGCGCTTATTTGGGCAGCCTGTCAAATCTCTGCTGAAAGTTCTGCTGAAATAAACCTTAGAGTCATATGTTAATAAAAGTTCATAAAAAGTATAAACGTCAAAACATCGCGTAGTGTTGGTTAAAATTCCTAACAGACCTGATTATCACAAGGACTAAAATTCGCTTGGCCGCAGAGGGTATCAATTACGCGCGATTACGCACCATTTAAAAATGGATAATTCATTCACGCTACGTAGCAGCAAACACAAGCCCCCCAGTTCAAATGTGCAGCTCAATAATACCTCTCTGTTCCAAACCTCATGAATGAGGTAAACTTACCTGAAAAGGTAAAATAGTCCTCAAGACGTTAAAACAAAAGTAATTCCCTGCGCAGTTTCCCCCCCGAATCCTTACACTTTCATTGAAAATAAATGCTGGGACCAGCGGGCGTGTGTGCAAGCACTGAACTGTTCCACCTGGACTTGTACTCCTGCATGATTGGAGCGCGCATTAAAAGTGAACGGGACGGGGCCAGAGTTTCCCCTCTTTGCCCGTCCCACTTCAGGCACCCAGCTCTTCACCCAGGCACAAGAAGATCAGTAAGCCCGTGAACGTCAGGAGGATGCAAGACCTGGCACTCAGCAACATCAGTGCAATCATCATTTTGTTTTTATATGATTGTTGTTGTCAACAACAACAACCATATACATATTGGAAAGAAGAAGCCAACACAGTTTTGGAATACCCAAAGGAAGGGCTTTGCTTCATAGTGGAACTTTAAGTTGCATATTTTCTGTTATCTTAAGGAGGAAACTGAGCTATGATTCTGGTTCTGTTCTGCAACTAATCTCTTCATCTGTCTTAGAAATAAATCAAATAAGAGCAGCGTGTAAACTGTCACCAGATTAACCACTGCTCCTCCAGCAAATAAACCAATCAACACCTATTTGAGAAACAGACACTTCAAGTCGCATCCACTCTCACTGTGGGGTGTGTGGCTTTTGTCCCCTGCCGTGGTCCCCAAAGAGCCCCTAACACACACACACACACACACACACACACACACACACACACACACACACACACACACACACACACACACACACACACACACACACACACACACACACACACACACACACACACACAAACACACACACACACACACACACACACATGAACATCAACTCTAACAGGGAGAGCCTGTTGGTGTATGCAGATTGGCACACAGGCTGCTGCTTTTATACACTGTATGGATGATTACACTGAAGCTGATTGCCATTTTGATTTAAAGTCTTAAGGCCTCCTGTAAAAGAGCTCATTGTGCGAGTGATTATGGTATTTGCAGAAACCCAGAAACCACCTCGGGAACTTTTTTTTTAAAAAGATTAAGCCTTCATGGCTCATGTAGATAATTGCCCATTGATGTTGCTAGAAATGTGTTGTTTCAGGGTGACTCATTTATCTGTCACCAGTGCCATTAGGTTGAAAGCTTGCCAACAGAAAAAGAAAAAGTTGTACAAAGTCACCACACCCATGGAACAGAGGAAGAGTTTTCACAGTTTTGTGTAATAAATAAAGCCACCCTGCATCACCTGGCAATGCTTCAGTGAATGGAGACACATTTATATAGGTAGGTGGTACAAGACAAAATGTAGTTGGGCATCTATCAGTGAATACATGGCCCTTGGGGGCAGTGGGATAAATGGCAGTGTTGTGCCATCACATGCATCAGTTGAACTGAGGGCAGCTCAATATTTCCAGATGTTCCAGATGATTTTTCTCACTGCATTACTGACTGTACATCTCTTCAGCTGGAGATATTCAGAGAGGATTCAGGTAAATCAGTTATATGTTGTTGTTACCAATTTGGATTGAATGATTGCCGTTAAGCGTTGGAAATGAAAATGTGTGAAATCCCACTTAAGATTCAGGAGATAATTGATTAACATTGGCTACACATATAGTTTATTAACATGGGCAAGACCAAAAAATACAAAAATACTCTTAATCTCCCCTTTTAATTCAAGTGAAATGTCTTTAGAGCCTGTCACACCAGTACTCTGATGTCTCAATGTGTGAGGGCAGGTCAGTGTGGAAGACCCCCTGTGGGTCAGATGGAGGAGTCTGAGGAGGGCTATTGACCCCTGAGTCACTGTTGGCTGCGGCATATTTCGACTCTGGCTTTTGGACGGGAAGTGATGCAGGTGGGGGCGTGGCCTCGGCCTTGGGTTTGATGTTTTGAAAGTGTTGCAGACGCACCAACTCCTTGCGTTCTCGCGTGCACGGCAGCAGCACAGAGATGTCCTTGCGAAACTTGGAGCTCATGCCAAAGTAGATGAGCGGGTTGTAGAAGCTGGCAGACTTGGCAAAGAGACGGGTGATGATGCTGGTTGTGCTTGGCACATGGAAGCCCCAGGCTGACCACATAGACACAACTGCATATGGGGACCAGGCCATGATGAAAGCTGTGCAGATTACAATGGAAATCTAGACAGGAACATGAGGGAACAATTGTCAGGACTGGAATAACGTGAGTGGAGCTTTATTACAAATCTGGCATTTTTAAGTAGAGCTTTAAAGAATCTCATTTTACTTGTCCAATTAACTGTGTCTAATAAAATCCTCAGAAATAAAGAAAAAAAAATCCTACCCTTGTGACATCTCTCTCGACCTTTCTTTGACGGGTGGTGAGGAAACCATCTGCCGACATGGCGTTAGTGCTTTTCACTGTGTTGATAATGGAGATGTAGGAGAACATCATGATCATCACAGGGATGAAGAAGCAGAAGATGAGTATAGAGATGATGTAGGACTTGTGGATGGTGGAGTAATTGGCTTTGGACCAGTCCACCTCACAGGTGCCATAACCTCGATCTAAGGATCACAAGACCAAGAGGTCAGATTAAGGTTTTTTTTTTTTCTTTAAATAAAGTCTTATACTCCTCTCTGTTGTTCTGATGTGAGAACAGACCTGTGTAGCTGCCCCAGCCAAGCAGTGGAGCAACAGACCAAAACATCGCTCCGGTCCAAATGCAGATGAGTGATACGGCAATGGTGTTGATGCTGATACAGTAAGCTGCAGAAACGCACAGGGAACAAGATTACAACATAATGCTCCTAAGTTACGGAACAGATTGGGTGATTGTTTGCAGTTTGAAAAGGTTATGACTTTGGCGAACGCAGGACAGAAAAAGTGAGAGGCACTTAAAGATGCAGCATTCTTGACTTGTTATGAATGTCAAGTTGTGACATTTATTGAACAATGAGCTCTTTTCTCATATTACAGCCTTTGCAAACATCTGAGACTGAAAAGAACCTCTGTTGACAAAGTACACATAGCTTTGTATTCAGGGTAAGAAAGAAAATCTATTTCTGAGCGACGCTCATATCTTATGTCAATATACCACATGAGAAGTGCAGTACAGTTTGTGAGAGAGGAGAGGCAACATATAGCGTCTTTGTTGCTATGGGTTACTCAGCTTTGTTAGGCTAAAAACGTTATAGTGTTGCTTGGATACCTGAATATTTACCTGGCATAAATGATTTTCATTTAGATCAGAAATCATGTTGCATTTGTTTGATTTTCATCTACATCAATATCTGCAGCTGCACTCTGGCACACAACATTTGATGATATCCCATGTGTACCGCTATGGTAAAAAAAACACACAAGTTTATATAGCTTGTGTTTTATGAACAGCCACAAACCTCCTATCCCGCGCTGCTGACAACAGAGGCAGTTGCTCAACCTAATTTCCATATAATTAAGACATTCTTCAGCATCAGTTACACTTGAAAATAGAAAATGTCACCTCAAGTTAACTTAATGACATGTTGGTGAAATGTAAATGAAATTGTTGAAGACAAGTGGTAGTAATTTCCACAGCTGAAGCTTTCATTAGCACTGAAAAACAGACTTTTCTGTCAGATAAGAACAGCTGGAATGTGAGGCGGGCAGAGACGCTGGTTTTAAAGCTGTCTTCATGTTCTCTCACATGAACGCAGGGATGTTAGACCTGACCTTTGTTTGGGTGGCATCCCTTGATGTATCTGGTGACGCTGATAACGGTTAAGGTGTTGATGCTCGCAAGGCCAAAGAGCAACGTGAAGAAACCGTCTACCTGCAAGAAAACAGAGAGAGGGGCTGGTGAATCATAACATCACGTCTTTAAAACGTCTCTGAGTGGTCATTGACGCCTCAGGGTATAGATCCATTGTGTGCCTAATTGTTCAAGATCGTTGTCTGCGTAGTTTGTTTTTGCCCTGGACTTTATCAGATATAGATGCAACAGCTGAAGGGCGCTTCCTTCCTTTTGTCCAATGTGCTCCAGACCCAGAGAATTTCCTCTGATGTGAGCTGCGTGCTTTTTTAACTTGCACGATCAGCATTGGGGGATTTTTATAAAAAGCTATTAATACATTTGACCTTGATTTCCACAAAGATTTGGTGGAGAAAAGGCTCAATGAGTGCCAAATGCACTAAACCATGAAGCTTTCTAGCGTGCAGTCCATTGCTTGGAAAGAGGATCTTTTAATCACAGCTCTTCTTAAAAGGTATTATGCTACTGTGTTTCAGTCTGGCTCCAACTGTGCAAAACCCAGCTCCCTACTGTGCCATTTCCAGGTGACATGGATCAGTTAGGGTCTCTGATTACTCTCTTGATCTTCCTTAGTTCTAATCCCATTACTGTCAGTCATCACGTTTTTTTCACCCTCACATTCAGCAGACTAGTGGACTACCAACGTATGGACCAGTATGATTTGAATTCAGCACATTTTCTATTTAAGAATTAAGGGCGGTGGCTTCTTGAAATTATGTGGTTTGATCCTATCAGATCATTTCACAGAATAGTTTTTCACCTCTGTAGTTTTTTTTGAAGAAAGTATCAGAAAACTAATGATTTTTAAAATTAGAGTATTTTTTATATGCATTGTACACTGCTTTGACAGTCCTTTCTCTATATTCCCCTTTGCAACATCAAAGAGTCCCATAAGGCTCTATCACATTCAATAATGTCCTGCCCCATAGGGTGCAAAACACAGGGATCTGGCTCAACTTGCAACTGGTCATGTCCCATCATGCTCCATGCAGTAATCTGCTAATGCTTCTCACATGCCTGTCTCCTTCACCTTCCTGCTCCTTGCCTCCTCTATTTCTGTCACCTCTTACTTTCCCCTTATTTATTTCTGTCGCTCCCTCTCTCAGCCCACCTCTCCCAGGGGAAGGTGAAATGAGAGGGGCATTGCTGCTATCCCAATATTTCTCCTCCACCTGAAAACCTGAGATTGGATGCCTGAGAGATGAGGTCATCTAGGTGAATGTACTGAAGCTTAAAGAGTAGCAGACCTCAATTTAAAATATCTCCCTTGCTCAGATTTTGGGGGTTTTCACTCCTGAGACTAAAAAGTGTTCTGGTTTCACTAGCTTGTTTTTATTCACTCACGGATATCACACTTTCCACCACGGCTAGCCTTGAGCAAGAAAAACACCCTGGATGGATTCCAAGCTAAAGTATGACAACTATTTCAGACTGAGGCTGTTGGAGGAGCGAACATAGAGATTCTTAGAAATTACACTCAACAACTTAAACTTTAACCGTTCATTCAATGCATGTCATGAAACATAAGAGCATGCAATTTAATCATGCAATCATGTTCGCTACACAACTTATTTGTTTCCTGTTTGGTTGTTGACAGGTGCCATGCTGCTCGAAGTGTTTCCTCCATTTAAAGGCCTCCAAAATGGTAATCTTATTACTGATTTAACCTCCAGCCCACATGGCTACTAGCATAATCCCACACACACACACACACACACACACACACACACACACAACACACACACACACACACACACACACACACACACACACACACACACACACACACACACACACACACACACACACACACACACACACACACACACACACACACACACACACACACACACACACACACACACACACACACACACACACACACACACACACACACACACACACACACACACACACACACACACACACACACACACACACACATACACAGACAGTGATGCTTCCCAAAGATTCCTTTAATGTACTACATTAATTGGCCAAAGAGAGAGTAGATGCATGTGTTTTTTTTTTTTGCAACAGTCATCACTGTCATGCTGTATAAAACCAACGCTCCTTTGATTTGACTAATTGTTATGGCTTCAAACTGCACCAAAATTTTAAATTTCAAGACAACCAAGTAACTGTCTTTGTGTGGCTTTTACCTGACAGGTCCAGATCCAGGTGATCAAATACCCATCATCCTTGAAGATATTGAATATTTCTAGGATCCCTCTGGAGTAGCCAAAGATGGAGATGCTGGCATCAGAGATGGCAAGATTTAAAGTGAGGAAATCCGTTGACTGAAGCGAGGCCCGCTGTCTATACAGGACAAACATCACTAAACTGTTTCCAAACCAGGACAGCCATCCTACAGAGAGACAAACATACAGCATTCAGTGAATAGTTAGTGAACCACATATTGTTTTGGTATAGTATCATATTGTATGTATTGTGGTCTTTACCTAGTTTGTAAAGTGTCCTGAGATAACTTTTGTTATGATTTGGTACTATAAATAAAATTGAATTGAATTGAATTATAGTACAGTATAGTAGTAGGTTTATAGTATAGTAGCCTATAGTATAGTAGAGTAAAATAAAATAGCTAATTTGAGTATTGTATAGTATAGTAAAGTACAAGAGAGTAGAGTTGTAATATAATATAGTGTAGTAATATATTTGTATAGTATATTAGAGTGTACAAGCATCACTAACTGATTTTAAAGTTTAGTATGATAGCATTAAAAGTGTTATATTACATTTTATTATAGCATAGCGTAGCATAGTATAGCAAAGTATAGTTTAATACAGAGTAGTAGAGTAAATTGTAGAACCTAGAATTGTAACCACGTGATTTTAAAGTTTACAATAGTTGAGTAGAGAAGTTTATCATATAATATATTGTTGGGTTGTATACTATAGTATAGTAAAGTATAGTATAGTATAGTATAGAATAGTATAGTATAGTATAGTATAGGATACAAATCCGGACCCAATAGTTGTATATTAAAGTGGCTTTTAATGTAGTATAGTATTATTGTATAGTAGCAATAGAGTATAGTGTAGATGTGGGTATAATAGTGGATAATATTGCAAAGTAGAGTCAATGGTGTAATTTGCTGTAGAGTGGAGTAGAATGAAGTAGGACAGAGTACATGGCAGTGTAATAATATGCTGCATCGTACTGTTCCTAGTTCCTGACCTCTACCATTGTGTTAGCTGCCAAGAGAATCCCTGGTCTTTTTATAACTCAGTCTGTGTTACAAAATCCCTCGACTGCATTAGTATACGTGGGCCAAGACAAACAGTTCCACAAACACAGGTCAAAGTGTAAGCGGTGCCCTGGCCTTTGGAACCATGAGGAACAACAGTTGTTTTTTTTGATGACTTTTAAATGATGCGTGACCCTTTCTTGCTACGGTCCGGCCTCAGAGATTTAAAGGACAAAACTATTTCTGGTGGGGGGGTATGCTTTGCACTACAGAGTTATGGAGGCCACAATAAGTTTGAACTAAGAGGAAATATCATAAGCATCTTGTCCATAGTTCTTTTATGTCATTTAATTAACTATTGGGTGGTTTACAGTAACAATGGATCATTTTTACATGCGCATTCTTAATGAGTTTACAAAATGAAATGCTTCACCCGTACTTTACATTCCAGTATGATGGTTGACTTACCCAACACTATCAGATAAACTCCGATGATGGTCTCTCCTTGTTCGGATAGAGGAGGGTCTGTATGCAGAGTACTGAGGTTATTATTCCTCCATGGAATATTTACGACCTTCACAGGAAAACCCTTCAACGTTATATCCATGGCCTGAGTTTCGATGCTAAGGCATGAATCCTTGCTGTTCTCGACAGTCACTCTGCCTTCCTCTGTTTTCAGCAGACACAACTGTTACACGAGCAGGAATGACCACTTAGTTCATTTTAAATCCAGCTTAGACCCAGTCACTAATACCTCACCACTCACTGACAAAACGATTACACCTGTAATCCTTACTATTTCTTAGCAACTAAGCAGATTTTGGGTGGAAATCCAAGCCAAGAGGGAAATGTTTAGTCAACTCGTCCACTAATGGGAATATTTTTGGAGGGGTTTAATTTAGCTTAAATTCATTATCTCGTAAAACAAGACCCTCAGCAGAGTCCAAACCTACACTAATGCTGAACTACTGATCACATTACAAACTGCCTCCTTTGTAGATAATATTTGTTAATTGTTTTTTTTACTGCTATTTTACGTGAATGTAATTATGTTTAGCAGCTAAATCGGAAGTTGAATGAATCTTTTTTTTAGACATCAATGCAGACTGGGGAGAGCGGGCTAATTTGATCCTTAGGTGAAGTGTAGTGACCCCCTGTTAGACAAAAGAGGTCATCCATTTTACTCACTCTGATGGCGAGAGGCCCATGGAATAGAATTCCCAGTGATTTCTTATGAGTCATTCTTGTGTCTGAACAATTACAGACGTATTTTGAAAAAAATCTCACATGTGTTTGTGCTTTAGGAAGTTACAACATGAGGCTATACTGCGTGACGTTAGCTCTAGACTGCAGGATGATACAAGTTTGTTAAAAATGGTGCGGTTGGAGACATTTGAGCCAAAAGACCTGGTGGAAGTTGGACCAACTCTCACCCACTAAGATTAATTATGATGCATTCTTACATTTCCTCTAAAATAAAGCCAGAAGAGTATATATATATATATATTAAAAAAAAAGGTCTATTCCAAACATCATCCAGGCCCAACAGACCAACATGGGGAGACATTTTGTCACTTTAGATTTTCTGGAACAGTGTGTCACAGGGTTTGTGAACAAGCTGTACAGTCTGGCAACAATTTACATCATGCTAACCATTTAAAAAAATTCCTTTGTAGTTTGCGAATAAGTCCTGCACCAATGATGACTAACCGGCACCTCCTCTCCAGAGACACGATCTGGTTTTCACTTTAATCACTTCCATTGGAACGGGTCACGCAGGTGATGACTTTAGTCCATTTTACAGTACATACATCTTAATACACACTCAGAGTCCAGAGATAATGAATGTATAATGAAGTAAGTCACAAATTCACTGTGCTCTGATGTCAGTGTGAGGGCATCGTAAACCCTCCATGAACACGCACTGCTCCTATTTCATGGATTAAAACCCTTTTGTTATATGTAAACTTACAATTGCACCACATCTCCCCTCCTCCACTCGTCTCCTCTTCACAGTGAGCTTCTCTGTGGCAACACACCTAACGAAGGGGTAACCTGAACCCCCTCCCCCTCCCCTCCCAGTCTGTGTTTAGATCACAGTGTGCACCTTGTTTCCCTCCTCTGGCCACCACAGAGTGGCTCCGCTGGTCCACAGGATGTGGAGGGAAGGGCCGACGCTCCTGCCAGATGCCTCGGTGCTTCCGAGTCCTCCTCATCAAACCTTTTCTTTGAGGCTCTGAAAGCCAGCTCTGGAGAGAGTGACGGAGTTGAGGGGAAAGTGAACCTCTGACCCCAACTGTCACCCGTCCAGCAGCAAACAGTGAACCCAGTCATCGTTCACCCCCACCTTCGTCCAGAGACGCCACACGACACAGACTCAGCTCTGCAGTGGTGCCTGTGTATGCAGCCCAGAGAGAGGAAGGTTTTCTGATGCCTCTGTGGTATGAGTCCTCTGGTTAAAGTGGATAATGTGATAATGGGGTTGTGGGAGGCATCGTATAGAAACCTCATAGCACAACGTAGCCGCACACACTGCCAGGTGTTGAGGTGCTAGTTTTTACTGCATGACAAATTGTTTATAATGGGAAGTCATGGCATCGCTTTTAACATCCTTTTCATGAATGAACCTATGGTTGTTAGGAATACCATCCTCTTACGGTGAAAGTGAGAAGCAAGTGAACAGCACTTCTCGTGGTATCCGTGTTGAGGACAGCTGCTACTGAGATTATGTTGCTGATAAGCTAACAGGTTAAAAGCCAAGAACTTGCTTCAGCAGGTGCTAATGGGCAGAAAGTATGACAAGTCAGTAGTAGATATTAGTCAAATGTGGCATAGTAGTAGTCCATATTTATGCTCTGTTTTTGGCAAACATCCATCCTGACACATATTTACATATGAAGTTTGCAAAGCTAGGCACAAACCTGTGACACGTACTGTACATTGTACTCAGGTGTTTGCATGTTACAGGACGACATTAAGATTACCTTAACCTTGACACGTGTGTTTGCCGATCACAGTGCAGCCACAGTGGGCCACTGTATCATTCAGCTTATGATGATTAGTCTCTCTCTCTACCTCTGTGAGTCGAGTGAAGCCTGGGATGTGAGGTTAAAAGCTCACAATTTTCCAAATGGAAAATCACAGACACAGATACTATTATGAAGGTGTGTGTTAAAGGCTACGAGCTGTCTGAGGGCAACAAAGCCTCTCTTCACAGAGGACATATACCAGGTCAAGAGACCAATACAGGATCTGCTTAAAAAGGTCTACACACTTTCTCTCTCCCTGTCACTAAATGAGACGCACAGGGACTGCTTGTATGAAGGCACCACACAGTATGGAGGTAAATGGCTTCCCTGTCATTTTTTGGGTCAATCTGTGCATGATATTGGTAAAGTATGTCTTTCACAGCAGTACAAATCTCTATACTTCCTTTTAGTTTGCGTTCACAACTATTGCCTACAGTTATCAGGAGAAAATTTGTGGCAACATTAGTTCAAGGACTTTTGTATTTGTTCCCTCTTACTTCTAAACATAAAACTTTCAAATAGCTTTACATGGGTAGATAGAAAAGATGATTTTATGTAATACGTATGTAATATTTTATGTATGTGACGACCAATTTAAAGGTCCCATATTGTAAACGATGAGTTGCTTTATGAAAACTGTGAAAGTATCAAAAATCTCAATCCAGAGAAATACACAGCCTGTATTCAGAAACGGTGCCTTTAAACAAGCCGTCAGGACTTCTGTACAGTTGTGATGTCACGACTATGCTCTATATAGTAAGGAACTGTTGCTACAGTGCTGTTACAGTCATTCCCCAGAAGCAATGATGGTTCAGAGATGCAGAGAAGAAAACAGATACAGAAGACATTGAACACAATGGGTGGTATAAATGACAGAAAGACGTGAAATGTTCACCTGCAAATATTCATACTGGGGATGTCCTCAACCTGCCAGATTGACTCAACAGTCACGCAGTCTATAGCTTTTATTGTGAAAGGTTGAAAAGAGTAATGTTTGCCATCTCTAAATTGACCTTGTCCTGTGAAAAAAGGTGCTGCTTTACCACCCAATCATATTCTCTTTCTTTGTGAAAATGACAAAAACAGCCGTTAAATATAAAGAAGTGCAAATTAAACACACGTAAAAAACACCCAGGCACAGGTACTACAACGGAGTGTTTTGGACAATGGGCGAATAAAGGCATATTCAGACAGACAGTATGAGAAAAGTAATGTGCTTTTTATTTTAATATTAAAGCACAAACGTTAACATGCTCTAGTAGAAACGCAAAATGCAAGTATGAACCTGAAAATGAGCTTGGTATGGGACCTTTAAAGAAACATCCGGCTGGCTTACAGGTGAAGATGGCACAGGTCCAGCAACAAAACCCTATAAACCACTTCTGCCTGCCCACAACATGTTCACACCTCTTTCTCAAAGGGTTTGAATCTTTTAGGAGTAATATCGGTTCTCAGAACTTGGCCCATTTGTTGGTACTTCACAACTTTTCAGGTTACCATGTAAGCTTGATGGTGCATTAATACAACACATGCATGATATTGCACAAAAAAAGTCTACAGATAAGTTTGCATTCCTTTGAGTTATTGAGTCACACGGATATAATTCAGATGATTTGGATATTACAGTAGAGTTTATACACAGTGTGCTCCAGAGATTCATGGTAACTGAAAACTTTCTGAAGAAACGCTCCTCGTAAGTCAAAAGTTTACAAAATCCCTCAGTGAAGCGCACAGTTAATGCAGTGACTTTACCACAAATACAAAGACCGGACTGTGTTTCCTTTTCCCCCTGAACCAAAACAGTTCTCTGCCCTGACAAGGCAAGCCTGCAACAGCAGAGGCTACTGCTTAAAATAAAATAACTTAAAAACAATAGCATGCTGTTAAAGAGCTTTTGTTTTGCTGTCTTGTTGAACTTCAACACAGGAAAAGAACACTTTGTAATGTTGGTTTTATCTGAAACTATTATATTCAGGAGAAAGGGTCTGCACTGTTGTCAAACATGCCTTTTGTATATACATTTATTTACATATATATTTGTAATACCCTATAATAAACCCCACAGGAAAAGAATAAATGAATGGTTCAGTATGCATTAAAAAGAAAGTAGTGAACACAGCCTCTGTGTCGAGCCTCATGAGCGATGTGGATTGGTTTTGTGGCTCAAGATCTTTGGCTCTGAACCACATGCAAACATTTATTTAGGCACTGCATTCAGTTTGCAATTTCTCCTCCAGAGTCTGTTTGCTTAAGCAGGTAACTTATGTAAGTAGGTCTCATTGAGGGTTGAATACACGCCATTCCCCAAGGGGTCTGCACATCAGTTTTGACACAAGGGATGTTTTGCCAAAATATGGATGCGGAAATGTAAATCCACAAAGAAAACTCTGCATCCTGTTAAGATAAGCACAATCTGAAAACATGGATCTTTTCCTAAAGAGAGCACACCCTCATACCTTAAGAGATTACCAAGGATCTTTAATTGACATCTGCCTGGCCAAAAGTTTGAAGTCTGACGGACCGTGGCTTCAACTTACGCTGACACTTACCTGCTTGGCACAGTGGAGAGAGTATGGATAGCTCTTTGCAACAGCCATCTAGGTTTGAGTGAAGGGTGTGTGTTCAGACACTGGACACTCTGCTCTGGCCTTCTGGGGGTTGAGGAGATTAGTGACCTACAGCTGCAGGAGCCTGGCAAACTAGCAAACTATCACACGGCACATCTCTATGGAGCCCACCTGTTCCCCCAACCTGATGTGGTGTAACACATGGACAATGGCGGAAAGGAGTGAACAACCTTGAAGCTGTCAGTTAAGATCAAAGTCACATCAAACAAGCATTTTAAATTTTCTTTTAAAAAGCATGACCCCGTTAACATGGATGTTTTCAGCTGTCCTAACGCCCCGTCAGGGTCGCTGAGTTGACCCCTGTGTGACAGGAGGTTAGTGGGCTGCACCCTTATCCTCTCCCTCAGCAGAAGCTTGTTATCCTTAAAGATGACACTGTGATGACCTATGACACATGCCTGTTCGGGCCTAATTAAGAAGGAACAAAACTTCTTTAAACTGACCTGCTGACCGCTGGGTGAATTTGGCCCCTTCACGGCCCCTCTGAAGCCTCTGGCTATCAGTTACTGAATTTCAGATGTAGTTTTATATGTTGAGAGGATGTGAACGCACAACCAACTGTATCACCCTACTTATGCTATTAGAAGGTCTATTCATTCACAAGTTGTGCTTTTCCACTTTCAAGGGATTTGCATATTAAGCACATATTTAATCTGTTTTTCTATACTTTCCAATGTGTTATTATTATATTGTTTTCGAATATTCAAGAAGACAGCGAAAGGCTCAGGACACAGTTATTATTCAAACTGATAACTACAGGTAACTTAAGGGAATAGACCTTTTTAATGGAATTCCATGGCAACCTTGGTCCTTGTTAACGTCCTGTCAGCTGATGTCCTTCACATTCACTGCAACAGGAAATAAACTAGGACACATTTAGAATTTTTATGTTTACATCTTTGAGGTCCATAGTTCAACGTTTTGGGAAATATGCTTTCATATCACTTTCTTGCTGAAAGTTAGTTGAGAAGATCGATACCACTCTCCTATCTCTGTGCTAAGAATGCAACAGCCAGTTGCCGGTTAGCTTAGCTTAGCAAAAAGACTGGAAATAGGGAAACTGCTAGCCTGGCTCAGTCCGAAGATAAGCAGTTGCCAGACAACCAGTCGTGGCACAATTCATCCCACCGGGTCAAGATATGGTGCTGTTAGGCATTTAAAAAAAAAAAATCTTTTGACAGACCCCTGTGTCCCCCTGTTCCCAGTCCTTATGCTAAGCTAATATAGCTTCATATATTCTGTATAGACATGAGTGTGGTGTAACCCATACGGTTACGAGGCACATATATGCCATTTTGAATGTAGTAGTAGTGTAGTGCTATAAATCTTCTCCTGTATCTCTTGGAAAGAAAGTGAATAACCGTATTCCCCAGAGTATCAAACTATGTCTATAAAGTGAATGCAAATGTGAACATGCAAATCATGGAGATATCTAAAATGTCCTCAGTAAGGACGCTAAGTCTATATAGTAGTGATTGGAAGGTATTGTGGTCCTGCCTGTACACCTGCCTGACCTGTCAATCAATCAATAATCTGAGATGTCAGTCTTGATGTTTCACCCACTTTTATAGCATCAAATAACAAATTAAAAACATATCAGAAAAATTACCACTTGAACATTCATCAGTATTATAAGAACTACCTAAAATGACAGAAACCCTTTTTGTGAAAAATGTATTTGATGTGTACTTTGTTTTTTTTAGTTTGGCCCATGTCCCATCCGCTAACATGGAGAGGGTGGGATATCATAAATGACCTATACTGCAGCCAGGCACCAAGAGGCGATTAAAATGTTCTGGCTTCCCCTGTGGAGCTGTCAAGCCATCCATCTTTATATACAGTCTATGGTTGCGTCATGGAAAACCCAATACATTTTGATTTCTGTATATTGATCACACAAACGTCCACTGATCCCTGTGGAGAAAATAGGTCATTGTAGTGACACCGATTGACACAAGAAAAATACAAAGCAAAGTCACAATGAAACAATGCAAAAATATCACAACCCAATGACATATTGAGCTTGATCGCATATCACGTCACATAATGTACATGAGACATATGTACAGCTGATGTGCAGTGGGAACAATAAATGGACATGATGTCCAAAGATGGATAGATGCACAGTGGTGGATGTAGTGAAACAAATTCTTGCTTGTCTAGTTCATTTCCATATGTGAAGGTTTAACCTTCCAGAGTCTGTTCTCGCATAAAGGAAGTGGTTCAATGACCACCTGGACAACATACCAGGTGTTTTATATAGTGACTCACTTGCGCCAGCCCAGCTGTAGAACACCTGGCAAGATCTGAGCTTCCACTTAAAAATACCAGCCACATGGCATTGTACGTTAAAATAGTCTGCAGCTGATAGAACAGATGAGCCAACAGATCAAATATATATCTTCTGATCTACCCTGTCTCAATTAAAATCGGTCTAATCATTTGTCATCCCAATCTGTTTTGAAATCCAGTCTCATTAATCAAAAAAAGCAACATCACATAAAAATCAGAGCTGCCATAAATCTGAGTGATGAAAGGGGAAGAAAGAAGGATACAATATATTCACTCATCCTTTGCGGATCCCAGTGGAAGAAGACCCATAAATAATGGCTCCTGGATTACATCAACCCCATTAATCTGATCACAGTTAGTAACATAATCCCTTCCTCCCAGCATGACACAATGTAAGAGTCCTATCTTTGGTGCAAATAGAAGCCAAGTAGCTGCAGCAGTTTCTTAAACTCTTTTTCAGCTGTGTATTTTTTGGGGAAATATATCTGGCTGCTAAATGCTCCTTTATGATACAACACAATTCGATACAATACCATACCGTATTATATGATACCCTATGATGCCGTTGAGCAGGATAGCGTAGTGTGTATGGTTTTAAGAGCTTTTTCTCTGAACTTCTGTGATATTATCTGAAGGTTCATCACTAAGAGCGACACTTTTCACATTATCAAATTGTTGTTCAAAGTTCCGAATATCCTCATAATCACAGAAACCTGCCCGGTGTAACTCAAGTGCTTTTCCTTCATGCTTATTACTAATGCTCTTTCAAGATTTTTAAATACACCTCTCACTGTGGTAACAGGCTCTAAGGCTGCCAGGCTTGGATGACTATGCAATATGATGCCAGTTATCAGTAGTACCACTGGGCACATTGCAGATGTTAATTCAGACTGAAATTATATAGTGATTTACACAGGATGCTGCAATGGTGCACATTAAACTTTATAACCCTTGATGCTGCACTACCCTATGATATATCAAAATCCGAAACTAACACATCTAATAATCACTGCAGTCATTTATTAGCTACGGTTTTCTTCCTGTTCCACGTGAGGTAGTCAAAATGACATCAGTTTAAAAATAGTTTCCAGATGCAACTTTCCCTGTGATTCCACCCTTATATATTTATCCAGAGTGACATACAGTATGTTTAGTTGCATATGCTTCTTAACTTAATGTTTACTGTGCCCCAAAGTTTAACCCAGAATGACCATGAAAGATGATGTGATAGATTTTCAAAACAGCAACCCAGAACGACCCCATTCACCGTCCCAATCCCCCAGCAGACACCTCATGCTGATGCTGTGGATAAGGGGGACCTCTGTTTTACAGGTCACGGGACAGAGGTCAAGGTCAGCTCCTCCTAGACAACAAGTCCAGTTTCAGCACAGAGCCGGATCCAGCAAGATTTTCTACCAAGGCAGCCATTCTGGTAATACAAATTACAGAGTTAATTCCACAAAAATAAATATGTTAACATGAAAAGGAAATATATTGAATCACTTGAAGTTACCCCACAGTGCCACAAAGTGACACAGTGTACCACAAAGTAAAGATCTAAAAAAAAAAAAAAAAAATGTGTGATGATGATGTGTGTGTGTGTGTGTGTATGTGTATGTGTGTGTTTTTGTTTGTGTGTGTGTGTGTGTGTGTGTGTGTGTGTGTGTGTGTGTGTGTGTGTGTGTGTGTGTGTGTGTGTGTGTGTGTGTGTGTGTATGTGTGTATGCGTGTGTATGTGTGTGTGTGTGTGTGTGTGTGTGTTGAGTTGTGAGTGGTGGTGTGAGACGCTGTGAGATGCTGTAGGACACAGAGAGATGAAAGAGCTTCAGGCATGTTCCTGGGCGCGTGGCCAGGACAGTCTGCTTTGAAACATCCTGATGAAACTAGACCTCTCCGTGGGCTCATTTCACCAGGACGTCTTTGATAGACTTTGATATATGCTGATATAACATTGACTTCTATCAGGGAATGTAAAATGCAAATAGTCTGAGCTTGTTGTACTCTGGTTTTGTTGACATGTACTGAAGTTGTATTACCGTCATATTTTATATCTGACTATGTTTTATTGAGATCGCTGGGAGGAGGCTTACAGTATGCATGCCAACATGTTCAGATCTGCAAACCTGTGACTCTGCAAATTGCTTCAGTCCTCCTCTGCTGCTAATGCCAACGCAGGAATTTGTGTTTTGTTGAACTCTCTCAATACCTGCCAAAGCAAATCATATTCAAAAGACCTAGATTCCATTGCTTTAATCTTTGCCGGTACCTATCCCAGTAATTTTGTGTGACTTAGAAAGTGATTGGCAATATGCCTATAGTATCATTTTATCAAGAAATGATTGGATGATTGATAGCGGAGTCAACTCAGTCTATTAGCTGTGGTCAGGTTTAGTTTTTAGCCATGCTAGGAACGTAGCTCTAGGGATGGCAGTGTCGATTGGTTGGTCCATCACTTTGGTACCAACTGAAATATCTCAACAACTAGGCTGTTAAATGGATAAACCTGACATTTTGTACAAACATTCATGGTTCCCAGAGGATGAGTCTCACTAACTTTGGTGATCCCCTTACCTTTACTCTTGCACGACCATGAGGCTGACATTTTTGGTTATTAGTGAAATATCTTTAACAACTAATGGATGGATTGCCATGAAATGTATTAAAAGCATTCAAGTTTTCTTCAGGATGAAATCTAATGACTAATGGTGATCCTCTGACTTCTTATCTTGCGTCATCATCAGGTCAAGATGAAAATTTGTCTAATAGTTGGATTTGAATAAATACCTGCAAAAATGAAACATTCATTATTCACACACACACATTGATTCATTAACAACATTCCCAAGAGCCTTAGCTGTACTTGTATTTTGTGCTAATTACACCATTCTAAACATGGCAAACACATTTTCAAGCGTTTTATTATATAGGACAGACAGGAAATTGGATGAGAGAGAGAGGGGGGGGACATGTAGCAAGGGGCGCAGGTTGGAGGCGAACCCACATCTGCTCACTCGAGGACCTTAAGCCGCTTTACATGGGGCGACTGCTCTAAACACTGTGCCACCAGCCGCCCCGAACTGGCAGACTTTTAACCGGCTCAACACCTGGGAACACCCCGCTCTTCCCTCTTTAGCGTTTAGCTTTGACCGCTCCAAACGAGCCAGGTGATAAAACACTATAAGTGTATTTTATGGCTGTGTCACCATAATCACCCCCTTGTTCACTCATTCATTACTCCCCATATAGTGGACACTAAACCATTTATGCTTATAGTGAGCAGTAATTTGAGATGTTGGACACTAACACTAACCGTAACCCCATTTTGCATCATTATCACTGACAGCTGTAGAGTCAGGCAATGGTCATTTCTTAAAAATTAAATGTGGCATAAAGTAATGTACATGCCATGGACACTCTTCACATATGAATTTGTGAGGGCCATATATAGTGTATGCATTAACACACCCAATATTTCAACAAATAAAATAGCAGATGGCAGTAAAAGTAATATGCAATATAGGAAATCCGGAGTAAACTTTGGACACAGCCTATGATGACTGACCGATGTCACAATATAAACTCAGTTACTCTGGATCGCCCAGTGGTGTTCTAGTGCTTTCAGTGGTCATAGCTGTTAAAAAAAAGTGATGATTAAAGTCCTGTCCTGTGTGAATTCATATAAAATGGAGTTGAAGTTCACCATCACTGTCAATTAAAGACATTTGCCAGGTGACTATAACCAATGACACCCATCACCCTTAACATATATAATATGATCATCCTCAGATCACCTTTTAAAAACTATTAGTTGTTTTGAATCCTGGACTCTGAGTACGGGATTCACACTAACCAAGTAGTGTGAGGTGGGAATGGGCTGGTGAACCTGACCGAGGTCACAGGTGGAGGTGAACCATCGCTCCTGTCCTCACATGAATGTCCGGAGGGAAGGGTAACAAAGAGATAAAAAAGGGAGGACACGGGGAGAGGGAAAAGCAATGACAGACAGAGCATTATTCTTGTGGAAATGTTCAGTCCTCACTGCACTTTCACTTTTCATCAACTGTTTTGGCTGCATACGAGCTGAAGGAATGCACCGCGGGGAAGCCTGCAGCTTACCTTGACAGTGCACTGTTCCCCTCAGCATCGTCTCCCTGCCCCTCCCTGCATCAAACCTAAGTCTAAACATGTCCACCTCAGTCCAAGGCCAATATGTATCATGAGCATCATTTGGGGAGGATATTTGTCCACACTTAAAAACATGAATATTCTCTTTCATTAAATACAACATTTTGTCTAGAGGACCATCAGGATGTGAGACTGGAAATAGACCATTATAAAGTTTGTTTTGTGTTGACAAGCTGCACTGACTGATATCAGGTCTCATCTGCACTTTTTTTTTTTATGAAGTCAGAGACAAGGGTTTGGCTCCTGATGAGGTAACTGAAATTAATGGATTTGAAGGTCATGTGCAGACATGATAGCGTTCGCTCCTCTCTGTCCACCTCTTTCTTTTACAGCTTTGTGGCTGCAGGCTGCAGTGGGAGAGAAAATAAATGAGCTTAACTGGAGTTACTCCAAGGTATGCAGACGTTGATAAGTATTTTTCTGTTTTCAAAAAGACTTATAACACATCTAAAATCGCCACTTAAATGAATCTCCTCCCTCTACCGATCAATCATCTACATACATTCTACAACACTTTCAAAAATGTTGCTGCAAGCTGTTTCCCTTCGACCCCTTGTAAAAAGGTGCTTGCGTCCTAAATTAGAAAGTGAGGTTGAAAGACTGGCTATTACTGACCTTACCACAGGCCTATCACTCTGCTAGAGGGAAGATTTAACAGACATGCAGTCAGGGGGTTACGGTAAACTTTTTCCATGGTTAGAAATCAGGCAGCAAAAACAAACATCTCCTCGGGGGTTCCTCTCATTTTAGCTTTGCTATTGCGCCTGGAACTGAGAATGGATGGCATACTTTCATACAGTTATTTATGTTATGTTAGTGGAGCTATTCTCGATGCTCACAAGTGTCTTATCTTACGATCATTTAGATTTAAAGGTTCCATATTATGCTCATTTTCAGGTTCGTACTTGTATTTGGGGTTTCTACTAGAAAATGTTTACACGATTTAATGTTTAATAAACATTATGCCCTATAATAATAATAATAATTATTCTTATTATTATTATTAACATCAGTCCCTTTCACATATGCTACACATTACACAGCGTCGCTATATATGAGGATGCAAATGTCCAAGTCAGTTGGAACAGGCATCAAACAGAGTTTACAAAAACTACTGAATCTTTGAGTGGGCCCATGTGTGAATACAAACGCTCATTCTCAGGCGTATTCATGTAGAGTGAATGGGCCGTGTTGATAGCGATTCTATGATGCTGTGGCCAACGCGGAACAAAACAAATGGTGAAGAAGGCAACGTATATATCTAACTGGAGAGACAATGAGTTTCAGGAACGTCTGGCAGTCAGGGCTGATTTACAAAGTGGGTCCATCTGCGCAATGTAATCCACGTCATTACTTGCCCCTGCACACTTTTATAATATGGAGGCTATAAGGTGTAGCTAGGTCAAAGCATCTTAAAACCAATTTAGTGATTAATTCTCAGTAGAGCACTACAATCTTAAAAGCAAGGAAAATCTAGGCTATCCAGCTGCTGGAGATAGCTTCATATTTTCTGTTGGATTCAAACTTATCAACTAACACTTTCCAAGAAAGCGATAAGCATATTTTTCCAAAATGTTGAAACATTCCTTTGAACATTTTTAAAGTATAAACTTCACAAGATCTAGATATTCCAGTTTTCCCTTTTGCTCTGAACTAAGGCTGACCTGGTATAAAGTATTTAGATACCAACAGCCCCTTTTTCGCTCTTACACACTCACTGATACACACTCACCATAAATGAACCGCAAGCAAGAAAAATAAATTTGCTTATAAAAGACAGATGTTGCCATTGGATTCAAGATTAGACCTGGCTTGTAGGCTCCCCTGAGAGAGCAAGATAACACTCTCATGGTAAATGAAGTTATGTATTGGGTGTGCGGGCCAGTGGAACAGTGGAACAGTAGCAGCCAGTGCTGGAGAGTGAACACACTCAGCCCTGAAGGCTTTCCACTGTGTAAACCCTGAACCACATCTTCAAACTAAGGGCGATAAAAGAGCCAAATCCCAAAATTTGAAGGAAATCCCTTGCCACCAACTCAACATTCTACAATCAGGCTTTTCTTAAGAAATAGCCAAGCTCGCAGCCACACTCAGAAGTTCTGCTACGGTCAATGCACTGCTTTTTAGCATCCAAGGTAGGCTACTACTGTAAGGCAAGACTATAAACAATTTATCTTAGGTTCATAATTTATAACTCTACAAACTCGAATCCCGGCAGCCTTGAAGGGAGACACATGTATTCACTATAACAAAACCCTCCCAATCCACATACTGTTTTCATAATGGGCCATTTGAAGAAACGCTCACTGTTTGCTCAGTCAGTCAGAGGTCCTCACTGTGTTGACTATTATTCTTCTGTCTACAGGGTGGGCTATTTCACTGGAGGTATCAAATGATCACCTATTCTGTTTCCCTTGAGTGGATGTAGTGGTCAAAGCATCAATGAGCCACTGTGGAGGTGCGGGGCTCTGACACGCAACCAAAAAGGAAAGCTGTCAATCATCTCTGAGGTTTAAACCGCCTCAGTAACGCTCTGTCTTCTGTCAGCTTGACAATTTAAAGCCCATCGTGTGTACATATGATACTCGCTCTCTACTGTAATTACAGGTTATTTTAAAAGCAATTACTTTTAAGAATGTTGATATGAGGTGATAAGCTTGTTTTACCACCTGCAGGCATCTATTTCATATTCTGTAATGTAAGTTGAAAGGTGTTGAAAACAACAACTAAATGGTCTTACAAGTTGTCCGACATAAAGATCAATTGTTTACTGTGCAGGATGCTCTCTGTGAAGAGTAAACCAAGAGAGAAAAAAAGGTGAGGATTAAACCCAAACCCCTAACACCCTCCATTCCTGTCTGGCATCATGAAAGAAGCTCTTCAGTCATGACAAGTTTAAAAACACAGTCCATCTAACATCTCTCCCCTGCGGGAAAGAGTCGTCCTAGGTGCTTACAGCTCTGGAGGTGAGTGTTTTGCATGTTTTTTCCCCAATGGTATGTCAAGCGGTGTGGAAACAAAATTCAGAGGACATTTATTAATTACAGAAAATGTTTGTATTTGCAGAGTCTGTTAACATCTGCAGGAAAAGATGATGCAGCAGCTGCCGGGCCACATTAACCACAGGCAACACCACCAGCTGACCATAGGAAGGGCCTTTGGGAGAGAGGTGGGATTGAAGTTAAACTTTTCGTTGGAAGGGTTTATGTAGTGCTCTGAAATACAGCTCTATGACCGACCACAAGAATTTACTAAGCCATGCCATCCCCTGACAGCTTGTGACCCGTCCGTGGTGCAGCCTTGTCATTAGATGTTGGCTTGTTATGGGGTCTTGACCACAAAGCTGCATAATGTTACTTCACTTATCAACACTGTGCCCTTCTCTCTGAGACGCTCACATCTAAGTACAGGAACATGCAGAGGCTCCTACATGTTTAACTATCTGACATGGCCAAAACTGCAGACCTAATCCATTCTATCACTCAACCTGACAGTCAACACAACAGTAATAGACTTTATTTTCTTTAATAGCAGTTTACTGCATTTCACACATTTGTGAAAATACGGGTTGATTCTAGATGCAGTTTGTGCCACGGGAAGGAGTCGTGCAACAGCAGCCCCCTCTACCTACAGATAAGAGGATGTGTGGAATAAAAGTGCATAGTTATATTTAAGCTCTTGTGCATCCCTTTAAACAAATTTGTTCTGGTGCCATAAGAGGACAGAAAAGTCTTTGTAAATAAAAAATGCCATACAATTATATACTGTATTACTAGAGACCATCTTGCAATGGGCTCACATCAGTGGGCGCTGCGGCGGTGGGGGCTCTTGCTCGGACCACACCCATCTTCGACCTCGACCTTCAAGGTGACAATACCACCATCGCTGTTGCAGCTGGTGATAATTATTATTTTAAACTTTCTTTCACTGAGTGAAATCATGTAACCTGCTACCGTTTTTTAATGGAAAGAAAACACCCAACAAAGGTATTTGTCTTCAGTAAACTAAATGCTAGGGGGATTGTTTTATTCACAGTCTTTGATATGTCAATGATTAGAAACATTGATTTTGATACATTGCATCAAAATGCACGGCTCCATAACAAAGCAGCAATAACCCTGTAGAGGGAGCCAGGAAATTTGCTTCCTTGGGGCAAACATGACTGAAGAGTTTGCGTGTAATTATTTGTGCACAGTTTATGATAACCTTTATTATGGAAGCTAAGGTTGAACTTCCAAAATGAAACCAAAAAATATATGCCATATGCAATAACAGACACATGATACTGCAGTTAGTACCTGATTTAAAAGAAAAGGAAAAAAAGCTGGACCACTTTAATGAATGTTTTTATTGATGCATGAGGAAAGTAGGAAGCCATTACAGTCGCTCAATTAAATACTTTAGAGCTGTCATACATCAACAGTTCTACTTTCAAATACAAGAAAAGTATTTGTATCTACAAACTATATGTGCAAAAGGAAAAAAACAAAACTTTCTTATGATACAAATGCACCCAATTTGGTGAATCTCCTCCCAATTGTTATCACTTGTTCATGTGCAGAAGTACAGAGAGCATTTGGTGTTTAATACCATCAACATGTCAATGCATCAGGTAACTAATAGTTTTGTAAATGGATCTAAATCAGTGAGGTTATGACAGGATTTGCAGAAACTTGCTGCCCTCTTGAGGCAAGAGAAAGTTCACTTGTAATTTTGCAGGACATTCTTGAGAATAAATAATGAAATTTCTAGTAGCAAGTGCTTAAGAGTGTAATAATACAGTAAACAAATTCTCATAAGCAAAGCCTTCCCATAAAACAGGAAATGTTTCCAGAAGTCATAATATTTATATAGCTTTGCCACATTACAATCGGTTCACTCAAGGATCTTAAGTTCATTTTTGACGTCTTGTACCCGTACATTAAAAAACAGAGGAATCATCTGTTTTTTTCTGTTTTGTGAAAATGAATTCCAGTGAACTCAATCGAGTTCAAAAAGCTGTTGTGTCTCCAAAATCTTTGTTCCATTTGGTATACATATCAAGAGTCGCTGGGCTAACACTGGGCTTAATGCGCTTCAGGGAATCCTCAAAGTCTTTCATCTTGATGTTACGCATCTGTGGACACAAGTGCATAACTCTACAAATAAATACTACATCATATATACTACACAATGATACTTTAAGAGAGGACATATCTGTAGTACTGTGAAGACTTTTACAGCATTACCTCACTAGCAGCCATACTTCGGACTTGATCTGGTCCCAACTCTGTATAAGAAGATTTTCATATTTAAAAGAAGCAGATTTTGCTCGTCATGGAAGCTGAAATATATATGAATCATACGATAACGTGAGAAAGATGTCTTACCTCTAATTGGTCCCAGAGCAGCATCTTTGGCTAAAGACGTAAGATCACTTCCTGAATATCCTGCAGTCGCTCTATCGAGTTAAATATCCAGGAATTAATGCATATTATTTACATGCGCAAAATAATGCCGTAAATCCTGTACGGCAAGTATAGTATGAAACTCACTTTGCAAGATTGGACAGCTCAGTTCTGCTCAGTGGGTTCCCATGCTTTCCCAAAAGGTTTTTCAGTAGCGTTAATCTTGTCTAGAGGGATGAGAGTTAAATCCTGACTTAATGAACTGAAAACTGTTGAAACATTAACATTTCAAAGCTGACAAAGATCAAAGTGATGAACTGTGATAATGGTTCCACTGTAAATACCTCCCCATCCGGCAATGCCACATAAATCCTTTTTGCAAAGCGCCTGTAAGATTAACATAAGAGGAACACTGTAGCGAGCTTGTCACAAAAGAAATACATAATAATTATGCAGCATGTGCAGTTGCATCAAGTACCTCAGTACTGCTTCATCGAGCTCCTGAGGCCTGTTGGTCGCTCCCATTACGAGCACCCTGTCATCCCCTCCTGACTGCACCTGAAACCAAGAAGTACTGTCGTGAAAATAACACCGGTGCTGTCTGAGGGATAACAGTGACCTCAGCACTCTGGAGCCGGTTCAGGATCAAATTTCAGCGTCTGCTCTTACCCCATCAAACTCAATGAGGAACTCGGTTTTTAATCGACGAGAGGCATCGTGTTCTCCTTCCCTCCTTTCACAGAGCAAGCTGTCGATTTCATCTGAACGGAGCGAAAAAAAAAAGTTCACAAGACGCTTATATATGAGCTGCAATTTGGGGGATAAAAGGGATCACATTTAGCCATGTCTCCTCAGCAACAGCTAGTGTATGTGTGTGGGTGTGTGTATGGCTGTCTGTGCGTTTTCATGGTGTTTCTTTGTTGTTTATGTTTTGTTTTGCTTTTATTTTCTGTGAGGCACTTTGTGCTACTGTAAAAAGTATGAAACGTGCCATATAAATAAAAATGGATTTGATTTGATGATTTGATTTAGCCAATAAATAGAGTAATACAAACCGATAAAGATGACAGAGGGTTGCAATTCTCTGGCAACTGCAAACAGTGCTCGTACAAGCTTCTCGCCCTCTCCCACCTGTAATGGTGGTGACAGGAGAGGTTAAAATAATAAAAACACAAATTTAATTTAGTGTAGGGCGGAGTGCTAAGTGTTTTCTTACATATTTTGACGTCAAACTGGCGGCACTGATGTTGAAGAACGTAGCATTTGACTCTGCTGCGACTGCTTTGGCCTTGTAAGAGAAAGCAAAGGCTGTGTTTGATAGTAATACTGAGGCAAGACTATCAACAGTTACATGACGGTTACGGTTTTGGCGCGGTGCGGAAGGACAGTGTGAGTGCGCCCTTAAAGGTCCTATATTATCCTCATTTTCAGGTGCATAATTGTATTTCTGGTTATTACTAGAACATATTTACATTTTATGCTCAAAATACACATTATTTTTCTCATCCTGCCTGTGTGAATATACCTGTATTCACCCTCTGTCTGATATGCTCCATTTTAACTCTTGTCTCTATAAGCCCCCCTCCTGAAAAAGCCCAGTCTGCTCCAAATGGTCAACACTTCTGGGTCTTATGCATCCTCAGCATCTCTGCACCATCACTGCAGCAGAGGAGTGACTGTAGAGACACTTTCTTCCTATATATAGTATAGTTGTGACATGACAACCGTACAGAAGTCCTGACGGCTCGTTGAAATCACAGTTTCTGAATATCAGCTGTGTGTATTTCTCTTGGGCTTGAGCATTTTGACACCTTCAACCACCTCAACTCACTTTTTACAATATGGGACCTTTAACTTACCAGCATGGTTTTCCCATTTCCAGGCGGGCCAAATAAAAGCAAACCACGTGCTGGTGATCTCAGGCCCGTAAAGAGCTAAATGGTAAAAATATGAAAAAAGCATTAAAAATATAGATAAATATACAAATATGTATGAAATATAGTTAGCAGATGCAAAGATAATCACCTCTGGTCTTAAGGCGGGGAGAATGACGATCTCTTGGAGAGCTTGCTTGGCCAGGTCCTGTCCCGCAATGTCTTCAAAGGATACAGATGCTCCACTGCAATGAACACAGAAAGCAACTTTAACGGCAGCTAAGTTTTTTTCTTACTGTAGTTTACATTCCACTGAGTTAAATTTACAGGTGGTGTAACGTACTGCTCCTAATTAATCAGAATCAGAAATACTTTCATAATCCCAGCGGGAAATTGTTTTTGTTTCAAACTCCAGCTATACAAACAACATATTTAACAACAACAATGTCATACAGATAACATATTTGTAAAAAAAAAAAATTTACCTGTCAACAATTTCATTCATGATCAAGTTGGCCAGTTTGCTGTCCACATTCTTGAAGTTTTTCATATCCCTCTTCGGGGGCTGTTTCATAGTGGCAGGTTTTCCATTTTGAGCTTTTCCCACCCGTGGGGTGACCTGGGCAGGAACGAAGATATCCACAAAGCAGTTCCCGCTTCATCAGAATCAGACATCTTCAAATGAAATACAACTGGACACCTAAATGTAATTTAACAATCACCTTTGGATCAGTGAATCTGGATGAGGGTCTGACAGCAGTGGAGGGCCTGATGTTAGTGGACGCACCTCGCACTGCAGGCTGGCTTTTAGGCACCGGCTTTGGTTGTGGAAGAACATGATTTGAGGTCTTCTCATCCCTCCTCTTTTTAGATGCCATTGTTGCCTCTGTGAAACAAGAACAGTTTTCGGCCTTCAGCGTCCTATTCAGCTGAGGTAACAATATTATTTTGGTAAAAACTAGACTTACCTAACAGATATACAAAATAAAAAGTTTAGGTCCCAAAACCGAGCCTTGTGGGACTCCATATTAATTCTTCATACGCTCTGATGTATTAACAGCAAACTGTATTGTTGTCCATTTTATGAATATCTAGTTATCTAGGTTAGAACTGTGTACGTTATGCTTAGAAATTAAGATGGTATGATAGTATCAAATGCTTTTCTTAAATCAACAAATACCCCTATTCTATGTCTTACTTTCTATTGCTGTATAGTAATTTCTTACATTATTTTCATTAAAAAAGCTGTAGGTTGGTTTGTCTAAAAGCCATACTTACTCTCACTCAACAAGTTATTATTTTCAATTAAAGTATCAATTTTTTTTAACAAACTGTTTTTAAGCACTTTAGACAATTGTAAAAGCAAGGAAACCAGTCTGCATTTCATAAAGCTGTTTTCATCTCCCAACCTTTGCTATTTTCATTATATCTGGAAAAATACTCACCTAACAGAGCGAGCCTATCTCTCGCCATGGTGAGATTGGTGATCATTTTGTCCTGAAGTCTCTTTGCTCTGATGTTTTGCTCACCTGAGAGCGAAAAACATGGGAGTGTAAGGTGAAAGCATGTCAACACTGCACACTGTGTACATCTGGATGTCCGTGTGCATATTACCTTGTCCCGTGATCTCTACTGCAATCCCCCTTTCAAGCACAGAAATCCCCCTCTTGTACCACTGCACAGCCTCCTCTTTGTCTGCTGTCATCGCAGGGAGAAGGGAGTTAAAGGCTGCCACACTTCAACCATCAAACAACAACACAAACCTGAACATGCATCATCGTGGTCAAAAAAACACAATAAAACAAACCTGCATCATCCTCGTCGATCCTCAATGCCTTCGATACATATTCAAACGCCTGTTTATGGTAGTTTTTAATCACTTCACCGCTGTCTTTGCTTTTACTTGCCATTATTTTGGCCGACAGTCGCTCAGGTGCCTCTAACGTCACTGTCTCCTCGTTGTTTAACTCTGTTGAAAAAGGACACGGTCAAATGTGGCTTTGAAGTCGCATTTATATTCCGTTCAACCCGAAGTCATGGTTTATAAAACTATCTTTTTTTGCCACATATCTAACAGTATCTCCCGTGTAGCATCTCTACACAAACATCCCCTCTAGCTTCCGCTTTCCCGTGTGTATCATTAATATTCGTCCCCGCCGAAACAAATATCCGTGTATGTTTTGGCGATAGTGAAACGACTGATCATATATTTTTCTAAGGTTGTTCATCTTGAAAGCTTTCCTCAAAAAGACATTTGTGTCTATGGACAATACAAAAAGATGGCTTTCTTGTGAATAGCCTAACATGCTTAGCCTCAAATGTTATATACACAAATTAAAAGTATATTAAAGTGAAACCTGGATTTAAAGTCATGTTTTCCCCGAGTCTCTTATTTAAAAGCCCTCACATTTATGAAAAATAAAACCAATGAGACCTTTTAGCATCGATGAAGAATATTGTATACGAACAAACCCGTAGCCCGTATATTTATTTTTCTATAATTTCATTTTATGCGCCTGTTCCTATTGATCTTGTGTAAAGTTTGTAATGCCATATCTGTAAATGCGTAACTTTGCAATAATGCTGACACCAGCATAACTTCCGTTTCGATGTTCTGAGTATAACACTTTATAATAAGGATCAGTCACGAGTCATCTATAAGCATTTAGCTAATAAATAAAACAACAAAACATTCTTACATTTTTATGTTGTAGTATCAATAAGTGCTATCTTAACATTTCAATGTGTTGTTAGTGACTTGCTATAAACCTTTAGTAAAGAACAAAATAATCATAAACAAATCGTTAATAAATTATTATTAATACATTATTGATATGTTATAGCTGATATAATATGGATCCCTGTGGTCTGAGGAATAATGTTTCTGTATTAAGCTACTGAATCATTTATTAACACACGTCCCTGCAACACCTAATCTAAAGTGTAAACTATTCATCACATGTAAAAGAGTAAAGCTCCCTATCATTTGTGGATTGGCTGCACCACAGTGGCATGTGCTGATCCCTGAAATGGTATGTTGCTCTTGATCCTCTGACACATAACCTACTGTTTCCTAAAGGCAGGAGTCTACGGAAAGTGGTAGGCCACTCCCCGGTCTGTCACACAATGTCCCCTACTGGATGTTTATTTCTTTCAGTCTTTACTGACAACATAGCTAACCATATCAGAAACCCAATGTTTTACTGCCGACTTAAACGTACACTTCCTTTACTCACAGGGCCATAAGCAGAGGCGATTCTAGAGTCTGCTGGGGCCCTAGGCAAAAATTCACAGGGGGGGACCTCAAAACAGCGTTTATCACCGTTATGTGATAAATAATCTGACACCAATGAAAAAAATGTGAAATATAAACTTTTTTTATTTTCAAAGTTGTTTATTTTCAAAATATGTATATACACATTAAAAATAGATATTTTAATAAAGTAATTCAAACATATTAATATGAAACACAAAGGGAGTGGGTGGAGTCAGGTGGGGCCTCCTTAGGGAGGTCAGGTCTCCTACTGTCATTGCAAAGTTTGCGCATTTTCACTGCGATAGCTTAAAGTGTGTCAGCCCTCGGGTTTATCTGTCCTGGATTACACATATAATGTTTGTGGTATTAAATGATAATTTTCCATGTTAAGCATTTGAGAGTTTATTGTAAGATTGTTCAATGAAAAGCTCTGGAAAAAGCATAATAAGAATGACTCATGTCGCCCATGTGACGTCACGTCATCACGCTTCCCCTCCACTTCTCAACTCTGATTGCTGCTGCTGCGTCTTCTGCCAAGATTACAGATAATGACTGAAATAATTTTTCCATTTCAAAATTGTTCAGGGGCTGAGGTCCCATGGTGTCTACTGGGTGCAGTATTACGGGGGCAGAACTTACCAGCCCTATAAGTAAAAGAATGTCTTATTTTCTCTCCTCCATTCTGTTGTTGTGGTATGTGGGATATTTTTGAAATGTACATTAAATTAAGTATTTTTAAGATGAGCTAGCCCAAGCTAACAGTTTAACACCATAGCCCTTTGAGTAATCAATAACAGCAACGTAGAGCCAATTGCTGTCTCTAGCAATTGCCAGTCCTGCAAGCCCTAATAACTTCTGGTACATCAGCAATGATGTGAAACTACTTAGCTGTTTGTTACTGTACACACTGTAGTGAGTGGCATGCCACAGGGGATCTGTACATGCCTACCAATCCCAGGAGTGGTATGTTGACATGTATGTATATATAAATATATATATATATATAATCTACTAAACAAGTGTCATCTGAAAACAACCCAATAGGATTTTTAACATTTCACATACAGTCATACTGTCATTGATATACAATGATTGATAAATATATGTAAATCATAAATAAGTCATAGAGTGTGGTCTATGCCTACCCTAAAGTGTCCTGAGATAACTTTCGTTATGATTTGGCACTGTAAATAAAATTGAACTGAATTAAATTAAAATTAATTTGGATTAAAAAGTTTAGGTCCCAAAACCGAGCCTTGTGGGACTTCACATTCAGTCTTAATACGCTCCGATGTACCAGCAAACTGTAGGCTTATGTAGTGTTATCTGTTTTCCGAATATCTACTTATCCAAGTTAGAACTACATATGTTATGTTTAGAAATTAGGATGGTATGATCTATATTATCAAATGCTTTTGTTAAATCATACCTCTGTTGCATGTCTTACTTCCTATTGCTGTACAGTAATTTCTTCCATTATTTTCATTAATGAAGCTTTAGATGGATTTGTCCAAAAGCCATACTTTATTCATTTATTTTAATGTAGTCTTTTCAATAAAAAGTATCTAATTTATGTACAAACTGTTTTTAAGCACACAGACACCTGTAAAAGCAAGGACACCAGTCTGCAGTTTGTAACTCAGTTTCCATCTTCCAACCTTTGCTATTTTCATTCTCTCTGGAAAAATACCAGTGCGAAAAGGAAGATTGAAAATAAAGCTTAGCAGTTTGGTGACACAGTTCTTACTTTAATAGGCTACTATAAAATTATTTGACATAATAAATGGAAATTGTATTTTGTTTTATGTTTGGTTATTAAGATACTCCCTATTGTTTTTATTTTTATTTTTTTTAATAAATTCTGGTTAGATTTGAGTAATTTGATATCTTGTTGATTGTATGTAATACATGTGGGTCATTTAAATGGGACCTATTAGTCTGTTTAAAGGCTTTCAGTCAGTGATGTTTCATCTATAAGTGGAAAATGGTACAATATTTAATAACCCTCTAAACATCTAAACTTTCTGGAGTATGTTTTATTTGAATAATCAAATAATTGATCACAATGACACATTTTCTATAGCCTATCTCTCTGTGAATATAGAGATTTGTATATGATAGATCATACAATGGACCTCTGATTTATATAATTACATCTCACATGGAGGGTCGGCAGTCTTGGCCATATGGTTTTTAAACTGAATTTCTATAGTCACAATTTAGAAACCGAGTGGCCAAAGGGTAGAAGCTCCTCCTATATGTCTGAGATGTGAGAATAAAATAAAGATTAAGAAGTAGAGGAGATAGGTCTACTTTGTCCCTTAACACTCTTAGATTATCGTCCACATGTTTTTTTAATACAGAAAACAAGGGTTTCGTTTTTTACTCATTTATTTAAATATGTGAATAAAATACTTATTCTTTATGGTAAACAACACGTGTCACTTGTGAGATTGACATGCTGCTGACAGTCGTGCTTCCTTGTCACACCTGATGGGCAGTGCAATCTTATAAATAAATATAAATTGGCAAAAATGATTATATTATTTAGGCATTCCAAAATCACTCCCTTATGTAAGCAGACCCCATACCCTTTGTTTTTGTTATTCTTCATTCCTTATGTTATGGTTGTATGGAAATACATTTTGGTGGCGTGTATAACTCTGGATCATGTGCGAAAAGTAATGTTTATATATTTAGTCTTTTCAATAAAAATGTTTAATTAAAAAATCACAACTAAACAATCACCTCAGCAGCGGTTACGCCTCCTGGATGTTTTCCACGAATCACGTTCTGTTGGATAATCGTGTAACCAATAACAACGCTTTGACGTCACGGTGGTAACCGTTTACAGAGACGTCCCTTCACCTGGCTCGACAGACAAACCATTAATCCTCGGGTTCAGACTGTGACAGCTCCTGTTTCTGCCATTGCTTTTCTGGCTCTACGATATCGGCACATAACAAAGGATTTGTGTCCTGTGCCTTGCTGATAATAACGCCAGGCTGTCTAACAAAGTGACGTTAGCTGCTCGCTCCGGCTAACTTGTCAACCGGTAACAACAACACGTCCAGCTGACGGGACACTGAGCTTGTTAGCCAACTAACGTTATCACAGCCGTTCTTTGTCTTTCCAAGCAAGTCAGCCAGCTGGCATCGTTTCTCCTCTTGGTTAGCTGCCGCCGGCTTTTGAAAATTTACTTTTTTTCGACTGACAACAGCAAACCAAGATAGGCGGCTTGGGAACCAAGATGTCGAACCGAGTGGTGTGCAGAGAAGCAAGTCACGCCGGGAGCTGGTACTCTGCCTCGGGTAACTGTCTACAGAGCACCGTCCGTGTTAGCTAGTGTGCTAGCTGGCTGTTGTTGTTTTTGCCACAGCAGTCTGTTCCGTTGGCCAGGTTTTTTGCATAACCCTCATTGTCTAGAGATACAGAATTCATGGCTAAAGTCAGGGTTCTAGAGGTAATCCATCAGATGAACAGTGGACTAGCTAACATTAGCTGACAGTATTGACTGTCTCATCTGTTATCCCCTTTGGTGCAAGGTTGGTTTGAGCTTATTCAGCACCTTTCCTCGTCGAGTTGGTCGATGGAAATCTTCCAAAAATAAACGGACATCTGCTGCTCTTTATTTTTGACAAGTAACCAAAATATTTCCACTTAAAAATGGCTAACTTGGCTACTAATGCAGAACTTCCTGGCCTACCTGCTCTCTTGCTGGAATACGAAACTACCGAAACAGCCAATCATTTGAACTTAAGATGTTAGTGTTGTTTTGGTCTTGTTGGTCTCTGACACTGACTCAGTGAAGTTTAGGTGCAGAAAATACTCGCTGCCATGAAACAAAGGACTGGGAAGGGCAGGGAACAAAATTGAAGGTTCATGTCGCACCCCTTCCCCCACTTCACTAGCTAGCTGCTAGTTTGTTTTTATTAAAACCCGAAAGCCTGCCTGTTTATCCCTTTGATGCTCGGCTTACTGTATTGTTTATAATAGCCTTTTGAAAGAGCATAAACCAGCTATATTTGTGTGGCATATACACATATAGGTTCATAAGCTACATGTGAGAGAAGAGCGAATATGGGCTGGTTCGTTTTAGAAAAATAAAAACATTTATACTGTTTACCCGGTAGCCTTAATTGTATAACGTAGTCAGCTAACGTTATCTTTGATGTTGACATAATTTGAGCAGTTCTGGACACTAGTAGGGACCAAACACAGATAGTCTGTGCAGTAAAACCATACAACAGATATTACATGTATATTTAATCAGTGAATTACAATATAATATACAGTTTGAGTAACAATGGCAGTGACGTCCAGTTTTTCATTCTAGTCTATTTCACTTCGTCAAACTAAATAACAATTGTATTATTTGTTTCTTTTTCTCTTACTTGGGTAATATGTAAAGTACATTGAGTACCCTTTGGGTGTGAAATGTGCTTTATAAATAAATGTGCCTTGCCTTAATGACAAGATTAAATTAGCTAACCACTGTCGCCACACTTGGATTTCACCCCTATTTCAGTGACAGTGATTTTAGCGATCTGTGCTTTTAGTGTTTTTGTCTATTAACTCCTATTTGCATTGATCACACAATTTATGTTATAAGTGCTGGCGCACTGTGTCATTCATAGTCTTTTAAGGAAGAATAGAGAGATAAATATGAGTAGGTTTTTTAAATCCAGTGATTTGAAAAAAAATAATTTTAGCCTTTTTTGTGTTTTATTCCACCTTCTCAGGATCCCAGCTGAACGCACAACTAGAAGGCTGGTTGTCCAAAGCAGAGTCCTCGATCAGACCTGCTAGAGCCATCATAGCTCCGTAAGCACACGTTGTATTCATACAAGACAATGTCAAAGGGTATTTGTAATGCCATCTCATTCTAATTTGAAATGCTTCTGTTCGTAGGCATGCAGGGTATACCTACTGCGGTGCTTGTGCAGCACATGCCTACAAGCAAGTTGATCCCTCTGTCACGTAAGTCATTCAGTTCTCATCTCTATTCCTTTCATAAGGAAATGCTTTTATGACTGTTCTTATCTTATACCCCCCCCCCCCCCACACACACACACACACACACACACACACACACACAGAGTGAACAGATAGTATTGTATATAGTGCTGGTGGTGTGCCTATTGTGAAAAGAGTGAATAAGATAAAAATCCTGTTGCCCTTCAGTCGTAGGGTGTTCATCCTGGGACCTTCACACCATGTGCCCCTCTCCCGCTGTGCCCTGTCACCTGCAGAGATCTATAGAACACCTCTCTATGACCTGAGAATCGACCAGAAGGGTAATAACTGTTTTTACTCATGACATTGTGATTCCTGCTTCTTTTTTGTTTGTTTGTCGCTCAATCTCACATGTTTATGTTGTAATTATTTAGGAAGGTTTGTTAAGGGTCATTATAGGCAGTAACATAAACACAATTTGGATTGCAGTTTAGGTTTTTGTAAGTGTAGAATGTAGTGCGTGTTTCAGGCCAAAAACCAAATGAGACCAACCCTTTTTTTTTTTTCAGTAAAGCCGAAAAATGTAATTAAATAAACCACAAATCACCCCTTCTTTGTTGTGATTTTTATAATGGGAGGAGATACACTTTTAATCATCCACCAGGGACCAGATAGTTCCTTTGTCAATGATGGGGGTTTTCATAAATTACTTAAACTTTCTTCAATTAATGTGCAGCTCCAAAAATGCATTAGTCAGTAGACATGGTCATCATACCGTGCACAAATTAAAGTAAAACTCCCCTCTGTTTTACAGTTTATGCTGATCTCTGGAAAACTGGGTTGTTTGAGCGGATGAGTCTGCAGACAGATGAAGATGAGCACAGTATTGAAATGCACTTGCCTTACACTGCTAAAGCCATGGAGAGGTAATGCACATAGCAGTCACATTAATTAAACTAAAGAGTCAACATTTTACACTTAGGCTGAATTCACACAGACTCAGGTAGATCCATAAAAATTGCCACATGGTTGTCTGGCGATGGGAGTGTCACTGGCCCGTTTGTGTGACGGCCTGTGTTCTTTAACCCCCGCTAATGTAACACATTACATTACACGTTACCGTTATTCCCTGGCTGCAATGACCGCAGATACAGAAGACCCACAAATGCTGATCCATCATAGTAGACTGTGTTTTTTCAGAGAGGCAGATGCTAATCTTTACAGTATGAGAAAAATAGGACAGAATTTTTCCACTGAGATGTTGTCCTCAAGTTAATTTAATAATCTGGTGTTGCAGCCACAAAGACGAGTTTAGCATCGTCCCTGTGCTTGTGGGTGCCCTGAGTGAGTCCAAGGAACAGGAATATGGGAAGCTGCTTAGCAAGTACCTGGCAGACCCTTCCAATCTTTTCATTATCTCATCTGACTTCTGCCACTGGGGTAGGTCCCAACAAATAACAGCACTGGAAATGACACTCATTCTCTGATAATATTCTGCCATTAAAAGCATAGTTTTTTTTTATCTGAGTATAATTTGTCCTAAATTATATAACTGAGACGTAATGTATCCAGCTTTGTATTTCTCTGTTGAAGGTCAACGGTTCCGCTACACTTACTATGATGAATCTCAAGGGGAGATCTACAGGTCTATCGAGCATCTTGATAAAATGGTAACTGTCCAGATGAATTTGATTAAGATGTGAGATAATTTGTGAAATGACATATCTAAAGATTATCATCAGCCACATCCACAGCTGTTATGAGAATGCAGTACACGTTAATAAATAGATGATAAATGAATGTCACAATAGGCCGGGCCCATAATACTTGAGTGACATGCCATTTTGAATGCCTTGTGTTCTCTTAATGTGACTATTTACTTTCATATACTTGCTTAGAATACACCATGTTTCAGCAAGTTGGAATACAGAAGAGCAGAGAGTAAAGAGAATATCTTTAAGGGAGCTTGTTTTCACCCACAGCATAGAGAAATTACTGCTTTCTAGAGATCAATTAACTAAGTTCAAATCAATTCAATTCAGTTTTATTTATAGTGCCAAATCCTAACAAAAGTTATCTCAGGACACTTTACAGAGTAGGTATAGACCACACTATGACTTATTTATGATTTACATAGAAATCAATGAGAAATCAATTTAATTATATACAGAAAGGTACCATAACAACAAAACAAATCAAAACGTGACTTCTGACTCTTTTCCCCCTCTGCTTTTGAAGGGGATGGGCATTATAGAACAGCTGGATCCCATGACTTTCACCAACTATTTGAAGAAGTACCGCAACACCATCTGTGGGCGTCACCCAATTGGAGTGCTTCTAAATGTAGGTACCACAGAAAAACAGCCTCACCAGGTGTATCGCTATTTAACATTTTGTAGACATGTTGATGGGGGTTCAGTTGAGTCTTGGCAAAGCTCCATCTCCCTTAGCTACGCCTACTGTGCCTCTATGCCCAAACAAAAGTACTTTTTGATACAACAGGACCTTGATGACAGAAAGAGGGCAATAACAATAGTTAATTTTTAGCTTACAACTGTTAATATGCTGGCAGAAATGACAACATAAAATACCAGATTTTCTATTTTCAACTGACTCTATAGGGACTCCTTACCTAAATGGGTGCTTGAGTGTAGTAAGCTAGTTAGCCATACATGCTGACAATTGAAGCATACAGTAGAGCAGACAAAGACCCTGTTTTATCCATCCCATATGTTTCTGTGCTTGTGTTTTGGTTTGTAAAGGATAAAAAAAAAAACCCACCACCCTCCAAACTCTTTATATATAGAGTATTACTACAGCCATCATCCACACCACTTTTATATAAGACTTTCATGTGGAGAAATCCAAAGCCTCACAGGCCTACCGTGTGTAGTTACAGTAGCTAAGCTATATTGGACAATCACTGCTTATTGACCGTCACCCTTTCCCCCAAACAGTGTCCAACTATTCTTGTGAGGACGACACACACTCCTTATTGCCTGATTAAGTGTGGATGTCTCTGTTTTGCAGGCTGTGGCTGAGCTGAGGAAGTCTGGTTTAGAAATGAACTTCTCTTTCCTGAACTACGCCCAATCAAGTGAGTGCAGGAACTGGCAGGACAGCTCCGTGAGTTACGCTGCCGGGGCTCTCATCGCTCATTGAGGTCGACTTCTGCAGGAGCCACTGCAGCGCCGCCACCCTGTCCTTAATATCTATCGCCATAACCTGACCCAGACACCCTCCCTCTCACCCCACCTCCAAGTTATGCCCACTATTTGCAGGAAGGACCTAGACACTCAAAGCCAGTACAGTCTTCTTTCTCTGTTTCTCCCTCCTCCGCCTTTCTCCACCCTCCTCTGTTTGAAATGTGTCTCAGAACGTTTGAAATATTTTTGCTTGAAGTGCAGTTTTGAGATAATGTAGGAGCAAATGGTTAGAGGAGATGGGAAGAGTGCGTGTTATGATGGTTTGGAGCGTTGGGGCGGAAGGGGGAAATCTTATTTGGGTTTTGTGCCGTTTTGTTTTCTTTGCAAAACGATGGATTTGATTTGTAACAATGTGATCTTTCCATTCAGGCTCGCTGCGATCTGTGCTCATGTAATTTGCCTCAAAAAAGGAATGACTAAAACTCCAGATTATAACGGAGCATATTGAAATTTTGCCGGATGAAAATGACACGAGTGTTTTGACTGACAGCTTCAAGCTACTGGCAACTCAAGATTTTGCAAATGGTGTCATAGGTAATTACTACCATTGCTCAACATATGTTCCAGTTGCTAACAAAAGGGCTGCACCCAACAAAGTTCACTAACCCCCTGCTGTACAAAACCAAAAACATTATTACTCTGTTTATTAAATAGGCTCTTTTATTCATCTTTTTTATTCTTTTTCCTCCCCTTTTTTTGTAGTTTTATTAGATGTGATCATATTTACTCAAGTAGTGTGTAGATTTGAACAAAAGCAGTGTTGTCGGTTAAGCACTAAAGCCAACAACATGGTTTTCCCAATAAATTAGTGTGTGCAGCACAGCTTCCAGACTCCAGTTGTATGCCTGTAGCATTACAAATATGTTTTTGGACCCCAATTCCGCTACAGAAATGTAATCAAAGCTGGATATTGTGTAAATTACTCCAACATGGACACCTCTAGTCTTTGATTACACTGCCACCTTGAATTTCTGTACTTATTGGATTGTCAGGAGACCATAGCGAATATTTCTTTTTCTAGACTTGTAAAAAATGTCTTTTGTTACAAATTGACTTCTATAAGAGCAGTAAAGCTTTTGTTTTGGCCTGATCAATGTGGCAAACGCCTTGATGATCTGCTGATATTGTTGGAATTATTAGACAGTGTTCATTAGGTAGTAAGTTACAACTCTTTGTGTTAATATGCTTTGGTTTAAGAATGCCAAAAGTTATTGGGAAGATATGTTATCCTTATTTAAAGGTTTCCAGTTTTGCTTCTGAGTGTATGACAATTCACCTCACAATGACTCTCGAGGCAGTAAGAGTAACAATTAGACAAGGTTAGCTAAATCAAGTCATAGATGGCCAGCTTTTTAAGATTAGCACAAAATCATAATGCTTGGCTATAAAGTTTAAGAATTTAACCGGAAAAGAGACAGATATGGCTCCCTGCTGTATTTTGTCATTTATTTAAAAAAACAAAACATGAATATCTGCTTTATGAAATGTCAAGCACGAGGATCACAATTATTAACAAAAGTAAAAAAACTTTTCAAAAGAATATGCTTTGTTGTCCTGTTGCCTGAAATACCTCCGAGATGAACAAACTGCAGACAAAAGCTGAATGCAAAAACCTGATGATTTATATTGGCTGTGTAGGATTTTAATGACAATATGATATAGGCCGCACTCACAGCACAAAGTCAGCACTGACTTTTACTGATGCAGTCCTCTAACATTGGTCCGTCCCTCTCGGTACCACAAGAGGCGTCGCACTGAGCATTAAGCTAGCAGCTCTGGCTGAATCGAGTGGGCACAGACTGAAGAATGAATCCTCAGACTCACTTGACCTCTGAAGCTAATTTATGGGAAACTAGTAAAGCATGACACACTGTGCTATTGTGCCTTTTATCACTGTTGCACATATACATATAAAGTGTATTCTCAATCTTATTTTAGAATGTGTTCTTTCAGTTTTTTTGTTTTAGTCCTTGTCACGTGCCCAACAATGTGTCCAGCTCACCCAGCACTCCAGGAGTGTGTGACATCCCCCCCCTCATCTGTTGGTCTAAAATGGCACCAACTGTTATCTCCTCTCTCCAGCAGGGAGTGGTGTTCTCTTTTCTCTGATTCACCTCATTCCTGTAGAGAGACAAAGGCTGAAACTCAACACTGTTCACTTTATGTTTATGGATCTTTGTTTGTCTTTTAGAAATGCTTTTTGTATTATTTTTTTTCTTGCTTAGAGAATGGGAACTTACTCGTCACAAACCTAAAAAATATACTACTTAACTACTCCCTAAATGGAGTTTTTTTTTTTATCTCAGGTTCCACTGACAAAGCATCCCAAAAGGCTCTTCAGATAAAGCTGTGGATTCATGTTACAAACAAGTAAAATGTACTGAAAAGCACGTCTGCTGTGGAGTCTTGTTTTTCAAGTATTTACACATCACACAGAAAGCTGGCATAATATATACATTTCATTTAATCACTGTCTTTAATGAGGATGTGTATTCCTCTTTTTTTGAGTTTCTTTTGAAGTTTGGAGAGTTGAAAAGATATTTTGTTTATACACTCAGCTGCAAGTTTATCAGGTACACCTAGCTAAATGTAAAGCAGTCTATACAACAGTCCTGCAGTAACTCCTACATTTATATAATGTTCAGTTTTTGTTGTTGTAGAGGTGTTGCTCAAACTTTATGATCCTTTTGGATGATGTTTCTGGTATTTAGCCTGCCTTCATTTATATAGGTGGGATGGACAAAATAATGGAAACATCTGTCATTATAACACAATGCAATTCAACAGCTACATCCTGAAAAATGATCATGTACAAAAACTGTGTGTGTGTGTGTGTGTGTGTGTGTGTGTGTGTGTGTGTGTGTGTGTGTGTGTGTGTGTGTGTGTGTGTGTGTGTGTGTGTGTGTGTGTGTGTGTGTGTGTGTGTGTGTGTGTGTGTGTGTGTGTGTGTGTGTGTGTGTGTGTGTGTGTGTGTGTGTGTGTGTGTGTGTGTGTGTGTGTGTGTGTGTGTGTGTGTGTGTGTGTGTGTGTGTGTGTGTGTGTGTGTGTGTGTGTGTGTGTGTGTGTGTGTGTGTTTTTAAAGTTTCATTCTGAAAGACGAATATAGCATGTGACATGTTGGAAAGCAATAAATAGACACGGGCAGGGCCTTAAGCAGGAATTTAGTTTTTTCTTTTTACTTAGGAGCGTTTTCACACTTCACATGACAGTAAACCAGTTTTTGTTATCTAAATATAAGTTTAACCCTTAAATGATTTCTGTATCCTCAGGGATACAGACATTTGGCAGGCTGCAGGGGGGAGGAGCATTAAGTATCTGCACTGAATATCATGAAAAGTCTTAAGGGGGATGGGTCAAGTACCCAGGTCATGTGACTTTATGGCAGCATTCAAAACTATATTGATACTTTTATGTCAAATTTCAAAATGGCAGCCTACGTGGACAGAGACACTGGCCATGAGGTAAGCATTGTTATTTTTCTTCTTAATTATGTTTTGGGGGGGATTTGTTTTTGAGAATATTGTTCTTTAAGGATCATTTTATGTATTCTTTTTAAAAAAAATAATGACTTACATTCACACAACTTTGATAAACAGGCACTGAATGTCTGTATCCTTGGAGATACGTTGTCCAGATAGGGGTATAAAAACAGGCATAATCACTCTCAAATAAACTTATGTTTGAAGCCTACACTCTACAGATAATCAATAATATAAAGGTGTTAAATATTGATTACACTTCATTTTACTTTTAAATGTGTATCACTGATTAATTCACCAGTGTACATATGTTCTCAGGGAATTTCTACCAGTCATTTCCATGGTACAAGAAAGAGAGAGGTGGCATCTGTTGTGTTGCCACCGGATGGTTTATCTGATTCAGATGAGGGAACGAGTGAAGATGAGGAAGATGAATTTTATACAGAGCGCTAGTGTCAGGACAGCAGCAACAGCAGTGACCAGTTTAGTGATAGCTCAATTGATGATGAGGCAGAAGAGGGAGCAAACCACAGTAAAAGAGGGAGGATGTTCAGGTAATTCAGTTAAATGTGTAAAGTAACTATAGCTGTAAGAAAAATTTACTGGAGTAAAGAGGATAACCTTCCATCCTAAGTACGGTTGAGTGGTCCAGACTTGTAAAACAGCAGAAAACAGAAATACAAGACACATTTATAAATAACAAAATACATATCCATACCTGGATAGAAACATTTCCGTATTCTAAAGTAAATGTTATATGTAAATGTAAATGTTGTGTCTTTTACCTTGGGTAATGAGGTTTCTGGTAATAGCCTACCCTAATAGCTTAGCTCATGGACGTGTAGTGTGTTTAAAATTAGAAAAACGAAATTTGAGCACCAGTCTACTGCTACACCAAGTTGTTTCAGTGCACCAGATGAGCTATTCACTCCACTAACATACTTCTCCAAATTCTTTGACGAGGACATCTTTGAGACCATTGCTAACCAGACGACCTTGTATTCATGTCAGGCAGCATCAACACTAATGCCTCTGAAATCAAAGCATTCATTGGAATGAAGTTGATGATGGGTGTAGTGAAAATGCCTGCAGTAGAAAACTACTGGGCAACAGATACAAGATATGACAAAATAGTAGATGTCATGCCACTCAAGAGGTATAAATGTTTGTCCAGGATGCTCCACTTTCAAGACAACATGAGCTCTGATTCCAGTGAAGATCGCCTGTTGAAAGTAAAGCCTGTACTTGACCACATGAGGGGGAAGTGTATGGACATTGATAGTGAAAACCAATTCTCAATTGATGAAATGATGGTTCCTTACAAAGGCAAAAAAGCTGGAAGTCTGCGGCAGTGTCTACCCAGCAAACCCAAGAAATGGGGTTTCAAGATCTTTGTGCGAGCTGGTGTGTCTGGCTTTGTGTATGACTTCATGGTTTACACAGGGAAGTCTACATTTGATGGTTCTACTCCAGACAAAGAGTTTGGGTTAAGTGGAAATGTTGTTCTGCAGCTGTGCAGAACCATCAGAAACCCCTCCAACTGCGTTGTCTACTTTGACAACTTTCTCACATCCCTGAGATAGATAACTCATCTAAAGGAGTCTATGGGCCTCAGAAGTTTGGGTACCATTCAAAAGAACTGCTTGATGGGTTGTACACTGGAAGAAGAGACCTCCTAGGAAGAGGCAGCTTTGACTTTCGTGTAGACAACGATGCAAAGCTTGCTGTGGTCAAATGGGCAGACAACAAAACTGTCACCTTGGTGAGCTCCTGTGCTTCTGTCAACCCTGTTGGCCAAGTGAGACGCTACTCCAAAGAGAAAAAGAAGAAAATAAGTGTGCCATGCCCGAAGATTGTATCTGAGTACAACACTCACATGGGAGGAGTAGATTTGGCTGATATGATGATTGCCCTGTATCGTACTCCAGCCAAGTCCCATCGATGGTACCTGGCCATGTTATGGCAGATGGTTGACATTGCTGTCAATAATGCCTGGCTTCTCCATTGTCGTGATGCAGCCCAACTGGGTCAGAAACGTCATTGTCTGAAGGACTTTAGGTTGGATGTTGCCAAAGGACTCATCTACCCTGAAAAGCAAAAAAGGGGTCGCCCCTCCAAAGGAAACAAAGACAACACACCACCAAGGGTAATCAAACAGCCTAAAGTCCCCAGGCCTGTGGATGATATGAGATATGACGGGATTGACCACTTCCCTATCGTGTCATTGATGGGCCGATGCAGGATGTGCCAGGATGGACAGACCTCCATCGTGTGTCAGAAGTGCAAAGTGAGGCTTTGCATTGTCACTGGCCAAAACCCTCGCAACTGTTTCCACAGCTTCCACTGCCAATAGGCTATGTCTACTGTAGGAGTTTCACAGGGGAGATGTTTGCCTAAGAACAGGAATACGATGTTTTGTGTAATGTTAGTAGCTCGTTGTTTATTCAAAGCTAGGTTTGTTTCCAATAACTTGTGTTCAGTTTTTCCCTCACTATGTTTTAAACGTTTACAAATGAAATAATTGAAAAATTGGAAAATGGTAAATTTATACCCTAAACGGTATATCTTGGGAGATACAAACTGTAAAATGAAAAATAAAGGTCTTATTTTGAAAAGAAATCATGAAATTGTGTTATTTTAGCCTAGAAACATCAGAAAATAGCAATTCATTATTTTTCTAAAATTTTTATATGTGCTTGCCCATTTAAGGGTTAAGAGTTATTTTGTCTGCATTCAATTCAATTTATAGTGGCAAATCATAAGTAGAGTAGGTCTAGACCACACTCTATAACTTATGATTAAAGAGACCCAACAATTCTTTCAATGTTTCCTATATGTACATACTGTAGCCCGCTGCGTCATGTGTCATGAAGCCGCAATTAAACGACTCTGCAAGGGCTTTTAATTTGACACGACAGTCAAGACACATCAACAGAGCTAGAGCGACATACACCAAGGAGAGACAGGGAGACTGATGAGTAAGAGCAACGTTATTTTTTTTTTAGGATCAAGGTCGATTTTTTTTTTTTGTAAGCTTTGCGCCGTGAAAAAAAACCTAAGCCAGTCACGCTGTTTACAGTTATAAAACACCACAGAGGTCTGTTACTAGACTTCGTACATCCATGGATCAGACAGAAAACTATTTGACTCCTTCAACCTCGACAAAGGCGGCGCGGATAACTTCACTTCTTTCTTCTCACCTTCCATAATTAAAGCTCGGTGAAAGTGAATCGTAATACAATAACGTTTCTTTAATAATCCCCAGTGATTCGCCACTATTTTTTAGAAGAAGATCATTGCGAGGAGACCAGGGGGCCCTATGTACCTGCTTGTATTGCTTAATGGGTAGGGGTCGGCTCTCGACACAGCTGAGTAGCCTCATTATGTTTGGACCACAGGAGATGTAATGGTTCTTACTGCAAAATTGTATACTATAGACTAAAGTAACACAGGCAACAAAAGATTAAACATATAAATACAAATACAATGTAAGATTTTAGTTCAGTGGGGAAATTTGCAATAGTGTGACTTGATTAAAGAAATTCTTTGTCGACTAACACTTATATGATTTTGTTAACTAATCAATTAGTTTATTTAATCGACAGATCAGCAAAATTTGAGTTTCTCAAGAAGAATCGTGCAAAAGCATCATTTTAAATCTTGTGTGCACCAGAGTTGTGTTTGTACATATGGCATTCAGCCAGAAAAAAGCATAAACATATATTATCAGATCATAAATACTTTAATAATCCCATGGGGGAAATTATTTAATTATTTAAGAACTCGTAGTCGACTAAGACCGAAAAGATTGATAGGTCAACTAATCGACAAAGAGGGGTCATTTGGTCATTTGACTAGATCAAAAATGACGCTCAACACTATAGTACAATGGTAAAGGCAATGGTACAAAAATGGTACAAAAATGGTACAAAAATGGCTGCTGCTCTGACCATACTTCTATGTTGATTTGAATAGTAATGCCTTCTCTACTCCCATTGTATTTCTATGAGATGAACTAAGGTATAGAGCATGGGTGTCAAAGTCAAGGCCCGCGGGCCAGATCTGGCCCGCAATTGAATGATCTTGGCCCCCGGGATGATATTTGATTAGTATTAAAACCGGCCCGCACGCCACAGCCGCCTGCTGGTGTTTTTCACGCACCAAAACTACATTACCCACAATGCAACGGTAGCCCACAAACTCACTGCATTGCCGCAAGTGGGCCGCCTCGGCTTCATTATTCATCAGCATTCAGGGCAGATGTCAACTTTCAGCCCAATAACTGACAGAGCCGTACAAAAATATTGGATTATTCATTTAGTTTTTATATATAATACGGTACACTGTGTTAGATCTTGGTTCAATAAGTTATATGCAATCATTTTAATATGTTTTAATAAACATCGAACCAGTCCGGCCCTCAGCTTGTAGCAAATTTGTTTTTTTTGGCCCTCTGATGTATTTGACTTTGATATCCCTGGTATAGAGTATGTTGAAGGTATGCGCTTCAAGACCACATTGTAGCGTGGTAGGCCTTGGGCCAAACAACAGGAGTGAGTCATGTCAAATGAGTCATTCAGGCAAGTCAGTGCCGGACGACCCTGTGTTAGGTTGAATCATGTTAATATCACTATTGTACACTGGACGTGTTGGTTGTACATTTCATCCAAATTATTGTTTGATAATTTTTTTGAAAAGTAGTAATGGATATTATAGAATTATTTGAATACTAGTTATAATAGCTGTAATGCCACTACAAATACAACTAATAGTATTATTTTGACAGTGAATATTACAATTAATGATAATATATATGCATAATAATCATAAGAATAGTGATAAAAATAGCAGCAGGAGGCTTTAAGCAGGAGCACAGCAGCAGAGACCTGTGAGACGAAAAAGCACAAGGACTATGGAGAAGAAGTTAAGGGGATCAATTTTGTTGCAGGTTGAAATGGCAGTCTGACAGAATTTGTATTCCCATTAAATTTTGCCAGTTAAGAAGAAACTTAACTGGCAAAACGCCATATTCACCAGGGAAATTAGGCGTAATCTGAAGTAAACACAACATGAAACACTTGGTACTAGGAAAGACGAAATGTCTCCATATTCACCAAGAATGTTAGGCATTACCTGAAGTGAATACAAAACAAAACTCTTGAAGGTAGGGAAGATATTGTGAATTGGAGAGGGGTACCTTTTCTGGCAGGTTGACATTACAATCTGACAAAATTTGTATGCCCCAACCAATTTAATAAGCAGTACACTGATTTCTGAAGAGTTTACCAGTTGTGCAGTGGCTCAGGGGGTAGAGAAATGGAACACTAATGTAGGTAGGATCATTTATATCTGCCCTCAAATACAGTACTTCTAATAATAATATTTAACTTCTCTATGCTCACCAAGGATATTGGGCATGGAATCTCTCTGCATTGTATAGAGGTGATACATTTGATGGCTTGAGTTGCTCAGGAGGTGAAAGGACACCAAATAATCTAGAAGCTTGTTGGTTCAATACATGACCCTTCAGTTAACATATATTTGGGCAAGTTAAGTTACTCCAAATTGCCAAGTTTTTGCATTATAAAGCACCGGATAAATTGAGGCAGACTGAAAATGCTGCTTTACATCATTCATCAGCCTGTAGCTTTTGCCAGTAAAGTAGACACTTCTCCATATTCACCAATGATAGACTTCTTCTGAAAGAATTTGTATCCCACTGCATTCAGTAGCTCACCCCAAGTTCAGCAGAGGTTTCAGAAAGGGACATTTAGTTGATTTAAAACCGAGTCTATGCAATTCTGTTCTTTTCGATCATAGCACTGAACCATACATTCCAAGGTGGAAGGAGTAATCAACATTTTCTCTAGCAGTGTTTGTACACACACTGTGAAGAAAGACACTCCCATTTCAGCAGGCTGACACACCTCTCTATCTGCTTTAGGGGGAATCAGAGAGGCTAACTTCATACAGACACTTGAGTTATAAGAGGAAGACATTGTTGCAAGATGCACTGCTATGGGGACTTGGTCAATTGTTTCTGCTTCGGGATGATCCTGACAGGACTCCGGCACTTGGTCAATCACAGGAAAAGATGTACCTCCTATGGGCGCCACATGGGACTCTCTCCTCTGGTTAGGATGGTCCCAGCCAGACTAGCCTGGTTCCTCCAGGAGATGCCGGCTCTCCTGATTCCCCTGCTTTTATTGTTCACTGTGCATAAACCCTCGAGTACTGGGAAGTACCTGCTGCTCGGGACCTTTTTCGTGCACTACTTTCAAAGGTAAAAGCAAAGACACAAGCCTAGTTGTAGCCATTTAATGCGTATGTGAAGGGAAGTATAAACATGAACTCAGTGTCTTTGGACCCCCAGTCATTCAAAAATAAAAGCAACTTTACACAATTACTTGTACAGGAGGACAGATTTTCACAATTCAGTTGTTCAGTTTAATTTCTCCGACTGATTTGATGATGTTTATAGTTTTCCCTCATGTTTACTAAAATATTTATTTATATATACAAATATATTTACTTATGCCTACAAGATATTATCACACATATCACATGTTTCTTATTTTGGCTCATTTTGTTATAGGACTAATCCATCAGTGAATCAAGAAACAAACTGAATGACGTTTTTTATTGAAACTCTTGTTATTAATGTTCAATGATTGACTGTATCATCATGATGCCATTGCACCTATAGATACTAGATGTACAGTTAGTATTCAGCCACTTCAGTGAAAGCAAAGATCTCCTGCTGTTATAATCTGAAAGCTAAATCACCACGAGGAATGCATTTGTAACCTCTTATGAAGAATGGGGCTGAACCACCTAAGTTTTGCTTGCACTTAAATGCTTAATCATTTGTACAAAACCACTCCTGGCTGTAAAACATGTCCTTTGCATGTACCAACATTAATAAAATGCACTATTATCCCTGTATTCTTTCCACCTGCTGTATCTACTATTTCTTCACCAATCATAGGACATTTGTCTATTCACTACTGACCAGAGGAAAGCCTTTCCCACTGGGTGTGATGGTGGCTGCAGGTTCATTCTGCTCTCTGAATGGTTTCCTGCAGGGACACTACCTGCTGCACTGTGCGCAGTTTGATGATGAATGGTCAGCTGGCTATTGCTATAAAACTGGTAGGAGCAATATTTATTTTTTGTTTTTAATGCATTTATTGGAATGTATCACTTTTAAGGCCTCATTCATTGTGAACATTTAAAGGAATCTTTTTTGATTATAGGTCGACATGCAACATAAATACTGTGAAAGTTTCAAAAAGCTCAATCCACAGACGGCACATATTAAGAAACGGTCTTTTTTCTTTTAGTTTTCCCATTTTTGCGGTATTGCAACAAAGTAATCCCCCTACGGCCCAAAGAAGCATTTCCCCACAGGTCACAACTGTACAAGAGACATCCAACTGTTGACAGGAAACCTTCAACTTCAAACAAGATCGATTATAACTCTTTCTATTATACATTTTGAATCCATTTTTTTTATATTTCTAAAGCTTTCCTCAAGCTGAGAAAAGAGATTTAAAACCTGTGACGTCATCTCATATAGGTTGAAAGTGGCCTCTAGAGTGCCAATACAGTCATTCCCCAGCTGCAACGATAATGCAAACACCCAGAATCGCTGACCAATCAGACCAGACTAGCATTTTAGACAAAGGGGCGATACAGGTATATTCAGATAGACAGTGAGAGAACAATAATTTTTTTTTTTTTTTTTTTACCATTAAAGCATGTACACATGTTGTAGTAGAAACCCAAGTACAATAAGTATGAACCTGAAAATTAGCTTAATACGGGACCTTTAAATGTATTGCCTTTTTAATAAAGTCAGTGACAAGTAAGACTTTCTTCTAGGTTTAATGCTGTTTTACATTGGAATGGCCATTAATATACATAGTGACTATATTCTACGCAACTTGAGGAAACCAGGGGAAATAGTTTACAAGATTCCTACAGGTGAGAAAGAGACATTTCACTTGGATGACTTCTTATCCACTTTGTGCTTTTAGTGACTAGTGTTCTTCTTACTCTGCAGGAGGCCTGTTTGAATTTGTGTCCTGTGCCAACTACTTAGGGGAGATAATGGAGTGGTTTGGCTACGCTCTAGCTACCTGGTCCCTGCCAGCACTCTCATTTGCTTTGTTTACCCTGTGTTTTCTTGGATCAAGAGCCTATCACCATCACAGGTGCCTAAAACATGAATAAAAAGTCCTGACACCACTCACTCAGTCAAACTACCTACATTAATAGGTGCTATTTTTGAGTGTCAGTTGTTCTTATTTTTCTGCTCCTCTGTTATAGGTTTTACCAAGAGACATTCAAAGACTACCCCAAGTTACGAAAGGCTTTGATTCCATTCATCTTCTGAGAGAAAAAACAACTGGCTGTTATCTTGTAGAGAAGACTTTGAACCAGCAGCAGAAATGAATCACAAGACACTGCTCTCCTATTACAAATTCGAGTATACTTTTAGTTGTTTTGTAGTCATTTTGGTCACTTTGTGTTCATTTTGTTTCTCATTGTGGTCATTTTACATCCATTTTTAATCATTTTGTACGTCTTTGTAATTGTTTTGCATCAATGTTTAGTCATTTTGCATGTTGTGGTGGTTTTGCATCTATTTTTTGACATTTTACATTTCTATGTTGTCATTTTGTTTCTCTCTGTGGTCATTTTACATCTATTTAAAATAAATTGTGTCTTTGTCATTATTTTGTCTATATGTGGTTGTTTTGTGTCTATTCTCAATCATTCAGCATCTCTTCATGGTAGTTTTACATCCTTGTAGTCATTTTGGTTTTTTTCCGCCATATTTTGAGTCAGAGCCCCTGACTTTATAGGCCCCGAGGCCTGTTCCCGGTAGGACCGTTCAGTAATCCATTCATGCATGCGTGGTAAACATATGAAGAGACGTTGATACGTTTATTTTTATGCAAATACAAAATGAACAAACTGCAAAAGAACAAAAAACATACTCATTACACTGGATATTACTTGGGTCAGATTTCACCCTCCATAGTGTGTCTTGAAAGTTAACATGTAGAAACATTGAACAGTAGTTCATTAGTTGAACATACCTGTGGTTAGTCTTTGGGTTTTAATACCTTTCATGCATCAGATTCATTTCATCGATTAACAGGTTTGGACTTGTAACATTGTTGGAATGAAATGAAGGGTGGAAAATAACAACCCCCTGGACATTTTTTTTATGTGCTACTGCATGGTGGCTAAAAAGTCTGTGGCAAGGTTGCAGCACCCCCTTGTGCTGACAAAAGGCAATTGCAGCAGAAAAATGCCGGTTTTAGTAAAGGTTTCCTATAGCTGAATTATCATTCAAGTGTTGTTGGCTGGAAGTGGTGGTGAGATGCAGGTAAGAACGAAATGTTGAATAACAAATGTTGAAGTTTATGGAGAAAAGCTGTTTTCCTGCCAAATACCTAACAGAGAGAACACACATATGGGGTATGTGAGTCTCAGAAATTACAGTCAGGAGCCTTTTTTCACACTGGATAAAATGCGTATTGTGCTAGTTCATATCTTGAATTAGATATTGCACATCCAGTGCAAGATTAGCAGTTTCTACAGCAACTTGCAATGCATTGAGTTTAGCTGTGAAGGAGTCAAGCACACGTGGCTGCACAGAAGGGACTCTGGACAGAGGTGCAGGTGAGAACTGTGGGTATTTAGTGTTCAGATAAGTCCACTTCTGATTTGGGCTGCTTTCCATCAGTCCACAGCCACAGAAGCCCAAACTCTCCTCCATGTGTTCTTTCATGACATCTGCAGTGTGAGTCCAGTGGTGAGCATGAGTCAGATCCATTACAGAATTCCCACCGTCGTGCTGCAGCGCTGCAGCCACAGACTCCAAAGATCGGCAGAATCCCTCCACGGCGAGAAGGTACTCTGTCTGTGAGCACCCCAGTGTGTGTACCGTCTCTCTGACTTCATCCATGCTCTAAAATGAGAATATGGCATAATCGAGACATGTTTTAATGAGTTTACTGTGAAGATATACAAAATCAACCAAACTGGTTTAAAGATCCCATATTATGTTCATTTTCAGGTATATACATATATTAATATTCAAACACAACATTTTTTTCTCTTACTGTCTGAATGTCTACTTAAATATAAAAGTATTCATCCTCTGTCTGAAACTCTGTTTTAGCATCTGTCTCTTAAAGCACCCTGCGAATAACCCATGTGGTTCTTCTGTATCTGCGCTCTCTGCAGCCGGGGAATGACTCTAAAGCCTATATGCTCTAAAGGCACCAAAGCAGCACTTTCTACCTATTTGAAGTATAGTTGTGACATCACAACCATACAGAAGCCCTGACGGGTAATTTAAAGGCCTGTGTGCATTTCTCTGTGGATTGAGGCTCTTGATACTTTCACAGTATTTATATTACTATTTATAGCACGTTAATCTGCTCTATAATAAAAAAAGACGTGAAAATTTCAGTTATTACAAGATGGGACCTTTAAGAACATTGGAACTCACCTTGTGTCTGATGTAAGCAGCAAGGTAGGTCTCTGTACATCCACCTCCAAATAAGGCAGATGGTTCTCTCAGGGTGAGCCTCAACACGTGCTGTGTCTTCTGGCACACCACCTTGAACAGACGTATATTAACACATCAGTTGCTTCACATTAATGGGAATTCCAAACTAATGTCTGTTTGTGTGTAAAAACTATTAAAATATTACAATCTTTTATGCCAGTTGATGGATGTTTCAACAAAACTGATGTAGAAAAATTAGATTCCCATATACCATATTTTGAATCATATTTCTGTTTTACGGAATAATATCTAGTGGAGAATGCAAATCTTAAAGGGAGGGAAATCCATCTGATGTTAGGAGTGAATCTATGATTAAACAATAGAGTCCCCAGGGCTCCTCACTGTATCTTACCTTCAGCTCACTTAACATTGTCTCATTCCTGTGGCAGAGGATCATCGTGCAGATCGTCGACTCCCCAGGAGAGGTTAAATGCAGCATTGTCTTGGGCCCAAACTGTTTAATACAGACCTCCCTCACCTTCCCGTAGGCCTTGGCTGGAATTGTAGTTTGCAATGTTGCCACAGGTCGAGCACCTATTCGTACAAGTTAGTGGACAGAAATGAAAGAGGACCTCACACAATGCAAAGTAACAGTACAAGATATACCTGCTGGGACAGAACACTTTTTATTTGGCTTTTAATGAAATCTGCTATATTTGTTTTATTTCCCTTTACTTACTTTGATGATCTACTTATTAATTTACTATTATTATTATTTTAATTACTTACTTGTTAAATTATTAAGCTTTTTATTCACTTTTACGTATGTTTTATGTTATTATTTATTTAATTTTGAATTTTATTTTTTATTTATTAACCTGCTATATACTTTTTATTAATAGTTGACTAGTTTTGTTTTTTCTTTATTTAGTGATTATTTTATCCATTTTACACATAGCTTTATTGATTTTAATGTTTTAACATTTCTTGATCCTCTTGTGTTTCCTCAAAGTGTTGTTGATATCGTTTTCCTCACTTTCTGTTTTATTGTTGAATTGATCCATGCATGTATATAAAAAAACTGAGAGGGTGCAGAAATTGAAAAGCATTTAAGTCGCTTCAAAATTAGATAGAACCTGTTCAGTCATACAGATACATTCTGTCAGGTAAATTAAGTCATGTGGTTTATAAAGGCTTGTTAATATGCTATTAATGATAATAAAGATGTTTCGAGGCCTACCTGTCAGCTGAGTAAGTGGCTCCATGAGAGTGATTCCCAGTCTCTCTATCACTATGACACCATGACTTCTCAGGTATTGCTGCAGGACTGGATGTATGACCTTCTGACATACAAACAGTTTCACCTTATCTTTAACCACATGTTTGCCGAGCTCCAGGAGCTGATCCTGTATCTGCGAGTCTGTGTCTACACCTGGGTGCACCTCAATTATCCCATCACCGAGTTCAGAAAGATCTCCAGAAAGAGATGCACTGAACAACACCATGCACAGTGGATTTGAATGATGGCTCTCTACCTTGTTGAGGCAAAAGGCATCCGGCATTTCCACCAGTAAACCTGGAAACACTGCAGAGTTTAACACAGCGTGACCTTCAACAGAGATGGTCACTATTTGGCCAAGACTGACTATACCTGGGCTGTTACAGGGAACAGTCAGCAAAAAAGCTTGTACGACCAACTTGCTGATGTGAAGTGCCTCTGGCTCTGTTAGCAGGCATGCTGGTTTGCTGGAGGTAATACTGCGAGCTAATGTGATCAAGTTCTGGCTGCTGCAGAAGTCGAGCTTCACTTTGCAACCACAGTCTTCTCTTTGCAGGTAACTGGTGCACAGACTCAGCAAGTGCTTGTTCACTGGGATAGACACGTTTCCCCTGAGACCAGACTGCTTTGCTTGATCAATCAGAGACAAGCAAAGAATGGCAGCGAACAAACCACAGTCACTGAAACGAGACACGTGGTTAAGAATGGAGGTTTTTATCAGATTGATAAAAGCATGTGAGGAGGAAATGGCTGGAATGAGAACTGAGGAGGTTGAGGTGGTTACAACGTGCCCTCCGATGTTGTTATGGACTTGTTTTAGCCTACCTGTCGGACCAAAACAAGATCTCAGAAGCTGCCTCAGCAAATGAAGCTTGTTACAGATATCACTGTTGTCCAGTGGCAGATCCGTACAAAGAGATGGGGATTTCTTGACGAGTCGAGACATCACTTTAGCAGCAATTTCTCCGAGCACTGGCAAGACAAACTTACGTACAGAAGGCGCTTGGCATAACGAAATTTGACAGAACGCGCTTCTTCGCGGCTTCCATGATAAGCCCTTTGCTTGCCACAACTTGGGCAGAGAGGCTTATTGCATTGCCTGATAAAAAAATAAATGAACACATTTGGAATACGCCCTTTATGTAGGACACTAATACGCATCAAACAATATTGATTGATTGATCACATTATCGTGGCTATTGTGTGATGGAATATATTTTTAGATACAGTTCGATAACATAATTTCGGACCAATAAACTCGTTTCCATGGTAGCGCGAACAGCGTTGGGTCCTAGTGGGTCCTGTTTCTGTGAGCAGTCGCATTATCTCGCTAGTGTTTGGAATATTCCACCTAAAACACCACAACTATAAAGCACATTATAAAGTGAGTTAAGTCCATAACCCGCTTTAAAACAGAGACGGACAGTCGCTTTATACAAAGGTATTTTTGGCCTTTGAAGCTCCGACATATGCTAGCTGTGTGGTTGTTGGGCTACAATTTCAAAGTGACGTCATCTCCTGTCGCCTCATCGTTTGACAAACATTCAAAAACCGTTGGCGGTATGAAAGTTGTTGTTAATTTTGATTTACTTACACAACGCTACAAACGCTATTATATCCGCCACTACACTGTTGTAAGGTCATTAACACGACATTTACTGATGACATTAAAGCCGGCATGTTGTTGCTTAGTTACGTACGTTGATCATCCGTTGTTCGAACACAGTTGTCATGAACATCAGTTGAGCCGATAACCAGTATTCGTTAGTGTATTGTGTTGAAAATAACCTAATAAATAAGTAAGGAATTGAATACTTTGTAACCACACATACAAGGTCGTTTTTGCAAGCGCTGAATAACACGGTGGAGTTTTATAGACACTCGACATGTGTTATCAGGAAATGTATCTTGGGAATGTTATAAACTAGGGGAACTGTGTCACCAGTCGGACAGTTTTTGGGGTTAAATTCTATCATTTTTTTGTTTAACCTACGAATATAAATGATAGTGTAATGTTAAGAGTTAATTTAATTGTGTAAAAATGAAGTCTAACGTCTTATCTTTGTAACCAAATATCGTTTTAACGGCCTAATTCATCCTTGTGTTTACAAGAGGGTGAATTAGCCGGTGTGCTTCTCTAGTCGGACATCCCTTTCTCCTCGCCGTAAACACTGGGAGCTGCTGGTCGTCTACATGAACATCGATGTTGTCAAAACACCCAGGACCATACTTCAGTCCTCCACAATAAAATAATATGCTTTAACAGCTCCAAAATATACCGTAAACTCTTCTTCATTTCCATTTGAATGTAAATCACCACCTGAGCCGCTCAGGCTGAGCGTCGCCCAAACTTTCTTACTGCTTTCTCTCATCAACGACACTTTCATTTACTAATTTGACATGTAAATACCCATGTACAAATATGAAACTTCACTTGTAGATTGTGTGTAAATTAATTTTACTTCGGTGGCGATCACCCAGTAAAATAACCACCACGGAAATAATGGAGATGTGTCCGGATAAGGCTAATACCAGCGAGCGTCGTCCGACTGGGGATACATTCCATATTAGCCTGCCAGTGTGTTGTGTTGTTTTTTAGGGTACCATGTGTAATTCATGACTATTATACTTGTTTCAGGCGGAACTAGCTGACTGCTGTGTTCACTGCAATGGCTCCTCTCAAGTTTGTCATTAAGGTAAGTGATTCCATTTTCTTGGTTTGTAAAGACAGACAAACACTGGTTTTATGCCCTGACAACTGTCATTTACATTTCCAAATTATTCTTAATAAACGATAGGCTACATGTTATCAAGTGTGTTATATGTATGTGTGTATATATATATATATATATATATATATATATATATATATATATATATATATATATATATATATATAATTTTTTTTTTTTTTACAAATGAAGGTTTTTGTTGAAGTGCATTGGTGATTTTAAAAAAACATGCTAGTACAGCAGTGGTAAAGCCACAGCAGATATTCTATCAAATTCTGAACAATAAAAAATAACAGAATTTGAGAACAAATCAGGTATTTATAATTTGTTCTCTAATTTTGATCTCCAGTGTATGTGACCTGGCCAACAACATGGTTGTAATTTCGTAACTGAATGTCTTCTGCAGCCTTTTATGCAAGTTTTCTGTTATAGCTCGAGCTACTTAACTGTTAACTTTGCAAAGCGAGCAAAGTAACAACCTATGGTAAGTTTCAAACTACAACAAAGGAATAAACTGTTATGTACTATTACTATAACTACTGTACAATCCTACATAATTGTAAATGAACTGCTTGAAAAAACCTTGTATCCCTTTTACACTGAACTTTAACATCTGAATGGTCTTCAACCATTCTGACAAAATCAGTGGTGCGAAACTTCTGTAATAAGAGGAGATAAAAAGAGAAGTCCCCTGGCTTTATGTTGATTAGGCACGATCACTGCTTCAGATGCTAACTGGAAAACAGGTATGAGCGCATAACCGGTTGTGAGTGCCATACTGTGAGATATGCCTAAATATCTAATCAGCCAATTGTATGGCAGCAACTCAATGCATTGAGGCATACAAACATGATCGAGACAATCTACCTAAAACCTAAGATCAGATCGGGAAGCAATGATTGATGATGCCAGACTAATATTTCAGAAACTGCTGAACTCCTGGGATTTTCATGCACAACCATCTCTAGGTTATACAGAGAATGGTCAGAGAAAGAGAAACCATCTATTGGCAGTTCTCTTGGCGAAAATGCCTTGTCATGTCAGAGGTCAGAGGAGAATGGCCAGACTGTTTCAAACTGATAAAACAGTAACTCATATAACCACATCAAGTTGAACATTGAAGCAGATGGGCTACAGCAACAGAAGACCACACTGGATGCCACTCCATCAGGAAACTGAGTCTACAAATGGCACAGGCTCTTCAAAATTGAGAAGATTGGAAAAACATTGCCTGGTCTGATGCGTCTTGATTTCTGCTGTGACATTCAGATGGTAGGGTCACAATTTGGCATAAGCAACATGAAAGCATGTATCCATCCCGCCTTGTGTCAACGGTTTAGGCTGACGATGGTGGTGGGTATATTTTCTTATCAGATTCAAGGCCCCTTTGCACAAATTTAGCATTGTTTAAGCACCACAGTGCACCTGAGTATTGTTGGTGACCATCTATTTACGACCACAGTGTACCCATTTTCTAATGGATACTTCCAGCAGGATAACACACCATCTCACAAGCTGAAATCATCTCAAAGTGGTTTCTTGAACTTGACAATGAGTTAACCATCCTTAACTGGTCCCCGTAGTCCATAGATCTTAATCTGATAGAGCTCCTTTGAGCTGTGGTGGAGCGGGAAATGTTTATCCATGTATGTGCAGCCAACAAATCTGCAGAAACTGCTTTATTTTATCAGGTCGATATGAACGTTAATCTCTGATCAATATACTCAGCACCTTGTTGAATCTGTGCCATGAGAATCAACGCAGTTCTGAAGGCAAAAGGTATGAGTAAGGTGTACCTAATTAAGTGGCTGTTGAGTTTATGCTTGCTTCTGTAACATTTACAGTATTAATATTCTGTTTGTAGTGCTTTCTGTGTTGGCTTTTTTCATTGTTTTGTCTTTCTCAGTAGCAAATTCTTTGACCACTAGAGGGAAGTACAAATACATGTTTCGCTGGTCTTGCCTCCACGTTCATCCTTTTGAAGACGTTAGGAAGAGTTTCTGGTCACCTTTTACAAATCTTAACTGACTGCCTCCCTGAGAGCCTTGTTAATGGACACAGCCATACTGAGCAGAAGAAACACATTCTATTAAAAAGCCACACTGTTCATCCTCAGTGTGATGCTCTGTCAGGAATAATGCACATCAGATGTTTTTGTTAAGTGCAGGAAAAGCCGCTGGTCTCTGTTTTGTTGATGTTTCATTTATTGAGAGTTTTAGATGAGGGCTGCAGACATTTGCACTGATCTCTCACATCCTCCATAATGCCATGTGTGCCTAGTTGACGAGATATTGCATTCACTCCCTTTATTTGTTTCATATGCATGCCTGCATACAGGCTAGCCCCCCACACCACCACTACCCTGCCTCCCCCGGCTGCCGGTGGGAGAGTAAAATCCTGGAGGTTCACGGAGGGTTCCTTCCCACTGAGCACGTAATGATACTGTTGTGTTTCTTAGCCTGAGAAAAAGCCCACAGCCTCTACCATGCCTAACCAACTAACCACAAACAAGTATGCTAGAATGGATCAGTGTAATCAATAGCATAGAAGGCGCTACCCTGGGCTCATCTTTTGCAAAGCAAACCCCACTACCAGCATGTTCAATAAATAAATTAACTTCTCAGAATATTAAAAAAAAACAAAAAAAACTGCACAGACATTTTCACAAAGGCATGTTGCAAAGTTGTTTTTCCAGCTTGTACATAGAGCAAGGATCATTGGAGCAATTATGAGTTATGTTCTAGGATTCACCATGCCATGTTTAGTAGGCTTTTCAGCAGTGTGTTTTATGATTCTTTCTCCTAAAATGTTTTCAAAGCAGCCCCCTCCCTGCTCTGTGGAACTGCAGGAGGTACTGGTATGCTCCTTCTTAAATAGGCTTAGACTATATAGTGACCTGCCACTTCTCAGACCTCCCGAAAAGGGCCTGCAGGCTAAAGCACTGATCCACTGAAGCGTTTGCTGTCTGCCAGGACATTACCGCCGCAGAGCCCTGCAATCTGCCTTCTATTAACAATATGCACTGCTGACTTTCTAACCATATAATGTAGTATGTTGAGATATTGACCAAAATGTTTTTGAAGAATAAAAAGATTGAGGTATCACAGAGCGGTTTAATGTCAGAGGTTTATGTGCTGTTTAGTGTTGTTGTCACTCTACAGATGAGCTCATATTGGACCACACATCGTGTCTCTGTACAAAACAATTGCTGTCTGATTTAGAAACATTTTGACACTTCCAAACTTGGGGAATCTTTCACAAGAGAAAGCGACACCAATATAAAAAACAGCCCCCTTTTATCTCAGCACTGCCCTACATTGCCTTACAGAAATTTATAATGAGGCCAACCGCTTCTCAGCCTGCTATTTCTCTCTATCTAATAATTTCTCAAGGATGTGTCTGCCCAGAGTTTTGTTTACTAAGTGTTACCTGGAGATATTCCTGTCTGTTCTTGCTAGTGGAATTCCACTCCTGGGTTGTGTCTCTTTTTATTATAAAATAAAGAGGACTCAGGTGTGCTTACATTCACCTGAATGAAGGGAGCTCTGCACACAAAACACTTTGGGAACGATCTGTTAAATGACATTCGCCTCAATAATGATCAAGTCTCAAGCTTCACCACTCTGGCAGTTTGAAAAACTGGAAAAGAGAATTGTCTTTTTTTTTTTCTTTAAAGGGGAAACCCAGGTGACTCACAGCACAGGGAGAGCTGGAACTGAGGCAAATAAAGCCTGAGAGCAAGGTTGTCACACCCACAGATCTAAAGAGCTCCCCTGGGTTCTTTGCAGACTTGCAGAAAGTGGTAGAGAAAGTCAGAAAAAGAGAGACACAAAGGGAGAGTGGGAGAGATGCAAGTTTTATTGAGTGAGACCGCATCTGCTGCCCCTTCTCTCTCAATGTAAACATCTGCGGCTGGTTAGTGTTAGCCTCTGAGCTAAGTGCAGTCCGAGAGGGTCTGGTTCTTATACGGCGCGATAGCAATGGCAAAGGGCATCGGGGTGGGGAGGCGGGTGAAGCTGTTCGTAGAGTTTGGGCCCCGTGCCCAACTTGGAGCAGCACAGGCGGGAGGATGGAAAGCCAGGTCTGGGAGAGAGATAAGGGAAGGTAGAGAGTGTTTTGGGAACTGAGAGTGATATAGTCCAGAGCCCCAAAGACCAGAAAAGGATAGGAGCCGTCGGTGGGTTTGAAGCAGGATTTGTTTATTTGCAGACAGAAAATGTCAAGGAATTTTCTCATGTTGCCATAGACTGTGTTGGCAACTTGCACCTCAAATGTTTCCTAAAGTTTTTGTCTTTGTTAACCCCTTTTTCCCCCCTGCAGATCATGGTTATCAGATTGGCAGTGAGGAGAATTAGGATAGAGAAGTTGAGCTTAGCCTGCAGGAAGACTCAGTCCTATTCATTCAATGTGTGACAGCACACAAAAGATGGCACAATAAAGGATTTGGTATTAAGTAGCGCTTCTTGCCGCCTCTCATTCAGCCTTCAGCCTCTGTTCATAACTCTAAAAAGCCGGTGCAAGACAGAGGACAAAGCAGTGCTGGCCCACTTTAGTATGTATGAAAAGAGTAACTTCCTCTAGAATGTGGCCCTTTATCAAACCTTTCTTTACAACAACAGTGACAGTTGCACCGAGTATTGCCTTAAATGTGTCAAAGCAAAGTGCAAAAAATAGAAGAGCTCATGAATTTGATAAATGAATATGTGAAGTTAATAAAACCCTTCAGGGTCCTGTTGATGGTGCTGTAGAGATGGTGTTCTAGAGACAGGCATATGTTGTAAGATTTGCTCAGAGACTGCTTTGAAGTTGTTAATCTTGCTTTATGTAAGTTTTCACTATTTCAATGAGCATTAAGGATTGTTTAGGCACTTTCAATTTGCTTTGCTCAAGAAAGACGAGGTTTGTATTACTGCAGCTACAAAGTATTGGAGCTTGCAGCGATCTCACTAAAGACGGGCGTAGCTGGGGTTATAGTTCATGGCAGAGTTCAGCTGAAAGATTCACCGGTCAGTCTTTGTGCTGGGAGATGACAAATTTAGATCATGTGATGTGATTGTTGTCAGAGCCTTTGTGTAAAATTAGATTCATTCTGCAGCTTTTGTGTCTTATCTGCCACACAACACAAACTTGCTTTGTAAAAGCCGATAGTTGCGCCTAACTGTGTAGCCTTTACTCATAGATTGACACTTCAGCTGCTGCTACCAAATCCCCAGTTTTTCTGCGCAAATGTTCTTATTAGTCTGATTGCATTAGTTTGCTTTCCTGACAAAACACACAGTTTCTGAGAAGCCCAGGAATGAATCACATGGTGTTTTTGTGTAAGGGACAGACCAATGTTTATCATTAATGTCCAGTTCCCAGTTGAGTCTTGTCTGCTGCTCTAATGTGATAAACGGAAGTTAGTCGAAGGCTTGCTAGATGGCTGGCTTTCAGTCCAAAACATAGACTCAATCAGAAGCTCAGAAACCACTTTTGTGGATTCACCCACAAGGGCTGCGCTCGATAAACAGCTTCCTTCATTCCAGAATATTGATCAAATTAACCTTGTGTCGCTCTTTAGAGCTAGATCAGCTTGTGTAAGCAGAATATTATAAACACCTCTCAATTTAAAGTAGTTTGATGACACAACACAACTTATTATTGACCTCAAAAGGGTGAGCACATTGTCAACATTATATGTTTCATAAGATTTATTGTTGTGATTAGCAATTACATTGTCTAAATTGACAATAACAAGCACATTAAGTCAAACTTCTCAGAAAGGGGGCATTGTCTTGCATGAAAATTGGGCTGATAGGGAGACCATTGCAGTGCAGGTGTTTCATGTTGCTGAAGGAGGTTCTCATAAACATTTGCATTCACTCTGTCATGTAGCTGTACAAGAGTCCCAACTCCTTCTGCAGAAAACATCCCCCAAACCATGACATGACATTGCTAAAGTTCAATTAACTTGGGTCTGATGGGAAACATTATGTTCAACGTTGAACTGGGTGAAGACTGAACCCAAAGTGTCACAAGAAGTCAGTTAAATTTGGAGAAGGAAGTGTCAGAGTCCAGATATAAACCTCATAGGGACCTCTGGAAAATCCTTGGAAACAAAGTAATGTCCAGGAAACCCACTACAGTTACTGAACTGTGGAAGAGACTGAAGAAGAATGGACTAAGATCAAACCAGAGCAGTGTGAGAAACTAGTGATCTAGCAGATGTGCTGAAGTCATTCAAAGCAAGGGCCTCTACACTTCCTGTTCATTTTTGAATCCTATAGCTCTAAGGAAAAAATGTTGAAATCTTCTCTTCTGACACAATGGTTTCTGTTCTCTAATTTTACGCTTTATGTTTATATCCTTACACATTCTCTTAATTTTGCTGTTAAGTTCTTAATGACATGAGGAAATACTAGTACTTTTAAATGATCAGATATTTAATTAACACAGGAGTATACAAATAAGGCTTTATCATGTAGTTATTTCATATAGAGTATTTATTTATTGAATTACCAGAGAACATGCTTTATCGTGATATATATCATTATGGAGATATGAAATATAACCTATGACCATAATACCCAATAAACTGGTAACTCACGCATAATTCCTATTCCTATAGTCATCCTTAAAGCCATTCTGAGGTCTCACACGTCGGAGACTAAAGTCAGGCCACCAAAACCCATCCAGCTTGTGTCAAGTCAAACCCCAAGAAACCACTGTGGAGTTCATCCATTCGGTTCCTGTGTTTTGATTGACAAGGTCTGACCCTCTGTTGCTAGGCTTTCCCACACACTGGTAATTGTTGGAGGCAGTCAGCTGAGGCTACCAGTCATCCGTGGGCTGCTGTGAGACAAAGGGCAGAGGATGGAGAGAATACTGATCTGTAGAGACGAGCTGATTCTGACAGGCAACATGCATACATTTTATACATGAGGAGCTTGCACATAAAGGGGGCTCTGTTTTGGTTCATGGCATTCTTGTCTTTGTGAAAGCATTTTTTTCCTATAACAACCTTTGTTTATATGTTTGATAATTGTACAGTGTCCCATATTTAACTGTGTTCAATTTGTGGTTTTCACATCTTGATATTTGGACTTTTGTACTCACATATTTCAAGATATGGAGTAATGAGTCAGAGGATCACAGATAAATGGTTTTATGAGATACTTAAAATAACATTCATGTCCCATTAGTCTTGGTAACACTGATGCAGAGACATGCTTAAGAACAAGTTAGGTGACTTGACTTATCCTACAGAAGAACAGTGCAAGCGATGACTGAAAAATTCACTGCTCAGTCTTAAGGGGGCGCCCTCTCCTCTAGTTGGCCTGCAAGTAGAAGTATGTAAGCAGTTTTCAGTTCAATTATTATTTGAAGAAAGACCATGAGAAAGGAAAATGCTCTCATGGGGGAAAAAAAGAAAATATTTGTCTTTTGATTTGCCCGGAGTCAGTATTTAGCCTTTTAAATGTCATGTAACAAAAGGTTGTGAATAAAACTTTCAATCTTTTTCTTTGACTAAGGAACTAACATAACTTCTCTCAAACAAGAGGAGGAGACAACTGGAGAGAGTCGGGAAGTGTAGGCTTGTGTCTAGAATTAGTAGTGGGGGCCTTCCCCCTTACACACCCTGTTAATTATTTTCTCACGTCATCCTCAGAGCAAGGCCGTAGGAACATCCCTCAAGTCTGGGTTGTAGAGTTTAGTCATTCTGTCTGCAATACTTTGGCCCAGGGGACAAGCTTGGCCCAAAACAAAGCTTTTAGTATGCTTAGGTTTTCCCTGTTGCTAAATGAATAACCTCTTCTGTTTGTACACACTCTTTTCCAGCTGTGAGCCTGAAATCTGTGTCTGGTTTTGTCTTTATAGGACTTTGTTTTTGCTACCCCATTCAGTTCAGTGCTTTTTTGCTGCATTATCACTGTGGGTTTTAGGGCAGTTCTCGTTGCTCCTCTGTGTCATGTTGTGGGTGGTCTCAGTCCATCCATTACTTCCTTGTCCAGCGAGAGGCGAAGTTCACACGAGACCCACATCCATTTGCTCTTTGCAGCGGGCAGCTTTTGCACTCATGTGTAAACCATAATCAGGCTAGCCTGAGAAAGATGTAACAGCAACTTAACCAGCCGCGGCATTTTTGGCCTCCCTGTCCCTTGTAGCTTATTGTCATTGACACAATGACGTATTGCTTCAGGAATCCACTCTGCACCCCTCTACTCAGCTTTCTACAGCACTCAAAAGTTGTAGTGCAGAAGTGCAGAAACATGCGAGTGATTTGGGGTAGATCTGTGGAGGTTTACCACCACTGTGGTACAAAGTTAGGATAATCCTAATTTATGTGGTACATAAATACTTCATACTTCTTTGTGCAGCCTGTTGTGACCTGAGGCAGTGACTGCACTGCTGAAGCCTATAGAACAGGAAAATACTTTTTACATTAAGAGAGGGGAAATATGAAGAGACAGACTTTTTTTTAAAAATAGTTTGTTAAAGAGATGGCTAGACAGAGAATATGGAGGGAGGGGACTGCTGTGAGAGGCCTGGGGTGATGTTTGAGTACACAGGGGGTCGTTGTGGTTTGTCTCGCTGTCAATCACCCACACTCTGATTTTCTTTGTTGTCTGTGAGCTCAATGCCCCTCAGCAACCTGTGGCTGTCCTTCCTCTTTGTGTTACAGTGTGGGAACTTTGCTGTGCTGGTGGATCTCCACGTTCTGCCCCTGGGCGGCCAAGAGGACACCAGCTGGTTTACTACGGACCACATCGAGGTACAGACACAGGGAGAAGGGCGTGAGTTTGAATAAGTGTGTGAGTGAATATGTGGCTTCTGTTCTGCTGGGGGCCTTTTTGAAAAGCCAACAGCAGCGTGGAATCTAAAATGACTTTGAGCCTTCTGTCTGTTCTTCTTAGGGGTTTTCATTATTGCAAAGCTGTTCTCATCTCTGGAGTTGCCTTACTGATCTTTCTCTTAAAACTTCTACTGTCCGTTATCTACCTTTGCTCATCATTTATACATTATTTACTTGTAAAGTAAAATACCAACTTGTGTTGTCTCAGCAGTTCAGAAACATGTTGCTGTACTGAAATACTGTATGTTTGTAGGAGGTTTCAGCCCAGGTTCGAGAAGCTGTGGACCGGAGGGTTAAGCAGTACACGGAGTTCCTCCACAATAGAAGACAGCCCAAACAGAAGAAGGAGCTGGCACCTGCTTCTGCTTTTTTCGCAAAAGGTGACACACCATCTTGTGACCTTATAACACTACCACAGAGCCAAATAGTCCAGTATGTATTATGCTAAAAGTTATTCCTTTATGATCCATTATTGTGTGAAACATTGTTTCACCAATGTGTTTACTTGTAACATTAGTTTTAATTATTTATTAATTACTACAAGTTCTATTTATTCTGTTCGATTTCCCGGTGGCTCATTCCTGGGGAATGTAGTCATCTTTGTCTTTTCCCTTTCCATGTCTTAGGTGTGTCTAGCATCAACTCTTGAATAAGTAAAATTGTCTACTTTGGTTAGGAATTATTCATTGTTCATTAATTTGGACTCAAGTGCAGAGATATGACTGTGTTCATGGAGATGGGCCACTGAGCTCTGTGGAGGACTGGAATGAAGAAACAAAACAATCTAAGAAGTATTCCACAGCTACCTTTTTAAGGAGAGTGTGGGAGGAAAGACAACAGAACTAGTTGGGACACGGTGGCGCTCTACGCCCAGGGTGCGACCTGGAGGCAAGAGCTGATAGGAGTTTTTATATTGTGTTGCACTGTTTAACTTGGCACAAAACACAAGTCCATTAAAATGGCTAATGTCTGTACCCTCTGTTTAATGTGGTGTTTGGCACACCTGTGTTTATCTGTACTTGAAGTTAACTGGATGATATCAAAAACAGTTGCCCTGACACATACAGTATACATAACCATATACACATAGGGAAAAATAACCAATAAATTATGCTCCAATGTAAATAGGCCAATTCAATTCATCCCAGTTTATCCAATTCAAGTACATTCCCCCAGCCACCCACACACATGCCTTTGAAGCACTGTAAGCCTAGCTTCAGAGGAACCCCCAACTGCGTGTTGTAAGGCAGACAGGTTTGTCACAGGTAGCAGTTAAGGGCAGTTAAACTAGGCTCACTCAGCAGGGCAGGCCTGACTGAGAGTGGGATTACAGGGCAGTTGGCTCCATAAAGTTTCTCCTGTGGCTGCAGCTCTGCCTCTCACGCTACTCCCCATCAACTTTAGTGCTCTCCTCCACTAAAATTCACGTGTGCATTTGTTTTCATACAGACGCATACATGTGCATCTTATTCCATCTTATTTTCTTGTTAAACATATAGTCATGCTAAGCAGGCAAACTGGTTGCATGCATGCACACTAACAGGCGCTGCTACACGTCAGAACCAGTGAGAAATCAAAAGGATGAATGTGTTGGAGAGATATATCCTCCCCCTGGGCTAGGTGTGAACAGGCTGACAGTGTACGGTTACTGAAAAGCCTGTGTCATATTACCCGTGACAGACTGAGGAGAGACAGACATCTCTAATGATGGAGATCACAGGCTCCACACATACACTTCCGCACACACATTCATTCCACTGTGTGAACAAGGGGACTATCAGTATTTCAGCGGAGAAATATGCATGTAAAAATGATTAAGCTCCTTGCAGCTTTGCCAAAAAGAATGTAACCATTGGAACATGACTCCATACCATACTGGAGAATTTTCCCCTCTCAGAACATGAAAAGGTATCGCGCCTCAAACAGGCCCACACAGTTCATGCGCTCTAGTCCTATTAAAGGTCTTAAGTGAGTGTAATCACATTCTTGGTCTTTTCATTGTCCCATGTGAGAGAGGCAGCAGAGCAGTAAAGGTGGAGACTATGACTGTGAGAAGTAAGCGGGCAGGCAGGAGCCATAAAAAGGGAAGGACAGACTATAGACTTAGGGAGGGAAGCCCAGCAAACCTCAGGGTGGGTATTAAGTATTGGGGTCGCCTATTCTGCAAGCAGGTCAAATGCTAACATGCTAATCCTCACAGGACTTTCAGACTGCCCGTGGTAGGGAGTGGAAGCTGGTCTTCTGCGTTTATCTGTTTCAGCAGAAGACCTACTGTATTTGCATGTGTGTGTGTCTGTGTGCAGCATTATGCTGTATAAACTGAATATGGAGTGAGACGTGTATGCGTTGAAACACGGGCTCATGCATGTTGTGGCACATAGGTGTCAGGTGGGGTGGTACTGATGTCCTGGTCAAGAATAGGCGGATGGAGTGTGGTGCTATGTGATATGGTATGGGAGGGGGATTGTGTGTCTTGTATTAGGCGGTGTTTGAGCTGGTGCCAGTATGAAATCACAGGGGCTTCCGCCAACAGACAGCAGTAAGAACAGCGTAACAGCCTCAGCTGTTGGCACTTCAAATGAGCCATCAACAGCTTTTAGCATTCCAAGGCCCTTCAGTGCAAGTGTTTGTATCTGAGTTATCTCTATGGGTTATTGTATTTATGTATGTATGCTATGTTGGGTGCATATGTGTGTGTATAGCACCCAGTGAACACGTCAGAGAGGGGTTTATCCCATGTCTTCTGCCAACATAAATCCAAGCCTTTTCTTCATATCTCAGCTGCAGAGGTCAATTTCCAACTGTCAACCCCGAGCCCCCCTCTTTTCTTTTTTTTTTTACCCAGGCTACTTGAGACTTCATGATTAGCTCATAGTGATGTGATTTATTTATGTTTTTAGAGAGATGAACAGAGGGAACTTTTCCCACCAAACATCTTGGCTCTGGAGAAGCAAAATGGACATGCTAGACTTTAGAAGCCCAGAGAAGGGGAGTCTTGGGAGAGGTCTGTTGCATTCTCCCTGGTAGACCGTGTTGAACACACCCACATTTCTCTGAGCAATTATACATTGAAAATGAGTGGATAATATGTTCTCTGTATTTTGAGGAATACATTTTTGCCATTTGATATGGTATTTGAATAAGGAAGCTGGTGGTTATGCTCTATGACAGTGAAAGTGTCACAGTCCTCATAAAGATGCCACTGCTCTGCAGGAAACATGCCTAGAAGAAAGGAAACCTTTTTACTTCAGACATGGCCCTCTTGGACAACACAACATACTGTACAGACTGCCCAAGCGATTGTTTGCCAGACATTACAGACATACTTCTACTTTTTGCACTAGATTATATTTTGTTTACTTAAACTGCTGATTGTGTGCTATCTTGATTTTTATTTGCTCTTGCATTAGTCTTGTTTTACCTCAAGGGGATATTGATTTTGTAGTTCATGGTGTATATATTTGTGTGCCTGTGTAGAGCGTAAACTGAGAAGGCCCATTTTACACGGATTTGGTTAGCTTGCCATTTCAAACTGCCAAAGCACATTACCAGATGTCTTACATGTACTATAAGTATTGATACAGCCACAGTTATCTCTCTGTGTGAGGCAGAGCTCCAGTATAGTATAGCCTGGTGTGTGAGAGGCTTCCTATCAGTCAGAGGAGTTAGAGGAGCCCTGGCATAGTGGTACCTAGAGTCCATTTTAGCCCATGGCAGAGCTGGTTCCTTCTTCCTCTCCCTGCACAGGTGCCAGGGCTTAGGGGGAGGGAACACCTGCCAGCCTGTTTCCCCATGGCCACGGCAGGCTGGAGAGGCATTTTCCCAGGCTCCCCAGATGAATGGTCACTAATAGCCGTGGGAGAGGGCTTTGCGAGTGCTGCACAGTGTACCACTGACTCCTCTTGGCAGCCCTATGAAGGGGGCTTAAGGCAGCCTGGCCACGGCCATTGCGGGAAAAGCACAAGTGTTGCTGGATAGCTTTACTGTTGGAGAATGTGTTTACGAATGACCATCTCGCTCCCAATAAAGAATGCAGAGGATGTGTAGAGACCAAAGGGGAGATGGTTCATTTTTGCAGTGCCTAGGCTTCTCTTGCTCTTTGAAGGCCTTTAGCCCCAGGCCAAAACAGTCAATCAAAATGTGAGGGAGATTTTCTGTGCACAAAATGCAAAAACATATTAACTTGTGTTTGCTGTATTGTAGGGAGATTGATACATGCCAATCATTCAGCCTCCAAATGTGACAGTTCACAGCACTTTACTGAAGACACAGAAGTACTTTTGTAGTGACAACCTGTATTAACCCACCTTTTTTCTTCTCAGTGCTACCAAAGCTATTACTATTTATGTGAGTGGCTGTTATGTGGGGACTGGTCTGTAAATAGAGAGGCATGCCTGTGGCAGAGTTACCTGCCCTGCTCTGTGTTACTGGGTGTAAGGCAGGCCGGGATTAAGGCAAGGGGGAAACAGAGACCTGTGACAGGAACAAAGGAATTCCAAGGCCCAGGCTGGAAATGGATCCTGATCAGAGTAGCCACTCTAGCCTGCCTGCCCCTCTCGCCCTCCCTCCCATGGCCCCTGCTGGGCAACCCCCTTTCCCCTGGTGCTTTGTGGTGTTTCTGTGGCTGTTTAAATCCTTCCCTTAAGCCCCTGGCCTTACTCAGCAGCAACACATAGGACAGTCTGACTCCAGCGTTAACCCCTCTTTCTAATTGTTGCACACTACATACACACTTTTGTTCTTTTTCTTTGTATTTTGCATTTTTACACATTTATCCACCCTCTCCTCGCCTGTACCCTCCATGTCTACTCTTCTCTGCTCTACTCATGTTGTCTCGTTTTCTATTCTTCCCCTTCTCTGCAGGGTCAGCTGCAGTCTCTTAGGACACAACCACAATCCCCACCATAGCTGTCACACCACACTCTTTTCCCATATAATTAGGGCCTGAGCCTGAGCCTGAGCACGGATCACATTCATGTGACTGTTCCCATTTACCACAATCTGGTCTGGGAGATGGCACACACTGTCTTGAACTCATGCTAAGTGTTCAGCATGACCAGAATGCCTTGTTTTAGGAATAAGGTTACAGAAGATGTCGTTGCTTCTCTCTGCTCTTTGCTTTACTTTGAGAGAAATGGGCCCATGTCATATTCTCTTGTGAGCTCTGTGGTTTTTCCTGTGGACAGATGTCGTTGTAGTGCTGTGTGCCAATTTGACATTGTGTGGTCAGTAAAGGCCAGCCTAGGATGGCCTTAACAAAAGAAACACCTTTTAATTGTAGATATTAATGCTTTTCACGCCCTTCATTTGCAAAAGGTAATGACCTTAAATGGGACATATTATTCTAATTTTCAAATTCATACTTGTATTTTGGGTTTCTATTGAAGATGTCTACATGTTTTAATGTTCAAGAAACAGATGATTTTGCTCATACTGTCTGTCTGAATATACTTGTATTCATCCTCGCCCTGAAATGCTCCATTTTAGTCACTTTAATCTCACTTTTTATAACATAGACCTTTAAATAAAATAGATCAAATTCAGATTTTCTGTCAATTCAACACAAACATAAATCTGTATAGAAATGCCTTGTTTGCCATAATTCACCTATTCGGATTTATAAACACAGGCTAACAGAAATGCAGAGAGCCCAGCAGGCAGAGACAATCTGCTTCCAATGAGACTGTGATCTGCGATTTAAAAAGCCAGAACACTGCATAACTCAAGTCCACAAACTACTTTGCACAAATAATCCAAAGGAGCTTAATGCAAAATAAGCAGTTTGTATCCTCTTCGTTCTGAATGCTCTTTAATATAAACAGAGGCTGCACTTTGAGAGATTTGTGGCCTCTTGGGCTAATTAAGATATAATGATGATTGAATATGACATTTTGTATTGTGACTGCATTTCTCTCATCAGATTATGTTTCTAAGAAATAGATTTTTTTTCCCTCCTATAATTGCTCTGTGCTCCAAACTGCTCCCCACCACTTTAGTCACATGCAGCATTTTGGGTTGGCCTGAGCTACCATGCTGCGGCATATTTTGTAACTGTGATGAAGGGGTCACCCAAATGTTAAATTGAACACTCATGTGCAAATATTGTTTCAGGTGGACGTTGTGCAGGATGATAAGGCACGGTGCTCTTCTGCAGCCATAGTTACAGTTACACACACAGAGAGTGATGTCCTTCCAGGAAAGCCCCCACTTACATATGGGTAACTTCCTCATGCTCTCTCATCCTTCTCCACTCTACCCCTCTCCTTCACTCTAAGCCCCAACTCTCCACCCACACTTGTGGACGGAGGGAGGGGGTCCACATCAAAGCATAGATGTCAGAAGAGCAGGATTCTCAGGCACTAATGTCTGACTGTCCTGCTGATTCAACTCCTGTTCATAAAGGGGTTGCGTGGGAATTGCAGTTTTCCTGACACATAGTCATTACATTTATGTACACACGAGAAACATGGTTAATGGGAGAAATTGGGTTACTGTAGGAAATTGAAGAATGCCTTCACATGCACTGCAATAACCAGGTTACTGTATAACCTGCCTTTACATGCAGCTGGTGGGTAGTCAGATTTCTCTCCTTCTCATTGCCATGTTTTTAAAGCAATGCTGGCATGATTTAAGTGTATTAATGATATATAATACTGCAGCCTGAAGAGTTTTTTTTTCTGTGGAAGCCATCTTGTTTAGTCTTGTTTATTTCAGATTTTATTTGGAAAAGGCTTTTGATTCAGGTGTTTTGCATTCAAAGATGCATCACTATAAATTATATTTCCCTCCATCAGTTGGTACAGCTGCCTTGCCATTATGATACTTTACGTACTTGTACTATGTGTAGGAAGTATCATCATGCACATCTGCAAGTTTCCTCCAGCAGAAGTCAAGCTTTGTAAAACCCGTTTCTTTAAGGTTTTACCCTGATTATGGAAACATTTTTTTCTGACAAGTGTTAAAGAAATCAGGTAACTGCAGGAATCTTAGTGTAACCAGGTAACTTAAGTGCATGTGAATGCACTGTGAGAGGACCATTGAGAGGACTAACAGTGTAATCTTCCTGTTGAAGCCCTGGGCCCACCGTAGTCAAGCTAATGCACGGCCAGGACCTGCTAGGAACTTCCTGCAGGAATCACAACAGCATAGGTTGCCAGGAATGCAGATGGCAAGGAGAAGTAGGCTATGTTTTCTATGGCTGTTTTAATGATGTCCTCAGGATATAACTGAAGTTAATGAAGTCTGTTCCATGGGGGCTTACCTTTGACCCTGGTCTGAATGCTTCTCACCCCTTTCTGTTTCATTTTACAGTCCTAGTCACTCTGGATGCCTTTTGGTTTGTTGACTTTTCTTTCCTCTCATTGTTTTCCCAGGAAGCGGTGAAAGCTGCAGGGATGTGTGCGTGCTTATGTGTGTGTCTTGAAAGTACAGTATTCTAGCCTTGGCACCAGGCCTGTGGAGTGTCTTTTTTTCTGCAGTTGTTCTGTGGTATATTACAAGATGGTATAAGTATCTCCATACAAGTGGTTATCTATTTCTGAAAACATGTCGTGCTGGCTTGTTTACTGTTTGATTTAACCTATCATAATACTGTTGTGCATCAGGTTTCAAAACAATTAAGCAAGGCCATCTTCTCTTGCTGGATGTACAAATGAAACCTTTAAAGTCTCTACTCTGCAGATTAGGGTATTGCACCACCATGGGCCACAGTTGCCACAGAAAGGGGCCACTCATTCCCAGAGGAGACACTAGCAAACTGTTTGTGAGAGAGAAACATGAATGTAAGCCTAGCACAAGAGATCCTGGGCAGAGGGCCAAGAGCAACTATGCGCTGTGCAGGACGTTAAAAAGTTGGAGCAACAGCTGATGTCTTGGGCCATGGCGTTGCACTGGTTCCCAACTCTGTGTCCAGACGTCCCTGTCAAGCTTGTCCTGGGAATTGGCAAGCTTGGCCCACCAGGGAAAGAAATGAGAATAGTTGTAAAGCTAGTCATGAGGCCAAAAAGTCTAATGGACAAAGTCAAAGCTTCTAAAAACATAAAAAAGCCATGAATGTGCAATGAAAGATGCTTGCTCCCTGGTCCCTCCTGGACCCAGAATGGGCAGAGAAAACATAACAGAGATACAGATCTGCATTCCTCTCTGGGTAGACATCCAGAATGAGAGATGGATGACCACTGCTTTGCTATTTAAAGAAAAATAGAACATCTGAATTTCTTTCTAATATAGGAATACTGTTATTGTTAAATATAAACATTCTCAACATACCATACAGTGTGGTAATACAATTTCCCTTTGGGATTAATTAAGCACTCTATATAAAGCTTCATGGCTTATGCAGTGTTACTACATACTTTATGTACATCAAGTATTAAAGGGACAGGCTTCCAAGGATCCCAGCTGTAAATACTTTGGTTTTCTTTGGTGGCACCTATAGTGATATGAGGTATTTTCAGGTTGTTTTTGGATCTCACTTACCCTTGTTTTTGAAGTTGTCATAGACATCTTCTGTAGACATTGCTGTTTTCTTTGTTTGTTTGACCAGAGTAACCGTTTACTTGTAACGCAAGCAGAGACAGGAAAAAATGAATCATGAATCTGTTCTGTTAGGTTTGCCTCTCATCTTTGGCTGACGAACCACTGCTGGGTGATGGACCTCATTCAACAATAGATAGTGACTGAACAGACATTTACTGTTTTTAAATGGAACTCTTTAAGATTATGACGTTAAGCCCCAAAAGCCGGCCAAACAACCACAAACTGAAGATGGCTGCATAAGGAGGCCTGGAGAAGCACCATTAGAGACATTAGGCGTGTTTCCACTAGCCCTATAAAGTGGCCGCTCGGAGAGTTTCAGGGCATTTTTATTTACGATACTCCGGAGGTGACGTATGACATATTTGGATGGGTTTCGATCGCCGGTGATCAACTGATCAGTGATACAGTGGTGCACCACTCTAAAGTGAGTGTGTGTGTGTGTGTGTGTGTGTGTGTGTGTGTGTGTGTGTGTGTGTGTGTGTGTGTGTGTGTGTGTGTGTGTGTGTGTGTGTGTGTGTGTGTGTGTGTGTGTGTGTGTGTGTGTGTGTGTGTGTGTGTGTTGTGTTTGTGTGTTTGTCTGTGTGTGTGTGTGTGTGTGTGTGTGTGTGTGCGTCTGTGCGTGTGTGTGTGTGCATGTGTATGTGTGTGTGTAAATGGGAAAGAGAGAGAGAGATAGCATGCAGAAAAGGACCACAAGTCGGAAATTCAAATCAGAATCCACGCACAGATCATTTTCTGCGCTGCGTTCTACTACACCACTGGATTAAGAAACTCTACTCTACTTCACCTGTTGTTGTGGCATCTGTACTACCACACGTCACATCCTGCTGAGAGTTACATCCTATCAGCAACCAATCTTCTCTCAGGGTTTGAGCGGCCGTTTGACCGGGTGGAAAATGGCCCTGTTCTCCGACAGGGCCATTTTCTACCCGGTCAAACGGCCCCCTGAGCGACTCACATGCAAATTAGGGGCGTTTTTGGAGAGATAGGCCCACCTCATTCCGCCAAGCTGATGTCCGTGCGAAACGCAAATGATCTATATTTCTTATGCAAATGATTTGAAATACTAAACATTTTACTTCATGTATATTTATGTTTGTTTAATTTCATTATAGACAACAAAGACAATTATTACAATCTTTCAGTGTAATGGGGTAAAGAGCCATTGCTGCTATACTTATAGACTGGACTGTATTTAAAGGAATAGTCATAGAGTTACCTGAGTACTTGGTTGACAAAGCAGGATGCAAAATGATTCCTTTAAATCACTTTTTCTCATTTACCTCAAGCTTTCTCATGCCCCCCCTATATCATGGCCCTACTGCTGCGGGGCAGGGTTTCCCAACGTGAAGCTCCTGGAGCCCTACTAATTTAACATCTTCAGAGCTAAACAAATGCTTTGAGTTGGTGCCCTGGGTATGAGTCAGTTCCTGTTTAAGAAGGCTTAAACCATCACTGACAAAAGAAGTCTCCTTTTTATTGTGCACATTGGAGATTTTTTTTCAGTTCTGTCTCTGAGAGACATTCATTTTTGTTCACAAATCTTGATTAAGCTGTCTGACGTGAATTTTGCTGTAGGCTAACGTTCCAGTTAAAAGCTTTTGAGGATCAGACGTGTTCCCATAGGCAATAAACTGTCAAGTGTTATAGCATGTCATCTAGGTGCCAATTTTACCCTATAATCCTTAGAAAAATATTTATTCTAATTGCTTAGTGTCATAGTAACAAAAAGGTATCCATATTTATATATATTTATAAAAGCCCTTTGATTTCTTCTCACTTTATTTTCATTTTAGCTAGGCTTAACTTTTAAATGTAAGGATTTATTCTTTGTTGACAGAGCTTGGTTTTGATTGAGTGTTGTATTTATCTATTCCTCCTTTCAATTCTATGTTCGTATGTATATTTTAGCAATTGTGAATTGTGTTTGCTAAAGTAGTGACCCTGGTTGCTTATTCAGTCACAAATGCAAAGAAAAAGAAAGCCATGGTGGTGCCATTAATCTCTGGCCAGTGGTCTTAAGAGTATACCTGTCGCAGTTTTGTGACACACTGTCTGTAATTGCATGTCATTATCCAAAGAATCACAAGACAGCTTCTTTTTGAAGACAGTAATAAACTGCTTTTAGTTGGTGCTGTGAGCACACCAGCTAACAGAGAAAGGAGAATGTTGTGAAGATTCCCTCACACTTGTGTGTGGGCCAATGATGTTAACATGCTGTTTGCTCTGTGCTGTATACTGACATATTTGACCTCGTTGTAGATCAACTTTCAGGAGGAGACTTTTCCATGTTTTTGCCAAAGGGTAAACACTTTCAAAATGTCAGCTTTTCAGAGACAGACAGACGTTTTTAGCTTGATGACAGTGCATATTTGACATTATCCAGGGAGTTCTGAAAGAGCCTTGAGTGCAAAAAGTCAGGATTTTTCTCAAACTGTTGAAGATATGTAATCCTTTAATTGAGGTTAAAATACTAAAATCCCTACAGTTAGCAATTAATGAGGTAATGAAAATGCCCACTAAGAAAAAGGAAATAATAAAGTAAAGTCAAGCAGGGTATAGATTTACACTCGCTTTATCAAGAAGAGGAAAAGGGTACCAAGAAGATACCAAAGGGTGAGCAGTCTCTGTGAGCTTCCTAGAACTGTTGTCCTGTTTTCAACTGGATAGCGTGTTAGCAAGACCCTTTTTTAAGTCAACAAATTCCTACCACATTAAGCAACAGGCCTCTGTTTCTGCCCAGCACATGTTACATAGCATGACAAATAGAGCAGCCCAGACCAGGGTTTCTCTGCTTGTTCTACACTGGTGGGTCAGTTAAATTAAGACAAAACGAATAGTTTCTCACTCCATGGATGAGTTAGATGGTTTCAAAATTGATGAGATGTGCAGTATCTTAAGCATATAGAGACATAAGGGCAGTTTTCTAATATGAACTACAGACAGTGTCTGACGAATCAAGTGCAGAGTTGCCCCTTTACAAATGTAGCGCGCGTCCGCATTCTCACTTACCAGAAATACATCTTTGGTTTAGATGAGGGTTGGCGTCTGGGTATAGCATGCCCATCTGTAATTTGGTCATAAACAACTGACTTGCCGTTCATTGAATTTGTCTGAAGATTTTGCCGTTGGCAGTTACCCAAAAGAAGTTCAAGAATCTCGTAGTCTCTTCAGTTAGACATTTTTGTTGGCGTCTCTGTGTATATCACCCTTCTTATTCACCCTCAGATGTTGTTTTCTTCATGCGAGCCACATGGTAGAAACTTCATCAACATGTTCACCCGTTGAATTCTCACACATGGGCTCAGTTGGAAATAACATGGAATTTTTACTTGGGAGCTGGCAGCATAAAGACTGTGTAATGTCAGTTCCAGCTGATTTGGACATTTGCATTCCCACATACTGTACACCTTCTCTGAGTAATGTCTAGATAATTCATTTTTTGTAGGTGCTTTATTTTTACAAGTTTGTTCTCTAGTCCTGTATTCTCTTTAAAATCAGTATAGCCTAGCCAAGTATACATACGCAGTATATGATGGAACTAGTGTCAGTTGTGGAACTCATCATATTTAAGGCTTTAATTTGGATAAAGAAATATTTTCATAATATGTCCTTTGGTTATCTACTTCATCTTCAAGCCTTGGGAATAGTGTCATGCGTTTTACTTATGTGTCATTCTGCTGTTTTTTTTTTTTAAAAAATTTAAATTTTTTATCCTTAACTGCATATCTGTTTTGTTTTGTTTTTTATAGGGAAACACTTCAACCTGGTCGCCAATTTTCTGAAGCGGCACTCCAACCTCAGATGTATTGTCAAGCAGCTCTATGGGGGTACGTAACCTCCATGTTTTCAAAGAATCAATTCCCAGTTAAATGAATCAGAAATAGATGTCTCAATGGCTCAGACTCGGCCAAATTTCCCACAGAAAGAGCAAGTCATCTGTGGTCTAAATGTTGACTTTTCTCCCCCTCACTTGTTTTTATGTCCTGTCCCTACCTGCTTGGGGTGTAGTTGAGAACAGGCAGCCATTAAGTGGTTCCCTTGAGAGGCTACTGAGAGTGGGAGAGAAAAAGAGGGCTGTCTATGGAGGGCAGTGAGAATCTATCTCCATGGCCCATCTAGTGCCTGTGACCCTTGGCCACCTTTTTCATGGGACCAACATGGCTCTTTTCCTGTCAGTAAAGTTAATATCTGTCCCCTAGGGGCCTGGATGTTAAGGCAGCACTGACCTGCTGCAGACTGAGATGACGGCTTCTCTCAGCAGGTCCGTTACGCATCAAATTAGACCCAGTCTCCTAAGGTCAAAGGTTGTGTAATTCGGTCCACTGAGTAAGCTGTACATAGTGGTCTAGTCAGGTAAAAATTTCGATCAGCTATAAATGGTCATGAAGTCTTTATTCTGGTTGGCTAAATTGGCTATACATGGTAAAATGGTATGTTTCAATCAGGAAAAATACAAAGCTAAAACATCGACTTTTTAAAACTGTTACTGTAATTAGCCAACCAGAATGCAGTGGTATTTTCTGATTTAGCTTACTTTCATTTCACCCCACAACACACATTTATATTATTTTTTAGATAATTGTGCAGAATCTGTAGATGAATAGCCTATTTTAGTAGACGTTCAATTTTGACTGGGATGGGGTGGCTCAAGAGAACAGCTTGTGGAATAATCAAAATCAAAAGGGTTTCTGGAAAACACAAATATGCCCTGTATATTTTATTGCAATCTTTTTATTAACGTTTAGTCTGTTAGCATTTTATTTCACAGTGCACGGGTGAACATTTAGGCTTGATAGTGGCCAAGAATTCCTCTCCAAAGGCCAAGAATTTCTACTGCAAATGTCGCTGTAATCTGTCAAGTAGTTGTTGAGTAATCAATTGAAATCCAAACCTACCCGCCGACATAGACATCATTGGTCGTCCTTGTTACATACTCGACACAAGTTGTACATACACTAATGCGAGTGTCTGGTAAATAGAAGTTCTGTGCCTGTGTTTATTAACCACTGATCCTCACTAGTGAAGCAAAACCAATGTCTTCAGAAATGGCCACTGAAGAGGAATATGAGCTTTTTACAGACTAAATTACCCACAGCTGTAAACCTTTTAAACAGAGGGTGGTAAGCTAAGTGGATCAAGAATGCAACATGAAGAATACTGCAGTATGTTGTAATGCTCCTGTTTTTTGTTCCTGCAGGGAGGTACTTATTCATCAGTATTTCCATTAAGCATGACGTAATGAAACACATGACGATGCACCTACAAATGTTGGACTTCCGTACAAGAGGCTATGTAACAGGCCAAAGGTCAGGTCTTGGCCAGTTTCTCTGTCCAGTTGAGGTGATATGTTGAAGTCAGTTCATCTGTAGTTCATGCAGACAGTTATATTTTATTATCATGATATAATACATGTAATAGTATTGTTCTAGTAAATGGCCTTTGCCTTTGAAGCCAATAAAACAGTCATATTACTCCCAAGAGCCGTTGTTAACATCCAGTTTTCTAATATTTCAAGCTGTTTACACAGCTCATAAAGCTCAACAGTTATCTGTAAAGTGCCATTTTCTCCTCGGTCTGAAGGATAGTAAATACTTGTTGTCTGTAGATGAATAGTCAAACCTCCACCACAATTCCCTCTTTCTGACTTTAACTCATAATTAGAGGTGAACCCGCATTATTAACTAGCATGGTCTGTGCTGTTTCTTTGCCTGCCTTCAGATTTGCGTGTGTTTCCTGAACGCTATGTTGTGTGTGTGAGCTGTCCAGAGGACGCCTCAGAGCACCATGGAAACCCGAGCCAGGCCGCGGTGAGTGCTGTTTATACTCCTCTATTTCCTCTTCCAGTCGCCTGGCAAAAAAACCCTGCATGGGTCTGTGTGTTATTATAGGGACGTGTTGCCAAATTGTGCTCTCACTTTATATATGCCGATCCTCATTACGCGAGGGCTGAGAGGGAGTGGGGGCTGCTCTGAACCTACTGGACTTATTGAGGAGGAAAAAGAGGATGGTAGGGGGTTAGACGGACTGAGGTCAGGTCCAAAGGTGCAGAGTCACCCCTTCTTTGAAACTTTATTTCGCCCACATTCTGCCAATTCACCCTAGCTGTACATTTTTGGTTGTTATTTTTGTCAAACGCAGACATGGGATTGTTGTAAACCTCAACATTAATGGGTAGTCGAAAATCTAGCCAAAACAAATTTTTCACATTTTGCTCTTGGGAAAGTCTAGATACTTCTAGAAATCTACTGTTATCCAAGCTCATTGTGGCACTGCAGTCGATGTTGACATTGTCAGAATATAATTTTCATCTTATACTGGATACAAATCTGGATATCTTCTATCCTTTAACTACCTAACTATAAGTGTAAACACTTAGTAAAATCATTAATATATCATATTCTCCATTTTACAGCGTATCATTCATGGCTCAAGAAAACTACAACACTCTTCATCATTTTGGTGCAGGGAGAATTGAGTTAATGTAATTGCGTGCAGTTAACTGTCAGGTGCCTTGATTGATTGATCAGATACACTTCAGATCAGATACAGACCTGTAAGTCCATGCTGTGTATATTATGTTTTCTGCCCATGTCATGTCAAGACCTTCTTCATTTTTGTCCATTTATAGTACAGACAACTGTCCTTTAGACAGTGCTCATTTCATCCCAAACTCCCAAGAGTACTCTGGGAAATGGTGATAGAGCCTCTCACCTTGGCACTCACATCAAGGACAGACATCTCTCCCATCACATCACATCCCATGATCAGTGGCCTGCTGTTTTTCTATGGGGTTTTTGCTATTGTTTCCCTTTGAAATGCCTCTGCACTCTAAACAGTTTGGCGTCCAATGAAAGCAGTGATTGTAATATTTTTAGTGGAGCAACACAGTCGTCAGTGAAAAGTTCAGATTGTGTAACCAATTTTCCAGTTCAAGGAGGCATTGCTGTCGATTGCGTTCCTCTCCTCAGGATGTGGTTCTCTGGGCTCATACAGTACAAGCAGAGGGAATTGGAGGGTGGGAGTCTTGTGGTGGAGCTTCCACTAGCCCAACCTCGAACGTGGTTTTTAAGGGAAAGATACCAGACGTCAGGGCTAAAGTTTTTCACATGACAAAAACAATTATTTGTTTACATCCTTCGCTCTGTTCTAATTTGTCAGAAACAGAGTTTTTGCAATTTCAGTCTTGCCAAGAAAATTGAAAATCTAAAAGATGAATCACTTATGCTGTGAGTCACAACTGATGTAAGGCATAATAATGTCGCTGTCTAAAAATAATGGGGCCTTTGGAGTTCTATGTCAAAGTTGGTCATACGCTTAAGAAGGGGTCTTTTATTCCACAACTCTTGACAGCAAGATCCTGCTAGTCCCAAAAAAATGCCACATTTCCCTATATTTAGGGAGGTTTCGGTTTTGTCGTTAGGATTCAATTTGTGTGACTTGTTGAACAAAAATCCTTAACCGCAGTGGAAATGTAGACTCATCAAATTAGCACTTCTCATAGGGTCAGGGGGTTATGTTGTGAGGGAACTAAGTTGACATCACGGTTGGCCTTTTTGTCTTGTGAAAGCCAACGTCTCAGTCCCACGCTTGAGCATGCTGTGTGTCTCTGGTGTACTCTTATTAGTCATATTTTCAGCTGTGGTTCAGTTTAAAGAGGAGATGGTGAGATTTAGTCATTTCCATTAGTGTAGAAGGAACAGGGATATCTATTATTTTTGATTTTCGGTACTCAAAGTCAATACCAAAACCCACATTTTTCGGTTGAGGCTATGGTTTGTAGATGTTTTATGCAGATTTACCACATCTTCAACAGCATTAAGGATCATCAGAGGAGATTCTAACTCTCAATTCTGACACAAACAAATAAATAATTAATGAATCCATTTTTTTTAATCAACAATGGTAGAGATGATCCGATAACATTTTTTCCCTACAGATTCTGATACCTGAATTTGCGTATTGGCCATTCCAGTACCAGTGCATTAAAAAAAAAAAAATATATATATATATATATATTTATATATATATATATACTGTATATATATATAAATAATTTTGTTATTATTATTTTGTATCAGCTGTATACTACTAACCCTGTATGGATGTGATCATTGTTGTTTGGCCTGGTTCAGGTCAAACCCTTTGTAAAACATGAACAAATACATACAGAGGATGAATGCCATAGAACTTTCTTTATCTAGTTTTATTATCTAGTTTGACAGTCAGTCATAACAGACTAGAACATAAATAAATTGGGTAGCTAGGGTTAAATTACAATGAATCGGATTGTTGCAGAGACTCGCATACTTACAAATACCAGCTGTGTAGTCAGCATCGGAGGCATTTCCGATACTGGTATCGGCATCGAAACAACTCAAAACAATGGGTCAAATGGTTACGTTTAATGTGAAGGGCTTGCTCATAGTGATGAACCCACCTGACATTTCCAGCTGCAGCAGGTACCTGTTATTCAGCAAAATAATTGGTTGAGATACCAACATGTCTTAAAGGAGAGTCAATATTACACACAACTTAAAAGGTAATAATACGTCAATGTTGGATTTATAGGTTGATTTCTCTTCCCCCAAGTGCAGTTTTAAGGTATTTTTTTTTTATCATGTCTCCCATCATGATGGAAGGCACAAGTGTTTAAAGCTGTCCTTAAACAGTCACACTTGAAACTGGGGTGAAAAGCCTGCCGTAATATTTGTTGTTTGAGAGTTTTTCATAGAAGGCATTCATATTGTTACACTAAGTGTACACACAAAAAGTGAAAGAAAAGAAAAAGTTTTGTCAACAATGAAAAAAAAGAGACTTGAGAGAAAAGTTCTAACTTTGTTTACTTTCTCACCTTCACACACCTGGCCAATGACAATGACAGAACACTGAGGGCGGTCTACCGTAACTTTAAGCAATTCAAGCCTGTGTAACTGGTACCGACAACATTTTCTCTACTTCACCTGTCTTCACTGCTCAGCTATAGTGACCTCCATCGTCACTAATGCATAATCTGTAGGCTTTTTTGGTACATCTTAATTATTAACCCTAGAACACTATCGCTCAAATTCAAAACACCATCACTAACGGCGGGTGATTTTTACCCGAGATAATACACCCAATACAAAGTACTTGTCATCAAAATATATCAAAACATGCCAATACATTGCAAACTTAAGTAGAGTTATTTTATCTTAAACTCTCATGTCTAACAAAATAAAAGAAAAACTTCACGAGTGGACCCTATAAAAATGCTCCAAAACTACTGGAAAATTAGAAATTTGGGAACAAAAAATTCCTTAAAAAGATAAATAAGATGGAAACTTCCTTGAGAAGGCTCATTGACCTTTGCACACAAGTACCACTTTCCCTGGGCAAAATCCACCCAAAGCCTACTTTACCTTCTATCACTATTGCTGGGTGAAAATCACCCAAACATGTGCCTGTAGGAAAAAGTGTGTTTAGGATTAGGAAAACACCCATGCCATCAAAGATTTCAAAGACAATGGTAGCAATGGTGCTCTAGGGTTAAAAAAAATATACTGTATATAATGAAAGTTAAATTTGTTATGATCATTAAATAAATAAAATGACGATAATGGTAATATTGGATGATGACAACATTTTTACAACCCTCTCCATCAAAATGATAGACAACAAGAAAGTCTAAGGCAACCACTGGCCAGAAGCTGCTGGACGCAGCGCCTGGGTTCCATGTTGGAAATTAGGCTCGGGTTTCATGCACTGTTCGACCTAAAACAAGTGCTTTGGTTTGAGCATGCTGACACCTTTAAAGGAGCTCTACTTGAAATACTGTGGTCTAGGATTGCCTCCATATGGCTCTCACCCCAATCGGTGGAAAAAAAAATTCATGGCCATTTGCACTAACATGCTCCTGGGGCCAACCGTCTATCAAATGAGCATCACTCCACTATATCTTCACATAGAAAATAGCTGTTTGCTTCAATATTAACGTCCTGAATATTGAGTGCCTTAAAATCATGTCTGAAGTTGTTGAGTAAAATGTATCCTGACATCCACCTCATCCGTGACTGTAAATAATATTCAATCGATTAAGATACAAATATCAGCCTGATGTACTGGGTCTGTTATAGCCTAGAAACCTTGAACCAACTGTTGCTCTGCAGAGGATTTTTCCATTGAAACTACTGCTTTTGAATGGGAAACAAACAAAAGGCATCTGTCAGAGAGTGTTTTTTTCTTCTTGACATTTGAAGATTTAAGTCCCTCATAAAAAGTTGCTCTTTTTCTCCCCAACAGTGACGAGGGCAGCATGGGAAGTAAAAGCTAGTGTTTAGGATTGTGGCCGATGTTTTCTAGTCAGGCACAGAGTGGGCAGCTGAGGTGAGTGGCGTGCTGGGCCGCAGAAGTTTGGATCAAAGGCAGAGCAGATGTGTTTCCAGCCCCCCCCCCCCCCCCCCCCCCCCCCCCCCCCTCTTCTGAGCTGTGGACGAGGCTGTGTGTTTACTCATGACCTCAGCACGCCTCTGTTCTTCACAGCTCGCAACAGCTAGCAGCAGCGCTTTCCCAAGCCCCCAGTGTCTGCTGATCTCCTCTCCACTAAGGCCAAATACATGGCTGTGATCTCTCTACAGCACATGATCATGTCCCTTCATTCCATCCTTTCTTAAGAGGCTTCCATTGATTTGCACGAAGTGAATCCAAACTGTTAACAACTTTTCTTAATCCTTAAACATGGGTGGATCCAAAACCATTTGTTGTTGTTCAGGGATAAGAACTGTCCTCTATTTTAGACAAGTATGTGCCCATGCATGTTTTTGACTTTTTTTCGGGGTAGATGTGGTGAGCTTAGACAAACAGGGCATGTTTCCTCTGTGGGCGGAGGGAAAGGGGTGGAATCTGTGGACTAGTTTCACGAATATCTATGCAGGAGGTATTTCTGCCCTGACAGTTAAATAGTGTTGTTGTTTCTTGGTGACAGTTTGAGGATTGTGTGTACTTAGTTGTGCCATTATAAAACTGTTTAAAGTCTTTCCAGTGGAAAGAATAAATCAGCTTTTATAACTCAGATCATTTTAGGGATCCAAGCATAAGTAGTATGAATCATCTTGTGTGTTAGGTGAGATACAAAGACATTAGAGTAATCCAAGAACAAACAGCAGATCACAAGCAAACATGAGCCGATGGTTGATCGGAGCTTCCCATGCTCTTTTACCTCTTCATCTTGTTTTTTGTTTTTTTCTGGTAATTTTCATATGTTAACTTCAACAATAACTTTGCAAAGTCTACGTGATGGGTCAAGAAAGATCTCGAGCCTCTTTGGCTCTTAGAAATCCTTGCAAAATCAATTAGATAAACTAAAAAATGCATAGTTGTCAAGCTGAAAAAAAAACCCATTACCCTTGGTTCCCTGAAAAACTGGATGTATTGTTATTGTATTGAACAGACGATGACCATGGGCATATATGTAGAATATATAGAGCAAATAAGATAAGCATAAGATAAGATAGCATAAGATACTTAATAAGAAATTCCTTTGGAGCGAGGTTTTGTCACCCTATGCATCAGTGGAGTATTTTAGACTCCTCCGAGACTTTTTAGCCCTGGCAGTGCATTACTTTCCAGTGCAGCTGCCTCAAAAGATAACCAACATAATCGTCCTATCTGTGTTCCTACCTTATCTTAGATGACAGAGAAGTAACTGTTAATTCCCTGTATTTTATGGAGCCTGTAGTTGGTTATCTTTTTGAAGTTGTTTCCAGGAGTTATTCAGAGTTAGGGCAAGCTACAAGGAATCTGTACTGGTATCCTTTAAAACCAAATCATTCATTGCCTGTGCTCTCGTTGCCCTTTAGCCAGGCTTATCTCTATAATCTGACATCCAGATGTACTGTCTTGTTGCAGCTCCCGTGGTGGAGCCATGTTGTTTTGGAGGCTCCGGGGCTGGGGAGGGCACTGTTGGTCTGCTCTCCGTGTTGCATCACGAGAAGTGTTTTGCAGCTTTGTGTGGGGGCGAGCAGACTGGCTGGTGGTGGGGGGGTTAAATCCTTGTTGCTGAGGGAGAGGTGGTGGCAGCGGGTAGAAGTTCCGACTAAACTCCTGTTTCATGGGATGTTCTCCAGCTATGAGTTTGCATAATTCCGTACAAGATTAGGCCACCTCGGTTCCCACACAATACTTAGGCCTACTGTTTTAGTCACGTAACTTGTGACGATTATAATGTTGTTCATGAACCAGCTCTCTCTCTCTCTCGCTCTCGCTCTCGCTCTCTCTCTCTCTCTCTCTATCTCTATCTCTCTCTCTATCTTTAATCCTTCTACTTTCTTTTCTAGCTGCTCTTTACAGAATGTACATCCCTTGGAGATAATAATTCATGCACTATCTCTCTCACTCTGTCCGACTTTCTATCTCTTTTTTTCTACTTTCTATGTATATCCATCCTCTTCCTCTCTTCATGCTTCTTCCTTTCCATCACTCTTTCTTGCTCTTTTGAAGTCGTGCCGACAGAAAACAGAAAGGCACCCAACTTCCCCAGCGAACCTCCCATTGGCTTCTTGTTGATTCTTCTTTCATGTTCATTTTCAAACAGCATTTATTCATATTAAATAGATGGGAATACATATCAAGGCATTACAGTGCAAATGAAAGCAACCCACATCTTTCTCAGAATTGTTGTTGTTGGGGTGGGTGTGTGAGCGCGTAGGCAAATGCAAGTTTGTATGTGTGTCACTGTCCCAAATCCAAATCCAAGGCTAGCTGTAGCTCTGGATATGAGAGAACGCTCTGCCCACACTCTAGCATGACTCCATCTCTACACAAAGGGCAGCCTGTGGAGAACTTCCTGTGTGAGGATTCTTGTGTTTGTGGGCATGCTGTAGAGACTGTTGAGGTCAGACGATATGACTCTGGGGGGTGCCTCTTCTTTTGTTACACTCCCCTCTAAACGCTCTCTCTTTCTCTAATTCATTCCGTAGTAACTTCTCCCATGTTTCTTGTCGTCTCCGCCTACTTCCTTGTTGCCCAGCCTCCTTATTCACTCCCCTCCCTTTGTCTGGCCCCTTTATTCCGTCCGCTACGCCACAGACCAGAGTGCAGCTAGGTCTCAACACCCAGTGCAAAGCCACAATGCCCCAGATTGCCCTTGCAGCTTGGGACAATTACTCCTTCCCCCTTGTGTGTCGGGTCATATGTTGTCACTGGTATCATGACATGTGTGGAAGAGGACATTATGATTATTTCTGTTCACAGCAACTGGTGGAGGCCAGAGCTTACCACATTTTTATTGTGTTAGAGTGCACATTTATAATTTTACCAACAGTTTATGGAATAGTAATAATCTGAAAAATTACTGATATTAAACAAACATCGTGGCCACAACCTCAAATTTTCCAAGGTTTAACTTCTGTCTGGTTGTATTTTCCCACTGCAAAAGTCTGCTGAGTGTCTTTAGCCATATTAGCCACATAGCTCTGTGGATCGCAATGTGATCCTCTAACTTTTCCTCTAGCTCCACCATAAAGGTGAGTGAAATGTCTCAACAACTATGGGATAGATTACCATGGAACTTAGTAAACACATGAATGTCCTCTCAGGAGGAATGTAATAAGTTTAGTTATCCCTTAATTTTTAAGCTAGTGCCATTATCAGATCAAAATATTTTCACAACTTTGGTTTCTTACCAAATGCCTGAAAACGTATATGACATTCCCGTCAACTGTACTTTGTGTTTAGTGGTAATTAGCATTTATTAGCAGGCTATGCCAATGATGGTTAACATGGTAAACATCATGCCTGTAGCAGGCAGCAAGCACTGCTGTTTCTATAAGCACAGCTTCATAGAGCAGAGCATCACTGTGGGCTCCTATTCTTGTTAGTTTACAGTATGTAACTCAAGTCATTAAACTCTTTCATACCTTCTCTAAACCAGAGCTACTCGGTATTCTCCCAATCAATTTACAATAAATTGTCGGGCTCTCAACCTTAAGTTCTGCTCAATTTTACCACCAGCGTCTCTTGTTCTCTCATAAATCCAGAGTCTGTTCTAGGTCAGCCAAGGAAAAGGCCTGTGATTAACCTTCATTAGTGGCCTGTTGAGGGCACATGTGGTGAGATCCAATCTGTGGCCCGTTCCCTGTTCTGCCTCAATGGGTCTCCTTAGCATGTGGGTATATTGAACTTTCAACTGATATTTGACCATTTTAGCCAACTAAGAATGTAGTTTTTATAGAAGCCCAAACGTATAGTGCCATAAAGAAGTAGCCTGCATTTAAACCTGCAACTCAAAGTGCTAATTTTTCCATTCACATGCCTCAGTCCTGTCTTCCTCTTCTTTTCCTAATTATTTTATTAGGATAGTTCTTTAATCGTGGTTTTAACTTGTCAGCATGCTTTCACCGTTTAGTAATCCTGCCCCAGGCTATAAGCATCACTCCAAGTCTCAGACAGCAGAGACTATGAAACCCACGTCACACTATGACAAGCCGGTGATTATTTTCTAAAACCTTTGAGTGGTTGCTTTGGACAGTATCAAGTGGGGGACTAATTACTTGTGCTAGCTGTGGTGTTACAAAGTTTCTCTAAAGGCATTATAGAAAACATTCCTCTTGTACTGCATCATAGTTCAAACAGTGAGGTGGACACACTATGTGGAAGTGGATACCTTTATATAAACTATCTTTCTCATATTTGGATTATTTTGACTTTTAATTGTATTCATTATCTTATCATTGTTACAGCAGTCTAGTGAATGTTTTTTAATGTCTGACAATGCCAGATGATGACAGCAGTCTACTGTGGAGCCAAACTTTCCAGAAGGATGCCAGCAATAATATTTTTTGTTTACACCGATTCTGTTTGTCCTCTCTAGACTGAACTGAGCGAACAAAGCCCGGTCGGAAATATTTTTCCAGAGTGGGTGAAACCCAAGAGCCTTTAAACAGCTCCACAAAAACAAAGAGGACTGCTCTTCAAAAGATGTAAGTATGAGCTAATGCAGAACTTTCCAACCCCACCAGTCAGAGAGGACACTCAAGTATCTGTTCACATCCTCTTATCCTTTAACTTTTTCAGAGCCAAACAAGCTAGTGTCCAGCGAGAGCTTGATGGCTTCAGTGTTGGGAACAGCAGACTGACCAGAGAGCCTGTCTCAAAAGCAAAGAGGTGAAGCAAAAGCTGACTGTCAGAGTCAAAACTAAAGGAGAGTTTGTCCAGCTCTGGACAGAAGAGCTTCCCAGAGGCCGACAACAAGATGCCTTGCCCCAGTGCCTTAAATGAAGTCGTTGCTCAGATTGGAACCACTCAAAAGCAGGGCCTGACCCAGGAGCAGCAGACTGAGAACAGTCCTCCAGACAGTATCAACCCAAATGGGGCCTCAGTAGTTTTCTGCCAACATGAAATCAGTCAGGAGACAAGAAAGAGCAAAAGGTGCAAGCCAAGCGATGCGGGGAACACCCTCACCCACAGAGGGCCAAGAGGACGTGTCTTGGAAGACCTCCAGCCACAATGCAAACTCACTCCACCGAGTGCTCTACACAAACTTCCAAGCATGACCTTCTTCCTCTGCCGCCCCTTCCTCTAGTGAAGCCAAGGCAGAGTCCAAGGCTTTCCCAGTCTCCGAGCACAAGAAAACCACACTGGAAGTAGAGCTGCTTACTCCAGGGAAACGGGCCCAGAGGCTCCCCCTCACAAGCAATAACACGGCACAGACAAACCAAACAGGCTGGCCGCAAGTCTGAGGGGCCTATCTGTCAAGCCTGCATCCTCAGGCTCCTCTATTAGTTCCAGATCCAAACTTGGTGAGGAGGGAGCGAAAATGTGCCAGAACCTCTAGATTACGGCGACTGAAGAGGTCTAGGGGGAGAGACAAGCTACAGTAAAGATGCCTGACGCCACAGAGATAGAGATGATATTGTGTCAGGCTACATGTTTACCTCACATCACATGCATTTGTACACGTGTCACATCTAACTAGCATATCTATTCTTTTCACATGTGCTGGTCATACAATGCACGCCCCCACCCACCCACATATCAAATACTGAACACATTATGGCAATTGATACATGAGCGTTTGAGTTACGCTTTGTCAAATACTTGAAACAGACTTTGCCTCCACCCATAAGTAGTGGTGGTCAAGAGAGGCTCGCAATGAAAGTCAAAAACCTTAATTGGAGTTTAGATTTGGTTTTGTGTTGAAGATTGGGGATTTCAGACAGGCAGGAGCCATGCAGTACGTCATGGCTTTCAGTCTGAAATACTGGCTCCTACGTGTCTGAAAACTGTCCAGTTTCCCTGCTGAAGCTCTGCTGTGATTGATTGCTGTTTCCAGATTTATTTCATCACCCCATTCTCAAAAATGTACTTATGTCGTTAGATTTCATTCATATACAATTTGCTCAATGCTTAGTTGCTAAGCACCTGGAATGTATCTCTAAATTTGAGGGTATTATGCAGCTTTCATGTTGAACTTGTAATATGTGTGTGTATGAGCAGTATTGGTTTTATTTGGAAGAGAAGCAGGGCGTCTACAGGATCATAGGTTAAAATGCATCTGCTGTCGTTGCCCCGAGACTCGACAGGGCTGTTTTGGATCATTCAGTTGGCTTTGGCCCAGAGAGCATGGGGCAACAAGGGGCCAACAGTCACTCATACCCCCATGTAAAGCCAAAATGTTCCACTTGATTACATAATGTTGCCTGAATACATTATCCCTGCTTTTTTAATTTTTAATTCTACTAGAAAGACATTTCGATATAAATAAATCTGTTTTTTCCCAGGAAAAAGAGAAATCTCTAAATCTTTGTGGAAATATGCTAATAGGTTAATTTTCTGGAAGCAGCCAGCATGAAATAACATGTTGATCTCTGCACATTGTTTTTCTCCCACACAGTCCAGACTGGCTGAGGCTCATGGCAATTTGACAGTGATGATCTGTCCAACAGTGTTGTTACTAATACACCAGCGCTTCTCTGTCTGTATTAGTGGGTGTAACCTGAGATGAGTCACTGGCAGGAGCCAATTCTGTTCTTATCAAGACAATGTGGATTAGTGAAACTGACCCTACTGTTTTTAAGTCCTTATATGGTTTAAGGTCATTCTCAAGAGGTGTTGATAATCTCTTGCTTTGGTTTTAATCCTTTTAAACAGATTCTGCGGAGTACGTTTTAAAATCAGTTCATCTCGACAACATGGGCTTCTCAGGCCGGCTTGTTTTAGTTAAGCCTGCTACTTAAACAAAACCAACAAGGGCAGCATTGTCTGAGGAATCATGAGGAGCAAGGGTATTTTTGTCTACAGGGTTGACCTAATACAAGAATGGCTTGCTACAACATAATTAGCTGTAAACACATTTGGACAGATCTTGCTCAAGACTATGATGTCTCTCCAGCAGCAGTTCCCACGCCAGCTGCATGAGAAACCTTTCATATGCTCGGACATGTTTGGCTTGATGCATCACAGACAGACTCTGAACTCGCTCTCCAGAACAAAGACAACTTTAATTCTTGTTTCATACAAAATATTTAATAAATATGACTTTCAAAAATATATTGCCAGATCAACACATAATTCTCAAGTTCATAACACAAAGTCAAAAATAGAACAAAATGTTGCCATGATCTCAAAGGGTTAACAAATGAGATAAAACATGTTTGTCTTTAAGAGCCTCATTTAAAAAAAAGAAACTAATTTGCACAGAAACAAAGCAGACTCTCGCAGAGCAAGGCAGTGTATTTGATCGGATTCTACAGCGTCCCCATTGCCCCCCTACTGTTCAAGTACTCACGGTCTAGCTTGTGATTTTATGCTGACTAAAGCAGATGGGAATTCTGGCGTGTCATATTGATGTTACTTGCCTTGCACGTTGGTGGATTGTGACAGCATTTGAAATATGTCAATGGGTTCAACTGAAGCTGCTGAAGGATTTTTGTTCCCTTAAGTATTTATCCATTAGTGGCAAGCAATATGTCTGCCACCATGTCCATCCCTCGCAGCAGCCGTGATCTTTTGTTGTCCTAACCTCACTTGCCTTCAATCAAGGTCCTGGCAACAAATAATGAAATGTCAAATGTGTGAAAAAACAAACAAAAAAGTGTTTCAGGCCAAAAGTGCCCATCTTCTTTGAAATTCTTTGAAATTTGGCTTTTATAGAATGCGTTGAAAAATTAAGTCATTGAAAGAAATGGTAGGCTTCCACAGCTATCAAAACCTTCAAACTAGACAGAACATATAAATAATAAGGAATGATATCTTAAGGCTCTTGATTATTAAGTTAATAAATCAAATATACACAATGATTAATAAAAAAAAATGTACATATCTACATGTTCTAAATCGACATAAATTCTTCATATTGGCAGCAACTGCTGACATTGAACCCTTCCCTCCCTCCCCCGCCCCCCCAAAAATAAAAATAAATAATAAAGTTGATCTTTTTTCTCATTTGACAGTTGCTGAAGTCTAAAGCTGAAAAGGCACTTTCTCCAAACAGAACTAGAAAGAATTCAAACACAATGAAAATAATTTGCTCTAGCGTCGAACACGTCGGGTAGTTTTAGTCATTGTACAACAATTACACCAGGAGCCCCTTCCATGTGTCCACTAAATAAAACAAGAAGGGAAATGAAATGCAGTGGAGGACACTTTTGCAACTAGCTCTACAGTGAAATGTATACCAGTGCCTTGTGTTTCCAGCCAACCAAAGCAACTGTCACTGCCAGTGTAAGCCAGCTTGTCAAAACTTAAATTAACACGGGGAATATCTGGAAATACTGTGGGGTCACGACTGACATGACAGTTTGCTAACTACACATGCCAAATCCCCCGTTTCACCCACCACCGGGGTGTGAAGGCATAAGTCTTGGTTGCACAGCAACACAGCTGTCTGCTATACAATGTAGTCCATCCTGTTTATGCTGTTAGCTGTCTCCAAGTCTCTGTTGTCCTGTTTATTAGTCCAATTAGGGTGTTTGGATGTGGAGTTGGGATTGGAGATGGGCGTCTTCTCGTCCCTCTCCACCAGTGTGTATGCTGGCTGTTTGGCAAATCGGCTCTTCTGTAAGTGCCTCTCCTTGTCGTCCTCATCCCCCTCGGGATGATTTGTCCTTATTTTGGCAATGATGGAGTTCTTGTTTTCGTAGTCTTTGATGGCCACCGTGAGGCCCACGTGCTTCTCTATAGGGTTCTTAATCTGGTTGAGCTGCTCCCGCACATTGTTGGTTGTGTTGTCCTCTGAGCCGGTGGCAGATGTCCCGTTGTGGTTGCTCTGTTTCCGCCGGCGGCGCATGCACCACAGCAAAATGGAGACCAGCACGAGGACCCAGATGACGATGAAGATGGAGCTGAGAAGGGGCACTAGGTAATCTGACAGAAAAAAAGAAGACGATCACAGGTCAAAGTGATGCCACAAGTGTAGAAGTAAAAAGAATTAAAGGTCCCATATTCTTCTCATTTTCCGGTCCAAATTTATGTTGGGATTCTGCATTATGAATAGCATTATTCTAATTGTATGTCTGAATATACCTGTATTCACCTTCTGTCTTAAAAGCCCAGTTTAAGCGCCTGTCTCTTTAAGCACCCCTCCTGAAAAAGCCCAGTCTGCTCCGATTAGTCAGCATGTCCAGGTTTTCAGAATCTGCTCTCAGTGTCGCTGCACCATCATTGTATCCAGGTAATGACTAACAGCACTGTAGCAGTAGTATAGTTGCGACATCACAATTGTACAGAAGTCCTGCCGGCTCGTTTAAAAGACAGTTTCTGAATACAGGCTGTGTGCATTTCTCTGTGCATTGAACCGTTTATATAGCACCTCTACCTGCTTCATAATAAAAATAAAATCATATTTACCTCATTGTTTACAATAGGGAACCTTTAAAGCCCAGTTAAACAATACACGAAAGGTACCATTATATTACTATGTCAAGCTTGCTAAATTATTAGCATGCTTTTGCCAGTGCAACCTGACCTCTGAGAACTGGACAGGGGAGGAGGCTGCTTATATTTGGCCGTGGCGGCAGTCTGCTGTCACTGTGTTGATGAATGGCGGACACATGCAAGAGTATTACTGCCTGTCCAGCCAGTCGCAGAACGAGCCAATCTAAAGCCACGTAGCCAAGCATCTCTGCTCTTTCCATACTGGCTAGATTCTTTTTAAGCTCCATTACAACTTCCCTGAGATGGCAGACCTGGGCGGCCCAAGTTATGTTGAAGGATTAGGAATTATTTTTCACACATGCACTTTTTTTTTTTCTTTTGGGTGCTCCGCATTGGTCTCATATTCAGGGCTTGGCTCTATCTCATCTGATCTACTCAAAAAAGCAGAATCCTCCCACCCACTGTGTGCAAGTCTGGAAACATCACAGAAAACAGCTCGAGATTAGAGGCGGTATATACCAATTTTGGTGGGGCTTGGCACGCGCACTTCTGCGATGGCGGTGATGATGGTGTTGTTCCCATTGCGTTTGCTAACCAGGTCGATTATCCTTTCTGTGATCTCTTTAATGGGGCTCCGATCCAAACGATGGTCCTCCATAGACTAGAAGTGGCAAAAAAAAAAAAAGGTTAGGTTTGAATTCTGTTGGTTTAAGTTCTGTCTTGTATGTCATCAATCGTGTTTGCATGGTGTCTGCTGTTGACACAAAACAACCAGTCTTAATCCACCCCATTAGAGCATGTCTTAATGCTGCTGAGAATGCATGCTGCAGGCTATAAATCAAGGAGGATTTTTCGAGTATGCATTAATAGAGGCAGACAAACATATGGCAGACTGGGAGTGGGAGGAGATACTTACGATGCAGACGTGGATTTCGTTGCTGGCTGAGAATGAGGGGTCACAGGTTATGGACACAGAATGCTCCAAGGAGAAATTCTTCACTACGTACAAGCGCCTCAGCTGCTTACACACATCCTCCACAGTCAAGCTCTGAACGCAAAGAAGAAATGAAGCAAATGTCAACGCGCATGGAAAAATAGAGGGCAATCAAGAGGAAAAAGGAAGAGTGAGGCCTCTAGGCCGGCATTTTGGCAGTAGGTTCAACATGCTATCTGGTTGGGATCCACCTCATTTAGATTAAAGACCACAGCCTCATATGCTTGTCACTATCTGCTGTCATGCTTGTTAGGCAACTGGCGAGTGATGATCCTATGTGGTGACAGAGTCGCCAGTGGTCCTGTTTAGTACAAATCCATATGATCCTGAAATTAATCTTGCAGTGCGGTCTAGAGGGGATTGGCATGAAGTTGTAAATGCCTGATTCTCAGGAACATCAAAACTTGGATGCACAAACAAAGAGGAGAAAAAAAAAAAAAGAAATATCCCCACATTTTTTTTCTTCGTGGAACACATTTTAAATGCATGACTGAATTGTTCAGGCGTCTTAGACTAGAAATCCTTTTGCACAGGAGGGATGGTTGAGCACTTCCGAAAACCTGATCTTTCACAGTTTGCTGCTCCCATTCATTTAAGAGCAGTGGTGGGGGAGTGGCATGAAAAATGACCCTGAAACCCTTTAATTCAATCTCTCCCTCCCGTGTGCCTAGGTAACTCACTTGAGGCATGGTCTCCTTGTTGAAGGTGAAGGTGATGTTGGCGCAGCTGTTGTCCTGGTAACTGGAGCTGGGGTGGCATTTGGTGGGACGCGGGGGAGGGTTAGAGTGCCAGCACTCTCCAAGGCCGAGGCAGGGCTTCACAAAGCAGTGGCCCTCCCTGATGGGGATGCAGCTCTGGCCTGAAGGACACCCACCTCGACCTTTGGCACCCAGGTGGCAAGATGTAGGGCCACACCACATCTGGAGAGAAAGACATGGCAGGGAAAACAATATTAGATAATGTCACTTAAAAGTATAAAACAGGACTAGGCCTGATTGTATTTTTCAAGCAATTCTAGTGTTGAGGCTCTAGGAGGGGCAAGGTCTGCTGGTTGACCACTTTGGGGTTTAATAGTTTTTGAGTTACCGTATTTCCTCAAATAAAGGCCGGGAGTCAAATAAAGGCTGTGTTCTGAATGATGGCAGAACTCAACTCAAAACAAAAAAAGGTTGATGGAAAAAACAAGGGTGAATAAATTCCCAGTGGCTGTCATATGTGCATGCCAAATAAGCACAATGAATATTTCAATCACAAGGATTCATTCTAAAATATGATAAATTATACTTGTTAAACAGGGGGAAATAGAAATAAAAGCCTGTGTAAAATAAAGACCTGTAGTTGAGGTAAATAAAAGGCCCCAGTCACCATTTGAGGATATACAGTATTTCAGTCAGGACCAGAGATTCAATACCCAGCCCTAAACCAAACTGTAAGCAGATTTTTTTTTTAAAACATTTTTCCCAGTCAAGGATAATAATGGCTCTGTAAAGTTTAATCTCTCTCCCCTGCATGTCAAGCTTCTGTAATCTGCATGAAACACATGAGCTACTGTCTGTAAAACCCACATATAATTGTGTTCCCATATCAAACTGTTGAACACGTCATCCTGTACCTTACAGCCCTAGATCATTTTTACACCATGATGCATTTTCTTCCTGAAGGGAGCAATATCAGTGAGGGGCCATTGTTCATCTGGTGGTTTCACGAGCATGATGATAGCACTACTTCACGCCTCTACTGTATATCGCCCCGTCTTCACCCGGTGTGACTTTGGGAGATTCTGAGCTGGCACCTGACACCTACAGTATTTCCAACAGTGCCATTGTGTCTCTTTTCAAAACGAACTGCATCTGCTCTGTATACAATTTGACACTCCCGGGCAAACTCCACCCTGTGACACAGTGTTGTTGTTGCCCGACATGGCCCTACCTGGAGACCCAACCTTTCCCCATTACAAAAACAATGATATTGTGCTTCACAGCTGTACAGCGCCATCATAAATACTTCACTTTTAAATTACTTCTAATAGGCGGTTAGTGTGTTAAGACATACCTTTGTGCACACGACTTTCCCATTTGAACAGTGGCAAGTGTTGCAGTCTTCATCCCATCTGACTCCATCAGGGGTAACGTGTCCATTAACGGAGCAAGGTTTTCTCGTCACTGTGTTAAATACGAAATCACAGTCAGAGATGGTATGCTTATTATGTGACTTTGTCCTTTATTATCTTGTGACTTACCTTCTTGACAGTAGAGTCCAGTCCTGTCTGGTGGACATAGGCAGCGATATCCGTTGATCTCATCCACACAGGTGGAGCCAAAGGCACATGGAGAGGACTGGCACTCATTAATATCTATCACAGAGGAGAAGAGTGACAGGTTAGAAAAAATGCCTCCCTTTTGGAACTGCCAGACAGCACAAATATTGGGTTAAGCAGTCTGCACACAAATCTAATTCCTAGGCTAAATTCACTGGAGGTCATGTGTCATTTGAACAGTACATACACATACACACCAGTTAATAAAAACAAGCAAACATGCTTTAAATCAGTCCTGGACTTTTTTTTTGTGCCCCATGCAGCTTTATTAAAAGGCAGCATCATTAGCAGGTATGCAGGAGCTAAAGGCTGGACTTAGCAGAACAAAGGGTTTGCAATGGGAAAGAATGTGGCCATCTGAAAGCCTTTAAGAGGGAAAACAATCTGTGTAATCAGTGTCAGAGAGCATGGCTGATTAGCTGTTGGCCTGCTAAGCCGGTTTCCCCTGGGGACAGCAGCAGGGCCCGGTGGAGTGACACTGAAATGGCTCGGCCTGGCCCGCAGCCCAATGCACAGATAATTGGCCGGCTAGACCCTCCATTTGGAGCGACTGTGATGGTCCTGCGACCCAGGCCTGCTCTAACTTAGGGCTCAAACGGGGATCAGGGACAAGTGGGAGGCAGGGTTAAGACTCACTGATCCTACAGTCTGGACCTGCGAAGCCTGGGGCACACTCGCAGCGGTACCAGTTATCCCCGTCGACGCAGGTTCCGCTGTTGTAGCTGCAGAAAAAAAAGAGGGGAGTGAGACATTTGTATATCACGACAGCCTCGGGCATGTTTTATAGGCTGACATCTATCCACACATATCAACCCATTTCAGGCTGGAATTTTCTCACCAGTCGACTATAATGATTTCTCATAGGCAATTAAGGAGATCAGACCTTTTTTTTTTTATTTGACAAGTGTGCATGTGTTCTCCGCTGGTATGTGGTTAAATAATAGTCATGCCTGGGAGTTGACAAAAGAGAGAGTGAGCTTGTTGCATCCCAGGAATGACAGGGAAGGGTGTATGCCTAGTTCTCATCATTGAGACGGTGAGAGAGAAAGCCTGCAGGTGAGAAACTACGATACAGGAGGAGCGCCCTGTTTACATGTGTCTAAATCTACAGGAAATGTTTGGCTTCCACTTACCATGGGTGGGGACTGCAGTCGTTGGTATCTAAGAGAGAGAAGAAAAAAAACAGAGAGGGAGGGAGAGAGAGACAAAAAGTGGTGAGTGTGCTGTTTGTTTTCTCTCTCATGTATGAGTGTTTAGTGCACATGACAGCAGAGAGCACGTCTGAGCTTGCGTGTGCAAAGGCGTGTTAGGCCGGTCGGGCCTGGACTCCGCGCCGCCCGATTACTCTGCCTTATTGACAACACAGAGCAAACAATCAAGTCGACTCTCTCCCAAAAAAAGTTCCAGCTTCCCCCTACCGCCGCCGCCGCCAACCCCACCATCGACAACAACTCCACACCCTGGCTGTTTCTCCCTCCCCTTACAAAAGTTGGGGAATTCATGTTTTAGAGTATATGCATACAAGGGCAGGGATCCCAGGGAAATGGAGGAGGGCTGTAGAACAAGCCGACATGTCACTGTTTGGACAGGAATGCAACGACGAGAGGGGAGAGACGGGTGTGTTGGACAAGGAGAAGGAGGGGGGGATAAACATCTGTCTTCACTTTCCTGAGCCCCATTCTCCCTCCTCCTCTTTGTCCTCTCATGGCCGGCAGCAGCCAGCGAGAGAGGAAAGATCTCCTTTTTTTTTTAAAGTAAAGATCAAGAGCGGACGGGAGAGTCGGGTTATAATCAAATGCAGGACTTCACCTCCACACTAGGTAGCAGGAGGTTTATCATATTTTAATAGGAATAGCTGTCCACCCTTATCCTTATCCTAGCCACAGTTTAACAAGCACTTACTCTGGGTGCACGTGGGACCCTCCCAGCCTTCCTTGCAGACGCAGGTAAACGACTCCCCGGTCACCACGCAGGTACCTCCATTCTCACACGGGTTTGGAAGACAACTTGAGTTTTTGGCTGAGAGAAAAAGAAAAGAAAAAAGGAGAATTGTAGTTTCGTCAGTGAGATTTTCCTACAACTTAAAAAGAGGATTATCAGTCAAATCAGTGGTTATAAACCTTAAAAAGCAATCACAGGAGGCCGCTGTTGGTTTGGATTTTTTTTTTCTGTCGGGTTTCCCTTTTTCTCTGAGGGAATCTGCATTCCATGACTTTGAAGTGTATTGTCAGTGCAATCAGGGATTTTAAGCGGATATCTGTCAGCACTCACGGGAGAGGGAGAAATGGGCGAGCAGGAAGATGGGAGGAGAGGGAGCGTTGACAGAGTGAAGGGATAAAAACTGTTTGTGGACCGAGTGGATCTGACAGATCTGATTAATATCTGAGACAAGACGGAGCTCTCCCACAAAGTAATCTTCTGTGTGTGTGTGTGTGTGTTTGCTTGCATGTGTAAGTATGGAACATTGGCTCAAACCACTGTGACTGCGTGACTCACCTATGTTACACGTCGTACCCTCCCACCCTGGGGAACACTTGCACTGAAAAGTGTCGCCCTCATCGTGGCAGGTGCCTCCGTTGTTACATGTGGCTTCATCGCACTGACTTTCGCCTAGAGGGAGCATTTAAAATCTTGCTTAAGCTGTGCATTCACATGATTTTTCAAGAAAACTACACACACAAACATACCCCATATAGAAGATTGGGTAATTATATACAGCCATAAGCACATACCATGAGCCTGCACAGACAGACTACACGGGGTGTGGAGAAAAAAAAACAGAAAAAAGGACTCTTACGGGAGTGGCACGTCTTTCCCTTCCAGCCATTCTTGCATTCGCAAAAGAAATCAGTCACCAGGTCTCGACACGTCCCTCCATTATGACAGGGGTTGGTGCTGCAGTCATCTATGTCTGGTGGAAACATCGGATGGGAGTATGATTTATGGGCGGCATATCAAACACGTCGCCATACTTTTTTTGTTCCAACAAGGGTAGAACGTCCAGAGAGGGAAGGTGTGGGTGTGATTTAAGGTCATGGGCAAGCAGTCCTACTCACTGATCTCGCAGTGGTCGCCCTCCCAACCGTCGCCGCAGATACACTGGTACACGCTGACTTTGTCGATGCAGGTGCCTCCATTGCGGCATGGGTTACTCTCACAGTCGTTGATGTCTAGATGTTTTTTAAGGTGAAAGACAAGAAAAATGTAAGATTTTTTTTCAGATTTGTGTTTTTGCAGAGGCCAATCTGATATACAGTATCACAAACACTTGTATTCTGTTATTCTTAGTGAGTGAGTGAATGAATGAGTGAGTGCAGTCTGGTCTTACTCTCGTGGCAGTAGGTGCCTCTGAAGCCCTCCTGGCACTCACAGCTGAACTGACCCCCAGCCTGGCTCCTGCAGCGGCCGTGAGGTCCACACACATTTGACGAAATGTAACGCTCACCTCCCGGTGTGCTGTTGGATGCCACGGCAACTGTGCAGCTGTCAATCACTGGGGAGCGAAGAGACGGTTAGATGGTTAGACGGTTAGACAGTGAAACAATGGACGAACAAAACAAACCCAATAATAAAATGCGGTTTGTGATAATTAGGTGAGATCACAGCAACCGTCCATATTTAAAAAAGAGTGAGCAAGAGAGGGGAAGAAATTAGGAAGGATCTGCAGATGATAACAGGTTGGGTTAAAAATCCCCATTGGCTGAGAAAAACACCAACAGTGTCATAATGTGAAAAAAAATGAATGCTGGGAGAAACCGAAATAAGCTATTGTGCTTTCATAAGCAATTCAAAGTGATCGTTTTCACTCTGCACTGAAATCCCTTTCTTTCCCCTTGTCTGATCAGGTTAGGAGAGTGGGGTTGAGTTTTCTCTCCTGTAATCACTTCATTCTTGCCAAGAGCAGAGAGAATCTCACCGTCTGGTATCTGACTCAGTGGTTGGTCCACTCACTTAATTACACACAGAAAAATGTGCAGTCGTTGAGGGGGAAAAGAAGAGGTAGCCCACCAAGTCATTACTAAGAACACACACAGTGCTATCAGACTTTTGCCAGATTTTCAGGGAACTCAGGAGGGGAGAACCATTGGAAAAGCTTTGCTGAGGAGATGGAGGGGGGGGGCAATTATCAAGGGAGATACACTAAAAAAAAAAACAACAACTGCTCACCTTGTAACTAGAAACTTCAGCGTATGAAACTAAAATATAGGTCTTGCCCTTATGGGAAAAAGGTGGGCAAAGTGTTCAGGTAAAGGGTGAAGACCTGACCTTATTCAGCATTTTACTACAGCACAATATGCAGATCACCTTACAGAAATGTTCTGGAAAAAAACAAAGAGTGAAAAGCTTGTGGTTATTGCAGACAGGAAACATACCTTTACATGTGGTGGTGCGACAGTGGTCTTTGAGGTGAGAGCAGTTTTTGCCCTCATAGTCCTCCGGGCAAGCGCAGTAGTAGTCTGTGGCCAGGTTGAAGCAGGGCGCTCCATTCTGACATGGGTTGGGGGAGCAGTAATCGATATCCAGCTAGGGCAGAAAGGTATTGAATAGAGAGTGGTGAACCTGATAGCTGACATGGTTTCTGCTACACTGAACAGAGCAAAAAACCCACAGCATCCTCCCTACAGGCTGTGCCAGGAAACAACACACGCACAGCACTTGGAGGAAGGGGGAAAAACAAGGCAGAGACATAGGAGCCGTCCTCTGAGTCTGGGCTTCAGCACTGAGGAATGTATCCCGCTGTAGCCAGGAGCAGCTTCAACAAAGCACTCCCTTTTAAAAAGGAGGACTGTGGAACAACGGCCATTTAAGAGGGTGGGGCAGGAAAAATTAACAACGAACCCAAAGATACAGCAATGCTGGCAGAACGGGGGGCAGGAGTGTTTAAGATGCCAAATGATAGCTTGGGGGGGGGGGGGGGGGGGCATGAGGGTTCATGATCGTGGTGGGAGTTGTGTCTCACCTGGCAGAGATTTCCTGAAAAGCCAGCCAGACACAGGCACTGGAAGCCGTTCACTTCATCCTGACAGCGGCCGCCATTAAGGCACGGCGCGCTCGCGCACTCATCGATGTCCCTCTCACAGTGTTCGCCGGCAAAGCCAGGGGGGCACATGCAACGATAGCCGTTCACCAAGTCCTGAGAGAGAGAGACACACCACGGCTTAACCTCATGCAGCTACAACTTTGATCAACTGCTTTGACAGGGTGGGGTCCAAACAATAACTGTCAAACCTGGGAACAGAACAAAGAGCAAGGCTGAGAGGGAGGGGGGCATGCCAACTTTGAAGGGACATTATCACAGCTCCACAATTATTTCAACACATTTTCCTGGCACGGGCCCAACACAATAATGTTTATGGTAATTCAATCTAGAGTGGTCAAGGAACTTGTGTGTCCCTCCCTCAGAAACCCCTCTGAACCCACTCCCCTCAGATTTGATTTCAGAGAGGAATTCCATAACAATTCCACTGTCGGTTAGGAGAGAACAGTTTACAGCAGCTATTTATATAACCACTGTAAATGTCTAGGGCTTTTGACAAACAGACAATAAAACAAACAGGCTGGCGAACAAAGCCTCGATAACAGAAAACTAGCCGTTTTTTGACCCAACACGTACCTTGCAAGTCCCTCCATTCTGGCACTGGTCCTTGCAGTCGTTTATATCTGCACGGGAAAACATATGAGGATTAATTCTGAACAGCTTGTCTGAATAGTCTGTCTTTGAAAACGCGCCTGTGTTTTATGTTTCCCATGCTAGGGGCCTTTAAAAACATTGTCAGAGCGAGAGAGGGTTGGATAATGTGGCTGCAGAATCAGTGCAACACGGTATTGAGCAATCCTGCCTGCTGCCAAGTGAAACTAGTCCTGGGATCGTCACTACAGCCGTGGCCACACACAGGGCTAATAATGACATGGCAGATTAATTTACACTGCTGAAAAGTTTGCACATGTCCAACTGTTTGCTTTACACCTTCATATTACAGCTCTAATTCAGCATGTAGAGAATGGACATAAACAAATAAAGGAGGCAGGAGCTGGACAGGTGCAGCTGACAGCCTTCAACTCACTGATGTCGCAGTTCTGCCCCGTCCAACCAGGGACACACTCGCAGAAGTATCCACCAATCAGATTGCGGCATGAGTTGGCATTGACACAAGGCTTGCTATCACATTCGTTGGCATCTAGAGAGGGAGAGAAGAGGGTTAGTGGCATTTGCATGTGCAGTTGACAGGCATGACATGGTGGAAAGAGGACAGGAGGCTGTGTGGCTCACCGATCAGACATGTCTTCCCTGTCCACTGTGAAGGACAGTGACACTTGAAACCGTTGACCAGATCCTGGCAGGTTCCTCTGTGATTGCAGGGGTTTGGAGAGCATTCGTCAACATCTAAGCGGAAGAAGGCGATTCAGGTTATTCAGCATGATTTTTTTCCATGAGGGTACAGGCATTTAATGGGTGCAGGTAGAGCCATATCTTACTGATGGTGCAGGAGGGGCCGCTCCAGCCTGGCGCACACTGACACTCGTAGCCTTGACTGGTTTCTGAACAGCTACCTCCATTAGAGCATGGATTGGATAGACAAGCATGTTCCGCTAGAAAGAAAAATAATGTAGAAGAAACAGATCACACACACACACCCATGTGAGTCACTTTAAAAAAGGAAAAATCCACTCTTGTCAATTTATGAGACTTGTCACTTTTTATTCATCTTTTTGTGATTTTACCCCATTTGGGTAATCTGATAGTTAGATTGATGTTTTCTGCTATTGTAGCTGCCAGGAGAATATTTTACTTCGAAATCACATGGTCTACATTTGCCCCATTATTCACAAGAAAAACAAATCAGATGCAAAAATGCTGCAATTCTGCATCCGACTCGCCATCCTGGAGGCAAGTTGACCTCTGGGTGTATTCTAGTGACAGGATCCAGGTTGAGGAGTGCGGGACCTGTCACTAGAATACACCCAGAGGTCAACTTGCCTCACCCATCACCTACTCCTCTCCTCCTCCCCTGCCCCAAAACCCCACTCAAAATACCCCCCCCCCCCCCCCTCTCATTACCCACCTGGCAGACCACACCACCAGGAAATCATCTTTCATGCTAAGTTGACCTGACCAACGCACCGTGACTTCCCTCTGACTCCCCGCCATTCTTCTTCTGAGAAGCAGCACAAGATGGGAGACTGGCGGGAGGGCAAGCGGGAGAGGGGTTCTGACTAGGAGTTTGTCCTTTATGGACAAGTTAAGGATGAGTGGGTCCCAAATGAATCAAGAATGAATGATTCACTCTGGGAATAACTAGGTGGTTGGAGGTGATCAGTGGACAGCCCTTGGTATGCCATGGGGAGTAGGAAGGTGAGAGGATGTAGTACTGCACCCTGGGGCCTCTGTGTTACAATAGCCTGACGTATCCCCCTGGTCTGAGGGCCTCCTGTTACGAAGGGCACGGTTTCCTGACATCTCTGCAGTTAAGCTGTCAGCACCCTGCGAGGCTCAGATTTAATGAGGAAAAAACCATCATCTCCATGGTAAGTGTTTGCAGCAGCTGGACCTTAGCACCACACCCATCTGTCTCGAGTGGCTGAGGAGCGGAGGGATGACCGGCCCCTGAAGATCAAACTGATGGATTACCTGACTTGGGGCCACTCGCGCTGGAGTGGAAACAAGATTATTGCTGATTCCCTCCGATTACAAACTCAAGGCACCTCTGACCTTCTGTCTGTAAGCTCAGAAAACTGAGAACCTAGCCACTTATTATAACTGAAAGCAGTAGTTTGAGGCCCCATGAAATTCAATTTTGTATTGATGATTTTAGTTTCTATGTGTATATTCATTTTATTAATAAAAAGGTTTCATTCTGGGAATCTTGGAGCCTCTATTTTGTTTTGTAAAAAATGTCCTTCAGTCACTGAAAATCTAAGAAGCCTTAAAGGGGCAGTCAAGTGGTGACAAGTGAAACAAAGAATGGTCGAAATTGAAGCAGCAGAGGACAAGATATTCTAACTATTAGTCAGTCTTATGAGTCAACATCCACAAAGACTGATTCTGACATTTCCCACAATGCCGCTTGATATTGTTGCTCAATAGATCATCCACACCTGGTTAATGCCCACATCTTCCAAATACCACACAACCAGTTCATACTGGTAAAAATAATCTCAGTCTTCTCAGGCTTTAGAAAGCTCCACAGGGCTACAGATTGAACTGTTTTCACAAGCCAACTGTACTCATGACCAGTAAACTGTAAAATGAGGAGGAGTGACCTTTAATGCTTGCTAGCAATAACAAAGACAGAAAAAAAGTTATCTTGCAGGAGATCACGGAAACTCACCTCTCTCACAGTTGGCACCAGAGTAGCCCTCTGCACAGGTACACTGGTACTTGTCGGGCCCTGTGTTGATACATGTCCCTCCATTCAGGCATGGCTGGTGAGTGCCACAGTAGTTCAGATCTGGAAAAGGAACATTTCACATAGCTTTAGTTTGTTTTGACAAAACACAGGCTGCTCCAACAACTGCAAGTGAAATTAGAGATGGGAATTAACCTTTATCGCAAAGGTGGCCGCCCCAGTTGGTGTCGCACAGGCACTGCCAGGGTTCTACACAGGTGCCATGTACACAGCCAGGATGGGGGATGCACTTGTCACAGTACTGGCCCTGCCAGCCATACAGACACCTGCAAGACACACAGAGAGCCATGCTGTCAGCCTCAGAAATGGGACATAAAATAACAATCAGCCAGAATACACACACACACACGCACCATCTACACATGCAGGAAAATTCACAATAATCACAGCAAGGTCAGATAATCCCTGTGTTATCTGAAAATACTAATACCTTAATCTATTTATTCCAAATTCCTTCACTAGCAGCACAGCAATAATCTGAACTTAATTACCTTAGCATATGCAGGATGGAGCTGCACAAATAAAACAAACAAAGAGCCAGTATTCTTGCCCTCAACACTGAGCCGCATCTTAAAAGACCACAAATGAATCTTAAGTAGCAGGGGTGTTTATGCAACAGCTTTCAAACAATACTAGGAGACAGGGAAACAGAGGAGTATTTAGCATTTTACCAAACCAGAAAAAAACAAAGCACTAAATTACAGTTCCAAAGGGACCTGTAGCACAGCTAACATTAGCATGCGGCCAGACGCTCCCTTTAACAACACTCTGCCTGTGGCTTGGCAATAGAAGGGAGTTCAGCTGTTACACTGCTCCTCATCCTGGTTCCCATGAGTCAGGAGTAAGTCTTGTGCCCCAAGGCTGAGGAGGGGAACACAACTTGCTGACCACTGAAATGTCCAGGTCCATAATTACACTAATAATGCTGCTCTTTTCTTTCTGGGCTCCATACTTAAGAAGGCAATCCAGCTTCACTGATAAGTCTGCTCTTAAAAAAAGGTGGCGATACGGTTGCTGCTGTGGAGCCTAGTGACAGGAAACAGTGTCCCTCTGGGGGGAGCGGCTTGCTGATTAGCCCCGAGAAACGGACGGACTGTAAAAATAAACGTGGTGGTTAAGTAAACCGCTGTCTGTGATTAAGGAGGCTATTCTTAAAAAGTGTGCTAATCCTCTCCATGAGAAGCGGAGCAGGAGTCCCCAGCAGGATCCCAAATCATTTAAAGTTATTACACAGCCAAATTACTGGGGAATGTGACATTGTGTTGTGCAGCACTGCTGACTTACATAAAGATTTTAACCCTCAACATGAAAACAGACCTCTTTTCAGAACCTGTGTGTTGGGGCTGTGGGGTTATTGCTTTTCAAACCATTTTTTCTACTGCTGCAATCTCGGTCCACAGGTGCACTGTTATTACTCTATTAGCAACAATGAAATACTGTGGGTATCATTAAAAACTCTGGGCTAAAATAAAATCCCATGGTGCGTCATTAGCTGTGGCACCGCTGACATAAAGTTGGTGACAAGGAGGCTGCCCTAGCCTGCAGCCAATGTTGCTATGTACTGCTGTTGTTTAACACTCTGCAACAGCCCAATGATGGGAAAATACTCAGCAACTACAACAGTAGTGGAGCTTGCTTGGAGAGTTTGTTGGCAGAGAGCATATAAACAGGGTTAAACCCAGAGCTTAAAATATAACCACACCTGTGCAGAAACTAATGCTATTCAACCTCTTGTTCTGCCAGTGGCCACACAAGCACTTACAAGAAACCTGATGATGTCAAAAGCTTGGGAAAAACAACAAAGCTGCAGCAGAAAATGAACAAACCTGATCGTCCTTGTGCTTGATTTGTGGCCAAATCTGACAACTAAGAAAGCAACAAATGCGGGGCAGTGTAGGGGCCTCCTCCAGGATGAGGATGAGATATAACTGTTACTGCACACAATGCCCCAGCTCTGATATCCATCTGCGCCTGGCTTTTCCTCTGGCTGTGATGCATAAACAGCATTAGGAAGCCATTAGCTACACAAACAATACACTTTGAGGCTCATCCGAATGTTACACATGATTTGACTGATAACATTTAGCCTCATTAGAGGGAAACACATAGGCTACATTTCCAACATGGAGTCTTGGCAGTTGAGCCTCTCCCTTTTCTCAGACTGGCAGCTCTGGTCAAAGGCTCCATGTGAGATTTACAGGCAGCTCAGCCAGCATCTCTGCTAAAGCCCTGGTACTGATAGTCTCTTGGCCAGAAAAGCAAGCACATACAGCTAAAGATCCATGCCATGACACAACTGGTGCTTGGACACAATCCCAACATATCGGAATGATCAACACCACAGGCTTCTGGCACCAGGCTCCATAATAAGTTAAGACACTTGAACAAACCATGTTTGACACTTTACATTGTAAAATTGCAGTTAAATCAATCATAACAGACTAATAAATCATACAGAGCTGCCTCGGTCACTTACTTGCATCCACCTGGCTCCTTACATGATCCATGTTCAGTGCTGCAGCCTTGTCTACATATAGCTAGAGGAGGAAGAAAAAGAAGAAGAATCACTGACCGGTAACTAGATTCAAAAAGCTCTATTTAGCATGTTTTAATTATAGCAGTAAATGATATAATCACTACCCTCTATGACAAGTCAGCCTGTGAGAACAAAAACTGCTGTTGACAAACAGCCAAGCTTGCCCTGCCATGTAACACAATAAAATATTTATTAAGAAATGAATTACTGCCCAGGCTAATTTCCTGGGGATACAAGTTTATGTTTATTCCTGGTCACATTGGTAATGAAAAGTTTTATTTGAATAGAAAAGGAATGAGTTCAGAAACAAAGCCTTCCATTCAATACAAAACACAGAGCAGACAGTGTATCAGCATGAATCACAGATTACAGTCTGGCTGCTTGTTTTAGAAGGCTCATTCATGGTCATAAATACCAATCAGACTGTCTTAAGCAGCTGTCTTGATCAGTGTTTTCATTTTGAAGTGATGTCACCCATCACTACATGCTGCCATTCCAGCGGGGCTCACCTGTGTTGCAGTCAGGTCCGGACCAGCCTTCCAGGCAGGTCTTGTTTCCATTGTAGTCGCATGTATAATGCCCGAAGAACTCATCCCTGGGTCGACAAAACTTGTTGCAGCCGAAGCCGTAGTAGTGCTCGTCACAGCTGACCCGGATTTGGTACTCAAACTGGGCCACAGGGCCGTTATGAGTCAGCTTCTGCCAATGGGGACTGGGGTTGATCATGCCTGAATGAGAGGCTTTCTCTATCAACTTCCAATCGGCCCCTAAGAACATCAATTTTGACACGATCAGCATAATGAAATGTCTTTTTTATTTTTTCTCAACTATGTTAGTGTTCATCAAATGTTTGAGTCAGGGAAAGAACAGTGGAATGCATTAAATCCTCCATTACACATTTAGGAGATGCAACGCTCGCCGTGATCATACAGTGGGAACCCAAATATGCCCCAAAAATTCAGACACAAATTGTAGGAGATCTCTCAGATAGCAGATTATATGTAATTAAAGCAACTAGAGAGGAAGAAAAGTACAAGGAGGAAATGCAGAAAAAAGGAAAAGGCTGCCTGTAATGAGCACCCTTAACTGCTTTTTTTTCTCACGCTCCCTCTCAAACTCTCCCTCATTGGTTTCTGATTCTCAGGTTTACAGCTTGAGGATATTACTGCTCTCAGATATGGCCCTCTGCATCTGCTCAGGCGAGGACAGAACCGCAGCCGCCATAAATTACAGCGTGAGGACACTGATGCCACCGTCTGTGCTGGGAGGCCTTCCATCAGCCCTGTTTTTCCTATCTCTCTCTCTCATGCATTCTTGAACAGCAGTCAAAAAAGATATTGAGTCAACTCTTTCAGTATCTATCTATCTATCTATCTATCTATCTATCTATCTATTTATCGGGAGCAAACGGCCGCCCTATGTTGTGACCAAAGGAGAGACCAGAAACAGACTTATTTTTATGCCAAACATGAAGGGGTCAAAACTCTGTCAAAAGGGCAAGGACCAACCTGGGGGCTGTAATGAGCCTAAACACAGAGCAAACGCATTCAAACTTGACAAGTATGCTCCAGACACTAAACGGTACACATACATATAAGCCCTGGGCATTAACTCCAATCATGCACTCGCATTACGTAGCACTCTCTACTTGATATCTAAATCTTCCACCTGGGAGAGAATGAAAAAATATGTCAAAGCTGTTATTTACTGTGCTCACATGAGCAGAGGTGGCTGACCGCTGGGTGAATCGCTTCTCTGTGTAGTATGATGCAATGCAATGGCCTGCTGTCATTTATTTACTGTGCTGTGTATGGCGGGGGGGTTACTGAAATCACAGTGCCCAGTAACATTTCACAGTGGTCTGGAATCCAGAGCTCAGCTGTGTGGCATTTCTCTACCGACTGCTGACCTGCAGTGTCAGGAGTAGCACATCCTTGCTACCTGCTGCCTGGCTTGGCGCTACGCATAAATCAGAGGAGCTTTATAAAGCTTGGAGGGGTCATGCTCTAGCATCAAATTCATTTTATATTGAGAAAATCTACATCGCTAAGCCTTAAAAAAAAAAGGGGTGGGGACTACTTTTCTCAAACACTGGATGTACGCTTGTGGATAAGTGCTCTGGAGTAGGAATTAAAATGAATAAAAGAAAGAACATGTACCAAAGTATAAAACTAAAATCAAGCTTTTGGTTGTGATTAGGAATGAGTGTGCATTTAGACATCAGTTAGGATAGTCACAACATATGAAGCCATTAGAGCTGGGAGCTAGCCTGGTGGAGCTCAGAGGGGCTTAACCAGCATTGACTGTGTACATTCAGGGGGCTTTTCACACCAATGCCCTAATAGCTCTCTGGGGAGCGGCAAATACAGCAGAAAAGACCGAAACCTTGTTGACCTCGAAACGGACCTGCATAAACAAGTGTGGAATAAGGCCCTCCCCTCCGCTGGAATCGCCACACTGTTTCCGATATGACCGCCGACAAACAGGAAGCAAAGTTAAAGGCAGAAACCAACTGAGCAACCAGAATTTAGATTTGGCGTGCTAACACAACAATCTGAACAACCACAGTCTTTGTGTAGTAAACTAAAAAGTCTTCAGCTTTGAGCTTAGTCAACAGCCCACCTGTGCCAGAGGTACTGTAACTTTGACCTAAGGGACGGGCGAGCTCAGAGGCTTTTGGCCCCTACCGCACTGACGCTGCAGGCTAGTCGCAGCAGCGCGGCTGGGCAGCCGGATGAACTCTGTGTTTCACGCCTCACCGACAGTGAGAAACTGTGACCCCGACCCTGGCTGGCAGCACCTGCCATCAGTCATCGGCCAAATGAAAACATTTTCATAAGGGGTAGCGTGGCTCCCTCTGTACTCCTCCTGTCCCCTCCTTCGCCACACTTCCTTCTCTGTCTGCAACCCCCCCCCCCCCTACCCCTTCCCCACATCATCTTCTTCTTCTTGCCCCTCGCTTCCCTGTCCTGCTCTCCCAGGCACCTGTCAACACACTGTCTTAACACAGACACACACAGACCCAGTGGACCATGTGGAAGAGGGCAGGGGGTTCAGGAAGAATAAACTTCCTTCTCTGACCTTCAACACAACTCCTCCTAGACGTTGGGGGTGCAGGGGGGAGAGGAGGGGAAGCAAGATGGAGATGCCAGACAAGGACGAATACTCACCACTGGTTTCATTGTTGGAGTCCAAGGCTTCCACTATCAAAGTGTAGGACCTCTGAGGAAGACAAGACAGAAATACAAGCAGTGTTAGCCAAGAGCAGGATCACCAAGCAAACCCTGTGCCATGAAAGTAAACTATAAACATTACCATATATTTATCCTTTAACCAATATCATGTTGTGCATTTTTAATACATTGATATAACATAAATCATAGTCACCATCAGGTAGTCATTATACAGTCTAGTTTGATTGTATATAAACAAAGGGATGAATACATCTTATTCATCATCTTCAGTACTAAAAGTACTTCAAATAAACTCAAAATCCACAATTTTATGGTTTCACACAACTTCACCAGCCTTGCCAATGAAGTTTCATCTCCCTCTCATTGAGTTAGCTTACAACTGGGCCTAAGGACAGAAGCTAATAACTGTTAACTTATAACAATGGTCCTGTTGATCTGATTAAGAGAGATAAGCTTGTGGTGGTGCAGAGGTCCACCCAGCAGGAGGGTGTCTGATGTACCAGAAACCAGCCAGATGTAACAGCGCTGCACTGGACTAATGACCAGAATAAGTCAAAATAAAACAAATGGCACATAGAAAAAAATACTTCATCATGTGATGCCAAAAAAAAGTCTTCATCTCAGCCACGGTCTGTGTTTTCCACATATTTATAAAATGTGGTGAGAGAAGTCAGTGGATGGTTTCCAACGTTCTGAGAAAGCGCACAGTTCTGTTTTGCAATGTATATGGGATTTTCAATTTGATGCCAACTTGGAGAACTCTAGTGCCGTGTGCTATGAATGATGTTAATAATCAAACGAGTGCTTAAGGACACTTCTTTAAAAGGCAAAGTTTAAAAAAAAAAAAGTGTATTTGACAGAGGGTGAGGAAGAAAGGCAGAGACAGAGAGACTGAATGACTGCTACACTCTGGAGGGCAGGTCTTGATTTCAGCACTCCCCAAAAAACGCTTTGTCTGATTCAGGGTCGAGAGCGCTCACACCAATATCGACTTACACACTCGCGGTGCTCTGTGCCACAGTCATGAAGGAGAGAACAATTCTTCTGCAAGCGCACATGACAGTCAGAGAGAAAGTATGTGAGAAAGTGTAATCCACTTACAGTGCTCGAGCATCCACTAGAAAACACCTACTCGTTATATTCACACACATGCTTGCCCCTAGCAACGCTGCGTGGAGGCATTTCAGAAATTTTGCGTTGCTACTATGGCCCTCTTTTCTGCAATGACTTCATGGTAAACAAACATTGCTACAAGGAAACCCCCTGTTCACTTTTCAGAGAAAAAAAAAGGAGCTTAGACTCACTCCTGGACCGTTTGTCATGGCTTTACCATTGGAAGGCATTTTTCTCATCCTGTGCCAGCGTTTCACTGCAATCAGGGCAGCTATTATTTGAAATGCAGGTCTCATCATCGACGCAGGCTTTATTTACAGTAAATACTGACTCAATTAGCTGCAATCATTTGCCACAGAATTTGAGTGAGTGAGTGAGTCAGTAGCAATGCGATACCTACTCGCCTACTACTATGTCCCAACTGGAGGTGTAAGAACATATCGATATACTTGAATATCGCAATATTAAGTTCTGTGATACTGTATTGATTCACTAAAAACACTATGCATTTTTAATTAACCCTTTGAGACCTGCGGGACTGCCGGCGATGTGTTTTGTAGTGGGCACTGTTTTAAAGCTAGAGTGAAGATATTGGTATCATATGATATCATACAGTTAGGCAAACTATTTGGCGAGGGAAAAACTGGCATTTATTGTTTAGACCCCGACCAATTCATAACAGTGCTGTAATGCATATTCAACCATTTGACTCTTCCACTCCAACTAAACGGCATATGCATATAGTGATGTGTTCTTTATTCTGACAGTTTTCCTAAAATTAATGAATTAATTTAAAAATAGCTTACTGTATCGCAATAGATTGAACTGTAAGTCATATATTCAGCACACTACTGCAAAAGACCTTTAGCTTTCATTTCCCATTAAGGGAATCATATCCCCAGCCTGTACGACTTCACCTGAATGCATCATTCCAGTATCTTCACTCCCACCTTCATGTAGACCTTTGAAACATTTTTGGGTTGGGTCATCCATCTGAGGGAGCCACCCAAAACAAATCCCACGTATATGACACAGCACAGTGAGCATGGTGAGCTCATCCTAGAAACGGGAACTCAAATGCAACATCGGTGAACGCATGCAAACTGAGTATATTATCAGGCTCTCAAAATTGTAATGTTAGTCATCATTGCGACATTGAATTCACATGGATGGGACTAAAATGAGAAGTAGGAGAAGCCATAAAAAAAAGACTAGAAATTGTATTCTTCTAGAGTTGTCTTCCCTTCAGTGACCTCTCAAACAATCTGAGCATTTTTTAACAGCACATTATCAGTTTACAGGCAGGTACATTAGGAACAATACTGGATGTCTGCCAAGTGGAAAAATCAACATGCCTGGTTCACCCGCATGCCATGTCAAGGATTTAAAGGGGGATTAAAAAAAAAAAAATCATTTTTTGGTGGACTATTGTCAAGAGGCATAAAGTTTAATGGGTTAGTGGCTGATTCATTTAATGGCAAGTCTACAACAACATGAAAACACACCCTATCTTGCACGATTTGGACTTGTCTCAACATGGAAGCTATTGCAGCAGCATCACTGCCACAGACTGAACTTGAAGTAGTACGACAAACGTGATTAAGGCCCAGACACACCATAAAAACGTAATCCAAAATGTTAAATACAGTGGCCTTAGATTGCAATGTTTACCGTTCATCTATTTCTGAAAGTTGCTATTCACGTCAAGTAAACTCCAGCTGGAGATCCGTAGCCACACCATTATTGGGATGCTTAGTTCTAGGATCAAATAAGTGCTTCCAGAAAGTGCGATACTGCCCGACTCTTCATTCACTAACACTCCATAAGTCTCTGGTGGTTATCAGCTTGGAACCGTCTGCCACTGCCAGGTTCACTTTTCCCAGGCTCCCAGCTGACTCACAACTTCTCTTTGAACTACAGAGTGAGCGCAAACACACACACACACACACACACACACACACACACAAGTGCAATAAGTGTGGCCATATGTCTTCTTATCTTTCCTGGCCAAGCAGACACTGTCCAACAGACAACATAAGCGATAAAGATCATTCCAGATTGAATCACAATGACTTGCCAAAGAACACTACTGAATCCTCTCAGTAAGGGAAATTTCACAACACACACACACCTCACCCTGCCTTCAACTGAAAATGGAGCTATCTGATGTACTATAACAAGGTATTCTAACAAAATAAAAAAGAGGCATGTCTCACGGAATAACAGGCAAAAGCCAAAGGTCTAAATAAAGGCAAGGCACAACGGTAGATTAGACTAGTCCAGGCCTACACTCAGCACACAGGAAATGTAAACAGTCCAGTCAAAGGGATGTTGACCTTCTGTATCAGTTTCCCCTGAGTCAATCACTTCAATAGTATCAAGCTGAGATCTACTGCTAGGTAACACACCCCTGTTTGCCATAAAACCCAGGCTCAGTCATGAAAAGACAACTCTCATAATCACTTTCTAAGCCACTGGCTGCACTGGTGGACTGGGAGGGTAGGAAAGAATGCATTGTTTGGCAAAAGATTTTCAGCGCAAAGTGAGCTGGAGAAACACTGTACAAATCAACAGCTCATTAAATAACCTGCAGAGGTACGTCAGCCCGGGGACACAACAGAACCTCACCCAGACGAAAGAATCTCACTGTCTGCCAACTAAAACAACATGGAAAACAGATATTGAATGTCTCACAATGCAAACAAGGTCAAAAAAATGATCCCAGGACCAGGAATGAAAGTCATATCAAGCATTTAAGTTGCCAGTCCGCTATCTTTTGCGAGGGTCACCAACTATTGAGAAAACAAAAAACAGGGCACAGGTGATCCTCGGCTAAATGCTATGCATGTCACACGTACGGCTTGGAACGACTCTGATAAGCAGCAAAGCTTCAGAAGCCATTATGCAACGTCACACTGACACAACACTGAAAAGGTCCTTGCTAAAGTCGAAGACAGGGTGAGGTAGGAAAAAAAAAGAAAGAACATGTTTCTTTCCCGCTTTCACTTGAGTAATTTGCACGCAACTGCCACATCAGAGCAGACTATATAAAACAAACATGTCATTACCCCCACAGCCTCCCTTCAAGGCTGAGCTGACTATTATTCTGCGACTCACCTGATCCTAGCTCTCAGACTGCTCTAACCTGTCAACAGATCAAGCCCAGCGATGCCTACATGTCTGAGAGAGAACACACCAGCGTCGTTAGATGGAGGGAAATTATGCCAATAAATGTGGGCAGAATTAAATCAGATTTGAGCAGAATTAGGGTCGCCAGATCAACTAGGGCTTGAGATGGGGGAAAATAGATTAGTCACAAAAAAACTATTGGGAAGTGAGCAGACGTGCTTATGAAATCTCAATGGGCCCAATCCAGTGAAGAAAAGGTCTTCCCTGTCCTTGTATAGGTGCAACATGGGCAAATATGCTGAGGTGGTCACAGAGCGAACTTCATCACTGCTGAGTCTACTACAACTGCTTCCTGTTGCTTGCCCTGCACTGGCATTACAGCTGCACTGCCTCTATTATGCTCTGTAATCCTCACTGTAGTCAGTGAGGGCACACCATTGTCCCTGCTTGATACACTCACTGTGAGGGCCCTCACTTCTCTGTGGAATAAAAGCACGAAGCAGACATTGGCAGTCCATACATCGATGATGATGTGCTAATGTTAAAGATGTTCTGCCGACGGCACTCAGATGGATCCCTCCTGGCTCTCGCCCTACCTGATCTAAGCACATGTGTGTAGCCTCATTAAATGCAGCAGTTACTGTGGGTGGCAAGGTTAAAGCGATGAAATGCCTGTGATCCAACCAAGCGTGACTTAAACAAAGCCTTTGGCCTGGACAAGGGGCCAACTTCATGCAGCTCACAAGAGAGGATGAAGGGGGGGGGGGCTTCATGAACTCAAGAGTACCCAACAACCCAATTGCACCACACTGCCATCTGTCCACAACAGCCAATCAACTGATGAAAAGGACAAAGAGTGATATCATACCTAACCTGACGATTGTTAATGTGCACTGAAGTAAAGCACTGGAAGTGAAGGATGAGAGAATCTAACAAGCAACTCTGTTCCTTCCCAAAACTCCAAACTCCTGTCATCTACAATAGTGTTGTATGAATTTATCTAAATGTGACATTTTTTAATTGATACAGTGATGGAATATCATTATCTACAAACTGCCAATATAACTCCCTAGTTTTGGTGTTCCATGGATGTCCAGCCCTTAATGACAAGAAACATCCTCCATTAGGTCTAGAGCGTGTCATCCATTTACATTTCATCAATGTGTCAGAAAATAAATGAGTAAAGCCAGCAGAGTCCTCAAACTTGAAATGGCACCAGGTAGAAAGGCTGCTCAAGTAGAAAGGATTTTCAACCAGTAAGATGAAACTAATCATGCTCTGGGCTTTCATGCCAAGTTAGTGCTACCATGGCGTGAACATAAACAGAAACCTTTGTCTTTTAAAATAAGGTGTGAGGCGCCAGTGCCAGTAAAAAATACAGAATATCAAATTGCATGCTACCCTGCTAAGAACATTGTTTTACTGGCCCTCAGATCACAGGGAAAACACCAGTCTAAGTGATCTGTTCAGCCCCACAGGTAACACAAATACAAATGTACAACTTCAAAAGAAAATCACACAGGACCATCCAGTTGTTTCACTAATTTGGGCCATTTTCAGGCCATCACCGGTTGAAATTACAACAAGAACTTCCATCAAGATTGAAGTAAAAATAGCCTTGATGTAATTGGACACACACATACATACCAGCGGACTGTGCCTTTCACCCATCAGGCACAGTGGGAGAGTTTGCGGGCCAAGCTGTGGGGCCAGTCAGTCTGTGCACAGCTCTACTTTTTTCACACCATCGAAATACGCTCCAGCATGGCAAATCATCCCTCTCACAGAGCTACAACTCTCCCACAGCACAGGCCTGTCGGGCCCATTTATTGACTCTATGAAGAAGAGCTGACACTTGAGGAAACCAGAAAGTGAGGGTTTTTTTCACTCTGGAGTTACTGAACTGTGCAACATGAGCAGCTGCCAGTGAGGCATATGAGGAGGAAATCTGGGAAAATGCAGCTCACCCACCTTTTTCTCTCTATTTTTTTTTTTTATTTGTTGAATCGAGACAAGGGGAAAAACATTTACAAGGACCATTTCTTGCATTGTAAAAAGTAGTTTACAACTCATTTAGGGAAGAGGGGAAAACTCTCTCCTGATTTTTATTCTTATTGATGGACGTTCTTTAAGCGCAAGTTACCTTTTGAGATTTACAACCGCATTCTGAACAAGGAGGTTTTATGACGGTCAATAAAGTGATTTTACATCCTAACACTGTTTATGGAGAATACACAGGACTAATGGAGAAAAATACCTGCACCTGGTTAATTGGCGCAGATAATGAGGAGGGGGGGGGGACTTTCTCAACAGGATAATTCACAGAGAGCCAACTACCAAAAGAGCCCCTTTTCTAAAGAGTGAGAATGAGTGACGGACAGTAATTGCACTTAACTGCACTGCAAACAAACATCTTCTCCCCAGGCAGAAGAAAGGAGAGAAGAAGCGGGGAAAACAGTTTAAAAAAAAAAGAAGTCTGCCACTCACCGGCCAGGCGAAACTGAAGGGCAAAACTATCCTGGATTTGTCATTCCTGACAGAGCTCTTGAAAGAAAAGGTATTCCCTCCGAGGACAGGCGTAGCTCCCATTCCGAAGCTGCAGGGCCCTGCAGCAGAAACTCTCGACTGGTATTCCTTCAGGCAAACTTTGAAAAACGTATCGCACTCGTTCCGCGTGCACTTTCTATCCGCCGTGTTCCGCGTGCCATCACAACACATGCCGTTGAGCAACTCTCCGTTAACATTGTGCATCGATAAGATTTGCAACTCGAATTGTCCCGATCCCTCTGACACCTGTTGAGGACAGAAGAGTGAAGGCAATGAAAAAAACCCAACAACTTTGACCTCATTATATAAAGAAAGTTGTAATAATTAACGGGCTATTCGGCCGTTGGTTAAAACACAGTATTCGCACTTGTAACATGCTAACTTAACACTATTTCGCATGACGCATGGTTACATATAATGTTAGCATATAGCAGTGCACATAAAGGGCGACGCGTGCAAACAAAGTGCATCCCCACAGCCGAACTGAGTGACCCTTTTCACCGCCGTTGAATCCACATACCTTCGCCAGAAAGCAGAGTAAAAAGGCAGCAACGACTGAGCCCCGTCTCAAAATCATGCCTCCGTCCGGACTGCTGTTGCCACTCGTTTGTTACTTGTCGTCTGGCCGACACACGGCACCAGAGCTCTCCTCTGGTTTAAACATGCACGAGTGGGAAACAACACTTTAATTGGCGGAGCACCGGGTCCCGAGTCATAGGAGAAAAAAAACACTTCCTAGTATGTCCCTCAACCTCTTTGAGTGTCTGCTCTTCTCCGTTATCCGACAGTTTCCCCTTGTTGTTGAAGAAAATTTACACAGTGGCCATGCGGCAGCCGAGCCCACTGCTGACTGACTGACTGACTGACTGCTGGCCCGAGCTGGAGCTGGCTGCACAAGTTCAATAGGAGGGAGTGTCTGCGGAGCCCTAGGCCTTCATATTCATGAGCAGGGCACAGTGAGCCCGCCCCCTCTCACATTAGGATAATCATACACACAAGATTGCTTGTAAGGACTTTTTTGGCAGTGGTGTGATGGAAAAATAAAATTGGAAATGACCTGCAGTCATATTGATGATAATAAGCCATCACAACCACAAAACCTAAACATAATTGAATTAGATGTTTAAAAAAAAGCAGCAATTTACCTTTAAAAGACATTATCCTTCTACGTCCTGCTTCAAATGCATTATACTCACCGCAATGTATACACATTTTTATCTCATAAAGATTAATGTCAGTTTAAAAGGTGGGTAGACCGAGTTTAGCTGGTTTTACTCTCCTCCACATTTGAGCATTAGGTAACATGCTAAATCATGGGGGACTGCGAAATGAGTGTGCATCAAGGCCTGTGGTTGAGTCCAAGGCATTTAGTTAAATTTGTGGTATGTTAGACATCTGTCCTTGTGTAATGTAAGCCTTGGATAAAGACTGTCGTATTCCATAGTAGAAAAAGAAACGCTCAATATCTGCACATTTTCAGCATATTTTTCTGTTTTCCAAAAATACTTTAATTTTACATTTTTGGGATTTAAATAAACGCTGAATGTGAAAGCTGACAACATGGTGTCATCAGGAGTGCACACAACAGTGCCCCAGAGTGGCAGACCTGCAGGTTTTATGCCATCCTGAGGAATGTCACACATTTTAAATAAGGCTGTTTCAAACAATCCGTTTTCAAACCTGTAGTTTATGCTGCAAGGATGGATATTAGTCCGATTGACCCCCCTTGCTGACCAGATTTATAGCTCAAACACGGAGGAATAGGCTGACAGACTGCTCAGAGATATTATTCCACCGGCCTATCCTATTGGTGTCGAAGGGCAATTGTGGCTGGGTGCACCTCTGCAAGAAGGTAATCTGTGAACTGGATCAGTGACTACACACACACACACACACACACACACACACACACACACACACACACACACAAACATTCATATGAGAGGATGGGAACCCCCTCTGCCCCTGTGGTTAGTGATTTGTGTGGACCAATTACACAGGTCATGCAATGGGTCACAATCAAGGAAACACAGTTGGGAACTGCGGCTCTGCAGAGAGACGATCGTATCAATAAGTAACTATGTAATGTTTCACCATCACACTTTATAGCTTTTTATGAGGGTGTCACACATCTCACCTGTATGCGTTTAGACTTGATTAGCGGAAAGGTCTCACCTTTTCTCACTATTTTTTGTTCGAAACCATACATGAAACCAATGTCTAGTTCATTGTTTTCACCAAAGCAGCAAAGCAAATAGCTTATCTTATCTTTAGTTTAGATGCCTCAGTGACACATATATGTGTACGGTAGCTTCTGCAGAGATAGCCCCAAATGTCCTTCAGTATTTGTCTTGAAATACATTGTTTATTAGGAGAAGTAGTATGTAGTATTGGAATTAAATGTAAATATATTCAAAGAGGGAAGGTTGTTAGTGCTATTTCCACCATCTTAAATCACTGCTGTCAATATTCAGATTTTCACATTTCCTGTGGTTGAACTTCAAGATGAAAGGTATGGCTTCCTCTCCGCCCTCCTCAGCTGCTAAACTGATAGACATCTCAGGTTTCAGGCCTCATTGAAAAGCTCTCTCTGGGTAATTAGGGTTAATTGGAGAAGTTTTAACCCTAGGGAGCTTTATTTTTTCCCCCTTCATGGCAAAAGCTAAAATTGAGTCTAGAGACTGTCGATGGCTTGAGGGGGGGATGTGTGACGGGATCCCCTCTACCGTGACCCCATGACCTCGCCAGAGGTGATGCTTGTGTTGGGATGATCACAGGAGTGGGGGAGAGTAATGGTGGTACTGAACGTCAATGAAAGAAAAAAGGACCATTTTAACAATAAAATCCTGTTGACTTAATCTATTGGACAGCAAGAAATATATTTCTGAGAGAACATTATATGTCATATGTCTCTATTTTTGGCAAAACTACATTTTGCACTATGGACAAGCCAAGCTTTCTCCAGCTCTTCCACTTGACTGTCAGTTTACCCATCTATCATACAGCTACTAGGTATCCAAGAAGCGTCTTCACTGTTCCCTGTAAGCATGGTCCGTAGTCGTCATGCAGCACAGACAGGGTTTCTCCTCTGAGGCCACTGTGCTAATCTCCTGCAGCCTTAATGTGATTATGGTAATGATCACACAAATGACCCCAGGGGCTTTGGGGGGATCCGTGATTCACACATCCTCACACAGCGGCTGCACAGGCACTGTGACTCCACTGGCCCGCATACGAGACCACCAGACTGAGCCAGTCCTGGTGGCCTGCCCTTGTTCTTCTGTCCTCGCTGGGCTTGGAAGAGTAGAGTGAATGGCCAAATAAATTCCAGCCAGCAACAAAAGAGCTGAACGGCCATGAGAGAGATGGATATCTTTTGTTGTCTGACACTCAATGCCGTATTCCAATCCAATTACCTCAGCCTTTTGCAACCCCTCCTATCACAGTGCATGGCATTGAAGCCTGCCTGAATTCAGACTCGGACCCCTAACAAGAATGTGGTGGATTAGGTGCTTAGTGAGCATTCCCTCCCCCTCCTACCTTTACTAAAATCTCTACTGCATTCTCTCCTAAAAAGATTTACAACTACCAGCCTTCTATTTAAATAGTATCCCATTTATTTTAATGACATTATTGTCTGGCTCCAAAGACAGAGAACAGAATATTTTCCTCTTGTATTCATATATGCAAAACTGACTTGCATTAACAAGGGCTTGTGTGGTGGACAGTCACCAGCAAGAAACAAGAAAGCACCATGTGACACAGTAAAGGCAAATGTATGTTTCTGCATCAGGAAGAAGTGACGTACATCACGAGCTTAAGCATGCCAAGCCCAGTCGATTTTTCTTCAACACTTCTGGCTTTAGATCGTACCGCAGTGAGGCCGTGTTGGGGCAAGTTTCCAGGTGAATATGTGAATATGGCCCTCCGTTTACCCATTGGCCAAGCAGGGCTACCGTGGCCTGAGGTGGAGATGAGAGTCTCTGGGTTGAGGCTGGTACAGCAGCTCATTTCTCATGATTACTTATTATCTAAAAACAGAAAAAAACAACTGACAGTATTGGTCAAATGAGGACATTTGGGTTCGTCCTATCTGGGCAGAGGAATAATAAACCATCAATTGTAAAAATGTGTCAAATGCATTGTCAAGGCAGACATTATCTGGGAAACGTCACCTTAATTTACACGGTCATGGACATAAATTGAATACCGGATTATGTTAAATCATGTTTAATATCAGCCGAAATAAAAAAGTATTTCTTTAGGTGTCATACAAAGTCGGACATTACGATTTAGGAATATCAACTGTATAAAATCAAGGATGTATGTGAAGAGTTTGACAATAGAAGGTTGTCTTCACATTTATCCTCAGAAGAGAGAAAGTGTATCCGCGCTCACCTTAAATATGAGTTTAACACAGACGTATAGAATGAATTTGTGATTTTGTTTTTAATGTCATGAAACATGTCAAAATGAGGGGAGGGGGCATTTAAAATATGCTTAGTGATCTACAGTTCTTTAATACAGTGGTGGTGGAATAAAACTAAGTGAACTAAACTACCTAACTGTATGTACAACAGTTAAAACTGGCTACACTATGACCTGCTACAACAGTAAATGCTACTTACAGAATGCATTGATGCATCAGTGGGCTACTACTGTATTAATGTTATTTATTACAAGATTTAATTTCAGGCAAAACGGGTACTTTTATTATTATTATTATTACATTTAATACTACATTTAGCTGATAAAAGATATATATACTTTTCCTTAAGCAGGATTTTAAATGCAACTATTTGGTTCTAATGGAGTATTTTCACAATGTACAGGCTAAGGCAACCAAATCTCAAGAAGATTTGGTCTTAGAACCACCCATTCATTTTCTCGTATTTGAAGCCTGGTTTATAATTGCCCAGAGCCATTTATTGGGCGCTACGAATGTCTATCAAATGTGTCTGTACGTAGCTCATAGCCAATCCTATTCGCCCAATTGCCTTAGCCACTAACAGGGCTAGCTTACATATGAGGCTTTTGCCAAAGCCAGTTGGCAAAGACATCCTTCTGGGTAATAAAAAATACTTTAATGCCTTTTTTTATAAACTACTTAGAACACTATCTAGGGCTGCATTGAAAGGTAACTTTGCTTCTGCTGCCATGTTGGATCCGTAGATGTAAACAAACTAAAAGCTTCGGTGTGTTGCATAGACGTCGTCATCATCTTGCTGTCCCTCCATGTTCTGTGATTGGTTCCCTTGCTGAGGTGAAAATTGGATTCATGGAATCCAGGCTGCCAAACAGGGCGAAATGAACCAACTAGCCAACTAGCCTGGGTATACCCAGGCTAGTTTAGTTCAACTTAACTAAATGGTCCAAGTACATCTTCCACCACTGCAGACATGATGAGGAGATATACAGTATATTCTGTCACGTAAAGTTGTTTCCAGTAAAACCTCCTCTGCACTCTTATAACAAAGGGAATGAAAGAACAGACTGTAAACACAATCCCTTCAGGTTTACAGTGAATGCACGATATGGCCTAGTAATGTCGGACTAATCTATGTTGTGTTGTGGTAGGTTGACGATCAATAGCTAAAATCTATGATGAACAATTTGTCGTAAAAGTATCATGGTGGGAAAGCCAGAGGCGTGCAAGCATTTTATTTCTTTATGCATGAATTATTTACACAGTAAAGTCAGTCTATCTGTGTGTGAGTGAAAAATGTGCGAGGTGAAGAAGCACATCTGAAGAGGACACGAGTGTCCAGACCACTCCAGAAAGGGAAGATAATTCTGTCGCTCAGTGTTCATCCCATTTCAAAGTATCACAGTGTTTACATGGTGTGTTTATGGGAGCTGCTTTTACAGACCGTGTTACAGATGGAATCAGCATTTGGTGCTCAGATAAATATTATTTTACACTGTTAAAGGTGGCCACGTTGTTATTTTCAACGTTTACCCGAGACCCGTTCTGTGAGGTGATGGTATTTTGAAGTCTGACTGTGTTTGTGGTAAGTACCTCAATGTGGTTAGTGTACAGGGAGTCCAGCTGCTATAAAGAGGTTAAGTAAAAATTGGATTATAGAGGGAGCAGGTTGAGAGCATGGGTTTTGATTATCCCTGGTTCAAATTGTGCTGTGGTGATGCTATGGGTGACTCATATAAGACATGTTTATTACAGTTGTCTATTCTTCTTTTAATTTTTATTCTAAAAGTGGTATTGTGTATGTCATTGGCTCTAGGGAACTACAGGAATTTACTTTTGAGCGTGAACATCAATAACGTCACAAGAGACGACTGGATCAGCACTCTGCATTAAGAACCTGTGAATGAGTCATTGGCCTGTGTGTGTGTCCTTGCACATCCTTAATGGCCAGGGAGGTGTTTGATCCTCTGAGGGGAGGGAAGGTGAAAGGACTGCAGCCAGTGAGACAAATCAGATTATCCCTGCTTAGGCTAGTAGCCTATACTACCCACCAGTGTAGCATTTCCACCTGGCTAACAATACCAGGTCTCATACTGCTGAGCTGATCCTTGTGATCATGTGATGAAGTGATGAGTGCGTAATATGTCATAGCACAGTTGTTTCACTGTGGAGAGTCAAAGTGTAATCGATTAGATTAGCGGAAAAGGTTTGAGAAGAAGCTGCAGAGGAATGTTTACAACTTAAATCATTGATCAATGTGACAATGTCTCAGGTGGGAGGATGCAGACTACTCAGGCAGGAAGATTAGATCCTTTGCCCGTCACACCATCCAAGGTGGTCTCCCAGAGTTCGGAGGGCTTGTGTGTGTTGCCCTCAGGATCAGTGAGTCAGATCAGTGCTCTCTTCAAACAGGATATTGGCCCTCGCATGAGGTGAGTGCAGCTAATTACCTGAACTTCCTATCTGGAGGAGGTGACACTGATAAAACTCTTCCTCTCTTTTGTCCCTGTTTCTCGATCACGTTACACTTTGGATCACGTGTGAGAGGAAAGAAAGAGAGACGGTTATTCATCTTATTGTAAAGTCTCAGAAAAATGACCTGCAGACTTGTCGAGAGGAACTTGATGTACTTAAGCCCAGTCAAAACGACATCCATTGCCAGCCTTGAGGGAAAATATTGATGCTGGCAAAGTCTTGACGTCCCCTGTACCATGACGTAGCGGTTTTTCCATGACACATTTGATGATTGCTTCCAAATGGACCTGTCAGTTTTAATATAGGCAACCCCGGCATTTCACTTTCCGCTAAAGTAAACAAAATCCACCGGCTCTTCCCCATACACACACACACACACACACACACACACACACACACACACACACACACACACACACACACATACACACACACACACACACACACACACACATACAGAACATGTGATCCCACACCACAAATGAGTCTTGAGATAGAACAGGCATTCACAAGCTGATATATGTTTTCATGTACAATCTTCTCACTCTTTAGTGAGGCGGTGTGAATTGAGTTGTTTTTGTATGTTTTGCAGATTGAAAGCCACAATGTTATTTCAGCATAACGGGATGTATGACATTAAAAAGTAACATGTGGTGTTAGGAAGTAAAAATATGACCAATATGAGGTTTAAATTCAATAAAAGAAGCCTGCCAGAATGTTTACTTTACGCTTTTCCTCACAGTAATTAATTACAAATAGTCCAAGTCTGTTCTGTTAAACAACAACAAACACATTTCTTGTCATGTACTGCACAGTGTTGGGCTTGGACCCATTGCCAACAGTTAGTGATTCAATATACTGACAATTAGATTATACAGTGTCAACTAACATGGGAAGGACAATATTCAGTCTGTTTATAGATGTGTGTCTGACTGCGCTACAGAAGAAGCGGAGCAGTCACAAAGAACATGGAAAGATGTGGGAACAGCTAACTTACAAGACACATGGCGAAGTTGAATATTGGACGGGTCCAGTTCATTGGAGCATGTCAACTACCTGTTAATGTTAAACTAATGAGCCTACATTCATTCCCATTGTGAATGTGCTCCTAGTTTAAACAATCTGACACATGATGTGCAAGTTTAGAACAGAGATGACTGTTAATGTGTTGGATCAGTTCTTTTTGTCTCAACTTTTCTGTACTGAAAAACTCATGTGTTACAACTTTAAAGGTTCCATATCATACTTATTTTCAGGTTGATGCTTGTATTTTGGGTTTCGACTAGAACATGTTTACATGCTTTAATGATTAAAAAAAAACATTTGTCTGTCTGAATATACCCGTATTCACCCTCTGGCGAGTCAATTGTATTCACCCTCTGTCTGAAACACTCTATTTTAGCACCTGTCTCTTTAAGCCTCCCTGCTCTGTCATTGCAGCCTGGGAATGACTCTAATGGCACTGTAGCTGCTACAGTGCCATTCGAGTCATTCAATCGTTCTGTGAATTGAAGGCGCTTTCACACCCGATAGTCCATTAATAGTCCACTTATGGGTGTGCACCAGATGCGAAAATTAATAGATATTTTTTTCCAGCTGCTCTGGTTCTCTTTCAAAACCTACTCATTTGATCTGGTCCGCTGAGAATGTAAACAGAGTGACAGCAGACAAAGCACCCATCACAAGTTATGACACATGTCCCAAAGGAGAGACAACCGCGGGTGTCGATTTTGGCGTTGGTCCTCCTTGGTTGTTGTTGTGGTGACAGGGGGAGTACTTAATCATTACCTAAATCACGTAGCTGCCTACATGAGCTGGGTTGGTCCAAAAATGTCTTCTACCAGGTCTGGGTCCGTTTATTTGGTCCACTTCCCACCTGCACAGATGAACGGTAGCAAATGAGGGAATACACTCCAGTTTAATTCAACCATCTTAATAAGGTTGGTGTGAAAGCGTGTGAAGAGTGTTTTGATGCTTTTGTATTTATATTGCACTCAACCTGCTTTATAATTAAACAAATCATATGGAACCTTAAAAGAAATTGTTTGATATTTTGGGAAATCCACTGAACTGCTTTCTTGGTGGGAGATAGACTCTCATTTCTGTACAATAAGCTACATTCAGCAAACTGTTATCTTACCTTAGCATAAAGCAAGATGCAGCTGCTTTTTTTCCTTTTGCAGATTAAGCAAATGAGGTGCAATGTGTTAATTTGTGAGCTGTTGAGATGGTAGACTGACTTTGCTACCTTGGATAGAACCACGTTTACTTTTTCCCCCTTTTTAGAGCTAATTGACTGCTAGCACTAGCCCCACACAAAACAATAAATAATAACTGATTTTCTGGCCACTTGGGAGCAGGAGAAATCATCACACACAGTATTAACTTGATATGGTATGGATTTGTCACTACAAGCAACACTTGTCATATACAAGTAGTCATGGGATCCATTTTTAATATAGAAATATTGATTATACCTGCTCAATCTGTATTAACTCATGCTTTGTTGGATCTATTTTCCTGTTCATTGTGTGTGTTCCTACTTTGTTTATACTTTCGGCATATATGAGCATAGTTTCCCAATGTATTGATAAAACGGCTCATTGATTTATAATCCGGATTCAATATACGTGTAATGGCAAATAAACTGACTAATAAGGAGAGACGTTTGTTTTACTTTAAACTGGGTTTGCAGAGAGGCAAAGACATTTAACAAACTTGCAACTGAATAATGTACAGCCAAGTTATGGAAGCTGCAATACTAACATTGGACTGTTCACTTTTTTGACTTGAGCTGACAGACTTAAAACGTATATGTTGTTACCCTCTTTTGAAGACTGATTAGATATTTTTCAGACAGTTGGTGAAGACAAAGACCATCCCGTGCTTCTGTCCAGTCTTCACTCGTGACACTCGATCAATTGTAAACCTCAGTATGGTTAACTGCACTATAGCTTATAGGCAACAGTTGGGTTTTATTGCCATCTCTTTTTTTTCTTGGGTTAGGGTCATAAAGCTGTCAGTGGGAGCAATATTTTCCACACAGTTGATGACAAATAGCATGTAGGCGATGCATGCGTGGGTGTCATCCAAACAACATACCGTACTGTAATGTGTAATACTTTTTCAAATGATCAGTTTGGCTCATTGGGTTGTAATCTTAAGGCTGCTTGTTTTGTTAGTGTTGGAGAAAATAACAAATAACTATCTGGCTAGACTATCTGGAGTATTACATTACTACATTGCTATTGCAACTTTAAATGAAAAAATGGCCAATTCCTTTATCCTCAAGTAAATCCTCCATGTTTCTGCAGTTGAACATGTTGGCTACATACTTTTTCCTACATCATGTGAAGGCAGGGAAATTCTGTGCATGACATTACTGCATCCAAGGCACCATGAAAAGTAAGAAATGGGAATGTTCAGGTTCATAATTTCCTTCTTCCTACACCTCAGAGCATTCCAGTGGTTGAAGTGGGAATAAAATAGACATGGTGAAAAAATGTGTTGCATTTATTCGGCTGCTTTCAGAGTACACAAGTTAAAAGAAAAAGAAAAAAAAACGGATGAAGACCGCATATGTATTACAGTATTCTGTTCTATTAATTAATCTTGAATTAAGCCAAGTATAGACACTTAAGTTTGCCTGAAAGTCTAAAACATGCTAGTTTTTCTTCCTTTATAGCACTGTATAGCTAAACATCCACTCAGCTTTAAGTGTGAGAGCAAGTCTTGCCTTTTGAACTCAGGTCAGAAAGAGGATACCTTTGCATGCTTGGCAGACTCACGGCCCTTTGAAGAGGTGTCAATTTGCAACAAACTGGCATCTCTGCCTGGTTCTGTCCTCTCGCGGTTACTCCACACTAAATGGTCCAAAACACCAAGCAAGCAAGCAAAATGTTCCAATTAGAAGCACACGGGAGAGAGGAAATATTGAAATACATTTATGAGCAAAGGCAAAACGTGACAAGTCTGCACATGTTAATAGACTGACTCAAGGTTTTAAAGGTCCTATATATGCTCATTTTTAGGTTGCTACTCGACCATGTTTAGATTCTTTAATGTTCCAAAAACTCAATTTTTTTTCTCATACTGTCTGTCTGAATAAACTTGTATTCACCCTTTGTCTGGAACGCTCCGATTTAGCGCCTGTCTCTTTAAGCCCTCCTCCAGAAAAAGCCCAGTCTGCTCTGATTGGTCTTCCACATCTGCACTCTTGGTATCTCTGCAGCTGTGGAATGACTGTAACGGCACTTTCTACCTATATATAGTATAGTTGTGACATCACAACCAAACAGAAGACCTGAAGGCTCGTTTAAAGGCCCAGTTTCTGAATAGGGTCTGTTTGCATTTTTTTCTGTGGATTGAGCTTTTTGATACTTACACTTTGATATATAGCACCTCAACCTGCTTTATGATAAAATACACGGCATGTCACTTAACTTAACAAAATGGGACTTAGTAGTTTTGGTGAGAGTAATTAAAAGATAAAGGGTGCAAGGAGGAGGATCACAAACCATTTAACAGTATAAATGTATGACTGTTCACTGTTGTTGGCTTTGCTGCTTTGTTGCCTTACACTGATGAAACATATTTCTCTTTTAATATATCGCATATGTTGTCACAAAAGAACATATTGTATACATACTGTAAATACGTATGTCAGTGATGTTGAGGGTGACAGTGTAACTGTGCCTTTCTGCATGCTGTCTGGGGCTGCCTATAGGCTGGCAGCAGCAGACAGTGTTTTGACATGAGGGTGCCTGTCTGTCACTGGCTGAGTCTACTTGTGCTGAAAGAGAGCGAACCGCTGGCAAGTCTCACAGGATCTGTGAATCGAGGTCCGCACAGCAGAAGGGGCCCACTGTTTTCTTAATTCACTGACAGACACAGCTAACTCTGTTTATGATGAAGGCTAAACAAAAACAGTCTGGGAACCATAGACTCCAAACCTTGTTTTAATTATTTTTATTTGATAATCTTTTTCAGTCTGACCTAATCAGAATCCCTGAACGCATTTTAATGTGGTGTGCATATGCTTGAAAGTCTCATCTCCCTCACTGCATTATGCTCTATGTAAATCAGAGGGGAAAAAGGAGATCTTTTGTGTCAGCACATCTGACATTCTTTTGTGCTAAGTTAAAAGCTTGTCTAGTGAAATCATGCTTCACTGCTATTATGGACATGTGGTTTGTGCACGTTCATTATGAGGAGCATGCGGGTGACATTATGTTAGTTCTTGGGGTTGAAAGTGAGAGGTTGTGCTCATTAACAGGCTCAGTATGAGTACCAGTCTGGGACAAATCTGTGCGGTCTTAACGATCATCCACCGCAATAATGTTAGCTATGCAAAAAAAATTAATTAATGGAGGACAATGTGAACATGTAGTCATGGTTACGTGATGCCATTAACAAGTTTCCTTGCCAACTCATAAAAAACGCTAAAAACCTCATATTAATTCTGGCTCAATTAATACAGAGTGCATTCACGTTAACCAGCAATCATTACGCTCCAGTGATCTAAAGGCCATTGTCACACAGGCACTTGAAGAAGTCTTTTGTGTAACAGAAGAATGGCAGAGTGACCCCCGGCAGCGCAGACCAAGGCCAGGGAGACGTTTCTTCAGTCCCACCGCCCTCTCCTCTCAGAAGCCTGGAGTAAAATTTCAGGGTCCGAGTGGCCATGAGTGTTGCTGAGTGATAGGCACAGAGAGGAGACCCTACACCCAATAGCTTTGATGATTGAAACAAAACACAGAGCCCCCCTCCCCGACTAAAGCCCTCAGGTCTCTGACTAAGAACTCTGTCATGCTTGTAGGAGGGCTGCAGCTTCCAGAGTTTGAGTATTTGTGCCCCGTTCTTAGTGTATGTGTTTAGTCTAGATGTGTTTACATTAATAACTCAAACCCAAAGCTGCAAACAAGACTCTAGTATGGAGTCCACTCTCATCAATCAACATGTTGCAGCAGATTCACTGATGGCACGCAGAAGACCAGACAGTCTTGACAATGACAATGATTTTGTGAGGTCAAAGTTGGATCTGCTGGGTCACAATTCTTTGACCTTCTATGAGATAAAAAGCCCTGTTTGTGTATCAGCTCCATCTCCCCACATCAAGGTGCAGCCCTGTCTCCTACAAAGTAAGTTAATATATTCCAATTTACTTTGCGACTATTGACAATCAGTGTTGGAGTTGTTACTCAAAAGATGTAATAAATTATTCGATACTCGTTACTCTTTTTAAAACTAATTTCATTACTTTACTTATTACTCTGTGAAAAGGTCATTTGTTACACTACTTTTTATATTTCTTTCCGTTACTCCTAAAAAAAATCCCCAATCCTGTCCTGTTTGTCCCGAAAATGAACTATTATAGTCTATGAACAAGCTAAAGAGCTGTCTGTGTGCTATTATATTTGACTTGGCTTGAGGCTTAAAGGCAAAAAGTTAGACTTAAGCTACTAACTAATTTGACAGTATTATTAAAAAATGCTGCACTAAAAGCACATATGCCTTTCGGAGCACTGTCAAATTATCCTGAATAATGAATAACATGATGAGATATGCAACAAACTGCTGCCTTCACCTGAATAAAGCAGACCAGATGTCGGCAGTTGTAGAGACAAAGTTTATATCTTTGAAAGCTTTCTTCAGCTCAGCTTCCATCAGAGTGTATTCTTTGTCCAGATAGTTCGCAAATTAAGTTTTACCTGGGAGTCTTCCGTCACCTGCGGCCGGTATTTTCTCAAGGATCTGTCGAAAAGAAGTCAATTGTGGAGAGGGGGAACATCTCATCTACCACATATCCAGCCATCCTCTGTGGCCACGGAGGGCTCATCGGTGCGGGGAGTTTTTCCACCAGCTTCAAGTTACTGTGCTGTCATAGCAGGTGTTTCAGGAGGTTTGAGGTTGTGTTTTTCACAGTTGAAAGAGTCTTGTCACCCACAAACAATTTACATTTGACCACAATGTCTGTGTGTATGTCACAATTGTCTGATTTTTTTTTATTAGTAAATCATTACACTTCTTGATACTGGGAAAAGTAATATTATTGTGCGTTACTAGTAACGCAATTCTGCCTAACACTGCTGGCAATATATTTTCCAATCCACAGAGTGAAGATGTTATTATACTGCACAGAATACATAGGGAGGTGGTACAGAGTATAAAACTGGTAACTGGGGTTCGAGTTCTGTATCCCACGTGTTGTTAAAGCTCCTAATATACACTAAAGATTATAATAAATAAAGATTAATGCTCTTCATGCAGGTCAGGTGTCATTGCTCTGCTTGGTTGTAGGACTATCCAATTGTGTCTGGAGGCCTTTTGGACTGTTTTTTATTGATAACCCCTTTTGGAAATCAAAAATGAAATGACAGTTCCAGACTAATACACATTTGCAAATTAGTCTGGTTATATCGGGCATTAATGAGTAATTTACGCTTTAGTAGCCAGGAGCCGATATTGTAGGGAAAACATAATTACATAATTAATATGTTCTGCAGGTTTAGTGTAAACATTTCACTCCTACCAACTTGAAAACGAAACAGATCTCCTATTGGCAAGACGACATCATTTGTCAGTGACACTTATTTCATGAAAATAACATAGACATGTGGGAAGAAGCAATAGATTGTCATGATGTGCTAGAGTAGAGAAGCTAGTAGGCCCAATGCATTTCTGCAACTCCCTCTGAATAATAAACAGTATAGTTGATGCATTTTTTTGGCCACTAGAATATTTGTTTACCCAAGACATGGACGTGATAATAGTTTCCATATTTTGAGGGATAAAGCATGTCCTGTGGGTGTTTCCTATAGGTGTGGTGACCAGCAGTCAGCTGGGTTGTGGCTATTGAGGTTAGTGGCTGTAGAGTTTGGAAATCATAGCATACTAATGCAGAAAGCAATACGAAGAAAGCAAGGATTAGCATGCCTTTGACTCAGCCTCAGGATGCTGATTCAAAGCGGACAGCTTATCAAGATAAGTGGTGTTTGGTGAGAGGTGGGAGGGGGAAACGTAATGGTAGTAACGATAAGGATCTTGCTGACTCACAGTGAAAAGTTGGATTTTTGTTTTTCTACACTTTTTGGTCATTTAAGGTAGCAAAAACACAAAAACAGCTACCTCGATAGTGACATTTTGTGTTGGAAGTGGAGAGTTTGCACCTAATATATATATATATCTGGGCAGCAATATGGTGGAAACAAATGTTATAAACGCGATTTCGAAGGTGTTTTTAAAAGGCATTACAACTGTACAACTGCTTTTTAGATTGTTGCTCTTTGACCTGGATGCAGTCTATATTCACTGGTATAAAATGAAAAATATTTAACATCAAAGGCTCAACAAATCTGAATCTCTTTGAGGGTGGATTCTGCCTTAAAAAGAAAATAATTCTCGGAGCCTTTCAACTCCACCGCACGCTCCACATCTACAGGATGTATGAGAGAGAGAAAACATTGGATGGTAAAATGTTCCAGGTTCATGGGATGTGTTTAAATCTGGTGTTGCTCAATCCAAGAGCAGATAGCGGCTCCTTCTCATTTTATTACTCTTTAGAACCGTCCTCAGAGTGTTATGTTATCAGAGTGGGAAAAGGGAGGGAGTACACAGACAGCTGAACAAAAGCAATGCAAACAGCTGTGCCAGTGCAAACAACAGTCAGATTAGTTGTGAGTGAAAAAGTTAGGCAGGCCTGAACATTTTTCTACTGTACTGGGTTGAGATTAGTCATTAAACCAGATTGTAATCACTGGTATCAAACGTGAATAATTCAATGGCTCATGCCTGCACCAATGCATTCAGAGGATGGTTCTCAGACTCAAACGTTTCTCACTTGAGGTGGCTGGCTGCAGTAGGAGGACCAGTGTTGATACAGCTGATCTCTGTTATTCCAAGTGAAATATATGGCCCTGTTTGTTTTCAGAGATAGACCTAACGCTTTGCTTCAAGTTCATATTTATCTATCAAGGGAAATATGTCAGTGCAGATCCAGTTTGTACTTTTTAGTCTCTTCCACTCATTATGCTACTGAAGAGGAATTTACCTGCCTGTGCCTTTATTACATACAGAAACATCTGCTTTGAAAGTGTCATGTTTCTTAAGGGATTATCAGATTGTGTTCAAACTGTGACTTCTCACCTCTGTCTTCACATCATTTAAGCTAAAAATACATAAAAGAACCATACTTAAATACAATTATTCGCCTGTGAACTTCATATGATGAAAGGTGGATTTTATGAGCCGTGCTCTAACAGATATGAACATTGTTCTGGGCCTGTTTAAAAATGACATCCCCGCAACACCCTGAAGGTGTTGAAAGTGTGCCAGTAACAGTGGATAGCAGTAATTTGGTTTGCACTTTGGAGTTGCGTGCAAGAGAGTATACCTCGTAGAGCTGCTGCTGCACACCCATGTGATGGATTTCCCCTCATGAAGGTTTGATTGGTATCTATCTGAGAAAACATGAAAATGAATAAAAAGCAGTGTTTCGATACTTTTGTCAGAAGTTAAGATAATGCTTACTGTTGGAGAACTCTCAGCAGAGGTTTGTTTAGATGCAACAATAACCCAAGAACTATGGAAATGTCATACCTGTAAAATTACTGAGGACAAATTGGTCTTTGCCTATACTCTCACACAATGTGGTTTGGACACTCAAGACGATATTCAGGTTAGACTTTGCTGAAGTAATGATATTACCTCAGTGGTGCATGAGGCAATACAGTATTCCTCTACGTCTTTGGAGGGAAGGGGAAGTCCCCGCGTCTGTGTGCTGTTTGACTGGACTGGTTGAGTAATGCAGCCTGGGATTAGGTGGAGCAGCCTCACAGCAGAAAACCCTCCCTCACACTGATCTGTCTGGACCCACACAAGTGAAAGGCTGGATCAGAACCACAGCTGGCCCCCATCCACTGTGTCAAACCATTCATACACGGATCTTAAAGCTGGAACATAAAGGTCTTTTGTGTAGTTATAAGTGAAAAAATGAACAAAATCTACAATACATTATCAACCATTGCCAAATTTGTATGAGAGGACGTATGAGATGTATAAGCCATTTGATTTATGTTCATTGGCTATGTTCAGATACAGGAAGTGTAACATTCTTGTACCACTGAGGATTAGTCTTGACAATAAAACATGTAGTTGCAGCAGTTTCCCACAAAATGGCAATGCAAATTAGTTGATTATGAATGTATTTTTTTTAGGAGACAGAGTTTACATTCGCTTGCTGTGCCTCTGTGACTTCATGTGACTTTGTGTGTACATTTCTAACTCCCCCGTCGGCCATGAACTGTTAGTTTCCACCTGTTTTACGAGCATTTTAAATGTTGTGTAAGAAAACCTGACTGGAAATGCTAGTCTAGTTGTGAGGGCAAAGAGTTTGCATATCACAGAAAAGTACACTTGGGAAAACAAAGATTTGCAGGAATAAATAGTGAGATGAATGAAGGCGCATTTGTCACTGTTTGAATGTTCCTTATGAGAAAGGATTAGATATTGTTTGCATCATAGCAAAAGTTAAAACAAAGATTTGTAGAGCTGTAAAACCTTCACTTGCTTGAGTTACTGCAAAGCCAGTGACAATTTTGTTGCAAAATCCTGAATGTTTAACATAAGTTTGGCCAGTAAAATATTTGTTTACCCAACACATGGATGTGGATAATATTTTCAATATTTTGAGGCATAAAGCATGTCCTGTGGGTGTTTGCTATAGGTGTGGTGACCAGTCAGCTGGGTTGTGGCTACTGAGGCTAGTGGCCGCATAGCTGGGAAATCTGAGCACAATAACATATGCAGAAAGCAGTATGAAGCAAAAGGACAGCGAAGATTGACGTTTCTGCACCTTGGCTTCATGCTAATTCAAAGTTGACAGCTTATCAAGATAAGTGGCGTGTTGTGGTGGGAAGGGGGGAAGAAACGATAATAATGATAAGGATCTTGAACATTCTCACGTCCTTTAAGCAGTCTGGCTTGTCATTGTGCTTCCTATAAATAAAGAGTACTTTTACTATCAATGATTTGGTACATTACTTTACCCATTGTGGTTATTTAAAACACTCAAATATATAAACTGGAGTAAAGGGCCATACACTTTTTTGGCCTGACTCTCCAGACACGCTCCTCAAAGAATGTGCCTGAGCCTCACCATATCAAATCTAATATGGCCCGGAGCACTAATTTGGTTAAAATGAATTACGCTTTATCAGTGGCAGAAAAACAACTCAATGTGTAATGTGTCAACATTAAATCATTAGACAGATGTTTAGGGTTGCAGTTTAAAGGCACAGTTAAAAAATGATTCATGCTGGGATGTGACAGAACGAGAATTAATGAGCAATCCAATCATACAAGTGGTTAAACAAACCACCAAAGACAGAAAACACCCCTCATTTAGTGTTGAAAGACAGCAGCAAATATGTGATAGCCCCCTCCCTCCTTAGCCATCCTCATTGCTTTTTTTGCAACATCTCAGTGGAAAACTAATCAAACTGTAATTTACAAATGTATAATTGTGTATACAAAGAACTGTGTTTGCCTAATTAGAAAAGAAACACTGATTAGTCTGAGACAAAGACGAGGGTGGGTGAAAACTATGCAGAGCATCTTGATGAGAACCTTTATTACATGGTTGTTTATATTGTAGCACTGGGGCTTGTCACATATTTTTCATAAAGTAGTGTGATACTGAAGGAAGGAGTGGACTGCACTGCTAACTCTGCACCAATCAGCTTTATATAACAGGGTGAAAATTGGCTGTATATTATCAAAAGATTACAATCTAAGCATGTTGGTGTATGCATGCAATTCATGCCATATCCTGCAAATGCCTGGAGTTAAACAGGCAGACTTAAGATACATGAACGAGACTTCAAACAGTGTGAGGCCCAAACAGCATACAGAAAAAATTCTCTGCTGGCAGTCTATCATTAATGACATTAGTTTAGATGGAAAAGTAACAGCAATTATTGAGAAAACGTGTAAGTTACAGTTTGTATGGTTTTGATTGAGAAATTTTCTATTTGAGAATTTAACACAGCAATGCCATGATGAATTCAATAGGCATCAGCGAGAGCAGGTGAGGAATGAGGTGATAGATTGGGTGTGTGTGTTGCACAGCTGGTTTGTGTGTTTCTCCTGAGGCGGCAGTGGCAGCCTCTCTGGGGTGTCTACAGTGTAGTGTCCTTGGAAAGGCTCACATGGACTCCCACGATCTGGTCCAGGCTTTAGTCCCAGCATGCAGCAGTGTGGAATGACAGATTGGAACGTTGAGGGAAGTGTTTAACCCTTGCCACCACTCCAATTAGCCAACTTGTGTTCTATTTCCTAAAAGATCTCGAAAACATTTTTATCATAGAGGGGACTTTGTTTGGGCATGAAAGAAAGAGAGATCTTCGTGTCTCCACTAAGGTTCGGTCGCAGAGTTTTTGCCGGATGGTTTGGTTTAGCATAGGAAGACATCTTTGCAGTCCTCAGGCTTGGGTTAGTAAATAAGAGTCAGACTTAAATTTGTTTAACCTGCTGCTGGGATTAAAGGTTGGAAACAGCATCTACGCTTCAAGCCTCTGGGTGCACATTTCCCATAAAACATGGTAGTATCAACATCTTTGGAGCACAATGACTGGTGTATGTCACATGGTACAGTTTATCCTATGAAGGCTACCATTTAAGTTTTGAGGAATCTGTTGTTTTACAGCAGTAAACATTCCATTCAGTTTAAGTACAAAATGGAAGCTAGTTAGCATTAGCATTAATTCCCGCTAGATGTTACTTTACATTCATGCTAATGTCTCTATAATAATCTGCCCAATCTTTAACTGCTGTTCTGTCTTTCATAGGTTCAGATGTGGTGATAGTGAAATGACCAGAATGACAAAATACTCCATGAAAACAAATGATTACCTGGAACTTCAGCCCTCCATAAGTTTACCCCCTGATTAGAATCACAGCACGGAGTAAGGTATGGAGAGTATTCGGTTGTTAAGACGTGACGTAACACCGTTTCAAAGTATGATATCTGGGTCCAAACCGTTCTTGGCCTCATATTTCAACGTCGCAGTGCCGTGTTCCCCGTTGTTTGAACAGATCTCAGTTTTTAAAAAACAACGTAATTGTCATTTTACCTTTTTCTTATCAATGAAAAAGATGTCTAACTTACAAAAGTGGTGAGCGTAATTGTTCAGATGTTCGGCCGTTGTTGTCTTTTTTGTTTCAATGGAGCGTTTGGACCCGGAAATCGTATTTTGAAAGGGTGTTATGTCAGACTTAACAGCAGGATTGTACGGAACACTTAGGGCGCACTCACACTGTCCTTCCGCACCGGGCCAAAACCGTGTTTTCAGCTAAAGCCTAGTGCGTTTAAGCAGTGTGAGTGCACCCGCGGGGGGAGGGGGAGGGGGGACAAGTACCCTAAAGCCCGGGGCGCGGTGCGGAAGGACAGTATGAGTGCGCCCTGAAATCAAAGGCCGCACTCACACTGTCCTTCCGCACCGCGACCCGGGCTTTAGGGTACTTGTCCCCCCTCCCTCTCCCCCCGCGCCCCAGCCCCGTTTGTACTCACACTGCCTTGGCCTCGGCCAATGCTTCTTGCTGTCCATATGTCATCACGCCGTAACACGTCACACGCATTGATCGCGCGTGTGTGGCTTTGTTTACAAATATTTCCGTAGACCTCAGAGTTTTTGTGCGTCTTGTCGACTGTTTTTGAATATTTTCATCCGACCAAATCTGCAGTAAACACTCAACCTCCGCATCACACCAACGTGAACCTTTCACCGCCATTGTTGTTGTTGTTAAATGTCCGCGCATGGTCCGTCCTTCTATTTACATGTCCGAACAGGCGCACATACTGCTACCGCCGTAGGGCTCGTGCTCGTGCTCGTACACGTGCGCATGCTCGTGCTCGTACATGTGCAAACGGCTCTGCTAAAGCCCACCTCTTTCAAGCGAGCTGTGGACGGCCCGCTGTCCGCAGTTATGCGTGGAACGGGTGCACTCACACTGCTTAAACGTACTAGGCTTTAGCTGAAAAAACGGTTTTGGCCCGGGACAGAAGGACAGTGTGAGTGCGCCCAAAGATGGGGTTAGCAACAGCGTATTATGTTAAAAACCATGAGCACTGATATGGGGAAAATGGTCACTGTCAAAACTTCAAAAAGTATTTGTTTTGCTGATTAACATTTTGACTTAACAAGTCACAACAGCCAAGAATATACTGATTTCTTAGCCAAATTAATTCTAATTTCAGTTTGACTTTAAGAAAGTTTCCTTCCTCTCCTAGGTGTTGCTGGACTTGAGAGGATACCAATTAAACTTCTCAACACCTGATCTCAGTGCTGACACTGACAACAATAAGGAGGAAATGCAGTGGTGTTCAGGGATAATGACCCTTTTCTCTACAGGTTTTCAAAACTCTTAAAGTCTCCCAAGCTGCCAATCAGCACCTGATTAACACCAAAGGCCACCCTTCCTGCTTTCATCTCTACAATGATCTACCCTTTGAGTGAAATGGAGACTGTGGACTTGTCAAATCCAAGTCTGTGGACAGTCTGTGTCTTGTTATTAGCACCTCAACAGGTTTTACTGAAGCCAAGAAGGAATAAAACTTGGACAAACTCAGGCTGCTTTTCTCCCCCTTTTCTCCTCAAAGCTTAAAGCGGCAAGGAAATGATCATTATGCTCCATCATGACCCCAACGTGTTTTTTTGGAAAAATGTTCAAACCAGCTTTTACATTCTGTTATTTTCTTGGACCATTCTATCTACTCAACATGATTGCTTTGAACTTAAATGTCAAAAAAGAAGAAATTCAATCTGAACCACTCAAATGCTTTTCTCTGACAACTGAAGGAAATTCTTGCAGGTTAACGATAGGTCAGCACTGAACGGGAGACTTAGGCTGATACATTTACAGAGTCTCAGGAGAGGGGCTATCTGATGGTCCATCTGGTTACAAGGTATAATAGGACTGGGTCACAGGTGAGCCACAGATGGTAGTGGTATATGTATCAGTGTGGCTAGATCATAATGGTGAATGATTCATGAACTACTGTTCTACAGGCCGTAGGGTTATTCTAAATAAACACTAAGCTTACAGTATTTAACTTGCCTTTTTAATTATAATGTACAAGATTTGAAATTCCACCCTAACACCTAATTTTTATTTATAGTCATTGTGTAGGAGGGGCAAGTAAAACAGAGCTTCATGTTTGTTGATCTCAAAGCCAAAATGATTTAATGCATCTTGATGTCTGAGGTATTCATTTCCATTTTACAATACCTTTGGGGGGGGGGGGGGGGGGGGGGGGTTCTACAACCTTTGCCCTAGTCATCAAAATTATGTATGATTCTCATTCCAAAGTGTTATGTTCCCAAGTAATCCACACAGCAAAAAGAGTGAGCGAGACACAAGCATGAATTTTACTATGTACTCTGTTCTTTTTCTTCTCTGATTTCTTTAGTGACTCTAGCGAGTATACGGTTACTGAATCTACAACACAAAGCAACTTTGAAGTGAAAGCAAATTAAAGCAAGGTAACCTTTGCAGAAACCATCCACAAGTGATGATTATGGAATAATGCTACATGCTAAATGCTACTGTAACAGTAGCACAAGTGACGAAGAGTTATAGAGTTGCTAACATTGGGTCGCGTCTAGATGGTAATCCAAGATTTGCGAAACTCTCATAGGATGGTTAAAGTTAGACATTGACCTAGAATGGTTAAGGTTAGGGCAGGTCGTAGGGCAGCGGGTCGCGCAAGAGTTTCTGCAAAGCTATTACCATCTAACTGTAACATTTACCACTTTAAGCGACTGGTCATACCAGACGAAAAAAGGCTGTAGCAGCACCCCTGAGTGTATTAATTAAAGCAAGGTGTCTTTTATTACTTATGAATTCAACTTTCCATCTGAAAGAGGAAAAATATGTCAGTTCCTCTTTCAAAAGCTAAATCGTCTCGCTTTAAAGCTAAAGCAAAACAACAGATCAGAGGTCAAACTTCAACTGCTCAGTATTATTTGCATGTTTGTTTATGCGGCCCCATGGGGCTCCCACTTCAAAAGTTAAAAACATAGAAAGTTTTGAAGAAAGAAGACATGTTCTTTATGTTGTCACCATTGAACTATTCCCATATGCGATGTCTCCTTCATAAAAACCTCTTCAAAGCATGTGCAAGGATGTAAAAACACACACACACACACACACACACACACACACACACACACACACTGAGCACACTGAGTTATATTTCTGATGACGAGGCACTTTCTGTAGGTTTGCCACACTCTGGTCTTTTAGGAGCATGTTTATTTGAGTCCAGCTCAACAACACATGCATATAGTATTTTATTACTAAAGCATCACCATAGGACGTTAAGGGGAGATTTGGGGTGTGCTTACAGGAAAACACAACCACTTATTAAAGTCTAGACGCAACATGAAACCATCAGAAGTCCTGTAGTAAGAACTCATAGGCTCTCATGGACAGAATAGTCAGTGTCTGCTGTTGTCTGTTCAGTGAGTTAGGAGAAATTTAGTGCTATCATCAGTACATTTATTGTTAAGCATCACCATAAGCCAGTACATTACATGCATCATACAGAAGTAGGACAAGAGGACAAACAACACCTAGGTCATGTTCCTGTCTTGATGGTAACCCTAGATTTGTAAAAAAACTCATAAAAACTTTTGCGAGACACGCCTCCCAATGACATATATTCATCTTAACCATTAGAGGTCAATGCCTAATCCTGACTATCTCGCGAGACTCCATGGTCATTGTCTTATCCACCAGTTTAGCAGCTGTAGTCATAAAAATGCAAATGGTCTACAAGAAAAGTATTTCTAACACAAAAGTGTAGTCGTGAAAGTCTGATATGCAAACAAAGAAGCATAAGTCCGTTTTTCTTGAAGATGACCCATATTCACTTGTAAAACTTACAACTCTAACACTTTTTAACTTTTTATTTCCCTCGCAGCAGAGCCAAGACATTCCACAATATCCAGAGGTCTCCCACCTGCAGCACAGTGATGATATCTAAGCTAGATTTACAAGCTCTGAAAGTGCATTCTGGTGGCTGAACCTCCATGCAGAAGAAAATAAACCTGCAGGCAGGGCTCAAGGGAGTAAGAAACCTTTAGTTTTAAAATAATTTCCTGTTCCATCATCTCCTACAGGCAAGTACACGGAGGGCTATATCCACCACACAATGGGTTCTCTCATAAAGATAAACCCACGTGTTTAAACAGATCATCCTAATATCATTAGAATTAGTCAGGAAAGCAGGAACTCATTTTGGAGTCTCAGCTGAGGGGTGCAGTCCTTAATTTGTGAGCTGCTTATGTAACCATAACACTTAGGTGTCCTAATTGGTAATGCTATGAGCCCCCCAAAAAAGCTCACTTTGCAAAAGAGAAAATTGATTATACTACAAGTAAGGTGCATCTGATGAGTCTGCAAGTATGAGTCTTGTCATTTTGAATAATGACTTACCATTACCATGATCTTGTGACCTTTAACAAAAGAGAGAAGAAAATTTGAGGGCTGTTTGGCTCAGCCTCGGGCAGTATCTCAACATTCAAAGAGAAATCGTGAGCACTTTTGGAATGAAAGCATTTCTCTAATCTTTTAGCGAGACATTGAGATAGAGAACATAGCAAGGTGAAAGGAATGGGGCTGCCTGTGTCTCTGCACAGGAACAGGTCTCAGGAGTCCGGAGGTCTGGCCCACTCTTCAAATGGCACAGTGTTTGTTGGGGAATGTGCAATTATGGAGGCCAGGCCTTTGATCCGAGTTTTCCATCAGGGCTAAATTGTCCTCACATTGAGCGCTGCAGTGTATCTTTGGGCACTCCTTTATATTCCGCTGCTCTTTCATGTGCACCCCTCTGGAACTCAAAGCATCCCCTCTTGAAAAGTGAGCTTTGGCCTGTCCATGCTCCAGTGCAGGACGAAAGGCCAGTGTGTGTGTGTTTGTGTGTGTGTGTGTGCGCGTGTGCAAATGACAATACAGTATGTAACAAGTCATCTTACAGAAAGACTCAAGAGTTTGTTTAAGAGGCGAGTTGTGCGGTAAAGAAAAAGGATATAAAAGTGCTGGTGTATATGGATGTGTTTGGAAAGGTTTGACTTTATGTTGCATGTGTTTAAGTGTGTAAAAGAAGTGTTTGTGACAGGAAGTTTGTGTGCCTGCGCTTGCGTGTGTTTGAGCCTGTGATTGTGATTCTTTCCACATGCTCCCATGTGTTATCTGTCCTCTTCATAATAACCACCTCTGTCAGATTAACCAGAGGGACTTTCTCTCTTTCTTTATTTTTTCTTTAAGAGAGTGACCTTAGTTAATCCTTTAATTCAAACATAAAGGTTGTACGCTTCTTATGCTTTCCTCTAAAGGATTCCCTCATAAACTGATTGCACTATGAGTTGATGTGAGCAATTGCAGAGGGTATTAATATCAGTAGACACCTCAGATCATCACAGATTGGTTCCTCAACAAGATGGAGATAATGTGTGTCCTCATGTGACTTAATCGTCAGACACTAAATGAGCCGCTATAATAATGAACCTAAAGTGAGACCAGATGTTTTATAAGGAAGTCAAATAACAGTGCCCATAGACATATGCTTCACGGGAATGTTTTATTTAAAGCCTTCATGTGAGTATTTTCCGGCGTTTTCCATGTTTTCATTTATAATGGTAATCAGTCATTGGCTGTATTTGCTGTAACTGTGTGTAATAATTTGCTCTGAAGGCTACATGAATCAGTGGATGAATACATTTTTTTTAAAAGAATAGAACTATGAATAATTCAGTTTTATTCAAAGTGTCCTAGGGAGAAATGGAGTAGCATCCAATAATGTTATATTTCCAGAAAATTTAATAACGTCTGAAAATTTAATAAAATGTGCACTTCCCGACCAAAACTGTAGTAAAACCCAATAATGTAATACTGTAACTGTAACAATAATGTAGTAAAATGCCTTGACTTTTTATATCATTTTTTCGCTTTGGTAAAATGGACAATCCTTGCACAACAACTAATCAGCATGGCTATGGGCTTGTTCATAGTTGTTAAACCTAAAATCTTCATCACAGCAAAAGCAACAAATCTAAAAACGAAAACATCATCCAGCTTCAGAATATTTTCTGTCTGTCTGTTGGTTGGTCCACCACTTTGGCCTGACTTAAATATCTCAGCACAACAACTAGTGGATGGATTGCATATACAATTGTGTTCAAACGTTCTTAGTCCCCAGTTGATAAACACTTTGGTGATCACCTGACTTCCCCCTCTAGCATCACCATTAGGTTGACACTTTTGACAACTATAGAATGGATTGTCATAAAATTTGGTACAGACATTCATGTCCACTTCAAATTATTTGTATTATTTTGGCGACCTCTGAAGCTAGACTTTTTGTCTAGCTTCAGATTTTCATCGTCCAATTCTTTGGTTTCAAACCACATGCCTGAAAAGCTAATGCCATCATTGGCCCCAGGTGTACTTTGTGTTTATTAGAAAACGTTAACATGCTAACACATTAAACTAAGAAGGAAACAGTGATATAAACAGAGCACCTGCTGCTAGTATGGCTGTAGACTCAATAAGAAACAAATGCTTATTAATAAGACTCCACATAGCCTACCTGAGGTGTCTTCTATTAAAGTTTGTGAATCATCATGTTCACCTATAAGAGGTGTGTCAATGTAAATAGCTACATGGTGAGTACACATGGATCCAAAAGTGACAAGCTTCTACTTGTCATGGACATAAAAATTATATGCTACCATTCAGATTGCTTACCTCTAAAATGTTAAAGATGAGGACACCATGTACCAGAGGGATGGCTTCTAGGTTTGTACACATAGTTTCTACTGATTATACTGTAAGTCGCTCCCTCTTTGTTCCACTGTGGAATGAGACGACAGTGATATTTGTTATCACTCTCATCTCATGGTGTCTAGAAACTTTAAGTACGAGATAAGAGTTTAGTAAAAAAAAAAAAAAAAGACCTGCTCAGGGACACAAAGCTCAACAGGAGGCTTGATGGATTTAGGAGGTATTATATTTCATCTACTTCCTGTGGTTAAGGTAATAGCTTAATCCCACAGCCCCCCGCACTACATCAGCCTTCTGCACCCGACCGGTTCAACTGCTCTCGGATTTTGGAAGACCTCAGCTGTTGAGCTGTGTTGAGCCGCTGTGTTAAATAGTTGCAGGAATGTGTTTTAAGTGGTCTCTGCGTTTTGGATGAGACGAAGCCAGGCTCCGCACTTAAAAGCCCCTATTTGCTGGCGAGGTGCCAGGCTCTGCTGCAGGGTGGTGGGTCCCCTCTGAAGGTGATGGTGTGAGAGTGTGTGCGCCTTATGAGCACGTCGGTTGGGACGGGCCTTCGTTAGTGGCTCCCACTGTGGTGAGAAGTGCTCTGACGTGATGTCTCCTGTCTCTGGAGTCTGGTTCTTTGCTCTAGTGTTCACTGTCACTCAGCTCCAAACTAAACATGTATCTTCTACACACCCAGAGACCACAGGTAACCTGCACCATGTCAGAATATCCAACTTGCCTTTCAGTAGATTTTTACTAAGTTTTATCCCCCGCCAGCTGCTCATTAAATGCTCCAGTTCTACAACAGAGGAGTGAAGACAGAGAACTTAGCGTTTTATCTCTCAAGGGTATAAGCCACTATGAGTATTAAATAACAATTAAATGGACTGGACATCACACAAACTTTGGTTGACTGAGACAGCCGCATCTTGTTTGGATTTATCATCCTAACCACACAAGCCAAAAGAGATCCTCCATGCCTTTGCTCTGAAGGTTTCAGGAAGCGTGGAGTGGAAAGAGATATTTCAATCCTATGAGACACATTCCCTTCTGATAAAAGTGCATTACCACAGACAAAGGGAGGCGCTTGGTAGAATTAGATCGGACTGGGACTGGTGCCGACGAGAGCTTGGCTGGCTGCCCTGGAAAGCCACACATGAGTGTATTTAATTGCCAGACAGACCAGAATAATTCTTCCATAATCTGAATTTATACAGTCACTTGAGTGGGGCCATAACACGCTGACAGTGTGTGTTGGGTATCAAGACAGAGCAGTAGAGGCAGAGAAAGAGAGACGGATAATGTGGTTATTGTCGAGGCGAAGGGCCCCATCACTGTACCAGCGACTGTAAAAGCCGTGAACAAGCACTCCTTCAGAGCCGACTTTCCCTCAGACAGCGACAGGGAGACATAAAAACAGCCCTCAGCTCTCGACAGAGCACACTTGTCTGGAGACGGCTTTTCAATCTGGTTATCTTGTAATGCAGACATGCGAGGGCCTCCCTGTGCCCTGCAGAGTCCGTGGTAGGAGTGAGAGCAGCCTTGCTTCCTCTCAAGGGTCTTCTGAGTGCCACATTCATTAGAGACCTCCTGTCATGACAAAACCATAAACAAGTGTGTGTATGGGAGATTTTTTTTGTGTGCATGTTCAGGCATGTGTATATATGTGTGTGTGTATGTCTGCTAAGGTGGCAACATCTTCAGTGAATGATAGGTACCCCGAGTAAGGTCAACACTCCCCTCCCCAAGCGTCCCTGTGTTTTTTCCTTGACCCTCCAAAAGGTCGCCTTGCCTTGTTGCATCTGTCCCACTCTGGAGACACTCAAGGAGAGCGAGTGCTTTTTAAAAGTCAGGATGCAAGGCTAGGTTTCTCTTCCAGTTGTAGATCATTCATGCCTGTGTGGCTCCGTCCTTGAAGAGCCATGAAGGATTATTCTGTGTGGTCTAAACTTTCTCTGATGACACGTCTGTCAATGCAACATTTTCCCCCGGTTCCTTAAAATGCACCAAGAAAGATTCTTGGGGCAAAAATTTAAAACAAATTTAAACTAGTGCTTGGCTAAGGGCACATGGCGCTCATTTAGATGAAATGATATTCAGTTATGGTCAAACTCCAACCTGCTGGCACTCTAAGTCCTGAAAGATTTCTTAGAGGGCCTTGGAAACATTCTTATTTCCTTCTTAGCTTCAGTTATTTGCGTAAAGGGCTGCAGGGGAACATTAATATTTAATAGTGAACACAATGATTTAATCACTGCTAGTCTTAGTTTATTATATAATTCATTTTCTTTTAGTATGTTGAAAAGAAAGCCAAAAGCCTTGACGATCACATAGAATATGACTGTGATTGTCCAACCAACCCAGTCACCACAATAAAACATTGGTGTGGTACATTTAAAATATTGCAATGTACATTTCTGCAAACCACAGATATGTTGAATATCAATGTTTCACCAACACTTTTTGATGCTCCACAGACGCAGTATTAAACACATGATTAACATTGTGAATTGAATCAAAATCTATTAACATTACTTAGGTTTGGGCATCAAAACTACATAGGTTCAGGAAAAAATCATAGTATGGGTTAAAAAAAGGAAGCAGTTATTTAATTAAAGGATGGGACACAAACCATGGTCACCCGGGTGTATGTTTGACCAAACCATTCACCCTTACCCCCTCCCTAAGCAGAATTTAAGGCTTATTATACTATGTCACCTGACTTATGGAGCACTTGCTCTAAACGTATTATATTATTGTCCATAATTTTAGATTGGAGTCAGTTGGAAGCCTAGTACATTGGCACATAGACGTAAAAAGGGTGCCAAAAAACATGAAATATTAATCTTCGTTTTGTTTGCAGTAACTTACGATGTCGATATTTTTTCTGGCGGCCCAGCTGTTGCCATGCATGTTTTTTTTTCAAACTTTAATCTGACCACTATCTTTGGCGGAAATTATTATTTTAATTTAAACTGAGCATCGGTTGCTTTACAGTGCAATTGAGACGTTTGAACCTGTGTATAAAACTTGTCATCTGGAAAGTACATAATAGAGGTGCATCTGCAGGTCCATCTGCTATCTACATCCAGCTCAAGCCCGACATTAGATATTATCTTCCGGATGAGGTGGATGTGTTTGGGGTTTAGAGGCAATCTGATGATTTTTTGACTTACTGAACATGTATTCTCCTTGACCAGAGGGTATGTTTTTTTAATCCATTACTCTTTTACTTGTGATGAATTGTTTGGCCCCAAGTGAGCAGCAAGTAGTTTTCATTGCTGAAGGCGGTGCACAGCACCTACTGCCCAGGCAGAGTTATTGCTCAGTGCCAGCTATTCTGCAGTCTGTATGTTCAACTGAAGGTAAAAGATAAGCGTTCATAGACCTCCCCCCTCATGCATTCTCGGAACTAATCTATCCCCTGAGTATCGGTCCTAATTAGAGCTCACTACCTCAGCTGGCCCATCAGTAACATAATCCCATCCAGAATCACGACTAATTGAAGGTGGGTGACCAGAGGTGACTCTAAAGCTCAGCTTTTCCAATAGAAATTAATTTAGCCTGCCATTAAGCAATTGCATAGTAATGCAACCTTTGCAGCTCAATGACAAATTCAATTGCAAGCTCTCCATCTCCGACCTCTAACAATATAACTCTGAAAATATCAAATATACTAGATATTATTATTATTCTATTATTGAGGTTAGCCATGAAATTGCAAACTGAATTTTCCGGAGTTGTACAACTACATGATAAATGTGGCTGACACAAACAATAGCTTGCCTCCTGGAAACATCCTTGCAACAAGGAGCAGAAACTTGAGGCCCCAGTTGTGAAGTGAAGGACTGGACGCTGCACAGGAACCCCCTGCTTGGAAACAATTAAGGCTGAAGAGATGCACTCTAAATCATCTGTCTGTGGCCTGCAACAAAAGAAAAATGGACGTTTGCAACGACAGCCTTCCAGTATGCTAACCCTCTGATCTCCGCAGAAATGCTACTTTCTTTCTTAAGCTAATAATAACACACAGAGATGTTTCTTTCCTGTATTTGGGCTGTGCCATGTGGCTGTGTGTACTCTGAATGAGTCAGCAGAACCATTAATATTGTTAGACGCTACAAGGATTTCCAAATACCAAATGCAAATCTCTTTTACCATGAGACTAATAGCATCTATTTGATTTGTTGAATTAGAAGAGAGTCGAGACAAGAAACAACAGCACATGAAGGGAAAAATAACACATAAAGGATTGTGGAATGTTTTAATTACAGTAATTTGGAGGAGGAATTACATGTGGCTACTGCGCTCTGGGTGAAATGTATTGTATGCACTCCGAAGCTAAGCTGTCATTAGTGAATGTGTGGGAGGACCTTCACAGCACGGAGCTGACCTCACACTGTAATCAAATGGATCCATAGGTTAATAAATATTCACTGCCTAGCAGCAAAACAAAGGCGGTTTGCAAACTTCTAAAGCTACTTCTAAATCCCTACTTTATCATTATGGGAACGGTTTGGTTTTGTCTGCTGTAACAGTTTGGCCACAGTGTTTTACAGCCCTGATGTGTTGTATGTGACAATGTCAAAGTTTAAAATCGGTCACAGGATGTCAGACTGTGAGAAATCTGCGTATGAATGAATACATGAAAGCAAAGGAGGGTACTGTGGTTCACAAAACTACATATTGTGATAGAGATTGAGAGAATGAGGACACAAGCGAGGAAATGGGAGAGAGGAGGGGAGAGTTCAACAGTGAGGGAGTTAGTGGGGAGGGCAGAGGGAGGGATAAAAGCAGGAGGCCCAGACAGGCTAGAACAAGAAAGCAAAGAAAAATATCTAATTGGAATCAAGTGTCCTGACAGAGTGCGTGGGCGACTGAATTCTGCAAAGTGCGCTGCTTTTCCACTTGCAAAAAAAAAAAAAAAAAAAAAAAAAGAGTGTAAAAGAGAAAGGAGGAAAAAAATAATTGAAAATCCCCTTGCATTTGAGTAATTTTTTATTTCTGGGCGGGTTTGGTTAAGACAAATGATAGAAGGGTGTGGAGGACAGCCACAACAGCCTTTCCATTTCAAACTCCTTTTTGCCAACAGGCATTGGACACCACTCTGCCTGTGTGGTTGGCTTTTAGATGGAGGAAATGCTACCCAATGACAAACTGAAACCACTAATTAAATTTCCAGTTTCTAATGAATCCAAACTGCTAATAAGGGTAGGGAGTGTGTGTTTCTGTGTGTGTGTATGGAAGTGTGTTCCTGTGAGGAAGGATGGAAGGGTTCAAAGGGCACTGCCGCCTTTTAAGAGGTCAGTTTACGAGACAGTTTTCTCTGATTATATACTCTCTGCTGCTCATCTGGACAAAAGCTAAAGAGGTATGATTCATAGGGGTTATTCGTGAACACGTCAATCTTCGGATTAAATTCATAATTACAAGTGAGGAAGACCATTTGAAAACATAAACCCTCACTAAAGGAATAATTCAACATTTTTGTAAATAGGCCGATTTGCTTTTTTAGAAGATTGATACCGCGGTCATGTCTAAAGAAAAGTAAAGACGCTAGTGGTAGCAGCTTAACTTAAAGACATAAAGACTGGAAGGGGGGGGGGGGGGTATTCATGGGGTATGTTATATCTCTTTTGTTTAGCTAGCTGAGACTTGCATTGGCAAACAATCTTGTCATCCAACTCTTCACAAATACATTTCTCAAAATGTCAAACAATTTCTTTCAAAGTAATGATGGATGAGTGTTTTAGTGTAGAGACGATGTTGAAACCATCCCTTTGGCTCAAGATGATAGAGGTGAAACCAGCCTAATTTTTGTTTGTTAAAAAAGACCTGTAGATCATGCGCATGAATACAGTAGATATTCACTGCTGTATGATCCTCCATGGCACATCCATAAGTCTTCATGCATCCACTGATGTTGTTAAAAGTACCAAGGCTCTGAGCTGTAGTGTGGAAATGATTTCTCAGCCAATGGGGTGATTTCTTCACTGTCAGTTGACCCCTGCTTGTCCAGGGTACAGCTTGCAGTTTGCATCCAAGTCCTGGTGAGGGACTTGGGCTCCCGCAGACACTCTGCCTGACCACCAGGCAGAACCACAGGATATAGCTTTACACATGACATATCGCAAAGGAAGCCAAACAGATTTAAGCATCAGAGTTTTTCTTTTTTCCTGTTATAACGGATGAAAATCAATCCGTGGATGTTTTCCCGTCTCGCTGTTCTCTACAGTTGTTCCTGCTGTGTGGGCTTCCCCTTTAGAGTCCTCTGGTGAAGCACCATGGCTCTCTGGTTTAAGAGTCCAGACACAATACTCTCTCTCTTGTCTCATACTCTGAATCTTACTCTTATTCTCTCTTGTTTTCGAAGCTCCTTGAGAGGGAGGTTTGTGTTCTACTTTGGTGGCTTGCTGCCCCCCAAAAAACACATGTAATACAGATGATTGTGGAGAGAAAGAAGGGTGGGTGGGACTTCATAATAATGTGTACCCCAAGACCCCCCAAAGCAATATGGGGCCACCCTGGCAGATGCTAACCGCAAGGTGACAGAAACTGACATTAGTAAAGTGTTAAAGATCGAGTTTAGGTGAGATTATTGAACAACTATTAACTTGTAAGCATTATGAAAATTAGCATCAATCTTTCCACTGAGTTCTGTATTTACAATATAATGTGTGAAGATTAATATAATGCCAGTCGACTGTATTCTTTGTTAATGCTGTGTGTTAGTTAGTCCCACTTCTGATGCTGTAATTAGTGGTTAGAAGCACAGCTAGTTCAGAGTGACGGCGCAGCAGGAGTTACATTTGTAACCATAAAACATTCCAAACAAATAGGGGCTCAGAGTCAGTTTTTCCCACATATTTCTTAAATGGAACACCAGGTTTTGCCCCTCCACTTACATCCCACCACCTGTGACAGGGGGAGCGATCAGGGACCACTTTGAGAGTGTAATTGAAAACCTAAGGCTCTCTCTGCGGTGGACACGCTATTTGAGGCTCACAGGGCACAGAGGGAAACTTAACTCCAGTTATTGTTCGCTGTATAACTATAATTAAGGGAACACCCTTTCTCACTATAAAGTCAAAAATAGTGGTATGAAGTGAGAGTCCTCTGCTGATAAAATGCATTACGTGCAATATATAGTTATTTGTGGACCTTGTGGTTAGTCTGGAGAAAAAAAAGTGAATGGAAATCTAGTGTATCAGAGCAGCTCTTTGGGGCCACTCGTTCACCAGTCACAGACAGGAGGGCATTTTTCATTAGACGGTGTTGCCGCTGCATTGTTCTGCGGCATATCTACACTTGACATTCAACTCTGAGCCGTGAGGCAGGGTGTACCTCCCTTTCTCTCAAAGAATCTCAGCAGAACACTCTCATCCTGACACACCCCTCAAAGCATAAACATTATGAGATTCCAAGCTGATAGCTAGACAGTCTTTCTCTGGGAAGGCCATCCTTCACAGGTCATTCATCCTGTTCAGGTCAAAGAAAAGTCTTTGGAGGCTGGTTGTAGGCCATGTAAATTTAGAAATCTGGCTGGGAGGTGGCTGGGAGTGAAAAACATACTTTTTCTTGTCACATATTACATTCAGTAAGATTGTATTCTTATAAGTGAAACAATATTTTCTTTCTACATGGATTATTAGCAGCAATGTCATTTTACATACTGAACTACAGAATTTAAAAAAGAACTCTGAGCCCGGCCCCCTGAAAAACAGTCTTCACATGTGTTTTCTTAATTGCAGACAAACACGCGTAAAGACCCCCCGATTTAACTGGAGTGTGCTTATGACAGCCAAATTCAAATTCAACTTCGACCTTCTCACAGAAAGGAAGCACGTCCCCACTTAATTATAACCAAAAATTCTCACTATGTAAAAAAAAAGACTTTACATAATAGCACACTCTCAAATCTGCACTCCACTGAGCCTCTAATTGTATGTTTTTCTTGTGAAAAATAAGAGGGACTCTCTGCTCCATGTAGACCTGTGTTTCCAAATAAACCAAACTCAGCTCAACTGTGCCCTAATATGACTTTTAATAAATCTAACTTAAAAGTATAATATGTAACTTGATGTGTGCTAACATTATCCCAGATATTTTGGACAATGTCCAAACCATAGAAATCTGCAAATTTACAACTGTCCGTTACATTTGTCATCTATCAGTGGCATCATATCCCCTCTGTTCATGTGTCAGCGTTGTGGTTGTCTGTCATAAATTGACTATTTATCCAAATTTAAGTCACATCTTCACAATACACTTTTAACACCTTTTTAACAAGATGAAGGATTTTAGTCATCAGACCTCCGGACCTTAAGTTATCAGAGAAACAAACTGCGCAAATATTCTTGTCAGCTCAACTTGCAGTCCCTCCAGGACGTCCTGTGTCTGCCAGATAGCGTCAGAGAGAGTGAAAGTTTTTTGTTCAATGTTTTTACCTGTTTTAATTACCTTGTTTATATGGAGAGGAGGATAATTCGGCTCCCGGTAAAAACCTCTTGAATGATGATCACCAAAGGCCAGTGTTGTGCCTGAAAGCATTCATTGAACGATAGTTCATGAACTCCTTCATATTCTCGGCGAACGTGAAGTGAACATACTGTATTGCTGCCTGATGCTGTTACTGTGAATGTGTTCATTCTGGTGTCTGTTAACGGCAGGCTCTCTCAGTTTAACTTCATTCAATATGATGCCAGAGCTCTATAGAGCTGGCGAAACCCTGGCTAAAACACACTGTAAACAGGCCTCAATATGTAGCGCATGCGTCATCAAAACAAAAAAGCAGCATGGAGGCGACAGCAGCATGTAGCGGACAAAGCAGCAAGGAGGCGTGTGATGATCCTGATCCTGATATGATTATCAGGATGGGAAAAATCTTACATTTCTGTGCGAACTTTGCCTGCCAGCTTAAAAAAAAAAAAATCTGCAGTCTTCAGTCATATCCACAGAAAAATTGAAACGGCACGTTGAACTGAAGCACCTGGCTAGCCTTTCAAGGTATGTGCAAGCAAATAGTTCAAAATTTTTTAAATCTTAAATTTGTCAACTGAACTTTGAACTAGTTCATGTAGAAAGTGAACATTGCCAAAGGCATCCTAACCAGGGGAAGCTGACTGCAGTGACGGCGGCAATTGTGGTGAAGGCAACAACTCCCATTATCCAATGCTACTTCACATCATGTGCTGGGTGTATCCTGTGGATACTGTTTTCCTGAACACAAACACGGATATAATATCTTCTCACTTGATAATCTAATAGACAATCTAGCTTTATAGACACTCAACTACATTTTTATGAACAAAAAGGGCTGTTTGAAGTTTTGAAAACCGTCCTCTACATGTAACACAACCTCGTCCAAGCTTATTAAACAGTCACACATCACCTCTTGCAAAGTGTTAACCAGGCTGCACTCATCATCTCAGCCATGCCATGGCACATAATCAAGTATAATGTTTGTTTCTCTGACCTCTAAGGAGAGCTCACAGTGTCTGTTACTGTAATGGCAAAGAACCTGCGCTGCCTTGCCCCTAACCCTGTCCAGATGGGACGTCTGAGCATTGGTTTGGAAAAGTTAAAAATAGTCCACAAAGTAACACTTCATCTATCATTTCTGGGGCCTGTGGCAACCAGCTGAAAGAGAACAAACCACGTCACTTTTTCTTAACAACGAAGGAGATGCTGGAAGAGCTCTGACATTTACAGGGATGTTTTCTTTTTTGTGGAGTAAAGAAAAAGGAATAGCTTTTAATTCAGACCATGTCTCTTTTAAAATGTCACATTCAAGCATGATGAACACTGCAGCGTTTTCTCTCCAGCACAGTGCAGTATACTAATTCATTAAATCCAACATGGAAGTTTTTTTGCTGTTAACACTCACACATTGTGGGGTAAAACACTGTTGCCAAGCTGATTCTATTTAAGTAACTGTTAAATTACATGATATTCTAAAAGGGAAAGTGAACCACCATTTTTGTTCTCACTTGCTTGTGAAGTGACTCAGGCTGTGTATACAGGAGTTGCACGGGGGCTCTGTTTTAACTCAGGTGTTATGGTGATGTGGGCCTCAGGCACAAAAGTATGCTATTTTCAACAGAGTGCATGTCTTGACATATATTTGGTGCTGGGTTGGTTGGTTGGATATGCAAAACGGCTGTTGCAGGTGTGTGTGTGTGTGTGTGTGTGTGTGTGTGTGTGTGTGTGTGTGTGTGTGTGTGTGTGTGTGTGTGTGTGTGTTTCTCTGTGTGGGTGTGTTTTATGGTGTTATCTTGCAAGGGAGGAAGAGAAAAAGGAAGTGAGAGAGGAAAAGCGAGAGTCGGATTGAGCTCAACACGGTTCACCACAGATGGTTATTGTTTAGAATTCCAGGGTCGTGATCTCATGCTGCGCTCTCCCTCTATCTCACAGACCCTGTAGGCTATGAATTAATCAAACGAAACACAAGCCTTGATATTGTAAGTACTCTCCTATCAGATTACCTACTACAGCCCCTGTCATCAGAAATCGGATTACTTCAGCAATAGGCAGAGACACTTGTGATTATAGTTGTAGCCAGTAGTGCTTTGGAGAAGAACGCTAGCCCTGCCAAGGTTTAGGAACTAATCTATAATACATAGAAGGACATTTGCAAGCATCTCACCTTAAGTCTGTGTGACAGAGGAAGACTTCCTTCTCTCTCTTTCTACTATGTTTACTTTACTGTGAACTGGGGGGGGGGGGGGGGGGGGATATCCTGTCGAGGCACTCTCTCTTTATTCTTTCCCTGTCTTCTTGGCCAATCGCAGTCACGGGCGCAATGAGGATGTCAGCAGGAGAAGCCTCGGATAGATAACGCTCCAAAAAAGCCTCTTTGTTTGCAAAACACGACCAGCAAAAAAAAGCCTTTGATGAAATGAAGTGTCCCCGCCTGTCATCCACCACCTCACACCTCCCATTATCTCTGTCTCCTCCTCCCTGTGTGGGATCCCCATGCAAAGCGACACAGGACTGAAGCGTTTAGCTGCTGTCAGTCAGCGAGAACAGGGCTGCTGAAGAGGACATGGAGGAGCTGTCTCGGCTGACTGCTGGCCAACGAGCGACAGAGGGCCCATTACTTTCCCTGCTTGTCAGGAAGGAGTTAACCCCAGGGGGGAGGCCAAACATTAGGCTCAATGGTAACTGAGTGTGTAATTAATGCCGCAATGTGTCCAGTCCCCAGGACCTTCTCAACCTCGGGACCCTTTCTCAGACTTTGTAAGAGAGGGAGAGGTCAGCCAGAGGAGTGGGGGGCATCCGGGCCCCCCTTATGCCATTGCATCTGTCCAGAGAGGGGATATAGTCTCCGTCAGGGCCTCAGGCGAATGACCCTTGTCAGCTATAAAGTTATGGGAGACAGCAGATTTGTCTCCGATGACGGATGTGTGGAAGGAGGGCACTTCATAGACCCATGATTTACACTGACTTCTAACTAAAACAATTGATGTTTAGTAGAAAATTGATTTAATAGCTTGATTGCAGCAAATTAAATCCCTTTGGTAATTGTCTTCTTGTTGTTGCTTGTGAAACCATTTTCAAATTCCTTCTGGTGTATAATTTATGCCAGCTTTTAATGAGCTCTGTTTTAAAAAAGCTATTTAAGGAACAAGCATCATTTTGAGGTTACAGTATGAATAATAGATCCATAGAAATATTTTGGCACAATTGCTGAATGTAACAAATTACTTTGGCTCTATCTCACTGGGCTATTGATATTAAAATAACAGACAGTCCAATCATTGCAACATGAATCAAGCCACATGTTTTTCTTTTTGCTAGGACACACTGTAGATACTGTTAGTTGTGTTTGATTCTGCCAGTTTGATTGACTAAGTTTGGGCATGTTATGGCTTGGGAAGGACAGGTCATGTCCTGTCCAGTTACATAAAGGTAGAAGACAGCAAACTACTGAGGAGTGTGGGCAGATAATTGGTGGGCAGTATGAGTTTAGGGCTGTGGATAGTCTGGCTGGTTTTGGGTTTAAACGTCTTATTGATGAATGTCCTTAAATCAAAGGCTGATCTTATCATGGCTCATATTTTATTTGGCATCTTGCACATATTCCTTAACTTCTCACTTGTTCATTTTTTGGCCAAACTGTACATTTAAGGCCAAACTAGTGGTGCCAGAGTTGACTTCGGCCGGTGAGAGCATTTTTGAGTCGTATAAACAAATATGGAAGGATGTGCATAGAATTACACTCGATCTTGGGAATATTGTTGTCGAGTGTGCCATTCCATGTTTGTTACAGATACTGCTAACTGGTGATTAAGTGCATTTTTGGCCCTGACCGAGATCAGTCAGCCAGTAAACAATAGTGTGATTGGTTGCTTCGTCAGAATTCGAAGTAAACAAATAACACGCTTTAGTAAAAGACTTGAGCCAGAAAGGAAACTGGCATCTGCAACCACGGCCTCAAGTCTTGAAATCAAATGGCCTCCTATGTAGCTCTCCCCACCAGGAATCTTGATGACCAAAAGCCATCTAACTCTCTTGTCAATGGTGGTGAGAGCCGCTCCACCACATGTGAGCATTCCTGGGGCACCACGGCCTCGCCACAAGCTCATATTTATTGTGTGTGGTTGAAACGCCACAGAGGAGCCCACAGCCAACACATAGCTCCAGGAACACACACACATGCTGTATGCTGTCTGGCCTCGCTCTGCCATGTCTCTGCAGCTCATCTCCTCTGTAATATAGACAGAATCAGCAATATTATCAAAGTCAGCAGTCCAACTCCTGTAAAACAAGTCTGACAGCCATGAAGTCACAATATGAGCAGCCTCCCATCAAGATCAGTGTGCTGTAACTTGCTTTAAGGCTGACCTACCAGGCTGGTACAGGGTAATTACTGCTCTTCCAACTCTTTTGTATTTTAATTAACCCAAAGTTAATGGAGTTTAATCACTAACACCGAAAAAGTTCCCTGTCTTTACAACGCATGGAGTGTGTGTTATAGGAGATATAACGACTGTCAGATCGGTTGTCTCTGACACACACAGGCCATTAGCAGCCAGTAAGAAGTGCGGGGAGTCCTTCCTCTGGGCCCTTTGATTGTGGACTGTCTTAGTAGTTTTAGTGGTGCTCAGCTATTATCATCCTCTAAGGTAACGTGCAATGGTGCTTTTATGTTTTCCCTGAACTTTGGACCCAGCTGGATGTGTTTAGAACTGTTATAATGTAACAGAGGTTCAAAAGATTTCACTACCTTCCATTAAGCTCTCCTGCTGACACTGTTGGGCCACTTTAATATGCTTCCACACTGAGTCTGGATCTCATCAAGGCCATATGGGGGTAGGGGGAAAGGTGGGTGGGTTGACAGGGGGGCTGGCTTAACAGGGAGAATCAATGTGATAAAGTACGGATCCATTAGCCACAGTGGTGGTGAAGCCTGACAGATACAACTGGCTTGTGGGCTGATTAGAACAAGTCAAGAGGGTGACATTACATGAGGGACATTATGTTGTGATAATTACTATCAAATGCGGCGCAATCCTTTGTTTTGACTGGATTTAGTAGCGTATTTCTGCTTTCAAAGTGTGATATTTGACGACAGTAACTTTTGGAGTCATTTGAAAGAAAACCAATACCAAAAACCACACTTTCACAGTTTCACGATACCTCACAGCCAGCCCCCGACTTACTGCACCAGAGTGTCAGCCCAGGCAAGAGTACAGAGTATTTTCCTAGGCCATGGCGTCACTTTCCCCTGGCCTCTCTGGAGAGTGTGGTGGGACGCAGTAAAACTTTACTGAGGGGAGTAGTGCGACATGGGAGTGTCTCACCTCCATTAAAGTCCTTGCCAGGGTGCTGTGGCATTTAACCACTCATAAATAAATAACGGTGAGATCTACAAACCCCTAACATGGAGTTCCCCAGTCTGAGGGGGAACAGCGGGGGGGACCGCAAGGGGCACGACAGAAAGGGAAGGGTCAGCGGAGGCGTCCTGGTCTGATACCAAACTAAATTACTCCAAAAAAACTTTACAGTAACCACTAATACCCACTGGCCCTCTGTAGTTGCACAAAGCCTCAGCCAAGCCTCTGCTCCCTGGGAGAACGAGGCCACCAATATAGTCATCATAACCAGGGTGTTTTTCTTACTCTTGTTTTACAGGCGAGGGGTTAAGTCACCAGCATCTGGAGGCCCATGCTACAATTGAAGGAAGGTCAGCGCAGGAGCAGGCTTTTTCAATACTGTTAAATACATTGCTGAACCAAATAGTAATGCTGGGAGTGGGTGAGGGCAGATTGCACAATGTAAATGTTCGTCAGGTGTGACATTAACAGCCTATATCCTGCTCTTGGCAGTTTGAGTTTGTGCCTGATGTTGGGAGAGTGACGAGTGTGTGGTGGGGAGCCATGGATTCATTTGCTGGCAGGATTGACATACAGAGTGAGAGGGAGAATTGGAAGAGAGTGACAGAAAGCTGTTAGCAGCAGAGCAGGCTGACATCACCATTGCTGATACAATCAAAGTTCTGGTTTTAAACGAGCCCACCAGTCCAGAGTGGAGGGACTGGTCTATGTCAGCCTCCTGAGGTAATGCACACTGCTGTGATTCCTGTTTGCTAGGCACGAGGAGGATTTGGAGGGATTTTGGGTGGGCCTTTGAATGTGGCGTCCCCTCTTGTGTCTAGATGGCCGTGCTGGTGAGGTGAGACAGATATGTGGTTGCAGCAGTGAGCAGAATGAAAAGTTAAGACAAACGGAGGCCCCTGAAATGGCCAATGATCTTCATCGGATTACACAGAGAGACAGAGGGCGAACAGGACAAGAGCTAGAGCATAGTGTGTTTACCCAGGTGTGTGTTGTAGCTTGCCAGCTGCTGTGGAACAATATTGAAAGCAGACTGAAAGCTTAGCTGTATGTACAAACCTGAGCAAGAAGAGTGTGTCCTTTACAAAAATGGCTTAGTTTATTATTTTCTGAAGGCAAATCAAGGCTGGGCTCTCCCTCAGAAACATGCTTTCCTTGCAACCCCTGCTCTGCATTCCCATACTCCTACCTTTTCTTATCGCAGCAAGGGAAATTTGTGCAATTGAGATGATTTAGATATGTATGTTATGGAAGGAATTACAGTACGTTTGGTCAAAGTGAGCACAGGCTTTCAAAGTATTCACAGGAGACACATAACTGAATTGTAATTTCAATTAATCTAGGCAGTTTGGCCCGCTATTTAAAAAAAGGTTCCAACTGTGTTATGCTATACTTTTCCACAGAACATGTATTAACACATAAAGCTGCTCAGTCAATAGGACCAGAAATGCAGAGGTGGTTTTGCAGAAAAGCTTCTGGCTTGCCTACTTAGTGTATATCTGTAACACTGTTGATTCATATTCCCAACCCTACATTTTCTCTCTGCATGAGAGAAGTATTGCAACAGCTATTGGCAGAAGAGCCTGACTACAAGCTCCTTTTTCATTTCAGTGTATGAAAGTATTAGTTTGGTAGTAATGCCAGGAAAAGTTAACCCTCCAGAGCTCCGTGCATGCACATAAAAGTGGGTGCGTGTACATTAGCACATGCATAAGTGCGTCCTTATAGATGTGTGTATGCAGACGGAGACAAATTCAATCTCATCATTTCAGTGGGGTATTTCCAGCAAGCCCACTGCTTCTAATTACAATAGGCCTTGCAGTCATTGTCTATTTTCTCTTTCTTTCATTTGTATGCCATCTGCTTCATATGGTTGCAGTTTGCATTAATTCATATGTGGTCCACATTTGTGTTTGCAGCCTCAGTAGTTTAATCTCAGCCCAATCACAACAGAAAGGTATGTTCCGGATGTTTCTAAGAGTTATTCCATCCCTGCCCTCTGGATAGAAGACCAGCTATATTCTCACATGCCTCTCCAATAATAGCACACACGCACACACACACACACACACACACACACACACACACACACACACACACACACACACACACACACACACGCGCACACACACACACACACAGACACACAGACACACATGCACACACACACACACACACACACACACACACACACACACACACACACACACACACACACACACACACACACACACACACACACACACACACACACACACACACACACAAACACACACACACACACACACACACACACACAATGTCTTTGTGCTTAAGCAAGACAGAACATCACATTATATTGTTTTAAACAAAGATGATATATTGAAATGAGAGTAGTTAGGGTTTGCAAACTGAAAAAGTGTCCATATGGAAAAGGCGTACATAATGTTTTGCATTGCAGGGGTTGTTGAAAGCTGCAAACATGTAGGAGGATATGCCATTTGCATTCCAAGGACCCTACAGAATTAAAACAAACTTTAGCGCAGGGATTTTTTTCTAGCATTATATATACCATATTCTGCTAAAAAAATTAAGGGAACACTTCATCTTCACAGTATAATGCCAAATCAGTTAAACTTCATGGATATCAATTTGCCCATTTAGGAAGGACACATAGTTCTTCTGCTAGTGTCCTTGTCACTACTGTTAGCATGAGGCGATACCTGCAGCCCATTCCAGGTGGCACTGGTAGTTCAGCTCCACGACGTCCTCTAGTGGGACCTGTGCTCACAGCCCAGCACCGTGCAGCTGGATTGCCATTCGCGACAGAACACCAGAATTGGCAGGTCCGTCACTGGCGCCCTGTTCTCTTCACTGATGAGAGCAGGTTCACTCTGAGCACATGTGAGATGTGTGAAAGGGTCTGGAGATGCCATGGTGAAAGTTATGCTGCCTGTAACATTATCGAGCATGACCGGTTTGGCTGAGTGTCATTGATGGTCTGGGGAGGATTATCATTGGAGGATCACACAGACCTCCATGTCATAGCCAACAGTACCCTGGCTGCTGTTAGGAACCGGAATGAAATCCTTGGAGCGATTGTCAGACCTTACGCTGGTTTAGTGGGCCCTCTGTTCCTCCTGGTGCAGGACAATGTCTGGCCTCATGTGGAGTGTGTAGGTAGTTCCTGGATGACGAAGGCATTGATGCCATTGACCAACCCTCATGTTCCCCCGGCCTAAATTCAATTCAGCACCTGGGATGTTATGTATGGTGCATCCGAAATAAGGAGCATGCCCAGTCATTGTCAGGAGTGCATACAGGCACACAGGGGCCATACACACTACTGAGTCACATTATCAGTTGCTGTGATATAATTCATGCATGTTGGATCAATTTTCACTCACTTAGACTTTCGGTGTGGTTGTGAATCCAGCTCTAAGTGGGCTCAGTGGTTTACATTGACTGTTGTTACATTATTTTGTTCTCAACAAATTATACAATGTAGATCAGCAAAGATCATCAAGATCTGATGTGTGTCTTCCATATCCCTGCAGCAGGCAAGGTCTTGCTGTCCTTGCTCTAATGTAAATCTGTCAGTATGTTCTGTTCAAGTCTGTATATCGTCCATTTGACTCTGTACTAATAGCGCCAAGAAAAAATTCTGAACATTTATTTTTCTTGGCAATTAATGTGTCTTTGCTCTTTGATTCAGAAAGTGGTAGTCAATGCAGTGCAGGCCAAAAATGTATTTAATCCTCTGGCCAACAATTGAATTAGACAATGAAAAGAGTGGGATTGTAGGGAACCAGTTCACTTTATTGTTCTCCTAATGAGGGCCAATCAGGGCAATAATGAATGTTACTGGAGCTAGGGAAGTGCTGCATGCTGCAAATGTGACAAATTGGCTCTTAGAGCGCACTCACACTGTCCTTCCGCACAGGGCCAAAACCGTTTTTTCAGCTAAAGCCTAGTGCGTTTGACCAGTGTGAGTGCACCCGCTCCGCACATAACTGCGATCAGCGGGCCGTCCACGGCCCGCCTCAGAGAGGTGGGCTTTTGTAGAGTGCGTTTGCACATGTACGAGCATGAGCGCGCGCATGTGTACGAGCACGAGCACGAGCACGATGCCTACGGCGGTTCTGACGTCATTTATGTGCGCCTGTTCGGACATAGAAAATAGAAGGACGGACCATGCGCGGACATTTAACAACAACAACAACAGCAATGGCGGCGAAAGGTTCACGTTGGTGTGATGCGGAGGTGGAGTGTTTACTGCAGATTTGGTCGGATGAAAATAATCAAAAACAGTCGACAAGACGCACAAAAACTCTGAGGTCTATGGAAAGATTTGTAAACAAAGCGATGCATCGCGATGACGTCAATCAATGCGTGTGACGTGTTACGGCGTGATGACGTATGGACAGCGAGAAGCATTTGCGCGAGGCCCTGGCAGTGTGAGTACAAACGGGACTGGGGCGCGGGAGGAGAGGGAGGGGGGACAAGTGCCCCAAAGCCCGGGGCGCGGTGCGGAAGGACAGTGTGAGTGCGCCCTTATAGTCAGTGCGGCTCTCCACAGAGCTGATCTGACTTGACATTCAAGAGGGTATTCCTCATTTGGAAGGGACTGTGAAAGATAATGACTGCCATATTACATCAACAAAGTTCCATGCCAACTGCTCAACAGATGACACATCCCATGATGCAAAGCTTTAATGGACTTCCCGTCAATGGTTGTCACACGGCTCTCAATATTGGTTATTTCTTAAGCTGTGTTGTAACAGATTGCTACACAATGATTCTATTTTCAAATACATAGAGGGATCCAAAGGGATTATAGAGACATTAAGTGCAGATTTCATTTCTATTTAATTTGTCTTTGTAAAAACATGTATTAATATCACTATGTTAGTCTTCTAATTCTCATATCACACATGTCTGCAAATCAATTTATGTCATGTCACTCACTCATCACTCATCTCCAACCGCTTATCCGGAGTCAGATGGCGGGGGCAGCAGCTCTAGCAGGGGATCCTAAACTTCCCTTTCCCGGGGCACATTTATCCCCTGTGCGGTCCAAAAAGAAATAGAATAAGAAGAAGAAAAAAAAGCTATGAGAGCCCCAAAAGAGCTCACATTTTGCTGCAGAGTTTCATTCATCACTTCACATGGACAGAGTTGTTGCTGCATCCCAAACTCTGACTTACCTGTCGTTTTGAAGTGTTACTCAATATTAAATGCAGTTGGAACACATATGAGGGACAATAGTTAGAGAAGCTAATGCTTTTTGAGCACAGTGGTTATTCCCTGTGACAATATGATTTTTGAATTACCTGTTATCAACTACAAAGTCTGAAAACTAAGCACAGAAACCATCTGCTGAATGCTGGTAGGCACAATCAATCTTGAGGAGAGTTTATTTCAGGTCTTGTTCCATTCCAGAGGAACAATGCAAAAAGAAGATAATTCTATTTACTCCACATCCACATTGATAATTCCTGCTCTCTGGTTGGATTTAGTCTCTTGGAAACTATCAGCATTTTGCTTCCCTTGTGAGCCAGACTGCCATACATTGTATACTATTGTTTGAGCAAAAATAGCTCTCAAACTCCACGGCGAGTTGTTAAATAGTTATCCTTACTTTTCAAGAGTGAGTAAAAATCAAAAAATCTAATCCCTGTTCACTTAATGCCTCCCTTTTTATTGGATATTACACTGGGTTGTCAGGTGTGGGTGGGCTTGGCTGTTCTTCAGCCTATTAGCTTCCAGCCACAGACTCCCATCTTGCCAGTTTATAAGTCACAGTAAGCCAAGACAAGGTGGTGGTCTAGATTTCCAGAAATCAAAGCAGATTGTTGTAAATCGTGATCATCACTTCCTTTCTGCATCCAAGGAAAGCATTTTGGAGGTGGTAGGAGATTATTCTACCAGACGCTGTTGTAATGTAGTATGTTTGGCTTTACCTATCCATCTGGAACGCATTACACAACACAAGGTACACACTGTCATGGCAACATGGGCAACATGGTCCCAGCACCTCAGCCAGATCATTGAGGTCGAAGCTCAAAGAAAACAACTGATGTCACTCAAAGTGTGGAGCAGAGATGCCTGCCAAGTACATTTTAGATTAGTGAGAGGATTAACACTTGTGCGCAGTGTTATCTTCTACACGCTCATAAACAGAATACTAGAAAGTACTGTAAAGTTGCATAAAGTGACCGCTGAATCTGCTAGCTCAGTGGCTGTGGTGTGCAGATTCCCTGCTGGGTCCTGTTGGGAAGGGGCCACTCTGTGGTTAATTAGCGGGCAGTGATTTGGCCCCAAGAGGGCCAGGTCGGCCCACCAGTGAGCTCACTTCCCCTTGTCTTCACACTCACATGCACGGCCGCTCCCCAGCTATGAGTCAGCCCGTGGAGAGTGAGAGAGCGAGAGCGAGAGACAGGAAGTCATTTTACCCACATCGGGCCCATCTCCAGTCTCATCGCCTGCCAACTCTGAGTAGTGTGATTACAGGCAAAACTGATTAAAACAAAACAACTTAGCCTAGTACACCCCAGACTCCTCCACACACACACAGTACACACACACACACACACACACACACACACACAGTCAGGAGAAACAGGATGTTAGCAGGATCCTGGATGTGATCTTTTTAGACTCTAATGGCATCCTGATGGAACACAGGTGCCTCCTGAGAGTTGCGGCACTTACACTGAATACACATGAGATGACTCAGTGCCTGCTTTCCTGGTTTAATCATTTAATTATTATTATGTCTTTAGGTATTTCCTCATGCTCATGCTTTGGTACCGCTCAGGAGCTTCAGTCTGGTTTCTTAAAGACAGAGTTAAAAGACTTGATAATAAAGTGATGAGAAAGCGGGTCTCTGTTGCAGCCACATAAACATGCCTCTGACTTTTAAAGGATTTTCCCTGAGACATCAGATGCGGATGCTGGGCAGAGATCAAAGAGGCCATGTAAAACCTACTTAGTTTGAGAACTCCATGAGAGCTGATTTATTCAGCCAGTCCCACTGTAAAAATGCCCTGTAGTTTGGATGAGGACCTCCAGTTAATTATGTTGTATTCATTCAGAGCAGTTAAACAGAATTATGCATTTTCTTTCACTGTAATGGAAAAAAAATCCCTCCGGGAATCTTCTGGTCACCTGTGTTGGTTTTCTAATATTTAATGACTAAGTATGGAATGTACCATAATTCCGGGCGTCAGATCTGATACACTGTCTTACATTTTCTTTCTAAAGTACAGTGCATCATGGCACATATGGTTTTAATTGTGCAGCACTTAGAGCATGCACCAATATACTACAGTACCTATCATTGCCATGTGCTCACGGCTGGGGAATTTTGCATTTTGAAAAGTAAATGGAATGCACTCAGTGAACGCAAAAATGTCACACTTTTTTCATCATGACGCCAATGACCTTGCCGCACCACCTACAGTATGTTTTTAATGTGAAATTTCAGCTCATACTGTAGAGCAGAGTATTCGGTCAGAAATGGACCTTTTCCAAAACACAGTGAACATTTGCTGTTCGCTCATCAAATCCACCAAACAGTCCAACCCAAGGCAGTGAACCAGTGAGGATGAGGAAACTATCGGGCAAACAAATAAGGCTTTCACTGTAGAGCCTCAACATTGCCATGGGAACTGTGTGTTTTACTGTGCAAATCAAACATAATAATGTATAATAAAGTAGGTTAATACTAGTGTACAGTACTGCAGTAGACCAAAGTGCATCAGAACAGGGCAGAGAATGGACAAGTAGCGCCAAAAGGGTTTTAACTTGTACAGCAAAACCCCAAATACGTAGGTGTTACTTTTGCATGTTCAACTTGCTATGCAGATGCATCTATGTTGAAATCCTGTGTTGTGAAAGCAACCGGATGTTTTTGAAACTCCCAAGCAATGCTGCATGCTACGTTAAACACTAAAAAAAACATGACTCCACTCTATAATCAAAAAGACCCTCAAGGAAATTAATCACATAATACCAGGATCATCTGTTTCTCAGGCCCATCCCTGGGGTGATATTGCCATGCCATTTGTGACTCTTGGTTTTGGCAAAAGATGGTATGCAATCATTTTTGACCTGCCACTACATGCTTGATTTTCCACACAATCAGTGGACGTAATGTCTCGTTGCATCATAGGCATCAGGATGGCAGAACAAGCCCTGGTGATGGAAGCATTGAGGTTCAAGTTGTCGAGGCAGGCATTGGCACTACTTTTTCCATTACTGCACAATATAGTGCTCATTCAAAAACTTTCTGTTCGAAGCAAACATTCAGAGTTCCTTGAAATAGTCCGAACCATGTTTCCCATTCTCTTCAAATGAAAAATACTCTCACTGTAATTTCAAGCAGTTTTTTGACCTAGGATTTATCCTCGCGGTATGTTTACGCCAAGTACTTAGAGTTGGCTTCCATGTACACAGATCCTGTACGAGCGTCTGTCAAAGTGGCAATAAATAACATTTATTTCGTGGAGGCTTCCAGTAGATAAATGTCTTAAACAAACTTACAAATCTAAAGCAGTGGCCTGTATAAACATATATGAACAAACATTACACACATGCACTTTAACACTACGCTTGCATATGTAACACAATGTTGTCACAAATCTAGATACACCCTACTTCACATGGGTGTATCACTTCATGTGTATTGTAGTGAAAATTAAGCTGGATAGATTCCAGACACTCCTTCAACAATGCTTGATATTGTACTCAGCACTACTATAGGGAGCAGTTGAGAGCATGAGGATCACAGACCTAAACACTGCAAACAGAAATGAGATCGGTCCCTATGGATGACATGCACCCAGTCATTATGGAGCTTAAGGATTGGCTTTGTTCCCTTGTCATGGTGTTTTAAGGCTGAAATCCTCAAGACTGTGAGCTGCGTCTTCTGACAAGGCCTCCTCACCTCAAACACCACCCAGTCTCATATCATGTCAACATACCATTTCTAATGGTCACCCCAGGGATGAGTGGATTTTCTGCCTGGTTTGTCCCCAATGCAGCCTCCTGTAACTGCTTGTATCCCCGCTGAGTGAATGCTTCAAAGACATCCTCATAGGTATTTGACACAGGATGACACCAAGCTCATACTACAACGCAAACTGTTTTACCACGAAGGGCGACCCAGAGGGGAAGCGCTTCTGAGAGGAATAGGGCTAAATAGGGGACACAAAGCAGCCGCTGGCAGTGCAAATATTGTGGTGAGAGGGAGAGGAAGCTCGCAGGATCATTACCTGCAAGGACTGAACTTCTTGTTTTGACATGCACAATACATACCCAAGAAAGGAATACTAGAGACATGAGGGCAATGGTGAAGGCTGGAGTGATTGAGCACCTTCATTCAATGTACAGTCACCTGAGTA